>NC_090301.1:31617500-34017500 GCF_039906515.1 Pseudorca crassidens
CAGTTGATCTTTAAATCTGGGAGTGTGATAGTTCTGCTGCCTTTGCAATCAGACAGCGAGGGGGGCGGTGGAGTGTGGGGGAGGTTATGGGGGACAGGCAAGAACAGAGCTACAGATGTGAGCAAGGGGGCGCTCAGTCACGTTACAGGTTGAGTCACTCTGAGAGCTCAGCCCCGCACTCACCCTCCTCTTGGCAGTAGCTGTCATCCACCAGCATGAGACCCCACGTGAAGGATATGAAGTTTGGCCAGGAAATAGCCTCTCTTTATTCCTTTTGACCTTATTCACTGGGACGATTGTGACTTGTCACTCCCCTTGATACACGAGGAAAAAGAAGTCAAGAGGCTCGTGGGAGAACTGAAATCAACACATCGTGGTAAGACACACTGGGCAGCCTGCGCTGTAGCTATCAGCGTTGCCAACTTAAATTGTCGATTTGAGCAAAGCCGCGATCACCATCCTGGGGAGAGTGTCTTCATCTAGTGTCTGCATTTCCTATTTTGAATGTCTGATTATTGTATGAAGTATGCTGCCCTAGAAGGTTTCTTCTTGGTGGCTGGGTTGCAATTACAAATCAGAATCACTTGTTCACTGCTACGCCCATTACCATCATGTGAAACAGCTGTGGGTGGCACTCAGGTTGCCATCTGAGAAGTTGTGCAGATTGAAATTGCAGGGGAGTTGATGCCCATGGAGTTGCTCTTAATCAAGGGGGGATGGGAGCCTGCAGAGAAATGCCGTAGTCTCCATCATTTGATAGATATTTCTCAGAAGTCCCCAGTCAAATAGGGCCCCATTGCCGACAGCAGCAACCTTGATAACACATCTTTATATAGGCTTTTCCTTTCTCCCTCTCCCTGCTCCCTTGCTCCTACTTCTGTGTTTATGTCCCCAATAAACTACCTTCACCCAAGTCCTTATCTTGGGCTTTTAGGGCAAAACCAATGCAGACAGCACCAACTGAGCAAGGCTATATTTTCCCGAGCACTTGTACATTAACGAATTCTTCTCCAATGCCTCCTTTCTCAAATCTAAGGTGCACGTTGCCAAAGCTGGTGATTGTCTTGCCACCTCCGCCGTAGTGGTGACAGCTGGCATCGGAGATGGCACAGTAGCCAGCCAACATCCAGGGCTGTGCGGGCATCTGCAGGTGCCTTTTTAAGCAACATGGGAGGGGACCTGGTTTAGGAATGTGTTGTTAACCCTCCCATGTCCAGGCTGCCATCACAAAATGGGAATGAATTCATTCAATCATGAATTTATCAAATATTTATTGAAACTCCACCAGATGCTCCAGCACTGTGCTAGAGTCTGAAGACAAAATGGTGAGCAAAACAGATGGTTCTTGCCTGGTGGAACTTAGTGTCTGAAGGGAAAGACACAAATTCATCCAATAATCATCCACATGGGTGTATAACTGGAATCTGTGCTAAGTGAAAGGAGCCATCACAGAGGTCGAATCTCTGCTGCTGGGCCTAGGAAGGCTTTCCTGGAGAAGTGATGTTTGAGGGATAAAGAAAAGTTGGCGGAAGTATGGGTATTGGGGAGAAAAATACCCAGAGAGGAGAGAGCAAGTAGAAATCCTTAAAACTGGGAGGGGGTGGAGGAATCACTTGTCGAAGGAACAGGACGCCACTGTGGACAAAAAGCAGAGTAAGAGGGCTTCCCTGGTGGCGCAGTGGTTGAGAATCTGCCTGCTGATGCAGGGGACACGGGTTCGAGCCCTGGTCTGGGAGGATCCCACGTGCCGCAGAGCAACTAGAGCCCGCGAGCCACAACTACTAAGCCTGCGCGTCTGGAGCCTGTGCTCCGCAAAAAGAGAGGCCACGATAGTGAGAGGCCTGCGCACCGCGATGAAGAGTGGTCCCCGCTTGCCACAACTAGAGAAAGCTCTCGCACAGAAATGAAGACCCAACGCAGCCATAAATAAATAAATAAATAAATAAATAAATAAATAAATAAATAAATAAATAAAAAGTCAAGCATTTGAAGCCCTTTAAAAAAAAAAAAAAGGCAGAGTAAGAAAGCTTGAAGATGTCGGTGGTGACTAGAAAGGCAATCAGGAACAAGGTCAAGATTGTCTTTATCCGCAGAGCAACAGCTATCAACTGAAGGTTGGTTTTTTAAAACAATTTTTCTTTAATTATACCAGTAATAACGAATATACTTTTATTCTTAAACATCCAAAAATATATGTAATTCAAAAGTTTGTCTTTATTAGCTTCCCCAATCCAATTATTTTCACAAACATTACCCCTTGTGTCAAAAGAAACTGAATTTAGTGATAGAGCAAACGGATGGCCTGATACTAAGTGTCAATGCTATAAATTTTAAAAATCGAAGACACATAGTCACATTACTTACATATATCCAGTACTAATTCTGAGAGTGCTAAAGGGACATTTTTGGCCACTAGAAAATAAAATTTGTTTGAAAATATTGTTTAATTCATCTCTATCTTTTCCTTTAAACATTTCTATCTTTTATTTGTTTAAAAATGTGTATATAATTTTAAAATTATACGTATATATAAGGGATATTTGCTCAATCTTTTTCATGCATGGGATCCATGAATAAAAAGCTTGGAGACCACCATCACAGGAGCTAAGAGCATGATTTCTTATATTGGTTTCTTTGAGTTCAAATCTGAGACTCATCATATACAAGCCAGGTGCTCTTGGCCATTTACTCAGTCTTGCTGTACTCACCTCTTAACTAGGGAGAATAACAGTACCTACTTCAAGGGTTATTATGAGTATTAGATTAAATAAAACCTGCAAAGCACTTAAAATGGTGCCCAGCTGGGCTTCCCTGGTGGCGCAGTGGTTGAGAGTCCGCCTGCCGATGCAGGGGACATGGGTTCGTGCCCTGGTCTGGGAAGATCCCACATGCCGTGGAGCGGCTGGGCCCGTGAGCCATGGCCGCTGAGCCTGCGCGTCCGGAGCCTGTGCTCCGCAACGGGAGAGGCCACAACAGTGAGAGGCCCGTGTACCACCAAAAAAAAAAAAAAACAAAATGGTGCCCAGCACATTACAAGCCCTCAGCAAAGGTTAACAATTACTCTTAATGCTGTTAGTATTGTGTTGAGCTTGTATTCAATCACCTTACTGAATTTTCTTTTTGGTTCTAACAGTGTATAAAAGGATTCTTTTGGATTTTCTTGGTCAACAGTCATTTCCTGGCAAACTATGACAATTCCAATATTTATTCCTTATTTTTTTGTCTTATCATACTGCCCTATTACCTTTCACACTGAAATAGTAGCAGTGAGGACAGGCAACTTTAGTTCTGTCTTTAATAGAGATGTCACCACTGTCTCACCACTAAGTACGATATTTGCTAAAGACCTAGCACATTTCTTTCATCAAGCTAAGAAAAATTACTTCTATTTTTAGGTTGCTAAAAGGTGTTATTTCGTATTGTGGATGGAAGGTATCAGTATTCAATAACTGAAATAAAAAGCTGAATTCATTACTTAAGAAAGAGTATACTAGTTAG
Organism: Pseudorca crassidens; assembly: GCF_039906515.1. Taxonomy (NCBI): domain Eukaryota; kingdom Metazoa; phylum Chordata; class Mammalia; order Artiodactyla; family Delphinidae; genus Pseudorca; species Pseudorca crassidens. The sequence goes on from NC_090301.1 coordinate 31,620,999, forward strand.
TCATAATCTCTCTGAGCAAAACAGCCTGCTGATCTTAGTTGGGGTTTGGGGTCAAGGATTATTGTGCTCTTAGATGGGGTTTGGGGTCAAAGATTATTTTGAGGCAGTAGTTAGCTGACATCAAATTTAAAATTGTGTTTTGGGGGAGAAAAACTTGTTGATTGGCTAGGTTTCAGAACTGTCACTGGAATGACTCCTAATTGATTGACCCTCAAAAGTGTGGGGCTGCCACTGACTTGGCACTCAGATGTGGGCTCAGTGAAGTGGGTGACTATTGATGAATTAGGTTGTGGTGAGCTGTCACTGACTGATCAAACAGCATGTAGAACACGGTACCTGGGGGACAAAAGTGGGTGATGGTCCTGGCAAGCAGTTGTCTTTAGAGATGTACAGATAAACGTTAGCTAGATGGCATATGTGGGGAGACTCCTGGTCCTAGGAAGCAGATTTAGGGTTTGAAGTCCAGTGAAGCAGACAGAACATGCTATCTGGAGAGTATACAAAACCAACAGCTTGACCTGGCAAGCCGCTGTCTTTACGCATATACAATCACTAGTGATAAAACACAGCAGCAGGGAAACAAAAAGCAGGTACTATTTAGACATCTAAATACTGAGAAGGTGAGCATACTGAGAAGAAAAGTCTTCAGCAGGAATTCAGGTGTCAGGATTTGGGGCAGCAGGGTTATCAAGATGAAAGTAGGGTTCAAGATCTAGAAGGTCTGGGATAACAGACAGGGTGTCCAGGCCAGGAACCAGGCCTAAGACCAAAAGACACACAACTAGTTACTAGAATGAGGCCACAGCATGATCTCAGAGGAATGTGGAAACAATTTATTAGGGCAAAGACGCAAGGACAGACCAGACCCATACCAAGAGTGACGGTACAGAGTTCTGAGCATCAAAGCCAGAGCTCCTGAAACAAGGTTGGACCTTTCAGCCCAGATAGGCAGTCTACCTGCATCAGGGGGGAACAATTCACACAAAGGTTCGAACGAAGAGCCCTTAATGGAGGGACTATTTGCATAGGTGTAGGCAGAATTAAGGGACAATTAAAGGACAATGAGACACCCACAAACTAGAGATGAGGCACACCTAGGACTTAAGGTGAAATAGTGGTATAAGAACTAAGTATGAGCTGGAGCCTAGGAGGAGGGATTTCCTGGTGTGTACGTATTTGTTTTAATTGGAGTATAGTTGATTTACAATGTTGCGTTAGTTTCTACTATACAGCAAAGTGATTCAGTTGTGCATATGTATACATTCTTTTTCATATTCTTTTCCATTATGGTTTAGCACAGGATATTGAATATAATTCCCTGTGCTCTACAGTAGGACCTTGTTGTTTATCCACGTTATATATAATAGTTCGCATCTGCTAACCCCAGCCTCCCACTCCCTCCCTCCTCCACCCCGTGGCAACCACAAGTCTGTTCTCTATGTCTGTGAGTCTGTTTTTGTTTCACAGATAAGTTTATTTGTGTCATATTTTAGATTCCACATGTAAGTGGTATCATATGGTATTTGTCTTTCTCTTTCTGACTTACTTCACTTAGTTTGATAATCTCTAGGTCCATCCAGGTTGATGAAATGGCATTATTTTGTTCTTTTCTAATGGCCGAGTAGTATTCCATTGTATTTATACTACATCTTCTTTATCCATTCATCTGTTGATAGACATTTAGGTTGTTTCCTTGTCTTGGCTATTGTGAATAGTGCTGCAAAGAACATTGGGGTGCATGTATCTTTTTGAATTATAGTTTTCTCTGGTTATATGTCCAGGAGTAGGATTGCTGGCTTATATGGTGATTCTATTTTTAGTTTTCTGAGGAAACTCCATACTGTGTTCCATAGTGGCTGCACCAACTTGCATTCCCACCAACAGTACAGGAGGTTCCCTTTTCTCCACACCCTGGTGTGTATTTTTAGCTCTGAAGGATGCAGCTGCTCCAAGAGACTGAACACTGAAGCTGAGAGGGAGTGAAGGAAGAATTACCCTGACCTCACTCTCCCCCCACCTCTGACCTCCTGCCAGGGTTCCCTTAAGGAGAAGCCAGTGGGTAAGGTGCCTAGGTGATGCCATCCACAAGGGCTCAGTCTGCTGGTGCACAAGGGAGGACAGACAAGAGTGGAGGATGCCTTGAGGGAGGTAATTTACAGAAAATAACCACCAGCCTCCCCAAGTAGCTAAAAGGGGATCCAGCCATGTGGTGTCAGTGGTGTTTCTGAAGTGCTTTTTGGGACTGAGGCACATGGCAGAGACTCCCTGAGAAGAATGCATCGGCTCCTGGTTCAGCATGGACATTTGTGCTGGGCTGGAAGCAGAGCCTTCCTGAAGCTTCCGTAATAGGGAGCAATGGTGGGGAGTCAAAGCCACAATGGAGATGCCATGTTTTTGTCACTGTGTCAAATTATGGTACTCAGGGGAGGCAAGAAAGGGAGCCAACTGGGATGTTTTGTGGTACAGAGTCTGAGGCCAGGAGCCCCAGCATGCATGAACCAGAAGGAGCCTCATGAAGAGACACAGCAAATGCAGGCGTTTCCCCTTTATGCAGAACTGGCTCGAGTCTCTGCCTCAGAGGATAGCCAGCATTTTGTGAGTTAATGGTGTGTGACGCGGAAAAGGAGCTGTGAAGGGAGCAAATCTCTCTTTAAAGTGAACATTTGATAGAAATCCCATTTTCTCTGGGGCTCAAAGCCAGACTGATTTAGTTTATTAAGCTCAGAGGTTTCACTCCGGGGATGCATTTCAGGTCAAGGCCAGCCTGCAAATCTACGTGGGGGGATAGGGAGAGACCTCAGATGAAACCAGCCGGTAACACCCAAAATGCTACCTTGGGATGTCCAGAGGATGTGTCGCAGAGCTGTGGGGGGTAAACTTGGGAGGAATGGAGAAGGGGAGGTGCTGTGGAGATGACGCTAACGTTCACTGCCGTATCTGTGGAATTTTCCACCTGCGGCCATTGCCCTGTGCCAACTTTGACAAAGGCAGCCTTAATTGCGTTATGCCATCAAATGCATTTTTTGTCACTTCCAGACAAACTGCCATAATTATTTGTGTCACCTCGGGATGATTTTTCCCTCCAAGTCACTTCAGATGAGGCAAGAAGCAGGTGCTTCTTATCCTAGCCGCACTGGCTTCAAGCACCCCCAGCCTCCAATGCAACCAGCTGCCACGGTCCAGATGCACACATATTTGCACTTTCTCTGTGAGTGTATATTAGGGTTAGTGCCTGGGGGGTCTTGAAATCGGTAAAATTCAAGTTAAGACTGTACGATAGACCTGGCGTGATTAAAACGGCCTCACACACTTCCCTGACCCACTCCCTCACCTCTTAGCTAAGATGTTTCTGGGTCTGACGATGGGGAAATGCTATCAGGAACTACAATCCTCTTTTATACGTATGTGTATATACATATATATTTTTTTTTTATCATTATTATTTTAAAATTTCTTTAATTTTTTGGCCACGCCACGTGGCATGTGTGATACTAGTTCCCCGACTAGTATCTGCACCCGCTGAAGTGGAAATGTTGGGTCCTAGCCACTGGACCGCCAGGGAAGTCCCTACAGTACTCTTACTACTGGTTCCAAGCAGGCAGCAAAAACATTTGCATTGTCTCTAATTGCTCCTTTTTTCTGTCTGGGATCTATAACACCCCCAATCTACAGGTATAGACATTAGAGAAAAGTCTCCAGATGCTTTTTTTTTTTTTGACATGGTCAGGGTCAGGGTTGGATTGTGGAGGTCTTCTTAAGTTATTACTACTTTTGTGGTGTTTATGGCTGAGATACTGGACTTTGGGGTTTTTTCCTTACTCCTCCTTTGGAGTCTAGAATCCCTGTGTATTTGACTAGAGTAGCAGCTCACAGGTAGAGAAATGGAATGCTCTCTGTTCCCCAGGCTAATCTTCAAATGTGCTGGGGCTGAGCTTCAATAAAATGTCTCATATTCTATCACTCAAGCAGCGAAAGCTGGTAAAATCGTTTGATGTTCAGGGCTTGGAAAAAATGAAGTGATCTTCCTACAGGATTTGGGTTTCCATCTCTTTAAGATATTATTATTATTCCCACAGTGATATGCTTATTTATTTTATAACAACTATTTATTGGTGCTGGGCTAGAGTTGAAGCAGGAAGACCAATTGGGAGGTTATTGCAAAAAGTCCAAAGAAAAGATAATGGTGGCTTGGACTAGAATGGTGACAGTGGAAACAGGAAAGAGAGTGTGCATTTAAGATGTATTTTGGAGGTACAGTTAACAGGTGAGCTGCATACCAAGCATTGGGCTTGGCCCTGAGGCTACAGTAGTAAGTAAAACAAATGAGATTCCCTAGCTCATGGAGGTTATATTGCAATGAAGAATAAAGACAGTAAATGACTAGTACATACATTTAAGATATGCCTAGAAATTGTGATAATCTCTAGGAAAGAAATGCACAGTGATGTAGCAGAGAATAATCAGGGGGAAGTAGGTGGCTACTTAAATTGGATCGCCATGGAGCAGCCTCCCAAGAGGATGAGACAAGGAGCCGGACAGGCAAGGAGCTGGGGACGCACCATCCAGGCAGATGGAAGAGCCTGCATGATGGTCTCGAGGCAGGAGAAGCTTGGCACATTCTAAGGATTGTCAGAAGGCTGATGTGTCTGGAGTTGTCCATGGTGGGGAGAGTGAATGATCTTGGTAGCTTTGCCAAGATCACGCAGAGCCTGAGTACGGTGTTCAGATTTTACTCTACAGGAAGCTAGAAGCCAGTGAACAATTTGAAATAGGGGGAAGACAAGATACAGTGTTTGCTTAAAAAGATGACTCTGGCCAGTCTGTGAAGTATGGACTGTAGGTGGGCTAGCGTTGAAGTGGGGGGCCAGTTGGAAAGCTTTTACATTAGTCTTAAGTGATGGATAGTGGTGGTTTGGACCAAGGAGGTGACAGAGGGGACAGGGAAGAGAGAATGTATTCAAGATATATTTTGGAGGTAGGTTGACAGAACTTAGTGATTTATTGGATATTGTTTCTGGGTGGATGGAGGCAAAGGGAAATGTTTCTGGCTTAAATAATTAAGTGGAGAGAGGTCCATTTAATAGAACAAAGAAGACTGTAGTGGATCAGAAGTTAAAATATTTCTTTCCTTCCACTCTTCTTGCTACATCTTCTAATGCCACATTACTTATTCAATAGTGAAATACTGGGGAGAGTACTTACTGTGCTGAGAGTTAGGAGATATGTATGGATTTGTGTCCAGCAGCTGCCCATAAGCAGTGGAATGACTTCAACTCATTCAGCTAATTCATGATGCCTCAGTTCTTCTCATGGCTACTGTGGATTTCAGAAGACCTACTATGCTTTGAACTGGATTGATTTGTTCTGCATGAACCACTTCCAACACCACCTCTAGGGCACCAAATCCAGAGGAAGGGGCACGGATCTTCATGGCCTAACATCAATTTCTGTAGTAAAAATGGAACTTGGAGAGGCAAATTCTTTGGCCTCCAAATTAATAATAGTTGTCGCTCACCTGCAGAAGTGCTAGAAAAGTTATTTACAGTATAGAACTAAGGAGGTTGATAGATTTTATTATTTTGTTAAGCACCTAAAACAGACAACTTGTTATAGGCAATTGTTTAGACATTGTCATCACATAATTTTTTATTAATTCATTTGCATAAAATAAGGCTATAAAGTATTTGCATTTGTAGAATATGTTTATACATGCCCTTCTGTCTCTGGGACTCCTTTAGAATAACATTTTACAAAGACATTTGAAAAGTTTAAACTGCTATGCAAATACAAGGTGTTATTAATATTGACCTATGAACTAATTAAATACTGGTGTGAAGAGAACTTCTCTTCCCTGGTAGTAGCCATTTAAAATTCCAGGAATCAGTTAAAGTTTGAATCCTTACACTTTGACACAGAGCATTATATTGTGGACATAGTATACTAGACATGTCACTTTTGGTGCTGACCTCATGCCAGCTCCTGCTGAAGGGACAGCTGTACACTGATGATGGGTGCTAGTGTCCCCTGTTACAGACAATTGGACCAGAAGAGGCACCTGACCCAAGGGTACTACTCATCTATGGTTTGACCAACAACTCATCATGCCTGCACATAACTGAGATAAACTCCCAGAGCTAGTGAATTCTTTCTTTTGAATATTCGAATTGGAAAATTCTGAGGAAATAAGGAAGCAGTTAGCAGAAGAAGCTGAAAAGTTGCATAGAGAGAAGCCATGAGATCGAATCAAAGGCATTACAAACTCAAGTTTTGACATAACAGAGATAATGAATAAACAGGGGCAATGAGGTAAGGAAAACCCACCATCCTCTTGAAGCAGCTCTCCTAAAAGCCCCCAGTGGCTACTGATAACCAATTCCAATAACATCTCAGTTCTCATCCTCTTCATCTTTGTAGCTTTGGATATGTTTGTTTTCTTTGGAAACTCTCTTCCCCTAATGCTTTATTTCTTCCCCCTTTCTGCCTCTATCCTTGTTTTCTGTTTTGTTTTGTTTTGCTAGATCTCATCCACTGTCTTGTGAGTCGTTGTATGGAGATGATCTGAGCTAAGTTCTCTCTTAGGGTGAAGTCAAGATGCCATTCTTTCAATTTCATGATTATCAGTATCCGTACCTGCATTGATCTCCTAGCACCTGAAACTTTTCCCATCCAAAGCAAAACTTATCATTTCACAGCTATCCTTGCCTCACTTAGCAGATGACACTCCATTTTCTCACTGACACAGGCTTTAAACCATGGCATTACTTTTGATTTATCTTTCTCCCTCACTCCCTGTAGCCATTTTAATATATATATATATTTTTTTTTCTTTTCTTTTTTTGCCTCTGCAACAAGTCTTAAATATCTTCTCCTCTTTCCATTCTCACTGATGACCAGCCTTCTCCACATCCAAATGACCCACTTCTCACTTAAATAACTTCTATCTTAAATAACTTCTTTGTGTTGCATTACAGTTCATTGACAAATCCTTCTGGTTACATGGTCATTTCCTTGTGAAAGGAAATTGTCTTACTTATGTTTGTATTCCTGTCCCCACCTACCCCTATAACTGAGCTCAATACAATTTTCTTTCTCATAGGAGGTTCTAGATAAGTATTAACTGATTTGTATTAAGGGAATTTACTGAATGCCTTTCTCAAATAATGGCATCTGAATCTAACTCCACTGGCAATTTCAAGTTAGTGAACTCTTTTTCCTCTGCCGAATACCTTTGTACTTGGCTCATTTTGGAGGCCTGCCCTATTGACACCTACTTGCAGTCCTCACTGCCCTAGTAAAACTTTTAATGTGTGTGAGTTTATCCGAGCAGGGAGAATCGCCAATTGTAGTGCAGTAAAAACAGATCTTGCGAGGGTTGTGCTATCTTGGGCATGTCAGATGGCTAAGAAATAAATAGGTTTAAAGAAAAAAAACATACCCTCCCATTAGAAGCAAAAAGTTTGGTAAGGAAAAACATCTTGAAGACAGAGGAGGGGAAGGAGACAAGGATAGTCTTCAGAAAGTAGCTTGATGAGATGAGGTTATAGGTATAAAATGAAGCCTGGCCTGACACTTACCCTTCCTCCGCAGGTGTTAATTGGGCCTGCAAGCATTCTCAAAAACGGTAAGATGTCAACACTCATGAAAATAGAAACATTTATCCTGAAAACTTCTATATCAGATATTTTTCAATGGTGTTCTTGCCAAGGTTCACAGAGAGAAGAAAGAAGTTACATGTTCCTGTCGAAAGGAACAGCTGAACTTGAGTTATTACTGAATATTCCCAGAACTGAGCAAAAAGGATAGAATCGGCCTGGATGTTATCTGAAGTCTCTCACAATGTTAACTCTTTGGCGATTCCACTATTTAAGTAATAAAGTTAATATATGGAGGCCCAGTCTGAGTCAGACTGTCCATGGACAAGATAGGAAACTTCTCTAGACCAGAAGGCTGCTTCTGTCCTCTACACCCTTAAGCTTATTCCATGCTTATCTACTGCAACTGCTCAGAAATTGTTCCTTAGAAGTGCTCAGGGGCTAGCAGAGGAGGGGCTGTGAGCGAGAGACGCCAGGGGCTGGGGAAGCAGACTGGGGGATGCGGGGGTGGAAGGGTGGCAGTATTTTTTCCCTTCCCCCCACCTCAACCCTGACAGCTCAACTTGTATCTGTTGGATATAAATTTTTGTTTGAGGAGAGAGCTCTGCTGCTTTTTAAAAAAAAAGACAGAAAAAGGTAAAGGGGAAAAATGAACTTTAAAAATCGTATATCTAGCAGCTTGTGAAGTAACCTGTGCTTTTTCACTTTCCCCCAGCAAGCCTTCCGGGATGAGGTGGAACTATTGAGCGTTGCGCTGGAAATATGACCTAGAGGCTTGCCTTCTGAGCAATCTCTGGTCCCACCAATAAATGAGAATTTTCTAATGCTTTTTTTAGAACCTTGTGATACAGACAGACACTCTGCCACCAGTGTATTGAAGAGCCGAGAGAGGGTGGGAGTATTTCTCAGTGACTATTGTACTCAGTCCTATGGCCATTTCAGGCATCATTCATGAAAAAAAATGTTTGGGTTTACTGGAATAGAGATTTTGTTTAAAGTTTTATTTATGGGGGATTGGGGAGGGAATAGGAAGGAATGTAGAGTTGTATCTGAAGAATATTTCTGGATGCTCAACATTGTTAGTTACTAGAGAAATGTAAATAAAAACAATATTGAAGGGCTTCCCTGGTGGCACAGTGGTTGAGAGTCCGCCTGCCGATGCAGGGGACACGGGTTCGTGCCCCAGTCCAGGAAGATCCCACATGCCGCGGAGCGGCTAGGCCCGTGAGCCATGGCCGCTGAGCCTGCGCGTCCGGAGCCTGTGCTCCGCAACAGGAGAGGCCACAACAGTGAGAGGCCCGCGTACCGAAAAAAAAAAAAAAAAAAACCCAATATTGAGGTACCACCTTACTCCAGTCAGAATGGCCATCATCAAAAAGTCTACAAATAGTAAATGCTGGAGAGGGTGTGGAGAAAAGGGAACCCTCCTACACTGTTGGTGGGAATGTGCAGCCACTATGGAGAACAATATGGAGATTCCTTAAAAAACTAAAAATAGAGTTACCATATGATCCATCAATCCCACTCCTGGGCATATATCTGGAGAAAACTCTAATTTGAAAAGATATACGCACCCCAATGTTCATAGCAGCACTGTTTACAATAGCCAGGACGTGGAAGCAACCTAAATGTCCATCGACAGATGAATGGATAAAGACAATGTTGTACATATATACAATGGAATATTATTCAGCCATAAAAAAGAATGACATAATGCCATTTGCAGCAACATGGATGGACCTAGAGATTATCATTCACTTATTAAGTGAAGTAAATCAGAAAGAGAAAGACAAATTCTATATGATACCACTTATATGTGGAATCTAAACTGTGACACAAACGAACTTGTCTATGAAACAGAAACAGACTCACAGATATAGGGAACAGACTTGTGGTTGCCAAAGGCGCAGGGAGGGATGCAGTGGGAGGTTGGGGTTGGCAGATGCAAACTATTATGTAGAGGATGGATAAACAAGATCCTACTGTATAGTACAGGGAACTATATTCAATATCCTGTGATAAACCATAATGGAAAAAATGTGGAAAGGAATGTATCTATATGTATAACTGAATCACTTCACTGTATAGTAGAAATTAACACAACATTGTAAATCAACTATACTTCAATAAAATAAATGAAAAATTAAAGAATAAGGTATAGGGAGAAGTGAGGGGAACAAATGAAATTTATACCTCCTTATTTTGTTAAATGCTTTCCAGTTTACAAGATGATTTAACATGTATATTTCACTCCGATGAACAGACATCTCATATTCTGCAGCGGGAAGGAGGAAAGGGCAGATCTTTCATCTCCTTAACCCTCTGTTAAGCCCACCTGTAAACACCCTATTCCAGGTTACCCCTTCTGTCTGCTTGCTCTGCTCCTGCTTCCTGGCTGATGAAAGCTGCTGGAGAATCATGCAGTCTTGACCTATGAAAATTCATGTGTCCAAATCCGACTTGGCCACCGTCCGCCTCTTCAGTCATCATATTTGTTCCTCTGTTCCATGCCCCAAGTCTGCCTTTCTATATCAGTTAATCCAGATCTTTTCCACTCCCCATATAATGGGTTGAACGGCGGTCCTCAAAAAGATACGTACACCTCTAAGCCCCGAGTCCGTGAATGTTACGTTCCACAGGGAAAGGGTGTGATTAAATTAAGGACCCTGAGTTGAGATCATCCTGGAGTATCTGGTGGGCCCTAAATCCAATGACAAGCGAGACAGAGGGAGATCTTGCACACACACACAGAAGGCCTTGTGAAGACAGGGGCAGAGATTGGACTAATGCAACCACAAGCAAGGAATGCCAACAATACCCGCAGCTAAAAGAGGTGAGGATGGATTCTCCCCTGGAGCCTTCAGAGGGAATGCAGTGCTGACAACACTTGGATTTCGGACTTCTAGCATCTAGAACCATGAGAGAATAAATTTACATTGTTTTAAGCTACCTGACTTGTAGTCATTTGCTGTGGCAGCCCTAGGGAATTAACACACTCATTACACTCCTACACTTTCCATCCTTCTTAGCAGTACATGGTTCTGACTTGTTGAAACCATCTTCCCCAAATCCCTCATTCACTCTTTCCTCTAACCTGTTTCTTTATCTCCCGATATTGATCTCTGTAGAAGTATATCCACTATTTCTTCCTTCTGGTTGGTCTAGGAGAAAGATTCCCACTCTCTCTTCTTTGCAAATGCTGATTTCTCCATCTGCGCTCCGGATTCTGTCCCTTCCCGGGACTTGAGAGACCCAGCTGTCTTCTGCCCAGCCTTCTCAGTGTCCAGCTGGGATGGAGGAAGCTTCCTAGGCACTTGGCATTTCTCAGATGTGCAGAGCCATTATGGAAGGAGAAGTCTGAATTAAGGGCTGGATCGGAAGGGGGAAAGATAAACAAACTCTGAACTAAAGAGTGAAGCAGGAGGACTAGCCAATGGGATCATTATACTAGAGGAGTGGGAGATCGCAGAAATAAAGAAAGGACTGAAACTAAATAGAAAAGAGGACTACTCGAAACCCCCTGCATGTAAAGCCTCATTCTGGTTCATGTCTCCCTTCATGGGCATAGGCTTGGTGTTCTCACCTTCCTCCATCTCTCTCGCCTTCATTTTTGTCTCTTCTCCGTCTCAACTTCATCTTTTCTTCTGCCTTTAGACATGCTCTTCTTTTGCTCAATCTCAAAGGCATGTACATTTCCTAGCTGCTTGCCGTGGACACAACGTTTGGTCTGTCCCAAGCTCTTCTTCTGTATTCTGGGACTCAGTAATCTCCTTTCCTCTGGAGACTACCTTGTTCTCTTGTACCTTCTTACATGGTCCGTCCCACTGGCAATAGTGACTGGGCAGTTATTCCTGCCCTGGGATTTTTCACATTGGAATTAAGGAAACTTCTTTGGTGGCAAAGCTGAGGGTGTAATAGCTACCAGCCACAATTCCCAGTGCCAAGTATAAGAAGCTAGTCTACAGTAGGAGAAAATGAAGCCAAAACTCAAAAGAAGCAGAGATGGAGTAAGAAAATACAGTTCCAGCTGCATTCCAGTCCCTGGTTATAGCCATCCCTGAAGCTACCGCACCCAGGCCCCATCTGAGGTTTGAACAGGTGAGGCAGTAAATTCACCCTATTGCCTATCTTTACTCAAGTTCAGTTACAGTCACCAAGAAACGAAAAAGCTCTGACCAAGAATCCTCTCCTTCAAGCTCGTAGAATTCTTTTGTTCACAATGACCACCTCCTCCTATGGTGTCCCAAGTCCATTGCTTCCATTTCAAAGAGGGCCTTCTAGACAAATTCAAGAGCCTTCTTTTTGTTCTTGACATTTTCTCCCAACAGCATCTGATTGTCTGCTTTCAAACATGCTCAGCCCCTCAGACCTCATATTGTACCATTCTAGTCTCTTGTTTCTTTGCTCCTCTCTGCCTCTTTTCCCAGTGGTTTGTCATCTTCCCATACCCCAAATATTGATAGTCACTAAAGGTTAGCCCATGACATCTTGTTACTCACTATTTCTGCTCCCATTCTCAGTAATACACACTTTCTCTTTGTCAGCACTCTGGAGTTGACTTTAGTCTAAATTTGTAGCTCAAATTCTTATTGAATATGTCTAAGACCCAGAGGAACTGAGTGACTTTTCCAAGTCCGGCCAGCTGGTTAGTGGCTGCCCTGCTTTCTGAGGGGACTCCCCTGACAATTTATAATGATATTGTTTTATTCTTAGCAAACTGCACACTGGTCTACTTTATGGTTCTCTGTGATTCACAATTTAGTGGTTTATTATTTATATTGCTCTAAAGCTGTGTGTAGGGCCAGATTGTAGGAGTTGTTATCCCACCATTTTGACCATAAGAATATATTGATTCCATATTTATGAACACAATCATTTTAATCAGAATTATATCACCATTGCCAAGAAAGACTCTTTTGAATCAAACTACATTGAGCCAATTTTATTATTTGATCAATTTTTCTATAATAAACCATTTAAACAGTTTCCATTTTTTCAATTTTCATTTAACTGAAATTATTTTTCTCAAAATCAATTCCTTCTCATGAATTTTATGATGAGGATTTGATTTATCCATCAGGTTTCTTCCCAAACATATCAAATATTATGTATTATATCTTCTGCTATTACAGGTTTTCTTTTAAGACCCTTACTTTCACCAAGTATGATTGTCCAGGGTCAGATTTTGCAGGTATAAATTTTGTTTAGAAGATTTGTTTCTTCTATCACTTTTTAGTCAAGGGTCAAATTTCCCACATGCCATTGTCTGTTTTATTTGTGTCAATTATTTCAAGCAAGTGTATTTTTTCTCAGATCAATGTTTGAATTTTCCATTTTACCAACAAGATTGATTCTTTAGTCAACTTTTCATTTATAGTAAGTTTTTCTGTGTGCAAGTTTTAGTCATTGTCAATTTTGTTTTGTGTTTTCTTCTATAAGTAATATTAATTATGAATTAGACAAAAGACTGACAGTTTGTATTCTATTAATTCAGTCCCAAGTATCAGAGGGAGTCCCACTACGCCGTAGGTGCTGTTCTAGGCACTTGGGATGTAGCTGTGACTGCAGACAATGTAGTTTCCTTTCTAATATGGGCTAGAAGAGAACACACGAGCAAACACATAAATGGGAAAGAAGAATCTTATATTGAAAAAAAGACCATAAAGAAAATTAAACAGTGTAATGTGACCATGACAGGTTAGAGCACTACGTTAGATTGGTTTGTCAAGAAAGGTCTTCCTGAAAAGGCAACATTTGAGCTGAGACTTGGTGACAAAGTGACAAGCATAGAAAGATAGGGGAATAAGTTTCTTAACTGTATACTAGGAAAAGTATAAAAATGTGTTCTTAAACTTCCAAACATATTGTGTACCACTTTCTCACACCATGTGAGGAATAAAAAACAAACTGCGGGGTGATAATGTTGGAGTTGATACATACTGTTATTGCATATTGCTTTCATGCTCATGGCCACATATGGTAAGTAAGAAATATGTAAAGGAAAATGGTTGTGCCAGGGGGGAGGGTAGAAGAATGAGTATATTTTTGTTCTGCAGATTATTTGTTTCGGTGTATCTTTTCAATAAAAGTATGTAGTACATGTGCCTTGGACGCTAATTTTTCACTAGGGTGGGCGATTTCCTATCCCCTCAGTGACATTGAAAGTTCAATCATGGGAACATACTGCATTTTATTTTTCTTTTATCTCACCTTTGAGGACTAGACATTCAAAAAGTACTTGTGAATTGATGGTTCCTAAATTTTCTAGCTGCAAATATAAATGAAATTTTTAATATGGATTTTCTGATGAAAAGCAGAATTGAGACTTCTGAAATGAAACAGTAAGTTCTTCAAGCAGTCATGGCAGGATCGAGCCATTTGAATTAAGGTGCATCGGACATCTGTGGACTTTTCTCTCTCAGGAAAACTTGCTTGAAATTAGTCAAACTCTTCTTACAAAATGCCATTAGGCCAACTCCTCTCCTTTTCAAATAGGAATAACTTTTGGGCAAAGGAACTTGCCAAACAACAGAACAAACTCTCCTCGAAGAGTGAGAGGACGACAAGCAGCTCTTCACACAAAGACTGAGACAATGCTGACAACCTGCAGTTTAAATGGAAGTCACGTTTGCTCTTTCTTCCAAGGACTGGTGCTCAGAAATGTGCTCTTCTTCCCCTCATGGCCTGGATGGAACCATAATGAGGAGCCGGGGGGGTTCAGCTGGACTTTTACTCAGGCAGGGATGGGGGTGGTCTTTTCTGCCTCCCCCTCCCCCATCCAATCTCCTTTCCATTCTGCGAGGTGTAAATACACACATTCACACCCACTGACACTGGTAACTTTCAGCAAAGTGTAGGTTTTGTTTAGAGAGCCCTTTTTTAACAAACAGATGATGTGCACATAATATTTTTACTACTCAAAATCTGGACAACTTAGCATTAAGTTGAATCATTGAAAGAGCTCCAAGGAAAACTGTATAATGTGCTCTGTCAATGCTTGAATCTTTTTTATTTTTCCTATAGAATCACAAGAGTTATCCCTGAAAGAAATAAATAAAAGCCAGTCTCTACCCAGGAATCTAGGTTTGCACAGCATGGCTGCATATGAAGCGATGGCGGCGACAATACTTAAACGTTTTTGGTGTTGTACTCTCTGAAAATATTAGTCCCAAAAAACATCTCACCCCAGAGTAAGCACGGCATTTGGGCAGCATTTCTATTACTGTGAAGCCTTGGGGAAGTCATTTATCCCCTAAATTCTGACATTATTCTTGTAAAACAAGACTTATTCATCTATTCATTCATTTTACAAATATCTTTTGAGTATTAACTATATGCCAAGGACCTAAGAACTGAGAATATAAAGATAAAAAAATATGGTCCTTGCCCTCAAGAAGTTCATTGACTAGCAAGAAGACAATCAGTTACAGAAATAAATGTTATAATACGGTATGCTACCGCATATATGACAGTCTCTGTGGTGATTTTCAATTGCTGGTGTAACAAATTACCACAAACTTAATGACTTAAAATAACACACATTTATTCTCCTACAGCTCTGGACGTCAGAAGTCTAAAACTGAGGTGTTGACAGAGTAGCTGTGTTCTTTCCGGGGGCATCAAAGGAGAATCTGTTTCTTTCTTCCTTTCAGTTTTTGTTTTTACCTTTCCCAGCTCTTCTAGAAGCCTACATTCCTTGGCCTGTGGCCCCTTCTACATCTTCAAATTGCATCATTCCAATGTTACATCTCCTTTTTCTAACTTTGACCCTCTTGCCTCCCTCTTATAAAAACCTTTTATGATTACATTGACCTCCCACCCCCACCTAAATCACCCAGGATAATCTCCCCATCTCAAGATCCTTAACTTAATCATATCTGCAAAGTCCCTTTTGCCATGGAAAATAACATATTCACAGGGTCTAGGATTAGAACATGGATGTTTTTGGAGGGACATTATTCTACCATAGTATTATTATAGTAAAAAAGAGACCTCTTTTTTTTTTTTTTTTTTTTTTGCGGTACGCGGGCCTCTCACTGTTGTGGCCTCTCCCGTTGCCTGGCACAGGCTCAGGACGTGCAGGCTCAGCGGCCATGGCTCACGGGCCCAGCCGCTCCGCGGCATGTGAGATCTTTTCGGACCGGGGCACGAACCCGCGTCCCCTGCCTCGGCAGGCGGACTCTCAACCACTGCACCACCAGGGGAACTCAAAGAGACTCCTTTATAAAGTAAAATGTAAGCTTAGGAGAAGGCATCTTAAGTCTAATGAGAACCAAAGAAGGGGCAATGTTTGAGCTGGGATCTGAAGGCTGAATAGGAGTTTGCCTGAAAGAGACGTTGGAAGAAAGCTGTGCAGGGAGAACAATGATATCCTATCTGTTTGAAGAAAGGGAATTCTAGAAGAACAGAACATTACAATATAAGAGAGTACCTTAGAGAAACTCTGGCTCCAACCACAGTGTTTAACAGTCGAGGAAACCAGAAGCCCAAAGAGGTGTGATGACTTGACCAAAGGCTGACAGCTAGAACCCTGGTCCCTAGGTCCAGATGGCAGGGACCTCTGTCTTCTTTCTAATTTCAATAACATTAATGAGAGCTTATTGCAAAAATCAATGCATTGTTGGGCTTCCCTGGTGGCGCAGTGGTTGGGAGTCCGCCTGCCGATGCGGGGGACGCGGGTTCGTGCCCCGGTCCAGGAGGATCCCACATGCCGCGGAGCAGCTGGGCCCGTGAGCCATGGCCGCTGAGCCTGCGCGTCCGGAGCCTGTGCTCCGCAACGGGAGAGGCCACAACAGTGAGAGGCCCGTGTACCGCAAAACAAACAAACAAACAAAAAGAAAAAACGGAAAAAAAAAAAAAATCAATGCATTGTTAACTGGCAAAGTACAGTGTTTGATTTTGACTGAAAAACATTTTTTCCCAAAAAAGCTTCAGAGGTCTTCTGGATTGATAGTTTAGAGCCATCTGAAAGATATAAAGATAATAAGCCATATTCATTTTAAAAGTGACAGCTCTATAAGCTCAGTGATTTCTCCTTACACAATGCATTGGCAGGTGCCAGTGGCAAAAACTGTCTGACTACAAAATGGATGTTTGTTGAATAAAACCCATTAATGCTTATAGAATTCACTGTCTCGGGGACGAATTCGTGACAGTGCGACGTTCACAGAGATGTTCTAAGTGGGCTTTTGTGCCTTATCTTAGTCACCGGTGGGAAGAAAGCCCAAAATTGGATGGTAATCTGCAGTCTGAGCTTTCCTAAATACTCATCTCAGTGATAGGCCATGAGGAGACCTAAATGGATCCTAGCACAACGACAGCCCTTAAGTGTGACTGTGCAGATGCCCTGCACAGACGTCATGATCACCAGTGTCCTTTCATGGGAATTCAGAGAATTAATCCTGGTCTCCTTTCCAGATGTTCCTTTGGGAACG
The DNA here is from genome assembly GCF_039906515.1 of Pseudorca crassidens. Taxonomy (NCBI): domain Eukaryota; kingdom Metazoa; phylum Chordata; class Mammalia; order Artiodactyla; family Delphinidae; genus Pseudorca; species Pseudorca crassidens. The sequence continues at coordinate 31,638,025 of NC_090301.1, forward strand.
GTCCACATTCATCTACAGCGTTTTGTTCTGCTGTCTTGTTTTTAACTTATGACAAGGAAGCAGTGGATAGCTCTGCTTGATTCTGTAGTACTGAAGGCCCACTTCAAACTGCCAGGTATACTCCTGCATTTGGCGTCTAGTTTGGGGGAATCCCACCATGATCAGTTTCTCTTTAATTTCATATTTTCCATTTTGGAATGTATATTTGGCATAAATGCATGAGGATTTAGAGGAAGAGACACGGAGTCAAAGATAAGTTAGACATTTGAGGAGATATAATCTCCTTCACCAAATGCCATGAAATGAAATTTAAGTCCTATTTCACCAGAAACTTAGAAGACGACCACTGATACTTTTTGAGAATGCTAATATTGCAAAGAGATAAGAATGATGTGGCAGTCTTTCATAAGTACAGAAAAGGATTAGATCTAGATTGGGGAACCTGTAGTTTAGTCTGAAGGGAGCACTCTGGCTGACAAATTAGTTAGAAATGGGACCAACCGTTCAGGAAGTTTGTCAAGGCAGAGAGAAATTGGCTAGAGAATTTGAGGAGCTGGGAATGAGGGATTGTGGGACCTGACTTGGCTGTGGGTCCAAGAGCAAAACTGATTAAGCTAAGAAGGACAATAGCCCAGACAGGGTGTTGAAGGAAAAGACTGTCACATTCCAATGGTGGCCAGGCAAGGGGCATAAAAGTCCAGGGAAAGGGAAATTCGGGTGCTGGGGGCACTGCGAGGCATGCGTTTTGCTCCTGCAACCCTGATGTGGTTAAAGCCAAGAACCCAGGCCGGACATGGCAGAATCTTGCTTTCTCTATGTTGGAGGATGGGTGGGGGAGACTGGTATTTTGAGTGCATCTGGAAAGGATTATCTCTAAGTAATATTTATACTACTATTTAATAGTAATAACAGAATAATTGGGGCTAGATTGTACAGCTGGACAGTTAGGGTTCAAAGCTTTTCTAGCCAGGAATCTGTGGCTCTACTTAATCTCTCTGGAATTCAGTTTCATTGTCAATAAAAGGCAAATTCTATCATCCTGTGGTTTGTTGGTGATGATGGAATGAAGTAACGAAGGTAAAGTGCTTGATCCCACAGTTGGACTCAGTGAACGTTGGCTTCCGTTGAGGTTGTGATCTCTATGACTCTCTGGGTACAACACCAAGGAGGGCTCCCATGTTCATTGTCTCCCTGATCTTGGTTCTTTTATGTCTTCTTAGACATCTCCTACCTCCACTTATGTTATAAAGAAGCCTCACATAAAGCTAATTGATGAACATGGGTCTTAGCCACAAACTCAGTGGAAAAAAGACAAATATGACTTTCTTAATTTTTCCATAGCTAAGCCTAATTTCTATCACAAGGCCCTATATGCCAATAACAAATTATTCCTGAAATCTTAGTGATGTAACGCAGCAAAGGTTGGCGGGGGGCTCTTTTCTGCGTGGTGTAAGTGACCCAGTCAGATAAGGGCTCTGTCATCTTCTAGCCGCACGATCTTGTAGACATGGCCTCTAAGTCTCTGCAAAAATGGAAGAGAGAGCTGGACGAGGTGTACTATCTCTTGAATGCCTCAGCCTTTGATCACTTCTCTTCGCAGTCTTTTGGCAGCAACAAGTCACGTGGCCCCAGCCTAGGCTACAAAGAAGGCTGACAAATATAAACGATATATATTGTCTTCTTATAAACTTTAAGTGTATTAGGGCTTTTGGGGGTGGTAGGTAATAGAAGAAACCCAGCTGAAACTACACTAAGCAAAAAAGGAAGTTTATTAGCTCACAGAACTGAAAGGGGTGTTGTTACTGGAATGAGGCGTGGCCGGATCCAGAGACTCAAATTAGGTAACGAGTTTTGGTTTCTCTCCATCTCTGAGCTCAGCTTGGCTCGGCTTCTGTCTTTAGGATGTTTTTCTCCATGTGGTGCTTAATAAAAATGGAGAGATAAATGGATAAGAAAATAAAGAGATAAGTGGATAAGAAAATGGGCTGAATAAAAAGCCCTCGGCCCATATCCCCCCACTTTAGTAAGACTATTGGAATAAACCAGTCTTCCCTTAAAGTGCTCATGGAAGAGTCCTGAGAAGGACTCTGATTGGACCAGCTTTGGTTCATGACATCCCTGTGATAAGGATTGGAGGGAGAACAGATTAATCTCCACTCAAACCATGTGACGCAAGTTTCCCACTGGAATGCCGGAGTTCCACTGGGGCAAAGGGGAAGAGCTGCAGGACAGTCAACAACGCCAGCTGCCCCTCACAGCAAGGAGCACTCTTTAATGCTCCCCCTTCCTACACATCACTTGGGGCCTGTAAGTGGCTTCTATCATGCCCGCCCAAGGGAGTTATATTGGACGTGATAGGTGCCCATGGGCAAACGGCCACCCAATATTCCTATGAAATAATGTTTATTTTTTTGTAAATTTGACACAGAACACAGCTGGGAGATATTTGAAATAGAAAAGCACTATGATCAATGATCTATGCCAAATCATAAAATCGTTCTTCTTTTAAAAGTGAAAAAAATAAGGATGCATCACACGGGCAGGAGGAACTTCTCATACTGTCTTTATGGAGTGCGTTATGGCCGGCCTGGATTACTGTGCTGCTGTATCTCAATCCTTTGCAGGAAGCCATCACTCCATCTCCCAAGCCCATCAGCCCGAATTCAATTCCGCGCCTGCCAGGCCTCCATCTGAGCAGCCATCTAGCAAAATAACCAATGACATTAGTGACTGTGGCCTCCTGACGACTTCCCCAGTTCTGTTTCTAAAGCCCATTTAAAATACATTTCTCATTTTACTACACATTCAAATTTTATTCCTCTGGTTATAGAACTATAAATGTCTGCATTTCATAGAGACGCAAATGAAGGGTATAGAAGCATATATAAATCACACTGCAAAAGTCTTATTTTCTTCATTGTACTCGATATTTGGCTGGGTGCAAATTATATTATCTGACAATTGCTCACATTCTTCCACAACTAAATATGCAAAAGAGGCCCACACACAATGCATTTTGTCACAATTAGGCTACTATAGGTCGTATTTTAAGGTGAAATAAAATTTTCTTCCTGAAATCTAACAATGCTCTGGTGGGTATGCATATTTTTATGCTCATATGAAGGGAGTTAAGTTTCATCGTATAAAAATTTGGGAAGTTCAGTTGTTGGGAATTGAAAATTGATCTACTGTGTAAAATGTGCAAAATGGGAATAATAAGATTGACCATTCCCCAGGAGGTAACTCAGAAAACAAGGACACAGCCTCTGACGATGTACTGGGAGGCTCTTCGGACTTGGGATTTGATAGCTCTATAGAGGAGGGAAGGCCTCTGCAGCTTTATGAAAATAGGAAAGGAAGGCCTTCCCCTACTGCCTGGGAGTAGAGAGCCTGTTTCTTTGTTCCTTTAAACAAATAAACAAATAATGACCAGGTGTGGAGGCCGCATCAGAGAACAGAGTGACTGAGCTGCGGAGGCCTCCATCCTCTACAGCTGAGAGTACTACAAGGCGGAGGTGCCCTAACCATCTGTTTATTCTACAGCAAAGAAAAAAACCTCATTCTGAATTTTTTGGAGGAAGTAGATTTAGGATCCCTGAACTTAAACTCCTGCCCACCCAACCACTATGTCTATTTGAGAAGTCCTTAAATCACTCCCATATTCATAGTTTCCCAAAACCATGTCAAGGCACCAAGGTTTTTGTACAAACTAGCAGGATCGCCGCAAATAAAGATGTATAAGCACCCCACACAGTGAGTACCTGAAAAGACAAGACATCATCTTTAAAATTCTCACTCGTTTCCAGTAACCTTTTCCATGAACTTCAGCTTCTGGAAAAGATAGAACTTCCCAACTCACAGGGGCAATTTCTGGCAGAAACAAGAAGGCCAGACCTCGAATCTATAAATCCCCATTTCCTGAATAAGCCACATCTTTAAGGATCCCTTTTTTTTTTTTTTGCGGTACGCGGGCCTCTCACTGTTGTGGCCTCTCCCATTGCGGAGCACAGGCTCCGGACGCGCAGGCTCAGCGGCCATGGCTCACGGGCCCAGCCGCTCCGCGGCATGTGGGATCTTCCCAGACCGGGGCACGAACCCGCGTCCCCTGCATCGGCAGGCGGACTCTCAACCACTGCGCCACCAGGGAAGCCCAAGGATCCCATTTTTATGTGTTTTATTCAATACAATTAATACAGTTGAGTACTCAAGAAATATGATGAACACACAGAAGAAACAAATTAAGGGATGACTGGAATATCTCTTCAGTTGTCCTGCAGCTGGCAAGATTGTACAAGTTTCTAATTCTTGCTTCCCTTCCCAAAACCCTGAAAGCCAAATAAGAGATTTTCAGCAAATTACAGAGTTTTAATTGTTTAAAGAGGGGTTTTATGTTTCCAAGAAAAGAGACTCTGAAGTTGAGCACTTCCAAAATCGACATGGCAAAACATTCCATAAACAAAGGATAAACATAGATTGTATAGACATAGAATATGCACTCGGCAATTCAACACAACTGTTACTTGAGAATGGGTAAGACTGGGTCATGTGCCCGTTCCTTAGTTTGGAGTTAAAGTTCCCCAATGAGAAATCAAAGGAATTGATGCTGGGTATGGGAAAGCCACAGACACAGCATCACACACCCATACTAGTCACACAACCTAAAAACGCACCGTGGTGTCTTAGAAAGAATAATATCCAGTCTTACGAAGTCTTGGGTTGGAATCCTGGGTTTGACATTTTGGGAAGTGTGACTTTAGGCAAGTCATTTACCTTCTCTAAAACCCAGTTTTCTCTCCTGTAAAGTGGGTATAAACATACCCACCTGCGTTGCTCACATACCAACAGTACAAGTAGAAAGCTGCGTTCCTATAAGGGAATCTCTAAACTCAATGATAAATCTTTAAAATAAGCAAACTAGTGTACAGCACCGGTGAAGAAATCTCAAGCTAGAATTGTGTTTGGATTAAAATTCATCAAGAGCCTGAGTGAATTACAAAATCATGGTTATTTCCCTTGATTTGAGAGTAATTAGGAGCACTGCAGACTTGACCCACTACCCCTCTTGAACCCCATACCCTACTTTGAAAGAGCTCAGCTCCCCCTCCCCCGAGAATTCTCCAATCTTTGTATCATTGGCAGTGCTCTAATCCCATGTAATTGTATGAGTCTCAATAGCAGATTAGCTCTAAATGCCCCCACAGAAAGGGAGCTGTCAGCCCTGCTATTGTTTTCCACTTAATGTGATTCCCGGCAGCAAAGAAGAAAGGCAGCCAGAGCCCTCCGTCTCACATTACAGACCACAGTTTCTAAACCAATTAAGGAAAAGGGATTTACAGTCCTCAGGATTAGAGACTCTGTTTATATTATCCTATATTTCTTCTCATAATACCCTCCATTTTATGTCTCCTAACAGCCTTCTCTCCATCTCTGGAGATCTCCCATTCACTTACCCATACATTTCCCTATTTACTTCTCTGCCTTTGCTATTTGAGTGCAGTCACCGAGCTAGCTAATTCTTACTGATTGTTTTAATTATGTTTCCAAATCCTCACGCGTTTGCCGTCAGGACAGCTCCGGAATGAAAATGCTGGGGCTCAGCCCGAGCCTGATATTCAAGCAGACCTTGATAAAGCGGTACATTTCTGTGCAAGCAATCATTCCGATTAATTGAATAAAAACATCCTGCAGGATGTTTATCAGAGAAATAAAGCTTGGCTCTCAGGAGGCAGGTTGGTCAGTATCCTGATATTGCAGCAAAAGGTGCCAATTTTTTCCCCTTTTTTTAGAATTACATCTGATGGGGAAGGTGAAATGAGTTTTCACTGAAGCAAGGGAACAAATGAGAAGATGATACTTAAGAAAGAGCTCCAGACCATTTTAAAAAAATCATGGCCTGATCTGAGTGTTGGTCCGAGTCTCCTCTTTTCTCTTACTTTTCTAAGGAAAGCTCATGCCACAGGAAGTCCAACTGATTTTCTTCTACCCACACGTATGTATAATTTTTCCCTTGGCTGGTGCCTGAACAATGAACACCTCACTCGATGGGTTTCTATTAGAACCAAATGGGTTTGGAGAAGCATTTTTACTCTTAATGGAGCTTTTCTATTGAATTCCATTTTTCAGAATTTTATTTTAGTTTCAGTTGAATATTTAAACAGGTTTAAATTTTAAATATCTCTGCTGAACAAGCCCAGATATATATCTTTTAAATTGCTGTAATACTTCACTGGGTTTCCTTTTCAACCTGATACAATATGCATAATCTATTATGCTGGCATTACATAAGTTGAGTACGCTCAGACACCAGGCTAAGGCACCCTTTTTACAGTTAAGTCACACCATTACGATGGACTGTCTTATCAAATTATTTTTATAACAGCTTTGTTACTAACAAAGCATAAAGAGGGTTCTAAAATTCAACCCAGGGCTCGTTATTGTAGGAATACTCACTCTGATTAATGAAACTTTTGTTTAAGGTTGTCCTTAAACTAAGTTATCATAGTCTAGGCTTTGAACATCATCAGGAAGAAAAGCAGGGTCTCCTTTGGGGGAATCGTATTTCTAGGTCTACTGGTTTTATAGGTTCTGGTTGTTATCCTGGTTTTTCCTAGGATTGCTTTGGCCCTTTGAAATGAACAAATATTTGAGTGTTCTAGGTGCAAGGGGGAAAACAAAGACACAGAATTAATACCCCACTCTCAGAGAGCTATGTCCAATCTAAAAGCCCAGATATTAACATGAAAGTTCTGAACAGATTTAGTCTGTCTGATTGGATCTCAGCTCTAGCCCTTACTAGTTCTATGACTTTGGGCAAGTTATTTCACTTCAGCTTTAGTTTCCTCATCTATAAAATGGGGACAATAATTGTGCCTATCTCAGAGAAGTATAAATATTAAACAAGACAGTCCATGTAAAGCACTTACCGTAGCGCCTAGCCCGAGAAAGAGCTCAATACTTATTATGGAGATGGAGGATCTCACGGAAACAGAAAATATTTCCAAATACAGGGCATGAGATGTGGCTACATGTGCTGCCAGAAATATATTGAGTTGAAGGCTAGGTCGTGCATTTGAAGACGGAGATGGGGTTTCGAGGAGCAGAGAGATAAGGGGAGAGTTTTTGCCCCGGTGTTTGGGGACAAGCTCTGGCCACTTCCCCCACCAGTATGAAGCTGAATCCAGGTGCAAGATTGCAAGGCAGTCTTTGCCCAAGAAGATTGAAACTGACACATGTAAGGAGGGCAGTGAGTGAAACAGCTGTGACTTTTTACTCCTTCATGATATTTAAACCGAAGACTCAGAGTACATTAACAGAGCTTTATAGAAACAACCCCTGCTCCTTCCAGCCGGCACAAAACTCACACTCACAATTCATTCGCTAGGCTTATCAGGTTCTCAGGCTATAGCAAATTGGAGAAATTGATGTTTACCCTGAAAGCTTGTACCTTCCGCGACTTGTCGCTGCTGTTGCCTCGGTGCACGTCTTCCAGCATGCCTGAACTTAAATCCCTGCATGATCACCTTTAACTCTTTGCTAGGAGGCAAAATCAATCCAAGGTAGAACTAAGTGGGAGGATGGAGGAGAAGAAAGGTGCTGCAGAAACTCGGGGGACACGCACCCCATCTATCTATAGACTGGAACGTATTCTGGGCACAGGTGAGAGAAACCAGTTGTGTTAAATAGCTACACTCTCTAAAGTTCTTCCTGTGCTGACACGTCTAAAGAGTTTCTTGTCAGTGTAAGAGAAGAAGCATTTCTGGGAAATAGGACTGATCACACTTTTCATCCCTTGGGAAGGGATGAAAAAGCTGAAGTAAGTGTTATTTCTGACAAATGCAGAAAGCACTAGTCCTATGTGAACACTGCAGGATACACAAGTGTGCTTATAAGAGGCCACCGTCGCTGTCATGTTCTCTCTCTCTTTCCGCCTTAGAGAGGCTCCATTAATTAATGCCTCGGAGAGCTTCCTCGTATTTGCTGCAGGTGCTTCACAGGCTGTAAGGACGGTGTGAGATGTTTTGATGTATGTAAATTACGTCCCTACTTTGAACCTAATCATTATTGTAAAATTTATAGATGATAAAACACAGGCAGCCATAAAAATAGAATATTTACTTTGAGCAAAGTTATAGGTTCCCTCAGTGATTCATCTTTTATGGGTCTTAAAGATCACTGCCAATGTGAAGACTTAACAGTTTTCCTAGTTCTACCCAAAGCTCCTCAAACAGTAGCAGAGTAAACGAAAGCCACCCAGGATACCAGTGATAGGAACAAACATATACCTGCTGAGTGGTTTCAGGCCCAACATTAAGGAAGGAATATAACAAATGTACTTGTCATACAACAGTGATAGAATTAAAAATCGGAGATGATTTGGCGAGTGGAGAGTGGAGAGGAGAGAGTGGAAAGCATTTCCTATAGCTCTACCACAAGCTCCCTGGGGGACCCTGGGCATATCGTTGAATCTCCTTATACCTGTTTCTTCAACCATAAAATGTGGAGATTGGCTTAAAAAATTGCCAGGGTCCATTCCACTTCCACCATTCGATATAGTATTGTAATATATTTTCCATCATTTTAGACCTGTATATGAAAAAATAAAAAAAGGATCAGAAATGGCCAAACCTTGAAGGTAGAGGGAAGTAGGCCACCTGGGTAGACGGCTGAGCAAGGGCCGTGGCTGTGTTTACCAAGAAAGCTCTGGAAAGTTAGGGTTCTCTGCTCCAGTAAGCTGGGGAAGCTTGTGTATCTTCTCATCTTGGACAGTCACAATTTACATTAGCCTCTTAAAGGCTTTGGGCGTCCCTGCAGCAAAAAGACAATAACAACAACAGTCACTTCTATTTACTCCTATTGTCCCCAAATTTAGTTGTGCTCACAATTCTTTTACTAACATTTGTTAACATACTTCAGCACCAGAGCTTAAAGAACACAGCTAGGGAGGGACAAGCTAAGAGCTTGCACAGCTTCACTCTGTCTCTTACTTTGGACTCCAGACCAGAGTCCTGTAATCCTTCTGCTACACAGCTTCCTCTTCAGTAAAGCCGTTGTCTTCACAGGACCATTGTGAGGATTAAAGAAGTTCATTTAAAGTTCCCCTTCTTGGGCTTCCCTGGTGGCACAGAGGTTAAGCATCTGCTTGCCAATGCAGGGGACACGGGTTTGAGCCCTGGTCCAGGAAGATCCCACATGCCACGGAGCAACTAAGCCCGTGCGCCACAACTACTGAGCCTGCGCTCTAGAGTCCGGGAGCCACAACTACCGAGCCCATGTGCCACAACTACTGAAGCCCACATGCCTAGAGCCCATGCTCGGCAACAAGAGAAGCCACCGCAGTGAGAAGCCCGTGCACTGCAACAAAAGTGTAGCCCCTGCTCACTACAACTAGAGAAAGCCCACATGCAGCAACGAAAATCCAGGGCAGCCAAAAATAAATAAATAAAATAAATAAATTTAAAAAATAAAATAGGGGCTTCCCTGGTGGCGCAGTGGTTGGGAGTCCGCCTGCCGATGCAGGGGACACGGGTTCGTGCCCTGAACCGGGAAGATCCCACGTGCCGCGGAGCGGCTGGGCCCGTGAGCCATGGCCACGGGGCCTGCGCGTCCGGAGCCTGTGCTCCGCAACGGGAGAGGCCACAACAGTGAGAGGCCCGCGTACAGCAAAAAATAAAAATAAAAATAAAATAAAATAAAATAAAATAAAGTTCCCCTTCTTAAGTCATTGCTGCAGAAGATTTCCCTGGAAACCTGAACAAGTACCACCCTAAACGCCCACCTCTCCCAACACAAGAGTCATTTACACATACATTCACTTTTCTACCATCTTTTTAAACTTTGGGAAAATCACCTTGCTTAGGCTACCATCTCCCTGTCCCCTCCATTTATCTATACAACAAATATGTATTGAGTCTCTACCATGTGACAATGAACACAGTGCTGGAGCTACAGTTGTGAACAAGACAGACAGAAGATGGCTGCCCTCATGGAACTTTCTGTCCAGATGGGGAGACAGACAATTAAATATGCCATTATAATTTGGTATGATACATACTATAATAATATAGTATATATAATAATATAATAATTTATTGAATGCTTGCTAAGCACTTTGCATATAGTAACTCTTTTCATCCTCACAACCATCATACAAGGTGGACACTGTTATCATATTCAACTTATAGCTGTGGAAACTGAGACAAAGGATGATTACTGAAGTATGTGGTACTAGGAGAGTACAGAGCGGAAGCCTCAAAGATGTGTCTTCTGGACCTGAAGTTGTGTAACTGTCGGCCAGGTAAAGAAGTACAAGATGAGTGTTCCAGGCTGGGGGAGATAGAGATGGGGGGAGAGAGAGAGAGAGAGAGAGAGAGAGAGAGAGAGGAGCATTGCAGGACCTGAGAGAAGCCCCACAGCCAGAGTAGGGTGTTTGAGGTCTGTGCATGGGTGTGTGGTTGGTGGGGACTTAGAGAGGGTGGTAATGACAGATTATGAGGCAGAGAGATAAATACAATAGTTGAATCAAGAAGGGCATTTCAACCACTTTAAAGGTTTAACTTTATACTTAAAGCAAACAGAAACCAGCAAAGGACTCTGCAAAATAGTGTTTAGATCAGTTGCTCTTGCTGCATTTTAGAGAGATCTCCTGCCTTCAGTGTGGAGAAGGGATTAGAGGCAGACAATGCTGGAGAATTAGCTTGAGGACTGTCACGGTAATCAAAGTAAGTGAAGATGGCCTCCAGAAATAGAATAGAGGTGGTGGTAATAAAGAGACATAGATGAGTTTGAAAAGCTTTTGAAAGGAAAAAGACAACTGAGTGTTGGTGGTGAAAGCAAAGCGTCAAGGACGATGCCTGGCCTCTGGCTTGGGTGGCTGCGTAGACAGTACTGCCATTCACATAAGAGTGGAGAGGGAGCAGGTCTGGGAAGAAGGTGATAGCTTCAGTTTGGGACATGATGGATTTGAGGAATCTACAGGACATCCAGCTGGACATACCTAGTAGACACTTGGAAATGTGAATGTGAAGCTCAGGGAGAATCTAAGCTTAATATAGCCTTGCACTTGGTGTAGAAGACCACGGACACCTTTTAGGATGCAGAAGAGCAGGAGAAAGTACCCACATGGACACTTCTGGATCCAGATACAGTTGGCGTTCAAAGTGTAGAGACCGTGGGTCAAGAAACAAGAAAAGGAACAGAACATTTATCAAGTCAAGAGCCACCAACTTGACTTTCCCAGTATAGTAGATGCTCTCAATACCTTGCCCCCCTCTCCTTGGCTCATCTGTAACCTTAGCCCACTGATAACTTCCTACCTTGAGCACCTGAGCTCTGCTTTTCCACCTCAGGGCTTTCTCCAGCTCAAGAGTTAATGTTCCCAGCATAACCCTTAACCAAGGAGAAAATGCAATTGATAAATATCTCAGCTTCCTTTTCCTCAGTGGACGGTTCTAAGGAAATGAATGTTCCGTTCTACACAGAAAGCACCCAGGCGGACACGGCTGTTGCCCACAGTGATAACTAGGTCACTAACACACATGCTTTTTACTTTTTTCCCTTTTGTGTCTCAATTTCCCCATCCCCTCACTTTGGCTTCCTGGGATCAATTCCTAAATAATGTACCTGTACTGAAGTCATTGATTCAGGATTTGCTTTTGGAAAAAGGCAAACTAAAATCAAGACACCAGGTTACAATCACATATTTGCTTCTTTATTTCACATTTCTTGGTTAATATAAAGATGAAAAAGGGTTGTAGGAAAATTTAATAACCAAACGGATGTTAAACAGGTGAAGCTGGGACATCTTATTGTGTGAGGAAGTAAGGAAACAGGGAAAGATTAATGAGGTCATATAGAAAGGACAGAGAAGGCAGCTTGAAAGAGCTCCTACTGGTGATATCTGTGACAATTTGAGAACAAAAAAGAAAATAAACTAAAACTGAAATAAAAATGTATGTGTCTATGATGATACCAAAATATCAGGGAAAATAATGGCATTCACTACCACTGGAAGTGACTTACATCAACTTCTTGATGTGAAAATGGTTAACAAAAGACAGAGAATAGAGCATGTGTTTGGGCATTTTTGATAACGAATTAATTAGAGAAAATTCTTTACACAGAATTTTGAGCCAATAAATCCAGAATCAAAGTTAAAATTTTAAAAATTCCATTTTGTATCCCCTAATGAAATAGGTAAATTCAATCAAATCACCAGTAGAAACTGAAGACATTAGGTGAAAAAAAGTTCACTAAGCAACTAGACATTCACATGACACCAGCAAGTCAGGTCCCAAATTACCTGCTAATTGCAAAAGGACTTCAGAGATACAGCAATCAAAGGCAGTGCCTGGTACTTGATTGGATCTTGGTTTAAAGAAAACAGCTATAAAGCATATTTGGGAGAAAATTATAGAAATTTGAAAGTGAGCTGGCTACTCAATGATATCAAGGGGACTATGGCTAATTTTGTTAAGGTGTGATAATCCTTCAATAATGTATTTTGGAGAGAATCCTTATTTGGGAAGATGTATATGGTAGTATCTAGCAATGAAGTAGAAACGTTCAAATTATTGAGAAAAAATTATATATATCCATATAGATAAAGCAAATATGTTAACAACACACCTATGTTGTGGGTATATAAAAGTATTCACTGTAGAATTCTTTCTTGTTCTCTGTATGCTTGAACGTGCTCGTAGTAATTTTTTTTAAATAATTCTTGTTTAATTAAGGTCTCTGCTAAAAATATGGAACGCTTCACGAATTTGCGTGTCCTCCTTGCGCAGGGGCCATGCTAATCTTCTCTGCATTGTTCCAATTTTTAGTATATGTGCTGCCGAAGCGAGCACCATAGTCAGGGTTTTAAACTGTGTTGCTTTACCATTAAGAAATTACTTTTGTGAAATACGAATTTTCATTTTCACTTTCTCTTTCAATTTTGGTTTGCTTAATTTTATTTATTTATTTTGTTTTAGGATTTTTTTTCCCTACGGGTGCAGGGTATTAGGATGACTCTGTGTTTACACGATTGTTTTAATTTTTGCCACCTAGATTTCCAACGCCTCTTCTGTTTTGGCCTGCCATGGTCCAGGTGTTTTCTGTAACTACATTTTCATTTCAGTTGCTGAGGTCTACACGAGTAAATAGGATGCTTATTGATATAACTCTTCTCACTGGCATTGGGTAGGCCAACATGTATTTTTTCCCAACTTGCCCTCCTGTGATATTACCTTTCAAGAGGACAACTTTGTGTGTATACCGGGGGAAGGGGAGGTGAAGACGCAGGAATGGTGGAGAGTAACGAGGCTTCAGTAATATCTAAAATGACTATTTCTTGCAATAAACTGAAACTAAAATAAGTCTTATACGACTAGTGGACATGTAAACTGGTATAACCTTTCTGGAGGGCAATATGGCAATACGTCCTAAAAGCTTTAATATTATACATACACTTTGATATTTCAATTTATGCGAATTTGCACTAAGGAAATAGTAACGGATACTGTTCATTGAGGCATGAACATCTTCATGGTAAGAACCGGAAATCAACCTAAATATCTAACAATAACTAAATGAGCATACATCTCCTGTTACAGACTGAGTTGTGTCCCCCCAAAACTCATAGGTGGAGGCTCTCAGCCCCAATGTGACTGTATTTGGAGATGGGGCCTTTAAGGAGATAATTAAGGTTAAATGAGGTCCTAAGAGTGGGGCCCGAATCCAATAGGACTGGTGTCCTTATAAGAAGTAGCAATACCAGGAGTGTGCACACCAGAGAAAAGGCCACGTGAAGACACAAGAAGGCAGCTTTCTGCAAACCAAGGAGAAAATCCTCACAAGAAACCATCCTTGCTGACACCTTGATCCTGGACTTCTACCGTCAGAACTGCACGAAAACAAATTTCTGTTGTTTAAACCATGCAGTCTGTGGTATTCTGTTACAGCAGACCTAGTAGCCTAATACATCCCCAAAAGGAATAATAATGATGATGGTGATACAAATAGATGCCTATATAGTACTTACTATGTATCAGGCAGAGTTCTACCTGCTATGCAAATATTAATTGATTTAATCTACACAGGAACATTATCGGGGGTTCTTTTATTATTTCTATTTTATACATGAGAAAATTGAATTACATAGAGGTTATGTAATTTACCCATAGCCATACCGCTGGTAAGTAGAACTTGAACCTAGGCAGTCCTCCAGAGAGCTTGTTCTAAAACACAAATTCTACATTTAGAAATGTACATTCTACATTAAAAATTATGTTATAGGGCTTCCCTGGTGGCGCAGTGGTTGAGCATCCGCCTGCCGATGCAGGGGACACGGGTTCGTGCCCCGGTCCAGGAGGATCCCACATGCCGCGGAGCGGCTGGGCCCGTGAGCCATGGCCGCTGAGCCTGCCCGTCCGGACCCTGTGCTCCGCAACAGGAGAGGCCACAACAGTGAGAGGCCCGCGTACCGCAAAAAAAAACAAAAAACAAAACAAAAATTATGGTATAAATGTGTATTTAACTGAATATAAAGATAAGATAATATATAGATAATATAAGATATAAGATAATATAATATATTATCTTATATATAGATAAGATATAAGATATATTATCTTATATAGATAAGATAATATAAGATAATATAAAGATAATATAAAGATATTAGGTATTTTTAAAAGTAGTTTAAAATATACACAGTGATATGTATAATTTCTTTTTAGTACATACATGTAACTAATGTTCCACATATATATGTATATCTTCCAAAAATTATCTGTGGCCATCTCTGAGTGATAGAAATAACGACTCTTTTTTTTTCTCCTTTCCTTTTTTGTCTATTATATACTTTATACAATATATCTATGTTTAGTTCCAGTTTAAATGTATTATAACACATTTGCTTAGAGTGGTATGTTTAAGTAATTAAATAAAGAAGCAGGGTGAGGAATGATGTGAAAGAAATTAATCCCCCTATATGGGAGGGAGTAAATATAAAAAACAACGTTTTGAGGAGTGGGGTAGAATCTGAATGACGGCCAGGAAGGCTTAGTCAGAGACACCATATTTTGGTTTGTTGAGCATCCAAGGTGGGAACTGAAATCAGCAATTTGCGGATCTTGGATTTAAACCGATATGGTCAATTTATTAATTTGTTACCATTTCTATTGACTAGTTTATGATTTGACTAAATCCCTTCAATAAAATCACAAATGCTGTGCGAATTAATGACAAAGGAGACAAGTAGGAATATTGTAGCTGTTACAATTGTTACTACGTGCCCTTGCTCCCAGTTATGGAAAGTAGAGTGACATTTATATGTGACCTGGATAAGACACCATTTAGAGACGTTCGATCATAGCTCATGAGCTGGCAAACAAATGGAGGGCACAGGATGCCTTGGGGCCCAGGGAACACTTATGGGGGGCAGGGGGAGTTTGGTAGTGGGAGGGAAGGTTGGCTTGCCTCGGAGCATTTAAGAATTAGAAAATGAAAGTAATTTCAACTGGCAAGGATCTGATAATCAGAGAAAACTAGTCCCGCTGTGCAAGTCACATATCCCCTTGGTGCTCAATTATGGCTATCTATACAAATATTATGGGTCATATCCCTTCATGAGGAACTTGAAGGAAAGTACAAGATCTTTCACTGGGCTGGAATTTACTGTAATCAACATCGTTCGAAATCTCATTGCCAGTACTTCTAGGTCATTTCCCTAGGGTCAAGGGCTGGACATAAAACAAAGCTGGAGACAAATTCCCTCAAAGACCAGGGGGCTCATTAAAGTTGCCCAAGCACGCAGAACAAGGCAGAAATGCACTCTTGCAGAAGCCAACCCTCTTTCCCCTTTGACATTTCCCTTTTGGTTTTTCTTACCCTCCAGAGAATTGGGCCGATTACAATCTCTTGTAATTTTTTTTTTTTTAGGAGAATCATATGTTACTCCTTGTTTGTGCTACACTAGCTAGTGCCACTGTGTTATATTTCTTTTCCAGTTCGCATTATGTCATACAGCCAGGTGTTAGATGTTTTCATTATCACAAGACTGGTAAAAGAACACTGACTGTACTGATGTTATATGTATATGGCACACATATATAACATATATGAGAAAATTTCAGTATAACAAGACCAGCAAAGTACCATTACCGTGGGCCATTGGTCAGAGCATAGAGATGTTTTCATTGGACTACATTTTGGGTTTCAGTGTTATTCATAATGATAGTATTTGTCTTATAATAATAATGTATAACCCCCCTATAGTATCATAAAACGCAACATTTTCCAGTGAAGGAACAGAATTGAAAATATAAATGTGAGTCTGAAGCTTCCATAATACCAAAAGCTGCTTGTGTGTATGTGACTCAGCTCCAAAAGTTAGTTCTCAATGGTGAATGTTTAACAGAATTCCAGAGAATATCAAGGGAGCTTCACCTATTTAGTCATTGAACACATTAGCACTTACGATGTGCAGGGTGTCATTCTAGGGTGTCATTCTAGGGTATCATAAGAATGAGTAAAAAAAGAGACAAATTTCTGCCTTTATGAAGATAACATTCTAGTAAATAACTAGTAAATAAATCTGGAAAATAAATAAGATAAATAAGAAACTATATTCTATGTTAGAGAGAGATAATAAGGGAAGTAGTCCTAGAAGGATTTTCTTAGTGAGGGAGGGAGTTGTAATTTTAGAGAGCGTATAAGCAGGCTTTGGCAGGAAAGAGCTCTCATTAAGGTTAGTGACAAGATTTGTCTTGTCACTAACCTTAAACCAGGCACCCCCATGCTCTACTCATCTCCAGCCCAAGCACACCTTTTAAATCGTTTGATCACACCTTGCCTAATCTCTTGGTTCTTTCCATAGATCAAAGAAGTAGAAATAAGCTAGAAATAACCCTAGCTTCCCCTTCAGTAATCTTGTGAACAAACTACGTGAACAAGATAACATCTAAAGAAAAATCACGAATCGACAAACCTGCACACAGTGGGGGATTATGAGGACCCTGACCCCCATTTCAGTGACTGAGATTACTTCCCCTTTTCCCTTTAAAAGCTTTCATGGCCGAGCAGAATCTTTGGATGTGGTTTTGGGGGGACACTGAGTCCACCATCTCCCCAGATTGCTAGCATTCTGATTAAAAGCAATTTTCCTTTCTACCAACATTTGCTCTCTTGAGATTGATTTTTGAGCGGCGAGCAGCTGGACCTGAGTTTGGTAACAAGAGTAGAATTGGAAGGCTGCCCTAAGGATGTCACTTCCGAACAAATACCTGAAAAAAGAGGGAACTAGTGATGAGACTCTCTAGGGGAAGAGAATTCCAGGCAGAGGGAACAGCTCTGAGGTCTGAGTGTGCCTGGTGTGTTTAAAGAAAAGTCAGGAGACCAGCATGGCTGGAGTGGAATGGCCAAAGGAGAGAGTTGTAGCAGGGAAGTCAGAGACATAACAGGGGCCAGATCAGGTAGGGTTCTTGTAGGTCATGGTTAGAGCTTGAAGCCTCTGAAGGGCTTTGTGCAAAAGAAGCGTGAGGAGTCACACTCACTTCCAAGTAACGTCATGGGCAATGTCTCATATAAATAGTACAACATTAACCAAGTGTACTTTTCTTTTTTTTAAAATAAATTTATTTATTTTACTTATTTATTTTTGGCTGCATTGGGTCTTCGTTGCTGTGCACGGGCTTTCTCTAGTTGTGGCGAGCGGGGGCTACTCTTTGTTGCAGTGCGCAGGTTTCTCATTGCGGTGGCTTCTCTTGCTGTGGAGCACGGGCTCTAGGCATGCAGGCTACAGTAGTTGTGGCTCGTGAGCTCTAGAGCGCAGGCTCGGTAGTTGTGGCTCACGGGCTTAGTTGCTCCGCAGCATGTGGGATCTTCCCGGACGAGGGCTTGAACCCGTGTCCTCTGCATTGGCAGGTGGATTCTTAACCACTGCGCCACCAGGGAAGCCCTACTTTTCTGATAATAGTGTGATGAGGTATATAAAAGTTACTTTAAAATAATAAAATATCAAGCTTTTATTAAAGAATTGAGGAGAATGTGTGTCCTCTTTCTATCTAAGGCTGAGAATATCATCTACTATAATCTGCAAGTTTCTTTAAATTGTTGTTAAACCCCGATTAGTCAGATAATCCCAGATATTAAATGGAAACCATAGGCTGCAGAGTAATAATTTATAGTGTATTTATGGTACTGCTTCTTTCCTTTCAAGAAAGTATCTTATTCTCAAATTATCAGCAAGTGAACTGAGTGATGGTGGAGTCATTTGGTCCAACTAACTGTCTCAGAGAAAACAGTTTTAAAATCTGGGAAACAATATTTAAACACAAACACGCCCACAACCATATGAAGGCTCAGAAGAACGAATGATCAACAGCAAGCAGAAACCAGAGGGGAATCTTCCCTTGAAAGAGGAACTGTGAAGCGTGGGATTTGCAAGTTTGTGAGGGTCAGGTGACAGAAAGCCACAGCCTTACAGGTCTGTGCGTGGCAGAATAACCCAACAGGGGGAAGTCATGGAAGGGAGGGAGCCATACACAGAGACCCCAAATTTACATGGAAAACCTAAACCAACCCTAAGCTATAGATTAAAGCTCTCGTTTTTAGGGGAAACCCTCGGGGAGTCCAGAGGATGAGAAAGTGAGCAGAGATGTCAGCTGCTATTCTACACAGAGAAGATAGAATTTGGAGTTTGAGTCTGGCCAAATTAACTGCCTTATGGAATAACGTTTGCCTTTAAGAGGAACAAAATAGAATCCAGAGTCTTTACAACATATCTTTTATAATGTCTGGTATCACTAAACATGTGCAGTCACTAAAAACGTGAAGAAGCAGGAAAATCTGACTCTTGGGTTCTTTCAGACATCACTTCTGACACCAGATGAGGGTTCCTCCCACCCCGTCGCAACACCAAACATGTGCTATCTTTGCCAACACCAACTCTCCAAATCGCAGACACTAACTCTCTGGAATTAGAGGAGACAACCACAAGCTAAGGGGCTTAGTCTCTCAAGCCTGCCCCAACGTCAGATGCCAGGTGGAAGTCCCAGGGGTACCCACAGTTCTGACTGACCAGCTATAAGTCAGTTTGATAATTCACCAGAATGACTCAGGGAACTCAGGGAAGTGCTTTACTTACCAACACCAGTTTATTGTAAAGGATGCAATCAGGAATAGCAAAATGGAAGAGATGCCTAGGGCAAGTTACTGGGGGGGAAGAGGAGGGAACACAGAGTTTCCATGTTCACTTTGGGTGTGCCACTCTCTCAGCAATTTGCGTATTCACCAACCTGGGAGTTTTCCAGACCCTGATGTTTAGGGGTTTTTGTGGAGTTTTCATTAGAAAAGTGTGGTTGATTACAAAGGTGGCCATTGGTAATTGAACTCAATCTCCAACCTCTCTCCCCTCCCCAGAAGTCAGGGGTTGGGGATGAAAGTCCCAACTTCTAATCATGGCTTGGTCTTTCTGGTGACAGGTCCCTATCCTGAAGCTGTCTAGGAGGTCCTCAGCCAGGAGCCATTTCATTAGCATATCAAACACATCACTCAGGGGATGTCAAGGGCTTTAGGAGCTCTGTGCCAGGAACTGGGGTCAAAGATCAAATATTTTTTATTATGTCACAGTGATCCATATCAAGGTTTGTAACACATGTACAATTAATATAAATAATAATACAAAGAATGAGAGGGTAGTTAAATCTATACTGTTTCAAGGTAATTATGTTTTATATTAAGCAACATACCATTAACTCTAAGTAGATTATGAAACTTAACCATGCATATTATAATCCTTAGAGCAATCACCAAAAATATAATGCCAAATTTTTAATTACCAAATGTATATATTTTATATAAATATAAAGTATAGCTAAAAAGTCAATAGAGGAAACAAAATAGAATGCTAAAGTATTCTATTATGCCCTCAAAAATACAGAGAAGGAGCAATAAAAACAGATGAAATTATGTGTATGTATAGCTTGTTCACTTTGTTATACAGCAGAAACTAACACAACATTGTAAAGCAATGATACTCTAATACAGATGTTAAAAAAAAAAACAGATGAAGTAGAAATAAACAGCAAAATAGCAGACCTAAGACCAACCATATCAACAATTACATTAAATTTAAATGACTAAGCATGTCTATAAATGTCAGAGATCGACAAGATCAATTTAAAATGTTTCAGAAAGGAAGTCCTACCTCTATACTGTCTGCAAAAGATGCACTTTAATGCAAAAATACAAATCAGTTGAATGTAAAGTGATGAAAAATTTCTTATCAGGCAAATATTACTCATATGACAGCTGGAGTACCTATATTAATATCAGACAAAATAAACTTTGAGACAAGGAGTTTTATTATAGATAAAGCATAATATTTCATAATAATAAAAGGGCCAATTCATCAGAAAGACATAATTTTAAATGTGCATGGGCTTACTTTTATTTCAAAATACATGAAGTCAAAACTTACAGAACTAAAGGGAGAAATAGACAAATGCACAGTCATAGTTGGGGATTTAGAACAACAGGACAAAAAATTAGTAAGAATGAAGAAGATTGGATCAATGTTTAACCATCTTGACTACATTACATTTGTAGAACACTGCCCCCAATGCAGAATATACATTCATTCTCAGGAAACATGAGACATTCACTAGAATAGATCATAGTCTGGGCTTATGAAAGGTTTCAGAATACTTCAAAGGATTGAAATCTTATAGATTATGTTCTCTGATCACAAAGAATTTAAATGATAAATCAAGAACAATAAGCTGGGGCTTCCCTGGTGGTGCAGTGGTTGAGAGTCCACCTGCCGATGCAGGAGACACGGGTTCGTGCCCCGGTCCGGGAAGATCCCACATGCTGCGGAGCGGCTGGGCCTGTGAACCATGGCTGCTGAGCCTGCCTGCGCGTCCGGAGCCTGTGCTCCGCAACGGGAGAGGCCACAACAGTGAGAGGCCACAACAGTGAGAGGCCACAACAGTGAGAGGCCCACGTACCGCAAAAAAAAAAAAAAAAAAAAAGAACAATAAGCTATCTAAAGAAGCCATAAATATTTGGAAATAAAACATTAAATTTCTATACAACCCATGGGTCAAAGAAGAAATCACAAGACAAGTACAAATAATTCTTGTTTGAATGATAATGAAAATACAACAAACACACCAAAAAGTCATGCGATATAGCTAAAGCACTGCTTTAAGAGATACGTAAGATTTTAAACGCTTATGTTAGAAGAAAGATTTGATTTCATTGATCTTTATGATGCTAGAAAAAGATATGTAAAATAAATCTTAATAAGTAAAACAAAGAAAATAATAAAGACCAGAAATCAATAAAATAGGGACTTCCCTGGTGGTCCAGTGGGTAAAACTCTGTGCTCCCAATGCAGGGGGCCTGGGTTCGATCCCCGGTCAGGGAACTAGATCCCACATGCCACAATTAAGATCCGATGCAGCCTAAATAAATAAATATTAAAAAAAAAAGAAATCAATAAAATAGAAAGAGAAATAGAGAAAACGTTAAAAGCTAAACACCATTCTTTGAAAATATTAATAAAATCAATACTCCCATGATAAAACTGGTTAAGGGGAAAAAAAGAAAACACAAATTACCAATATCAGGAATAAGTAAGGTCTCATGATACAAGGTCCATATGTAAAAATCAGTTATATTTCTGTATACTAGAAGCAAAAAACTGGATATTTAAAACTTAATTCCATTTATAATAGCATCAGAAAACACGAAATACTTAGGAATAAACAGAACACAAGGTGAGCAAAATCTCTACACTGAAAACTGCCAAAACACTGAGAGAAATTAGAGAAGACCTAAATAAATGGATAGATATACCAATTCATAGGTTGGAAAACTCAATATTGTTAAGATACCACTTCTCAAATTAATCTGCAGATCCAATGCAACAAAAATCATAATATTGCCAGGATTTTTTAAAATAGAAATTGAAAAGCTGATCCCAAAATTTTTATGGAAATGCAACTGACTTAGAATAACAAAATAATTTTGAAAAAAAGGAGCCAAGTTCAAGGACTTACTATCTGCCTTCAAAAGTTAATACAAAGCTACAAGAATCAATGCAATGAGGTACTGGCATAAGGATAGACAAGTAGATCAATAGATCAGAATAGAGAATCCAGAAATAGACCCACAATTATGCAGTCAATTGATTTTTGACAAAAATGTCAAATCAATTCAGTGTGGGAATGGAAAGTGATTTTTAACCAATGGTGCTAGAATAAACGGACATCCACATGGAAAGGAAAAAAGAATCTCAATCCCTTCCTTATACCATATAAAAAAAATAATTTTAGATGACGTTAGATCCAAGCATGAAAAATTGTAGCTTTTAGAAGAAAATCTTTTTGAAAAAAAAAAAAAAAGAAGAACATAGGACAGCTTCATAACTGGGGATAAGTAAATATTTCTTAAGCAGAGAAAGCAATAATAATAAAAAAAGAAAAATGATAAATTATACATTATCAAAATCAAAAACTTCTGCTCATGAAAAGATACTGTTAAGACAATGAATTGACAATCCACAGACTAAGGAGAAAATATTCACAGAACATATATCTGACAAAGGGCTTGTATGCAAAATAAAGAATTCAATTTTTAAAATTGGTCAAAGGGCAATCACTTCACAAAAGAAGATATACAAATGACCAAAAAGCTCATGAAAAAGTATTCATCGTTATTAGTCATAGAAGAAAAGTCAATTAAAATCACAATGAGATACTTCTACATACCCATCGCAATGGCTGAAATTAAAAAGTTAGGCAGGGGCTTCCCTGGTGGCGCAGTGGTTGAGAGTCCGCCTGCCGATGCAGGGGACACGGGTTCGAGCCCCGGTCCGGGAGGATCCCACATCCCGCGGAGCAGCTGGGCCCGTGAGCCGTGGCCGCTGAGCCTGCACGTCCGGAGCCTGTGCCAGGCAACGGGAGAGGCCACAACAGTGACAGGCCCGCGTACCGCAAAAAAAAAGTTAGGCAAATACCAAATGTGAACCAGGATGTGGAGTAGTCAGAACTCTCGTACATTGCTGGTGGGAATGTAGAATGTAGAACAACTTTGGAAAACTGCCTGATAGTGTTTGTTTTTTTTTTTTTGCGGTACGCGGGCCTCTCACCGTTGTGGCCTCTCCCGTTGCGAAGCACAGGCTCCGGACGCGCAGGCTCAGCGGCCATGGCTCACAGGCCCAGCCGCTCCGCGGCATGCGGGATCTTCCGGGACCACGACACGAACCCGTGTCTCCTGCATCGGCAGGCGGACTCTCAACCACTGCGCCACCAGGGAAGCACTGTAGAATTGTTTTTAAAATATTTAAAAGCCAGGATATCCAATATTAGGGCAGAGACGCTAAAACTCCGGGCACTGGCCTCCATGTGAGACACTTTTTCTAGAAACAATTTTTTTTTAATTTAAGTTTTTAAATGCTTTTAAGGAAAACAATCTCCGAGTTGAAATATACTTTGTGGCCTTACCATTAGCATTCCGACAACAAATAACCTGAGTGCCCACCATGCCTATGTTCTCTGCTGCACAGCTCTTAGGAAAACCCTCAAGGCTGTGGGTGTCCCTGGGAATGGGGAGCTGGGAGAGTTTTCTTGGGAGAGACATTAAAGTGTTGGGAGCAGGTCCCATAGGGAACGGGTTACCTGGACGCCTGACTTGCCCCAGCTGTAACCTTCCTTGAAGCTGCCATCACAACCTACTCAGGGTGTGTGGTTGTTTGTTGTTGTTCTTCTTCTTCTCCTTCTCCTTCTTCTTCTCCTTCTCCTCTTCTTCTTGTTGGACCCGTAGAGACTCCTGTGCTCTTTACCAAAATCCTGTAAAGATAGAAAGGGATTTTTGTCTTGTCAAAGCAACTTTTTAACATTCTTGGGGCTTCCCCTAAGAGATTTTTCTGGGGAAAGTAAGGGATGAGGCCTCTTCTGTTGCTATGACATGAGCAGTGTATGGTTAGCAGATGGTTCTGAGCTCTTGGTTCTTTCCTGTCCATCAACCCCAGACCCCAGACCTGCTCCTGCCAGAAATGGGATGCAATCAGCAAGCCCCACGCTTCCAGCTTTCCATCTAGTCTTTGCATGGTGCTAATGTGAATGGAAGGAGATAAGAGGACATAGATGGCTAAAGTCCCCAAACTGTGCATCACACAATGTGACAAAATCAGCTATTGTCAAAGCCCCTTCCCTTAAGGTCCCTGGAGATAGTGAGGGAGAGAGGAAGGGAAAGAGAAAGACTGGATTAAAAAAGGAGACAGACTTAATCCAGCAGTCTGACAGTGAGTCTTAATCCCATTCCTTCACAGTACAAAGGATTTATACACACTCAGATGTAGAAGAGCAGTGAAACGTGCCCTCCCTCCCCAGTAAAAAGGATATTTAACTTTCCAGGGGCCTTTGCCTCTCCCTGAAACAATATGGTAAGAGCAGTCTGAGATGAAGGAGAGGGGAGCTGAAAAGCACTTCTTCCACTGACACGTTCTTAGCAATGCCCAGGAATCCCCCCCAAAACAAGGAAGCCTCATCAGTTACCCAGAGATTTACCTCTCTCTTAACACGCTTCACCTTTTCGCATTGTATCAGCGATCATGTCTAGTATAGTTTCATTTGGTTTGAAAAAATTCACCTTTTAAAGCAAGATGTCTTTGAATTTGTCCCTTTTGTATCTCTGCTCCTCCCCTTTCCCCCATGACACCCCCAAATACTTTAGTTAAATTAACTTATCTTTTCTAAGAAGGTTGAGGGAATCAGAGGAAGCAAGGATCTGGGAGGAGGGTCTAGACAGCAGAGAGCACAGAAAATTGTTTAAAACCAGATCGAAAACTGTCTCTCTGGCTTCCCCTTTCTCTGTTCTTCCCTCTGCCAAGTAAACCTTTTCCTGATTACAGTAAACACCTTCTTAACAGATCAAAACGAACGATTTTAAAGGGAGTTGCTTACTCACAAAATTCATTACGGTAATGCCTCATCTTACTCAGCGGAGCCTGCTTCCTCCCTGCCTCACTTTGATCTGCCGCTGTGGCCCTGTCTGTTCCCGCAGCTCATCTACATTTTGTTGGCGTCAGACTTTTTCAGTACATATGCCTCAGGTTGTGAACAGCCCAGTAGCATTAAAAGAGCCAGGCTAGAGACAGATTTTCCTCCCCATACCTTAAAGATATATATTTTTTGAAATGTCAGCGACAACACATGTTAGATGCTTAACTCTTCCTTCCCACCCCTGCCCCCCCGCATTCATCTCTTTACTACCTTCCATGAAATTCACCCCATGGTAGATTGCTTTTCACTGGATCTCTCACGTCTGCAATGCAGGTTTCTTGCAGAGCATGATTTATTATTAAAGATGGAACAATTTATAGTGCGCCAGCCTCCTAAACCTCAAAGTACCTTACAGATGCATAATGAAGAGAGTCAGGCCACCTGACTCTGCACCCAACAAAGCCACCTGGACCTGTAAGAAGCCACTTGCAGAATGAGAGTTGTTTTGTCTGTGTGGTCCCCCAGGACTGCTCAGGCTGGCATCAGTATCTGGATACAGCAGACGAGTAACTGGGTCTCTAATTTGCGATGAAATAACTTGACCTTTGGTAAGGCAGAGTGTTTTGATCTGATTTCTGCAAATGACTTATTTGGGGGGAATCTCTCTCTTGCTCAGTGTCCTGCTCAATAAAACTGATGGAAAATAACCTGTTTTGTTTTAGCATCTGCCTGCATCCCCTGAATCACCCATGGCCCAACTCAGCCTCCTAAATGCCTTTTCTCAATCCTTCCTCTCTTTGGTCTCTCTGCAGCATTTAGAACAAAAGACCAGGCTCTCCTGAAATTTTTAAAAAACTCTTTCCTCTCCTGGCTTTTGTCATGCTAGACTCCCAATCTCCTTGCCTCTTGGACATTCATTTATTTCGTCAACACTCTCTTGTTAGGCTGTCCATTTTCTGGTCCTTCTTTCTTGTTTCCTGCAAGATCGTTAATGGAATTTTCTCCCTTGCTAATAACAAGGATGACGACAACCAGGTGAATTCCGACATGCCTGCTATGTTTTGTAATTCCAGTGTTTCCATGCTATTGCCTCATACCTCACAGATACCCTACGAACAGAGGTGGGGCACCTCACCGCATTTTACTATTATCACTTCTTTCACATTCTGCTTGCCTAAATTGTTGCTCTGTGAAGGCAGGGCCCATATCCATCTTAGGTCCCTTTGGTGACCACCTGGCCCATGGGAAGAGCTGCAGGCATAGGTGGGCATTATTAGCCTTCTTTTACAGATAACACTGTATTTTACTGATATCCCTGATGTTTGGAGAGATTTGCCCACAGTCACAAGGTGTAAGAATGTCAAATATCATCTAGGTTTCTGACTCCAAGTCCATTTATCTTTTTACTACTTTAAGTTGCAAAATACACTGAAACCTGTATTTCTCTGTGTCACACTACGGAACTGACAGCCAGTCTTCATAAAATCATGGGAGGGAAACTAAAGCTTATCTACTAGTATTTCCCAGATTGACCTGATCATCAGAATCTCTTGAGGTTCTTGAGAGCAATGCTGGTTTCTGGACCTCCTACAGCATATGAATATCCAGAGGGAGGGCCTAGGAAATTGGATAAACAGCTTCTTCCTCTCTGCCATTGTAAACACATCGCTTCTCTGGGGCTGCTAGACTTGGCTTCAACTCCAAAGGGACCAAAAGGGACTCAACTTTGCCCGCAGAGATAAAGGAAGAGAGCCGAGCTCCACATTTGTCATTCTTACCAATAGGGAAATCAAGCAAACACATTCAAACCAGTGGCTCTTAAAATGTGACCTCAAGACCATCAACATCACCTGGGAACTTGTTAGAGATATGAATTATCAGGCCCATCCCCAGACCTATTAAATCCAAAATTGAATCAGCATTGACTCTGAAGATTGGGGGGGGTTGTTTTAACAAGTCCTCAGGGCGATTCTGATACACACTGAAATGTGCAAAGGAAGGCCATCTTAGGATACCATTCAAAACAGGTGAGGCTAGTTCTCATTTGCAGAGGAGATAACACCTGCTCTTCCGTAACTCCAGTGTTTATCAGCCATTGTCATAAGGAAACTAAATACCTTCTGTACTTCTTGAAGCTCATTTTTTTTCTTTTCCTGAACCCAGCACTTCACAGATTTGAGTTTTACGTCTCTTGGTGAATCAGATAGTTGATGTCAATATTTCTTCAAAGATATTTTAATACTTGGTTATATTAGGGCTTTAGTGAGTACCTTCTCCACATTGTAAAATCCAGTCAAGCAATTATGCAAATGCTTCAGCTGTTTGGCCACCAT
The DNA here is from genome assembly GCF_039906515.1 of Pseudorca crassidens. Lineage (NCBI taxonomy): Eukaryota > Metazoa > Chordata > Mammalia > Artiodactyla > Delphinidae > Pseudorca > Pseudorca crassidens. The sequence continues at coordinate 31,665,353 of NC_090301.1, forward strand.
TTTATGCAAACATTTCTCAGCACTGAGCTTGGTGTAGACAAACGGCTCAATAAATAATTGTTAAATTTTTAAAAAATAATTCTTTGGTTGTGGTCACAGTATTCTGATCAGAGGTCATCAGTGGAGGAGAATGGAAATCTTCCGTCTCTCTCCTTGCTCTGCAGTCAGTGTTACTGACTCAGGTCCCCTCGCTCTCCAGTGAGCCTTCTTCCTACATATTGCCCTACTGTGTACCTTTTGCCTGCCCTTCTCACCTGCTGCCCAGATTTTGAGACACTGCCCTTCCTGTCTTTCATTTCATTTGGGTCCAATCACTTCAACTCATTCAGATTTCTGATTCTGTTTCCCAAAGTGCTGGTGACCCCATTTTCTCCAGTTCACTGTCACCGACAAGTGCAAAGAGTTGGGCGTCTCATCCTTCAACCTCGTTCCAAAGTAGAATCCTCTGGGTCATCATTTTCCATCTCCCTGATTAGAGCTGAAGTCAGGTTCAGCAGACCCAGAGAACTCATGTGGATAAAATGGCAGAGAAGGAGAAAGGGGGTGCATGCCGAGTTAAATCACATGTATGGGGGGTAGTCTGTTATTAACATGCGTTAAGCACTTGGGCATGCTAAGTGCTTAATACATGTCAATAACTATAATAATAAGACACATCTTGAGGAAATGGCATTGTGTTTATACCCTCCCTGCCTAGGTAGCTATTTAACATGGTCAGTGCGACATTTGGACTCAAGCCAGTTGGTACCTAGTGTGATCTTTGCTAAGAGATGACTGCAGCTGCTACAGCTCAGGAAGTTTTTGTAATGCTTCCCAGTGCCCAGCAGGGAGATGCAATTGTCCAGCGAATAGATTGAAGGAAAGGACTAGGAATAGAGTTTCTCAGGCAGCATTTGAAAAGCTAATCCTTCCATTTCTAACAACAGCTACAAAAGAAAATGAAGAAAAAATGCAGTGCACTGTGCGAATCGAGATGGGAAATATTCAATAATTTATAACACTTCTACAACGTGTTTTCTATAAAATTTAACCAAATTGAATTTTCTTTTTTTTTTTGCGGTACGCAGGTCTCTCAGTGTTGTGGCCTCTCCCGTTGCGGCTCTGGACGCGCAGGCTCAGTGGCCGGGGCTCACGGGCCCAGCCACTCCGCGGCATGTGGGATCCTCCCGGACCGGGGCACAAACCCGTGTCCCCTGCATCGGCAGGCGGACTCTCAACCACTGTGCCACCAGGGAAGCCCGAATTTTCATTTTTATACCAGAGAATCTTCCTACCTCATAACTGCATGGCTATTAGGTATGTGCTTCGTTAGGAAGATTGGAAGAGAAAACTATTATTGATGGGTTAGAGGTTTCCCATAGAGAGGGACGTTATTGAGGCAATATATGAGATGGAGAGAGTACTGCTCTTGGCATCAGGTCATCTGGGTTTGACCATAGCCTCCCAGAATGACTAGTTTCGTAATATTTGATGAGTCTGAAAACCTTTCTAAGCTTCAGTTGCTTCCTATGTAAAATAGGAATAATGATCACTCTCCTACCCATTTATAGAGCTGTTTTGAGAAAAATAAGAGATAACGCAGACACATAGAAATGGATATTCAGGTTTTGCTATAATAATGCTGCGTAACAAAAAATTCCACAATTTTAGTGGCTAATAACAACACTATTGCTCCTTTGGGGATTTTTAGATCAGCTGTGGCTCAGCTGAACTTGGCTGGCTTTGGGTTCAAGTCTGCTTAGGTGCCTCTCATTCTATGACCCAGGCTGAAGGTGTCATGGCCATTTAGGCTATACTCTTCACATGACCACTGGCTGTGATGCAAGAGAGCAAGTGGAACCTAACTGTGGCTGGTAAAGCCTGAACTTGACAGTGACACTCACTTCGGTCCACATTCCACTGATCAAAGAAAGTCACAATGTCAGGCCCAGTGTCAATGGGACAATGAAGTGTTCTCAGTCCGTAGAAAAGCCATGGCCTGGATGGGAGGGAAGAAAGAATTCTGAACAAATACAACCTATCACAGTGCATGGAATTGCTCTGAAAACCATAAAGTAACATCTCGATGTTAGGGTGGTAATGATGATTACTTGGTTGGTTCATAGTCAGAAATTGTCTACAAAAGATGGATTTGGAGCTTTGTAGGGAAAGAAACACTCAAGCACTTACTTCCTCCTATAAATGTTAACAGTTCTTGATCATAATCTCAAAGGATGCACCTCCAGCTAACTAAGCATGCATTTAATAGCTAAACAGATACAGGTTGGGAGATACTGACAGGGTCTGATCAGGGAGCACAGCTTCTTGATTCTTCTGTCACTCCCAGGAGGGGTGTTGGAGTTGGGAGGCTCTGCCAGTCCCAAAGGAGGAACTGGCAGGACACAGGCAGCTCAGAGGGAGGGCTCACCAAGCCTCTTCTACTGCAAGCAGCATCACATGAAAAGCCATCACGGGTTCCTCATATAGTGTCACAAGCCATGTCCCCTGGCTGTTGTGTTTCTACAGCAGATAATGTAATAACCAGTCATCTTACTTATGCAGTTCTGCTCACTGATACTACATGACCAGATTGAGGGCACATGTGATCAGACACCTCTTGTGTTACCAGGCCCAGGAGGGGTAGAGAACAAAGGGTTGGCCAGGGCTCATACCCCCTTCACAAATGCTCCTTAAACTCGCAAGGGCTTGCCAACTGGAAGAAGTGACGGTATTAAGGACCAAAATTGTATGTCTACTTGGCAAATCAGGGGAGTGGCTGGAAATAAAAAGGAGCCATTTTGATAGTGACATAGGTTAGTAAACACACAGGGATGAAAACACAAATGAAAATTTCATAGACAAGGGTGGGCCAACAATATACAAATGTGATTCGGAAAGATAGGAAGTCCCCACGGCGAAGCAAACGCTTATCGTGAGTTTTCCAAATGACCATGATCCCAGCCCGCCAGAGAAGCATACACATCCCAGCCCAGACTGACAAGAGTAAGCACAGAGAGAACTCACTTTTATTTAGGGGGACAGAGTACAGAATAAAAAAGAAAGTTAAATAGAGCATTCTGCAGTATAGACATCATTTAATCAAAATGCATTTTGTCTAGCATTTATTATGTTTTTGCACTGTGCTGGGTGCTGAAGATACAAACATGAAGGACAAGGTCGCTACTCACAGGAACGTATAGTCCAGTCTGTGTGTGTAATCCCTGTGTTCTGCATGTACACGAAACGTCAGAGATGGACGTGAAAACGATAATTGCAAAACACAGTGGTAAGTGCTTGAATCATGTTTACCAAAGCCATATCTGTTTTCTCTCTGTCATCAGTAGCCAAGAGAAAACTGGAAAATTGTGGGAAGAGGGCCAGTTAGAGCCAACCCAGAGATTCAGATATTCTTCAGATTAGATCAAGTGTTAGACCAGACTGGATTACTCTGGTTAGTGGACCTAGAAGTCCAAACAAGACTAACGTGAGCTAAATGGCTGGAAGAATCCAGGGGAGAATGATTGTCAATACAGGAGTCTCTCTGACTTTGGGGCAGGAGGCACGGTCTGTCTTTGCAGAGGATGTGGAGATGACCTGCCCTCAAGATGCATATGGTCCAGGAGGGTTTTGTATGTACCTCATCTCCCTAACAATCTGTAATGAGATTTGAGAGACTGAGCTGTGTTTCATTCCTTTTTGTACTACTCCCAGCCTCTAGCAGAGTACCTAGCCTGGAAAGAAACAATTAACATGAGAGATATAGGAATAAAAAGAATTGGGAATGAAAGAATATAGATGGATCTGAAAAGTCTGAAATTTACCTACAATCCTGGGCCATGGATGATTTCCAGACATATATGCCCCCTGGCTTTTGTTTCTTATCCTTCCCTTTAGTGTCTCTATTACTTGCTGAAACCATGACTTGGCTACCATACTCTCTATAGGGCCAGAAATGGAGAAGAGTCATTGAAATGGTATCATGTTACTATTGACTTAACCCTCTGTTCTCATTGTCATTTCTGTTTATCACTCTGGGCTTAGGACCAAGGGTGAGGAAAGGAGAGGAAAGAGGAAAAGTATGTCAGGGTAGAGGAGAAATGATCTGGCAGGATTTGACTCTGCTCAAGGGAAGAAAGTAAAAAATTGTATCATGGAGAAAAGCATGAAGCTTAGATGTAAACAGAGCTGGACTTGACTCTGGACTCAACATCTTACCCATTGAGCGATCTGTGCCAAGATAAGCTCTCTGAACCTTCATTTTCTTGTCCGTAAAATGAATAGAATATTATCTATTCTGTAGAATTTAATGAGATGTGTATGGAAGTATTTAGCTCTGCGTCTGGTGGGTAGTGAAAGGTCGACTAATCAGACCCTTCTCCTTCCACCATAATAGGGCTGTTCTTCGAGTCTTAAATTAAAAAAAAAAAAAAGGCAAATAAAGCTGATCAAATATAATGTGTTTCATAAGAAACCTTGCTCTCAGAAAAACTCAATTAGTTACCATGGACTATTTCTGCCCAAACCTACAAAGCCACAAGGCAAAAATATCAGCAGGAGAGGGATGTGTGTGTATCTATAAACCATTAAGAGGATTACATGAGTTAATGCACGGAAATGGTTTGAATACTGCCTAGTACAGAGTAAGAGCTCAATTAACATTGTTGCTGCTGTTGTTGTTGTTATTATTATTATCATTTGTAACCGTATCCTTATTATTGGCTAAATTGGCCACACACATTTCTTCCAAATAGCTGACCAGGCTCATTAGAGACGATGGATCCCAAGCTTTATAATTCAAAGGCTCAGACGGAGTGAGGGTGTCCAGGAGGGAGAAAGAGAAAAATGCATAGTTTGTCTCTGAGCACCAATGTTTCTGGTAGTAGGACACTGATCCTCTTTGTGGCTACCGGGAAAACTGAACTCACGTGACAATCATTTGTGGACCATTTCCAGAGGGCCTGCACTTGCCTTGGACAGAGGCACTCTGGCCAGTTTCCAGGAGGATTGACAGAAAATCCCAGTGAGTGGTTCAGGTCTGGGATTTAACCCTCCAACCTCTCTAGGAAGGAGGTCTCCCCCTTTTTAATATAGGGGCAGGAAAGCTGTAGAAATAAGGCACAGAAGAACATTAGAAAGCATTATAATTATCAGTGTTTTAAAACACTATAGTTGCTATGTTACTTGTTTGACTATGACTCTTTCACCATCAAATGTGGAACCCCTGTTTCTCCATGTACATGAAATGTGGGAGGAGGTCATTACAAGACTCATTTCCTCACAACTGGCGATGGAAGAGTGTAGATTTCCCATCTCTTTGTTGATGCTAGGATCAGCCTCAGAGCTATGCCTCTGGGTAACACTACATAGGCCCAGCAGCTTTTCTCTCTACCTACTTGACAATAATGGCACATGAACTCAGACATGATTTCAAAGGGATTTTAGCTGTAAGGAAAAAGGAAAGGAAGTAGGCTGACAGATTACGTTCTTTGTGACCAGTTCTCCACAGATGCAGCAAAAATAAACAGGATTCAGATACCGTAGTTCAGATTCCCTCATATCCTGGGAAAGCAGTAAGGAATGAAGATAATGGATCTCGCCCATCTACCCTCCCCGTCTTAGCTCTACTCCTCCGGCAGAGGTGTGTCTGTAACTAGAACTCTTTACCTGGCCTCCTAAGTCTCCTTAAGGTAAGAACTCGAAATCAGAGCTTCCTCTGCAGGCTTCAAGTGGGAGCAAAGGACTCTCAGACAGAGACACAAACCCAAAAGCCTCTCTCAAAATACCTTCTCGTGTAAGACCTCACAGCAGCTTAATTAAGTGTAGGGAAAACTCAGGTTGGATATCAAAAGAGATTGATGATTTGAGTTGATAGAAAGGAGTTCTCAAAGCTCTAAGGAAGTCACCCCATCTTTGGAGAGCATAGTTCTGAGCCCCCATATAGTCCATGGACGGCAGCTGTCCCAGCCCTTAGTAGAGACGTGCTTTTTGTTGTGGCATTAACAGTGCCTTGGCCAAGGCCATATGGCCAGGCAGGAACCGTGTCCTTGGGGAATTGGTGCCTGAAGGGATTGCTGGATGTGATACCATTTCCACTGAAAAAAATTTTCCAATCTGCTTCTTCAGCTATTTGTTCTCTGTCCGCAACTTCACAGGTGGCCTTGGCTCCTAAGAGCCGGTCATCAAAAGATCATGATCAAAGAGAACCCTTTGCACAGAGTACAGACCACCCGCCTAGAAAATGCCTCCGTCGGCATCCTCCCCCTTCTGTTTTCTAGGTCCAGAGTTTCACATGATTTTCTATTCGTTTCCCTGATGCAAGCTAAGGGTATCAGTCTGTGTTCTTAGATTTAAGTATCGAGGTCAACAGCATACAACGCCTGCCCACCTCACAGCTGGGAGGGCTGTAGTGGACACTCTTCTACACTTGATGTTTTCATTTCAGCTCATGGCTTCCTCCCTCTAGTGGGAGCAGCAATAAGGATCATTAGGGTGAGGCAGCTGCAAACACGAAGCAAGGTTTATCATGAAACCAAAGACTAAATCTTCACACTCACCAGAACTAGCACGGACTCAGCTACCTCTGGGCCTCTATGTGCCTGCAAATTATGCTTCCTGCTTTAAAGCAGTCGTTCCCCAGTGGCAAGGGCCAGGGGGGTTGCTAAGATCAGATGTGCCCTGGTGTTAATGCTTTGAATTTACAAAAGGTTGTTTGTGAAATGCCCCGAAGCTTTATTTCTCTTTCCTGGATGCGTGAAATCCTGGATAGTCTAAGGATGGGGCTGGTATTAATAGAATGAAACCTCAATTTCAGAGCGTGCCTTGCAATAGCCTCTTTGATACAGGAACTATGTTAGCAGAAGTAGAAGTCATAGAGAGACACATGGAGCCATTTAGGATGTCAGAAAGAGGGAGCTTTAAAAATAAATGAGCTAAGCTAGCAACAAATGAGCTGGAAATGTAAAACATGCATCTGAATCTCTTGGGTCAAAGGTAAGGAAGGGAAGGGGGATTGATTCAAGTTGGGAGAGGGGAGAGCTCAGCATGGAAAGAAAAGGAGAGGGGAAATGGCTGGAGGGTTTGGAAAGCAGAGACCTCGCCAAAGGGGAGGAAACACTTGAGAACACAGAGAAAGGCCGGAGCCAGATTGTGCCAGTGGGCATCAAACAGACATATGTACAAGCGCCCACATGTGGAAAGAGGCTTCCAGCAGCCACGACTTACCCAAACACTGGCCCATCTTCCCCAGGGAAGCGGGAAGAGCTGAGAAAATCTATTCTGCGCCCCTTGCAAAAATCCCCTTCAGGGTCAGCTTTGCTGACAGAGGCTTTGTCTTCCTCTGCTGTTCTCATTCTTATTATAGAAGGTTTAAATGACAAACACACATGCACGCACACAGAGACAATACCCATCTCCCCATTCAAAAAAATAATTTGGGGCAGGGGAAAGTGCAGTTTACTGGGATGCATAATAGTAATAGGCTTTTGTTAAGAGATGGCTCTCTTGGGTAGTCTTAGTTTTTCTTTTCTATCTTAAAAAAAAAAAGCATGTGATTTAATTTTTAAATTTTGAAATATTTTTGACTTGTACTTTTGGTTTATTATTTCTGTATCTGAATTTATTTACTTTTTATAGTAAATACATCAGTAGCGATAGATCCCATCATTTAGAAGTTTTCTACCACACTGGGAAATCTGGGGGGAGGGTCTGATTCACCCCAATACCCTCCCTAAGCTTTTCCTCCCCCTCCTGCTTGCTGAGATCTGAGCTTTCTTTCTGGAGCTTTTGTGCCGCAATTGTAGAGGAAGACAGGCCTGGTTAAGTGATGCAGTGACTGAAGGTCATTCACCCTAGTTAGTCTATCAGTCAGCGGGGTTAAGTGATGGAGAGAAAATTCTTTTCAGCTGTGGGAAGCTTGTTTGGAGAGTAAGGGTTTTGAATAGAATTCCTAAAGGAGGGATGGGAGGTGACATCAAGTGAGAAAAAAAAGGTGAAGAAAGATGTATAGAAGATACTAAGATTTTATCATTTTTGCTCCTGGTCCAGGAAGCAGACAGATAGAGACTGTGGCGAGTAGCATCTCATTCACATACCCCAATACTGCATTATTCATAAAGCTCTGTGTTTTGTTCTCAGTTGTTTGGTATTACAAGCCAAGTTCATTCATTCAACAAATCCTTGTTGAGTGTCTGTATGAGCCATGGTAACAAGGTAGGTCTTGTATTATGCACTTCTTGACAAATAAATAATTCTCCTTCTCAGTGATTTTTTTTGGTAAGAGCAATACTGTGATTGAAACTAAATGTTTAGATGAATACATACAGAGGATAATTTTCCAGGCCCAGGTATGTAAACTCATAAAATCCCCAAGTTATCAAGGACATCAACAGTCATTTGTCCTGTTTCCCTGATAAGTGATCTCATACTTTTCACCCCCATTAAATATGCCCCCTGAATGCTTTCAGTGGCAAAGAGACCACTCTGTCTCAAGACCGCCAAGTTCTTCTTTACCGTAGCTCTGATTGTTACAGAATTCTTTCTTATATTGAGCTAGAAGTTCTCTCTCTATGACTCCCTTCACTGATCCCATTTTTGCGCACCAGAGAATGTTTTTCCCACATGGCAGCTGTTCCTTTACTGGAAGATAATCCTTATGTACTTCCCACCATCGACGCTTTTCTAGACTCAACATGCCACATGCATTCACACGTACCTTGAATATCATGGTTTTCAACTCCCTTCACCAATCTTGGTGATCTACAATTTACCAATGGTCTTCTGAAAGTGTGGCAAAAAATATTCCAAGAATAATTTCTGACCATCCTAGGCCATAGCGAGGCTCAGTCCCCTTTTTTTGAAATATTCCTCCTTTATTAATGCAGACTGAGTGTGTGTTAGATTTTATGAATGCCTCCTCACATCAGTGGCTTGTACTAAGCTTATAGGAAATGATGGTTCCCAAGTTGATCATGTCCTTACCCACTGCACTTCCAGTCACATCTCTGCCATTTGTACACATTCACTTAACGTCTGGACTCAAACACAGGTTCTTTTCACTGTTACATTTCATTCTTTCAGAACATACACATTATTACAGCTGGTTGAGGTTATTTGGGAGTCTTTTCTGTCATCTAACACAAAAAATCTCTCTCCTAGCTTCATCTGCTGGTCTGCCACTACCAGCGTGTCACCTACATCTTTGGCCAATTTATGATAACTATTGAATAGAACAAGATTTCAAGAGAGGCCTCTCTGTGAGGAAATCAAACCATCACTGAAAGCAACCTAAAGACCGCTCTTCACTCTGGACCTTGACCAGTACCAGACTGAACACTAAACATGTAAATCAGTGTTGACTTGATGATCAAGTAATCTGACGGTCAAAGACCAGTGCAACTATTTTATTTTGGCAACCCAGTTTCTGGTCAATTGTACCTTAACCTAATCCTCATAGTTTGTATAAGATTCTTTTTTAAAAATGGATTCGTGTTTCTTGTTCCTTGAAAAATATTGGTGAATTTACCCAAGATTTCTAAAAATATGGTTCCAAAGTTACTTTTGGGTATGACCTCTTCCCAATTTTAACTTAACATTTCTAACTGACTTCTAGATATCATAGAATTTTCTATTTTGTATTACATTTATTTATGAATATAATACCTCCCTTATGAGAGTATAAGCTCCTTGAAGGCAGGCACTGTATGTGATTCATCTTTGCACTGCATGTGGAATCTAACACAGTACTTTAAACTGAATCACTGAGCCGGTGTAAGTAGAGAATAATATTATTGGCTTCAAAGAAGGAATTTAGGACAGTATTTTGAGGTTGAGGTTGTGAGACAAAACACAATCTCACAAGTATAATTTTTCTTCCAGATTTAAAGCAAGCGTGTGTCTCTCAGCTTCATGATCTCTGAATAAGAAATGTTTGCCTAGCCTCAGGCTTCTCATTCAACACAGCAAACTTGTTTCTTAGTCTAATCTCCCCAGAATCAGTAAGTTTTCCATCTAACCTGCCAGAGAGTCAGTGTCTCCCAATCTGCAGTAATTATCTTGACAAGGTCAATTACATGTTAAAAAATGATGCAGTCACTCCACTGTTGGTTTTCCTTTTACTCCTGTTTCTCAGCAGAATGCTCCCGGCATCAATTGACGTGGAAGCTGCATTGCACCAGAGGGAAAAAATTGTCTATGTCGATGCCAAAGGGAGGTGTCCTTCAGGCAGAGAGGGAGGGAGGAGTTCACAGGCACTCTGGGAGGACACAATGTGCTGAGATGCCTGGGATTTTCCCCTTTGCACTTTAAGTGCCTGAGGAGGTTGCTCCGGTGCCAAGCTGGAAGTTTAGAGTCAAGAGAAATCAGTGCAAATGGAAAAAAAAACATCCTCTCCTTGGAAGACTTTTAGAAAACCAGCACCAAAAAAATACCTCTCTGGCTGACTGGTATAGAGGATGGAAATGAGACCAAGCTCAGTCAAACTCTAAATCCTTGTCGAGTTTGGTTTTGTTTTTCTCATGCACAAAATTCCTAACGTTTGCCAAGTTTGTGTACAAAAGTCTCCGTGTCTCCCACTGCCTTTTATTGGGGGTAAATTCTACTTTAGACACTTTTTAAATTCTATTTTACCTTTCGTGTTTTTTTTTTCTCGATAACATCTAGAATAAGTTGTGTGATTTTTAGAACCAGGTTTCAGTTATGGTTAGTGGCACATTTTCATTCCTGTGAGGTGGTCAAGGTTGCCCTTCACATCTATGTTTAAGGATATGAATCAAAGAGAAGAAGGATTCTTCAGGGCTATAAAATTGGCCATTGTAAAGTGGGGGTGGGTGCTTATGAGAGAAAATTAAAGGGATGGCAAAAAAAAATCAAATTGGGACTCTTCTCTTTCCTGGAACACTTCTGTTCCATGTGGTATATTCTCATATGTAGATCTTCTCTTCTTTAAGACAGAGCTGGTCCAGAATGGAGCTTAGGGAAAAGGGATTATCAGAGAATCTTTTCTCTGATACGGAAGTCCCACTATGGATGGCCTGTAAGCCAGCTCTGCTCTGAGCGCTGCTGGTGTGCCTGTTTCCTCCTTCCTGTGAAGATCCAGACGGCCAATGGACAGGACAGAAGGATAGTCAGCGTCACCTGTCTCTGGTTCAGGCCTCAAGCTTAAGGGCCAATGGGGCTTTCATTCCATAGGCCTTAGCTGAGGTGGAAGTGGCCGTATGAAGCAGGTTTCACAGGATATGGGCCTGGGACATCAGCCACATAACATGAATAACACATATTAGAGACCTATCAGGAGAAAGATTAAACTTCTCTTAACTCTGGGAAACAGCACAGGAAAAAAGTAGGTCCTCAAGATAGCTTTCAATACCAATCGAAAGGCTCACCTGGCAAAGAACCGCCTAAAATCTTGTTTGCTCTTGCTTCTCTCCAGGGTCCTGGGATAATTTGTAATTCAAACTTGGAAAGAACCCTAAGCTATTTCCTTTAGATTTATTCTTTCCACATGTGAAACGAAATAATTAAAACACCTCATCAGCTTTTAGAGCTTGCATTAAAAAAAAAAAGGCAAAAAATTGCTGATTGAATCCATATTCCTCCCAATCTTCTACTAATTTAATTTAATGTCAAAACAATATTTACTATAATGAACAATGATTTTGCATGCAAATGGATATTTGTAAGTGGAGTTTTAAGTTATATTTGTTAGTAAATCATAATAAACCTCATCCTTATTACTCAAGGTCAATTTCACAGTACTTGAGGGTAAGAAGTCTCATGCATATTTTAGTTCACTTGAGGGATAATATTTCTGTTAGGAAATCGTTGTGGGGTGTAGTATTCAAATGCTTTCATGTGCACACTTGCAATGGTCATTTGGCTAAATTAACAAATACTTTATAATTATGGCTGTTTGGGACAATTCCAGTTCACTCAAGTTTCTTATATGGCATATGCCACATTTATCAAAGTAAAATGATCCGAACATAAGAAATTCCATGCTAGGATATATCTAACAGTCGATTCAACCAAGAGTCCTATCTTTGATATATGCAATGGGCAATGTCTTCTGGGAGACCACGGTTGACCTCCATGATACCAAATATAAAAAGTTTATTTTAAGCATACTAAATGCCTCTAACTTATCTTTAACAACCCAAGAATATCCCCACACTACACTTGTCCAAATTCTCTTGAAGTTGTGTATATTTTCAACCTGCTTCACTTCCTGAAATTTTTCTTTCAAAGATGTTTTTGGAAAATCCACCACCTGTAACCCTACCCTCTAGACAGTAAGAAACAGGACAGCAGAGTCTGTATCTGTCTTATCCACCTCTGTTTACCCAGTGCCTCATTCAGTGTCTGCAGGTTCTCTAAAAAATGCTTGTTGCTTTAATAAATTGTAGTTACTGGTCAGTAATCCCAAGGCAACAAACAATAAAGTGTATGAGTTATTTGTTTTTATCTTCTTCTTGTAGAAGATCTCACCACTTACTCACAGGCTTCTTTCTGTATATCACCAGGCTCACTCATTGTAGAGATCTTCTTTCCCAGACCTTCCTCTCCTCCCTGCCCACCCGCCCTCACAGCAACTGGGATTCGTGCAAAACTGTTGATGGATACTTGTCGCCTCTAGAGAGAGTCATCTCCTCAGTCTGGCATGAAATCGTTTTCACCTGACCCCTCCCTGCAGCCTCCCCTCCACCTCTAGCCTCATCTTTCACTGAGCTCTGACCCACTCAGTGCTTCAGCCACTCCCCAAAAGTCACCTTCCCTGTTGCGCGTTGGAGTCTGGTCCATGCTCTTCCACTTTCCCACCATGCCCTTCCCTCAGTTCTGCCTTGGAATGCCTCACACGTTTCATCAATACTTCCAAATCTAACTCAAATGTTACCTCTTCAGAAGCTTCTAGATCATCTCCCCTGGACATCCGTATACATGCCTCAATTCTAGTGATTGTGAATACTGGCTGTAGTTTAGAATCATTCGTAAAGCTTATAAAAATGACTGCGTCCCCCCAAGATCAATTAAACCAGACATATTTAAAAAAAATTCTCCATATGATTCTAATAGGCAGACAGAGTCCCTCTTTTTTCGTAATCTTTTTATTTCTCCTCACTTCTCACAGGCAAGGACAATGCCTTATCCATCTTATCCAGTCTTCCCAGCAACTGGAATAGTTCCTGGCATATAGTGGATGTTCAAGCATTCTTTGTAAATTCAAAGTGAAATACTCATGAAGACAGAGCTACCTTGACAGAGCTTAGCAAGTCCATAAATTCAATTTATAGTAAGTCCTATAGGTAAAACCTTTTCATAGACATATTCTTCAAGGTTCCAATCCAAAGCTCAGGAAGTGCTTGATTTTATTTCTAACCTGGGTCATAATTCTAACTGAAAGCTGAAGTGGTGGTGAGATGAGCAATCATTTCCCTTACATATGTTCTCTAAAGATAATTGTTATTTTAAAAATAAAAATAGTAAAGCTAGTATGTTGACATGACAATGTTAAGACTATGATTAAAGAAAAAAAAAAACTTCAGGGAAAACAGTGGGAAGCAACTCCCAGAGACAGATAGAGGAGTCTAAGGGTAGAGCCTTTTTAATGATTCCTCTCCATTCGAGTCACAATACCGGCTCCACCGTTCCCTTATTCCTGCGCCCACCCCACATTCGGATCTCGCTGGTGCACCCCGCACCTTGCCCCCAGTTGGCGAGGGTTACAGATGGAAGGTGGTTACTGGGCGGGGAGTCACTGCCTCTGTAGTGTGATTCTGTAGACCCATTAGGTGACCTCACTAAACCTCAGCTTGCTCCTTGGTTAAAACATCAACAGCTTCCGTGATGAGCTGTGAAAAGGATTAAACTGCTTTATACATACAAAAGATTTAACTTGTGCCTGAGACGTAATAAATGCTCGGACAGTGGTAACTGCTATTATTGTTTGGTTGTTCACAGCAAACACTGTTTCATCACATGGCAAACTGGGCCAATGCCACAAACTGAAGCAGAAAGAGACTGCTGGCGTGTCGTTTGACCAGAAAACATTTCCTTATACAAAAACACAATTTTGCTAAGTCCAGACATTATGACCTTTTGAAATGCATTACTGACAATCTACTTAACATACAAATTTAATTTCTGATCTCCAGACATAAGAAAGGAAGCCGTGCTCATTTCCATTGTAAAGATTTTAGGTGTAGTATTTGAATAATTTAATCTGTTAGAAAAATAGAGATGTTTTCTGGGGGAAAAGTTTTAAAATTTACTTTTTTAAAGCAACAAATACACTAATATTTCCATTTCTTAAATATCTGTCAAGGCCAAAGCAGACAATGACTGAGTTAAACATTTTCTTCTGGGGAAGAAGGTTTCTCCATGTGGACCTTTGCCTGTCTTTCTCATCAGGTTCTTCTGCTCCTGGAAAGGACTCATTTGTCTTCCTTTCCTGGGCCTGAAGCAGAGGTGGGGGCTCCTGCCCCTTCTTGCATCTCTACGTCTTTGCTCAGTGAGGGAAATTCTCCCTGTGGGATGGCATCGGGCTGTGATGACAGATTATTCAGACACCTCCTTTCTAGTTTAATATGCAGATTCTGATCTCTCTATAAATTCCCCTTCCTGGGCTGCCTTTATTTTGACTACAACATGGAGGGGTGCTTTTGCCTCCTGCTGTGGTTCGCTTGGAGCTGATGTGAAGTTTCCCTGGATTGGTTTTTTGATTCTTTATGCACCTCAGTTCCTGTTTAAGTCTTCTCCCCCAACTGGGCACGCCCACACTGACACCATTATTCAGCCTGTGGGGTTTGCTGCCCACTGGAGTTTTCTGTCAGCAGGTCCAGAAGGTGTGTGCACGTTTCTGTTAACCCTGAACTTCCTTGGTGCAGGTATTACTTGTCCATTAGGCAGCTTCTTCATCACCTTAATATCACCAGTATTAATACACAGAAGAAGCCTTAGAGTCAGCATACCATTGACATGCCAATTATATGTCTCGGGATTTATGGTAAGAAAATAATGAAGGATGTTGTCCAAGATTTCCTTCAGATGGAAGTTAAAGACAATTACGAAAGTTTTATAGCAACATTGGAAATAACATAAAAAATCTGCCTTTTTATTAGTTAAATACTAATTATGCTAAATTAACATAATTTAACTAATTTAACATAATAACAATTAGTTAAATGAGGGTCCAAACATATAATGGAGACTTTGTAGTGTACACAATATTGTAGAATAGAATTTTTATGGCATAAAAGATGTTTGTTAAATTAAGTGATAAACTAGGCTATAAAATAGTGTGAGTTAAAAAAGCAAGTCATAGATGATTGGCTACTTACAATCTGATGTGAGATAGATAGATATAGATAGATAGATAGATAGATAGATAGAATGTCAAGGCAACAAAAAAAACACAATATTCAACACAGTGCTTTCCTCCTCTGGGAAAAAGGCCAGGATTGGGAGAATGAAGACCATAGTGGGAAACTCAATGCGGTTGGTAATGATTCTGTTCTTCATTTGGTTGGTAGGTCCATTTTTTTCAAAATTTTACCCCATAACCTGAATTTTTATTACATGTACCACTTTGTATGTATCAAATATCACGTAATAAAAAACTAAAAACTGTAGGCGCAATATAGCTTCATCTTCGGGGCCACTGCATGCAGGTGTACCAGTTGTCCCCTGGCAGGGGCACAGAGGGACACCCTGGTAAGAGAATGTTTCAGGTCAGAGGAAAAGGTGTCCTTTTTCTAATTTGCATGGATGTACTCTCTACCTGCCAAAACATGCACTACAGGGGCTGCATTTGTCCAGTTGGGTCATCTTTTTAAAATTTGATTCCCAAAGAGGAATGTCTTTTTCTATTTCACACACAGGCACTACGTATACTGATGGGGACGTGTGTGTGTGTGTGTGTGTGTGTGTGTGTGTGTCTTCTACATTTTTAAAACATACTACTTTCAACATGAAAAATATTTTTAATACATATATACTGGTAAGTTGTTTCTCAGAGAGCAGCTCCCTCAAAAATGTACATTCAAATATGACACGTCCATCAGACAATTTCACATCTGACCTAAACCTTTGGGTTTTGACTTGGCTATCTCCCTCCCTCCCCCAAATCCTATTTCTGACAGAACTCCTGCATCCCTGTGTTGAGACAGCAAATCTTTCCACAGAAGGAGCCCATCTTTTGAAACATGCCATCACCCTTTGCACTGTGGACATTTAAGAAACGCTGCTTTTCTTAAATGTTTGTCAGCATATTGTAGCTCTGGCACTGAAAAATGTCAGGGAAGCCAACACAAATTTTGCGCATGGAAAAATGTGGAGAGGAAGGAGAGGCCTAGGAGAGAATTTTTTTAAAATGAGTTGCATGGATAATTTAATCTACAGTGTCTGGCACCGTATCAAGGGGATTCATATGTGTTTACAAGTATCGAGGGGATACGGAATCTAATAAGTCTTGTTGTTCTTTCCCCAAATAGAAATGCCTTGATTGTTTCTTTTCCTGATTTAAAAGTAATATATGTGCGGTTACAATTTTTATAAAATATAGAAATAAATTTTAAAGGAAGTAAAAACCACCGATAATAATTAACCCCCATAAAAAATGAATGCTGTTAATATTCTGGGACTTACCCTTCCTGAGCTCTTATTCATTTATATCATAATTACTATTTATGAAGAACTTTCTATGGGTCAGGCACTCTGCTAAGCACTTTTTGTATGTTATCTCTTCATCTCCTTATAATAACCCTGTGAAGTATTACCACTCACCTAGGGTATTAATAAGAATGATCCCCCATAAAAAAACGAAGGCCTCAAGAGTTAAGGTAATTTGCTTGTGGCCATATAGTTAGTCAGAGATGGAACCAGCATCAAAAGCCCATTTGTCTGACTCCAAAGACCAGTATAGCTATAGTAAACTCATATATATATATACAGTATATACATGTAGAAATACATATTTTTAATAAAACAAATATAGAGCCATATGTAGTGGCTTGGACTGTGGCTCCCAAGCTTTGTCTACCTGGAACTTCAGAATGTGACCTTATGTGGAATAAGAATCTTTGCAGATGTAATTAAAGTAAGGATATTGAGATGAGATCATCCTGGAATCGGCTGGGCCCTAAATCCAATGATGAACGGGAAAAGACACAGAGACACAGGGGAGAAGGCCGTGGAAGGATGGAGGTAGAGATGGGAGGGATGTATCTGCAAACCAAGGAACGCCAAGGGTGGCTGGCACCCGCCAGAAGCTAGGAGAGAGGCACGGAACAGATTCTCCTGAGGGAACCAACCCTTGATTTCAGACTTCTGGCCTCCAAAACCGTGAGCGAATAAAGCTGTTTTAGGCCACCCAGTATGAGGTACTTCATTACAGCAGCCCTGGGAAATCAGTACACCATACTGTCTAGAGTATTCGATGATTGCTTTTTTCACTTATCAATATATTACAAGCATCTTTAATTTACCAGCATATCACAAACGGAAACGTAGATCTATATTTCCATTTGAAATGGCTAAGTAGAATTCTATAGTAAGGATTTAGCGAAATATATTTAAGCAATCCCATATTGATGGACTTCAGGGTATTTTCAGCTCTTCACTTTTACAGACAATAGTGTGACTAAATTCTTGCTTGATCCCATCATTGCATGTTTTTCCCCAATGTTCTTTCCTTAGGATAAATTTGCCAAAGTGAATTCCAGGGTCAAATACATATCCCCAGTTAAGGTTTTGATACATTATTACCAAACCATCTTCCAGACTATTTATAATCCTATAAGCTGTGTGTACAAAACGCAGGGATGATTGAATGTTTGCTCCTTGGAAACCTGGGTTTTCATAAAATACTTCTTGAGAATGTGGTCTGTGTGGGCCTGGTTAGTATCCCCAACTCCCTCCTGGGCCTGTCGTTATCCAGCACCAAAGGTGGGGTTCTGAGACATGAAAAACAATAACGTCATAACTTACGAGTTCAAAAATTCTCAGCCGGATGAGTAGAGTCTTAAATTGAAAATCTGGGGGCTCCCGCTAGCTGGCTAGATTATTAGCGTGCTATAGCTCCTCTGTCTCTGTTGCCCTGTCCGCATTATGGGGAATCTCACAGGAATGGTGTGAACTTTGGAATTGTATTGACTGGGTTTGACTCTTATTTTCACTGCTTCTTAGCTACGTGCTCTTAGGAAAGTTACATAGACTCTCTAAGCTTCTCTTCCCTCACATGAAAAGCGGAAATGACGAAAGACCTCCTTACTTCATAAAGAATTGAGAGACTCCAAGGGGATAATCCCCTTAAAGGAATTCAGCAAGAGCCTACACATAGTAAGTACTCTACAGATGCAAGTACGTATTATTATTATTAACACTCTTGCCATATATATGGCCATTTAGTACAATTGATTAGAGTTAATTCCCAGGAGGCCAAGGTCATGGATTCAACCCCGGTTTACTTGGCTTAGTTCCATAGCCACAGATTGCATCCTAGCCCTAGCCAGCTGTCTCCCAGGCAGCCTGGAAAACACATGATTAAATCATCAAGCTCTATTGTCATAGTCATCCAGGAGGGGCTTGGAGAATCCTCTCCCATTGAAGACATTGTCTGTGAAGACGGAAGCTGGGAGTGAAAGGAGTATGAATGGAGACCAGGGTCCTCTGAGCAAAGCAGAATTAGGACAGAGCTGAGCCTACTGCGTCGTGGAAATAAGTTAGAAGGGATCTTATTTCTGAGAGGGGAAAGCAACAATAATAACAACATGGTGGGCCTTTCTGTTTTTTTCCCCATCATATTCTCTGGTAGCTCTTTGAAGAAGTGTAGGATAGCCAAGTCCCATCAAACTGACTTTCTGGACACGCCAAGTCCCATCAAACTGACTTCTTCCATGTAAAGGTTAAGAAATAAAATGTTAATGTGTTAATTGTTGCAGTTGCAGCCAATAGATAGCTTTGTGGAGGAAAGTTGTCTGCACTCTTTCTGAGAGAATGTGCAGTGGAAACTTGTCTTATAAATATGCTGCCTTTATCCGTCAGGGTAAGTGGTTAATGGCAGAGCATAGATTTCTCTGGTATTGAGTTTTGTCTTATGTACACACCTCAAGAGGGAGCTAGTCAAGGCTAGCTTTGAAAAATTGGAGCGAAGTTTCCACAGATTTTCCCAAGGGGAGAAACTTCACTGGACTCCCATGTTCCTACTGCAGTAGGCAGAAATTTCCCTTTTTCCAAAACAGTCTTAAGAGATTGTTTTCTTACATACTCATCTTTGAAAAAGAACAGATCAGCATATCCATTGCTGAAAATGTCACAAATGAGCAAGATTATTAAAAGAGGGTTAATTTTTCCTTTTCATATTCAGTGAGAGCATTTATTGATATAAGAAATAATTGTAGATCCCTATTTCTGCCCTCTTGGTGGCAGAAATGTTTGAGAAATTTCTAAACCACATCACTCAATGTCTTCAACATGAAGGACCTACAAGAGAAAATTCTCTCATATCCAAGTGCCAAAAAAAGTTTTGCTTTCTTTGAGATATAGCATGTCTTTTCCTTATGGGCAGTATGAGTCTTATTTTCCTCTTTTGCCTAGGCTGCCTGGAAGCTCAGAACTCAACTTGCAGGTTAATTTCAGTTACTATGGAGAAATCTATGGCTATTTAGTGTTTTAACTTTTCTTCTGCCTTGTCTTCCTAGTCTATTTATTCCCTTGTCTGCATGTTGTTTTTTGTTCTATTGTAAGTATTTTTAAAGAGAATTAAGCCCGAAGTGGAATGAATTAGAATATAAATAAACAGCTTTATAGACAGCATTCTCTAATGATGGTATGATGGTTAATGTAATGCATCAACTTGACTGGGCTCTGGGATGCCCAGATAGTCGGTAAAAAATTATTTCTGAGTGTGTCTGCGTGGGTGTTTCCAGAAGAGATTAGCATTTGATTCAGTACACTGAGTAAAGAAGATCTGCTGTCACCAGTGTGGGTGGGCATTAGCCATTTTGTGGACTGGAGGGTTTGAACAGAACAAATAGGCTAAGGAAGGGCTAATTCTCTTTCTCTTGAGTTAAGATGTCCATCTTCTCCTGCCCTTGGACATCAAAACTCCTGGTTTTCAGGCTTTCAGACTCAGACTGAATTTACCCCCAGCTTTCCTGGTTTTCCAGCTTCCACGGAGAAGATCATAGCTTCCATAACCACATGAGCCAATTCCTATAATAAATCTCCCCTTAAATACGTCTCTGTGTATCCTATTGTCTCTGTTTCCCTAAAAAACCCCGGCTAATATACATGGCAAACATTGCATTTGCAATCAAAAAGACCTGTTTTCAAGTTTCTGCTCGAAACTAGTCCTTTTACTTATTTGTGACCTTGGGACATAACATTTAACCAATTTTTCTCAGTTTCTTTCTCTGTCGAGTGGGAGTAGGTAATATTAACTACTACTACAATAGTGGTACAGTGGTACAGTAGTTACTGCTGTAGTAGTAGTTAATATTATCACAATATCACTGTAAGGATTATATGAGCTAATAGATATTAAACTACTTTGCAAACAATAAAAAACTATGGAAATTAAAGTCTTCTTGTTCTAACATTACATATTGCTGGACAAGGCTCTTTTGAAATTAAGAGACCCCATGAGACTCATTTAAAACCAATGAGAGTAGAGGATGGCTTTTAGCAGTGGCTCCAATGTTACCTGCACTCAGGTTAAGTAACCTACAGATCTACTCCCACAGAAGTTGAGATGTTCAAGGACAGGCAGTCTTTCTTCAGGATCGAGACCTCTACCCTTGTTCCAGCATGCTAAACTTATCTCCCTAGAGTGCTAAGTAGGACCAGGTGGTCCAAGCAGCAAAGGATTCAGACAAAGAGGACAAAGCAGAGCCATTTTTTCTATACAATCTTGGCATACCCTCTCCCTGCCCAGCACCTCTAAGATAAGGTCCAAATTCCTTATCAAACCCCTTCAGGACCTTGCTCCTCTCTCTATCTCTCCAGCCTTGTCTCCCATCTCCCCTGCTTTAACTACGTAGCCTGAGCTTCTACCACACAGCTTTGTGTACCTCTGGGCCTTTGCACATGCTGTTCTCGCTCCCTAGGATGACCTTTCATTTCCTCACTGAGTTCATTTAGATTCATCTTTCACTGGGACCTCCCAGGACTCCCTCAGGCATAATGACATCATCCCTTCTCTATACAACCTGTGCAAGCAAACCTCTGTTACAGCAGATCTCTCACTAGACTGAGCTCTTGAGAGCAGGGTCTGAAGTTTCTTCAGCCAACCAGGAAGTAGAGACAGGATTGAGGAGCTGGCTGTTGGGTGAGAGGAACCCAGATGGCTGCAAGGCAGGAAGGAAACAGGGTTCACCCTGGGGAAGAATCAGAGGGACGGATTTTCAGGCACATGGCACAGCTTACGATGGGCACTCTGGCCCTGGAAGTTCCCGGGACTTGTTTCCATGTTAAGAGTCTGGGGGTTTCTGTTGGCTTCTAAGCCTGACAGATCACAGGGCCCTAAGCAGAGTCACTAGGTATAGTTGTGCCCTACATATCTTTTTTTTTTTTTTTTTTTTTTTTTTTTTTGGCGGTACGCGGGCCTCTCACTGTTGTGGCCTCTCCTGTTGCGGAGCACAGGCTCCGGACGCGCAGGCTCAGCGGCCATGGCTCACGGGCCCAGCCGCTCCGCGGCATGTGGGATCTTCCCGGACCGGGGCATGAACCCGTGTCCCCTGCATCAGTAGGAGAATTCTCAACCACTGCGCCACCAGGGAAGCCCAGCCCTACCCATCTTGATGGAGGGGGTGAATAGAAGTTGAAACTCAGCCTGCCCTCTGCTTGCCCAAGCCATTCACCCTGGAGCTTCTGCATCTTCCCCCAGGGGGTACCTTTATCCAGTTCACATGGGGCATAGGCTGGGTTAGGCCCAACCTGCTTCATTTGATTGAAAGAACTAGTCTACATTTCTGCTGGAGCCTGTCACCCTCCAGTGTTCAAAGGCCAGGGAACTCATTTTAGGAGGGGCTCAGGGTGCAATGGGAGCCTAAAAACGACAAGAGATTGAGCCAAAGGCTTAGGGCTTAGCCTTGTGCTCTGCGTTTGTCTCCAAAATCTACTTCAGGCAAGAGCTAGAGGGATCACGTGTAAATGACAAGCTCCTCTGTGAAGCCCTCCCACCCTCATTTCCCGTTTTCAGGAACAGGCTCTGGCCTTGGTTTCTCCATCAGTAGGCAGCCTGAGGGAGGAGTTGGCTTGGGGGCATGATGTACACTTCTGTCCTCTGGTCATTTTGATCTGACATCTGAAAACCACGCACTATGTGCTCCCAATAAGCTCAGGAGACGGTATGTGTATTGACTAGTTTAAAGATAGGCTGTGCACTCAATTTCATCTAAGCCATATATCAGCTATCAAATTTGGACATATATCTTAACCTTGTTTCTTAAAAAAAAGAGAGAGAAAGAAAAAAAGCAATACCTCTCATGGCAGACACAAAAATGTGCCTTTCAGATCTCCAGCTGCAGCGACTACAATTGACCTATGGCCCCAGCCTCTGCTCTCTGAAGTCACCACCTTCACATCGAAGCCACACTTCACATGGGCTTCTCCCAGCCAGTGACTGAGCACAGCGAGACATGGCTGATGTAGGTCAAATGCAAGACGTGGAAGGCGTGGGTCTCCTTTGATGGGCAAATTTGGTACAGGGACTTCCCGACAGACTTTCCAAACTCTCCCTAGAGCTGCACTGCAGTCTAAAGTGCTTTGACCCAACCTTCTATGCTTCCTTCTCTTCTTCATTCAGTGTCAGATGTGCTCTCCCAGCCTCCATTTATGCCCTTCTCATTTTCTCTCACAGATATTTCCCCTAATAAATGTCTTCCATGTTTAATTGTCTCGGTATCTTCTTCTTGGAGGCTCTGAACTAACACACAATTTCACAGAGTTGCTGTGACACTTAAATGATCTAATATACACAAAGAAACTTGCAGTTTCTAGGACACAGTATAATCTTTGGTCCTACTCCTGTGCATTGACCAGATACCATCCTTTCTTAGCTGCGAACTTCCTCGTAGTTCCTTACTCCTTTTAATGGTAATTGCCCAATTTTAATTTCTGGCTTTATAGCTTCCGGAACAGTACCATCTGTGGCAGAGACTAGAGCTTCAGTACCCATTCTTCCATTCTTCGTTTTGGAAGTAAAACTTGCCACCCCACTGGGTTTTTGCAGAACACATGGCCAATTGAAGACTATATTTTCCAGCCTCCCTTACAGTTAGTGGTGATGAAATAACTAAGTTCACACCAGTGGAATTGTAAACAGAAGTGATATATACATTTTTACCATTAATTCCTTAAAATAAAATTGCTTGCTCTCCTCTTTCTCTTTTCCCCACATAGCTGCACTGGAAAGTAGTTGCATTGGTGAGATAGCTTCAGCCATGTAGGTGAGGAAAATACCATAATAGATGTCAGAGCAATGAGACAGAAGGAGTATGGGTCTCTGGTTGATCTTAAGAAATAAGCTGCCTATCTTGGACCACCCACCCACCTCTGATTTTTGCCTCAAAGGGAAATGGATTACCTTTTTTGAGTCATTGTACTTAGGGATTCTTTGTTACAGAAGCTAAGCCAGTACCTTGCCTGATACACCATCTTTCTGATCTATTCCTACATTTCCTCTGCTTTGGTTGACTCAGGACTGTTTGATAGTGCTGTCTGCTTAGTCCATTAAAGCCTACTCCTCAATATGGCATTTAATTACATTTGATGACTTTGAAGGACAGCAAAACTAGTTCCCTTTGGGCAAAGGATTATCTCAAGTCAGAGCTAATAGCCTTAATGGTTTAAAATGGCACTAAATGGTTCTCTACATTTGGGCAAAGCCATCTGGTCATTTGCAGATAAGCATAATAATAAGCGCCCGGGCAGATCTCCACATATGGGCTGAACACAGGCGTGTTCCATGTATGGGCTGAACACAGGCATGTTCCAAATTACATACGCTGTAAAATTTACTGTCCTTCACTAAAACCCAAGCCATAAACTATCCCTTACTTGAATTGCAATAATGAGTTGCCACTTAGATAATATGACTGAAATGGATCTGACTACAAACTAAGCTCCAAAACCACAGTACCCAGATGCTAGTCAAGGTCAACATGCAATTTCAGTTCTGGGGAGATCCTTTGAGCGTGCACATCAGTGACAGCCCTGGAACTCTGCCCGAACTTGTCCACGGCCAATGGGTTTGTTTCATTTTGAGCCCTGATAATTGCGTAAAATCATCTGCTTCTGCTCTAGGAACATTTACATCCTCTGAGCGTGATCGATAAGTCATGAAGGTAAATTAAGGAAATAATGAAATAATTTCCTTTGCAATTGTAGTGTTTACTTCCATTTCCTGCCTTTCTTTCTGTCAAGGTTTTTAGCTAAACTTGATATAGACCTTAAGACATCTTTAACACTGAAATTACTGTGATCATTTCCTACCTATATTTCCTTTTATAATTCAAAGCAGTTTAATAATGAAGCTTAAACTAAGGAGTGTCCAAAGTTCTGAATTTTACCATGAAGACTGTTTGAAATTTATGTATCGATTAATTTAAAAAATTTAGTACCTTAAGCCACATACTTCACCTGCTCATTGAGTCATCCAATAATGCCCACTTAGAGCTGTGGTGGCGTTGATGACAACTTTCTAGTTCCGTATCAAGCCTCTCAAACCCTAAATTATTTAGAAAGAACATGTCCCTGTAATGGACAAAACACCAGACGGAGAGACCAATAACTGACATTCTTGAACGCCCTTGGCAACCATGCCTCAGCTGCTTAATCTGTAAAACAGAGCTGGACGATATGAGCGGCCAGCCACTTACCTGAATGGCCATTACAGAGACAATCACGGAGAATAATGAAAGAGTATTGGCAACATATCATGAATTACTATAAATGAAGCTCCTATATGCAAACTACCATGGCTTTATCTCTTTAACTGAAGAGCACTGGCCATGAACTTGAGATAATGGTAGAGGCTTTATAGTTCTAGTAGATGATTTTTGCTTTATCTCAGTAACTAAAACCAAAGCAGTGAATGGACTGAATTTTCTCTGTGAACGGCCTGCAAACATGGAAGGCTAAGGCAGAACAATCCTTTATCAGTTTTCTTGATCAGATGAGACAGGCCAGGAACAAAGAGGCTTTGGGCTGCCGTAGCGTATTTTAAACCCTCACCTCATCTGCCATCCGGTGTACACCTGGGTCTCCTTTGGCACCAGTGTGGTCCAGATTTCTTTGGCCCAATGAATATCTGCTTTCTGAATTATCTTTCACCAGATGTAGTTTCCATGCAGCCAAATTTAACCTTGTTTTATTATTTCCTGCCCCTCCTTTCTAACCTCTTTAGGGACATTGTGATCTGCTGGGTGTTGACAATGTTGCCTAATTTAGAAGCATCTGTGATTTGCACCAATAAGAGAATCCCTCTTTCCAATTTATTAACAAAGACACTAAGAAATAATATTTCTATCAGAGACTATACTTAGTATTTGGAAACACTAGTGTTTCTTACAGCCTGTTGCATTTATTAAATCTCAGCCTATTTCCAAATCACATTCTTCTCTAGTTCAATGTGACCTTGGATGCCAAGCAAAATATTGCATCACTGGTTTTGTGGGAAACGATTTGCTCATCACCAACCCGTGCAACTTTGCCTTCATTGGCTGGTGGTTGAGAGAGCAACCTGCCTAAAGTGACTCTGAGTCAGGATGGCATGGCCAGGCCTTCACATGTGGCCTGTGACTCCATTTTCCTCTTGAATTTTGCATAGATTTTCCTTTTATATTCTGGAACTATTCTACCAGTAGAATATAAACTTAACATGTCTATTGTTTTCTTGTCTCCTGGAGTTGTCCCACTCACAGAACCCACTGGAAGGAACAAATGTTCACTTACATTTTTGGTTAACCATTTATTGGGCATCTAAGAAGTGCTGGGCTCTTCTTAGAGCCCATTTAGAAGGTACACATTCTCTAGATAAATTCTCAATGGACACAGTTCCTCCCTGAGACTCACCATGGTTTCCTCCCTCTCCTCCACCCCATCCCCATGGCCCACACCTGAGATCAGGCCACCTGCTCTGATTAGGGCAGTCCTTTCTTAATTGGTCCCTGCTTCTAGTGTTGTCCTTTTCCAACCCATTCCCTACACTGTCAGCCCTGATCATACCACTATTCTATTTAAACCCATCTGTGGCTCTGTAATTGCCCTCAGAATTAAGTCCAAATCCTTTAACACTTTCTACAGGGTCCTGATTTGACTCCCAGTCTCATGGCTTGTCACTGTCTTCCTCACACACTAAGCTCTGGTCATGTTTAGTAGTTTATTGCCCTGATCCCTCACCTCCAGGCCTGTGTGATGATGGTCCTTCAGTCTAGAATGATCTTCTGTTTTCCCCACCCACGCTCCTACCTCTCTTCCATCTGCTTCTTTTGTAATAAGGCAAACTCTTATTCATTTGTCAGGTTTCAGTTCATGCATCATTTCTTCCAGGAACCCTAAGAAAGAGTCACCCAGACTCAGATTGGTGACTTGGTTAAATTCCCATCTCATCCTGAGCTGAAAACCTTCCTATAGAATTTGGGTCCTGTATTCTAATGGTCTCTTCCCCTGCAAGTTACAAATTTTTTGAGTGCAAGGTCTGTGCCTTAATCACTGTGGAACATCCAGCCCCAAGCAAAAAACTAACATTTAGGTAGGTGCTTAAAATATATTAGATTCTTTATACCTAACTTACATAGAAATACTACATATGTCAGACTAATTAGTTTTTATTAAAATTTTTTGTAATTGACTTATTTTCTGTTCTTAGTTTCATTTTAGCAGTTTTTACACTTGTGGCCTTTCTTTTGTCCTTCGTCAAATCTGGTTATCTCTCCCAGAGAGATAGGTATCCTTAGGAACAGACAAGCAGGAAAGCTAACGTTAGTCAGAGACGTGAGAGCTACGTCTGGCTGTCTTAAAACTTACACTAGGGGCTTCCCTGGTGGCACAGTGGTTAAGAATCTGTCTGCCAATGCAGGGGACACGGGTTCGAGCCCTGGCCTGGGAAGATCCCACATGCCACAGAGCAACTAAGCCCGTGTGCCACAACTACTGAGCCTGTGTTCTAGAGCTCGTGTGCCACAACTACTGACGCCCACACACCTAGAGCCTGAGAAGCCCATGCACCGCAACGAAGAGTAGCCCCTTCTCGCTGCAACCAGAGAAAGCCCTCACGCAGCAACAAAGACCCAACTCAGCCAAAAATAAAAATAATAAATAAATAAATTTAAAAACAAAAAAACCCTTACACTGCCACTCTCCCTGAGGCAGAAGGGCCACTGGGTTTTAAACCACTGATGAACTTTTCCGCTTATTTGTTTTGGGCTTGGGTGCATTGCAAATCAATTCCACAGGAAATGGAAGTTGCTGCGGCATCCCAGGTGACTTCCTGCTTCAGATAGGACTTGCTGAAATGAAGAGTGTGTGACTTTGTGGACCAGGGTTTCTTCCAAACATATGAGGCAATAGGACAGACAATGTGGCATCTTAGGCTGAGAACAGGCATGTTTGCTTTCTCTTGGGCGGAAGAGGGAAAAAAAGCTTTTCTGACCATTTTCTGACAAATTATCTTTCCTCATTTTACTGACCAAAACTCCCCTTGGGAATGAGTTTGGTGCCCATATTTTTCACTTCACCCTCCTCGTTGGCAGGTAGAAGAAAGTTTTCTCTCTAGAGTCTTTGCCTATCCCCTGGGCTTATCTTCCCCTACCTTCCCCCCACCGCAGTACCTCTGAATATCAGCTAAATGCCTTCTTATTCTTCTAATCCCTTTGGTTGGCATGCACGTGGTCATCCATTACATCTGCCTGGACTGCTTCAATCAAAGCACCACATTCTTGTTTGGCTCTATTTCCAGGAGGTTTCTGTCTGGTTACTTTTTTTTTTTGCATCTTCTGCTTTCCTTTTACCCATAAACTTTTATTAGACCTTTGTGAAGCCAATCGAGATAGCAGGGAATATACATTATAATTCATTCGAGAAAAAATCAGCTGCATTTTGATGAGCGGGTTCATTTTGCAAGGCTTGTGGGAAGCGAGGCTATTGATGCCTTCTCCATCTGCAGGGCTGGAAAGCCCCTGCTAGCACTTGTCTCTTCTCGCCTCGCCTTAGCAGTCCGGTCACATCGGCGGCCTGGCACCGACTGCTATCCATCTCACCCTCAGTATAGCAGGAGGCGATCAATAGATGGATTAATCACACTTTGGGGAGCTCACAGGCCGGGAAGGAGAGAAAATGAGGATTGGAAGAGGAGGCTGTTTGCCAATGTGTTCTGCCTGGAGTTTGCAGACTGGTGCCCACAAAGAAACCCACTTTGCCCAGAAGGATGACCAAGACCAGTTGCATAATGAGACCTTCTAGAAGCTGACCACTAGCTTGACCTCAGCTGATCAGCAATGCTTAAAAAAATGATATGGGCCAAAGTTAAAGCCTTAAAAAGTGTAATGAGACATAAGGGATCTAGTGAATAAGATCATGCTTTTTCATGAGGCCAGTCTACAAATATGCATACTTTCCAATATGAAAGAAACCCTGTGTGTGTATGTGTGTTTTAAATGTATTTCTATAGACCCAGAAACTGGAGAAATTTTTTGTTTGTTTTTATAGTTTATTTATTTGTAACTGGGAGGTTTGCAAGGAAGAACCCTAGCCATCAAAAGTCAGCTCCTGGAAAAGGGAACCCTCTTGCACTGCTGGTGGGAATGTAAATTGATACAGCCACTATGGAGAACAGTATGGAGGTTCCTTAAAAAACTAAAAATAGAACTACCATATGACCCAGCAATCCCAGTACTGGGCATATACCCTGAGAAAACCATAATTCAAAAAGAGTCATGTACCAAAATGTTCATTGCAGCTCTATTTACAATAGTCAGGACATGGAAGCAACCTAAGTGTCCATCAGCAGATGAATGGATAAAGAAGATGTGGCACATATGTACAATGGAACATTACTCAGCCATATAAAGAAACGAAACTGAGCTATTTGTAATGAGGTGGATGGACTTAGAGTCTGTCATACAGAGTGAAGTAAGTCAGAAAGAGAAAAACAAATACCATATGCTAACACATATATATGGAATCTAAAAAAAAAAAAAGGTTCTGAAGAACCTAGGGGCAGGACAGGAATAAAGACGCAGACGTAGAGAATGGACTTGAGGACATGGGGAGGGGGAAGGGTAAGCTGGGACAAAGTGAGAGAGTGGCATGGACTTATAAATACTACCAAATGTAAAATAGATAGCTAGTGGGAAGCAGCTGCATAGCACAGGGAGATCAGCTCGGTGCTTTGTGACCACCTAGAGAGGTGGGATAGGGAGGGTGGGAGGGAAGGAGACGCAAGAGGGAAGAGATACGGGGACATATGTATATGTATAACTGATTCACTTTGTTATAAAGCAGAAACTAACACACAATTGTAAAGCAATTATACTCCAATAAAGATGTTAAAAACAAAAAGGGTAGATATCATGTTAAGTGTTCGTACATAAATAAATAAATAAATGAATTTTTTTTAAAAAAAGTCAGCTCCTGAATTCTTATTTGGGGCACAGTCGGGAGGAACACTGGTTACTAAATAAGGGGCCCAGATGGCTCAGGAATCCAAGAATCCAAGATCTCCTCTAATAGAAGCTATGTGTGCACAAAAAGCACTGCATTTTGGAACAAAAGATTTAGGTTTGCGTCTTCCCTCTGCTACTGTGCCAGCTAAAGGAAAACAACTGAATCTCTGAGTCTCAGTTTTCTCACCTCTGTAATGCATTAAGCCTGGCTTTGAGATTGCTGCAAAGAGCGAACAAGACAATGCAGATGGATGGGTTCCATAAACTGAAGTGGGCTTTGAAAATCTAAGTGCTATTATAAAGGAATGTGTTTAGAAAGGATAATGGGGGCGGGGGAGAGGAGGGATGTCTGAATATTTGGACTCTCATCCTTTAACTGGTCCTCTGACATGGTTATTCAAGGTAAAAAGACATAGAAGATATGATTGTTTTGAACTTAAAAACGGTAACGACAGCAACAAAAAAAACCCCTGCTACTGATTTGTTCTCTTCCTGAGTAAAGCTATTTGCTTTTACCAACACTTATCCTCAAAATCCATTCTGGTTCAAGAGGACTCAGGGCTCAGCCCCTGACTGATACACCTCCCACCCTGGATGGAATCATCATCATTTACAAAATGGTTTGATTAACGTTTGATTAAGGAGTTCTGACCTTTGGGGAATTAGCATCATAATTACAGGGCTGTGCATTGTCCCTCCCCCGCTGAGGTCTCTTTCCAGCGGTGGGTGACAGGCATCGGGGAGCAAATCTGCCCTAATACTGTAATCACCAGGTACCACTTAAGTGCAGCTCACATTTTTGCTCCAGAGTAGAGAGCAAAGGAAGTTGCCTCTTAGGGTTCTGAGTTGCTTTCCGTGCGCTCCATTTCTGCTTTTAACAGCTTTGGTAATTCAATCACCACCTCCATCCAAACAATAGCCAAAGGGGTTGGGAGGAGGTAGGAGGCGGTTTGGGGGCTGAGGCCAATCTTCATCACACTCCCCTGAGCAGTTCCTGTGCTGGGAGCGGGGGACCAGCTGGGAGAGTGGGCGGAGCCGCAGGGCCGCGGGACGGGAAGCAGGTGCTCCCTGTAAGGGCGACACGCTTGCACTAGGCTTCACATGAAACGTGGAGAAGGCGCCTTCCTCTGCTTTGTAAGCGCGCTCCTTTTGGCTTCCGCAGCTTGCAAAAGCGTAAGGGAAATGAGTCAGAACGGGAATGTTAGCCTGTGCGGTGAGAATTGTCGTGTTTCGCTGCTCTGTTTTATCCCATTGACGAAGGAGAGAAAACACAGCCACCAGAGCCCAGCTGGCCGCCTCGGCCACTTCTAGGAACCCACCGACAAATGAGGCCTGGATCCTACTCTCAGAAGCAACCTGAGGAGAATTACTGTTCAATTAGCAGAAGTCTAGTCCACCATTTCACCGAGTGAAGGGGATGAGATAGAGGTCACCTGAGAAAATGGTTTTGGGCATAATTAAGTCTTGGAAATCCTGGATCAAATAAATTGAAACAGGTTGCTTCATGGCAGTACTTGTCAGAGCCTTCAATTCCTGAATTCGCCTAATCAATCTCTAAAAGAAAGATAAAGACAGCAGCATGTCCTGAACTTTGCCAACCCACAAAACTCTTTTACGTAAAATACCGCTGGGGAAATGGTCACGTCCAGTCCGAACTTTTTTTCCTTAAGAATTCATGTTTTCTTCAACTTCTTGTCTGTACTTCAAACTTTGTTGCTTCCTTGTGCATGTGTTTTTTATTTTTTATTTATTTTTTAATTTTTTTAACATCTTTATTGGAGTATAATTGCTTTACAAAGTTGTGTTAGTTTCTGCTGTATAACAAAATGAATCAGCTATATGTGTACATATATCCCCATATCCCCTCCCTCTTGCGTCTCCCTCCCACCCTCCCTATCCCACCTCTCTAGGTGGTCACAAAGCACTGAGCTGATCTCCCTGTGCTATGCAGCTGCTTCCCACTAGCTATCTATTTTACATTTGGTAGTATTTATAAGTCCATGCCACTCTCTCACTTTGTCCCAGCTTACCCTTCCCCCTCCCCATGTCCTCAAGTCCATTCTCTACGTCTGCGTCTTTATTCCTGTCCTGCCCCTAGGTTCTTCAGAACCTTTTTTTTTTTTTTTTTTTTAGATTCCATATATATGTGTTAGCATACGGTATTTGTTTTCATCTTTCTGACTTACTTCACTCTCTATGACAGACTCTAGGTCCATCCACCTCACTACAAATAACTCAATTTCATTTCCTTTTATGGCTGAGTAATATTCCATTGTATATATGTGTCACAACTTCTTTATCCATTCATCTGTCGATAGACACTTAGGTTGCTTCCATGTCCTTTATGTGTTTTTTAAAATGTACATACATTCCAAAACATGGCAAATAATTGTTAGCAGCAGAACATCCCAGTGACTCGGAATTGTTTAAGCTACTCTAGGAAGCTGAACCCAATGGTGTAGTGAATGCCAACCCCCCTTGCCTATTAGCAGCTGGAGTCCTGGAACTGACCATTCCTCTCTTACTCCTCCAGAGAACTACTCTTGGAACATAAACACAGGCAGGAAAGAGACCCTCTGGAACACAAGATGTGGTGGACCTTTCCTTCCTCTAACCACAAGCTCTCTTGTGGGAATAATGTAGTGTAAGGGGTAATGGCTCTGGACGACACAGGTTCAAATCCTGGCTCTGCCTCTTATGGGCTACATGGCTTTGACAAGTCAGTTCATCTCTCTGTGCCTCTACTTCCTCAGCTATAAGGTGGGGTTAATAATGTTGCAGGCATTTTGGGTTGGTGTGAGGATGAACTGAGACCATCTCTGACAGCACTGGGAAGGCCTACCTCCTCATTAGAAATCAGTTGGGAGAAACCAGGTGCTATTAGCACACGTAACATCCCAACACCCAGCACAGCGCTGGGCGCAATAGGCAACGAATATTTGCTTAACTGAATTGGATACTCAAAATCTGAACCTCAAACTGCATTTTTTTGGAACTCTTTCTTTCTATGCCTAGTCGAGGAATCAGCAGATGGTAGGCGTCCAATGTTGCTAGACTCAGGGGGAAAAGAGAGAAAATTAAATAAACGTTTCCCAGGGTCGTTCAAGATGTTTCTCTTTATAATTTTTTTTTTAAAGTTTCAAAAGTGTTCATGTGATTTTATTATTGGGAACATAAAGAAAATTTTGATTTAAAAAAAATTTATGAAGGAAGATGTTTACCATGGCATTACTTTTACTGGTGATGAAACAGAAACAAAGCAATTCTCAGGAATAAAGAAATGACCAAGTAAATTATGTTAGAGCTGTAGGATGGACTATCATGCAGCCATTGAAATAATTTTTATGAAGAGTTTTACAAGGAGAAAATGATTGTGATAGAACATTAGTGCAAAAAATGAGGTACAAAATAATGTGGAGGATGTGATCACAATTATTTAGAAATAAGGATGGAAAAAAATAGGATGAAAATAATCCAAATGCAAAGAGCAATTTTATTTAGGTAAAGGATTTTTAAACTCTAAATTTCCAAAATTTCTATAATAACCGTGAATTACTTTTATATTTTCAAAAGATAAATTCCATGAAAAAAATTAAAACAAACTTGCTTTAATTCTTCCAAACTTACTGGTTCTTCTTGGTTCTCAGGCAAGTGAGTAGCCATAAGCAACAATAACTACCCAGACCCAGGTGTCCTCTGTTGGCTGGAGGTGACAGCTAAGGAGGAACAAGCAGCTGATGGTCTGGGGTCAGCGACACAGAGAAGTCTAAGGGGGGACTTAACATGTGCCTTGTATATCCTTGAAGAGCAGACTTCTTACCCATCACCCAGCAATTTCCATAGGCCTTATATTCCCAAACTTCTGTTTTTGGAAGCCACTTGCTTAATAGGAGTAAGAAGCATTTATTCTTTCCCAAGTGTCTTTAATTCTCACTCATTACTAGGAAAAAGTTATTTCCTTAGTTTGGCACTCAGCACTCTCCGCAAACTGGCTCCAAACTATCTTTGCAGGATCTTCTCCCAGTACTCCACAAGTCTTTTGCAACAATTAAACTGGTCTATTTACCAGATCCGAGAAGTGCTGTGTAGAATCGTGCATTAGGAGCAAAGGCAGCAATGTAGCTGCGACATCTCTTACATGTGAACTTAGTAAACGGTGGGCACTTGTGGAAGAGACAAATAAAATAGGGATGATATTTCAGCTGTGAAATATCCACAAAAGAGAACAAATGGGGTCAAAAGGCAGGGTAGCTTGCCCATACTTTCCCTCTATCTAGAATGTTCTTCTTTGTGTCTTCAAATACCTAACCCATCTCACAGAATTAAAATCTTAGGTATTTACCCAAAAGAAATGAAAACTTACATCAAAGACTTTTATGTGAATGTTTAT
This sequence comes from Pseudorca crassidens, assembly GCF_039906515.1. Classification (NCBI taxonomy): domain Eukaryota; kingdom Metazoa; phylum Chordata; class Mammalia; order Artiodactyla; family Delphinidae; genus Pseudorca; species Pseudorca crassidens. Next base: position 31,699,376 of record NC_090301.1, read on the forward strand.
TCATAATTGCCCAAAGCTGGAAACAACCCTAACATCCTTAACTGGTGAATGGATAAACAAATTGTGGTCCATGCAATGAACTACTACTCAGCAATAAAAAGGAACAACCCACAAAACCCACAGTGTGAATGAATTGGAAATGCATTATGCCAAGTGAAAGAAACCAGACTCAAAATGTCATGTACTGTATGATTCCATTTATTTGACATTATGGAAAAGATACAACTACAGGCATACCTTGTTTTATTGTGCTTCGCCCTACCACGCTTCACAGATAACTGAGTTTTTTACAAACTGTAGGTTTGTGGCAACCCTGCATCGAGCAAGTCTATCAGTGCCATTTTTTCCAACAAGCATTTGCTCATTTTATGTCTTTGTCATATGTTGGTAATTCTCACAATATTTCAAACTTTTTGTTATTGTTATATTTATTATGGTGATCTGTGATCAATGATCTTTGATGTCACTACCACAACTCACTGAAGGCTCAGATAATGGTTAGCGTTTTTCAGCAGTAAGTATTTTTAATTAGGTAAATACTTTGTTTTTTTAGACATAATGCTATTGCACACTTAGTAGACTACAGTATAATGTAAACATAACTTTTATATGCCCCTGGGAAACCAAAAAAATTCATGTGACTTGCTTTATTGTGGTTGTCCAGAACAAAATGCACAATATCTCCAAGGTATCCTTGTATAGAAACAGAAAACAGTTTGGTGGTTGCCAAGGACTGGAGTCGGGGCATAAAAATGGGCACGAGGGAACTTTTTGAGATGATGGAAATGTTCTAGGACTGGAATATGGTGGTGGACCCATGACTCCACGCTGCATTTGTGAAGACTCATGACTGTACACAAAAATGGGTGCATTTTACTCTATGTAAGTTATACCTCATTAAACCTAACTTAAAAGAAAAGGAAGACAACATGAAATACACACACGTATATATAAGCCTGTGGTTCTCAAAGGGTTTGGTTTCAGTATTCCTTTACACTCTCAAAAATTACCAAGGAACCCAAAGAGTTCATTTTTATATGGGTTGTATCTATTAATATTTATCCTATTAGAAGCTAATGGTGAGTTTTTGTCTTCAAGGAATTTGCCCATTTCAAGAAATTAATCAAATATTTTAGCATAAAGTTGTTTATTATATTCTCTTAATCCTTCTGATGTAGATCTCTAGTGATATTCTTTTTTCATTCCTTATACATAATGTATATATTCCAAAGCTCACTCAAGAAGAAGATTACTTGAATTAGCTCTATGTGTATTAAATAAATTTAATTAATTAATTAAAAAAAGAAGCTAATGGTGAGAAAGCCATCTTTAATTCATATTTACAAATTCAACTAAAATATTAAATAGTAACCTCATTACACATGAACAAGTATATTAACCAATATACTTTTATGAAAAATAACTATTTTCAAAAACAAAAAAATTAGTGAAAGTAGTGGCATTGCTTTACACTTTTGCAAATATCTCTGATGTCTGGCTTCATAGAAGACATTGGGATGTTCCTGCCTGCTTCTGCATTCAATCTATTGCTTTATTTGTTTTGGTTGGAGTATATGAAGAAAATCCTACTTCACTGCAAATATGTGTTTAGAAAAGGAAAAAGTATTTTGATATTTCTCAGACAATTGTAGCTATTTGTCTCAGATGCTGCACCAAAATCCTTCAAGCAGTACTTTTGGTTTTTTTTTAAAGAGAGCTGCAATGTGAAATCGAAAATCATATCATGAAGCTTTCCATACTGTTACATTAAAAATGGTTGGTCTATCTTGCACATTGAATGCATTTCAGAGATACTGAGTTATGCAAATCTTTCAAATTTTGGCCCATTTCATCATTTTATTTATATATAATATATATGGTATATGATATATATATGTTGCAATCATTAATATCATCACCTATCTCATCAGAAAACTCATCAAGTATTGGGAAGCTGTCAAGCTTATGGTGGTGGATATGTTTTGCCAAAATTCGAATTTTTCACTTGAAATCTCCAATTTTATTTTTGCCAACAAATACTGCCAGTTGTTTTCCTTGAAGTGACAGGCTGATTTCCTTCAGTTTCAAGAAAATGTCTGCCAGATATCTAGGCCTGAACAGCCACACTTTGTCTGTTTGTCATTCTTTCAAGAAAAAATGTTGTCCTGTGAAGAAAAAGCAGCTCTTTCAAGTTGCAACTCAATCACAAAGTACTTTTTGAAGCCAGCCATCCTTCAAAACACAGCAAAAGTGCTTTTTGTATACTTCCCACTTTATCACACAGCATATTAAAAAGACCTGTACTCTAGAGTTGAGAGTTAATAAAATTATTTTGTTGTTTCATCGAGAATATTCTTAAGTGAAATTGGCAATTTGTTTAAACCATGAGCGTGAACAGTAAAGAATATCTATATACTACTACCTATACAGTTTGGTGCCACTGAAGTTTTACCAGCATTTTTTTTTTTTGCATTATCAATACGACAGTCAACTCAGCAAAGAAGGCAAAGTCTTATATTGTTATAAAAACACTTTTGATTTTGCAGACTTTTTGAAAGGCTGTCTGGGACCCCCAGGGCTCTTCTGACCATACTTTGAGAACCACTGATCTAAACCTTTGTCATTGTTATGTCCTCTCTTAAATCTCACTATCTCCTTGAAATTTTCCCTTCCTAAACCACTCTGTAGTTATCATCCTTGTATCTGTATTCTGATAACACTTGTCGGTTCCACCCTTATGTCTTGTATTGTCCACTTTTTATCTGTCCTGTCTTTCTAGTTACTTTCCAAACTTCTTGAGAGTGAGGAATGTTTCTTTGAATCCTTACCCCACCCCTAGCCCAGTAACTAGTAGAGTATTCCTATACATAACACACACTGTAAAAGTTTTTGATGATGGGTAAATGTTAAAAATTATGCCCAGGTAGACAGCTCTAGGTACATACAGTAGACACAATGTCAATGTTAGTCCAATTTAGTAAATAAACATTACTTAAGGCATCATCACTTCCCATTACCTGAGGCCAGCCCATTTGAACTCAAATCTTTCTCCTCTGGGTATTAACATTTTATATTTTCTCCTTGGTCTGCCTTCACGCTCAGCTTAAGCTAAAGAACAGACTGTGATATTATGGAAATAGCCCCTGCTTTGGAGGTCAAAAAAAAAAAAAAAAGTGAGTTCATATATTACTTCTACCATTGACCTGACCTTAGCAAGATCCTTCAGATCTCTGAGCCTTCAGCTATCCCATCTGAAACGAAGACCGGAATAGCTGCCTCGGTCACCTCATAAGGTTGTAAGGATTAAGGAAGATAACAGCTGAAAAACACTTAGCTCATAGATTTTCTCAAAAATGCTAGTTACATCGGCCCGAGTTCCACTTGACCTTCTATACTGGGAAGGAGCAGCTGCCTTCTCCTAGCCAAGGTTGAATGCCCAGGCCAACTCCCCTCTTGTTCAATAGCTCTCACAGAACTCTTCCAATCCTTGTTTGCTCATGACTCTTCCCGTATTCCCTCGTCATTGTGTCCTTGGATTAGCTGAGATCTCTTATTCAGTCTAAAAATTCTAGCCCTTGCACTTAAGCTTAAGCCATCATCTTATGTATTACCAGTCACAAAACAAGGAGATGGATGGACCCCATAGGGCCAAAGAGAGTTTTCTTAATCTAAGAAAGGGAAGGTTCGTTCGTTAAATATATTTTTCAAGTTTTCCAAAGTTTGCAATTATTGTATGCTTTAGTGGTAAAAAATTTTAAATCTCATTTGAGGCAAGGGCCTGATTTTTTTTTGCTTTTACTTACTCATCCAACTAGTATTTTTCAATATTCGAAAAAATATCTAACGTGTGCCTAGTGCCATGCTAGAACCATTAGGAATAAAAAGAACTTCTCAGTTAGTGTGATACAAGTCTGAGCTGGTTACTAAGGGAATAAATAGCTTCGGCATCTCATCCACAGCAGCGTTCGGTATGATCCTATTACATTTAAATGCTAATCCACATGCTGTAGAATTCTGATTCACCGGAGGACTAATAGCTGATAGTTGCTGATAGCCAAGCAGATAGCCTGGTCAGACATGACATTCTGAGCAACAGCAGAGCAAAGCCCTCTCAACCTTCAATTCCTCCAAAATGCCCATAAACACAGCTTTCTGACTGAGCTAGGAAATAGCCACAAAAGAAGAGAAATTCTGTAAGTACATACAAGGTTGATGAATTTTAAATAACAAATGCACATTTTATGAACACTGCTAATCTCATTATCTTAAAATTTGGCTAAAAGTTCATCATTACTTTTTTTTTTAAACCTGGAATGCACAAAGTTTATTCCACTCTTAGGTTCACAGAATATTGTCATCAGCTGATGAAAGGCTCTTTAGCAAATTTTATTGTACTACTTTCACTCCCCCTCCTCCTTCTAAATGTCCATGTTTCTATTTTCCTCCCTCCACCCTTCAAGTATCCAATCAAATGTATCTGATATATATCCTTACATATATATTTATTCTTATAAAAGTTTAATGTTATTTTCTATGTGTATATTTTTGAGTTTTTTTGGTTTGGTTTTTATTTTGTTTTGCTTTATTTTTTAATTAATTTTTATTGCAGTATAGTTGATCTACAATGTTGTCTTAGTTTCTGCTGTACAGCAAAGTGAATCAGTTATACATATACATATATCCACTCTTTTTTAGATTCTTTTCCCATATAGGTCATTACAGAGTATTTAGTAGAGTTCCCTGTGCTACACAGTAGGTTTTTATTAGTATCTATTTTATATATAGTAGTGTGTATATGTCAATCCCAATCCATATATTTTTAATTTATAGAAATGGTATTATGTAATAAATCATATTATGTTCCCAATATTCTTTTGTTTGGCTGTGTCACGCATCATGTGGGATCTTAGTTCCCCGACCAGGGATCAAACCCGTGCCCCCTGCGTTGGAAGTGCGTTGTCTTAACCACTGGACCACCAGGGATGTCCTGTTCCCAACATTTCTTACTTAATGCTATGTTTTGGTATCCACACATGCTGCTGTATACATATTAAGTTTATTGCTTCTGCATTTTGCAGAGAGTTGCAGAGCATATACATTTTATTTATACATTCTACTGAGAGACCACTAGGTTACCTCCAACTTCTCAGAGTAGACAATGCATCTACGAACATCCCTGCACATGTTTCTTTACAGATCTTTGCAAGAAGTCTCTGAGGTAAAGACTAGATTGGAGTCACTAGATTGTAGGATATATACTTTTTTTTTTTTCTTTTGCGCGGGCCTCTCACTGTTGTGGCCTCTCCCGTTGCGGAGCACAGGCTCCTGACGCGCAGGCCCAGCGGCCATGGCTCACGGGCCCAGCTGCTCTGCGGCATGTGGGATTTTCCCGGACCGGGGCACGAACCCGTCTCCCCTGCATCGACAGGCGGACTCTCAACCACTGCGCCACCAGGGAAGCCCTTCTGTTACATTTTTAAGTGGTGTCTTCCATTGAACAAAAATATGCCATTTGATGTAATCAAACCTATTAAATCTTTACTTTGTAATTGGTGCCTTTCAGGTTTGGTTTAAGAAAATTTTCTCTGCCCCAGAGGTCATGAAGCTATTCTTACAGGTTTTAGCATTAGGTTTTTAGTTTTACCTTTTACATTTATATTTTTAATCCATCTGAAATTCACCTTTGTATATGGTATAAGGTAGAAATCCAACTTTATTTCTCCACATATGCTGAGCAAATTGTTCCAATGCCATTTTCTAAACAATTTTTCCTTTTCCTGTTGCTTTGTGGTACAAAGCTATCAAGTTTACATACACACACACACACACACACCACACACACAGACACATACACACACAGAAAAGTACATGTTTATGATATTTCTGAACCTTCTAGTATATACCACTAGTCTATTTGTTCCTGCGTTCATTACATATTATTTTTATTTTATGGTTTTTCCTATGTCAATAACATCTGGTAATTTGTCTCCCGTCTTTGTTTCTTTTTACCTTTAGGTATTCGTGGCCATTTATTCCTTTATCATAAATTTAAACTGAATTTTTCAAGTTCCTCAAAATTCAGATAAGAATTTGATTATAATTGCATTGAATGTATAGATTCCTTAGGGAAGAATTAACAACGATAAATCATCCCATCCTATACATGATATATCTTTTACTCAAATGTTTTTTAATGGAGTTTAACAAACTTCTTCATAAGGTATTATGCATACTTTTATGTTGATTTCTAAATATCTTAAAGGATAGGTTGGCAACCTTTTTCTGTAAAGATAGTAAACATTTTAGGATTTGTGAGCCATACAATCTCTGTTGTAACTATTCAACTCTGCAGCTGAAATGTGAAATCAGTCATAGACAATATGTAAACAGATGGACATGACTATGTTCCAATAAAACTTTACTTACAAAAATAGGTAGTAGGCTAGATTTATCCCATGGACCATGGTTTACCAACTCTTTTTGCTATTATAAATGGTATTTTAGTTTCTATGATATTTTCTAGCTTGTTGGTGCTGATAGAGAGAAACATTATTGGTTTTATTAGATAATTTTGTATCCATCAAGTTTGCTGAGCTCTTAACACTTCTAACAGTTTGTTGATTGGATTCCATTGAATTTTTGAAGGAAACAATCATATCATCAGTAAAACATGAGAGTCTGAGCTCTTCTTTTCCCAAACTTTTTTTTGTGTCTTATATAATAGGCCAGGGCAGCCAGTGTGATATTACCAGTTGTGACTGTAACAGTTTTTTGCCTGATACTAATTGGGATAAATCTAGAGTTTTTCTGTTAATATAACCTTTGCTCTAGGTTTTAGGCATATAGACTTTATCAAATTAAGGATCTTTCCTTTTATTCCTCATTTACTTATATGTTTTATTATAAATAAGTTTGATTAATATATAATGCATATATATATATCTCATAACAATCCAGCCTGATTTCTCTGGCCTGAATTGATCACTGTAATCTGACTTTATCACTGTATCTAACTGTATAAAATGCTTTTTCTGCCTCTGTTGAGATAGTCGTGATTTTTTTCTTCCTTAGTCTATTAATGTAGTGAATTTCTGCTGTTAAATTTTTCTTTCATTCTTGGAATAAATACTTCTTGATTATAATATATTTGAGGTATTTGATTGGATTTGGTTAATTAATATTTTATTTAAGATTTTTGCATCTATTTTATGAGTGTAATGATTCTGATTTTTTCTTTTCTTGTTCTGTTCTTTTGTTCTTATCTAATTTTTGAACCATAATTATGTAAGACCCATAAGATTATTAAAATAGCTTTTTTTTTTTTCTTTCTGAAACAACACATGTAAGCCAAAGATGATGTGTCCCTTGAAATGTTGATAACTCTCACCTGTAAAACCATCTGGATCAAGGACTTTGGGCATAAACATAGATCATAAATTATCAATTCAATTTCTTCACTGGGTGTTATCTACGCCACAACTTACATGTATATATATATATACATACACACAATGCACACTCACACACACGTATTTCAGACATGTATCCTCTTTCACCTTGCAGCTATGTGAGTAAAAAATCGCTCACACTTTTATGTTTTGCCCCATAGGATTCCAGTGACTGAATACATGAGTATAAGTATTAACACTAAAATGAAAAATCCCTAGTTCTTAAACTGATAAATAACAAATTATTTAAGTTGTTTTTGCTGTATAAGTTACCTGAGGCTCAAAAATAAAATTAAAGCATTCTGGGTGAATTCTAGTTTGCTTTAGAGCAGCGACCCTCAAAACTTAGTGCATAAAATCATGCCTATTCTTGACTAAAATGCAGAATCTGAGGATGCAGATTCTAAGGCCCTAACCTTAGAAATTCTAATGTGGATAATTCTGAGATGGGAATTAGGAATGTTCTGATACAGTTGATTTATGAATTAAACCTTGAGGGACATGGTTCTAGACTATTCTATATAAAAAGATCTTTTACCCACAAAGATACTGGAAAGAAGTGGAGCAAATCCTTGGCTAGTTTAAATATTAGCTGAAAGATCAGGATCTCAGCAAATCAGGACTGAAGTTTAAACAACGTATTTTTTTATTGTTGTACAGAAGGCAAGGTCTGAGAGAGCAGACTCCCACCATTTCCCAGATGTGACCTTGAGCAAGTCCCTTGTGTCCTTGGAACCCACAGTTCTCTTACTTACAATGAGAAGAATGAATTTAAAATTTTGTTTCAAGTTTTACATTCTGCTGTATGATTCTATGTTGTGATAGCATGACTCTATCAAGGAATTAGATGAAGGCGAGGTTTGAAACTGCACTAAAAAAACAAATCTTAATGCTGATACCTCCTAGGTACCATTTTATCTTTTTATATAGGCTTTGTCCCTTTTAGGGTGGGCATCCAGCGACCAGTTCCCTGCTCCTTCAGTCTTTTGCTAACAAGAGCTTTCACATCTCACATCAAGGCGTGTTTGAGGTAACTAGCTCTACAGCTTTTCCACTTCTAATAAGATATTACACCCCAGTGACAGAAGACTGCTTTCTAATTCCTGAACACACTGGGCCCATCCTCAACACCAAATTTTCACTCATTACAAGAGTCACTCATTATAATCTCCACTCCTTCAATAGAAGGTCCTCATCTCTCTGCTTTTCTTGACTGAAGTCCACTCATTAATCACATCCATGTCTGAGGTCACCCTGTCCTGAATGCTTTTCCTGAGCCTCATTTCCCTTGCCTGGATCAATCACTGTGCTCTGACTTCCTATAGCATGTATTTTATATAATGCACATTTTAACATTCAATCATATCCTTACTTTTTTAAAAAAAGTAATTAATTAATTTATTTTTTGGCTGTGTTGGGTCTTCGTTTCTGTGCGAGGGCTTTCTCTAGTTGCGGTAAGCAGGGGCCACTCTTCATCGCGGTACGTGGGCCTCTCACTATCGCTGCCTCCCTTGTTGTGGAACACAGGCTCCAGACGCGCAGCCTCAGTAGTTGTGGCTCACGGGCCCAGCTGCTCCGTGGCATGTGGGATCTTCCCAGACCAGGGCTCGAACCCGTGTCCCCTGCATTGGCAAGTAGTATTGTTCCTATTTAGAGATGAGGAAACCAAAGCTTAGAGACGTTAAGTCATACACACAAGGTCACACAGCAAGGAAGTGCCAGAGTTGAGATTTGAAATCATTGCTATTCGGCCCTAAATTTCATACTCTTGTTTCCTAGAATATCATACGATACATGTGCAATTTTGTTCAAGAGTTTTCTTTGAGAATGTTGTTCAAACTACAGAATATTTGTTGTGCCTACTGGTACCAGTTAGCAAACAACCAAAACTATCTCTAGCTATCAAGGAGAAAGCTGTTAGCTGGATCAATATCAGAGTCATCTGAAAGCCTGTAGAAACCAGGCTCAGGAAACCAGAAGGACCAAAGGAAGGTTAGACAAAGGAGACGTGTAGCCCAGGTCCTTGCCCCAGGAATAATCTGGTGGGAAAGCTACTGAGGACATGACTGTTGCCTGGTGGCACCACTGCTGAGTGAGTGATCTCTGCCACTGCTCCTCCTCTTTTAAGTCATTTTCTCTGGATTATCTCGTGGCTGAGCCAGGGCAGGAACCAGAGAAGGGAATGTCTTACCTCTTTAACCTTCTGAAGTGCAAGGTGGAGGGGCCTGCATCCACAAAGGCTCACTCTAGGAGGGTTGTGATGGTTTATATTTTTGTTCTACAGATATTCAATTTTCTTTCCTTCCCGTGGGCTTGGCCATGCAACTTGCTTTGGCCAGTGGGATATTAGCAGGAGTGATATGAGCAAAGGCCTGAAATAATCTACATCGTGGGCCTTGCCCTCTATGCTGCTGCCATTGCCATGAGAAGAGCATGCCATGAGAAGCAGCCTGGATCCCAGAATGAGCACCTGTGGAGCTGAGCCCCTGCAGCTGACTCTCCATCCCACAGTCAAGATGGAGCTGCCCCAGCTGAGCCACAGAATGATGACAATGATGATAAATGCATATGACTGTATGCCGCTGAGTGGTTTGATGCAATGGACTTCTCCCACATAGGAAGGGTTATAAGATGCTCCCAAATGTCAGATATTCAATGTGCTTCATCTTCTATTTTAGTGTATTCCCTACTTTTCAATTCCTTGCATAGAACCAGTGTAGCATTCAACACAAAGTATTCACTCAATATATTTTTTTAGCTAATGATAGTACAGAGTTTCTGATCGCAATTTATACAGAGAAAGATAAAAAATAGAAAATCTATTTTGACAGTTTCTTGAGTCAACAGGATTCCTAGGTTCATGAAAGTAGAATGTAAAATAATTAGTAATGCTCAAGTAAGCAATTTACTTCTTAGAGTGGCAAGTGGAATTCCATAGGATTGGCAATGAGACCCAACTAGACAAGTTTGACATGGAGGATTTAATTATATGCCTTTTTCTAGTGTGAATTAGATGTTATGTGTGGTCTCACACCAACAAGTTGTACCTGTCCATCCCAGTCAGGGTCATGGAATCCAATCGTCCCTCCATGAGACTGAAGCATGGGGTTTAAGGAAATTTAAAATTCTTAAACATCATTTGAAAAAAAGTCCTCTTGCCCTTGTTCCAGTTCTATACCAATCAGTCAACAAGTATTCGGTAATCTTCATTTAGGTTCCCAGCACTAGATCTGGCCTTTATGGAGCCTGTGTCAAGAGTAGAAATGGAGGTCCATATATGATATGACTCAATATTCAAAAGTTATAAATCAAGCTAACAAACTACAAAATAACATATGCTCTTATCCTCCTCCCTTGACAAATATATTTTCATAAAATCATATAGAACAAAGACAACAAAATGGAGAGATGCATATAAGTCTATGAGTTTTACATGACTGAATTTTAAATGACAGAATTTAAATATTTTGCTCATGCTATTATGCTCTGTTGATGGGCTGGCAATTTTGGGTGAGTAATAAGATCCATATAAAATTCAAAAATAATGATACATTTATTCCATATAATTTTGCCCTTTTTTTCTGCAAAGTCACTAATTATGGTGATATAATCAAGATTTTCACATAACTTATAGTCTACTAACAGTAATGATCTAAAGGATTAAAAAAGCCTACTGGATTCAAAGCAAACACAAGTTAAATGTATTTTCATTAAAAAGCAAATTAAAATAAAAACTATACTTATTCTTCATATTTCCAAAATGTTATTTTTTACAAGATACTTTACATTATCTATTAAGAATAAAAGATGACTTCAAACTACAATGAATGAATATCAAAAATTTAAGTTAAATTATTTAAATAAAACTAACATTTTTATTTTAAATTTTTGAAAATTTAATTAAATCTTACTGACAATTCCACTCTTAGGTACACACACAAGAGAAATGAAAACAAACCCACAAAAGAACTTGTACATGAATGTTTATAGCAGCATTATTCATAATAGCCAAAAAGTGTAAGCAACTTAAATGTCTACCAACTGATGAATGGAAAAACAAAATATCTTTGGTATATCCATACAATGGAATATTACTAGGCAATAAAAAAGAATCAAGTACTGATACATGCTACATTATGGATGAACCTTGAAACCATTATACTTAGTGAAAAAAGCTAGTCACAAAAGACCATATGACGTATGGTTACATTTATATAAAATGTCAAAAATAGGCAAATCTATAAAAGACAGAAAGTAGGTTTGTAGTTGCCAAGGACTCAGGGGCAGGGATGAAAGGATTGGGGATGACAGCTAAGGGGAATATGGTTTCCTTCGGTGCTGATGAAAATGTTCTAAGATTGCGGTGATAAATGCACAACTCTGTGAATATACTAAAACCACTGAATTATACCCATTAGGTGAGTGAATTGTGTGGTATGTGAATTATACCTTCAAAAAGCCGTTAAAATCTTATTAAATACCTACTAATCTTATTAAATATTCTTACTTCTGTTCTAGCAATGATGTCTCTGGAGTCACCCAGGTAAAGAATTGCTATCATTCTTTTATGCACTCTATGTTTAGACTTACAAATAAGCAAATTAAGAGGGATATGAGCTGTTTAACACTGCAAACTGTTCCTCAGCCACCATACACACTGCTGTGAACACCACCTAATTTGTGAGGACCTCTGAAACCACAAATTGGAACAGGAGAGGAAGATAGTGCTCAAAACTATTAAAAACAAATACCTCATTACGTAAGAATCTATTTCAATGATACTGAGAGGGAAACTTTGACAATTTTTTTTACTCTCATTTAAGTGCTTTCATGGATCAAATCCTCCCCAGAGTTTAAAGCAAAGTCCATCTTTGATGTCAGCAGAATAACCCACAAACCTTCACAGCATTTGGATGCAGTTGCCTTTTGATTCAAGGATGCAAGGCAAGTGATTTGGAGACATATTTCTCTGGGACCTAAGTGATTTTCATCACTGGAGCAGATGTTTGGAGGCACAGGTCACATTGGGCCAGAACTGAACACGGGATCCTGAGTAACAGAAAGGTCCTTGTGTTCTTTATTAAATGTGTTTGGGGAAAGTAGAGTAATTCATTTTGCTGCCTGTAGAGGTACAGAAAGTAATTTGTAAGCCCTATGAATCCAAGTTTGGAATGAATGAAGGACAGAGAGGCAAGGGCTATGGAAGCCCCAACACCGAACTGGATTGATCTGATCCTGGTTGCTTCCCATGGACTTTCAGGGTTATATCTGCGATTCTTCCTGCCCATTCCATTCCTTATTAAGCTTGAATCAGCTTCATGCAGATATGGATGGACAAAATCCATTTCCTTTTCTCACTGGGTACAAGCTAACCTTTACATCCCAACTTCTCTTGCAATTAGATGGGCCCATATAACTGAGTTATGGCCAATAGAAACTAAATGAAAGTGATATACATCACTTTCCTGCCTGCCCTAAAGCCACTCACACAAACCTATACTTTGTGTTTTTGTCTTATCTGCCAGCCAGACTCACAGGAGCCAGTGGAGGAGCCCAAATCCCTAGAAGATGGTGGAACCACATCTTCTAGGAAAGAGCCTGGATCCCCGAATGACTATGTGGAACAAAGTCTCTGCTCCAATCTGCAGTTGACTGTGATACTAGCAAGAAATAAACTTGTATTAAGTTACAGTAGCTAGTATTACTTGCCCTAATATATTGTCAAAAATCATTAGGTAGGAAATAACTATGTAATTATTCTCTAATTATGTGAATTAGACCTTCATCTATTTCAGTTTTGGTATTTGGGATCTTTTTGTCTTCCCAGTTCTGAAACCACTCTTAGTTATGAATAATGATTCTGGCTAAGGGTGGGGCCAGTGGAAAACAAGGCATCAGGGTTAGATGAAGCTCTCAGACCCAGTTCTGTATAAGAGCTATGCATCTCGTTCTTTGCCTTCTCTTGCCTGTTATCTGATGAACATCTTAGAAAGCAGAGCCACAATAAAAGTTGACAAGCAGAAAAAAAATGGTGGTAATGACACCTAGACTGATTTCTCCTTGGATCAACTAGGAATTGATGGGACAAGGGAAGCTAAGCTGCTGCTGAGACCAGCAGTTTGTAACATCCAGAATCTTGCCATCTCCACAACCCTAACACCAAAGCTGGCCAGCCACAGGCTGGAGATGGGTCATGTTAAGGACAAGACTTTACAGAATTCCCGCCAGTGAAGAATAAGCTGTCATTGAGGAAGGAACATAGATAGTGGCAGGACATTCTCTGCTCTGGTAGAGGAAGAGCCGCACTCCATGTAGCATAAGGACTGTTCCAGGAGGGACTGAGACATCACAGTGACAGCCAAGAGTTACCAGAAGGGCTGGCAGACATCAGTTTGTAAGTGATTCTTGAGCAAGGATTGCAAACTCAAACTCCTCCCTGAGGCTGAGCATGGGAAGGCAATGCAAATGTGTAAAGCAGGTTAGGTGTTTTCCTTACTATTTGTGGTAGACTTGTTTAACTTTTACTTCCCCACTTTCCACAGAAATATGGATGAAAGAAATATTTCACCTTCCCCCTTTTTATAAGGAAAACAAAGCGACACAAGAAAGATGAAAATGGCAATGACTTGCCCATTTCCAGAGGGAGGCATTAAGGAGTGGCAGGGACTGTGGCAAACTGAAGAGCACATATCCTGCTCCTGATGAAGCAGGTGCTGCCTGGGGCCAGCAGGGTTTTTCCGTTTGGGATGGTGAGCCTAGAGTTTCTGGACCTTTAGTTTTTTCAATAGATGCTGGACATAAGAATACGTACTAAACTATTTTTTATGTCCATGACATTATATTTTTAGAAAACATTGTGTGGGCCAATATTTTGTAGGTGAAACAGAACATATCTGTGGAGTTGATGGAGCTGAAAAGCTGCCTGTTTTCAACCTCTGCTATAAAAGCTAGACCAGCTTCAATTACCTCCATTTCTCTATAAGGGTATAGATAAGATGAAAGAGAATGAAACTGGAAATACTCCTTCTCTGCAAAGCTTCCATGACTCGCTCAATGATCTGGAACTTGTGTGTCTGCAGCAGCTTGAAAACTAGAGTGTAAGTCACACATATAACGTCAGATCTTCTAGTGGCCACATTAAAACAGTAAAAAGAAACAGGTAAAATTAACTTTAGTAATATATTTTAAATATTAAGCACAGCATAGTCAAAATATTATTTCAACATATTATCAGTATAAATTTTTTTAATGAAATGTCTTACACTCATCTGTTTTTACTATATACACTGTTTTGACTACATATGCTCTTTTTGGAAATCCAGTGTATTTTATCCTTAGAGCACGTCTCAGTTTGGACTAACCACATACCTAGGGCTCAGTGGTCATGTGTGGTTGGTGGCTTCCAGAGTAGACACTGATGGTCTAATCTGTCCCTACTGCTTTTGGAGGACCTGGGGTTTGAAGTAACAGCTCACAGGCATCACTGAATGCAGTGCTCTCAAAGTGTGGCTGGTCACGATAAAGACTGCTGGAACCTCACCTTCAAAGACTATGATCTGAATCTCAGAGAATAAGGCTGAGGAATCTGCATTTTTAATGTGCAGCCCCGTTGACAGCAAAACACAGTGAAAGTTCAGAAGCCTTCCAGCCATGGAATAGAGAGTCTTCATTTTGTTTTGTTTTTAATAATGTCTTTGTAGCCTGAATAATTTTATCAACTCAGAATAAACCAGAAGTTGATGGTTGCTATGGAATCAGAGCCACGGTTGCTGTCAGCCAGTAATTACTAAAACTCTGCTGCACCTGTGCAGTCTGAAGCTGCTCACGGCAGCCCTCCCTTCTGGCATCATTTCTCCATCTGAAACGAGAGCAGTGGCCCTCTGCTCCTCTCGGGGATAAACCGCTCATAAACGGAAGTTTTGAGGCTTCCCTTCCTCTCTTGGATTCATCACTGTGGTTTCTCAGCTCCAAATCTTGGCCATTGTTTCTTTAGGATTGAAGACAGTCAGGGTTGCATTTTAGTTACTGTGCCTAGATTCCTGATGTATTTCTCCAACTGGGTGTTTTTGACTTTACACAACATGAAGAAAGGACACTGGATGACTCTGTGCGCGCCTGTGTGCCCAAACTGCGGAGATAGAGTCCCCAAGTCACTCTGCCCCATTCCTCACTCAAGTTCCTGCCGGAAGCTTAGGGCCAAATTTCCAAACCTGCCGACACAGCCCTTCCTCCCGGTGTGGAGGATTCCCATATCTCCTTTATCCTGGGATGTTCAGAAGCTTTACAAACTATATTTGAGGTGAGGTCCTCATAATTTTAGAGCATTATAGCACGGTATCTTAAGCAATTTTTTTTTTTTTTTTTTTTTTTTTTTTGTGGTACGCGGGCCTCTCACTGTGGTGGCCTCTCCCGTTGCGTAGCGCAGGCTCCGGATGCACAGGCTCAGCGGCCATGGTTCACGGGCCCAGCCGCTCCGCGGCATGTGGGATCTTCCCGGACCGGGGCACAAACCCGTGTCCCCTGCATCGGCAGGCGGACTCTCAACCACTAGCGCCACCAGGGAAGCCCCCTTAAGCAATTTTTTAAATGCCTTATCTGTGTCTAATTCTCCATGAAGAGGTGGCAGGTGATTTAAAATATTTGACCCACTGCGGGAAAAGAATCCTACCCGAGTCCTGGCTGATGGTGGAGCAAAGGGTGGAAGCAGGGGCGGTTGCTAAGGGACCGTTTCTATGGGTGCTGTCGGGCGGGAGCGCGAGTCCACCCGGGGAATGTTGGCCTGTTCCTCCCACTCTCCTCCTCTTTCCCCTCCTCCTTTTCCTGTTGCTACTCCTATCTCCTGTTATTATGTATCTTCCTGGTTTCCTCATGGTGCCCCCTCCCCCTGCCCCATCAGGTCATGGGAATTCTAAGCTCCTGAAAGACAATTCTGTGATACTAACTACATGTCTGGAAAATGAAGTCCCAGCCTGCAGGGGGTACCCGCTAACAGCTATCACTATTACTGTTATTATTGTTACCGTTATATTAAAACTGTAGCTTTCCAGGACTGAATTATCTTCCTTTGGCTTTGTTGCCAGGCTTTGTGACCCTTCATTTTCTTTTCTTATTCCTTTCTGCATCCTTTTATTTCTTTACCCAGAGTTAAATGCAGCCAAAAAGAATGCTCAGATAGATTAAGATGCTAAGAAAATAAAAGGTTGCTTTCAATCCAAGCAATGTTGAGTGACAGAATATTAATGAGAAGTGTGACATTTTAAGGATGTTCACACAAATATTTGAGAGCCTGTTAGGTGCCAGGCACTCCTCTAGGCTCTGCAGATAGACCAGTGAACAGGATTGAAAAAACTCTCTGTCCTTCTACTGCAGGAGGCAGACAATAAATAAATTATAAGGAAAACATGTGTCTGGGGTGACAAACGCTATGGGAAGATAAAGCAGGGAGGGACAGAGAAAGGGCTGGCGAGTGGCTGCAATTTTAATGAAGATGGTTGGGAAGATCTCACTAAGAAAGTGACTTTTGAGCAAAGACCCCAAGACAGGCAGCCACACAGACTACCTGGAATATTCTTTCCACAGATGAGGGTAGAGCATGTGCAACAGCCCTGGGACAGGAATGTGCCTAGTAGGCTTCCCAGAACTTCGTCAATTTGGATTCCTAGTGGCTTAGAGCAGAGATGAGGGATGTAACATTGGCAAGAACACATTTTGTTTGAACTGACACCTTGGGGAATATTGGCCCCTTGGGAATTTTTTTTAAACACATTTCTTTTGCTTCGTAAAGTTTATAAAGAAATGATAGTAGACGGACTTATAGTCTTAAAACTTCACTGTTAAATTAGGTTACGTTCCCCAAATACAAGCTTTCTAGAGAAGAGAAGGGAATAGAAGGAAATTAACAGGTATTCAGCATTTAGTCTGCACCTGTGTTTAAAAGCTTACTAGGAGCCTCCCAAGCCTAGAAGTTTTGGGATACTAATCGGATCCCATTGACCAGAGCGTCCTTTTTTTTTGCACATGTAGGATTACCAACTCACCTCCAAAGTCTCCTTCTCCTGCTAGGTGTTGGGGGGTGGGGTGCAGGGCGGGGGGAGGGCAGGAGGTGTCACCCGTGCACTCAGGCGTCAGCCCTGCCGGGCTTACCAGCTTCCCTCGGCTGCCTGAGCGCCCGCCCCCAGCTGCTGTGGCCCGCACCCTGGCTTCTGCCTTGCCAGTCATTCATCACCAGCACTGCTTGCACTGGCTCACGGACTGCTGGGCACACGGGGGATGTAAGGTAGCCGAAGCAGCCTCACTCGGTCCTCAGGAGTCCCCAGTATCTGCAGTCCAGCGTGACTGGAGGTGGAGCACAGTACCTTCCTCTCTGCCGGAGCCTGACTGGAGGGTCCTCAGCAGAATGATTGCGCTCAAATCTCCTGAGTTTCCTGAGATCTCTCCTCTTTCTCACCTGTACCCTTTCCTCCTAAGGATGTCCATATTTCTCTAGAGTGACTGGGTCAGAGTCAGAATTCAGATTCAGAAACATCCACTGTGTTGCTGTTCTTGAAATCGGCATATCCCTCCGACCCTCAGGCCCATTACAGATTTTAGACATTTTCTTCCCTTAGAATAAATGCTATCTCAGGAGCCCCCAGGGCCCTTCATCCCACACCCCATCCCCAGCTTACAGATTGCTATCCGTGAGCCTCCCATCCCTACCCCACGCCTCCCTGTCAATCAGACTCCCTCCCATATGTTAGCATCCTTGCCATGGAAGCCACTCCAGCTCTTTCTCCTGAGAGGCTCCAGGTAAGTCAGGAGACCATGCACCGTAGTTCACTAATTAAGATACTTTTTCTTTTTTAAAAATTTTATTTTATCATGCTAAGAACACAGAAATTTAAGAGGGTAGATTTTGTCTTAAGTGTAAAGTACAGTATCTTTGAGTATAGGTACAATGTTGAACAGCAGGTCTCTAGAACTTACTCATCTTCGCTGAGACTTTGACTACTAACTCTTCATTCCCTCTCCCCCAAGCCCCTGGCAGCCACCACTCTACTCTTGGATTCTATGACTTTGACTATCTTAGATATCTCATAAATGGCATCATTTGTTTTTTGTTTTTCTGTATTTGTTTTTCTGTGACTGCCTTATTTTCCTCAGCATAATGCCCTCCCCTTCTATGCATGTCACAAATGACAGAATTTCCATCTTTTTAAGGCTGAGTAATATTCCATTGTATGTGTCTGCCAGAGTTTCTTATTCATTAATCCATTGATGGACGTTTAGGTTGTTTCCACATCTTGGCTATTGCGAATAATGCTGCGATGAATGTGTGAGTGCTAACGTCTCTTTGAAATCCTGTCTCCAATACTTCTGGATACACACCCAGAAGTGGAATTGCTGGATCACATGGTAGTTCTATTTTAAAATGTTTAAGGAACCGTCATACCGTTTTCCATAGCAGCTGCACTATTTTGCGTTCCTACCAACAGTGTACAAAGGTTCCCTTTTCTCCACACCCTCACGAACACTGGTCCTTTTTTTTGTAATGGGCATCTTACAGGTATGAGATGATATCTCATCTGGTTTGCTTTGCATTTCCCTGATGATTAGTGACATGTCAGCCATTTGTATGCCTTCCTTGAAGAAATGTTTATTCAAATTCTTAGCCCATTTTAAAATCAGGTTATTAGGTTTTTTAGTTATTGAGTTATAAGCACTTCTTATTTATCTTAGAGATTAACCCCTTATCAGATGTATGATTTGCAAATATTTTCTCCCATTCTGTAGGTTGTCTTTTTCACGGTTGATTGCTTCTGTTGCTGTAATAAATTTAAGATTAATTATCCCATTTTAACATTGCTAGTATTGAGATAGATCTTGTCATCAATGAAAAGTAAAGTTTCATTGGCAGTGGCTTTTTTCATTCTTGGCAATACACAGTCATTCTACATCTTACAGTTTTACAGGTGTCTTAGATGAGATAAGATATAGTAAATACCTTGTGGGTCCGTATGGTTGAGGGGTAATCTACATGCCAGTCTTGCTAAGTCCTAGCTCCAGTGTTTTCCTGGATTTGTGTTGCTCATGCTTTATTTGATTTAATGCTCACGATGGCTTTAAGGGGTAGGTACTATCATTCCCATTCTATATGTGACAAATTTGATTAAGACAAATACAGTCACAGGCCCAAGGTCACAGAGGAGGTAAGAGGCAGAGCAGGAATTAAGCCTCTCTATTTCTCTGTCCTCAAAGCCCAGCACTTCTCCTTCTCCATCCTGAACTTTTCATACAAAAATGGCACAAAGGGCCAGAGATGTGTGTCAAAGCTGGTCAGGGCGTTGTGATCGTCCAGACCTTGGAACACTCCCTTAAAGTTGTGCATTAACCTTAAGTCACCGTAACACTCAAAACCCCAAGATGTGTGAGATGTTTCCTTTTGTGTTTCTTTAGTCCCCACATGTGGTAAAATTCTGAGTCCTTAAAACCACCCTATAGGGATCCTGATCATTTCCTTATTGGTTCCATATGTTTTACTAATGTAGTCTCAGAGGTTAGAAAGCAACATTCCTCTGTCCCCAGTTTCCCTCCCTGAAGGTCAGAGTCCCCCAGAGATGAGAACTACCCTCCTGGTTTGTAGGCTCTCCTGGGTCTTTAGAGACCACCAACTTGCTGACTTCATTCGATGGCTTTATCTTAACTTGCTTGGGTGGTTTTGTAGTGGTCCAGTGAGCTGAGACTTCTGGGAGGCGCCAGCTGTGTGTATAAGGCTCTTGTCGTTTTATGGATGCCACTTTATTAGGCACTTGCCAATCCCAATCAACAGATAAGAAGAATTCTCCTTCCATTTTCAACACACACTTTGACTCAGTCCCCTTCATCTACCGTATTCTGTTCCCAAACATATTGGATATGCACCTAAAGGGCTTTAGGACCTATTGTTGGTTCCCTATCCCTAGCCAGTCTATTTTTTTTTTCCACTGCCAAGAAAGCAGTCCACTTTCTTCCTCCTGACTGGTCTTCCTCCAATATTTGGGGTGGGGGGTAGATTTGGGGTCTGAAAACACTCTAAGATAAAACCAAATCTATCCAAATTGAACAGCATAAAGGGGAAAGAAGACAGTAAATGCCAAGAATAGGACATTGAGCCGGAGTTAGAGACCTGGGTTCACACTGGTCTCCAGTTACCCCACTACACTGTTAGCTGATTGGACCCCATAAAAGGGGCTCTGGCTCTGCTGTTCATGATAAATCTCTGGAGTAACGTAAGGTTCTCCTTCCCTTGGACGGACAGGCCCAGCAAGGAAACAGCAACAGCTCAGATTCAAGGAAATGGGACTGTAATAAACAATATTTATTGAGTACCTATTAAGCATATGGCGGAGAGAGTCCTGTCCACGGAGGCTGAGAAATTTGCTAATATGCAGCAGGTTACTTAATTTTTTAAATAGGGATAATTCCAACTTGCTTACCAAGACATAGGGCTAGCTCATACAGATCTTAAGTATCTTGTAAGTGTGTGTATGTGCGTGTATGCATGTGTGTGTGTGTGTGTGTGTGTGTGTGTGTGTGTCTACCTCTATGCTTGGTGCTGAAAATGTGGATGAGTGAGATGCTCATTTCAGTTGACCATCAAGGTGGGCTCAGAATGATGTAGTAACAGGAAGGAATACCTGTGTCTGAATCCTCCCTCTTATTTCTAGTCTAACCTTGTATTAGTGATTTAACCTCTGACTCAGTTTCCTCATCTGTAAAATGAAATCCACTGCATCTAAGCCAGAGGGTTGTTAAAAGGATTAAAGGAAATTGCATGTCAAACCCTTAGCAGAAAGCCTGAGACAAAGTAAGCACTCCAAAAAAAAATGTTATTTCTTTTTCCTTAGGGAGAAAAATGTGCCCATATGAAGCAATTAGAGAACAAGACAATAGCTACAAAATGCTAAGTCCCTGGTAGAGTCAGTAATTGCGCAAGGAGCCAGAGGAAGGAGAGATCAAAGACGCTGAGGTCTGCGGGGAAGGGCGGAGGATGGCTGATCTTGGAGCCTGGGAGCCGAGCCCGGCTGGGGGCGGGGTGGGGTGCTGGAACGCACGCCTTTTACCTCTGGGTTTGAAATGGACACCACGACTCTTTGAGGACAGAAGTGCTTCGCCCCCTTTGGACTTCACAATATTTAAAAGTAGTGGGGGATACTAACCAAACCACCTCAATAAAAACATATTTTAAAACCGACAATAAGGCTATGATGGAATTTGAAGCAGAAAGTGAAACTGTGCGTCCGGCTCTGCTTGCAGGAATCCTGTTTTACATTTTCCTCTTCTCGCATGTGTGGCTTTCGGGAGGGTAGGGTGGCAGGAGGAAATACAAAATTCTCAGCTGCTGATATCAGCGCAAGTGATTAGAAAGGGGATGGGGCGAGGTAGAAATCATCTCTGAGTTTAAATTATTGTAAATCAGACCCGAAAACTAGGTTATACATTATGCTTTTGTTACTTTGAGAGTTAAATTACAAGGAAATGAACTGTGCATAATAATTCCTCACGTCACTGATTTCTCTGCTTTTCAGCTAAATGTTCTCGCCTCAGAAGCAAGGCTGCCGCTTAGAGCGATCGCTGGGTGGAAGGCGCCCTCTAATGGCGACTTCTGCAAGGACGCTGGAGGGGAG
Source organism: Pseudorca crassidens (assembly GCF_039906515.1). Taxonomy (NCBI): domain Eukaryota; kingdom Metazoa; phylum Chordata; class Mammalia; order Artiodactyla; family Delphinidae; genus Pseudorca; species Pseudorca crassidens. Next base: position 31,721,469 of record NC_090301.1, read on the forward strand.
TCAGATTCAAGTGCTGCCCACCCAAACCCAGAGGAGCCTGCTAGCCCTTTCCTGGTTTTGGAGACAGTGGGCCATGAAGGCTAAAGGCACTGGCTCCAGGGAGTTGCCTGTCTTCGGTGGACCCTCCAAGGTGTTAATAAAGGACTGTAAGTTATCTTATGCCTGTGTCAATATCATCTCCATCCAAGCAGGGAAAAAATAGTTAATAACTAGACCATTTAGGGAGTAAATTGAGAGCATTTCATCAGATATTTGGTAAAAGCTGTTGAGACGATGTCTGCCCACCCTGCACCCCTACCCACCCAGGCAGCGCCTCGCCCTACGGCCCCGTTCTCAGTTCTCGCTGAGCTCGGTTTTCTAAGAGAGAACGTCCTCATGTTATTAAAGAAGTCTGTCTAGCCGAATTCCTGCGGAACAGAGTGAAAGGTTCAGATTGTTCTGAGCCCCTGCAAAGCCTTTGACTGGAATGTATTATTTTTTCCTCAGACCAAAGCAATTTTTTTAAAAAAATCAGGGTTTCAACTAGAGAACTCATAAAGAGGCTTCCAACTGACTGGGTTTAAACAACAACTAAAAAAGGTCTCATGGAAGCAGAGTCTCTCCCCAGGTTTTCGTCTCTCTTCAGGTGACTTAAGGAGGCCGGCCAGAAAGAGTTCACCCTCAGGTCCCTGCCCTTTGATTATGAGCAATGACATTGAGAGTTATCTGAACCTTGAACACTCTCTGGCACATACCTCCCCCCTTCTGTTTTTTAAGTGGACAGAGCGAGGAGGTCATGGTACCACACGGCCTGAAATTGCTATAGCCACACTCTTTTCTTCCCCTTTCTCTCCCCACCAGATCATCAAGACAGAACAAGTGGTTGTGTCACGTTTGATTCTGTCGCATTCTAAAACATAATGTCTTGCTGGAAACACACACACACACACACACACACACACACACACACACACACACACACACACACACATCCTCCGTGAGAATGGAAGGTCTCCGTTTCTGGGCACGCACAGCATCCGAGGCCCCGGGTTCTTGATTGGGCTGGGGCGTGTATGCACATGTACCCAGGGCTTGGGATGCAGACACCAGCAGGCAGATGCAGGTGCTGTATTTAAGCATTACATATGGGCTTAGCCACTGACAGGCTCACACAGAATTTATGGAGAGCCTTATTCAGTGTAACAGCAGTAGGCTCCGCTTTAATAAATCCCCTTGGTAGTATAGTCATTACTCAGATAGGAACAACTGCTCTGTGGGGCTCTGCACCCTCTGGCTGACCTTTGTACCTTCCCGCTGAAACCGAATCCTTCCCATCTTTTTTTTTACCCCTGTTGCACCAAAAATTTCATCTTTAAAATGAATCAGTATGTGCCTGACGAGTGCAGTCGGGGTGCGGGAAACAAGAACACCGTGAGTCCCTCCGCCAGTGAGGAAGGTAAGCTGGCTTACTTGAAGGCATGATTTGCCTCCATAAATACCATGAAGTAGAATTTCATGTTACAAATTAACGTGTGTGTGTGTGATTTTTCCCAAGCAAATGCTTTGTTTCTGAGAGAGCGCGGAGGCAGCACATGCTGCGGTTGCTATGGTAATTACTAGCCTCTGTTGAATGGGGACGCAAGGGGTTACTTAGAAGTGAACCAACTGGCGAAAGTGCACGTTCGAATGAATAAACCCACTTATTTGTAAAAGGTTGCAAGAGGCACTCAAATCAGAAAATAAAGGAGGTGGAAGTAGGGGCACATTTTAACAAAGATGCAACAAAACTACTCCAGGCACCCCTCGGTATCCATGGGGGATTGGTTCCTGGATCCCCCCCATCCCCCAGTGTACCAAATCTTCAGATACTCAAGTCCCTTATATAAACTGTGTAGTATTTGCATATAATATAATCTAGGCACACCCTGCCTTATACTTTAAATCATCTCTGTACTTACAGTAACTAGTACAAAGCAAATGCTATGGAATAGTTGTAAATATAATATAAATGCTATGTAAATACTTGCCGGGTATGCTGGCAAATTCAAGTTTTGGTTTTTGGGATTTTCTAGAATTTTTTTCCCAAATATTTTTCAGCCCTGGTTGGTTGAACCTGCCCATGCGGAGCCCATGAATATAAAAGGGCCACCTGTACTATAGCAGTTTTCATCACATTTCTGGAGTTAAAAATGTCAAAAACCTTTGAGACACTTGCACATGGGTTTCTGTAGGCAAAGGACACAATCATTTCTAAAAGCAGGACAATTCCATGCAGTTGTAGCAGCACAGCACTAATAATAACAATGATTCCCATTTATTGAGTGCACGTGATGTTTCCAGGGCCTTTCCAATTTATCTCATTTAATCTATATAACCCTAAAACATATTCATTAGCTTATGTTTTCATTTATTTTGTGTTTACTAAGCATCTTCTATGAGGCACAGAGTTGTCGCCCTGAAGATATGAAGATGGGGAAAGGTGGTCTCTTCACTCCTGGAGCTCCTGGCTAGTGAGAGAGATGGAAAGGAAACAGGGTCATGACAGTACCGGTGCCGAGGAAGCTCACAGAGGGGGAACCTTCTCCTTGGGCTTCGGGGCAGTGCTGGGCTTGCGGGTGGGGAAACGGAGGGGAGTTCTACAGAAGAAAGCGACATCCAGGCAGTGCCTGGGAATAGCAAGATGTCAGCAGAGGCCAGGGAGAAGGGGTGTTCTAAGCAGAGAGAAATCTGTGCAAGGCTTGGTGAGGACACAGAGACTCCTATTCCGGGTTCCCAGAATAGGAGCTGGTTCACTGTGGCTGGATTGGGGAGTGAGTTGGGTTGAGTGAGAGAGGCAAAAGAGTGTACGCAGGGCAAGATTAAGAAGGGCCTTGAGATCCATGTGAAGGGGTTTGAACCTTGCCCCAGGCAACGTCCAGTCAAGTAGGTAAAGGATATTTGGTAGTAACACAATTCAGTTTATGTTTTAGCAAGTTCACTTTGAGAATGGAGTGGAGAAGTGTGAGAATAGAGGCAGGGGGAGCAGAGAGAAGTCTTGTGGACTTAAGAGAGAGACAATGGTGGGCAGAATTAAGACAGAGGTGGGGAGGAATGGCGGGGGGAGGGCAACTCTGAGGCTCCTGAGGGGACCCGATCAATAGGACTTGGTGGGATGGCTGAGGGACAGGAGGTAACAAAGTGTCCAGGAAGTGACCTGATCCCTGTTTTACTGGAGACAGAACTGAAGCAAAGAGAAGCTAAGTAACTTGCCCAAGTTCCTGCTACTAAGTGGTGGCGCAGGCTTTGAACCCACACCCATCTGATTCTAGAGCTTACATTCTCTCCAATAAGCCATGTCACCTCCACGACTGTCCAAATCAGCCTGAGAGATGCTGTTTACAAAAGAAGGAAAAAGAGATACCAGATTCAGCTGAGGAACAGAGTGTCCAAAGGCAGACTGGGGAATTTTACAGATGGACAACAAGCCTCAGGAACAGAAATGCAAACTGAATCATCACGTGTAAATGTGGTAGTTGGTTCTTTCTCTCAGCCCAGCTCCCTATGGAAATATTTTCATTCAGTCCCAATAAAGTGATGCACCATCTGCTTTTTTAAAAAATTGTCTTAAGAAGCATCAATGTGGAAAACATCGTCGTATGTCCTGCAAGCCAGAGTTAAAGATATTTTCTCCCTGATTGTTCCACAAGGTCCCTCCTTTAAGAAGCGGTGTGGGTGGTGGGATGAATTGGGAGATTGGGATTGACATATATACACTAATATGTATAAAATAGATAAATAATAAGAAAAAAAGGAGTGTGATTGACCAACTAATAAATCAACAAGTGCTATATCTAATTCCAAGAATAATTTAAGATAATACACATGATTAAATCTCCTTTTGAATTTAATGGCAGTTATCAGTTTAACTTTCCAGGCAAAAGAGTGTTTTTCAAAAAGAGATAGAGACTTCCCTGGTGGCGCAGTGGTTAAGAATTCGCCTGCCAATGCAGGGGACACGAGTTCGAGCCCTGGTCCGGGAAGATCCCACATGCCGCGGAGCAACTAAGCCTGTGTGCCACAACTACTGAGCCTGAGCTATAGAGCCCGTGCTCCACAACAAGAGAAGCCACCGCAGCGACCTGTGCACTGCAACGAGGAGTAGCCCCTGCTCGCTGCAACTAGAAAAAGCCTGTGCGCAGCAAAGAGAGAGATAGAAATAGAGATGGGGAGAGAGAGAGAGAGAGAGAGAGAGAAAGGCGGGGGGTGAGTGGGAAAGAAGGAGGAGTGGGACATAAGAAAACAACAAAAACAACAAATTAGAATCAGAATTATATAACCCATCGGGTTTTCCTTTTGTTTTAAGCTGAGGAATTTTATAATCCTTCTAATTTTAGATCACCATCTGATATATCTTTAAATTATTTCTAAGCTTTTCTTATTTTTTTAAACTTTTACTTCCTATATCTTTAAATGTAAACCACTTCCATTTGTTTGACGAATAGGTAAAAGATAAATATAAGCAACAATGTGTTTTCTCTGGGAGCATCTTTAACAGAATTATCTTTAAAAAAAAAAAAAAACCAAAAAACTGAGGATGTACAGAACAGCTTATCTGGACATAAGTGTACCAGGGATCACACCACCATCAGTCAGGGTGGCTTTGGAAACCAATGCATGCTGGTTTCAGCCCTAAACACAAAAAACTCTGCCATCAAGGGACCAAAATGTGCCAGTCTTGGGCACCATGAAAGTATTTAACGGTCTAGTTTAAGTGTTAAAATAGTGGGCTTGAACAGGATTGGAAATTAGTGGAAGGAAACCAGAGTAGATCTTCTTAGCTCTCCTTTTCCCCTCTTCCTCCAACTCTAAGTCTGAACCATCACCTATTACTCACACGCTTGTGCTCCTAGCTTTTGGGAGAGGTGGGCTATAGGGCAGAAATGATAGTACAGGTGCAGCAGAGAAAAGCTGAGGATGGGAGCCCACATGCCACGAGGGATTCAAATCAGAGTTGTCAAGGGAGAAGCCCAGCCTTGGGTGGTGTGGCTTCCAGGCCACTTTGAGAGGCGAGCCGAGGCTGGTTTTATGCTCAGCAATTCGATATTTGTGTCATCCTCAGAAAACTCAGCACTTTATACTTTAATCTGAGAAATTCACAGGACTTCTGAGATTCTTTTTAATCATCATACAACCCAACCGTGAGACCAGGAGGGGGTAAATGACACTATTCTCTTTCGATGGAAACGCAGACTGGGGCCTGGGTCCATGGAGAGCTGCACAAGGACACATAGCAGGGGGTGAGTCATTTGACGAAGCAACCCAGAGCAACAGCTCTCCCATTTAGCATTTATCTACCAGGGTATATAGCTTCAATTTTGTATAGGAGGCAATGTTTTCAGTAGCATGTGATCGTTCTTTTGTATCCTGTGGGGACTGGATGAAACTTAGAACCCTAATTACATTCCGAGAGCACTGGCAATGTGTTCTGGAAAAGTGGGATCCCCTCTCTCCCACTCCTGCCTCCCAAGATGAGCCAATGGCTGATCTCAGCCTGTCATTAAGTTCTTCCCCTTTCCCAGGGGTCGGTTTAAAGGTAGGCATTTGACCCTATTCTAGCCATCGAGATGGGGGGAAGAGTTGTGGGAAAGAGTTTTTGGAGTCTCACACCCACTTTCTCCTTGCCTGTGGAAATGATCACATGAGGACCTGATGCTTAGAATTGTGGTACTAAGAATTGAAAAGAAGCCAAATGTTTCACAACAGATGCAGCTAGGCTATTGTCATGGTTATGCACACTGACTCCAACAAATTGTATGGTTCCAAGTTTATCTTTCAGTGGCTGCATTGGTGATGTAATATTTGTGACACATACCTATCTTTCTTTGCTCTCTTTGAGAGGGAGCAAATTCAGGGTACTAGGAACCAAAGCCTTGGTTGGGTTTTCATACTTATGATTTTTTTTCTTTTAAGTCCAGATGGGACCAAGGATCATGGCAGAGCCAGAAGCCGACATCAGGTCACCTTCTTGTCTGTGGCACGTGGGCGTTCCAGCACCAGCCCTGTCCGCTCTTTGACGAGCCCTGGCTAATGATGTCAGCTTGTCTTTCACCCAGGCCAAGGGGGCTTCGTGGGTTCTGTACCCACATCTGTGCCTCCCAATTAGCAAGGCACTGAGCTACTACTGCCATCAGCTCAGCCTGCTTTGCTGTAATGGCTTTCAAATTCTGTTTTGACCTTATTGAATTCCTTTTTGTTGAACAATTACAGCCTATACAGGCTATAATTACAATTGCAGTCTGTATCATTGAGCCATGAGAAATTAAGAACAAATACAGTATACTATGAAACAGACAGGAAGCCCAAATACCCTCATTTCGTATCTTGAGAAAAATCTTTGATAAATCATTACAGCAAAGGAAAGCGCCTAAGTTATGATTAAATAGAGAAAGTCTCCATATTGTGAGGCAGAGGGGGTCCCTCTTGAATTCCTGGGAAAACAACATTTTAAGATGGCAAATCGAACTCTGAGCAACCAGCTATCGTTGCTGGTTGACAGACGCTTGGTAACCATTTCGTATGAGACTTGTATATAAATTGAAATATTGCAGTACAAATGTACCTCTCTTCGCTCATTCTTGAATGCAATTTCTGTAAATCAAATACCATTTTAAATGTCCATTGAGTGATTTCACATTTAAAAGAATCCTTTTTAAAACTGGGTAATCTGTGTATATGAAAATATTGAATTTTGGGGGTAGTTTAGGTTTTGGATTTTAGGCATGATATTTTCTCAGGCTGGGGGAAAGCAGAAGACCTCTCCATTGCCAAGATGCTGCTCATTTATGGCCCCCACGTAGGTTGAGGATATTGGACACTGTACTTTCTCTCTTCGATGGCAGCATTAGAATATAGAGCACACTATCTTGGCTTGGAGACAATCATTTATAGTAAAAAAGTGAATAGAAGTTGAATAGGAATTCACATAGGAAGAGACATTTCTGAATGCATGCAACAAGCTTCTAGAAAAAAATTGTCCAAGAAGGAAGGGCCATGGGGCCTGGGAATTGGTGGGATGAGCATGGATGTGCTCGCATCTTGAGCACAGATTCCTATTGCCCTGATCACTGTCGTGTGTACACCAGCTCCAGCCCAGGACCAGGGTGTCTGCATTTCAGAATCCTGACCCGTAGGCCCCAAGCACAAACACTTCCAGGGGCAGTCGGCTTCTAGAAGCTTGCATGCAGCTCCCGCACACTATGAGGACTCTGTAAATGTCAGGGAAGAACAACAAACAGATTTTCCCAAAGCAAACTATTCTCTCCATTTTCTAAATGAGTGTAAATGTGTTTGTATGGGAAACTTTAGCAAGTTTATAAGAATTTGGTGGCTGGACCAAAGGAGCATAAAATTGGTTTCTAGACACAAAGAACTCTTTAGAAAGTGGTTAACCTTTAGAGCAGCTCCTAAGAAAGACAAAGATTTTGTATATTCAATGAGACCCTTGGAATAACAATTGCTTGTGTTTTCACTGCCCAGGAGTGTAAAGGAACAAACAAAGCAATTTACATTTCCCTTAGCAGTAGCTTGCTTGTTATTTTCTTTAAGAGTATCAGGGTCTTGTTGGTGGCTGCAAATGGAATTTAAATATGTAGAGTAAAGAGGCAGTCAGACTAAAGTAAATGAGATTTTGAATAGCCTCTGTAATATTTATAATATTGTACACTCTGAATTCCCATTATTTCTTACTCATCCAGACAAACACTAATGGGTTTTTGACCCATGAGCCTTCTTTCCCTAAATACAACCAGTGAGTGGGTACACACACACACACAGCCACAATATGAAAACATTCTGACCTAAGATATTGTGATGGTTACAAGAGGATGTATTTGGAAACCATAAGAATCCCTCATGGTAGAAGCCTTGAGCGGCTTTCCAACCAAATGTTTTGAGTCTAAGCCTGCATCCGTGGGAGTCATTCTGGAGACAAACACCTGGGTCTGGTCAGAAGTCAATGTGAGAAGACAAAGAAATTAGTGAGTAATTACCTAGAGGGGAAAACAGAGAGAAACAGCCCTGGGGAGCTAGAGGGAATCCTCATGGGCAGGAACACAAATTCCCTGCCCCCAAAATGGGGCTGGGAAACGTCAAGGGCCCCAGAGTGCATGCAGTTAACTCCTGGAATGAATTCAGCACACCTGCCTTCTTCTCAGCGCACTTGCTCTTTCGAGGATGGTGTGTCTCCTGGCCTGGATCTTCCCCGGCTTCAGCAAGTCAGGGGGTAGATACTGGTCCTGGAGCTTCACCTTTGTCTCATGCTTTTTAGTTGGCAAAGTTCTCTGCATTATCTCACAGGACCCTCCCAATAGTCCTGGGCAGCATGCAAAGTAGGTATTATAATCTCTATTGTATAGGCGAAAATCAAAAGGTAGAAAAAAGATGGATGATGAGGTCCCAAATCAGATGGCTGGTATGTGACAGGGCCAGAAACAAGCCCCAGAATTTCTGACCTGTGGCCCATGGCCTGGTCCTTGCACTTTTCCTGCTGCATTGCCATGCCGCCCGCCATAGACCTCCAGATAGATGAAAGGCTTAAGCACACACACGTTATCTGCAGTATTCCTTCTCTGCCATGCCAATGTAGAGCTATTCAAAAGCCTAATAATTCCCTACCCATCTTTGCTTTGATGAGTCAAAGGTAAGTGGACAAAACAATGAAGCAGGCTGTGTTTGATGGTCCCGGATTCCTCCCCTTTCTTTGTTCAACTTTTTCAGTTAGTTTTGACCTCCCAATCTCTGTGAGGAATATGGCCACCTCTCTTCTCCCAAACTAATCATTCAAAGTCTTGAAGGAAAACCTGTTTTTGACAATTAACTCAACAAGTATGGTGAGCCAAGTACTGTAGCTGGATGCTGGGAATACAGAAATACAAGGTAGGGCTCCTATGCGAAAGAAGGTCCCTTGTGATGGGAGAGACAAAGGTCAGCACAAACAGTGACCAGTACAAAGATGGAGATGGCAGGAGCCTGGGCAGACCTTCTGGGGCCAAGCAAACGGTAGGTCCTGCCCTCCTCTTTCCCCACCTTCATGCGCCCTCTCTAGGTGAAAAGTACAACATTGTTCTAGACATAGGTTCTAGAGGCCTGATCCTGGGAGATGGAGAACAGGAAGGTCTGGAGTGATGACATTACTACCTTTCCCCAACCCAGCCCGGGATCACACAGCTCCTTGCTTGACACTTACCTTCACCCCCATGTGCCACAACTGACTCTAGGAATTTGCTGCTTGAGATGTGGAGAGGATTATAATTGGAATAGGATGAAAGGGAAAAGATCTGGAGGTGGGAGAAGAAGCTTACGGAACCTCAGCTGTCAGTGCGTGCAGGGAAGATGTGGGGTGCAGGTCAGATAGGATCCCTGGTCAGACAGGATCCCTGGTCAGACAGGATCCCAAGTATTGTAGAGCAGATTCGAGAACTGTGCGTATATACAGCTGAGGGAGGAAGAGAGAGAGGACAAGCCTGCACGCAACAGGAAGAAAACCTCAATACTTTCCTGGTGGCAGGAGAAGTCCAGCTGCGTTCAAATGGGAAACTTTAAGGGCGATTGTGGGAGACTAGGCAGGGTGGAGGGAGGAAACAAAGCTGGATGCTGGAAACAGCAAGAAGGCATTACGACATCTTCAGGGGTCCTCAGAGTAACAGCCTCTGAGAACCGTCCCTGACTGCTAGGTCCTCAGCTTTCTAAAACCTTTTCTTGATACAGCCCAACTTTGCCCCATGGTTCTCTACCACCTTAGTTGCTTAGACTGCCTCCGATGCCTGCATGCTCTCAGCCAGCCATCAGTTTGCACTGTGACCTGTCCAGCACAGGTGCTTCATGGGAATGTCGCCTGGTGACCTGGCCAGTGCTTCCTGATCAGCTGCATGGCCAGGTGGCCCAGAGAGAATGTACATCACATCTTCTATGTCTTTGATTATTTACTTCCACAGCAATCTTCCTGGCTGTGTATAGGAAGCACATAAAAGGTGCCCAATAATGCTTGTGAGAAGGGATGGGAGGGATTACCTGTCAGATTAGGCAACCTGTTGATGATGCAGGTGTGCACTGGGGTCCTTGGTTGGGCCATGCCTGAGCCGTATAAAGAAGAGGACAGCTGTCTGTGGTCTCGAAACAGCTTCATATTTTTATCACCTGGACTAAACACAGGCAAAGGGCAACCAGGTGGCGATTTTCTTAGCTTTTGCTTCTGGAACTGTAAACTGAATGCTGAGGCTGTTGTATCTATAACTCTCCGTATGCACCAAAGTCAGTGGGCTGCATTTTACCTCTGGAAATGAAAAGTACATTTTAAATTTGGAGGGAGAGTGAAGTAAATTTCTTTTTAATGACCTCTCTGCTTTCAAGATTCAAAGAGTTATCAGAAAGCTATTTTCAAAGCCTAATTTTGGCTACACTCTTCTTCCCATTATAAATAAAACTCTCTTTCTATTATAAGCTTGATTTTTCAGTCTGCAAGAAGTGGTATTCTGTGACAAAGTTTTTCTTTGACCTGAAATTCCACTTTTCTACTTCGCAGCATCCTCCCAGGTAAGTTACCAGCTCCTTATTAGTCTAAGAAGTCTCCTTGAGGGAGCTGGGATAAGCCCCACCTCTGGGGACTCCAGTGAAAATTGATTTAATTGTCACAAGCTTCTCACACTAAGTATCTGAAAACTTTGGGGAATAAAAGGAGGAGAGCCTTTTAAGTAATCATTTGCAGCTCTGTGCTACTAAGAAGCACAAAAAACATTTTTTTTAAATTTGAAAGCCTGTCAGTTCTGATGGTTTTCTTTTTAAAGGTCAAGAAATGTCCTGTGGGATTCTTCTATTCACCGGAGCTTCTTATCTACCTTCAAAATTGTTCTGGATTAATGGCTAGAACACAAATGTGATACATTGCCCAAACAGAGCTATCAGGAGCTGTCACCCAGGAGAGTCGGCAGGCATCTGTGGTGTGTCCAACTGAGCTTCTTGTTGGAATTTGTGGGGAGTGAAGGCTTCTGGTACTTCTTTTCCTCTGGAGATCTGGAAAAATCTTTCTAAGTTGACCATCCCCTCAAGCCTCCCTTTATGCTTAACCAAAATATCCCAAAACTTTGCTGAAAGAATATTTTTCAGTCTGCTTCAAATTCTCTTCCTCAAATCAATCAGGAAAAAGGACTAAATCTGCAAGATGGACCTAATTTAATGCTTGATGATTATAAAGGATCTAAACCTGTCGTCACAGGCACACTATCCACACTACTCCAGGACAGAGGGACCATTCAGTGGAAATGTGGGGCATAAACGATTTCAGGCTTAGACGTGAAAACATTTGCATTGATGTTTCTCAATTGCCAATTACAGCTGCTTGTACAACTCAGTTACCAAAAGCATTGTGGTATGCCTTGATGAATAAACACTTATGACTAATTGGAAAATGTATTTCTAGAGTACCATGTTGCAGTCCTACAGAGCTCCTTTATTATCGCATCCTGGCATCCTGCCCATTGAGCAGAGCCCACTTCCCTTTGAACGAGGCTGAGACGCCATAGGCTGACGCTTTCCCTCCCCCGCCTGCTTCAACAACACAGCTGATTATTCAACCATTTTCTCTACCCTTTGCTGCCTTCTGTGCTTTTTTTGGTTCTTACCATTCAAGAAATTTGGCTGTTAGAAGCTCCCAAATTACTAGTTCTCTGAAAATATGCCTTCCACACTTACTTTGCATCCAGTTTAGAAAAAAATGTTTCTCTTAAGCACAGTTAGGAGAAGTAGGGAGAAAATGGCAATGTAACTTGAAGCCGTTTTCTCATTTGTTTGTATTAAAGTGATCATTTAAGCAAGTTAATATGAATGCAAAATACATGCATGTGTGTACACACACTGACAACATGTAAGGATGTATGTCATAGTTAAGAACGACTGATTCTAGATATTGTGATTTAAAAGATATTTTTCTGTATTTCCTAATTTTTTATCTTCATCATGTATCACCAATATAATCAGAGAAAATACACATAAAATGGGGCTTCCCTGGTGGCGCAGTGGTTGAGAGTCCGCCTGCCGATGCAGGGGACACGGGTTCGTGTCCCGGTCCGGGAAGATCCCACATGCCGCGGAGCGGCTGGGCCCGTGAGCCATGGCCGCTGAGCCTGCGCATCCGGAGCCTGTGCTTCGCAGCAGGAGAGGCCACAACAGTGAAAGGCCCGTGTACCTCACAAAAAAAAAAAAGAAAAAAGAAAGGAAGCTGAAATTTTGTGTGAGTCTCCCGTTCCTCCTCTCCTCTCAACCTGAGGGGAAAGGGGCTGCTCCTTCCTTGGGCAGTCCAGAGTCTTCTGTGTCACAGAACCTGGGGACTGAGGACTGAGAAGCCAAGTCCCTGCACCAAATAAAGAACTGAATCTGAGACAAAAGAAGAGAGGAGACTAGAGAACGTGTGTGGGCTGAGACCCAGAAGAGTTCTGAGGAATTTGCAATGGCAAAAGAAATCTTGACATAGAAATATTGAAAGGGAAAGAGGGAAAAGATGGATGGTAAACATTAAGATGATATTCACTAAGAATGTATTCTCACCTCTACCTGTTTAAGAGAGTGCACGGTAAAGATTTAATTGCACTTTGATGACCTTTAAGGCTGAAATGACGTTTCTGGGATGGTAGCACTGTGCTGAGCTGGGCCCGGGAGGACGTACTAATGTTCTCATCGTTTGCTACACACTTGATGGTAAAGGACAGAATCTGGCTTCAAACCTTTTACCGTAAGAACTCTGTGGAGGCCACCTGTGGGAGGATGCTTGAAATGAAGATGGGAGGTGGAGTGTCTAGAAGTCTCTCTCCAGCATCTAGAACTCTTTCATTGTCACGGCACAGCAGCTGTTCTGTAGACTGGAGCTAATGGAGAGAATACCTCCACAGCACATACTTCTCCAGCACAAAAGATGGGGTTAAAACTGTGGTAAGGCAATTTCGGGAGACAGATAAAAATATCTCAATCATGCGAAATGAAGAGATGCCCCTATTGTGTCAGGATGTGAGAAGTGATGCCACTCTTCCGCTGTAATGGACCTCACGTATTTCAAGGATTCATTTAGCAATATTAGGTTGGAAATCCATTTCGTTTTGAGACAGTAGGACCACACAGATACAATTACAAATATCAGTTTTCATTATTGTATTTGCAGATTTAAGTGGCATATTTACATCCTGTCTGCATGGAAACTTGATAAACAGCTCCAACAAATTGGATAGGAATGCCGAGGAACGGAAGTTCTTTACGCGGATTTCTATCTTCGGCTTTGGCGCCAGCGCCCAGCAGCCTCATTGGCCCTATGTGCTTGCTGCCTTCCTTCAGCTGCTCTACTTGACAGCAAAGAATGCTGACAGCCCAGCTGGATTCCCTAAAGTCTGATTTTCTATCAGAACGAAAGATGACAAATGAGGTTTCCACGCCTGTTGATGAGCACATCACGAAAATGACATAATGGTGTAATTTTTTGCCCGAAGACAAGGAAAAAGATGTATTGGAAATCACTGTGTTTCACGTTTTTGTTCCCTTCCCACCTTCATCTGACCACAGTTGTCACTCAGAACTCTTAAAGAGGAGCAGAAACGGACTCTGACGTTGAGTGGTTGCCTTGGTGTGTGTCCGGGACAAGGTCATACTTGTCAGTGCCCAGGACATGCTTTTCTTCCTGAGAGGGGTTATCCCAGGAACATTTTACAGGCTGTTAACTGACATCCTTGAAATTGGATGTGACACCCTAAATGACATCTCTTGGGGAGAAAGCTAGACAGACACCCATCTAGAGAAATAACGACTCTACTTATGTACCACTTAAACAATCCTCGAGCAGTACACGAGTTCTCTTCAACCTTTGTGATATCACTCTTCACCCGCTTCTCTGACAGTGAACCCGGATGGACCTGTTCAATTATTCAGGTTGAAGTTATCATCCAGGTTGAACAGTTTGGTGTAGGATTTTTTATTTTAATCTTGTAAAAAGTCAACCAGTGTCACCCACTGAACCACCGGCTCAGCCTGAATCCGCATTCAGGTTCAGCTTGAAGGAATCGCTGGGCAGGAAGGTCCTGGTTTTCTCCTCCATGGGTGGGGCAGGATTCCCAGAGAGGTGGTGCTCCCAGACTAGCCCAGGGCTCATCAGATGGAAGGTCTGTGATGAGTCGGTAGGGTGTCCCAACTTCAACCAGAAAGTCTGCTGTTTCTATAAAGGGTGATTTATAGAATTTTATTTTAAACAAGATTCTAAAGTCAGTAGGTGAAGCCAAAAGTGGGCATGACTGAAATCACTGTTCAAATATGTGCAGTTTTTTTCCCCCTTTATTAGTACCGGCCACCATTTCTTTGCTTTAGTAAAAGATGACTCAGTGAGCTTGTATATTACTGGCTTCTGTTCTACATTCTGAGGGACACACAGCAACTAAGAATGTCCCATCTCACACTCAGACCGTGCACCCATGAGTAAAAGGGGCTATACTCTGTTGAACAACTGAAATGTTCACTCATTTTATGCTTTACACGCATATTTGAGTTCTCAACGTTAAACACATGAGTGATGTGACCTCGCGGGTCACATCAAGAAAATTTTTAAAGGCTTACAAGAGTAATTTAGAGAGAAATCGAAGTTTTTAGGCTCATTAGAAGAGTAATTTCCTTCATATTCTTATACTCGCCTGCTTAGAACCTTGCTGGAAAGTTTTCTTTTCTGATAAACCAGACTACCATCAGATATTGTTTTTTGCTTCTCAATGACCAACCTAGAGTCTCATCCCTATTTGGCCACTTTGGAACCTAAGACTTATGATTTCCCCCTGGTAGACTGAATGTATCAATGGCCCTATTTTTCACACCTCCCTGTATCAATACCTTTTGGAAGTGCAGTCCCACACTGACACTGGGCTAGGCTAGGTAACCTATCTTGGCCAACAAGACAATAGCAAACTTGACACAAGCAAAGACTTGAAAAAGCTCTTGTGCTTTTCTGCTTCCTCTCTTTACCCCCTGCCATCCCCATGAGATTATGACCAGGCTAGCCCACTGAAGGCATGTGAGAGATACAAGGAGGAGAGCCGAGTTGCTCTGCCGACAGCCAGCACACCTGCAGCTGAGTTTAGGTGGCTAAGTCCCCAGGTGACTGCCAGCTGAGACCTGAACATCAGCCCGCCCCCCACCTCCACCAGCCTAGATCACTAGCCCGGGGACACATGAATGTGTGAATGAGTGCTTACTGTTGTACCAAGTTTTGTGGTTGTTACTCAGCATCTCTGTGGCAAAAATGAACTTCCCCACATCTCAGTGTTTGTTTAGGCACAAGTAATAAAGAAATGTTTTGTGGAGAAGAATCACATAGAAGGATATTGTAGCAAAAAAAAAAAAGAGTTTTTGAGCCTATCTGCTTAATAGTAGTTTTCAAAGCAGGAAAAAAAGCAAATCCTATCTGAACTCACAATACGGAAAATGGATGAAAAGTGGTTCAAGTGTATGTGTGAAAGAGTCCACAGTGGAGCCACCCAGAGGCCCCCGTTCAGGGTCGTGGGGCTTTGCGAGCATAGTGTGAAAGCCACTTCTCATTTTACAGACAAGGAAACCAAGATGCTACAGGATTCAAGCCAGTTGGTCAAGGTCCCACGGGAAATCAGTGGCAGAGCTGGGGCCAGAAACTGGGCTTCTTCAAGGGACATTAGAGTAGTCAGAAGCTCAGGATAACTCCCGAGGTGAATGTCTCCTGATGACCTACCTGTGGTAAATTTCTAGTATTACCTCCCAAAGACTAGGCACCTGGGACGCTTCCTTTATACCTTTCCAGACTCCATTGATTGGCCACATAACATCTGTTCCAGACACTGTTTGGTAACAGGCAATAAACAAACAGGAAAAAGCACCTTACTGTTATGGGAGATGATCTTGAAGTATGTAAACTGTACATAGCGGCACTAATTCCAATGTTAAAGTTCTATTCTCCCTGAGACATTTTCTTTTCCTTCAATCAGCTATTATAGTTCTCTGGCCAGCTTCCCTACATAATCCTTCCACCTCATTTTTTCCCCCGGCTCTTATGCATTCTCCTTGAAGACATGAACAGGTTCTCCTGCTATTTTGTCCACATTCTCTCAAAACATTCTTATTTCTCCTTATGCTGCCTTTTGGTCTCCCTGCTTCCAGTATTACTACTGTTCTACCTCACCCATCCTCTTCTTCATACAAATATTAGCATATCTAAAACCCGTGTTTAAAACCATAATAGTTTTTCCATAGGAAAATAGGTTATAATCCCTAATCTATACAGAATATACCCTTTTGATCATTCCTTCCTTTCCTTAAAGATCTATTATGAATCCAAATTGGTTATTAATTTACAAAACCTCTTTTTTGAATGTAGTCATCATATCACACATTATCTCCTAGAGTAAAGTTTTAGAATTAGGTCAGTTTAGTCACATGGTCTGCATAAATTATTTTCCCTCATTTTTTAAGTTATCAGTTTAAGAGTTAAAACAGTGGATCCTGTCAACTTGATGATAATTCGTATGCATGCTGGAATTCCCTAGAGTCATATTCAGGTGTTCTTCTGTTTACTAAACATAACAATCACAAAGGAATTGGTTTGCAGTTGATTGCAAATTCCACAGAGGCAAAAGTTAGAAATTCTTTAGAAGAGACCCTCAGAGAAAGGAGTTTTGAACCAATGACTAGAAAGGTTAAGATTATTTTTCTCAGCCTCCCTCAAACTACTTCGACACATTAATTTGAGAGACCTTTTGGAGAAGTCAGTACAGAATATATCTCCTAGAGGTTCTGAAGAGACTTGAATGAACAAGTGGTTTGGGATTCAATAAAAATTAAGATTCTGTAAAAACCTGTTGTACATACTGAAACATTTGAGCATTTTCACTTCTTTCTTGCCCTTAGATAGAAAAAGTTGCCATCATAGGTTCTGTTCTTGTGTTTTTTCATTTCTATTAAGTTTTCAGAAGATACATTCATCAAGAAAGAGTCACGACCATTTGGTCTATGTTTTCCTCAATGTCAATGCAGATCATTTTTGACACCCAATAAATGACTGTTAATAACAATTATATAAGTATGTCCAACTAAAATGAGCAGGATAATTTTTTGAGGAGTGCAAAACCAATTTTGTGTCATTTCTGACATCCTAATTTGAAAGTCACCTTTCCAACCCCAAAGTGTGAGTGTGTGTTTGGGAGTGGGTATGAGATATGGGAAGACGTTGGGGGCCTAAAGGCAGATTTGCTATAAAAATCCAGCTCTTCATCTGCATACAAAAAGACTAAGAAATTGGCATCACAATCTGAAGATAGGTTTTGCATTATTATTATTCATCATCACGATGCATCATAATTTTGCTTATTCCTGCTTTTATGGTCTAGAGAGAGACATGAATAGGGCAGGAACATCTCCACTTCTCCCTGAATATAGACAAATGAATGCTATTAAGCATTCACCATCACCCACATGTCACTTTCCTGAACCTCTAAATGCTGGATGTTCTCAGCAATGTACTAGCTAGAAGTTTACTTTTTTAAGGCAAAGCATTAAGGTAGTTATGTACCAAATCTTCCAGATGGTTGCCCAACATTTGGTTAAGAAATATTAAAAAGAATATAAATATATTTGTTGATATTAAGGTTGGCTATATGGTTGGTTTTGATGATGTCAGGGATGTGAATTAGGATGTCACATAATTTTTCCTAATTACAGTGATGCCATTGGTGATGCAAAAGGGGAACTTTTACTGGGTTTGAAGATGGACCAAGTATTACTTTGTTCTCCTTACTAATGGGAAGGCACATTCACCAAAATCCATATGCCTTTCTCATTTTGCCCTTCACCACCTTGGGACATTTACTTCCTCAGACACTGCAGGGTGTCAGGGGAGGTTCTCAGAGAAGACAGTTATAAAGTCTCTCCAAGTTGCTCTGAGAAATGGGCTTCCAGAAATCTGAACTCAGCCCACCTTCTCCTTCTGTCTAAGACAAAGGGCACCATGTGAGTATCAAAGAAAACACTTTTGACCCTCTCTCTACTCCCTCTCAAATCAGTTTGATCACTTAGGAATAGACAGTAATTTCAGATGCATTCTCATTTCCTAAAATATATCCACATCTGCCTGATTATTCTTGGCTCTCCTGTAATAGGAACAAAGATTATAATGCCAACGATCATTCAAGTTGCTGGTTAAAATATGCTCATTGACTGAAACGTACTCTAAATAAATATTTCTGAGCAAATGAATTCCCAGTGAAATATAATCAGGTAATGAATAAGTCAATGTAAATTCTTGTGAATGTGGATAGGATGTTGGGTACCTGAAGTTGGGGATGGGGTGTGAAGGCAGGAGGAGATTGCCTCTGGGGTAGGGGGCGGGGTGAAGGGCACCCAACAGGGAGAGGGGGTGGGCAGAGTGACCCTCACCCCGGCTAGCCATTTGGAGTGGAATCAATCTCTTTGCTTTGAACAGGACAGGGACAAACAGAAGCTCTTTGAGAAGGCTTTTTAGCCCAGGGTGCACATACAGGGTGCTCTACTATATATGATTTATAAGTAGTTAATCTCATTTTTAATAAGGGGACTTTAGTATAAAAGAGCTTTGCTCCCAGGGGGTTTGTTAATTGAGGTGTCACTGGGTTCCCAGTGGTTGTGAATCTTCATCCTTGGAGGCTAGCTATGACCTTTTGGAAATAGCCATTTAGAACCAAGCAGGGTGGGTTAGGTGGGAGACCAGCTGGGGAATACAGTCTGAGGACAAAACAAAGGGAGAACATAAAACAAGAAGAATGATTCTTCTGCATGGACCAGAAATGGGTGCTGCGATTGGCTAGAGAGGATACTACGTGTTTGGAGCAACATCATTAGAGAAAATTCGTCACCTTCCAAGGTGACTCCTCAGAAAAGGAGATGGTGCCTTTACGTGTCAGCATTCGGGTACATTTATACGAAGACCAAACTCACAGTCTCATGTAAGTTCACATGCGGTTAATACTGTCGATATGTATATTGGACACAATTTTTTTAGATAACAGAGGAATCTTTTAATTACACTCAAAAAGATCTATTTTGTATCCTCTGCTGTATACCAAATACTATGCTAGGCAGATCCTAAACTTCTAGATAGAATATGAAAACATAGTTAATTTATATGTGCAAATTAATTTTGGCCAAGCATTTTCTTATGGGTGAAGATGGACAAAGTGACTCACGTGCCTGATAACAAAATTAAATAGTATTCTAGCTCATTCTGTGGAAATCCTAGACCAATTTCCTCTCAGATAGCTCTAGGAGTGTCTAAAAGTGTCTTATTTGTTTCCCTGATGGGAACAAGAATTTCTGGTGAATAGTATTCTCCAGAATTATATGATTGCTGGATTTAGAAAATAAAAACACAGGACATTCATTTGAACTTGAGTTTCAGATAAATGACAAATCATCTTTCAGTGTAAGTATGTCCCACATACTGCATGGGACCCACACTGAAAAATTACTTCTTGTTGGCCTGAGCTTCTAATTTACCTGGGTGTCCTATGTTTCATCTGGCAACGCCACAGAAGGAACGAGAACAATGGGGGAGAGTCAGCAAGGGGAATCTTTGCACTTCCTTCAGCAAGGAGTCTCCAGCATTCCTAGACCGTCAGACAGGTGAGTCCTGGGTGGCTCCAGGGAAAGAAGAAAGAGACTGTGCAGTGTCTCTGGGAGTTAGAGGGATAGAGGATTGAGAGGGAGGGCTTTAGGGAAAGAGAAATTCCAGAGACCCTGTGCGAGGGGTGTTGTGTGTGTAAAAGGAAAGGAGAAAAGAGGGGATTTTTCCATGTATTGCTGTAGATTATGAATTGGCTCCCCTTTAATGTTCCTTGAGCGAACAAGCAAAGATTAAAATTGCTTTTAAAATTACTTTCAGTTAACTGGCTTGTGTTTCTTTCAGTGATGCTGCGCGAAGATTAAGTCATAAATCCTTAGGGATTTATTTGGGTTGCAAACAGTGTACTTTTTCCTGTTTTCCTCCTCACCAGTTCCCTGTGGGAGAACACGTTGCTGAGCTGCCACCCATGAGGCCACTGCCAGGAAGCGGCCGGGCAGCTGCTGAGACCAGATATATGATCCCGCCACCTTCCCCGTGTCCGATTTAGGCTTGTCTCTCCATCTCAGTTCTATCACAGTCCAGACATCATCAGGGTAGTTTGGGCTTTCAATGTCTAACAGGTTGTTAATGAAATAGTCTTCCCGAGTGTGTGTGTGTTATACATGTACATGCTTATGTAGTGACTGGTTGCCTGCTCTGACAAGGATGAGAATCAGTTAGCCATATTCTACAAGCCTCAAGCCATTAAAATAAGAGGAAAAAGACAAATAAAAGGGGAGGAAAGTATTGTTTGAGTTTAGAATCGTTAAAATTGAAAAAGATAGCGTGCTGCTCCCCTCGTGTTTAGTTGGCATCTTGGTTAATCAATGGTTTCTCTGGAATTGAGTCACCTAGTAATGATGGTTTGTTTGGTGGTTTTCCTGAAGATATCCTTTGACTCATATATTGAATTATGTTTTGGCTTCTGTTTTTCTCTATGGATCTCACTGTGGTAACTACTAAATTATCCAGGTGATTCAACCTATGATTTTTATTAGTAGGTCCTTTTCAGAGATATGCATTTTTTCCTGTTTCTACTCCTTAGGGCAGTTTATACTAATTACTTTGAAGTAGCATCTTTCTCAGACTACAAATAAAAGTTCATTTGTAAATGATAATAATGAGCTTAAGAAAAGTTCTTATACACTTCTGAAAATTCATATGTAATTTCCCAATACTTTTGCTATCTCTTAGTTTTCTTTTCCCAGTGTCTTCTTCCCTTTTTCCGTCTAAGAAATGTGTGTTTGACATTTACTGAAATTCCAGATACTACACCAGAAATGCCAGATGCTCGTCTTGCCATTCAATAAACCTCTCCCTCTTGCCTTAAAAGTTAACAGGAAACAATTATTGTGACAGAGGAATTTGCAACCATGATAGGACTTTGTGAATTGGCAAAGAATTTTTATCGACATGGGTAGGTGCTTAGGAAGGAGGTTATTTTTAGTTTCTGAATTCACACCTTCGTAAACTCAATTTTCAGCGAGAGAAGGTGATTCTTCTAGTTTGTCTAGTTTCTTAGAGCATTATTAAACTGCATTTTTTTTTCCTTCATCAGAGCCGTATTCATGGAGAAGAAATAAGTAGTGACCTTCTGTGTGATTTGAGGGGTATACAAAAAAGGCTGGTCTCTTCTGCAGTATCTCTACAACAGGCTTATCTTCCTTTTTTTTTTGGCCACACAGCTTGTGGGATCTTAGTTCCCCAACCAGGAATTGAACCCCTGCCCTCGGCAGTGAAAGCACCAAGTCCTAACCACTGGACCTCCAGGGAATTCCCCTATCTTCCTTTAAAGTAGAGAAATCCCCACCAATAAGAATTCTCTAGCATCTTGTTTGTCTCTGTGACCCAGTAAGTAACACCACACTGAGGTTTGCCCAAATTAGGCAATCATGTTTGTAAAATGAAATTGAGTCACTTTGCCCGAAGGCAAAGAATAATTGAATTAGTAAGTGAATAAACAAATATGCTTAAATGGTGAAGATTAGGGCTTAGAACTTTTCTACAGGTTGTCCCAGGCCCTTTCATCCACCATGGATTGTATATTCTAATATCAGTGAATGAAGGCAAAAAAAAAAAAAAAAAGGGTTCATCAAACACAGTGACACAAAACTGTGAGGAATACGGAAAATGACTGTATCAGGATTCTAAATGTTTTTGACAGATGAGAGCAATAATGAGCTGACTAAAATGCTCAGATTTAACAGGGATAAATAAAAGGTCTTGCAATTGGGCTGAAAACAATATAACTGTATATAGGCAAGATAAAAGAGAGACCTGGCTTCGACATTTAGTCAACAGGAAGTTCAGTATTTTCTTGGTCTACCCTACAAAACGGGATATTCAAGGATGAACTGGGAATAAAAACCAAGAGGAAAACAAAAAGCAATAGTCAGAAGCGGGAAAGGTGACTAGGATACAGTTTAAAGAACAAGCCAAGGAAAGTTACTTGGTACTAGACCCACGAACGACAACTTGCTGCTTGGCACTCTCTTGTCTGGGTTCGTCTAGAAGGTGAAGCTAGAGGCAAGAATTAAAGTACAAACCCAGGATGTTGGGGGTGAAAGAAAAAAGGATATAAGATAAAGAAAGATGCAAATCAACACATTTGCCTGCTGGCCCTGCTTCACTAGTCTTGAAGAAGTATAGCAGGCATGTCTGTTTGGCCAACAGGACTTTTCCAGAAGAGAGGTAAGAAGGGAAAATGGATGGAAGATTTATCTGGTTCCTTCCTTTCTCCTGTTTCCTATTGGGCAAGAGCCGATGGAACTCTCCTCACTTTCAGGTTGTGTGACCCAGCCCCTCAGTTGAAACCAGATCATGAAATCAAATGCATCCATCTCACTTTTCATCTAAGATTGGGAGCAAAGGAGCAATGCACCATGGATGGGGTGCCGACCAAAAAAGAGAAAGATGAATGTGATCAAGGAGAGTTGAAAGACACACAAAGTTGTCCAAAAGAGTACCCTTTTATCTGGTTTCTGTCATGTAGAAGGTGGGCAAACAGGGCAGCCAGAAGAAGCCACTGTGGTCTCCAAAAGAAGCTATTGCCATCGTAAGCCTCACATATGGGTGTATTGGCTCTTTACCTCTGTCAAAGAATATGGAAGTCTCAGCATTATTCAGTCACTGAAAACACAGCACTCACAGCCTTGTTTCTTTCAAAGGCCTATAAAAATGCTTTAAGATCTCAGAAGATGTACTGCTTCCAAAATAGAAAATTGATAAACTGAAATTAATAAATGTTTAAACATCTACAAAATGTAACATGATGTCAATTTCATTACTTGTTATATTTCGTGTTCATAAAAGTTTCACTACATTTGAAAGCAATTTGTAGGTTAGATTCTCTCATTTTGTAAGAATTCCTGAGTATGCCTGATGCTTTTCAAGACATCACTGCCAATCGAAAATTAAGTGAATTAGTCTTGGATAAAAAATCTTATCCCAAAAGCAAATGACTTTTTAAATCCCTTCAGAAATTTTACAAGAGAAAATACATTTCATGTGGGCTAGCAAAGTACTTTACTATGTTTTATATGATGTATGGAGTGTCTGAGGAAAGGGCGACTGCTGTGCTGTTTGCTATCACATGAGGGAAGAGATGGTCTTCTCTGACGTGGACAAGGTAAATGCCAGGTCCATCTTCAATTCCAGGTACTGCCCGTAAAAGGAACACCCTCGAACTGGAGGCTTTGGAGTCAGCCTTTGTCACACATCCTACTTACCATATATTGGCTCATTCTCATATGAGCCAAGGTAAGTTTAGCTCTACGAGCCACAGTTCCTCATGGCTAATAGAGGATTGACAGCACCTACTTCTCAGGGTAGTTGAGAATACTATAGGAGCTAGCTCAGGACCTAGACATTGTGGATCCTCAATAACTATGCTCAGTAATAGTGTTTCCATTGTGAGGTCTGGAGGAGGAGATCCAGATTGTGGAGGCCTCCATGTCTTATGAAAAGTTGAGAGAACAGAGTGATTTCTGGATTGAAGAAGAGAAATAAGTACAAATGTGCTGAAGACTCCTTAAGTGAGAATGTAGGTCTATTCAACTCTGTATGTGACAAAATAGACACTATAAATGCAAACTGAGTGGATTAAGGAGTAAACTCACAAATTAAAGACAGTTGGGTTTTAATACAACTATAAGGAGGGAGAGAGATTAAATTTACTCTTTTTGGCTCCAGAGGGCAGAACTAGGGCCAGTGGTTCAAAGATATCTGGAAAGCAGATATCTCCTTATTTTAAGAAACAACTTTATCACAACTAGAACTGACCCAAGCTGGAATTGGCTTCCTTGGGAGGGAATGAATTTCCCATGATCAGAGATGTGGAAGAGAGACCAGAAGGTTAGAACTAAGGCCTAGACTAGGTGATACCTGCAATTCTCCCCCAAATTTTTACCTTTCTGTTACCACTTCAGCTTAGATCGAACAATAACCTTATTGTCAGTAGGTTCTTAATTGTAATTCCTGACCTTAACCATCCCAGCCCTGAACAACCAGATGAGGAGATCAGGCCTCTGGTATGAGCACAAAGAGAGAAACCTGCTAGCCTATCTGAGAACAACTCCCACCCAAACGGTTGTGAGACACCGGGGAAAAAGAATGGGTGAGGTTGCCTCACCCTGTCCATTGAGAAGCTGTGACTACTTGCCTCGGCTGCTTTCTGTTCACTACGAATATGTCTCAAGGAAATCATAAGCACTTCATAAAATACCTTAGGTAGGAATAAAAGAGAAGCTGCCCAAACTCTGCATCATGGTCAGGAAATCTTGGATTAAATAGAATTTTTTTTTTTTTTCGGTACGCGGGCCTCTCACTGTTGTGGCCTCTCCCGTTGCGGAGCACAGGCTCCGGATGCGCAGGCTCAGCGGCCATGGCTCACGGGCCCAGCCGCTCCGCGGCACGTGGGATCTTCCCGGACCGGGACATGAACCCGTGTCCCCTGCATCAGCAGGCGGACTCTCAACCACTGCGCCACCAGGGAGGCCCGGATTAAATAGAATTTAATCTAAGTGCTGGCTGAATGGAGTAGTAACGTGTAAAAATCTTTTTGAACAATGGCTGACTTGTTGAAGTTGTCAAAAGACAACAGAGTGAGAATCAGGTGCCATCTCTGTTACGATGCTTAAAATCTGCTTTATTGGGGAAAATGGTATGTGGTGTCTTGGCTACATTTCCCTGGGAGGTCTAAGTTACTGTTTAGTCGCTTGACTCCACCTCATATCTGCAGCCCCCCAGCGCCTCTTTTTGACTGCCTAGGTTTGATATTGACAACTTCTTAGTTATTTCTAAAAAGGACAAAGTCTATCCGGTTAACTAGGCCATCGTTGCACAAACTAGCATGGTCTGAAATAAGACAATAAAAGACCAAAGGGGCCATACAGACATGTGAGACTTATGTGATGTGCCTTCCCTTGTTTCTTTTCTCAGCTGAGGACACTCTTGGCTTGCTCCTGTCATCGTCAACGTGTCTCAGATTTTGACTTGTGAAACAGGGCTGGGGCCTTTCAGGTAGGACTAAAGGAGACTTCTCATTGGTGCCTGTTTATACTTTGCCAAAGAAAACTGCAGTCGAGTTGTTGACTAAATGTTTCTTTTTGATCTTTGGCCCAACCATGGAAAGCAGCTGGCTTTCCAGCTCAGTAGTGACCTGGCACATGGATGCAACTCAAAATGCCTTTATTTTTCTCTTTTTGTCAGCAAAGCAGTAGCTCTGCTCTTGTAAGAAGCTGTGACATCTAGTGCAATACAAAGTCTAGGAGACCTAGGCTTAGGTCTTGAATCCAATATTCTCTCAGTGCCTGATATCGGGTAAAAAAACAAAATTTTTAAAGATAATTTTACCTCTC
Organism: Pseudorca crassidens; assembly: GCF_039906515.1. Classification (NCBI taxonomy): domain Eukaryota; kingdom Metazoa; phylum Chordata; class Mammalia; order Artiodactyla; family Delphinidae; genus Pseudorca; species Pseudorca crassidens. The sequence goes on from NC_090301.1 coordinate 31,746,960, forward strand.
TGGGTTTTAGGTCCTGATCTGCAAAACTGGAATAAAAATCCCTTTTGCTACTATTATCCAAAGATGTGAAGAGAACGGATGTGAAAATTGCTCCAAGGATTCCCCATCTTTCAACCTCAGTAAAACTTTTGACAAAACATCTGCCCTGAAGGTAGTGAGGTGATTCCACTGAGAAATGCCTTGAGTTGTTTTTCCAGCAGCAGAGGGGGAATTTGTGCTGTGTCATCCTCACTCTCTCACCTGGCTTCCCCGGGGACCCAGTTGGCTGAGTTTGGGGTCCACACCAAAACTAGGAAACAGTCCTTTTTTTTTTTTTCCTTTGTGTGAAGCTAATTGGCCCTTATGGAAATTGGACCCATGCCCTTGGACTAATTAACACTGTTGCCTATTAGCTCCAGCTGAACTAACTTCCTCAAACTTACACTCCTTTTATTTAGTAGATAGCAATTTGCATTTTAAAAACTTATCATGCCCATAGCCTCTGGCTACTAAATATGCTTCCAATTCCACGCACACTGGAAGCCATACAGATTTAACATTACCCTCTGGCTCCTGAGGTGCTGGGAGCCATTTAATACTTGTTAATTTGTCAGTGTGGCAGAGGTGGCGTGGAAGGAGGGAACGGTGGGTGTAGCCCGGACTCTGTCACTAACTAACTAAATGGCCTTCTTCAAGCAATTGATGAGCCTCGCAGGACCTGTTTCCTCTCCTTTGAAGTGAAAGAGTTAGACTAAACGATCTCTAATGCCCATTCTAGGTTTAAAATTCTATGATCTTTACCATTCCATGCTTTGGGAACATGCAGCTTCATCAAGAAACAGCAGTATTTCCTGCCAGTAGGAGAGAAGGACTCAGTTAATAAGCATGACTTCTGCTGCTCCATATACATAATTCTTAATGAAAGTTGATGGGAATTAGAAATATCACTAGCCAAACAATCGACACCCAAACCTTTAACCCATGACCTCTTGCTGTGTCATTTCGTCCTAACTAGGGAAGCCTTAACCCTGAGCAGTACGGGCTCAGAGGAAGTAACATCAGGATACACTGACCTTTATGGGGAAGATGGATTCTCGTCATGGCCAGGTCCCCGTAGCAGAGCAGAAGCTAAGACAGATGGGAAGGAGGAGAGATGTGTGCCTCGCACCCCATCCTTAACTGTGTCAGTATCCCGGTCTGGAATGAGAGGCATGGAAGGGAGGGGAATTCTTTTGATGAATTTATAGGGAGGTTTCATCATGTGCTCTTCTCATGAAGCCTTTTCTCCCTGCACGATTGTTACTAGCACACAGTGTGATTAGCCATCTAGGTTATTAGAGCACTAGGACCTGGTGATGAATTACACATTATATTGGCATTACTTAACTAATACTACTATTTCAGTTAAATTTCCTGGCTCATTTGAACTAGGAGACTGGCAAACCCACTGTCTAGGGTCACACCTCCCCTGAAGCCCTCAACATTTCTCTAGCACCGTCACAGCAGAATGTGCTGTGGTTTTCTTTCTTGCAGGAACCGGAGGCAGCAAACAGGAGAGGCACATGTGAAGGAGTCCTTCCTTCCTAGCCCCGGCTGGACACTATCTGGGATTTCTCACTGTTCCCTGCATTCTTACCCTTGACCCTTTGGTGCTATCCAGTTCCCCCTGCAGCAGGTCCCTCTGAAAGTTGTGATTTCCTCTCCTGACAGGCAGCAGGAAGGGGAGAAAGCTGCAAGCCAACCTTTGCTCCGAGAGCACTGGAAGGTTGTTAACAAAGGGGGCACAGGACAGGGTGTGCTCAGGAAGTATTGATAAAAGTGAGAGAGAGAATGAGGAGAGAGAGAGACGCCTCCCCACCACACCACCCCTACGGACACTTAAACATACACACTCTCTCTCCTGCAGCTTGAGGAATGTGGGCTATTTTAAAGGCTGGCTCTGAGAGACTTCTGTAATGCATCTCACCCAGTTGCAGAATTGCTCCCAGTTAAGAATTCTGTCAGAAAAAGTCATGGGTTCCTTACCTATAAAATGGAGATAACATTAAAACCTACTTCATAGGGAGTAAATGAACCAATCAATGAAAAGAGCTTAGAATACAGCCTACATAAACTAAGTACTTTATAGGAGTGAATTACTGTCAGTATTTTAATACTAATTATAACATGATTGGGGGAAAGTAACCGTACCAACAACAACAGACAATTTCTCACCTTGATTTTCCTCAAGTTATGGGCAAGAAGACCCTCAGTGCAGAAGGGCAGCAACACCCAGGTGTTCCCATAGTCCGTTGCTCTTTGACATTATTCTGTTCTCACTGATCCCAGTTCTTTCCTGCAGACCTTGAGACTTTGATGGACATTAGACTATCCGAAGTTTGCTACTTGCACTTGTTTTTATATTAAAAATGTACTGGGAGCACATGTATAAAGGCAGGAAAGCTGGATCTTCTCTCAACCCCAATATTTACCAGCTAGTTAACCCTGGACAGGTCCCTTGGTATTTCTGAATGATGGTTTACTCAGGTGTACCATAGGACAGCACTGTTTATCCTGACTGCCCTGTGGTGTTGTGACAGTCCAGTGAGACTCTCCCATGTGAAAAGACTTTGGAAAGTGTACATTGCTATAGAAACATAAGCAGAATCTAGATCTTTGTGTTTGTTTTTATATTGATACAGTGGTTAGCCCAATATGTGTTACATAGTCCTTATTGATAATGAAGATTTGTCACCAGGCCTAGGAACAGCTAAACTGTCTCTTGTCATACCTGCCTCATCTTTTGCTCTCAAAAATCCCAAGCCAGACATGGAAAGGAAGCTTGGTTGTTCAATGCCCTTCATATCACCCTTTGCTAACTCTGTTGCCCGCCTTTAGTTCCCCGACTAAATTCTAGCTCTATAATCATGCTGCAAAACCTCTTTCTGTTTCAGTGGAGGTTTTTTACCCCTTGCCTTTAATGTAAAATGACAGCCACATCTTCAGAAGGTTTGGTGTTAAGATTATGTCTTTTACATTCCTACAGTCTCTGTTGTTTAGTTCAGCTTGTCAGGCTGTCAGATAAAGGCCTATGGAGCGTTCTACAAGGAATTATTAATGAAGATTTGACTAGGTTTTCTTCTGGAAACGGATCACTTCACTTTTCATCTCACTGGCTTTTTACATAACAAACTAAAAATAGCTCTGAGTATTCCAGGGAAAGAATTATCAATATTTAGCAGTGTATTCCTTGCTTTCCGGTTGTTAGATTTGGTTCTTTCCCTATTTAGGACACAGATAGATGAATAAATCTTAATAGTATAATCGCCAAATCACAATCCCTATGTTTTTACTCTGAACATAACTGAATCTGGTCTCAGGACACCTTGCTTTAAGTGTAGGCCTTAGTTCGCTTGTCCCGGAGAAGAGCCATTTAAGCACAAAGTTTGACAATGATGGCTTTGGGAAAGTGGCCCACACTGAACTCATACTGTATCAGCACAATCACTGTCCTTCCACAAATGTCCATTCGGGACAATGTTGGCAGCTGAAGCCCCACCTGCTACGGCTCATAACCCACACGCTCCCCTTTATGTGTGTAAATTCACCAAGTTACGCTGAAGTTCTCTGCTTTCTAGAAGCCACTGCAATCCACCTTCATCCGGGCTCCTCTTTCACAGAGAGCCACGTGTGTCAGAATACTATATGGATGAAGTTTGACGTCTTTATTCATCTTCTATTTATGGGATGAACGTACAGTTAAAAGGTGGCTTGAGACCATCAAACCCACGTCTAGCTGTGATCTAAGTGGAATTTAATGTAGGTCTCCTGAGGTGAAAGGAGAAATGAAGGAAAGAAATGAAATGCCTGCTTCAATTTAATACTTTAGGCCTTTTTTATTTTTAAGAAAAAAAAAATCAAAAGACTGGGACCTTCCTTGGCCCCCTGAAGTTTTAGGGTTTCAGATGCTCAGAGATTCAATCTGTGCATTTTCTTGGCATGTGTTTTTTTCCAGGCAGTACATTACCACTATAAAGTAGCCTAAACAGTGGGGTCCTCCCGACTGGGGGCCCACTTCAAAGGCAATGTTTGAAGTCCCCTGATGCTGACTGTGGGTGAAAGGGCTGATTGCTATGTTTAGTTTATTAATTACTTTAAACAGAAAAATAAAAGCTAATTTTCTTCTAAATTTCTCAGCCTGTCTTCCTTCTTCGAGTTGTCCTCCAGTCTGTTTTTTTTGTCATACACGAGTAACTTTAGTTCCAAATATTGGTGTGATATAATTATTTAACGCCTTTGAAGCCGGAGATATAGGGCTGTCTTGCGACAAAGGTACATTGCTGTTTTATGCTAGATTTAGAAAACAACTTAGAAAGGAAGAGAGACCAATCCTCTCTCCCAGCATTACACCATGAGGCGCGGATGAAGAGAGGAAGAGAACCCAGATTTCTTACTGTTTCATCAGGGAAGGAACATTCTTCCCAGAACACTGGAAACTCTGGAATCCCCCTGAAGTCTGAAGAAAACTGTCCCCGTGATCTCTCACAAACCGAACATCCCACCCAGTTTTACTTGCGGTCAGTTATTTCACCCCAACCACAGCCTTTGTTTCCTAAATATTTTTCTCGAAACTAAAGTAAGTCAACAGAGTTCTGTGGTGTGAAGCAAAACAAAAACACCCCAAAATTCGTGTGTTGTCACCAGACAAAAATTTGCTAAGAACAAGCAGAAATGAGGAGTTAATGGATTCCATATGTGGCCACTAACCTAGGTTTATGAGATTTTTCCAAGAGATTTCCGAAGAAATTCCTGTAGCACAAAATAAGATCAAACACTCATTTTTCCTGTCAAACAGGACAAGGAATGTTCAGTCCATAGTTCCCCCTGCATTCACCTCAGTAAACAGGGGAAGAAAATTTGGCTGCAGTATCTGCTTTGCAAGGAGATGACGGCACTGTGCGGTGCCCCAGAGCAGGAAAGCATCTCAAGATGGAGCTTGCAAGTAGATCAGCCCTCAGAGCATCCTGTCCGGTATTAAACTCATCCCAGAGGGGAGGGCTGATCAACCCAAGGTGATAACTGTGGAATTTTCTTCATCCAGGAAGGTCGCACGCGTATGCAAAAAGAACTATCTTCCTCAGATGTCAGTTGGCTCCTTGAAGGTTTAAACTTCACTCGGTGGTTGGGGAAGTATTTCCTCTGCACTTAGTTTAGTTCAGCAGCACGCAGTTTCTGGCACAGTGGCTGTGGCCATGTCTATGGCAGTCAGCTTAGCATTAACCACATTAGGCCCAGGGTAGGGAGAAGATTTGCTGTTGTTCTGATTGTTTTTGTTTTTTGTTGTTATTGGAGTGGAGTCAGGGCAGCTGCTGGGGTTAAACACGGTTTCCATTGTTATTGTTTTCTTTCCCCCTTTGTGTGTCCTGAACTCTGACCTGCAGAAACGAGATCTCCACTTTTGGTAGCAGAGTGGCTTCTGTGAGGAAATTCCAACCACTGGAATGTCCCGTGAGTTGCAAAGACGACCCCAGAAGTCTTGGAAATTTGTCTGCGGAGTGACGGCTGGGCCCCCTCACCAAGTCCCTCCTCCCTTCCAAGTGGAAAGAGAAGCCACCAGACACGTGGGAGAGTAGTGGATGGAGGCAAATCAGGAGGAGAGGGCACCTGGCTGAGATGTCCAGCCGCGAAAAATGTAGGCTTTGGGGTAAAATGATGTCCCCGTTAACCAAGAGCGCACAACACAGAGCACGCTGGCAGCCGGGGCCCCAAGCAGCCTGTGAGGCGTCCCGAGTCTCGGAGCTGCTCCGTTACGGTGAGATGGGTCTACCGCAGACAGGTTCACGGATGCCGCAGGAAGCAGCGTGACCGGTGGAGATAATGGAGCATTCAGCTTGACACCCGAACCTGGAGTCTCCAGGAGAAGCGGGATTCTTGCTGCGACGGGGAGACAGTAATTGTTTCTAGCATGATAGATAAGCCGTTCTGGCTTCCTCGGATGCCCCACATCCGGGAAACTAGCTCAATATTTATGAAGGCGTGCACCGTCTTCAACTTCTGTCCACCTCCTCCTTCAAGATTACTCGTAAATAAGAATGCCCTGCCTTCGTAATTTTACACTGAGATAGGTAAAAGCGTAATTGTAGAGGACTGTTTGGTTTTAATCTGATCAAAACCATAAGTCACCAAGAGCCTTCTAAGAGATTATAGGAAACATTAATTGTGTAGTTGGACTGGGTTTCATGACTGCAGGAGACTCGTAAATTAACCCTAGGACTGGAGCCCCAGAGCGTAAAAGGAGAGAGAAAACAGAAGCTGGTGGAGAAAGATGCCTGCTGTCTCCTTCTAGGTGAAAATATATAAATATATACATAGTTTGCTCCCTCCGAGGTTGTATACAATTTAGTCCCTCCTCAGGTGTTCCCATTTAAAGCTGTGACGCTGTGGTCAACTGAAGGGCTGGAGATGTTACTATTTCTTTAAAAAAAATAATAATAATTATAATAAAAGGACAAAATGCTTTTCTGTAAATTCCCAAATCACGGGTGTGATGTCCCTCCCTGATTCTCCTCTCTCCCGGGGTTGACAGGTATTTGACCCACAGAAGCATTCGTTTAAGGAGAGGAGACACTATTTTCTCCTCCTCCTAACTCAACTCGTATTCTTCAAAACATCAAACAAAACAATCGGCAGAATGCTGTTGCGTCTGAGAGGGATTTTCCCTCTTGTTTCCCTCCCGCTTCTGCTCGTCAGTTTGTCTGTCTTTCCCTCCCACACCCTCTCACCCTCCCCTGCAAACGCTGGAAAAACAGTAGTAACTAACATTTGTGCCTTTGGCAATAAAACCACAGGCCTCGCAAACCCCAAATGGCAAAAAGGCATTTCCATTCCAATCCCAGTTTTAAATTAAACTGTAATGAAAAATCAGCAGTGGCAGCTGGGACCAGAGACACTGATTGTCTCTAGGAACAAAAAGGAGGGGAACAGAGGAGGAGAGGAAAAAGAAAAGAGACTGCAAGGAAGCTGCGCTCTGGTAATAAAGCAGCTGGTAAACCTTCAAGTAAAAAGAAATTAGAAAAACAAATCTAGTATCGAGCCAAGCAAAGATGGCTGTTTCCCTCTACAGTCACAGCGAGGCGGTCACAAATCACCCGCCACTTTATGAATGGACAGGGAGGGGGCAGGGAGGGAGGAAGATGCGTGGGCCTCTACTGGCCCCTGCAGGAGGAGGAGGGAAATTCTCGGGCGGGTGGCCTCCGCCCGCAATGTCCCGGGAAGGAGAGGGCATTTGGGCTGTCATCCTAGGCAATAGTGAGGCTCCTAGAGGCTTTATGGAGAATTAGCAGGACTTCAGTCAGTGCCTTATTCTCTATAAAGAAGAAAATAAAAGGGCATTAAGGAGAGCCTTTGACTTCAACAGGAGTTTTGTTTGTACCAAGGAATGAGGCTAGGTTGATGCAACCCTGCAGTTTTCTATCTGATTTTTGTTTTTAATGTATGTCACAGAAATCTTAATCAGAAACAGGGATAGAACCCAATTCAAGCATTTTAATTTGTAGCTTTCTAAAGCTTGCCAGACTCTGGCATATAATTTATAAACATTTTTCTGAGTGGTGGTGATCAGGAATCCAGAAAAGACCTGTACTAATCTATAAGAACCAAAGATGCTGCCACGTGGTTAAGGCTCAAGACAGCGAGTGGACTTCTGGGTAGCAGATAAGAAATAGAGACTGGGAAGCCAGCTTCCTTAACCATATTTTGTTCCCAGATGTCTTTAAGAATCTGATGAAGTTAGTGAATCCACTTCTCAGAAAAGAAAAAAAAAGGTGCACACACAATTGTAGATGCTCACAGAATTCTTCAGGCCAAGACATAGAGCCCAGGTTGAGAACTGCTTCTCTAAAGGAAAAGAAAGCTGAGAAAGACTGCAATCCATCCACAAGGAAGACTCTTGTGATCCCACAGGAGAAGAAATTCAGATGAAGCTTAAAATATACGGTTGCCTATTTAGATGTCAAGTAAGATTTCTCTACAGAAAGGAAAACTGCTGAAAACAAAAGTACTCAAGATTTATGCAGAATACATAGCCTCTTCAAAAGATCTCCTCTTGCTTGTGAGTTACTCTGGCAATTTGACAGGCACTGGGGACACTTATGACTTTTGGGGGCTCCCTCTCTGAAGAGGGTCACCATCCACACAAATGGCAATGCCAAAAGGAGTTTATTATTTAAGTAGAAAAGTCTCTATAAAATTAAAATGATTTATTTTAACTAATCAGGGGCTGTTTGTCGTGCATCTGGGATGTAGAGCTGGGTGTGAGCCTGGTAGAGCTCTGGGTGACCCTTTGGGGTGACATTCAATTAACTCTGCCCTGGTGCCTTAAAAGAATTAATGCATCTTCCAGTGGGTCCAGCTGACCTTTACCCTTTACCCTTTACTCTCCCCCAATAAGAGCTTCTGTTTTTGTTACTAGTATTTTTTAAAACAATCTTAGATTTGGCTACTATATTCTAATCCTCTTTGCTAAATTCTTTGTTGCAGTGACAGTAGTCGAAAGCAGAAAAAAAAAGACTTTGGAAGACTGTGTGAATGGAAGAGTTTTCAGTCCCACCCTTTGGTCTAATTAGTTCATTTGGTCTAGTTAGATTCTACTCTTCCTACTTTCTTTTCTCACTTTTACTGCCTTACTTTTGCTCTCTATGTTATCACTAGACGGTGACGGGGAGCAAAGGAAGAAATCCTCAACTTCCTTAGAAAGCATTGGATGCTGAAGAAGGTTGAACCAATAGTATAGTTAAAAATCTTTCAGTTATTTTTAGGTTCCATTGTACATCCACAGTTGTGGTGGATACTGAAGTCAGCTTCTCCTCTGATTTTGTTTAGATGTGCAAAAGTTAGCCACGTCACAGAAACTATAAAGCTTAAATTAAGAAAACTGAATAAAAAGAATATTTTCTTTCATTGGTTTAGCAATGCTGGGGAGTTTTCCCTGCCAAATCTAGCCATAAGCCATGATATATATTAAAGCTTGTTTCTATCTCTGCTATTATATGACGTTTGGGTATGTTTACCTGATATGGTCCCCTCCTAATAGATGGGTACTTTGCAGAATTGAGCACTTTATTTACAGCTTTCTGCTTCCTGCTTCCTGAGGTATAACCAAAAATAACTGATACATGTTTTAAGACCTTTGCTCTTCCCAAGTCTCTGGTTTTTGTTTACTCAGGGTTTGAACAAACAAAATAATCCCATGAATTAAAAATTTCTCCTGACTTCTACATTTCCCAAACATTAAATAAATCATAACCACCCAAGCTTCCTGTCAGTTCGAAATTGCTTACACACACACAGCATGAAGAATGCCATCAGGCCCTTTGGTGAGAAGGTGGTTAAAAATTGACAAAAGATCAATCATCTGTTGCTGAAACCACAGGGCAGTGAACGGAATGTGGATTTGGGAGTAAAGAGGAACTGTATTCCAGTTTCTGATATGCTGCCTGTGGGTCTTGATTTTTTGCCAAGTTCTCTAACTGCATTTGAACTTTGGTTTCCTTACCAATTGGGGAAGAATTACCTTAACAAAGTGTTACATCTAAGATATAAGAATTATCCAGATGGGCTCAGAATTTGACCAATGTCTCTTTTCCTCCCTAGGATGTCAGTTTCCCAGGGCAGGGCCGTGTCTGATGAACTCACTGTTGGGCCAGGGTAAGTGAAAATTCCACACACGCCTATTGTGTGGCATTCAATGGCGTACAGTGAATCTTTGTTGTTATAGATTAACCTGATTAGAGCCAACATTTATGGGGCCACTTGCTATATTTTGGACCCCCTACACAGGAATCCTGAGTGATCATCACTGTTTACGAGGAGGAACTGAAGTTTGCCCGCCAGAGTTCCCCCGGTTGCTAAGTGGCAGGGGCAGGATTCGGACCCATATGTCCAGGAAGGCAGCCCTGTGAGCTGCCCTGCTTGTTTCCCACCCAAAGCCAAGAAAAGACAAAACTGAAGTGGGAAGAGTTTTCCTTTAGAGAGCCTCATTACTCTAGCAATCTTCACCTCCACCATTGCAAGGAGCCTTCCTGTCCCCAGGCACTTTGGCCACTTCTAAGAACCCACTGAATCACTGCTCTCTGCTTCTGAGGGAGGGTGACCCTACTCTACTTTCAAAAGATGAAGAGTTTCCACAAAGGAATATCAGTTTAGAAACAAAACTCTTCAGAGCTATTAACCCCTGAGGGTTGTCATTTAGCTGAACTTTCTTTCATTTTCTTTTTTTCTCCCCCAAAAGTTTCCACTAGAGAAGCAGCACTCTTCTTAATTAAAGGCATTGTCAGAGACCACAAATGGCTTTTTATAATGGTTTCTAAACCTGAAACACCTCGGGGCATGTCTGTGTATTATTTCGGAATCATAGCAAAGGGACTGAACTCTTTTCTCATATTGTGCAAGGTTTTAAATAAGAATATTATGTATACTAGTACACTGTGCACAGAACCAATAGAGACCACAAATGGTCAAGCAGGATTCAAACAAAAAATCCATACATCTGTGGGTAGTAGCCCATGCTGTACTTTAAAAATGTGAACTCATGTATGCGTATGACGGCTCAGTCTTACATCACTTCCCAAGCAATCCTCCCCAGCGAAGGATTTATTAGCAATGTTTCTCAAAGTGTGTTCTGGGTCTCACTTGCATTAGAATCACCTGCATTAGAGTCACCTGAGTGCTGGAGAAACATGCAGATTCCTGACCCTTAACACAAAACGATTAATTAGAATCTCTGGGGGTAGGGCCTTGGAATTCTTATTAACAAATAACAAGTATCCCCAGGTGACGTATCTCATGCCAAAATCTGAGAACCACTGATATATGTGGTAGTGTAGTATTCAAGAACATCGACGTTAGAATCAGACAGGTCTTAGTTTAAAACTCAGTTTTCCCATCTATTGAATGACGATAATCCGCCCTACATCTAACTCTGTCGTTGGGATTAAAGGAGATGATGCATGAGAAGCAGAACCAAGAAGATTCAAGTGCAGAATTCAGAGCCTCTCTTCCCTACCGCCTGAGAGGATACTTTATGCTGCCGATTGGCTGCTGACTCAACTGAGCTGACCGAGGGCGAGGAGCTGCCCTTAGAGAAGAGAAAACAATCTGGAAAGTGGGAGGACAAGGGAAAGACTAGGCCAGTAGGCCAGTAGGGGTGGAAATTGGGGGTCAGGTGGTAGGGGGAAATGGCACAGACACAGACTGAGACATCTTCGCACATTGGGGAAAAGAGGTTAAGATTTTTAGAAACATGTTCAGTGTGTTACATCCTAAAATTCTCCCTTTGCAACTTTTTCAAAAGGGTTCTCAAAATAAAAGGTTTTCAAAGCACTTAGGAGTTAGGTTTGATGTTTTTCTTTTAAGATGTATTAGCTTTCAGAGACAAATCCTAACCCTAGAAGATCCAGATTAAATAGATATTGGATTAGATAGATTGATAGATACAAGGCCTAGCAAGTAAGTACCCAATTATCTAATTTATTCCTAAACAGTGCAGTCCTTTCACCTGTCCTCCTAATTTCATGTCCTACTCCATTTTTAAAATACTTGCTCCTACCCTATTTGTCCTAAATTTCCATGGCTTATTCTCTTCATTTCCTTTATCTCTTTATCTTCTAATGTATCTTTTACTTGTTTGTGGTTCTCTTTTTCCTTTTCCATGACATTTTTTTCTTGCCCTTTCTCAAGCTTTGAACCTTCTACCACCGCCTTCTGGGGCAGCTTCTCTCTGTAAGCTCCTAGGATCTAGGCCTAAAGCAGCACATCAAAGATGCCTACAACCTGGCTTTTGGACTCCAGGAACTCAGCCCTGAAGTGTGGCGATATATGCGTCTGGTAGTTTTGCTTTCTTCTTTCCTGGCAACCATGCTCCTGGTCTCTGTCGACACAGAAGTATGAGCTGGGACCTCTGGGTGCCAGAGGGTCTTACTGCAGCTGTAAGCCCTGACGCCTATTCTTTGATCTTCACCTCTCTGAACCCTACAGATTATTTTCAGTCTTCCAGAAACTACTGACTGCTTTTTTTCTGCGCAAGACCCTTCTTTCCATTGTAGCATTTCTCCTCCTCCACCCCCTGCAACGCCAGTGGAACTGGCAATCATATACTTGATAGCACATCACTCAGGCCTGGCCAATCAGGGCATTTTATCCCTCTTGAACTGCACTGATTGGTTCAAGGATAGCCACATGACCCAAGTAGTGTCAGAGTATCCAATGAGCTTAAATATTTAGATATTGTCCTCTGGAATTGAGTAGTGTGAGAACAGTGTAAATTAGATCTACTTGCAGCTATCTTTTCTAACTCCATGGAGAAAGATACCTGCAACAAGAAAATAATATTCCTGGAACAACAAACAGTAAACAATGGAAGCTGGTGAATATATACCCCAGCTTTCTCATCACTCAGTGGTATAATTGCAAGGCATGTTCTACCTATTCTCTAAAGAATCCTCAGTAGATTAAGCCTCAACTGCCCACAATAGTAACTTGCTCATGAACTCTTCCTTTGTTTGCTTCTCTCCCTTCCCCTACTCCCTCATAGTGCTTCCTGGGATCACCTCCCAAATAAAATATTTACACCTAAATCCTTGTGTAGTAGGCAGAAAAATGCTGCCCCCAAAATGTCTACATCCTAATCTTTAGAACCTGTGAATGTGTTAGATTACAAGGCAAAGGGGAACTAAGGTTGCAGGTGGAATTAAGGTTGTTAACCAGCTGATTGCAATGTAGGGAGAGTAGCCTGGATTATACAGGTGGACTCAACTTAATCACAATGGTCCTTAAAAGTATAAGAGGATATTGGAAGAAATAAACAGAGAGATGTTACTGTGAGAAGAACTTGGCCTGATCTTGCGAGCTATAAAGATTCAGGAAAGGGGTCATGAGCCGAGGAATTCAGGCAGCTTATTGAGAGTGGAAAAGGGAAGGAAATGGATTCTCCCTAAAACCTCCTTAAAGGAATACACCCTTATGACATCTTGGTCTTAGCCCAGCGAGATCCATGTAGAACTTGAGATCTATGAAAGTATAAGATAATAAATTTTTGTTGTTTTAAACAATTAAGTTTGTGGTAACTTGTCACAGAAGCAGTAGAAAACTAATACACCTTGTCCCAGGATTCACTTTGGGGAAAACCCAAATTTTAGATGATAATTTCTTTTCTTATTGTTCTTGGGATGTTCAGTCCTACTTTCCCTGATATATGATGGGATAAATGTTTCATAGTTTCGACTGCCAAAACAATGTAGAAAAGTGAACTAACTTGGAATCCTGTCTGGCTAATTACACTAAACCTCCGTGTCTTCGGCAGAGGAGCGCTTACCCTGGAGCACCAGAGAAGTCTCTCTCAATCGGGTAACAGGTTTAATTAGCCCAGCTCTGTCTCATATCCAAAGCCTGGTTCTGCATCTGTTGATATTTCTCATTTAAAACATGAAATAACCTAAACATTCCAGAATTAGAAATAATTATTGTTCCAGACACTAGTGGATTTAGCTACTACCTAGATGCAAATAGTTTCATAGTTTACTGTAGAGGAAATGATTTCTAGCATTAGAAATAATATACTATTTCTTCAGATCTCCTAACACAGTGATCCTTTAAACTGAAAGCTCTGGAATGAAAGCTGTGGAAATGAAGGACCACAACTGCCTTATTTATTTATTTTTTTAAATCCTCAAAGCGTTGGCTTGTCTCATTTTCTTAGTCAAAGCTTGCTTCCCAGTTTTGCCCTGCTAATGACCTCAGCTCTCTCTTGATGCTTTAAGACCAAGGGATCTTTGATTAATCATTCTCTGTGTTAATATCAAACAGCCCTTGCATTCTTCAGACAGATTGCTGCTTCTGTTAAATAATGCCCTAAATATACAAAGCAGATACATGATGACCATTGAGCCAATAGGAACAGAACCAAGCTCTAAGACTGCTTTGCAATTATAATGAAAAGACACATAACTGATGAGTTCCATATCTGAACTTAAAATGATTTGTGAAGTATAAGATCAAGAGAAGTACAGACTGAGCTCTCAAATCGGACTTTCTACCGTAAAGTATAGACTGGGGGTAGAAAGCATTTTAAAATTGCTTGGTGTGCACGTGTCTGTGTGTATTTTTTTTCTTTGAAATGGTTAAATGCTTCAAGGAGTAGAACCTCTTTGGGGGGCAAAGGCCCGGAATGATATGCATCAGGGTTTTATTTCATTTCAGTCTCTTGCTTATTTTATTTTTTGAGGTGTGGAGAATATTAGTTTTTAGAATGAGTTAATATTTTACGTTGTAAGGGATCTTCTGCAGTCAGTTTGTTAATTAGACACTGCAGACAGGCTGTTTAATATTGTGTGTTGACTCTGTGGGAAAAAAGGAAGAGACCATTTCTGATAGGCAAAAAGAATCCACGGCACAACATCAAAGTTCTCTTACAGACCATGTGTTGGGTGCTTTGCTGTAGAACAAATTGTATTTTGCCCTTAAAAAGGCTCCCTGAGAGAGCTGGAGATAATTGGAGCCCTCTCTTGTTTTGATCCCTTAGAAGTTTTCTGGAGTCAGGCAGGAAAAGAAGATTGGAACCTGAGCTTTTTTATTTAAATTAAAAAGTCTTGTCTGGGAGAATTAGAATACTTTTGCAAGTCTGGAATCCATTGAAATGCATTGTCCTGTTTTGATTTCCCTGGAGGACCCAAGTGGAAATAGGGGCTTAACGTTATTCCATCCTGGCCCCGTCCTCAACACCAGCACCTCCTAAATAAAAAGGATGTGGTCTACCAGCATATTTGTTATGTATTTAGCTTTTAATTTGGATAACCTAGGAATGGGGACAAAATGACATCAAATATATAGATGCTTTCTCTTCTACTCGTGCCAGACGAAGAGGCTGTTGGCTGACTTCTTTGGTTGGTGTCTACTCTACGGGTTGGCTTTACCAAAACTTTGCAAGAGCAAGGAAGGTCACCAACAGTGTGCTTTGTCACACAGTTCCATTACACAAACCTTATTTTTGCTTTGTGTACAATTAGTGTGTACAACTCCAGTGAGATATTTTTAGTGATATTCAAAATATGTTGTAAAGTCAAAATAGTAATAAATTGTAGCTCATTTTAAGATGAAGTTCAAGTACATAAAACTGAAGATTAGTATTTCTCTAAAATAAAATCCCTACCGCAGGAGTTCAAGTTGCTTTCATAAGCAACCCAACAATAACAAATTATTCTATGATACATCATAATGCTTGGAACAGGTCTTCAGTTGTGCTGTGTGAAAACAAAATGGTGGCACATACAGGTAGTATGGGTAAAAGAGTTCAAAATATTTCTTCAATACAAACAAAAATAACCTGTAACCGCGTAGCCACCAACATAACTTGTTTGTTTTTATTCTTTGTTTTTTTGTCTGTTTTAATTCATCTAAAATATCTGAATATTCAACTCATTGTCTTGCTTTTCTGGAGTTAAAGATACTGACATTAGATACTGACATATGATAAATAAGAAGTTATTTTTTCCATAAAATAGTGCTTTCCAAAGGCAAAATAATCAAGATTTGTTATTATTTCATTTGGGTTTTATGTGCCTGATGTAAGAAATAGTTGAAACTGTGGAATTAAGTTTATATATATAAGAAATAAAAATTAAAACTATATACATATCTCAGTTTCAAAGCTTCAACTATTTCTTAATAATCATACATATGTATATATATAAAGTATAGTGACAGGGTTTTCATTTTTATTTTATTTTGCTAGCATATACCCTCATTATTATTATACAATTTTAAACTCAGAATATGAACTTTCCTTCATAAAAACTTATCCTCTGAGATATTTTCCCCTACTTCTGTTATGATATGTCAGCATAGATGCACTTTTTGACTACTCCAAGAGTTTATTCAGAGGTGAGAAAAATAAGCACAACTAAAAACCGGGTAAATGTTTCAAAACTCAGTGGTTAGTGAGTCACTTTAGAACATAGGAAGATTAGACACAACAAAGATTCTCTCTCTTGAAAACAAAGCCAAACAAAACAAAGAACACTCCATCCCCCTTATTGGAAGTAATGGGTAAAATAGAAATGATATCCAGGGTTGAATGCTGAATGACATTTTGTACACAATGGTTACTCAGTATTCAGCAAATGCTCTTGACAGGTGATGCTATTAGGAACTTCATAGAGCATCCACTACAGCTTCACCTACAGGACAACTTTACACATTCAGTGGAGAGTCATAATATATAAATAAAAGGTTGTCTTGCTCCTTCAGAGAAAAGCATTTTGGTCTCTTAAACATGGGATTTTTTTTTAAACCTCAAGCCTGTGTTCCAATTAGCTACAATATACTGATCTAGCATCACTCTATGGAAATGTATCATGTACTTGAAATATATATTTAATATGATAATACCATCAACCAAGCATAGCTCTAAAGTCACTATCTTCTTTTTTTTCTTTTCTATCTGCTGTTTAATTTCATTATAATTTCTAAAAATTCTCTGGTAGTGTACAGCTGCTCCACCGTTAATAGCCTTGAAATAGAAATGTGTTACTTTGCTTAGTGAGAGACATCTGCATATGGTAGGAAAACAAAATCATTTTGATATGATTAATACAGGGGGATGGTTATTCATATTTTTAATGCATGTTGTTTAAACTCAAATATGTTTGCCTCCCAGCCATTTTTAGATATGTTATTCTGATCTATGATTTAAATATATTGATGCTTTTAGTATCTACATTAAAAAATGAATGTTTGCCAGCCCATCTAATAATACCTCCTGCTGCTAGTTGGCTGGGGATTTTGAATGTCACAAACAGAGCTTTGATATGGTACCCATGGGGCTCTTTATCCAGGATGTTATAAATAACTACTCCCAACATTTGGTCCTTCTACCATCTTTGATCATGTCATCTTGAAATTTGCCCTTGCAATGAGCAAGAGTCTTTACTTTCACACTAGAAGAGCTCATACTGTATTTGAAAATGTCAAAGTATATAAGCCCAGGAGGGCAATAGGACAGGTTCAAAAGTTTGCAGGTAGATGGATTATTCCAGGCTTAGAAATCACAATGAGGGAGAGCATATCTGCCTTCTCTCATTCCCTCATAGTCTTGCAGATCTTTTGCTACGTCATAAATCTTTCTATGTTCATGCCCTATTCTCTAGCCATTTCACAAGTGGTCAGTCTTAGCCTCAGCTTTACACACAGAGTCCTGGAACTGACCTCATTGGAGGGCACAATTTATGTAGTGGAGCCAGTGACTGAGTGTGGCATACAATCCAGCCCTCTTGTCATGCAGGTGAAATGCTCTCATCATACCATTCCTGCTTACCATTCACAGCATGTCGGTGCTTAAAGGGACCTTGGAGTGCACCTCCTTCAGCTCCTTCCTTTTGCAGGTAAAGATAAAAACTCAGGTGAAGTGATTTTCCTGAAAGTTACACACCTTCCTCTCTCTACTCATCTGGAATGCCTGCCCCTGTAATCTCTTTAAGAAGGTATAGCCTATACTCCTGCCTGGAGGCCAGAAGCATTACATACAGAGACCTGAAACCCTAAGTGTTGATACGACAAGACAGCAAAACTCTGCCTTCCTTACCCAGTGTTCCTGGAGCCATAAGAGGGCCTATAGGGGACCTGTGACAAAGCTAGGAGATGCAGGAGAAGTTCTTCCCTGTCCCATAAGGCAGACCCAACAGATTTCATAATGGGCAAGTAAGATGTTCAAGTGTTCTTTAAACTTTGCCCAACGGTGAGCATTCCTGAATTTGGTATATGTTAAAAGTGGCACTGCAGACCAGCAGGGAAAAGATGGGCTATTTAATAAATGGTGTTGGTACAAAAGGGTAGGCATCTGGAAAAAATCAAGTTAGATCTTTACCTCTACTGTATGTGATGATAAATTCCAAATGGATCAGAGATTTTGATGTTAGAAATCAAACTATAAAATTACTAAAAGAACTTGGAAAAATTTTAGTCCATGGAATGGAAAGATTTTTTAAACTGATCCAAAATCCAGAAGCCATAAGAAAATTGATAAATCTGAATATATAAAAATAAAATCTTCTACATGACAAAGATATACACATACATATATAAGCTAAGTCAGAAGCTAGAAACATCTACACACTAGGAAAAAATATTTGCAACTCATGTATAAACAAAGAGCTAATTTCCCCAATAGATAAAAAGTTTCTACAAATATAGAAATAAAAGCCCAACAAGCTGATAGGAAAATCTGGGCAAAAGATATAAACATAGTTCACAGAAAATGAAATATGAATGGCTCTTAAACATGTGGAAATATGCTCAGACTTCACTCATAATAAAAGATATGCAAATGAGAACTACATTGAGACACCATTTTTCTCCTATCAGGTTGGCAAAAATCCAAAAATTCGATAAAACACTCCATTGGTGAGGCTGTAGGAAACAGGCCCTCTCAAACATTGCTTGTGGGAGTATATGTTAGCATAACCACATATGGAGAGCAATTTAGCAAAATCCATCAAAATTACAAATGCATCTATCTTTGGCCCCAGCAATTTCACTTCTGGAAATTTATGTTACAAATATACTTGCAAATGAATGAAAAGACATATGTTTAAGATATTCATCATAGTATTGTTTGTAAGACACACAAAAAAATTGAAATAACCTAAATTGTTAAATCCAGTAAACTGCTTAAATAAACCATGATAAACCATGATATAGTAATACACTAGAATACTATGAAACCAAAAAAAAAAACAAAAAAACAAGAGTGAGGGAACTCTATATATAGGAACATAGAAAGATCCTTGAGACCTTATTGAATAAAAAAACAGCAAAATGCAGAATACTGTGTAAGGTAAGCTGCTTTTGATATTAAAAAGGAGAAATAAGAACCTGAGTTTATATTTGTTACTACACACATAAAGAAATTAGAAAAATTTACAAGAAACTAAATATAGTGGTTGCTAGTAAGAGTTGGGCATAAGAACTGAGAATATGGGGTACAGAAATAGCAAGATTCAAACTGTTTATATATTTTTTTAATTTATTGAAATAAAATTGATTTACAATATTGTGTTGATTTTTGCTGTACAGCAAAGTACTCATTTACACAAATATATTCTTTTTCATATTCTTTTCCATTATGGTTTATCGCAGGATACTGAATATAGTTCCCTGTGCTATACAGTAGGACTTTGTGGTTTATCCATCCTATATATAATAGTTTGCCTCTTTATATTTTTAGAACCATGTAAATATATGGCCTTTTCAAAAGCTACACTTTTAAATCAAAGAAAAAAATAATTGAGTCCCCTGTTTGACGCTGAGGATGCTAACAGGGCTCTGTTAGTATGAAGGTTAAGATTTCCAGGTTAATATGCCACTGCCCAGAGTCTTTAAACACACATTTGTCCTTCTTTCCTTCATTCATTTAACAATTATTTATTTACAATCTGCTGTGTTGCAGGTGCTGTACAGGACCCTGGGGATGCATGAGAATAGGACCCACTAGATCTTTGCTTCAGGGAATCTACGTTCTCGTCCAGGGTCTCTTCTATTTGGAGTCAGGGCAGGGGGTCCCCAATTAGCATGGAAAGACTCTAGGACCCATATCGACAAGTTTCACTTCATTACGATATCCCAAGTGCAAGCACACTAAATCTCCGTTGGTACAGAATTCAAAAACTCAATATCCTTGATTTTTACGAGCAAACAAGATGTATACAGGCTGAAGGCATTTTTGGTTTCTCTCAGTGGTACCTCTTTGCAAAGTTCCACAATATCTTTTATTGTGTATAATACAATATAATTTGAAACTTTATTCCAAAAATGGGCCTTGCTATAAGGTCGTAATAATTTCCTGTGATTTACATTGATGGCTTTTTATTAATGCTCTAGGATTATACAGCATATCACTACATTCCTTTCCTTTCTGTTTTAGTTTTCTTCTTAGTTTTATTAGTTTACATTCCATTATGATTACTTTTTCAAGCCAAATCTCTGTGCCTGGGTGTTCATACCAGTGCCTTGGACAGCATTCCCTTCTTTCTCTGTCCTATTCCATTTCAAGCAGCTAAGAGCTGATGGGAAAGCTTTCAGGCTCAGTGTGTGTTTGTGCATGAGTGTGTGTGCATCTATAATTACATCACCAGAGTTCAGAACTGAGCCCATTTGGTTAATGAAACAAAGCAGTGCTTTCAGGGCTGTCCAGTAGGACTTTCTGTGGTGACTGAAACATTCTCTGGTTGTCCTGTCCAATACAGCAGTTGGTAACCACGTGTAGCTATTGAGAACTTCCAATGTGACTAGAGCAACTGAGAAGTTGTATTTTTAGTTTGATTTTATTTAAATTAATTGAAATTTGAAACGCTGGCAGGAGAGAGATAAGATGTGAATGCAAGGTATATGGCCCCAAAGAGAATAGCCAGCCATCCAAATTGCAGCCTCCAAGGGCAGAAAGGCCACACTTACGGGAATCTCTGAATCTTGGGCGTGCCAGTCAGATGGTGAAGGCTTCTTGCTCTGTGAGGAGGAGTAGTCCCCACAGATTAGAGATGGTTTCCAGATAATTCCTGAGATAAAATGGAGCACAATGCATTCCCCTCACACTCAGTCATGAAAAGGAAGTCAGCAAGCCTCAAGGAGGTGTGGTTAAAACTCTAGGCAGGCTCGTTAGGGTTCCAGGCTGAATTCCAGTCCTTGGTATACATCAGGAACACGGGAGAAAATGCCATCTCATGGACTGAGCATCTCAGTCTGTGTCGGGGGGGAAGATGGATACCCAAGGGACATCATGAATGCTAGAGTTAGGAAAGTCAACCTAATTTTAGACCTCACTCACTGGTGGGAATGAGCTCATAACACACAGCCCACATGGGCAAGATGAGCTCAAGACCTCAGTGCAGTGGTGGCAGTGGACAGTCTTCAGTATCTGTAGGTAGATGGGCTCAGGTAAGCAGAAACTGACAAGCCCCAGTCTATCCAATTCAATCTCCTTCATTTGCCCCTTATTACCTACACTATTGGTATATATACCCCACCCGAGCATTCGAAGCACTCCACAGTATGGAGCCCACCGCTGTGCTCAGCTTTTGTCTCTGCAAATCTCCCACACTTATCTTATGCTCCAGACAAACTTGGCTTTTCATGCTTCCTTAACTGTACCCCACCCTCTCCCACATCCATGCCGTCGCTCAAGCTGTTGCCGGAAATGCCCTCCTCCAGCATCTCCATGTGTCAAAACCCCATCTATCCTCATGGCTTATTTCAGGCTGCACGTTCCCTGAAGTCTCTTCCCTGGAATCCACGACTGCATCACTTACTCTCTCCTTGGAGCCCATGGCACTTGGTCTGTGCTGCTGTTTCAGCACTTGTTTCTCTGCTTCTTATGCTGCGGGCATTAGTGAACTTGTTTGATCTTGTCTCCTATTCTGTGAGCACTTTGGATGGGACTCACTTTCTGTACCCCTGATAGTGTTTGGCACATGGTTGGTCTCCAGGAATTATTGTTTTTGAACTGGACGGTTCTAAACATGGGGAGAATTTCAGCTATAGGCACTTAAAAAAGGAGTTCTTTTGCTCCAAAAGGTAAGAGAGAGCACACAGTTCTGAGCATTTATCTGAAAAGTACATTATTGCGGCATGGAACATTTTCCAAATCAAAAGTGGCAAACAAGTGATCTAGAGGTCACATGTGGCCTCCATACATATTTGGTTTGACACACCATGTTATAATTTAATTGTCAACAGCATTTAAATTTTTGGAGAGTTTATATAAAAATCCATGCTTCCAGCCTTTCTTGAAAAAAAAATCAGATCTGAATTTGCCAGTTCACCGTGGTACCCGGCTAGCCTGCTATCCTCAGATCCTACAGTGACTGGACTGACTTTCTTATTTTTCCTTCCTCACATTGGATGTGCACAGTCCAAGCAATGATAATGATCCTCCCATGTCATTTATGAAGCTCATTTGCCAATTTTTAAATCATACAGGTTCTGATGACTTTTCTGGTTATTGTTTTAGCCTGCTACTTTCCATATCACTCATCAAACTCCCAAGAGTGCAGCACGCGTTTAGATAAAAATATGATTTAGATAATTTTTAAGGAGTGTAATGGCAGCTCCACGTCCGTGCTCACCTTATCTGCAACTTTTAGACGTTAGAGAATTAGTCAACGGACTCAGGGGGGCAGGACAAAAGGCTGAAAGAAGAAGTGGTAGACGCTTGAAAAGGCATAAAGAGAGTGAGACCCACATGCTATTGGATGCTAACATTTCATTTCTCATCATAGCACCTTTTGTGTGAAGATTTCCAAGTATGTTTCAGGCAGTAAGTGAGCCTCACAGCCCTTGATGAGAAAGGGAAGTGTTTTGCTCCATCTCTGATGGAGGAAACTGAGGCACTGTTTGTTCACCGCTGTAAGGACTTCTCTACAAGAGAACTAACTGATAGTTAAATTTAATTATATTTATTTCAGGCCCCATCCCTAATTACTCATTCTTACGCTTTGATTTCAGGGGTAATTTATGTTAGGTCAATTTAGACTCCCTCTCAGAATTTAATCAATCCCATCTGCAGCTTGCAGGCTGTCCTTGTCTAAAGCTTAATCTTCAGAAAAATGTAAGGACTAAAAGAGCATAAACAGGCAAAATGTAGAATCAGATAGGCTACTCTCTGACTTAGAGGGAAATACCAATTTTTAAAATCCCCGTCCTCCATTTTCAATAGTTCCTTTTTGTCCTCCCTCCTCACCTTCTCACACTAAACTACTGTGAAAGCAGCTGCTTATGTTCAGCCTTTATTTTAATGTTTTATTCTTGAAACATCTGAAGGAAGACTTCTAACTTTTTCGACCCATGAGAAGTGGAAGTTTTTAAGAAAAGAAAGATCTTGTTAGTTAAATCAACACTTTAAGTGTCTAGGAAGTGCTTTCAGCTTAGAAAAGAACAATGTGCTGCCTTTGACTGTTAAATCCATTACCCTAATCACACTTTAAATGAACCATTATGAGGCACTGATTTATATAATCTTTGCGAACACACTATTTCTAGGGTGTAGTTATTTGTGGTATTTTGAGTAGGATCTGGTCATTACATATTCTTTGTAATAATCATTAGTGATCAAAATCGCTTTTCTCGAAACATCATCTTTCCAGGGCCATGTCCCTAACCAAGTAACAAAAAAAACAAATGGAGACTGCAGGAATTAAATACTAAATCATCTGTTGCTTCACCAAGTTCATGAGCTAACCTTTCACCTCTGGAAGGATGGGATTAAATATAACTCAGATAAAGGTAATTTAAGAGCTCTACCCTATGTATTTATGGAACCAAGATAAGAAAGTGAATCTATGGGTTTACCTAGAAATCCTTGTTGCAGGGAAGAAAATTTACAAACAATATTTAGTTTGTGTTTCATGCCCCCCCAGCAAGACTTTGATATCGGCAGATGATGTTTTTCTCTAACTTTAAGTAGGATTTCTGAGTCTCCAGGTCAGCTGTAGGGGAGCAAATCAAAGTTGTACCGACTTCAGCCTGGGAAGATAGTTTGCCCTCATTCCCTCCGTGGTGTGGACAAGGTTCAGTCCCAGCCTCAGCCATTTCGGATTTGCCCACCTAGAACCTCTGCCACCTACTCCTTCCCCAGTGCATCCCTGTTATTACCATTCGATCATCGGCTTATTCTGTCTGTCGTCTCTTCTTGTAGCCAGGTGACCTGCCCTGGATCATCTCATGTTCTGTATGTTTCTAAATTACATTGTTCTCTGGAGTCTGTTGCCCAACTGCAAGAGTCACATAGTCTTTCTCTGTTAGTTACTCAAATTATCAATCATTCTGTAACCACCTGTACTACCGTTGACCTTCTTCCTGTCTTCCAAATCAAAACCCATTTCTCACTTCCATATGTCAACACCAGCCCCATGCATTGACTAAACGTCTTTCACTTGAAAGCACGCAGTCCCGTTATCCTTGCCTAGGTTTGAATGCCTCCCATATGCTCTCCATGCAAGCCTAATTCTTCTGTTTTCTTCCTCTGGAAAGTCATTCTTCATTGTAATAAGTTGCCCAAAGTAAATGTATTCATCATCTCTTTCTCTGACAACCATGTTTCTCCACTACAGGAAATTAAACACTGCAACATATGGCCTGAGCTGCAAACTTTAGTGGTTGTTCGCTCAATTGTTTTAACACATTGCCGCCTTCACATAATATTCTGTTTGCCACTAGCATGTCAGCCTTCCACTTGACATATGCATTAGACATGTTAATGGCAAGACAGAAACCAACCGAAGCTGACAGTATGACGAAAGAAGGGTAAGTGCCTATTAATTATTAAAATTCACATTTTCCCACTTATTTAGCAGGGGAGAGCAAACCAGATGAATGCCTCCAGAACATGCCACCGCATTAGCCTGCTGTGGTGCTATCTGACAGATCTTTAAAACCCTAAGTACTAAGGAAGAGCTTTGTGTAGATTCAGCAAGGCCAATATAAATGACAGCAACGCTCTCCCCGTTGCCATGAACCCTGTCGGTCTGCTCTTTCTGCTTCCCCAGTCAACCACTTACACAATGGACAGGGCATGGTTTCTGAATTCTTTATGTGACCATCCACACACCACTGGTATATGCTCCAGGATTCTTTTCTCCCTTATTTATGCATGTAAACTGCACTGAAAGTATATTCTAAATACTACATGTTTACTGAAGACAGACACACTTTTCTTCCGGGTCGTTGCTTCAGAGATGAGATGGTTTAATTGTATACGGATCTTTGGGGCTCTCTTGTGAGTCTACAGGTGCTGAAGTCCTCTTTCAGTTAAGGAATTTTGATCTCAGAATCAATAAGAAGTTACCATTTATTGAAAAACAGGTTTTCCATTTTTAGATATTTTTTATTACTACCCTTTAATTTTCAGGGCATATGCTTAGGACTTACGCATGTCCCTTAACAATAAAAAAAAGTTTAAAAGTTTTTAAGTGGAAACTATATTGACTTTTCTTTTACATAAACAAGTTAGAGCTATATTTGAGTCATGGCTTTTACTTGATACTGGAGGATCTCCAACAGCCAGCGGGTTTCCTCGAATCTCTGTGTCTGATTAGTCTCTATCTTTATGACATTTCCTGAGACCTCAGGAGCCCGTGGCTCCTAGGGCATCCCCCTATCAATAATGGTATCATCTTGAACTCAGATGTATATTTCCACCAATAGTTACCCGAAGCTTAATCGAAAGAAACAATTTGTGGATGTCCACCCATGACTCTGACCCTCTGAAAATATATCTTGAAATTCAGCTAGATGGCAGAGAGCTGTGTCCCTGGACCACATCACACTGTTCCTCTGTAGAATTGCTTTCACATTGACTTCAGTGTCATCAGCCTATACTGAGGGACGTCACCAGAAGCAGTGCTGTGAAGCTCACTGTATTTCCTATGAGGACATTGTTTAAGGTATTATCTACTGCATCACAGGTGTCCTCTCTATGAGGACCTATGTGACAAATTTCTTTCAGGCTTTAGGAATAGCTGAGCCATGCCTGAGCGCCTAGTTTTATCTTATAGAGCTTAAACATTGAGTTCTGATTTATACATTGCCTACCAGAGAGCTTAGAGCAAATAAGTAGGAACTCGTGATATATTTTTGTACCCTAGATTCTTTGATGCAGTTACCCGTTTTTTTCTAATGGCCCTTATTTTTCTATTACTCTGATTTTCTCAGCTATTTATTTTTAATTGAATTGAATGTTATAATACACACATGTTTCTTGTTCGGTGACCTTATACTCTTTCTAAAATAAGGTAAGTTATAAATGTGTAAATATATACCTAAAAACTAGGCTTCAGAAAGTATACATTTATGCATATTGATAGATGTATTTTTTAAAATACATTTCAAAATATACCATCCAGCAGAAAAACATGTCCTGAGTGCCTGTGCTTACTATGTTTGACTGTACACAACACCAGTATGAGAAGTTTCTCTATTCTATAGAGGAAATACAGTTCTTCTCCTGGAGTAGGAAGCTATAAAAGAAATACAGGAATGCATGCCTGCCATGCATTGACAGATCACTCAAACAATTGCAAGTAGAGACATATTTAAGAGGGGAGGCTGCTGAGAAAAAAGTCAAGAAAGTAACTTTAGACCATCTTGATCTGCCAGTCTGCACATGAAAATAATACTGTTAATATTATCAAAGTAAATGCTTATACATATCAAAGAGTTTTTATATCATCCAAATATGTATTCATTCATTCCATAAAGATGTGGGGAGCAATGTGTTAGGCACAAGGGATCTTACAGTTCACTGCAATAGGGAATAGGAATTGATAGGATACGCACAGGGGAAGCATCCTGCAGTGTGTGATGTGCCTGTGAAACATCCAGGTAGATATTGAAGTCTAGCAGAATATTCTAGACACCATAGCTCAACCTAGCCTTTTATAATTACAACACAAATATTGGGTGGAACACATCTTGCTGGATGAGGGACATGTTCCTGGGGCAAAGCTGAATGCTGGAAGTTGCTCCTTCTCATGACAGCATTGACAGAATGGCTGAATTAATTTACTAAAT
The DNA here is from genome assembly GCF_039906515.1 of Pseudorca crassidens. Lineage (NCBI taxonomy): Eukaryota > Metazoa > Chordata > Mammalia > Artiodactyla > Delphinidae > Pseudorca > Pseudorca crassidens. The sequence goes on from NC_090301.1 coordinate 31,773,525, forward strand.
GCCCTTCCTGTGACCACAAATGCTAATACTACCAAAGAGTGGAAACCATCCCTGTCATTATTTTCTTCTCTTTTTGTCTAGAACTACAAGTATCTTTAAAGTAAGTCGCCAAGTGAAATTTTTCTGATATAGTCATTATGTGAGCCTAAGAGAACAGAGAAATTGGTACTGAGCCATGAGAAAGGTTAAAACTGGGATTTCCTTTTGAAAATCATGACTCCAATATTATCTATTTGGATTCAAAGACATCCTAAGTTTTCCAGGTTAGCATTTGCAGCTGAGTGTTTTTGTTGTTGTTGTTTATTTCACTATTTTAGTGGAAACCTAAGAAGGTAGCCTACACAATTGAGTGAGTTGAAAGATCAAAGTTACTGAGTTGAATTGCACCTGAAGCAAGATGACAGTAAATACAGTCGTCAAATACAGATATAACAGGCTCTATATGACACACCAATTAGGAGACTGTCAAACTACACCCTGAATTACCAGCCAATGGATCAAGGGAGGCCCTGATAACAAACATTGTAATAATTCAGTTTTGAGGCCGCAAAGGTCTGGGACTTGTTTGAGAAACCTGACAGAGTCCATTTGGTTTGTTTTTCTGCTGTATATAATATACCCTATGGGGAAAGCTTGCCACAGTAAACCAATGGTTACAAAGTGGATTTCTAAGTCAGGAGGCTTCAAATATCTTCCCATCACAAAGGATGACTTACTGGATCTCCTAAGGACAAAGCAGTTACGATCTTAGTATCTTAATTCTTCTTTTCTTTTTTTCTTTTTTTGTTTAGTTTATTTTATTTTCTCTTTTTATAAAGTATAGTTGAGTTACAATATTGTGTGAGTTTCAGGTGTAGAGCAAAGTGATTTGATTATACATACATATACATGATTATACATATATATTTTCCTTCTAAAATATTTTTTCCATTATAGGTTATTACAAGATATTTAATATAGTTCCCTGTGCTACAGTGTTTTTGTTTGTTTGTTTGTTTTGTTTTAATTTTATTTATTTTGGCTGTGCCTCACAGCTTGTGGGATGTTAGCTCCCTGAACCCCTGCCCCAGCTACAGTGTTTTAATTCTTCTTGCCACAGAGTGTGAGAAGTAATGGGGAAATGAGTGGGATGATGATTCTCAGATCAAATTATTTCTGCTGGAGTTTCTTGTTTCTGTTATGTTTATCTGGTTTTGGAAATCTCGTTTCACCATTATATTCCTAAAACTGACCAGAAGTGGAGACAGTAGCCCAACACCAGATTCATGCATTAAAAACGCTTCCTAGTTGTTTCGTTTCTTTGTACCACCTTGATCTGTACCTCCTGCGGTAGACATTCCTACTACTCACCAAGGTTTACAATTCTCCTCTCCTCTGGGAATGTCATGTGACTTGTTTGGGCCAGTGGATATGGACTTAAGAATTGTACTCGATGTGTAAATTTGTGTACAATTGTCTATCTACTCCTTTCTGACCATGTTGATAGGGAGTGGTCTTAAGAACAAAGCAGTCTGGAATGCTGAGCCGTCCCAGAAAGAAAACAGCTTCCTGGAGAGTTTCCCAGACCCACAGCAGACTTTGCATGTGTAAGAAACCTTCTTGTTAAGTCACTGCTCAGTGTTAAGTCACTAAAAGTTTTGGTGCCGTTTGTTATCTCAGCATAAACTAGACTGTTCTGGCTATTTCTTCTACTACTTTCTATTACTGTCTCCTACTCGAGTCCACACATGAGGCCAATAATGGATTTAAGATATTTCCTAAAAGAAGTTAAGGGAAAGAGAATATAGAAACCAGATCTGGATTCTAGGCCTTAATTGCCATTTTAATGTTGGACACAAGCACCAAGTCCTAGCATCATTTTTTGAATCACAGATCTGCAATGACACAAGCTCCTGGACAAAGCCATCTTTTGCTAATCATGCTACTGTCTGGATAAGATATTCAGTCATTCAGATAGTCAGATAGTCAACATCTATTTAATAAGTTAACACTACAGTCCAGGGGCTAAAACCTGACAATACAGGAGTGAACAAAAGAAATAAGGTTTACACTTTCATGAAGCTTCTGATCTAACAGGGAGAGAAACATGCTTGTACACCCACACATACATACACACACAATGAGTAAACAAATGTATTATTTTGGTTCTGTAAGAAAATAAATAGAAGGAAATATGAGAATGATTGCAGTGGAAGATAGTATTTTATATAGGTTTTCTCTGAAGATATGACATTAAGGCTGGGACCTGAATGACAAAGAAGACAGAAGTGAAAAATTTGGGAGAAGAGGCTAAAAGCAGAAGAAACAATAAATACGGAAGCTCTGAGATAGGAATAAGCTTGCATGTTACAGAATCCAAAAAGAAGGCTGGTGTGGCTGTAGCACAGAATGAAGAAAAGAAGGTGGAAAGAGGTGTGATCAGATGAGAACAAAGGAAATAGATCCTGCAGGACCTGGAAGACTCAGTAAAGAGTTTTGATTTTACTCTTAACTGCAGTGAAAAGTCACTTGGGTCTTTTAAACAGGGACGTGACTTGATATGACCCACATTCCTAAAAGAGCACTCTAGCTACTGTGTATAAAGTAGACGATGGAGGGAAAGAATGAAAAAATGGAGTGAGTAGTTGGGAGGTACTGCAATTGTCGAAGCAGTGGAGATGAAGCAATGTGGTATATATGATTTGAAATAGACATCAAGGTTCCCATACTGGTCTCCACATTACAGTCACCTGGGGTGTAGATCATTTAGCGTTTTCAAAGCCCAGGCCACACCCCAGACCAATGAGATCATCATCACTGAGGGTAGGACACAGCTGTCAACTTTTGATGCTTCCCAGGTAATTCCATGCGCAGACAAGTTTAGGAACCACTGATGTATAGTATTTTGGAGACCCGTCTCATGGGTCTTACTGATAGACTTAATGGAAGGGGGGATGGTTGAGGTGCGGAAAGAGAAGAATTAATAATACTACGAATTGCATGAGCAGTTGGGTAGATGTTGGTGCTATTTACTGAAATTGGAAAGACTTAGTGAGGAATAGGTTTGGGGTGGGAGATGTTGGGATCAAGAGTCCAGTTTAGGATGTGGAAATTTTTTTTTTTTTTTTGCGGTACGCGGGCCTCTCACTGTTGTGGCCTCTCCCGTTGCGGAGCACAGGCTCCGGACGCGCAGGCTCAGCGGCCATGGCTCACGGGCCCAGCCGCTCCGTGACATGTGGGATCTTCCCGGACCGGGGCACGAACCCGTGTCCCCTGCATCGGCAGGCAGACTCTCAACCACTGCGCCACCAGGGAAGCCCTAGGATGTGGAAATTTTTGAGATGCCTGTTAGGCATTGTACAACTTATTTTCTGTAAGTTAACATCACACAGGCAATGGGGAGGTCAAGGCTAGAGGTATAAATCTCGTAGACATCAGTATAGAGGTAGTACTGAAGCCATGAGACAAGATGAAACCACCTAGTGAGTGAGTGTAGTCTGAGAAAAGAGAAGAAGGAGAGCACTCTAAGGATTCAGAGTCTGCCATAGTCTGAATCTGCTCGTCTCCTTCCCAAATTGCCTTGATCCCGTATCTGCAAAGGAGAAGGAGGGACTTCCTTTCTGGGACCCACAGGTGGGCTCCACACTGCCTCTTACTTTACCCTGGCTACTGGGTCTGGTTCTCAAGATAACCCTTTCCTCTGGTTTCTGATGCCCTTTAGTTAGTGTCTTGAGATCTCTTGGGGTCTAACTCTACCACTTCCTACCTAAAGGGACCGTAACATCTGCTTCACAAAGTCCTGTATGAAGTGCCTATGAGACCATCCAAAGCCAGGCGCTCTACGGGGCAAGCTGAAAAGTGAACAAGCCTGACCTCCCTCAAACCCTGCACACCTCCTAGTACATCACAGTTGCCTCTCTTTCAACATATCTGTGTGCAGATGATTCGAAGACACATAAAACTATGTTGTCCTTGCCTTATTGTGCTAAGCTCCTATGCAGAATTTATTTCTCAAGCTTCTATATGGTCGAGTTAATGCTACCATTTTATCACTTTGAATCAATGAAGTCTAGGCATTTGACTGCTATTTTCTTAGTTTTCCTAAGAAGCTACTACACCAATAGCTCCCAGCTCAGCTACAACTATAGAGCTTGCTGTGGGGACCTGCACCTGCCCCCTGTTTCCATTTTCCACTCATTGAATTCAGCTTAGCAGCTGCATCCATTTCCCAACTTTAAACTAATGAATCCATCAGCTACGGTTTCTCCCAGGGCAACTTTCCAAGGTTACCTTATTACAACACAATATCTTTAATCACATTTAATCATACATTGAGACAAAAACAAATAACTCCCACCTGACTATAAAGGGATCTCTTTCCATATTATGTGTAGCTGTTTAAGGTCTTTGAAAAGCAACATACAAAATGTCTCTAGTAGCTTGAGTAAGAGTAGAATTATGATATGTAAGTGTTCAGGGACCATAGAGGTAGATCAAGAAGTTATGATTTTCTCTAATTGGATGAACGAGCTAATAATCTATACCCTTGAGACCATGTCGAGGATCAGATTCTCTACTACAAAAAGGCAGACTTGTTTGAGAGTCACTTGAGCTTTTGGGAGGGGGAGAGAAGGGAAGAAAGTGAAAAGAATTTTTGTTTAAAAAATTCAATCAGTGGGAAAGGTTAATTACTTTACAATTTTCTTTTGGACACAGTTCTGCTCAGGATGTGAAAGTCCGAGAGGATTTTTGAGGACATATAAAGACTTTTGCAGTTTTCCAGCCAAAAGTCACTACAATCCTCATCAGTTATAGAACAAATCCCAGTGTGAGTCAAATAATCTAAAACTGATTTTTACAATTCCACATCCACGGCGGAGGTGGAAGGCTTAGAAGTCTTATTGGCACACCCGTTTTCCCAAGCCCGGCCTACTGATCAGAGCACAGGGAGATAAGCTACACATGTTCTCCATCAGCAGAATCATGCTGCCGAGATGCCTGGACCTCATCATAGGAGATCTGGTTAATAAAAACTGGTGTGATAAAAATAAACAGTAAAGCGATATTTTGTTTTTCAGCCCAGCCTTTCAATCTGGATGTGGGAGAGAGCATCCAGAGGGCTCTTTGTCCCCTTAACACACATGCATAACGTTCATTAGCATTAATGAGAGGAACATGTGTACAGCGAGGAAGATGCCGAGACCCCACAGTGAGCCATAAGCGAGCATAATCTTGGAAACTTGTGAGATGAGAGCATGCGACTAGTCTGATGACTCTATACTAGGAGGGAATAATAAAACCAAGATTGCTTTGCAGTACTCATTTATATACTATACACGTGCATGTGCTTATATGATAAATGCCCGGGAAGACCCACGTTTAAAATAGAAGGGAGAAACAATGTGCACTGAGAAAAGGAAAGAGGGGGATGTGTGTATGGTGTCTGTTCTGATACAGTGCAGGATTATAAGCTTATCATATGCACAAAAAGTAAAGACGGCAATTAACACGTTCTAATACAAATATCTTGGATCTGACCAAGCAGAGGTGTTCCTTGCAAGTCCCTCTTATCTATTCTCGAAGGAGTACTTTGGGATACAGGGTGCACTTTAGATTCTATCCAAGCTAGGCCCCTGGATCCCTGGGTCAAGATTTGATCCAGTGAAAATGGCTATAGCCTGTAGGAGCCCCTCCCTTCTTGCCTCTAAACGTGGCTAGCACTTGCAAAGTAACATTTTCATTTGTTTTTTCTCTACAAGATGCTAACCGATAAGGCTACTAACAATTACAAGGTCATGCTGTTATTTTCAAATTAGTAAACACTTTGTGAACAGCTTGACAGCCGTGCTCTATGGAGGAAAAGAAGAGTCAGCTCCTGGTTGGAGGATGAGTGCAGACCTACATCAGTGGAGGCCCTGGCATGTGGCAGCACGAAGCTACTTAGCTAATTATAGGAATCTTTACAAGTCTGCAGCCCTGAGTTGCAGAATTTACCCTCCTGCAAATATAAGCATTCTGCAGCATTGAGGAATATAGCTGACCTTTTGGAGATGCGTTTGATCCTGGGCTCAATGATCAATCTTGACGCAATTCAAGAAAACAATATAGTTTTAAAGTTACACAGATGTGCCCAACAGTGATCTTTCGTTTCCATGTAGGGTAATGTGTTTCTGACATGGATATGCAGAAGCTGACTCTTAATAATGGTGTTTCCTAATTTCATAGTGTTGGTGATGATTTAAAGCAAGCATCCTATCTGCTCGCCTTCATGGTACTGTCGAGAGGAGAAGGGAAGAGAAGTAGTATGTCTGCAATCATTTCTATGCATTTTGTATGTGCCAGGCACTCTGCTAGGCACCTTACATATATTATCTCAACTCATCCTTAGAACCCACCTGTGAGGCAAGTGCTATATGACTAACTAACAGATGAGAAGACTGAGGTTTAAGGAGGCTTTAAGCAACTTGACCAAGATCACACAGCTAGGGAGTGCCGATTATGACCCAACTGTTCAGCCACAAACCTGTGTCTTTCAACCCTACTCCGCTGCTTCTGTAATAGAGGAAGGATTCTCTCTCTTTGCTTGAGAGGAGGGAAAATAAATGAGGGCCTGGGAAGCATTAACAGAGTGTGAAATGCGCACACCGGGGAGAGATCCTTTTGCTTTCCTCAGCATTACACGTCTTCCTTAACTCACAATGGGTTATGTCCTGACGAGGTTGAAAGTACTGATTAATGGCAAATACCATAAGTTGAAAATGAATTTGATGCACCTCATCCACCGAACATCATAGCTTAGCCTAGTCTACCTTACACGGGCTCAGAACACTTACATTAGCCTACAGTTGCTCAAAATCATCTAACACAAAGCCTGTTTTATAATAAAGCGTTGAATAGCTTATGTTATTTATTTATTTATTTATTTTGCGGTACGCGGGCCTCTCACCGTTGTGGCCTCTCCCGTTGCCTGGCACGGGCTCCGGACGCGCAGGCTCAGCGGCCATGGCTCACGGGCCCAGCCGCTCCGCGGCACGTGGGATCCTCCCGGACCGGGGCATGAACCCGTGTCCCCTGCATCGGCAGGCGGACTCCCAACCACTGCGCCACCAGGGAAGCCCAGCTTATGTTATTTATTGAATACTGTGCTGAAAGTGAAATACAGATGTCTGTCTGGGTACAGAATGGTTGTAAGTGGACTGGTTCTTCGCCCTCGTGATCACGTGGCTGCCTGGGAGCTGTCTGCCGCTGCTCCCCAGCATCAGGAGAGAGTGTATCGCTATATCATATACTGCATATTGCTAGCAGCAGGGAAAAGGTCAAAATCCAAAATTCCAAGTACAGTTTCTACTGAATGTGCATTGCTTCTGCATCATTGTAAAGTCAAACCATCTTAAGTCAGGGGCTGTCTGTAGTCAGCATGGCAGGTGCTGTCTGTGCTCTGCCCAAAACCCCTCAGGCCTCTTTCCATTTTTAAGCATAACAGCTCTCAGCTGCCAACACCTGCATCTCTGTCTGAAGGCTGCCCTTAGGCTGAGGGAACCTGCTTTGTTTCCATGGACAGCATGAAGTTCTTGGAAATTTATGTCCTCAGTGAGGCAACACTTAACCAATGACTGACAGTTCTGGAGATACCCATACCCAGTTAGCTGGTCCCTGATAGGACACCCAAGGTGTGATCAACACTGACTCCAGACCCGCTGCTGGGTTGAGGCAAAATCACCCTGTGGGAATTGCTGGTGTACCCTTGTTTAGCCTCCTTTCCTTCCAGGTCCCACTTTTCCTATTCTCCGTGTGTAACTGAAGTATTGGGGAGAATTTTACCGGTAGGAAAAAGAACTAACAGGTGACTTAAAATTTACCTTGGTTGAAAATGGTTGCTATGACCAGAAGCACACTATGTTTTCTCTATTTCAGTCCCCAAAGACTACCAATCAAAGCAAATGAAGTACTTGGGGATGAAAATCACAGCTAGATTATGCAGAAGACTTCTTGATTACAAAGGTGACTGAACACTGAAACTGTCTCTCTCCTCCTTACAGATATTTCCAGAGGGAATGGATAGCTACCTAGATTGCTGCAGGGCAATATTATAGCACAATTGAGAGAGTGAGTTGTGCTCTCATATGGACCTGGGTTTGAGTCCATGAGCTGCTCCCTATACCTCAGTTTCTTAATCTGTAAAATGGGGGTAAAATGAGACTTATCTTGTTGTAGTGAAGCTTAAGTGAGATTTAATGCACTTAGGTTGACAAGGATATAGCAAGGAATCCATGAGTGGTAGCCATTATTACTGATTTATATATTTCTAGATGCAGAATGGCCCCTTGAAATTATTTTAAGTCTATAATTATATGCCTCTTCCCACCTTTCCCAAAGCTTGACACTGGAAGTAGGATACTGGGTGCATCCCAGCTAGGAAGAAAAAGAACCCAGGAGGGTGGTGAAAGGGGCACTGCTAACGCTTCCCCGGATTTTAAAGATATGGGCATCACCAAAGGCAATTGCCGGCTACTGGTTCAAAAGAGACTATTGCCCTTGTTACCGAATCAGGTCCGGCTGCTCACCACTTGAAAAAAAATCAATACTCGCAAAAGCTGGCAGAAAGGAAAGTTGCCTTTAGTCAGAATGCGGGCAATCTGGGGAGATGGTGGACTCAGTGTCCCCCAAAAACCATCTCCCAAGATTCTGCTCAGGCATGAAAGATTTTAAAGGAAAACAAGGAAGTAATCTCAGTTAATCATTGAGATAGGGGGTCAGAGTCATCTTAATCCCCCACTGTGTGCAGGCTTGTCGACTCCTTGTGATTTTTCTTTAGATGTTATCTTGTTCACACAGTTTGTTCACGAGATTACTGAAGGGGAAGCTAGGGAGGAGATCTGGTCATCTGTTAATTACTTATTCTTCATTTCTACTGCTTTGGTCTATGGAAAGAACTAAGAGATTAGGCAAGCTGTACCTGGGCCAGAGATAAGTAGAGCAAGGAGCTGCCTGGTTTAAGATTTGCAACAAGACAAAGGGGCCTCCTGCAGAGAGCCCTCTCCGGCCAAAAGCTGCTTACACCTTTTCAACTGAGTTTCACAAAATAAGATCCACCTATTAGGCTTTTACTTTTGTGCAGAGCGCTGCGGCCAAGCATTTCGTTTACACTATCTTATTTCATCCTTACAGCAATCATGGGAAATAGTCATTATTCCCATTCACAGAGGAGAACACAAACTCAGAAACGTTAAGTAACATTCTCAAGATCAAGTAGTGGGGCCAGACCCAGACCCAGCACCCCTTGACTCCAAACCTCCTTGCACTTCATTCCATGTGGAATTTCAGACAATGCATCCCTGCTAAATTGTAATTCCTCTGCCCCTCTAAGAGCTGGTATTGGGATGAGGGACTATAATCATGTCAATGTATGAATATGCACTCCTCCTTGCAGAGTAACAGTTATTCAAAAGAGTCAGCCTCAAAAGGTCACTGAAGCCAAGAGATAATTTCTACCCAAGGATGGCCTTCTAAAACCCAGGTGATACACTACCTCATGGTCAAAACCCTTAATCTTGGAAGAGTAAACTTCAGCTGGCAAAAAGCCACGCAATGTTTCCAAATTATTTTTTTAGAATCTGTTAAAATGCTTGAGAAGCCAACGAGGAATGAGCCCACTGGCAGCCTCTTTGCATTCAATACTTTGATTTCTGCAGACTGCTGGGGGTTGCCCCAATAGTCAGACATGGCCACGTTTCAGAAAGCTTTCCAATTTTCCTAACCGCCTTGCAGCTTAACGAGCCTTGAGAGAAATCCTGAAAGAGCCACAGGAGCACTCCAAGAAGGCCCTCTCCCACGCCCCCAAAAAGAGTGTGTTCATGCCAGCACCAGCAAGCACGATGAGGGGACAGCCAGATGCCTCTTGACATGAAGACTGGTACCACAAGTGATTTCCACTTTCACCTCCCACTGAAATTCTGGAAAACTTGTTGTGAGGGTGACCGCTCACTCTTGTTGGTACAGAGCTTGGGAAAAGGCCAAGCATTTCTCCACTGACTTTTTTTAGACCAGCAATTCCCTCAGGACCCCCTGTGAGCCTAATGCAATTTGCACTAAAGAGGAAATGATTCTTGTGAAAGAAGCTATACGCAATTCAAATGTTTTTGAGTAATAATGGTGGTGGTCTGGGGGGTGGGGGAGTGAAGCCTGAATTTGTACCAAGAGTAAGTAAGGGGTATTTTTATTCTTTCCGTTAAGCCAAAGAACTAGTATTAAGACAAGTACGGTCAAATTCCCTGCCCTGTGTTCCCCTGTCAGGAATCCATTCTTTTTTTATGGTGCCGTATGCGTAGCTCGAGGTTATATTGGAATGCATAAATCTCTTGTGAGCCACAAAACGTTAAGCTGCCGTTGTCCTCATAATTTCATTATCTCAGTTTCTGCCCTAAAACGTTTAACACTAATTGAACACCCGAGGTTTTCCTGTGAAGTTTATTTTCTGAACATTACCGAAGTGCTGTTGATAAAAGTCAGAATTTACAGAGGCAGCACTCCTTAAAATGACATGATAGATTTGAACAGAAATTTTTTTAGAGCAGGAATATTTTTATGAATTTGCCTGGAGATTCAAAGTCTTTCAATCATTCTACATTATAAAGCTGTCTATTTCAAAGTGTATTTTCCAAGAACCAAATTACTTTCCTGAACCTAACCTGTTCATCTACAGGTTCCAGTTGGACATACTTGGCTACCAGATTTATCTTACTTTTCCGGTTGTCTCTTGATGTTTATTTTGTTCCTGATTAAAAATATTTGACTTTTCCCCACCTACCTACCTCCTCCATGCTCTGGTTCAGGCTGCCTTGAATAATACAAATATTGGTAGTCATCTCGGTTCATTCTTCTTCACTGAAAAAAAAAATGTGTTTGCATGACTCAAAGCTTATCAAGCACCATTTTGTCCTCTAAGGGAAGGAACCATTTCCTGTAAGTTTCAAAAAAAAAGTTATAAGAAAGAGAAGCCATGTGTTAAATCTATCTCTTGGATATTGTTTGCATCTCAATTAATTTCACATGTCTCTCTCAGAAACTAGTTCAAAAAAAAGAGTTATGATAGGTGTCTCTTATGGATTTGAATTAATATTTATCCACACATACGCATACCCAAACCACACACACAAACGCACACAATTTATGGCATATGCTATCCAGAAGTGCAGGCTTTACAAAGCATATGACTGCATCTTGGCTTCCAAAAATGAAGCAAAAACAGAGTTAAGTGTCTATTTCCCATTTAAAAGAAGTAAGTTGTTCCTGGTTGCTATAGTAACTGCGGACAGACTAGCATTTTTCTGTCATTATTATAATTTGAAAAGAAAATAAACTATTTTAAATTGTAAAGCATGGAGAGGACTATTCATCTAAAATAGGTCCCTAAACTGACTAAGAAGGAGGAATAACAGACATTTGCCACACTTGGGATTGGAACTCCACTTTCTTAGACTGAAATAGGGTTTCTGAAGGGCTAAGGAAGGGTAAGTTGTTTATCCTGATGCAGGAACTACAATGACAGAAAAGAAAAATGACGCAGTATTTCCATTCTTTAAAATAAGTAAAAAATTCAAAACTGCTTTCACAAGGGGATACATAATTAAAAACCTGTGATTTTTTTTTTTAGTATCCTAGGAATGTAGTCTGTGTGTCTCACTGTACATATTCAGTCTCTGCCCTCTATTACCATTTGCTACCATCATCTACAAGGGATAATTTATTTTACTCATAAAATAAAAGGCTTTCTCTCCTTTTCAATGAACTCTCCCTGTATTCACTCCCCATACAATCATTTAAAACCTTACTTTCTGCACAGAAAGTTTGAAAATAAAAAACCCAAAATATTAACAGTGAGGGACGCTGAGTGAATTTTACTTTATATTTCAATGTAAAATTTAAAATTTCTACAATGAATATGTATTTCTTTTATAATCTGAAAATTTTTAAACATAATATTGAGATAATGAGGAAGATACACTTTAAATCACTCATGGGTCCAAAAGACTTTCTAATAGAAATAAAATAATCTCTACATAACCCAAACATAACCAAAACACTACATATCAAAACCTATATGCAACAGCTAAAAAGGTTCTTAGAGAGATATTTATCACTGTAATGTATATATCTGAATATAAAAAGTGGAAATTAATGAGTTAACAATCCATTTTTAAAGGATGAGTTACTGATAAAGGAAATCCATATTTAGAAGAATTTTCTTTTATACGATTTCCCTCCTAGTATATTCTTGTGTACAGTAGTGAAATGCTGTGCATGAAGCTTTTCCCACACTGCTTTCTCTCCAAAGGTGTTCTTGTAAGTGTCCCAGGAATAAGGGACAAATGAAGGCTTTCCTACATCGTTCATGTTTATAGGGTCTCTCTGTAGTGGGAGAGCTCACACATTGCCTAAGATTAGAAAAAGACTTATAGATAGTCTTGTAGCGTAGCAGAATATGCTGTCCCAAAATAAGCCACTTTGGCATAGGATTATTCTGAGCTAATGGCAATGGAGAAGAAGCAGATACAAGACAATCTGTCCTCCCACTGTTTGCCTAAAAGCAGAATGTAAATTTTCAAAGATGTGACCCCTGTCCTTTCTACCAGGAAGGACAAAATTTCACCACTGGACACTTTAGACCCTTATCAGCCCAGAGGTGGCATCACAGGAATCCACATGACAAACTTTATTAACTAACCCTTATCTTCCACTAGTTTCCCTGTATATTTTTCTTCTCACAATTTACCACCCCTAGAAACTCAAAGTTCTCCTTTGAGTCACTCTTTTAAGAATTTGATGTTACTCTGTTAAAGGGCTACATAAGCTCAAGTTCTAACCACCCCTTTGAGTTACTTATCTCTGAGTGCTCCCATGTGTAAGCACAAGTCACATGCTAATAAATTCCTGTTTGTTTTTGTCTTGTTAATTTGTCTTTGTTAGTCCAGTTTACAGAACCCATGCCAGAGAACCCAGGATGGTAACTGGAAAAATGTTTTCCTCCTACAATCTCAAATTCGTTATATTTATATGGTTTATCTATGATGCAACTTCTCACATGTACAGTAAGATGTAAACAATTAGTGAAGGCTTTCCCATACTTTGTATCTTCATGTATTGTCTCTGATGTGAGTTCTCACATGTCTGAAAGTGTATAGGACAATGCCTATGCTTCTTACCGTTTGATAGTTTTTCTCCACTGTATGTTCTTATGTGTAGAGTGAACTTTGAAATCCCATGAAAGACTGTCCCTCAATTTTTACATTCATGAGGCTTCTCTCCATTGTAAATTCTTAAATGTTGAGTGAGGGACAATGTATTAGTTATCTATTGCTGTATAACAAATAACCACAAACTTAGCTTCTTAGAACCACACACATTTATTTTCTCACAATTTCTGTGGATCAGGCGTCTGGGCATGACTTACTGAGTCCTCTGCTCAGGGTCTCTCACAGCTGCAATCAAGGCATCAACCAGGGCTGCCGGCGGGGGGGGGGCGGGGGCGGGGGGTCTCATCTTCAGGCTCAGCTGAGGGAGTCCTGCTTATAAACTCACATGGTTGTTGTCAGGATTCAGTCCTTGCAGGTTATTTGACCGAATGCATCTGTTCCTTGCTGACGATTGGCTAGAGGCAGCCCTTAATTTCTGGCCAAGTTGGTCTCTTCAACATGGAAGTTCATTTCATTAAAGCTGGCAAAGGAGAGAGTCTGCTAGCAAGATAGAAGTCACAATCTCATGTAGCCAGATGCTACGGTCTGAATGTTTGTGGTCCCCCCAAATTTATATGTTGAAATCCTAACCCCCAAAGCTGATGGTATTAGGAGATGGGGTCTTTGGGAAGTGCTTAAATCATGAAGGTGGAACCCTCATGAATGAGATTAGCACCTTATAAGAAGAGAGGCTCCAGAGAGATCCCTGGCCCTTCTGTCTTCTCCCTTCCACCATGTGAGGTTACAATAAGAAGTCTGTGACCCAGAAGAGAACCCTCACCCAACCACACTGGCACCCTGGTCTTGGAATTCCAGCACCCAGAACCATGAGAAATAAATTTCTGATGTTTATAAGCTACCTAGTCTGTGGTATTTTGTTATAGTAGCCCAAATAGACTAAGATACCAGGACATAAAGATGATATTCCATCCCCTTTGCTACATTCTATTGATTAGAAGTAAGTCATTAGGCCAGCCCAAACTCAAGGGAGGGACTTACCCAAAGATATGAATACCAGGAAGTGGTGGTCCTTGGGGGACATCTTAGAGTCTGCCTGCTATGTATGAAGAATGACTAATGACTTCCCCACATTCTTTATTTACATATATATTGAACTTTTCCAATGTGAGCTCTCATATGTGCCCCAAAGGATAAGAAACAATAGAAGGCTTTTCCACATTCTTTGTATTTATAACATTCCTCTCCATTATGAATCCTCACAGAAGTCCTTAAATATGAGATACAATGGCAGGCTTGTCCACATTTCTTACCTGTGTCCAGGTGAAATCTGACATGAGTCTCAAGAGATAAATGATCCATAAAGACATTTTCATACTTACTGAATTCATAGGATTTTACTCCAGTAGAGGTACACTTTAGTACAGTAAGATGTGGAAATGGCTAAAGCTTTTTCCACATAGACTGCATTCATTACATTTGCAGAGGCTCTCCACCTTACGACTCCTTGAATATCTCCCTTGTTCTTGTGCTGAATTTTAATGACATAATATTCTCAGTTTTCTCCTAAGATGGAGAACCAGGAATCATTCTTTGTGATTCTTTCTATTTTCTGTTCATTGGGCTCTTTTTCTCCATGAATATCCTGCCTAACAACTGACTCGTGGTTTTAAGTCGAATCATGCAATCTACTGAGGCCAGACTCTTGAAGCTTTTCTCCAGCATCACATCTCTGCAGGGGTTCCTTTGAGCAGAAGACAGCAAAGCCTGCTCCCTCTGGGTAAATTCACAGCTATATCCTCAAAGACCACTAAGTCCACTTCCTGGCTTAAGCTTCTGGAGGTTTCTGTGGGCATCAGCCATACAGTCCAAGAGGGAAGAGGAAAGAAGGTGAAATTGGGGCCACCTGGGGCAATTTGAAACCAGATGAAAAAGGTTTGCCAGCAGAGCAGCTTAAGTTCTTACTTTGCAATAAGGTGCTTGTACTCAATTTTAAAACCTTCAACTGCAACTTCGATGATTTGCATTTTTCTCTTTTTCTACCTTATTCTTCTCCTCTACCTATCCCTTTTATGTGCCCTATCGCCATTCTTTGGAGCTATAGAAAATTGTTGTAATTAAAGAATTCTGTTGAGACTTCCCATCCTTTTTAGCAGGAATCCTTGGCCAAATATGTGACCTGTTATCCAAATATGTGTCAATTTGGACATTGGCTAAACCATATACTGCAGTAGAAAGCTGACCCACAATCCCTGCAGCCATCGGTCCTGAAACTTAAACATTAACTTGTGCAGCAATTGGCCGGGAAGAGCCAGGACTAGTCAATAACTGTCAGCTCCCCATTTCTTGTCCTCCCCCCCCACCATTCCAATTTAGGATCAACCAGAGAAAGCCAAATAGACTCCCTACACCAGGCACATAACATGCCCCGCTTCTAGGTAGCCCACCTCCAGCTTCCCAATGCCAGTGACCTCCAATCAGAGCATACTTGAAGCCTTCCATTTTTTTCACCATAAAGCTTTCCCGTTGCCCTGCCTGCCTTTGAATCTCTAACAAAACACAATTGATGGTGACTAACTCCCTTGCTATACTATAAAAAGCTCTGACTAAATAACCTCTGTTTGTTCTCTCTTTTTTTCCACAATTCTATTGTATATGTCTTTATTTTCATTATTTCAGACACTGGTGGTTCAAAAAATTTACTTCAATCTCAGGTATTCCTCACAAATGAAGGAAACATTGAAATTCAGATTTAGGAAAATTACATTTGTTCTATAAAGAAATAGGACTCCACCATTTCACTACATTCACGTGAGAGAAGAAAACTCTTATTAGAAAAAGGAAAAGCTTTTTCTTACTTTGCTTTCTTTCTGTAACATCTTTACTGAAATGTGATTCACATACCCTACAACTCACACATTTAGGGTGTACAATCCAATGTTTCTCGTATATTCGCAGAGTTGCACAACCACCATAGGCATTGTTTCTTTCTCCCAAGTTTCAGTATTTATAAGGTTTCATCAGTCCCAGACTGAGTAATAGTAAAAGCTAACATTTATGGAGGACTTGCTATGTGCTAGAAACTGTGCTCAATGCTTCACACATATTAGCTTATGGAATCCTAGTGTCAACCCTATGGAATAGTGACTATTATTATCACCTCCATTCTACAGGTGAGAAAATGGAAGCACAAAGAAGTTCAGTAATTTGCGTGGAGTCACAGAGCTGATAAGCATGGAACCAGGACTGGTACTGAGACGGTCGCACTCCAGAGCTTTGCCTTAACACCATCCATCCTACAGGTCAGTTGAATTCTAACACGTTAAAAAAAAAAAAAAAAAATTAGTCAAATAGAATTTGCTGTGCCTGTGAGGAAATGTTTAGAAAAGAACATTTTCTTAAGTTTTCATAGTCTTACTTCTAGACATCACCCCACCAGTCCTCCTTAGTCAGTTGGTCTCTGTGGAGTTTGGGTATTTTGAAAAATGATATAAATTTCTCCCATCAGCTACTACTTGAGTAAGTTACATCTTCCCATCTTCATGTTTTAAAATAGATTTATTCTATCATTTGATGGCTCATTTCATCCTCTCTCTCTCTCTTCTTTCTCTCCCTTCTTTCTCTACTTAAAAACAAAATCACTTCAGTGAATAGGACTCTTACTCACATACTATCTTCATATTTATTTCCACTAAGATGACCATTGAACCATTTTTGTTTTAGAATGTTTTCAGTTATCCTGATAATAACTAAAAGCCCTTGACTGCATCTGTAAATGACCAAGATAGTAATACAAACAAAAATACTAATCATTTGTGTGTTTATGTTTCTCTGAACATTTTCCAAACATTTTTACCTCTGACCTCAAAATATTCATCATTCATCTAGATATTTCCAAATGGTTCCCATTTAATGTTGTTAACAGCTGATGCTTCTCATTCCATGTTATACTCTTAGAAAAAGGGTTTGGGGATAGAAGGGCATGAGATGCAGAGTGAGGCTCTTGTCATAAAAACATTGTCATTGAAATCATCAATTCCTCCAACCAGAGCATTGTTTCAATAAGCAAACATTTTGATGGATAAAAATTTAAATTTTGCCAGCGAATTACGATTTTCCTTTGTTCTGAGCTTGAAGAGTGGTGGCTTGCCAGCTGTGTTCAGTGGAGCCAGGCTGGGCTCTGATTGGCATCTGTGCCTTGTTGGTTAAGATGGAGGACAGATGCCCTGCTTACTAACTTCACAGGCGGGGTGACTGGTTGGAAACTGGGTTGGCCGCTTCTCAGTGACAATGTGCTTTTAGAAGGCTTCCTTTTATGACTTAGACTAGTTTAGCTGCCAAACTAGCTGCTGAACTTGGCCTATAGCACTGCGAAATTTGCTCAAACAGCAGCTAATATTCTCACAGGTCCCCTGCCTGCTCTGGACAAATCATAGAGGAACAGCCATGTCCTCTATGTAGTGAGGACTTGTAATGTCCTCTCCCTGCTCCCCCTCCTTCAGTATGCAAGAGAGAAAGCCACGTCAGCTCCCTCACGTGTTCCAGCTGCACTAATCTTTTTTCTTTTATAAAAAATTTATTTTATTTATTTTTGGCTGCATTGGGTCGTCGTTGCGGTGCACGGGCTTCTTACCGAGGTGGCCCCTCCTGCTGCGGAGCACAGGCTCCAGGCACGCAGGCCTCAGTAGTTGCGGCGCACAGGCCCAGCTGCTCCGCGGCATGTGGGATCCTCCCAGACCAGAGCTCGAACCCGTGTCCCCTGCACTGGTAGGCAGATTCCCAACCACTGCGCCACCAGGGAAGCCCTGCACTAATCTTTTTTTTTTTTTTTGCGGTACGCGGGCCTCTCACTGCTGTGGCCTCTCCCGATGCAGGGCACAGGCTCCGGACGCGCAGGCTCAGCAGCCATGGCTCACGGGCCCAGCCGCTCCGCGGAATCCTCCTGGACCGGGGCACGAACCCGTGTCCCTTGCATCGGCAGGCGGACTCCCAACCACTGCGCCACCAGGGGAGCCCTGCACTAATCTTGCTGACAGAGAGCTTTGGTTGTAGGCAGGACCAGGCAGGCAGTTAATTATACCCAGAGTTAATTGAGTGGTCATATTAACAGTCTAGTCTCATGAGGTCTAAAAGAAGATTCCAGAAATTTCGGTGTATAAGACCCTCAAGATGAAGTCGAATGAGACATCATGTTCTTTGTGACCTTCCCCTTCAATTTGGGATGATGATTTCATTAATCAGGATTCCTTGCCCCCTGTCATTCGCTTCTAATTGACAGACTCTAATTAAAATAGCAAATGGGATCCTCACGGGCAGTTTCTTCCGTGTTTCTTCGGTGACCATTCTGTTCTTGACTGATTTAGCATGGCTCTTTCCCCTGAATTAACAGGCAAGTTAAACTTTATATTCCCTTACATTTTTATTACTCATAATTAGGAAGTGAAAAAAATCATTATGCATTTTACAACTTTAAAATGTAAAAGTAAATTGGATACTCAAATAATGTGGGGCTAATTGCCTAATCGGAGGTGAGCCAGAGTCAGGTGGCGTGCCACCATTGTTCCTGTGCCCAGAATCTACTGGACCCTTCACCCCAGCATCCCAGACCAAGCCAATTTCCACAATAGGGATACATTTCAAGGGACTTACCTTTAAAATATGCCTAATTGTAAAATTGATTCTAAACATAAAATCATTTCACAACAACAAAAATATTGGCTTTAATTCTAAAACCTGGTGTATTCTTTCCATTCCTGCATTATATAAACATGGACGTATTCACATTACTCTAAGCTCCTTGGGGCCAAGCAATGTCTTATTCAGCTTTTAATCCTGTGTAGTCTGAGCTCAGCACACTGTACTTGCACGTACTCAATGACTCAATCAAATGAATAACCCAACTATATCACCCCACCTCATTGCTTACACTTAACTTTGTTTAGTACTCTTACATCTGTTTTTAACATTCAGCTGCACTTCACATCAGTAACTTGAGCACTGAGGATCAAGTTGTAGAGGCTTATAATGGCCTTTCTTAAAACTGTTGCCTTAGTCTAGTCTCATAAGAAGAAAGCATGAGTATTAAGTCCTGATTACACCTTACCACAAAAACAAGAGGAAATTAGCCATGAATGAAAGAATTTCATTAAAATGAAATATGCTCAGTAATTACCTCTAATGGTATTGATTTTTTTAAACAAGAATTTTATTAAAATGGGATTTTCATTTCTTGGCCAATCCATAGTCTGTTTTTTTTTCTCTGAGTGGAAAATACCAGATTTCAACTGGTCACATTTTGACTCTTAACTATAACAATGCTCTTTGCCTCAGAAATGAGATTTAAAAATTACCTTTGTGGAGTTACAGACTTAGGAAGGAAAGGGAATCAGGATGCTGGGGAGGAAAGTGGAATTTCTCATTCTTCATTCTTCTTCAGGAAAGGCCTTCTCACTAAATATCAACAGTGATTTCCACATTACATTAAGAAGAGATAAGATACCAGTGCAGTTGCCTGTAATCGCAGTGCAGCTAAGGTTTTTCACAACTGCCTGAGAGAACTCAAATTCACCAAGAAATAACAGGTATTTACTCCATTGGGTAACACACATGCATTCATGAGAATCACACGGTCACGTAAATGTCTTAAGAGACAGGAGAGTGGGTTATCCTGAAAATTAGCCCTGGCTCTATACTAGCTGTAGGAAACCATTCTCTCCTCACCTAATTCATAGATGTGTCAGAAGGGCACAACCCCTGAAATCCCTCCAGGACCAGAGGAAGATTCCACGAGCATTTATATAACGGCTGGAAAAGGGAGCAACAAATATGTGTGAATACATTGCAGCAAGTATTCTCTTCTGCGACGGAGTCCCCATAATAAAATTAGGGAGGTTGCCATTATGGGATGACCCACAACCCCTCCCAGTTTGCCTGGAACTGAGGTGTTTCCCAAAACGTGGGATATACAGTGCAAAAACTGGCAGCCTTGGGCAAACCAGAACGATCACCCTGCATTTGATGATAAAAACCGTCCATTTGTGATTACATGTATTTCGGGCCCCACTGAGTTAGGGTTATTTAGACACAAAGCAACTCTTCTACTGTAGAAAATGGGGGCATTCTAGGATCCCACTTTTGGGAATTGGGATTAGGAATAGAGAGACCTAACCTGTTGGGATAAAAAGAATATTGTCAATATTTCCAGGAGAAGAAAGAGGAAGTGTTAGGTTTTGTTTTTTTAGAAAAGGGTTATTTAAATACAATCAGCCCATGAACTGCCCCAGTACCCTAGCCATCCCCAACTCCTTATCCCAAGGGGAAAATTAGGTTCCCTTATCCCTTTCTTCATCTATTAGTGTCAGGCTACCCCCCCTTTTTTTTTTCCTGTAAACCTGGTTTTAATGCCTATTCAAACTCTTTCATATACAAATGGTGGTGGAGGTACAGCAGGTGATTTAATCTGTACCCAACAGAGGTGAATTTAGGGCTCCTCCTACATGAGCTTCTCAGCACACCACCACCTGCCATTGACCAAGGAACAGCTTAGCAGGCAGATGTATTCAAAGCTCTTGGGTTAAGATTCCTTCCCCTTTGTTATTCTACATTAGGCGATGACCCAGCCCGCTGTCACCTTACACCTGCATCTATCAATCAAATGGGACAATAAAGATCTCCTTGGTGTTAGTGGAAGCCAGGGTCCACCCGTAAACTTTTCAAGTGCTCTGGGTAGATGCTACATGCCACAGAAACATTAAAAGTCAGAAAACTAATATAGTGTGAACCCCTAGAGATTAAATTTGTTCCTCTGAATGTTTCTACTTCTTACCATGTGGTGGGAGGGACCTAGAACTGAGAGTGGATTGTGAAATACTGCAATGGAGAAGGGGACTTATATGTAAATAAGTCTTGTTTTCTTTGGAGATAGATTGGAAGTATCTATAGCTTTGTTTTCATGATGGCAGATAAAAAAAATGGTTCCCAAGTTTCTAGATTGGGGTCTTCTCAATATTCCTGTCTGGACTTGAAGAGTCTACAACCATTGAGAGAAGGATACTAATAGCAACAAAGGTTTACATTTAGAGGCACAGAACTTACATGGCTACAAATATTTTGTGGTCCAGGGGTTGATGTGCTTTAGCTGTGGAGCCAGGATTTCTAGAGGCAGGATCTTAGGCAACTTGTTTAGCCTCATTAAGTATGCTTCATTATTTTCACCTGTAAAATGAGGATTAATAATAGTAACTGTCCCAGGGAGATATGGAGAGAATGCAATAAGAGAGTGCATGCAGGTGGCTTAGCATAGAACCAGGTCCACGGTGCTATCAATTTTATTATGGCCCCTTGTACCTACAGAGTATAAGGGACTGTTGATGTAGGCACAGATGCATAGGTTCACATTCAGGACTTACATGGCTCTCAACTCCAGGAAGCATTGAAAGATACTAAGGTCAGGGGTTGGGGTGGGGGAGAGATGAATAGGTAGAGCACAGAGGATATTTAGGACAATGAGAATTCTCAGTATGATACTGTAAAAAAGAATATATATATCATTATACATTTGTCCAAACCTGTAGAATGTACAACACCAAGAGTGGACCCTAATGTAAAGTATGGACATTGAGTGATTATGATGTGTCAGTGTAGGTTCATTGATAGTAATAAATGTACCATTCTGATGGGAGATACTGATAATGGGGGAGGCTGTGCATGTTGGAGGAGTAGATGGGACATCTTTGTAACTTCCTTTCAATTCTGCTACGAACCTAAAACTACTCTTAAAAAATGTAATAAAAAAAATGAAAAAAAAAAAACCCCCAAAAACTACTAAGAGCTAGGTCTTCCCCCAGACCAATTAAATTGCAGTCATTAGAGTGTAGGACCCAGGCCTTGATGTATTTTTAAAGCTCCATGGGTTGATTCTCAAGAGTAGTCAAGGTTGAGAATTACTGATTTACAGACTCTGTTGGTTGTGACTTAAGACCTAATAGAAATCAGCTGCTTTGTGATTGCCAGCCTTTGAGTTGGCCCACGGGTGATTCTGCTAAGTCTGTCAGGCTATATAAGATGTGGGCAGAGTTCTGAGACAATCAATCTGACCCCCACCTTAGGCGGGTAGCTTTTCGGTGGGAGGGTCGCAGAGCAGGGCGCCAAGGCTTCGTGAGGGTTGAGAGAAGAAAGTGGTAGCGAACAGGAGGGAACTCTTGGCTCTTCTCAAGTGTCTTCACAGGGTCCCCTGTTCCTCTAGGAAACAAAAAATCAGCGAGTTAAGAGTTTCGAGTTCTGAGTTAGTGCTCAAACTGGGCTGGGGCAAAAAGGAGATGCCAACTTACAAATCTAGACCAAAATCATGGTCTGGTTCAGTGAGGGGTTGAAAAACTAGACACAAATTCAGCACATCCAGCTGTGGAGATGCTAGCACAGCTTTCTCCTTTCTGACCTCTAAAGCAGGGGATAGTTCTGAGTTCTCTTATAAACTTAAAGGGCAATCTCTCAAGAATGATCACATAGCTTTTGGGGGCTGGTTCAGCTTCTTTAGACTGATGAAGATATTTGGACCTGAATTACGCCATCACCTGCATATGAAAGCAGTGGTATTTATTTAAGTCATTCTCTGAGCTTCTGTTTCCCCAACTTTAAAATAGGAACAGTAATACCTACCCCTTACTTCTCCTCAAAGGGAATTTGTGATGATAAACAGAAATAATATTCCACATAAAACTCAGTTTGAGCTCCTAGAAAGAAATGAGTACAACTTAAATCAAGGTAATATTATTGTCATGAAAGAAGGTGCTGGAACAAGTTAATATTCTGATTCCTATCAGAGTACTGTCTTTCTGGGCAAAGCACAAAGTTTCCCAGGAGAGATTTCTCTCAAGTATTAGCCAGTAATCCCAACATTCCATTCCTTCTAATGAGCCACGCTTTGAAACTTGCCAAAACCTATAAGGCATCCAACAATAGTAAGGCAGTCAAAAAGTTTGTGTTAACCTTAAAATGAGTTCCAATCTATACCCTGACATATTTAATAATGTTTCCATCTCCTCCACTTTGAGGTGAATACCTCATTGAAGTGAGCAAAGTATGCATTTCACACGTTTGTTTGTGCTTGGTATTGTTTTTTGGGCCACTGACACTTTTCTCCAAGGCTAGTTTAACAGCCCTATGGGGTTTTTGATTATAGGAAAAAATGTTGGCTCTAGCCTCCCAGTTGAATCTTAAATAGTTCTTTCTTTTCTGTGATGGACTGTCCCATTATGATTAAACTGTAACCATTTGGTGGGGGGAGCACTTTCACATCTCTTCAAAATTTGCTTTTTTTCCTACTTAAGCTCACTATTTCTTTTAACTAACTATTCTTTCTGTAAACTCTTATTAGCATTTCAAA
The DNA here is from genome assembly GCF_039906515.1 of Pseudorca crassidens. NCBI lineage: Eukaryota > Metazoa > Chordata > Mammalia > Artiodactyla > Delphinidae > Pseudorca > Pseudorca crassidens. Next base: position 31,797,078 of record NC_090301.1, read on the forward strand.
CCTGATAATATATTATAGCTCTGAGGCACATCAGATCTTTTGTACACCCTGTCTCCCAAAATGTTCTCAAGAATTAAAACAGGAAAACAAACAATGCACTCTAATTTGCTAAATTCTGCCCTACAAAATTTAGGCATGCAGTCTGACTAACAGCTGGAAGGGAGGGAGAGGCAGAAGTGCGGGAGAAGGAACAAAACGTGGATATTTTTAAAGAGTTGGGAAGTCAGTGAGGGAGAAGATAGCAGGTAGAGATACTTGGACCAACAGGGACTAGACTATGATTACTTAGTGGACACAATGCTGTTTTGGTGGGAGGATTCAATTATAGTATTATCATGCTCTTTGTTGTGGATCCGCTTGGGGGAATCTCCAATCAGCAGTTGGCGATCCACTGATGGATCTCTAAGTTGCTGTTCCACTAGAATCCTTCTTTCCTCTTGCTCTCCTCATGCTTTACAGTTTCAGTAGGAAGGCAGTGGAAATGACAAGTAACTGATGTCAACTAGAACGTGTGCTCCTCAAGGAGAGTAGAATAGGAATCTCGGGTTCACTAGCCATACATCCAATGGTAACAGTGTTCCAATTTCCTTCTGAAGAGCCCCTTCCTCCTGTAGAGCCCATGTTGTTTGGATGGGACTAGAACTAAAGCAACCAAAGCGTTGCATTCCCCGGGAGTGGCTATATGGCCCAACAATAGCCGATGAGATACATGAAATTCTGCATCTTTCCCACGGGATGTGTTGGATCAGTGGCAGCCATCTTGCACCACAAGATCCTTCTTTGAAAATAGTCAACATATTAGAAGGCAGAGGTAAGAGATTAAAAAAAGAGAAGCTAGGGGAATTCCCTGGCGGTCCAGTGGTTAGGACTCCGTGCTTCCACTGCAGGGGGCCCTGGTTCCATCCCTGGTCAGGGAACTAAAAAGAAAAAAAAAAAAAAGAGAAGCTGGGACCTGACTGGCATCACCTGAAGACTGGTCAACCAGTACCCTAAATTGTTAAGTTATGTGAACCACTTAAGAGCCTAGCTAACATAGACAAAACCTACGATTTATTCACTCTATTTCCCCAGAACCTAACTTGGTAACTGGCACAGAGTGGGCACTCAATAAATACTTATGAAACAGTACCGAGTTTTTAAACATCCCCGTCAGCAAAAATACTGCTCTTTCTCATCTTCACTCAACACTTCATTTGTAGGAAATCCAACTCCCCCAGCCAGCAGGGAAGAGGAAGCAGTGCCAAGACACGGAGGAAAATGAAAACTGTGTTTCCTCATAGAAGACTGGGGACCGTCAGTTACTGCGTGCCTAAGGCACTACCCCGCACACGAGGACAGCAGTCACTTAGCATCTTCACTCTTCCCTTGGATTTTCCTGGCCAGTCTTCACAGGCTTTCTTCACCAGCAGAAACATTCTCTTCCTCATCATCACGCTTTGGTATTTTACCACAATATCCCAAACTGAATTTCCATTCATTTCGTGCTCAGCCATTGAATCCTGAGGTTATTGACATTTGTAGTTTTGACTTGGAATCCTTTAGGAGCATATTGCCAAACAACGAAGCCAGAAGAACATTTTTATAACAAAGCACTTATAACTGGGAGTTGGGAAATTTACCGAGAAACAGAAGGCTTGGCCTTGGTTCTTGGCTTTGCCAGCGACTTCCAGCATAACTTAAGAAACCATCAGTTCACTTGGTTTTACTTTTTGCCCCAAGTCCTTGAAAAACAGAGCTAGAAACATCTCAGAGTAGAACAGCCACGCTGATTCCACCATGGGAGGACACTATATGAAGAAGGACTTAAATATTAGGGCCTCAGTCTGTAAATATGATAGTGGATAGACTGAACACTGATTTGTTCACTAAATTCTAGGGTACTAGGAGACACATACCGACTTTGCGAGAGGCACATTTAGGTATATCAAAGTAGAGTTCTATTTTATGTAGCAAGAGTAGTTTTTTTTTTTAAATTCGTGAATACGAGATCCACAAATGGATTAAGAGGAACTATGATGATTTGTGGTATATTCCACAGAGAGAGAGAAGGCTGGACTTGATTAATCTGGGTCTGACCCATAAAAAAATCTTATGTTTATATTCTTTATCTGACTATAAAATGCATTCAAGAGATCTCATAAGGACTTTGTTGCTGAGGCCCTGAGATTGCTCAGCATAAGGAAGACATAAATGGAAATGTTATCTTGATGCACAGACTTTGAGAGCTGGACAGTTTACTGCTGCTTACCAGTTTGAAGGTCCTGGGAAAGTTCCCTTACCTATCCGTGCCTCATCCGTGCTTCATCTGAAAACCGCGGAAGGTAACAGTGACCACCTGGATTAGATTTCTATTGTTGCTGTAAAGAATCGCCACAAACTTAATGACTTAAGACAATACCAATGTATTTATTATCTTACGGTTCTCAAGGTCATGTGTCAGAAAAAGGTTTGACTTGGCTACAAAGTGTCTGCAGGGCTGCATTTCTTCTGAAGGCTTGAGGGGAGAGGTCATTTCCTTATTTCTCTTCAAGTCTAGAAGCTGCCAGATGCCTTGGTTCCCTGGCCTCCTTCCATCTTCAAAACTGCAAGCATGTCACTCTGTCACTCTGACCTCTGCTTTTGTTCTCACATCTTCTAATCTGACTCTGACCCTCCCGTCTCCCTCTTTCATTTATAGGTCAATTGTGATTATGTGGGCCCACCAAGATAACCGAGGTTAATCTCCCCATGTAAGATCTTTAACTTAAGCACAGCTATAAAGTTCCTTTTGCCACATCAATTAACATATTCTCAGGTTCCAGGGATTAGGACTTGGACATCTTTGGGAGGGGGTGGGGGAAGGAGGCATTATTTCTTCTATTTACCCTACCACCCCAAGGGTTGAGAATAAAATGAGACAACGCTCATAGTAAATTTAAAACAGAGCCTCAAAAGTAATAAGCATAAAATAAATGCTAGCTGTTGTCATCACCTCACTGACAGTTTGTATTATTAGTCTCAGGATTTCTCATATACGTACAGGTAATCCAACTTTTCACTAGACAAAGTTCATTTTCCTAAAGAAAATGTGCTTTCCTTCCTAGTGTCCCAGTTCTCTTTGGCTAAGACAACCCATAGACCCAGTTGGTCAACCAGTCCAATCTCCGTGGCAAGCAGAGCCCCCTTTAGTCATCTGGCCTCGACACCAAGCCTCCTTTGATGAGGACCTCTGAGTCACACGGGAAGTCCATTCCATTCAACAATGGCTCTACTGGTTAGAAAGGACTCTCCTGGGTTTGAATCAATCCATATCCATGTGCTTTCTCCACAAGTCCTAGATCTGCAATCTGGCCAGAGTCACCTCCAATCTCTCAGACATAGGAAAACCCTTTAGATGCTTAAGGAACATATCACACGCCTGCTGCATCTTCTCTTTTCTGGGCTAAATATACACAGGGGTTCCTTAGCCTGACACCTCTGCTGTCTAAATGTGAACTCAGAAATGTTTGTGATACTCCAGATATTTCTGACCACTCATCAATAATTCCTCTTCCTTCTCACCCTGTCGCCTCCACCCTCTGAAGTTAAAGCCAATCTTCCTGTTATGACACGCTCTACTTAAGGACCCTTATGAAAGTATTGTTACAATAATAGTGGCCATTATTAGTACAATATATGTCTGACTCTTCTTTCTTATAGATTAGAGTTTTAGAGATATTATTTTTGCCTTATTTTTTCCAGTGTTTTATACCACCATGTGAAAATCAAGGTAAATGTAGTCCACTAACTAACAATGTTGAAAATAAATTGGGTAAAAACTGGCTCTTGTACTCACTGCTGATGAAAGTATAGCTGGATACACTTTTGTAGAAGGCAACATATGAAGAGTCTAAAATGTCATCTTTTCTCAGAAATTCCATTTCCCAGGATTTATCCCAAGGATATGACAAAAAAAGACACATATATTTATGGAAAAGGATGTTCATTATGACATTATTTATAACAGCAAAAGGAGAAAAGGAAACAGCCTAACTGTCCAACCACAGGGAATTGCTTAAGTGAATTATGCCACGTCATGTGATCAAGCGCTCTTTTAAAGTATGTTTAAGGATATTGAAATAGTCGATATTAAATAAAAAGGAAAGATGCAAAAGAGAATGTACAGTCCGACCCCAATTTGTAAAAAGTAAACAAAACAAAACACTACCAACGAACTGGGGTGAGGAGGGATAGAAAAAAGACTTCATGGAAATACGCCCAAATATCAAGTGATTATCTCTGCCTAATTACTATTCTCTTCTTTATTTTAGTTTATAACTTTAAAATCTGTATAATGAACAGCTTTTCTTATTTTTATATATAGACTTTATTTTTTAGAGCAGTTTTAGGCTCACAGTAAAGCTGAGTGGAAAGTACAGACATTTCCCATATGTTCCCCCCAGCAATATATTCACAACCTCCCCCGCTATCAACATCTGCGCCAGAGAGGGGAAGATGGAAGAGGAGATGGAGAAGGAGATGGAAGCATAACAGGCCAGCAGAATGGGAGCTTGATGGGAGACCTCATGGACAGAGCCAGGAAAATGACCACTGCTGCGAGGCTACTGCCTCAACGTAGCTGTCACCTCTGTGGGACTGTAGTCAAATGCTTCGTGGCAGAACAGGGGCCACTATTGGTCAGTATTGCCAGGAATCAGATGACAAACTGGATGCAGTGCTGAGAAAAGGGAGAGGCTAGGGCTCACTGGGCCCCTTTTGTTTGATGGTCACAGTATTTGACCATTGATGACCTTCCAAGAGTATTAGTTTCTGTTTCATTTCTGCTTTCCCAATATCATGCAAATTTTGATCAACTCTAGCTTGGAATGATATAGGCAAGGGAATTGTGAGAAACATAGTTCTGAGCCTTAGCCTAGTTGAGAAAATCCAGTGCAACGTAATTACAGGGTGTATATCTTTCATCTTTTTATTTTGGGGTGTTTGGTATGTAGATATTTCATGCAAACTACAGCTTGCCTCAGAGAAGCTTCTGGAATAGCCAATTCCTGGACACTATTCGTGGCTCAGTCCTGTGAGGAGATGGTGCCTACTCCAAGATTCTCACACTTCTAGCCCAAGGTTGATATGGGTTTGCAGAGTTTCCAGAACTACCCACACTCCTTTCCTCTTTTCCATGACATTCTCCTGAACATGGTTTCTTCCCCTCTTGGAACACACATTCAAGCTACATCTGGGTTGCCTGAGTGAGGAAATCAGTACTCTCTCTGCTTTTCAAAGATCTCCCTAAGGCTGTGATGCCATCCTGCATGGGACCTTTCAAAAGTCTTCCTTATACTTCATAGAGATGTCTATAAATATAGGTCTTGGAAATTTCTTGTCCACTTGGTTCATGGTAGTATTGTAAAGCACAGGCTGTGGAGACAGGCACTCTGAAATCTAATCTCTAGTCTTCTAATAGCTACTTGTGGAATCTTAAACACATCATTTTACCTCCTGGGCCACAGAATCTTCATCTGTAAAATAGTACTTGACTTTAAGAACTCTTCCATCTCTAAAGTTATATAAACCAAATAGGGAAACCCTGTAAAGCAGGCAGTAGAGTTTCCTTTCTGATAAAGGGTTGGGTATGGGAGAATTTTTAGACATCTTTAAATTCAGGGTGATTTGTGCATGGTAAAGAACAATATGTGGGCTAAATGGAAAAATAAGCAAGTATCAGTGCTCTGCCATGCAGGCTCCTGGTTATTGCTTTGCTCTCAGAGAAGCTGGGTGCTGCAGAGATCAGGAAAACGAAGGTTAACTTTGCTCCTTTGTGACTGACAGTGCTTCAGGCTATGACAAGCACTCTTTCATTGCAAGACTAGATAACAATGGAAATAAGACATCCTCTATTTTTTATCAAATACAGTATTTGCCATCTCTTGTTAGGGAACATGATGCAATTAAACTACCAATCTTACCCTCTGTGTTCTTCTCTCACTCACGACTGGTTCAAACAGAATGTTAGCTGATACTTTAGATTCTCTTAAGCAATACTCAGTGTCGAAAATGTTTGTCTGATTCTGTCCTGTGTCCAACTTTCAGTTTAAAAAATAAATGAGAGAGGAAGAAGGTTTTCGTTGATTGCAAATTCATATGGGAGGTTTTAAGTTTTTTGCAGGCAAATTGCTTTAGGTACATTGACTTCCTAATTTGTGTGTGGCTAATTGGATTTCCTGATTAAAGGACATGGACATTGTTCCAAGACGGCAATTGCTAGACTGGAGTCCTCTGGTGGCTGGAAAGGCCTCTGGTGTGTAATCCTACACCTCTGATTTGATGTGATTAGTGGTGTCTAAAGCCAAAGGAAAATCATGAGACTTCTCAAAGCAACTTTGCTGGTGAGGACAGTCTTCCCACAGTCTCAAGAATTCTCCAGAGCTCAGCTGAGCCTAGATCCGGAGTCTTACACATGACTTATCAGGATCAGGAGAGCTGTCCCAGTGCAGGGATACCAGACTGTACCAACTTTGGGACCCCATTAGCACGGGGATGTCAATAGGCTGTCCCCCCAACCACTAGGGGTCCCAATTGCTTTGAGGATGTCACACAATCTTTGTACCCGTGCCCGTGCCTATCTTTAATGAACCATGCTTCATTAAACTTAAAAATGTTGACTCTGTTAAACCAATAGCTCTGTCTGGTTCATTTATACCTCCCTACTGTTGCTTTGATGGTGTGAAATGCCACCTGATCCTAGATCTGGTTTAAGCCTCCAATATACCATCAGGTGAGACGGTAACTTATGTCTAAATAAAGACTCAGTGCATCCAATTTTGAACCTATCCCATTTTTTTACCCTAATTTCTGGTGTCCCCAAATAAAAGTCAAGGGAATATAAAATATTACCTAAAGCAAAACTAAAATTGCATGTTTTAAATTTTTATGTCAGGAAATGCAAAATTAATACTGTCCTTGTGACATTGCTCATTAATACTGTACTTAGACTAAGCTATGGTTTTAATGGCCTAATTCAAAAGAGTGGAAAATTTTATTTTACTTAATTTAAATCATTTAGATGTATGAGCTCCTTTATTTCCACTGGCACTTTTTCACATTAAGTGTAATAGGGCAGAAGTCCAGTTCATACTCTCTCAGAGAACATTAACTCTTGATAGACGGAAATGAAGGGGAGCCTCTGAATACTTAGGACATAATGACCTGAATGGATCAGGAGAGCAGGGGGACGGCCACGTGATCAGGTCAGAGAAAATGTGCAAAGCAACTTGGAGGTAGTGGTTTTCAGTAGGACTTCCCCATTCAGAACAGCTGGGAAATGGGCCACAGCTTGTAGGAGTGGCAAGATTTCAGGAGCGTGGAGGTGGTGATGATATTCAGAGCTGCCACTAGGCCTGGTAAAGGAACAGACCGAGAATCAATGGAACAAGGCCCTGCAAGCAGCAGGCCCAGCTTCTAGTCAAAAGATCGTCATAATCCCAATGGCAGAGCAGAGCTGTGGCTTAGGGAGTCTGAACCCTCTTCCCAGCCCTGCCAGCCTCAGTTTTCTCATCTATCATATGAGGGTCTTGGGCTGGAAGACCTCTAAAGTCGCCGCTGGTAATCACTGGTATAGGAATGCATAAGAAATAGTCATTCATTTGTTAAATATCTTCTATATGAATAGTTATATACCAGTAACAGCACTATTCACAGTATTTTTCTTCATTACGATGGATATGTGATATAAAAGCAACCGTTCAGAATGTCTCCCAAACTAAGATGCTTCATTGTTCTTAATATTTCTTATAAATACTATTGTCTTCTGTACCACTTACTTTTAGCCCAAATAAAACAAGCCCAAAGAAATAAAAATATGCCGAATTGTAAGATACTCCAGAAGAAAGGTGTCAATGTCAGCCAGTGACTTCCTGAGAAATTTTTCTGTTCCTTCATTCTCTTTAGCACTGAGTAATATTCTGTTGTCCAAATGCACCACAGTTTATTTATCCTTTCATTTACTGACAGTCATCTTGCTGCTCCCAAGTTTTTCGCAATTATGAATAAAGCCGCTCTAAACCTCCATGTGCAGGTTTTGGTGTGGACATAAGTTTTCGTTTTATGTGGGTAAATACCAAGGAGTATGACTACGAAGTGGTACGATAAGAGTATGTTTACTTTTGTAAGAAACCACCAAATTGTTTTCCAGAGCGGCTGAACCATTTTTGTATTCCCACCAGCAGCGAACAAGAATTTCTGTTGCTCTGCATTCTCATCAGCACTTGGTGTCGTTGGTGTTTTGGATGTAGGCCATTCTAACAGGTGTGTTGTGAGATCCCAGGGTTATTTCTGTTCCTTCATTCTACTCAGTGCAAATGCACTAAATGGAGCAGCGTCCAAAAGTAAGAAAAGAAGGAGATATTTTAATTTTTCTGTAACAATTTTCCTTTCCAGCATAGCAGCATATAAACATTACTGGATCATCACACTCATTTTTAGAAGGAAAACTGTCTTCAACAGTCATTCTGTAATGAGAAAGGAGAACACTGACACCAAGTGGGCTGCAGGAACGGGGTTAGAGATTTATAGGTTAGAGATATAGGCTGGCTCATAAGAAATGTACCCATCAACATAGAAATATTGCATAAAGGAAGGTGTGGGATTCTGACTCAGGATGTGGTTTATTATTTAAGAGCCAGGCAGGAGTCAGACTGCCTAGGTTCAAATGTCACCACCACCTTCCCATTAATAGCTGTGTGACTTTCGGTAAGTTATTTAACTTCTCTATGTCTCAGTTCCAAATTTGTGTATCCAGCTGCCCACCTAACAACTGTACTTACATGGCAAAGTTAGCATGTCCAAACAAAACTCTTTATTTCCATCCCCGCAAAGCTGCTCTTTCCAGTTTTCCACAACTCAATAGAAGGAAACTTCCTTCTACCAAAAGCAGCATGGAGTCATACATGACTTTTCTCTTCCTCTCATATCCCACATCCAGTATGTCAGCAAAATCCTGTGGGTTCAACCTTAGAAATACATCCTCAAGGTGACCCCTTCCCACTTCCTCTATTTCTTCCACCCTAGTCCACCATCCTCTCTCTCACTTGGGCTCTTACAATAACCTCCAAGATGGTGTCTCCTTTCCCAGCCTTGTCCCTTAGCAGTCCCTCCTCAGAATATCTAGAATATTCTTTTTAAGTTCCAGTTATAATGTGTCATTCCTCTGCTCAAACAGCTTCAGTGACTTTCCATCTCAGAGTCAAATCTAAAATCCTCACCATGACCTATGAGACCCTACCAGATGATCCCATACTATTTCTTTAACCTCAAATCCTATCATTCTCCCCATTACTCACTCTACTCCAGACTCACTGACCGCCCTGCTGGTCCTAGCACAAGCTAAGGAAGTGATTCACTCTCTTTGAACTTTCTTTCTTTAGATATTTATCAGGCTAACACTCTCCCTTCCTTCAAAGCTCTGCTCAGATGTCACTTTTTTAGAGAGACTTCCCCAACTCTCCCAGGGAAAACATCACCCCTTCCCCCAGCACTCTCCACCTCCTTTCCTTGTATTTCCTAGCACTCCATCTGACGCATACATATTTATTAACTCTCTATATTCCCTTACTAAATGGTTATCTCCATGAGAGCAGGAACTTTACCGGGTTTGTCCACTGCTGTCCCCCCCCCCCCAATGCCTAGAACAGAAAGTGCTCAACAAATATTTGTTGAATTAATGAATATGAAATATTGGGATATATTAATTATGAAAATATGAAATAATTGGGATAATGATAGTACCTACCACATGGTGTTGTGTGATTTTAAATAAGATAATAGATGTAAAATACAGTTCAATAAATATTAACTGTTAGTGTTAATATCAGTCAAACTCGCTTTGCTATCTAAGAGGTTGATCTAGCAGTGGGGGCAAGCCTTAAGGTCATGGGAAAATCAAAGGCAGCTGGGTTACAGCACATTAGCTCAAGAAGGAACCATCAAAGATGAAGCAGAACTTAGTGGTTGGCTTGGAGGGTACTGGAACTGAATCCAGACTGAGACAGAAATAGGTCTATGAACACTAGGTTAGTGGTCAGAGCCCCAGCAAAGTTGACTAGGGTTCAAGACCAAGCTCCAGTCCCACTGAAATTAGAGAAAGTGATGAAGCAATGCACTCCAGGGAGCACTCAAGTATTTCCTGCTTAGCTCCTCATCTCACGTGTGTGCGCACGCGCACGCGCGCGCACACACACACACACACACACACACACACACACACACACACGAGTCTCTGGGGAAGAAAGGGCAAGAGCTGCATAAATAATTCTCTCCAGGGCTTCCCTGGTGGTGCAATGGTTGAGAATCTGCCTGCTAATGCAGGGGACATGGGTTCGAGCCCTGGTCTGGGAGGATCCCACATGCCGCGGAGCAACTAGGCCCGTGAGCCACAACTACTGAGCCTGCGCATCTGGAGCCTGTGCTCCGCAACAAGAGAGGCCGCGATGGTGAGAGACCCGCGCACAGCGATGAAGAGTGGCCCCCGCTTGCCACAACTAGAGAAAGCCCTCGCACAGAAACGAAGACCCAACACAGCAAAAATAAATTAATTAATTAATAAACTCCTACCCCCAACATCTTTAAAAATAATACTAATAATTCTCTCCAGGGCACAGGGCAAGGTGGCAGACATGCCACGTCTTGAGTGCAGTGTGTCTAGAGGAACAGCACAGATGAGAAGAAGGTGAGCAGAAAGGCAGGGAGTGTGGCCAATGGGGAGAGAGCCCTTGGAAGAAGAGTCAGAGGCTTCTCTCATTATGTCAAGGCCTTGAAGATGGCTGCTATGTTGGACAGGTATGTTATTACTTTGCTAGGGCTGCCATAACAAAGTACTGTAAATGGGGTGGTTTAAACAACAGAAATTTATTGTCTCAGTGTTCTGCAGCACAGATGTCTGAGGTCAAGGTGTCAAGGGTTGGTTCCTCCTGAAGGATCTGAAGAAAAATGTTCATAATCCTCTCCTAGCATTTGGTGGTTTGCTGGCAGTCTTTGACCATCCTTGCCTGGTAGACACATCACCTTGAACTCTGCCTTCATTTTGACATGGTGTCCTCCTTGTGCCCATGCCTTGTGTTCAGATATTCCCTTTTCATAAGGACATGAGTCATATTTGATTAGTGCCCACACTAGTGACCTCATTTTAACTTGTTTATCTCTGTAAAGACCCCCTTTATCTCCAAATAAGATCACATTCTGAGGCACTGGGGGGCAGGACTTCAACATATGAATTTTGAGAGGAAGACAATCCAACTGACAACAACAAGCAAGAGATGGACACCATACACACAAATGGGAGAGATCGTACTTCCAGAAGAACATGGGACTGCCAAAGTCCATCAGGCAGTGACTGAAGGGATAATATAAACTAATATTACTCTTTTCACAAAAGAGTTTCAGGAGGTGGAAACAAATGTTTGATTAGAGATGATGAAAAGAGATGAAGCATGGTTGTTGGTGGTTGCTGTGTTCCAAGATGGCAATCGTAGACATGTGGACCACACGGGAGTGAGGGAAAGGCTCACCCCTGGATACACTGAGGATGCTCTGGTGCACAGGACTTCAGAGCCCCCAAGCCTGATTTGAATCCTGGTTCTACCATTTATTGGATTGGCCAAAAATTCATTCGGGTTTTTCTGTAACATCTTACAGAAAAAGCCAAACGAACTTTTTGGCCAACCTAATACAAACACTCTGACTTGCACAAAGTCTTATAAACTCTTTGGCCTTGTACTCCTTAGCTGAAAAATGAGTATGGTGGTACCTATCTTATTAGGTAGTTGGGGTAATTTAATGGAATTCAAAGGAAGTGTGAATGTAAAGTGCCTTATACTGTTCCTGAAACATCATGAGTGCTCATTCAGACTGCACTAGAATTTATGAGGAAGTTATCCCAGGAGCATAGCTAATGTAGGACTTTTCCTGAAGGTAAATAAGAGAAAGTGATTCTCAGAGTATCTAAGTAAAGACAAGTTACCCAAAGCAAGAATATTTATCTTAAGGGAACAGGCCACCTGGAGAGACAGACATTCATCCCAGTTATGTTTCCAAAATAGCTCGTCTTACTTCTGCAAATTCATTTCTATAAATCTCTCTCTTCTTAATATTCTACTTTCTAAACCAGGGTGATTACCTTTATATCCTCACTTAACAGAAACATGTGTTCTCCTTTCTTTTTAAAAAATACTTTGTACTTTTCCGTTCTTGAGAATGGGAAGTAACCCGATTTTACTTGAAAAAGAAAAAGTGTATCCCTTAATTCTCTGTTATAAAATATGATGCATTTCTGGTTGTTTCTAACAATAGTAAGAAGATTTATGGTCTACTTTTTTTTTCCTTATGAAAATATGCAAACCCTCTTCTTTGAATTTTTAATTTTCTTTGTTTCCATGTCAAGTAGGGATTTCCCTGAGTTTCTGTTTTCCTGATGTATGTGTAAAATATAGAAAGTGATTTGAAAATCTTTTTTACTAAGAAAAGCAATCAGAGCTAATACTCGTAAGGACTAATTACTGGGAAGATGGATGATGTGTTTTGGTATCTAGTCATATTTTATTTGTTAAGAGTGATGCATTCCAAGTAACTCCATCTTGCCTTCCTTTAAAAGAAATAATTGCTAGATGGAAACATCCAGTGAAGATTCACACCAGAAGCTGTGTGACCATTCAAACCCAGATTTCCAAGCAGTTGGGGCCTCAGAGTTTGGTTTTGCTTCAGGACTGTAGAAAACTCCTTAATTCTATGTTTCAGAGTATGGCAGAAGATTTGTGTAAATGTTAAGTAAACTCATTTATCTTCTTTTCCCTTTTTACACATCCATGTGAGGTTTATAAGCAGAAATGGATCATAGATCTTAGAAAATGAATGGTACTCACCCATTTTTTCACCTCCTTCGCGCTCCACCCTACCACGTTTACACTGAGGTCATTGTTAACACTGAATCCAATGGGCACTTTTCAGTCCTAACATCTCAGTAGCATTTCCCGCTCTGGTAACATCCTCTTCTCAAAACTTGCTCTCTATTTGGTTTCTAGAATACCACAACCCACATCTTTTCTCCAGCTGCAGTGGCTTTTACTTTACCATGCTTTTTATTTCTTTTATATTCTTTTGATTTTTATCAAAGTTGTATCATACATAATTTTAACAAATAGTTCTACAAATCTTCTAGTGAAAAATACACCCTCTGATTCTCCCCTTGGTCTCCTCTCCTCACTCTTAAAAGAGTGTACTCTGATATTTGTCTCCATATTTCTAAATAACATGCTATTTCTGGATTTTTCCCTTTTAGATTTCCAACTTAGGAAGATGAGTATTTAACTCTTTTGTACTCTCTTCTCATGCCAAACATACTCTCTCTCCATCTCCCCTTTTTCTTTCTCTTTCTCTTTTATCTCTTTTCCTCTCAAGAATTTATAGCGTAAATTTTGGTTAAATCCATAATCAGTATTTATTATAAGCATACAAGTATTCATGCGAAATTCCATAGTATACTAAGATTACAGTTCCTTTTTTGTACAACTTTTCGTTTTCCCTGGTATTAATAATTGCTGTACTTTCTCCCTCTGTTTATTAAGTTTACTAGCTGCTCTAACAAAGAAAACTCCAAATCTCAGTGGTTTAACACAATAGAAGGTTTTTTCTTACCAATAAGAAATTCAAAGCAGATTTTCCTAGTTGGCGGGAAACCCTTTCTGGGGTGGATCAAGGACCTTGGCTCCTTCCACCTTGGTGCTCCTCTATGCCCTGGACCTTAAAGTTTCCTGTTGGATTCTTTATATCTGCAGGCAAGCCAGGGTGAGAGAAACGTGGACAATTGAGAGGAACATTTCTATGAGATAGGTTCGCAGTGGTATGCATAATTTTCATTCACAGCCTATTGGTCAGAATTCAAAGCATACATTTAAAACTGAGTTGAGTTTTGGGAAACATATTGCTGTCTCTGTCATTCCAATCAACATATATGTATTTCACTCTTCTTCCTACAGATAAAACATAATCCGTCCTACTAGGGCAGTACCTCACAGCCCTAGCAGTCCCTGCTTCCCCATCAAAGATCAAGATCCTCCGATAATACACAGTCTGCTGTCAGGTTCAGTTATGACTCCTCAGGGTCTAAGAAACTATGACCTAAAAATGCAAGTAATTTGTTGCCCTCACTCCTCCAATACACACACTCCATAGGCAACGAAAGAGCAGGAAAACTAAAGAATAGAAGGCACAGAGCAGTCATTGCTACATAGCAATTATGGAATCCTGTGGATGGGATTCCAGCTCCTGGGTATTAGCAAATTCTTTGCTTAGACCCTGATTCTGTTCTCTGGAAAGAACTCCTTTATCCATTGTTTTCCATATGTTTTGATTCTGCCCTCTGGGCAATTCTTCCTTATCCTATTATTTTCCTCTGACACACCTGAAATGAGTGTGGACGTGTGTGTCTTCCTTGGGGACTGTGTAGGTTTTAAAACACAGTTTCTGCTTGGGGGTTGCTTCAAGACTCACCAAATAGTCATCGGTCTTTTGAGGCTAGGTTTATGGTATCATGACAATACAATCCCCTCAAAAATTGATTGGATTTCTAATCTATTTGCTGCCAGTCATTTCCATGTTCATTCAAAGTTCTTTTTTAGATACAGTCCTTAATCCTGACTTCTTTATATCCCCTGTTTCTCTTTCTTAACTCGTGGTGGCTAACTGGAAGCCATCAGCACCCAGAGGCTTAGGTGGAATGGTAACATCTTTAATGTGGTCTTTGCTCTAAGGTTGAATCACTTCAGTTAACTGGGAATTCTTGAAATCTCTTGGAGTCTAGAAATACTTCACGCTCAAACTGTCCATCAGAACGGTAGATCTCCTTCTGTATGTGTAAACACAGCCAGGAACCTCTTTTCTTTTTTTTTCTTGAAGAGATCATTCCTGAAGCCATGCTCTCCTGCGTCATTTGGGACCGGTTGTTCCTTAGTCTTGTTGCACAGAGGAAGCATGGACATCTCTCTTCATATTCACCTCCTTTACTTGCTAATGTTTTAAAGCCCCTGTTTCCTGGATCCCATTGTCAGGATGTGGGATTTGATTTTACTCTCCCTACAAGATAAGTTACCCTTACTAATACTTAATGTTAGCCCATTACTAATGTTTAAATAACTGTTGGAAGAAGACAAGAGACTCCTGGGTCAGAAACAAAGGACTATACTAAACATGGCACAGCAAGCAGCATGAGCATCAGGTTCGTGTCCAGTCCCCTTGCCTCAAGTCCCATGAAGGCAACATGGAAGCACACAGGTGAATGCTGTGCACACAGTGAAGCACTTTATAGGAGACTGGGAACTTGTATTATAAGCAAACAATAAGCAAGGCTGCTCCTTGTCCTAGAGGGACACATGGCCTCATCCCTGAAGGTTGCTTGCTGCAGATATAACCCTGAGAAATGGCCCTAGTGAAGATGGGTCAGGGCCTTGCATTCTTGGCAAAGTTAAAAAGAATGTGCAGGAACACTCAGAGCCCATGCAGACTGCCTTTCCCAACACCCATATGTGCTACACCTAGTTGGTACACTCCCCAATTCTGCTAGACAACATCGATGGCCCACCAGGAAATTTATTAGTATTACTAGGCAGGCGAGGACCAAATCTGTTTTCCAATCATTGGATCCCTAGGGCCTATCACAGTGCGTGGTACATGGTAGGTAATTAATTCACAATCCAAATAAACTAACAGACCTAAGTGATTCACTCTATGCATGATTTTATATTCTAAAAGCTCAGGTAAACCACACACACACACACACACACACACACTCGCACAAACACACATACAAGCATTCTTGTGGAAACACAAGAATAGAACTTTTTTTTAAAAGTGTATCCACTTTTTAATACTTTTGTTGCATTCCCTTTTTTTCTCCTGTTCAATTCTTTCACATTCTGCAATCTTCAGTGTCTCTCATTTGATAAACTCTGTGACTTAGGTAAAATAAATTGAGCTTGGAACCCTTATTTGCCTGACTTTAAAACCTCTGCCTTTTCCGCTACGTTTTATCTGTCATTACATTTTGTCTGTCGTTACATTTTGCTTGAGACACATCAAATAAAAGTCTAATTATTTAATTTCTAGACTAGTCTTAGTGATTGCTCCAGTGCACTGGTTCTCAAACAGCAGTCCTTTTGCTCTCCAAGGGAAAATTGGTAATGTCTGGAGACAGTTTGGGTTGTCACAACTAGGGTAGGAGGTGCTACTAGCAACCAGTGGGTAGAAGTCAAGGATGCTGCTAAACGTCCTACAGTACATAGAACAGCCCTCCACCCCCATCCCAGCAAAGAAGTATCCAGTCCAAAGTGTCAGTAGTCCTGAGGTTGAGAAATCCTGCTCTGGGCTATACATGAATGAAGCTTCTCCGTACTTGAAACGCTGCAGACCAGTTCTTGTGCTGGCTGCACAGAAATCCATTATTTTCCCAATTTTCCTCCCTTCTTTAGTACTTTAGAAACTTACATTTCTCTATTCCTTAATGATAATGTAATTGTTTATTCTTCTTACCCTTTTTTGTAGCACCTTTGTCTTTATAAAACAAATAATCTCTAGAGAAGAATGTAAATTAAAATGGATTAAAGATTCACTACTCTCCCAAGGATTCCCTGTGCCCATCTGATCCCTGCCTCCCAGCCATACACATACCTCACTGAGTGGTCTGATTGATTACTCTCTGCTGTTTGGGTGACAAGGACACAGTAGATATTCCATATGACTATGTCTTGCCTTGAGCAGAAAAATGGAGCTTAAGATTATTTCAAAAGAAAGCTAGCCCACCAGTCTGACCCTTTATTCAAATGTTGGATCCACTCAAACCCAAAGTCCCTGGAAGTTTAGGAGAGCTAACCACAGTAACTTAGATGAATGTTTCTGGATGTGTATTTAAGCTGAGTCAGGAAGCAATATAAACTATAATAATCTACCACCAGATAAGTCCTATTTGCACAGCAATCTGACCCTGAACTAAATCAGGATAAACAGGTAAATCAATACAGGAAAGTCTCGAATGTAGGCTTCATTTCCAGACCTAAGAGATTAGAAATGAGTTTAAAAAGAGGCATAAGCACAGACCTACAAATGTATACAGATTGCTTTTAACCCATCTCGCAGATAAATTTCCTTCACCTTGTCAGCTTCTTTGCCTGCTTGACACCTCAAAGACTGTGGTTTGCGTCATCTCTTGAAAAACATTATCACCCTGGGATTTTCTATTTATCAGTAACATTGGAAATTAAGTGTTCAATTAAAGATTCAGCCACATGGCAGGCTGAAGTCTAGCCCAGAACAGGCAACTCTCTCCTGGCTTCTCAGTTCTGTCCACGTAACATACTGGTCCTTCCCTTGGCCCACTGCATCTCTGCTTTTCTTAAACACTGTTCTGGCACTCCCAGCAGCCCTCTCTCCCGTTCAGTTGCCAACTCCTTTCTCCTGCTACCACCCTGATTTCTGGCTCCAAAGTGACCCACTCAGCAATGATCAAGACTCATAATTCAAGAGTGTAATTCCACATCCAGGGGCCCTGAGCTGTTTTTTCCATTAAAGCATAGTTAGTGCTGGAGCCTGTGTCTTGTATTACAAGAAATTACATCAAGCATTCATTTAATTTACAGGTTCTGCAGCTTTCTTAAGGGGGAAGGGAAAAGGGAGGTGTGAGAAGAGAAGAATCCACAGATAGATTTTTGTTGAAACATACCAGAAATGGAGCTTGAAGCGCCAGCAGAGTGTTCCAAACACCATTTTTTTTTTTTAATGATTTTCCGTGAATGTAAAGAGTGAATCCAGCACGTAGTTTACTACTGGAATTGGAGTTTGTCTGACACGACAGTTAAAAGGCTACAATAGCTTCCCGTAACTCAAGCGGCTGAAGCCTACATGAATGGAATGGGAAAACTGATGGCAAGTTGAAGAAATGGGTTTTTCTAGGCAGCAAGACATCTCTCAAAGCTCTGAGGCAGATAGAAAGTGAAGATGGATGGAAGGCTGAACCAGAAAATAAAACAGTCACCTCCTTTAAGAAAAGAGGAGCTATTTTTAATGCATTTGTCTTCTAAGGAAAGTGATAAAGGACAACAAAAATTGAACATTTTGCTTAAAAGCTCAGTAACAGCTTGTTCTCATTTGGTTTAATTTAGCCCAACAGATGAAGTACCATGTCCAACTCTCATCCAAAATTGTCAGGAGACTTTACTACACTGAATTCCTACTGTTTTGCGGGACGTGGGCCTCTCACTGTGGCGGCCTCTCCCGTTGCGGAGCACAGGCTCCAGACGCGCAGGGTCAGTGGCCATGGCTCACGGACCCAGCCGCTCCACGACTTGTGGGATCTTCCCGGACCGGGGCACGAACCCGTGTCCCGTGCATCGGCAGGCGGACTCTCAACCACTGTGCCACCAGGGAAACCCTGAATTCCCCCTCTTGTTTCCCCTTTTTCAGAGTGTGTGCTGGTCCTTCTGTCTCCTTGTCCTCCTCTCCCCACCTCTCTCCCCACTCTCTTCCTCTTGCTTCTTTCGTGGATACCATATCCCAAGCAGTAGAAACTAGATTGCTACTAAATTTTAAAGGAAAATTCCAAGTAGCTGAAGCCATTCCAGTGAAGGATTATGAAAACGATTACATATGAAATGGTCCCCGGGGTCCTACTGGTAAAAGGAATGGCTCTTCGTCACCTCTCCCCTCGCCCTATCCACCCTCCAGCCTGCCCTGGAAAGACATTAGAAATAAAGTAAACAGTAAAGACTATTTGATGACAACTTTTGGAAACTGAAGAATCTTGGAATCGAGGGGAGGGGATGTGTGGATCAAGATTAGACAAAGCTGAGGGGCAGTAAGACATATGTCTGTTGGCCGATAGGGACTCCCACACTTTTTGCATGTTAGATGTTAGGGGGAGGGTAAGAATTGGTATCAAACTTTCCCAAGCATCTTGACATCATGGGATAGACTTAGCCATCCTTGTGTTCAGTCTAGTGGCGGAAAAATGTAAGAAAATGAGAAAAGGAAAATACCTTTCAGGTTTGTTTGAAGGCATAGTGTCATGAATCCACTTTGAAAAGGTTAAAAATCCATGTACAAATAATTTGTTTTACATGTACATTTTTGTAAGCTTCCTTAAGTATGTTTGAGAGCAGCCTGTATATTTTTAAAAATTAATTTATAAAAAGTAAACTTTATTTTTGTTGATGAAAGAAGCACTTGGTACCTCTATTCAGACCTTGCTACCAATAGGAGGTAACCTAACCTTGATCATCCATCCTTCTCTGCCTCCCTGACACTCTTTAAATCTTTTACAGCACTTTTCACATCTGTAGCTAATTATTTGTTAATATACTTGTCTCTGTCCATAACTGTAAGCTTTCTAAAGAAAAAGACCATCTTTTTCAGCTCAGTTACTGCTTGACATAACAGGGTTTTTTAAATGTTGAATAAGTGAATGAATGAAGTTTCTGCACCTCAATCTCCTTTCTCATTCCCCCCTAAAGAGCCATTGCGAGAGTAAAATGAATGAAGGTAAGTACAAGTGTCATTAAAAGGCAGTGTATCACCAGTAATCACTTAGAGGAGAATGACAACAAGATAAATATGGAATGTGAGCAGATGAAGGGAAAAAATGCTTGAAAGCAGTATCCAACTGACAGCCCATTGGCTGTCACCACAGCCACCTTACAAAGGTCTCATAATAGCCGAGGAAGACCCTATCTGAAGCTACGCTACCAAAGGCAAAACACATAAGTGATTATTACTCATTGTACTGCTTCTCCCTGTTGTCCAATTTATGAACCAAACTTGTGTTGTTTTTGGAAAAGTCTTCCTACCCTGATGATCCCAGTGGATGCACAGGAGCGTATACCTCTTCTTTGACTTCCATTTGAGGTTGATCTAATCCAGATGGAAAATTTTTCACAGACATTGTGAAGTATTCCATCTGTGAAGCAAACAAGAGAAAGTAGAAGATAATGAACTATATGAAGGCTGAATAACCCATTAAGGGGTTATGCTGAGGTCTGATAATGAATTAAACTCAGGGTTGTGTGAATGCCTCAGATAATACTGAGAAAACACTTTCTTTCCTCTACTTGCCCTTTTGAGGATCACTGAAATTATGAATGTCTTTACCGGGGTGGAAAATATACACTTCTTATTTATTATGTAAGTTAAATAATTAAATAATATTTTTAGTTGGCCTTTTAAATCCCTTCTTTCTTTGTGAGTTGGGCAAGCTTATTGGTAGCAGTGTGACCATGGGCAAGTGGGGGTTTTTCTTGGTTTGCTTTTAGCCTTTTGATCTTCAGTTTCTTCATTTGTAATAGGGCATAGTATACTTACCTCACAAGATCACTGAAAAAACTCAATGATAAAATCTTCTATAAGTGGTTTAGCAGAGTACACAGTGCATATGATGCTCTCTGTGTGATGGTAGCTAGTAGGGTGATCAGGCTTCAGTCAATTTGTTAATATTACTATGCTTTGCTGTTTGCTTATGTATCTTGTGCTCTGCTCTGGGTTCATCACCTCAGTACCAAAAAGCAAGAAAGAGATGTAGTTTCCGAAAAGCTAATGGGCCACTGGTTTTCTAAGGTGATAGACGACAGCTAAAAACTTTGACCATCAATAGTATTGATGTTAAGCTGAGAAAGACATGCATTAAAAAACAGTGGTGTCCACACCCAAGAAAATAGCCAAAATTTAAAAGGACAACACCAAAGGGTGGGGAGGCTGTGGAGCGCCTGGAACTCTCGCCTTTCATTGGTGATAATGTAAAATGGGACAACCACTTTGGAAAATCATCTGGCAGTTTCTTTACAAATTTAAATATACACCTTTTCTGTGACCCAAAAAGGTCACCCCTAGGTATCTACCCAAAGGAAGCAAAACCATATGTTTACAAACTACATTACAAGGATGTTCATAGCAACTTTACTCATAACAGCCCCAAACTGGAAACAGCCCAAATAACCATCAATGGGAGAACAGATAAATAAACTGTGGCCTATAATGAATTACTACCTAACAATAAAAAAGAATAGACTACCAGTTGTTGGATGAATCTCAAAAACATAAGGCTGAGTGAAAGAAGCCCTACACAAAATAGAACATATACTCTATTAGCCCTTTTATATGACATTTTATAACAGACAAAACAAATCTATGATAGAAAAAAAAAAACTCAGAACAGTAGTTGTCCAGGGACAGGAGCAAAATAGGAAATGTTCTGGAATGATAATTTTCTATATCTTCATAGGAAGTGGGGTTGCACAAGTATATGCATTTGAAATAATCCACAAATGTATATTTAATATTTGCTCATTTCATTGTATGTACATTTTATATCAAATGAAAAAAACTAAACAAATGGCAAACTCTACTTAATTATATTCAGGCTTATATTTATGCAGACATACACATACTGATATCTGCAATTTGTTTTGAAATCCGTCAAAAAATAAGATGATTAACAGATGGACAGGGGCTTAGATAGATGGATAGATAGCAATAAAGTGGAGTAAATGCTAATGGGAAAGCTATCTGGTAAGTGTATGAAAGTTCACTGTAAAATTTGTTCAACTTTAATGTATGTTGGATAACTTTTGGATGCTTGAATGTTTTGAATATTTGAAATGTTGGGGAAAATATAGTGGTGGCAAAGTTCTTTACTGCCCAGAGGAATAATTCTTTAACTTTCCTTTGTCATAAAAGTTCGTGTTCTATTAAAGGAAATTATTCCTATAGTGTGTGAAAAAAGGAATATATAAAATGTACAATAGCTCAGAGGTAAGGGGAGGTGACCAAAGGAATCTCAAAAAGACAGAGCTAGCTAAAATTGGGTGTCCTTTCACCACCTTTTCCTCTCATATTTCCTTCTCACTTTCCTGCTGGTCTGGTGGAGCCTGTTGACTAAGTCCTGTCAAACAAGGAGGGTCCTGCCTATCTGTGGTCTGAGCTGGAGGCTGTTAAGAAAGACCTCCATCTCAATATGAACTAGTTTAAGAGAGAGAAGAAGATGGAGGATGGTACCAATTTGCTTCTGCAGAGACAAACCTTTGAGTGAAATTAGCATGGTGACAGATTTGTGCCCTTACTATAAAGATCGAAACACTTCCATTGAGAACACATTCATGTAATAAATACGGAGAAAAGGAAAGTGCTTGTTTCTCACTGGGCCAGGAGGAATAAGAGCAATACCATGTATGAAAAAATGGAATTTTCCTTTTGTTAACAGGATCTGGTTTTCCATTTTTCCACATTAGGACTGGCTGGCATGGTTATTTATTGGGCCTTGGCCCAGACATAGTAGCCATGTGCTGATTTTGATACTTTTTCTTGTGTAAAATTTATAGAGAAGTAGAAAAAATACACTTGAAAAATAAAATGAAATCTCAAGAAAAGCTCTATCAAAGCGATATAGTTTGTTCTTTCAGAGCTCGCACAGGATTTTGATTTTTATAGATGAGCATGGGATCTGATTATTTTGGTACAAAGGAAAGGAAAGTTAGGCAGAATCGAAGGAAATAACCATATCAGGGTTATGACTCCATGAAAATAAACGGGCTGACAGCACTGGATTTTAATGAACACATGAGTGAAAGTAATTAAGCATAATTGTTCATTTTGCCTTATATAATTTCTAGAATAACCACTTGCAGAAGATGGAACTTCTGCTAATGACTTCAAGGAGGCAGCCAAAGAGTATCTTCAAGCTTCAATAGCTTTCCGCCAGCCATTCTGGGGAGGTAATAGGAAGTGGCGTTCGAAAGTTAAACCCAGCATGGCCGTAAGACATGAATACCATATGAATCCACATGTCATCCAAGAGGGCCTCAAAACCAGCACCCTCTTGGCAGAAAATTTATCTTTTTAAACTTCTTCAGCTCAACTCTAGCACTTTATTAAAATTTCTTAACAAGGATTAAGCTATTAAATCCAATTATAATTCCTATAAGGTCAAATGAGTCAAAAGTTTCATTTTTCACGTCCATCTGAAGGAGAGAAAAATATGATGCAAGTGCTTTCTTTGATTTTCTGGAGATGGAAACATAAAAACATTATTTTAGTCTATTGCTATTTGCTTTTCCTCATTTTGAAGAGAAGGCATTTAGAAACAAGAACGATCACAAAAAATACATAATGGCCAAGAAAAATTTTAAATGTTAATTCTCATGAACAATTTAGGAAATGTAAATTAAAACAAGGGAATAGCGTTTTTCTCAACTATCAAACTGGCAAAGATTAAAAATTGTAAGAGTGGGTTTCCCTGGTGGTGCAGTGGTTGAGAGTCCGCCTGCCGATGCAGGGGACACAGGTTCGTGCCCCCGTCCGGGAAGATCCCACATGCCGCGGAGCGGCTGGGCCCGTGAGCCATGGCCGCTGAGCCTGCGCATCCGGAGCCTGTGCTCTGCAATGGGAGAGGCCACAACAGTGAGAGGCCCGTGTACCGCAAAAACAAAACAAAACAAAAAAATTGGCAAGAGAATGGAGAGGGCATTCTTATAAACAGCTTATATGTAGGGATGTAAATTCGCTATAACTTTCTGCTATATAACTTTGCTGGTGAAAAGTCATAGCAATGTGGATTGAGAGCTGGTAGGTATTCTAATTCTAAAATTTTAAACTAAAGTAATAATCAGAGACACATACCAAGATTTATATTTTTAAGTTTATTGCAGAATTTTTTATAGTAGCCAAAATTGGCAATAACCCCAATGCCCACCCATAGAGGATTGGTTAAATGAATGATGGTTACATCCATATATGGGAACAGTGTGCAAAAAATTTATGATTTTCAAGAATATTTAGCAATGTTTATAATATGCATTAAGTGAAAAGAGAAAAATCTGGAATGAAAATCATGCTTAAAGCAGCATTCCAGTTTTCTAATAAATGTATATATTCATGAAAAATCCTCCAAGGATCAATATTTGTGTATGATGAGACTTTGGGTGATTTTTGTTTTCTTATATTTTCTGTATGTTCTACAATGAGCATATTCTAACAGAGGACAATGAATCAATATTACGAATTATACAAAACAGAATTTGTGCTTTGTACGGATCTCACAGGCCATTGTCGGTCAATTCAGTTGAATGATGGCACAATTCAGTGAAGAAAAACATATCGGGCAACCTGGTTGGTTGGCAGTTTGTAGACAAAAGAGTTGGCTAATTTCCCATACTTGTAATTTTTCAGCTAGTTGGTTTGGCATCACATAAATGCAGCTAGAGTTGGAACATTTGAAAGTGAAAAAGCTTTAATGCCAAAAGTCTCTTAGACCCAAATTGAAAAAAGATGAACACTGAATATTTTTAACTACAGTTTCTTTCATACATAAAAATAAACTAATAAACCAAATCCCCCATCACCACCAGCTATATTTTGAGCATTTTAACAGTAAATGTAGTCCTTAACCCCATCTGGCTGCAGAAGAGCTATTTGTAAGGCTGCAAAGAGTTTAGGGGGAAGGCGGGGGGTGTGGGGATGCAAGGAGGGGAGAAAATATAAAGTTATCTCCAGGCAGGACTGGGCTTCTTTGTTCTTTTTCCTTCATTCTATTGTGTTGCTATTTCTTTATTGGTCACCTTGGATATGGTCAAATTAACCATCATAGCTCTTACCTCAGAGAGGTTAGCCAAAGGACTACCAGGAATCTTCATTCCTTTTGTTCACTGCAATATTCCCAACAGCTAAAACGGCTCCTGGCACAGAGTGGGCACTCAAACAATTACTGATCGAAATAATCTACAATCTAGTGCTTGTAATTTCCTAGGTATTCAGGCACACCTTTGGCTTAAAGCTCTGGGAGACACAAGTGGGTCAACATTCCCATTTACAGATTAAGAACTTAACGTTGTTATCAGTAATTTAGACTTTAGTCGGATGAGTTTCAGTTCCTTTGGAATAGGTTATGACAGAGCAAGGGAGCTCAAGAATGAAGTTTCAGGGTGCTTAAAAGAAGAGAAAGAAGGGCTTCCCGGGTGGCG
The DNA here is from genome assembly GCF_039906515.1 of Pseudorca crassidens. NCBI lineage: Eukaryota > Metazoa > Chordata > Mammalia > Artiodactyla > Delphinidae > Pseudorca > Pseudorca crassidens. The sequence goes on from NC_090301.1 coordinate 31,822,088, forward strand.
CAGTTGTTGAGAGTCTGCCTGTCGATGCAGGGGACAGAGGTTCGTGCCCCGGTTCGGGAAGATCCCACATGCCGCGGAGTGGCTAGGCCCGTGAGCCACGGCCGCTGAGCCTGCGCGTCCGGAGCCTGTGCTCCGCAATGGGAGAGGCCACAACAGTGAGAGGCCCGCGTACCGCAAAAAAAAAAAAAAGAGGCAAGGGAAATCATGCTTTTGGGGTACAAATTGTCATATCTTGAAGTAAGGAGAGGTTTCTGGTAAACATACAGGAAGATGAGGTTGTTTTGAGAGTAAATTAACCCAAAGTCTTGCTAGATGCTCTCCTATGTCATTGTATCATCTGGTCCCTGCAATCATCTTTCAAGGAAGGCATTTCTTATTTCCATTTTGCAGATAGGAAACTGAGGCTCAAACAGAGTAATTTCCCAAAGACATAACGGCTAGAAAGTGGAAGAGTCTAGATGTATTTGGCTCCAAAGCTCCAAACCATGGAGGAAAAAAATAAATAAAATTGAAAAATGAGAGACTGGGAATGCTGTAAAGGAATTTGTTTGTCTTAGTTTTGTTCAGAGCTGTCAGTCCAGTGGCACTGGTGGTAATCTCTCAACAGAGCTGAACAGCTTGGATGGGTTCATGACAGAAGAAATTCCGAGACGCATTGAGCAGGCAAGACTGTTGTAAACCCACTGCCACATTATCTTTACAAATGCTACACCATGGCTGTACCAGCCTCCAGGGCAGTAAAAAAAAAAAAATCCTCCCCCAGCATTTCTAATAGCCTTAAATAAATACTGGGAAGTTCCAGGTAAATATCCAGAAAGCAAAAGTTGAACTGAGAGCTAAACAACCTTAAATTATTTAAATTCCTGAATATCAAATAAAAGAGCCAGACACTAAGTAAATTAGTGGGATGTTTACACATCAACTGGATAATTTCTAATCTAATTTGCAAGGGCATTTGGAACACCGCTGACCATTTGAAATAAATAAAATGTTGTCTTAGATTCAGCTGATTAGAATTCTTTGAAAAGATTTGCTTTATCGTACAATACCTCCCAGCAAAGAAATATTGCTTGAGGAAACAACTATTGCCAAACTGGGGACTATTTGCAGAATGTACATGGCTGAGGATAACTGTGCGTAGTGTGACTCTTACCACTACACAGGAAGCTCAAACAAGCTTTCCTGGATAATAGCTGAAAGTGAAATAAATATGATTTAGAGTACTTTTATTTCAGGGAGTAATTGTACACCCTGGCCAGCAGTTGAGAACTATAAACAATGTCTGTGAAGACAGAAACAAATGTCTTAATTTTAGTGACTAAAAAGGTCTGTGAAAGAACATCTGAGTAGAACAAGGCTGCTCTTGAAATCAAGAGTAATAACTGACCACTCCCTCAGAAGGGCAGCTATCCAGACAAAGGTTCTGAGAATTGGAAAACTGGCCCCAATTCAGCAACTTCCTCATTTCTAGAGCTCTGGTTTCCTCTGCTGCCAACAGAAAAGCAAAGCATACATAAAAATAGGAAATGTGCACTTTTCAGCAAGGCTGGCTGGCTTGCAGTATTCACATGTTTCAAAGAAAAGGGCAATGCTATACCATCGAGAGAGAGAATTGCAGTCTGTATGTGTTTCAGAATAATATTTAACTTGAAGTACCAATAAATGGGGTAAGATGAAAGTTTGCAGCAATGGATTACTAGATACAACTTTAGAATATTGATTTAAGAAATTGACAATATTATAAACCAAGAGTACATAAATGTACCCATTTGATATCAGAATTCATGAGTGTGGGTCTCTAGGTCTACCATGCTCTAGTCAATAAGTATTGATTAAGAACTACTATATGCTTGGGTTTAATTCCTGCTATGAAGGATATAATATTATCAGCTATAACTCCAACCCTCTGATAAAGGGGAAGGGAAGGAGATGGAAACTCATCAAGAGTCAACTGTATGCCAAACACAATTCTAAGCACTTTACATTTAATATGGCAATCCTTCAAGGGAGATATTAGGATTTCTATTTTATGAGTTAAATATGCATGAAAACAACTGCAAAATTATATAAGATAGTATATAATTCTTTTTTTTTTTTTTTAATTTTATTTATTTATTTTTGGCTGTGTTGGGTCTTCATTTCTGTGCGAGGGCTTTCTCTAGTTGCGGCAAGTGGGGGCCACTCTTCATCACGGTGAGCGGGCCTCTCACTATTGCGGCCTCTCTTGTTGCGGAGCACAGGCTCCAGACGCGCAGGCTCAGTAATTGTGGCTCACGGGCCTAGTTGCTCTGCGGCATGTGGGATCTTCCCAGACCAGGGCTTGAACCCGTGTCCCCTGCATTGGCAGGCAGATTCTCAACCACTGCACCACCAGGGAAGCCCAGTATATAATTCTTATGTTGAAGACCATGAGGTTCTACAGTTCATGATTCTTAGGAAGTCGTATGGAAAGTCCAGAAAGGATGAAATCATTATTTACTAGAGTGACTACAAATGGCATTATGAAGGAGCTGGTGCTTGGAATGTATTTTAAAGTAAATTTAGATTAGAATAGATGAAACAATGTCTGGATGGAAAGAGGATGGACATTGGGAGCTAGAACCATATAATCAAAAGCAAAAATCCATTAAAAAAGAATAGTGCATGGGCAGAGGTGAATCAATATGGTGGCCAATCTGATAGGAAGAGAAGATTAAGGAGAGTACGTTAGAATAAAATTATATAGAAGTTATGAATGCTTAGATTCTGGTTGATCCAAAAAGCAAGGGAAGGCCATTGTAGATTCTTGAGAAAAAATGATGCAATGATTCAAATATTCAGCCATATTATGAGCACATTTCTAATCATGGAGGCAATCCAATTCTGGGGGGCATACAGGACACAACTATATAAACAATGCTATCATAACACATGTTTTATGAAGACATCACTTGTGTCCAGAGGTTAGTGCAGGAACAAAACCTGGAACAGGGAGATCACTGAATTCTCTTTCATTGTGGAGACAATGGCTTGATCTATGGTCACAACAGTAGACACAGAGACTAAAAACAGCTTTTCAGCTACTTTAAAGGAAGAATCTATGGGACTTGGTGATAGACAGGAGATGACAAAGAGGAAAGCGTGAAAGTGACTCCCAAATATCTTGCCGGGAAAAGAAAGAACCTCTAAGCAATGTAGGCATAAGTTGCAAAGAAAACACATAAAATTCAGCTCTACTATGCTAGACCATCATCAATGTTTTACCTAATTATCTTGTTCCCCTGCTCAATGTACGCATACGCAACATACGCATAATTCAGAACTAGAGGCGGGAAGAAGGAATAGACAGTCAAGGGAATGACTTACCCTCATTTACCTTTTAGTTTTACCCGCATTTACCTTTTAGTCCAAATATGTATCTTTCTCTGCAAGAATATAAGCTGGGATGAAATGTGTTGCAGAATGTACCCATACTCTGTGCCCATATCATCAAGTGACCACATGCTATAACTTTGGTCCCATCGGCCTTCAGAATTTCTCACATCAACCTTAGGCTTTACAACCTAATATCAGTGACCTCACCACCACCCACCACCCTGCCTTCTCCTCACCCACTGCTATCGAATAGGAGATTATTTATTTGAGGGCAATTGGACTTGTAGAAAATACTTTGTTAATAAAATAATGCTAAAAGCAAGAATGCTGATCAGAATTGAAACGGTGATCCTCAGCAGTGCACTGTGTGTCTTTGAATCAGACGCTCAAATAATGGCTCAGTGCTGGGTGCAGTATCTGGCACGAAATCAGTGCACAATAAACATGTGATAAAGGAATAAACACATTTTCTTATTTTCATTTTCTTTTTGAGTTTATATGTTGCCTTGGCTTGAAAACATCCAAAGCCCTCCATCGTTCTGGCAGCATGGGAGATAATAGTTGATCTTAAGGTGGCTGTGACCATTTTAGAGCACAGTGGAATGGAAGAAGCATTTGTCTGAGGAGACCGGGTTTGAGTCCAGGCTTTGCCTTGAAGCACCTGTGTGACTTCTAGACAAACCACTTCCTCTCTCTAAGCCCCTGCTTTCTCAGTGGTAGAAGAGGGGACTAGATCAGGAGGATTCTCAGGCTTGCTCTGGTCTAATAAGCTGAGTCTACGCAAGCTGGCTGAAGGTTACCTTGAGCCCTGCCCAGAACATCCAGTTGGCTAAAATGTCTGCTCTGGCCTTAAAGTATGACGTAGTAGGATTTTCTTTTCATCACCTGACATATGTCATTTGAAAGGTCTTCTAGAACAACCAGAATGAATGTGACTCCAAGCCATTAAAAATAAAAAGGATAATTATTCCCTAACATCCATGTGTCACCCATGAGTTTTGCCACACTGGCTGTATGATTTGGTAATAATTATCTGTAAGACCCTTTTGCAGGAAACACCTGCTGAGATGTAGGTCAGCCCAGCTGCTCTAAATATGAAACACTTCTCTTCCTGTCCTTGTAGAGATAGAGAGAAGCAGGGAGGCTCTCTAGAGCTTCCTCTTCATTCTCCCAGTTCTTCTATCAGGGGTCTGCCATCTCTCCTAGAGATCCCACCTTTTATCTTCTTCCCAGATAGAAGAACAAAGGAACCACCATTAGCATGTGCGCTTCTATATCCAGATTTAATTGTCCTGGTCATATTTGGCTTTTAACTTTTTTTTCTTTCCCATTAAAAGGAGCAAGAAGTTAGTTGCTTTTAATTTAGTTGAGATTTTTCTTGGTGGGAAAGCAGTGAGTGTTAGGAAATGGGTAAGAACATAACAATGGTTTGAGATCTCTGTCTCACACTATCTCCTACAGCACGCTTTCCATCAGCTCTGTGTGCAGCTCCTGGACCTCGAACTGTGTGCCAGCGACCCTGACTAGCCCTCCCTCCCCCACTCCTTGAAGTCAATTGTCTTCTTTTCAACTCTTTGCTCTGAGACTGCCAACTATTCAGCCCTACTCCCGCAGCCCCACATTTCCCCCATTCTCCCGTGGTTCCTCATTGGCCCTGGTTCCCCTCTGTCCATACACTAGTACTGTCACTATCCTCACCTTTACAGGGAATCAACAGTCTCAGACCTTGGAGCTATTGCAACTTCAAACCTCCTAGAGAGCGTGCTTCTGGAACATTATTCTTTTAACAAATAGTTATTATCTTACTAAAGATTAAATTAAATATTGATTGGGTATAGAAACATGGCAGCAAATCAAATGGAGAGTAGGAGAGGAAAGCAGATCAAAAAACCCCTCAGGAAGGGTGTGAAATAGGACTGGGGCATGTTCTGGTCTAGTGTCCCTCCAAAAAGTTCAAGTCTACCCAGAACCGATGCATGTGACCTTATTTGGCAATAGGGCCTTTGCTGATGTAATCAAGTTAAGATGAGGTCATGGATTAGGATGGGCCTTAAAATCCAATAGGACTGGTGTCATAAGGGGGAAATTTGGACACAGAGACACACGGGGAAAACACCATGTGACAATGGAGGAGAGACTGGAGTAACGCAAATCAAGGGCTGCGGCCAAGGATTGCGGGCAACCTTGTCAATACTAGGAAGAGGCTCTTCTAGGGCCTTCAGAGAGAGAGAGTATGGTCCTGCTGACACTCTGATTTTGGACCTCTAGTCTCTGGAACTACAAGAGAATAAATTGATGTTGTTTTAAGCTGCCAAGTTTGTGATAATTTGTTAGAGTACCCCCAGGAAACTAATACAGATTATCCCAGTGATTAAGTACTGGCAGACAAAGCAAAGGCTTAAGAACCTCACCCCTGGGCACAGGAGGATAGAGGATGTGGAACCAAGGGTCCCCCAATGTTGGGAGTCAAAGCCAAAGCCTTGCTCCTCTAATACAAGCGATAGCGGAGTATGTCAGTGTGTGGGGGAAGGTGAGAATGGTACCAGTGATGACTCCGGTTGTTACGACGATAAAGAAAAAGAAAAGGAACAGAAGAGGAAAAAGACACAAGAAAGGAGACATGGAGAAGGCAGGATTTTAGAGAAAAATGATAGCACTGTTAGCGACTTCATATCAATAACCAGAGTCAAAGTAGAATGAGGAGTAAAACACCAAAATCTGGCTCTGCTGGATAAAATAATGTTCATTATGCAAACTGCTCACCATTTATGCCTAATGACCTTGTAGCACAATAATGATTATGTGTATCATTAAATGCTAGATTTAAATTACTATAAATGTTTTATTTTTTTGGGTTCGCGGGCCTCTCACTGTTGTGGCCTCTCCCGCTGCGGAGCACAGGCTCCGGACGCGCAGGCTCAGTGGCCATGGCTCACGGGCCCAACCGCTCCGCAGCATGTGGGATCTTCCCGGATCGGGGCACGAACCCACGTCCCCTGCATCGGCAGGCGGACTCTCAACCACTGCGCCACCAGGGAAGCCACAAGTTACTATAAATTTTATTTGATCAAAGCAGTAAACTCTATGTAAATAGACTTTATAAACAGTGACTCCTACAATATGATCACTAGCTCCACAACTTTAAAAAAAAAAAAAACAACTCTAGGCAACAGTGTTTCACACCAGTCAAATAAGTACAGAAAATATGGCGCAATATCATGCTATTTACGGATTTTACCACCCAAGTCTAGATTTAATAGTAAGGATTAGGGGAAAAGAAGCAGTTATTATGTGTGAAAGTGCATGTTGAAAGAATACAGCAAGTTTACAGGGGTGATGCACCATTTCGTATAGAATATTCCTTGACCAAAATAAAAGTGTGTGCTATGTGTTTAACAGAAGAACATTAAGCTTTCTCTGGCAAACCTCTGACATGTCCACTGCCTGAATTTTAACAGGGGCTGCTTGTTGCCCCTGTGTGTTTGCTGCTTTGTATACCAGTCCCACATACAAACTAAGGTCTCTTTTCATGCTCCCACCAAGATGTAAGAAAGATATCCTGCAAGTGGGAATGCACAGTCCTGTGTAATTGTTGGAGTTCAGCTGAACTCTGTCTCTTCCATTTCGAGACCATGAACAGTCTCACAGTTTTCCTCTCCCAGATACGCCAGCGTTGTTTGTTTAATGACCAGTCTGGGTTTAAACAAGATGCAATTTGTTTTTAGAGATATTTGAAACTAAAATAGGAAGTCTTGTTATTGGTTTACTGGTCTGTAACCAGGTTCTTCCCTGTAGAGAGATGTTTTCAACAGTCGGTGTGAAACCCACAGGTAGCGGTTCCCTTTCCAGGGATGGGGTGTTGGTGCCCTCTTGAGGAAGAAGGAACACGGCAGAGGGAACAGAAAGAGGAAGGGAGCAGCGGGAAACTAAGAAAAGAATATTTAGATACTCGGTGCTTCAAGTCGAATCTACCTCAAAGGACAATTGGGTTTTGCTAGAACGTGGCCAACAGACTTGTTGCAATTTTTCTGGCACAAACTCACATATATTGACATTTGTAAGTATCTCCTGCTTTGCTCTCGCTTTATATTTACAGTGTGTTTTCCAAGGTAATGCCATTTCGATGAAGCAGTGTGTCCCTGGCTTTCATATAGCTCACGGTCAAGAACAATGTTTGATGATTAAATCCACGCTGTTACTCTGACAGATAATTTGCCATCCGACCCCTTCTAGCTAAACTCGAGGATCACAAAGCTCAAGTCTCCATCTATCTCGCTCCCCTTCCCTGTCTCACACGCTGGTTTAATCTAACGGTGCACATTCCGTAATGTCGCTCTTTCCTTGCGATCCACTTTTGACAAACTGCTAATCCTTTGTCTTCCAGTTCTTTGAACTCAGTCCAATTTTCTGCCTAATTTTAATTCCAGGATCATGAGCTTTGAGAATATTTTTAGAGAAGACAAGTAATATGTTTCGTTAGCATCTCCACCCTCAGCCCCCAAGTTAAAGAATCCTTTTCAGAGTTTCCTTGAAAGAAAATGAACTGACTAATGAACCATCCCAGACCACTGAAGAGATTTTCAGAGCATTTTATCTGATTCATTCCAATAGTTGCTGGCAACAGACTCTCTGGGGTTCTAGTCTAATACTGTAGAATGAAGTTTGCCTCTACCCAAATCCTTAGCAGAACTGCAGACTTAAGAGCCACTTGTATATATTTCTTGTCTCTAATTTCCTATTTTCTTGGGACTGGTCAAGATAAAGATGCAAGCATGTTGGCTTCCAAGAGACCATATACTCTAGTAGATCAAAGAACCAGTTTTAAAACTATATAACCTGAGTTCTCACTTCCTCCTCTGCCACTTTCTAATTACTTACATCCCAGCCAAGTTACTTGAAGCTTTCTGGCCGTCTCCACATCTATAAAACAGGCATGGTCAGAGTACCTTCCTGTGCTAAGGAACCTGGGTCAGTCCTCTGGACACAGGCCAGGGCTACTTTTTGGTCATTTGCTATGTAATAATTATTTCTACATCTTGGAACGCATCAAATTTACAAAGCTATCCTGAGAAAAACAGAGCTTAAACCATTCCATTTCAATAAAACAATATTAAAATAAGGGAACTAGAATAGACCATAGGATGGCATAAGGCATTCTTTATCTTGCTTTTGAACTACCATGAGATAATTGCCAAGTTTTGCATCCTTGTTGCTCTGTAGCAACCTCTCAGTGCCCCAAGTGAGAAGCTGCAGCTTGGTTCCATCAATGTCAGTCTTCTTAGATGTTGCAGGGAAGCAGGTCACCTCAAGGGAGGGAAACTGTGACTGTGCTTTATACACGGTGCTTATGGACAAACGTATTTTTGCCTTATCTACCTAAGAGAGAATGGGTGTTTGGTGTTGGCGGAGGCGGTGACAGACAGCCTTGGAAACCTTCATCACTTAAGGAGAGACTTGTCTCCATCAGAAAGCTGAAAAACCAGGTCATGTAGTGTCTTATTATGTAATATGATCTCTAGTCAAAGTAAAGGAAGTTTGCTGTGAAAAAACCTTGTGACTATTATCTGTCTCAAAATTCTGAACCTCCTGTTCACTGTCATATAAAAAGAATTAACTTATCAGCTTGGAAACTGAAAGGCATCTGCCCCTATTGTGGACCCAAAATTCCCCTCAAACATCCCACGAAGAGTGGTTGTGAGGATTAAATGAGATAACGAAGTGCTCAGCCCAGGGTCCGAGATATGACTGTATCCAATAAATATCTGTCACTATCCCTAGTCATCATTTCATCTCTGGCTCTTTTGCAAATATCTCAGCAAGTGAAGCAAAGGACTAAATTTAACCTAAGCTGACCTCCTGGGCACGGTGCTCATGGGGAGGTATTTATCCAGGGAAGGGCCCTGCAGATCCCAGCAGGGACAAAATGTTTGTCCCTTTAAGTCTGGGCAAGATCAGACAAGAGGACTGAAGACCCTTCTCAACATGGGCTCTCAGGTCCTGCTACTGAGATTCTTCGAGGATTCTTTGACATTGCCCATGGCCATGCCTTCTATGCTTGTCTCTACTCTATCAATCATTAGGGTCTTTTCCTAACAGGGCCAGAAGGAATCCCTCTTTACATGTGTCAGAATCTCTTTTCCTACCAGACTGCGGACAAACACCTGAAGAACTGTGCCTGTTAGTTACTATGGGACAGGATATTATTTTATGAATGCAATTCAGAATTCTTAGAGAAGAGACTTTCCATGAACAAGATTTTTTCCCATTTTAAATAAGGCAAATCTTTTTTCTTTTTTCTTTTTTTCCGGAAGCCCGTGTGGATCTGCCTTAAATCTTCTGGAGGGTAAAAATCGTTAGATTTGGATACAGCATAAAGCTTATTTCCCTCATATTGTTATTTGTGAAAGTATTTTTGTTCATTGGGCTTATTGCTTGCAAAGACCTGACTTTGTTGAAAATAAGAAATGTCCACTTTTTCTATTCTTGACCTCTCACATCTCAGTATTAATTCATCTACTGCAGATCTGACTCATCCTGTGGGTTATTATAAAAATATTTCAAAACAACAGAGACCACAGAAAAAGTCTACTTGGGGACAATTTTTCTATGTATCAGTGATACTTGAGGCAGGTACCCAAGACGAACAGGATAACTACCTCCCAGAGTATCCCTAGAGTCTAACTACCCGCTCGGTTTCTAATAAAACCCACAAAAGCAACGGAGTTTTCTTTTGCCTCCAGTGGCTCATTAGCTTACACGGGCATCATTCAAATTTATAATACAATCAAGGGCAATTGCAATATGCAATATGTGCGTGAATAAGGAGGTGACAGTGGGTTAGGGCATTTTTGTTTTTAAGAGCCTCTAGTGTTATATTTTAATCATCTCTCTGCTTCTAATATGTTAAAGCCAAAGAGCCAATGTCTCAATTTCACTCTGAAGAGTTCTCCCCATTGACTAGATTACTTTGCAGTTCCTATAATGTGGTCTCTTCATCACTCAAAATCAGTGATGACTTGGATATATTCCATTCCATGGAAATATTATTTGAGATAAGCCTTATGTTTCTTAATGCTGGATAGCCAGAAAATAAAATTGGCTAACCAGAATCATGTAGATACCAACAATCACAGAGATTAACCAAGGCTAGAGAATTCTATTTTAATATTTTTTAAACTGAGCTCCAAATAGATTGTTCAGTCTGCAGCCACAGACTCCCAAAATATGAACTGAATATGAAAACATTTTAACTTTCATGTTTTAATGATAAGAATGTTGTTGGCATTAATATTTGAACGTTTCAGCATACCTAGTTATGAACGCTATGTCATGGCAGGCTCAGAATTCACTGGCAGACTATAAATAAAATCTTTCTATAAATATACTTTATGCCAAACTACCAGCAGAATACATTTTTCATCTTCTAAACAGATGGTATAAGAGAATATTCACGCATGTATATGATTAATCAAATGTGCTTTTGCTGATAGAATTTTCATAACCATTACCAGCATGGGTTTTGTGAAATTTCTCCATGCTATATTTTCTTTTGAGAATTCGTTTATTTAAGGGAAGGATTAATATAAATGAAGATGGAAAAATGATAGGCCTTAATGTGCTTGGTTTCTTTGAGGTCCAGTGGGCCTGAGATTTAAGGCTTTTCTCTTCTACAAAGACATAGCCAGGCAGGTCTTTCAGGCTTTCACCTTCTTATTATCCCAGCCCCTACCCCAAGCCCTCACTGGTCATCTGCCAGAATTCCCACTCAACTCAGAAGTTAGCCTTTATCAAAACCGTTACCCTCTCCGTGCTTATGATTGGTGTATGAGACACTGAGAGAAAAGACGGATGCTTTACTGAGGAAAATACCATGGCAAGGTATTTTGGCATATTAGAAAATAGCAGACGAAAGAGTGGGGCTCCTCTACATTCAGGTCATCAGGGTTTACACCCAGGCAACCACCATAGCAAAGAGGGTGGTTGCCCACCCCCACATCTGTTCTTCTATTTCTCCTTGAATAGAACACCACAAATTTTTATCTGGGCATATCATCATCTAGAATAAAAGACTATTTCCTTAAGTCACCCTAGTGGCTAGGTGAGGCCATGGGAATAGTGCGTGGCCTGGCACTAAACTTTAGCCAAGATTTAAATAGGAGAAGTGGCTTATTTTTTGCCCTTCTGCCTTTTGTCCTGCTTCTGGGTTCCAATGTATGTGTATGTGATGGCTGGAATTTCAACAGCCATTTTGGACCATGAGGTGACCATGAGGTCGAACTGCTGTGCTCTGATGAAGCACAGAACTTTTAGATCTGGAGTCCCTGAAATCACTCAGGAGCTACCATTAATAGCTCTGGTCTGCCTCTTGCTAGGTTTCTTTTATGTGAAAAAGAAATAAAGAGCAATATTCTTATTATACTGGCTGTGGGCCTTTGGCAAGTTACTTAACTTCTGAACACCTTAGTTTCCATACCTACAAAATAAGGGTAATAATAGCGCCTAACTCACAGGGTTGTTGTGGGTGTCAAGTGAGATGATACATGCAAAGTACTTAGACTGGGAACCTGTACTTAGTAAGTCCTCCACAAACGATTGGTCTCATTAAGGATGCCTGACATTTTAGTGTCTAACAGTCAGTTTCAACATTTGAAAAGTGACCTGGGAAGTTCCTCAGCATGTTATTATTTTTAAATGTTCTAAAGTGTGAATTTTGAATCATGTCCTCTGAGGAGAACTGACTCATTTAGTTAGTCTGGGACTCTGGCATCTGACTCCAGTGCCACTTTGCTGTCCTCTGCTCAGACAGTAACTCACTCATGGTATGACTAAAACATTGTTTCTTTCTTTTTTTTTAATATATTAACATTAATTCTTTATTTGCATTGTTACTTGAATACATGTCTTTCTCTGTCTTTCTGTTTTATTTTTTTTTTTAACATCTTTATTGGAGTATAGCTGCTTTACAATGTTGTGTTAGTTTCTGCTGTATAACAAAGTGAATCAGCTATTTTTTCACAAAAACCACTCTGAAAAAAAAAAGCGAATGCCAGTGCTAGTGACAGTAAGAAAGAAAATATTAAGAGGCCTCATAAGGGAATAAAATGAAATTTCCTAGTTAGAAAATTAACATTATGCTAATGTTTCTGAACCATGACATGAGTAGGGCCACCATATGCTCCATGCAGAGGAAGCTATAGATTAGAGAAGTCATTTCAAACAGGAGCACTTTCAAATGGCTCTCAATGTATCATTTACAAACGTTAAAGTTCTGGTATTTCATATGATTTGCAAGCAAAATCCACAGGTAATAAAAGGATTAAAGTGAAAGAATTAAAGGGAAATAGAACCTGCAGAATGATGACACTGGGCAGATCCTTCGCTTTAGAAGAGCTCCAAGAGGGAAGAAGCTATTTTTATTGTATTCATACCCACATACTCCCCACAGAAGACTTAAGGCTTTTATAATAAAAGGTACAGAATTAACAAAACCATCGCTATTGAGACAAAGGGAGAAGAATCATGAAAAGGAGTAGTTGAGAGGGAGGCATTATTATAATCGGGTAGCTTGGCTCCCAGTCTAGGAATGTCACTTCCTGAGATTTCACTTGGATCAGAGGTAAGTCTTGGAGAAGGTCCACTTAGAGCAGGAAGAATGGCCACTGAGCTATATCTCTCCCACTTGCCCCTCCAGACGCTCTAGCCACCCTTTTCACCCAGCCCCGTGCCCAGAGGCTGATCTATTGGTTCATGTTCACAGGTTCCCCTGTCCTCTGGTTTCTGATTGGGTTCAGCCAGTGGTGAGCCTGTGGGCAAAAGATCAGAGGGAGAGGAGAGACTGAGATCAGTTTTTATTCTCCAGTTTCCTCCCTGTGAGTTTGCTTGAATTGCCTGAATCCTTAGATCGAAGCTTACTCCTCCCAAAACAGCCTGTTCTACATGATTCTTGCGGCTTCTCTAATTTTCTCTCTTCCCTTGAGTCTAAGATAAGGTTGCTACATTTAACAAAGACCAGTATAGGATGGTCAGTTAAACGCGAAAGTCAGGTAAACAAATATATACTGCAATATTTGGGGTCATATTTACACTCAGAGATTATTCATTGTTTATCTGATATTCAAATTTAACAGGGCATCCTGTATTTCATCTGGCAACGCAGCGCTAAGGATACTGTCAGCTGCTAACCCCGGGTTCCTGCTGGTTTCCCTCCATCCTGCCCACACCCTTGGAATGAGTCCCTTTGTCTATAAGCCATCCTTGAATTATTCTGATCTGAGTATGCCATCTGTTTTCCCTCAGGATCCTGATATAGTCATCATACCCCTTACTTTCTCCCTGTCAAGGTTATTTCCTCTCAACCACCTCTTGTAGGTTATTTCTTTCAGAAGATTTTCACAAGGGTTCTATGGCAGACAACCCAATGGGATTGAAAGGAGATCCTTACCCTCCAGAAAATAGAAGATACAGAAGTGGCAATGCTGACAGCTTAGTAGGAGACTTAAAAAGCCCAATTTCATCCTTGTATCAATGTATCTGAGCTTGGCTTTCCCTGAAAGTAGTCTGAGACAAAAGCTTGCTTGCAGGTAGTTTATTTCTGAATGTGACCTCAGGAAGCTCAAGTACAAGGCAGAGAGAGTGAAACAGGGAAAGAAAGAAAGTCAGTGTGAGGAAGAGCCATTGAAATGACTATGGGCAACTGGTGTTCGATCCCACCAAGACCATCTGAAGGTCCTCATGAATGTGACTCAGATCCTCTATCCAGGGGCTCAAGAGGGAAGCATGTATCAATGGCACCTGTCCCCCAGCTGCCGAGATTGGCCTCATGCATGGCCTGCACTTCCAGGATAAGTATGCAGAGCCAGTTTCTGAGATTTCCATGCTGCAAAATCAGAACGGCCTCAAGGCAAAACAATGGGAAGTACTTGGCACAGGCTTGAAGGGCAGGGCTGTGGCCAAAACCTCCACAGCACGGGTTGGAACCAAGAGGATTTTGAAGGGGTGACCAAGATGTCGCCCATGCCCAGTGGAAAGCCAGTCTACTTCTGCATGGAGATGAGCTACATGTTTACCCAGAGACATGCCAAGACATTAATGAAGACATTTGGAAGTTCATGCTACTGAGGAAACATGTCCTTTCTAAGGTGAGATCTCTGGAAGAGTCCCCACAGTTGGCAGCAACTTGAAGTCAGACACTCTCAAGAACAGAATACGCTTGGATGGAGCTTAACTAGCTGAGGGGAGCCAAGCCGAACTCCTCCTTGAAACCATTACCTGCCTATTGTGAATGGTTATGGCATTCACGGAATGTCTCCAAGTGGATATACATGGGAAATTCATGGCTTCTCCAGTACAGCTGCAGCCTAAGGAGCAATTTACTCCAGTTCAGGCACAACAAGAATTTCAAGACTTAGATTCTCTATTAGTCCTGAGTATCAGAATCATTGCTTTGCGTGGTGACAGGTGTTTTCTGGGTGGAAACTTGGCAGTCTCTGCTGCTCTGCCCTGGTGGGCTTCTCACTCCACCCACATAGCCAAGACTATCAACTTCATGTTTCCGTGATAAACATGGGTGAAATGGAGAATCATACGCAATCACCTCCATCTTTCCCTTGTTTTGCTAAGAACATTTATGAAAAGATTAGAACTCAGTCTAAACCATTGTTCTTTCTCATCCTTGAACCCAAACCAATTTCATAGTCTAATGAAAAGGCAAAGCATTCACTAGGTAGGCAGAAGATTCAATGGTTAGATATGGGACAATTAGAGAGCATTACCAAGATAATATAATTTATTCATAAGTCACACTATAACCCACAAGTTTGTCCAATGGCTTGTAATGGGGAACCAGCAAGTTCTAGTGTGATTCACTTTCTAGAGTGGGTTTGAAGGAGGACAGATAACACTCATATCGTAGTTTAGGATATAACTGCTCCTCATATAGTAAGCCAGAATTGGGCTCCTAATCATACACTGTGTAAGCTGTATGTTAGTTCAGATTATTATCATCATGGGTATAATTCAACTTTTCACTTTGTGGCAAATAAAGAAGCCTGAGCAGTATTTTCTTCTCCATATGAAATGTACTAGTATGAAATACAGACACAATAACTTTAAACTGTTGCTCTGCTCCTGATGGCTTAGCATTTCAAACTTCATTCTTACCCAGATACAAAAGAATCCTTGAAAAATGATTAAAATTAACCTTTTAAATAAAAAAGAGGAGAGCAGGGAGAAAGTAGTGCTTAAAAATATTAAAAAATTGTTCTTCTCCACTTCTATTCACATTCTTCCAGCATTCAGAAAAGTTGAAAAATGGGTTAGCCATCAACCTACTGACTTCAAAGATATGAAAAAAAAAATGTCCCATGCTCTAGAGCATATGAGCTTTGAACGTATCCTTAGGCTCCTGCTTAAATCACACACACTGAAAGAGTTATGCTTCAACCACTGTAGTTAATTGACAAGTCTACAATGATTAAGACTGCATTTCATCTGCAGTAAATTTCAATTGGATTTCACCTTTCCTTTTCACCAATATGTCGACAATAGATTGCTCCTTCAAAAACCGCACATCCTATAAGTTGTTTGAATGAATCATGAGTGAGGGTACCTGCGTGGTCTAAGGGCTAAATGTACCCTTGAGTATGATTGGCAGTTCATATCATTTCAAGGCAGCACAGACGTCACACTTCTCCCAAATACTCTCAAGTCATATGTATCTTGCTGATCAACCATGAAGGTAAAATATTCGGATTTGGCCCCTCTGTGATCTGTGCTGCTGTATTCCTTTATAAGCCTAGAGCTGTGTATTAACAAAAATGGCAGAGGAATTTACCAAACTGAAGATTGTGGTGAAAGGGGAGAGAGAAAGTGATTTGGGGGTAAATTACTATCAGACAGAATTGGTGCTACAGTAAAAGATGTTTTGCCTCATTAATAAAGTGATGTGACTTGGCAAGGGCCGAAGGGAATTTAAGAGGATTGATGATGACTTGGTGTGTGCCTCGTGAGGACAGAACATTAAGCTGAGAAGCAACATTTGACTGACTCCACCCAAGTGTCTGCCTCCCAGGGACCCAATAAGTCATGAGCATAGGGTGTGAAGGCTGTGGCCATGTACTTTTCCTCCCTGCTGCTTGATAACAAGAAAGGGGCTGAGGGTTGGAGGACCAAGAAGGAATTGGCAAATTGGAATTCACTTGTGACCTCTGGCCTCAATTACAACATGTACAGAGTTTGGAAGTCATCACTACTATTCTTATGACAAGAAAAAACTGTACAAATGGAAAATCGATGACTTTTCTTGTTCCTTTCAGGGAACTCAGGTTGCAGGGCAAAGTGCCATGCTGAAAGCTGTAGAGATGGGGCATCCAGAGAGACGCAGCTGTGACCTGCTGAATCAGCAAGAACAGAAGCTGCTGGAGCCATAAACTGGTAGGAACACTTAAATGGTAATTTCGATGGATTGCTAGAGGCTGAGTGTGGAATACTGAGTGCGAGTGAGAAATCCCCAGGGGTCAGAGTCTTAGAGGCTCCATACCTTGACAGGCTTTCCTTCTAGGAACCCCACCAGGTTTTCATAATGAAGATCTGAGAAAGATACCGTCTAGGCTCTAGGGCGGGAAAGAGTCATTACTGTGAAACACACCAGAACCTTCTCCATAGCAGAGACCTACTCTCTAAGGGAAAGACTTTGCCAGAGCCTTATCCCCCCCCCCCCGCCCCCCGGGGAAGAGTATTCCTCCCCTCCCAATCCCCTCTAGCCTTCCTGCCTCCCTTAAAGAAGGAAAAATACAAAGTCAAAGAGGATCAGAGCCTCAAGGCAATAGATTGGAAAGCAGTAGGATGCAGGGGAATAAAAGCTAGACCTCTGGAAAACACTTGTGAAGGTCACAGTCTCAAGACACAGACCCACTAAAAGACTGCGATTTGATTAGAAGACTATAGAACATGCCCTCTCTTCCACACCTTGTCTCTACACTAGTATTACAACAGTGGATAACAACTGAAAGAGCTGTAAGCCACAGATTCTTTCTCAGGAGGAGCACTTTGGAATCCTAAGGGACCTGCTCATTTAAAAAGGCTTGTGGTCTCATAGAGCCTGAGTCCTGTCACAGCAGCAGATGCTGGTCAGACATCTCTGTCCAGACTTGGAACAGGTTGATAACTGGTCTTGTTGGTAAACAAAATACCACAGTCCTGTGGAATCTACCATCATGTGATTCTGTAGAAGGATCTGAGATCCAGAATATACCATTGCAATAAGTCATGATAGACGGAGAGGGATAGCAGAGCCATGCCTGACAACCTTGCCCATGTCTAGTCTCCTGTAAGTGGGCCTGCGGTTCCCTGGTACAGAGTTTCAGGCACATAGTTGTTGGTCGTCCTATGTCACTGACAGAGCTTTCTGTGTTATTAGTGGACTTGCTTAGATGAGTCACTGAAGAGTCTTGTTTCCCTACTTACTGTAGCTCACTGATAGTCTCAGGAGAAGCCTATAAGATTAGCCAGAATTCTGGCCATATATATGATTCAACTGATGACACAGACAGTCTTGCAAGGCAATAGAAATGAAAGTGAAAATAAACGAGTGGGACCTAACCAAACTTAAAAGCTTCTGTACAGCAAAGGAAACCATAAATAAAACGAAAAGACAACCTACGGACTGGGAGAAAATGGTTGCAAATGACACAACCAACAAGAGCCTTATTTCCAAAATACACAAACAGTTCATACACTCAACAACAACAACAAAACACAATCAAAAAATGAGCAGAAGACCTAAATAGACATTTCTGCAAAGAAGACATACAGGTGACCAAAAAGCAGATGAAAAGATGCTCAACATTGCTAATTATTAGAGAAATGCAAATCAAAACTACAATGAGGTATCACCTCACACTGGTCAGAATGGCCATCTTCAAAAAGTCTACAAACAATAAATGCTGGAGAGGGTGTAGAGAAAAGGGAACCCTCCTACACTGTTGGTGGGAATATAAATTGGTACAGCCACTATGGAAAGCAGTATGGAGGTTCCTCAAAAAACTAAAAATAGAGCTACCATATGATCCAGCAACCCCACTCCTGGGCATGTATCTGGACAAAACTATAATTCAAAAAGATACATGTATCCCCAAAGTTCACTGCAATGCTATTTACAATAACCAAGACATGGAAGCAACCTAAATGTCCATTGACAGATGAATGGATAAAGGGGATGTGCTATATATAATACACACACACACACACACACACACACACACACACACACACACACACACACACACTGGAATATTACTCAGCCATAAAAAGGAACAAAATAATGCCATTTGCAGCAACATGGATGGAAATAGAGATTATCATACTAAGTGAAATAAGTCAGAAAGAGAAAGACAAAAACCATATATCACTTATATGTAGAATCTAAAATATGAAACAAATGAACATATCTACGAAACAGAAATAGACTCACAGACATAGAGAACAGACTTGTGGTTGCCAAGGGGGAGAGGCGTAGGGGACGGATGGATTGGGAGTTTGGGATTAGCAGATGCAAACTAGTATATATAAAATGGATAAACAACAAGGTCCTACTGTACAGCGCGAGGAACCATATTCAATATCCTGTGATAAACCATAATGGAAAAGAATATGAAAAAGAACATATTCATATATCTGAATCACTTTGTTGTACAGCAGGTTAACACAACTTTGTAAATCAACTATACTTAAAAACAAACAAACAAACAAACAAAACTGATGACCTAGATTGCTGACCTCAGTAATTCAAACTAGTTCATCATGGAAAGTTCTAAAGAGATCTTTCTAGAGTTGCATGAGCCGGAGGCTGTTGATTCAGCACAAAATGCTGAATTTGCAAATGCTATGTTTCTCAGGTAGAGCAACTATGAGGTTCACGAAGTTCCTGAAACCTCCTGGGAAGTTCGGCTTAAAGACGAAAGGAATTGGAGGCAAAAGTAGGACAATGGATTGTGCATTGAAGCCATTTTCTAAGTGCTCAGTTGCTCTACACTTTAACGTTTTTATGCATATTTTATGGAGTATGATTTTCAAATGAAGAAAATGTATCTTGCAGAATGGGCTAGGATATTTTTGCCTTAAGGCTACTGTATTGCTTATTTTTAAACAATTCACATTCTAAATTTCATAGAGGTAATTGTCTTTAGAGCACAGAAGGCTTTACAGAGCACTTAATCCAGTGGTTTTTATACTCTTTGAAAACCTTTTTTGTCCCTCAAATAAAGTATTTCAAGAAATTCCAATCTGTTAGACGGTGTCATTCATTCACCAAATATCTACGTTCCAGACGCTGGGCTAGGCACTGAACAAACGGCAGGAATCAAACAAACTCTGTCCCTGGTGGAGCCAGGAGTGTCCCAGGATGTGCCGCCCCGCCCCCAACTCCTCTGCTGAGCCTGTCACCTCCTGCCACAGCCTTGGTTTCCCCTGAGCAGATCCCTGAACTCGACCCACTCCCTCCTCCGGAACTAGGACGAGAGGTCTGAGGGCAAACCATTCATGTAGCATTTTACAACTTAAGTATCAGAAAGTTTAATTGCATCCATTACTTTCCTCTTGCTTTAGACCAAAAATAAAATCACAAGCTGCCCACCTTCCTCTTTTGAAAAAAAACTATTCCTCCTACACCTGCCTTCAGAATTCTGTTACTTGGAATGCAGGCACACAATCTCTTTTTCTCTTTTTTGGTACTCCCTTCATGCTGTCACCTTGCTTCTGGGAGAAAATCTGTGTGGGAGGGTGAGAGCAGAGTTACATTGGCAGAATGAAGAAAGCAAACAACGGTCCCTGTGGTACAGCAGAAGACTTGTGTGTAAGAGTAGGAGTTGCAGAAATGGGATTATAATTACCAGGAAAGAAAACCTAAGAGTTGAAGGTCAAGAGAAGAAGAAAAAGCCACCCACTGAGAATTCTGCATGGATAACCAAGGCATCAGGTGTGGAAGAGTGCTGTCAATGAGGGTAGGCTATAGTGGCCATGGGGTGACTGAAAGAAATTTGTATAATAAAGACATGTCCATGGTAACACACTTTCTTCATGGATGGTCTCTTGTCTTGCCACCTTTAAGATCAAAGAACCACAATTGCTGGTCAAACTTGAGACCAATCTATGACACTGAAGTGGAATATGATGTAATTCAAAACACATTAACTGAGCACCTAGCATGTGGCAGGTACTGTGACACACACTGCGGGTCTAAACGACTGAGAGCTACAGCCCTCTCTCCCAAGAGCTCTCTATCTGCAGAGGGGAAGACCCACAAAGAGACAAATATGACATGGATGTATTCGTTGACCACTACGCACTCAGTGCTTATTCTGAGCCAGGCACTGGACTGAATACCAGGAAATAACAGGCCTGCAACAAAAGACACATTTCTTCAAGTCCTGATATATGTGGTATATGGGAGTGATGGCTAATCAAATAATCCCAGAAGCCATTATAGAACTGCCTCTGTTACAGGGCCATGAAAGTGAGACCCAGGAGCTATGAGAAACTGCAATGGGGCTTCTGATCAAGTCAGAACTCAGGGGAGGCTCTCCCCAGCTGAGATCTAAAAGAAAACTGGGGATTGACTAGGCAAAGAGAGGTGAAAAGAGCCTTCTAAGCAGAAGAAATAGCCCCATCAGGGAGCAATAGGAGGCAGCTGGGTGCAAGATTGGTGACAGGGGATGGGGCCTACGCAAGAACTCGAAAGCCACACAGAGAGGTTTTGCCTTATCCTAAGAGTACTGGGGAGTCATAAATCCTTTATGAAAGTTCTATGTAAGAAGCACTGTAGGTACAGAGAGGATGGAATTAGTTCTTCCTGAGAGGTAGGGAGGTCTGAAAAAGCTACTGAGAAGATGTGACATTTGAGCTGGACCTTGTCAGATGAGTGGGTATTTTTCTAGGTTGTATGAGTGGATAAAGGCATCTCAGGCAATGACAATGGTATGAGAAAGGGAAAAGGGGAATAGGGAACTTGGCTACATTTGGGAAACGTGGGGCAAGACACATGGTATTCTGGTTGTGTTGGCAAGTGGTGGTACGGCTCGGCTTGAGGGTTGCTGAAGGGCGAGTTACGACGGCAATAAACCAAACTTGCACAGTTGAGACGTTTGTCAGAAATATGGAGACAAGAAGGAAGAACAGACCTGAAGGGACAAACAAAGCCAGCTGAAGTACTGAACTGGAGTCTCTTCTTATTCCTGCCAAGAACTGTCTTTTCTCCCCACTGTAGGTATCCAGGTAGACAAAATTGCCTCTACCGTCAGATTGGGTGCCTACATTCTGACAGTCTGGCTCTGGGCACGGGGGTCCTCAGAATACCAAGTTCCCAGCGAGCTACGTTCTCATTTCTTCACCCCATAGTTAGTTTCTCAGACACTTTGCCTTGATCCCAATATTTCGTTGCCCAGGTTTTTAAACTAGGACTCTCTTGATCCTATGCTGTATGGACTCTGCCTTCTTACTTTCATTTTCAAGTTCCCTGTTCCTGGTTTTTGACCCTTCCCCTTGGCTTCCCAAGTTCCTAGCCTATCATTTTCTCACCGCCACATCTGACCTCTTTAGACTCGTGGGACCGGTCAGTGCCCTGTGGATCCTTTCAGTGCCCTCTCCACCACTTCCCCCACCAGTTTCCCAATTCGGTCCTTCCTAGTCAGTTTTTCCTTTTTGCCGCCAAGGACCCTGCCATACGATGCCATGCTCGAAGCCACCTGAAATAAGAGCCATCACGGATTCTTACGACTTTCCAAGGATCTCACCGCTACACCATCCTGTCCTATTTTAACCCGTTCACTTCTGCTCTTTGGACAGTCCAAGGACATTTAGCACTTGAAACATTTCTCATATGAGTTTCCACCATGCACTAGTGTCCCCAGCATCCAGTTAATGACTAAATCAAAGAAACAGAAAGCTGGTGTTGACGTACTCGGCTCTGCATCAGCTTCATATTCTGGGAAACTGAGTTAAGCTGAGTACTTTCTTTTTAAAATAAAATGGGGCCCTGTTTGGGTTTCATGAGATAATGTTAAGTAACATGCTCATTTCACTGGCAAACACACAGGACGTGCTCATTGAGGGATTGCTACCATTAAATATTTTGGCAGTGAAAATATATATTCACATTACTTTTATTTCATATTTTCCTGGGATTAGATTGTACGGCCACTGGCTAATAAGCCAAACAAGACGTAAATGACTTAGATCAGAAGTCGGCGAACTTTCTATAAAGGGCCAGAGAGTATTTTAGGTTTAACTGGCAGCGTGCTCTCTGTCACGACTACTCCATGCTGCCTCTGTAGAGTAAAATCGGCCATAGCAAATCGTAAATGAATGGGGGTGGCAGTGTGCCGACAAAACATTATTTATAAAAAACAGGTAACAGGACAGTAGCAAGAATTTGCTGATCTCTGATGTACATGGTGGCCTGTAATACAATATTGACTAATGTATTTATTAATTTAACAAATAGTTATTGAGAACCTACTATGCTGGGTGCTGGGCACACAATGGTAAGACAAAGAAATACAGTTCCTGCTCTGCAGAGATGACATCTAAGTGGAGGAGATGGTCATTAATCAAATAAGCACACATATAAGTATAAAGTGACAAATGTAATTAGAGCTATGAAGAAAAGATATATGGTGCCATTAGGCTATCAGACAAAGAGACGTTTGTTTACTTGTGTGTTTGGTGAGGGTTGGCTAGAGAAATTTCTCGAAGGAAGTGCTGTTTTAGCTGAGATCTGAAGGGTGAGAATAAGTTAGCTGGATTGAAGACATTATGGAAGGGTTTCCCGGACAAAGGACCAAATGTGTGCAAAGCCCTGTGATGGGGGGAAACAAGGAATATCTAAAGAATTGAGAGAAGACTGGTGTGGCCAAAGCACATGTAACATAGGGATACATGGTTTAAGATGTGACTAGAGAGGATTGTGGTCTTTAACCCCAAAGCAATGGCAAGCCAATAACCAGCTTTAAAGCACAATCGGATCTGCATATTGGAAAGAATATTCCTTCAGCTGAGGTGTTGAAAATGGAATGGAGGGAGACATACAACAGTGCAATGAGAGAAATTTCAGTTATGCCTAGATCATTCTCTTTAAAGAGGGAGAATGGGAGGTTTGATGATTTGCAAGAAAAAAATTACTTCTCTGCATCATGGAAGAATCTTTTCAACTCTTTCTGGCCTATGGAAAATGAGAAAAATGAATATTTTTATTTCATCAGTGCCAACCTTTTAATCTTCTCATTGTTTCTCTTTCAGCAGCAAAGAACAAATGATTTTGCATAAAAGTTTACTCACACATGGCTCTGAGGACCTACTGACTCAACTTGTTTTTCAGCTTGACTTATTTTCCACACATGAAACATTTCAGTTCAGAGAGCAGACAAGTTGTAGTAAAGCATTCCTCTTGTTTGAACTAAAATATCATTAATCAAAACAATTGGGAAGTAAATTAAATATTTCCAAAGATTAAAAACTGATCATCCAACTGTTGGTTCAGTTACCCATAAAATGAGGTTAAAGACAAAAGAAATAATATGTTTAGACTTCTTAAATTTTTCATATTCCTTCCAGTGGCACCAAAAACTTATAAGGTCTAGTACAGCAGTTCTCAAATGGTGGTGGTTTTGTCCCCCCAGGGGACATTTGGCTATGTTTGGAGGTATTTTTGGTTGTCACAACTTGGAAGGGAGGGAGGTTGCTACAGGCTTCTAGTGTGGAGAGCCCAGGGATGCTGTTAAACATCCTACAGTACACACGGCAGACTTCCCCACAGCAAAGAGTTATCCGAACCAAAGTGTTAACAGTGAGAATAGGGTGGAGAAACCCTGGCCTAGAAGAATGTTAATCCACAAACTTCCTTCAACTCTGTTTCAGGTGATGCTATGAATCTTTCTTTCTTGCTTTCTTTCTTTTGCATTCTCTTTTTTCTTTCTTTTCTTTTCTCTTTCTTTTTTCTTTCTATTCTCTTTCTTTTTCTTTCCTTCCTTCCCCCCTTCCTTTACTTATCCCCTCCTCCCCTCTTCATCTTCCCCTCCCCTCCTTCTCTTCCCCTCCCCTCCTTCTCTTCCCCTCCCCTCCTTCTCTTCCCCTCCTCCCCTCTTCCTCTTCCCCTCCCCCTCCTTCTCTTCCCCTCCTCCATCTCCTCCTCCTCCTCCTTCTTCTTCATGGTCGTCATCATCTTTGCTGACCTACCTAGTGTCTATAAACTGAAATGAGACTCCTCAGCTTTTACAGAAATCATAAACTACCTCATGGGGGCAGGTCACCTCCACCCCAATGTATCTTGAAATCCACACATGATTGACTCAGTTTCTCTCACAGTGACTTGTGTCCTCAGTTTGTCAGTCATTATCTCTCACTAAGACTCACTACTCATCTCCCTGCATCCATTCCGATCCCCTCTCCTCTGCCATGAAGGCTTGTAAACATTCAATTTGATCTTGCCAATCTCCTATTCATTAAAAAAAAAAAAAAAACTGCAATGTCTTCCCAAGGGGAAGGTCAAAATCTTTATTGGACTCTGAGACCCTGAATAATCTCTCTCTGCCCCACCACTACCCACCTTTTTCAGTTTTATCTTGTGACACTCCTACTGCTCACTCCAGCCATGCTGGATTCCCTTAGCTTTGAGTATGCTCTGCTCTGGTCTGCCTCACAGTCTCTTCCCTCTGTCTGGAATGCTGTTCCCTTTATTTACTTACATAGCTCCTACTTAGTCTTCAAGTCCCAACTTAATCACAATTTTTCAAGAAAACCTTCTCTGATTCTCAGACTAGGTACGTGGCATCAGAACACTTGATAATATTTAATTATTTATGTTTTATCTTTTGTTAATGTTAATGCTGGTCTTCTCCACCAGACTATAAAGCAAACCATGAGTGGGTGTTCAAAAAGAACCTTGCATTTTTGGCTGTTCCAAAGACTTCCGATCTTTTATTTGTAACCACATGTAATGGACCTAATGTTTCCTCTAAGAAAATAGTGGACTTGGGCAACATAATCCTGGCGTCTCACTGTAGCACAGCAAGCCACTTTTATCCATCTTAACACAGAGTCATTCTGCCTCTAATATTAGCCTGGATGACTAATACTAGATATCTTTTATGCCACATCTTGTGTTCTTCTGGACCACTCTTTAGCCATTATGACAGCAACCAATTGGTGTAACCATACCTTAGTTGCTCACATATCTCTAGCTTTCAGCCCTGGGACTGATGTATCATGGGACACCTGGAGGAAACTTCCTGGACTCATGCATGTGCAGCTTAGAAGTGCAAGGGATTTAGCACCCTGTAGGGCAACTCTGGGTCAGTGTTTGATGAGGCTAGTTTCTCCCACCAGTCCTACTGTCTTGGGCAGACCATTCTGGAATACATTCTAAGTCTTCTTCAGAAGGTCCTGGCTGGATAAAGTCCTAGCTGCCTACAGTGATGGTCAAGCCAATAATGCATCCTTAAATTGGATTTCTCCTCTTACCTCTTTCTTCAATCCATCACTCATGCTCTCTGGGACCACTTCTAAAATAAACTATCTGCCTATAAGCCTTTGTCTTGGGCTCTCATTTTGTGAGGAATCCAGTACAAGATAATGACATTGGTTGTTGTGGGTGTCATGTGGGACCAGCTATTTAATCACATAGCAAGGGAATTCCACTTAGCTCCAGAAGTCTAGGATCTATGGTCAACCAAGTGATGGTCTCCCAAATCTATCCATGTCCTAATCTCCAGAACCTGTGAATATGTTACCTTAACATGATAAAAGCAAATTTGCAGCTATGATTGAGATAAAGATCTTGAAGTAGGGAGTTTATCTTGGATTATCCAGGTGGTCCCTAAAGGAAATCACAAGTCCTTATAAGAGAGAGACAGGGGGTCAGAGTCAAAGAGAAGGGCATGTGGTGTTGAAAGCAGAGATTGTAATGACGTACTTTGAAGATGGAGGAAGGAACCACAAACCAAGAAATGCTGGCCACCACCAGAAGCTGGAAAAGGCAAGAGGGTGGATTTTCCCCTGAGGCCCTATAGAAGGAAATTTGATTTTAGCCCAGTAAAACTGGCTTTGGACTTCTGATGTCCAAACTTGAAGAAATAAATTTGTATTGTTTTAAACCACTAAGTTGGTGGTAATTTGTTATAGTAGTAGCAGAAAACTAACAGTCTACCTTATTGAAAGTGATACAATTCAATGCCTCTGTTAATAAAAATAATAGTAGCTACTAGTATTTATCAAGCCATGTGCTTGTTGTGAGTCAAATTCTGTGCTAACAACTTATTCTCTATTCTTCCCTAATTTTTACAACAACCTTATAAGGTTGTACCTCTACTATCCATCATGGTGGATATCATCCTATGGCACTCCTGATCTCTTCCCTTCTCTGCCCTGGAAGGTGGTTCATAGAGACTGCCTCAACGGGCTCCCTTAATCTCTGAACTCTAGTTAGGTTCAGCCAGTCAGAGGCAACAGCAGGAAATGTGGACGGTGGGTGGACAGCGAGGTCTCTAGCCCTCTTTCTCTCTCAGGTTATTACAGGTTGACTGCATCCCTCTCCTAAGGTCATGGGTCATGACAGGTAACTTCTACATAGAGTTGCTTGCAGGGTCCTTGCTCCTGCTACTGTGGGAATTGTCTCATTACTTGCTGCTTTTCCTGAATCTTGCCCACACTTCTGGAAGTAGCCTTTCATTAAATGTTCCTTAAATCAGCCAGTTTGTATGTGCCATCTGATTTCTGCCAGGACCTTGCCTGATATTCTTCATTTTACAGCTAAGGAAATGAAGACTCGGAATGGTTAAGTAGCTCACACATTTCATCCAAGTATAAAATAACCAAAGACTGAGATGAATAGCAGAGTGGTCACCTGCTTTTGCTGAGGTAGAGGAGCATTGCTGATGTCCTCCCAAATTTGAAGAAGGGAAACAAATTCATTGTTGTTAATTTTGGGTCTATGATCACAATCATATTTAATCTGCCTGCATTTTTATCACGGTATCTCCTTTAAGTGTTGTGTTCTCATTTTGTAGGCTCACTATCAGCTATTTTTAATAATATATGCAAATTTTGTGAAAATATATCATTTTCTATCTTGTTTTGATCATCTTGACACCACATTTTCCTGTCACACAAACATTTTAGAGTGTGGTTCGTCCTCAAAGACCATGCCAATTGAGAGGAAATGTTTCTGTGAGTTGTCTGAGTTCTCTGTGGCCATTTTTGATGAAGTCTGCAATTCTAGCAGCTGTGTCCTAAATTAAGAAGAAGATGGGCATTTCTCCAGAGATGAACCAGTTCATCAAGAACGCATCTTGCACATAATATAACATTTTAATAATTCAGCCCTATTGAGGGGACTGGTCTGGCTTGAAACATGTTTAAAGAAATGCAGTTCAATGGCTTTGAAATACAAACAAGAACTTGAACTAGGTAAATAGAATGTGGCCATGCATAGTTCTTAGGAAATCCACTTGAATGCATAGCTAAGAAATATTTATATTTGGTGTATCAATTATTTCTATGGGATTGGATGTTTTTATGATGCTCGAGGGTACTTAAAAAGTTTGTTCTCATAAGTAATTTAAATATTCCTCTTGAAATACTGTTTGCACTATTAATTTATTTAGCAAATTAATCACAGAATCATAACATTTTAGAGCTGAAAGAGACCTCAGAGAAAATCCAGTGCAACTCTCTTTGCAAACAGTGTCTTGCATTATTCTTAACTCCTTGCTCACAGTACAAGGGCCAGCCCTCCACATACCCCCTCAATCCAGCTTGGACTCCTGAGACACTGGCCCTCAGCTGGGGATCCAGCATAACTCGGTCCTTCTTGCCCACAAAGGGAGATTAGAACATGCCATAAGCAAAGATATACAATGCTCCTCTCACTGATCCCCCAAACAGAAATTTTGTTCCACTCTACTCTTTCCTACCTTTATGCCAGAAACTCAATATCCCCATGTCTTATGTCCCATACCTTCCCAGTCACTTCCATTATGGAAGGCTCAGAGGAGGACCAGCTTATCAGTGTCTTGCCTTTCTAATCTTCTTCCAATCTGCACATGCTCACCAGCCCTCTGAAATTCCATCCTCCAAACTGGCTTTTGCCAAGGTCATTAATAACAGAGTTCGAGACTCGTATGACTTGATCATTTCTTGGTAGCATTTGGAATGACTGATGACTTTTTTCTTGAAGCTCTTTCCTCCCTTGGATTCTAGTACTGGCTCCCCACTGGTTCACCCCACCACTCTGACCATCCCTTCCCAGTCCCCCTTGTTGAAGTTCCTGTTTGTTGTCACCTTCTCATCTCACGCTACAGTGCTTCTCAGGAAATCACAGTCAACCCACCACTTTGTCAACTACTTGCAGGCTGTTTACTCTCAGGTTTAAGTCCCTGGTGCAGATCTTTCTCCTGAGCTCCTAATTGCCTGCTGAACACCTTCTGAATTTCCACAGCCTCTCCAACCACAGCAGATCCAAAACAGAGCTACTCTTCCCCTCAAATGTCCTCCCCACTCTTGTTTTTCCCTCTATGAATAACATTATCATTGGATCATGTTAGATCGGTCCATCAGTGGATCATTAGATCAGTCCATCAGTGGTTCCCCATTGCTCCCAAGATAAAATCCAAGCTTCTTAGTACAACATGTAAGGAAGGTCTGTGAGATCTTGAGTCATTGCCTAATATAACAACTTCATCTCTAATATCTCCCTGTCAGCCCTCACATCCACTCCAGCTAGACTGTCCTTCTCTTAAACCTCAGACACTGACTCACATTCAGAGTCAGTTCAAGAATTATCTCCTCTATAAAGCTTTTTGTCACCAATTTCCCCCTCTCTGGAAGATTCAGTCACTCCATGTGTGCCTTGTCTATGACACTTAGCTATGCATTGTCCTAAGATAAGATTCTGAACAAGGTTATTGTCATTGGGAATAGGAAGAAAGAATAGGAAGTTGAAAGTCACGAAGAAGAAGCAATAGTGTTCGGGAGATTAAAGTTGTCTCAGTTAGGATGAACTAAGTAATCACCTTTTAAAATTAGGAGATGTTCAGAACTTTTCCCTCCCTGATACTTTTTGTGCAGGATGCTTTCCTGGAAGTGAAATGACTCAATGGCTCTGTTTACAAAACAACTTCTCTGTGGGGGTTTTTCCCCCCGCTTTGGCTGCTTGATTCTAGAAACTGATGTCTCTGAGTGCTGCTAATCACAATCCTGTTATAGGGAGTAGGAAGGGGAAGGATGTAGATAGGGGAGAATAAAGATGCATGTTTCCTTATCTGAGGTCTTCAATCTTTTAAGGCTAGACACAGAGCAAGAAACAGGCTGAATGACACAAGATGCCAAGAAATCACAAGTGAAAAGGAGGATTTCACAGAACCAACAGCCTAGTGATGGGTGAAGGCTGGTGTGTAAGATGAGGAAAAGGATTTGTCTCTTTTCATTTTGTCTGCTTAGAGCTAGGATGGAGTTCTCCATGACCCTTGTGCCCAGCTATCTAGCCAAATATCTAGAAATCAATAAAATCTTCGAAGATTCTGCAAGTCACACCAGTCTTTGCTTGCTTGCTTTCAAATTACCTCCAAGACCTCAAAGGACTATGGCTACTGAAATCAGAGTTCTGGCAGCAATAACAAATAAGCGTTGATATGGCAGTCAGTCCCCATACCCTACCATGTACACATGTTTATTTTACATCTTATCCCTGAGTATTTAAATATGTCACATGTTTTCATCTAACTTGTCTGAACTCTTGTATAAAAATTTATGAAAGCAGGTCTCTCATCTAAACTTAATACATGATTTCTGGGTTAGGAATATAAATGTAAGAAAATTCTGAAATCTAAACTGGAAAAGCAAAAGTCTTCACTATCATGATTGTCAGGTGAAGTCTTTTGTAGATTTCTTCCATTAAGTGGCAGGATTTTTATCTACAATAAAATCAACAAAAGCTGGTGGCTTTTTTGGTATTTTACTGATGAAAGGGGAGGAGACTTCATACATGATTAACTTTGGTTGAATTGAGAGTTTTCTGAATGATTAAGAAACTAGAGCTTGACTAACTCAGAAACCGTGTGGTCCATAACAGAACACCTTCTAAAGAAAAACAACATAAATTTCCAGGTGAAGCAAACAGATGACTTGTGTAACTTCATAACCAGTACATGAACCCCATTTGCCTTCAGCTCTGGATAAAGTTCCTGAACTGAGGCCACTCCAGGACAAGGGGATAAAATGTGTTCTCAGTGACTTCTTGGAAAGAGCAAAATTCTCTCTTGAAACTGAGCCCTTTGGTTTATTTTAATAATGTCTCCATTTCAGTTGGGTGAATGGAGGAGAGGGAAGTGAATTTTGAATTCTTGCTTTGCTAGTATAAATGGTTTTTACTTGTTATATTTTTCTAATGAAAAGGAAAAGAACACAATTCTCACTAGTGGAAAGGGTACTAAAATTTTATTGAGTCTGCCATGGGCTAGACACTGTGAGAAAGGTTCTTTCATATACATTCTCACTTTTAGAAAAAGTAACAGTAATGATAGAATTCTACTGGCATAGACGCCATTGACTGAGACCTTCCATGTGTCAGTGAGTGCTAAACCTTTTACACAGATCACCTCATTTTCAATGTTTCCAAGATTCATCCATCTTGTAGCATATATCAGCACTTCATTTCTTGTTGTATTATGTTAAGATAAAACTAATTAGAGCTTGAGAAAGATAACTTCTGTGTCCATTGAATATCCTCTCCAATAGCTCCCTTGTAGATAATGATTTCCACACAATCTAGGCAACCCTCATGTGAAGACAACCAATATTGTATGTTTTAGGAGACACATAGAATTGTGTGTCCTCTATATCCTTCTTTTTGAGCTCTCAGGCCAGTTGGTTTGAGAATATACCACCCATTTATAAAACAAAAGTAAGAGGACCAAAAGATCTCACGCTTGTCCTAGCTCATGTGGGAAGACAGGCCAGATTAGGAGAAAATAGGTAGTTTAAAGTCTGCTGGCCCTTGTGTGTTTATCACCATGCTAATTATCTGTCTTACTGCTCCAGGTTTTGGGCTTCCTATGAATTCCCTCTTTTGATTCTTTTGTACTATTACCTCATCTTAATGGTATAAAAATTTAGGTGAGGTGACCACAGTGGGATTGAACACACCATTTCTACCTAGCATTTGGATTTTTCCTCATTCTTTTATCAGATAACATGAGAGACTCATAGTGTTGGAAGCAACCTTGGTCAGCATCCTCTTTTAAGAGGCTCTCAAGGCCACACAGCCAGTTAGTAGCGGAGTTGGAGTTAGAGCCCAAGGAGCAGGTATTTTTCTTGGCGAACAAAAGATAATATGCGTGTACTTCAGAATCAAAACATCTAGATGTGAATCTCTACTCTGTCACTTCTTGGCTATGGGAACTTGTGTAACTTAACCTACCCAAGCCATTTCCTCATGGAGCCGTGACCATTAAATGAGATAACGTGTATAAAGTACCAAACATTGCACTTGTGTGTAGTCTAAGTGTTGGATCAATGTCAATTGCCATCCTTTCCAGGTCAGGGCTTTTTGGTTTTAGACTTTGAGAGATCCCTCCCAGGGAACTGACCAAAACTCACAGTGTTCCATTGCTTCCTCCTCTTCCAGAACAAGGAGATGGGTTGGTCACCTGGCTGCCTAGGGTTACAACTCCTTTTCATGAGTTGCAACCTGGGTGTCAGTTACTGTAATGCCAGACTGAGCCTTGCTGGGCTGTAATCCTGAAGCCAGTAGTCAAGTCAATCTCTGTTATGGTTGTCCCACCCTAAGAAGCTCTGGGAGACTCCAGGGAAGTATTCTGGATGGAAAGTAAAAGTTTATTTTTCCCGCTTTACAGTTCCCAAGGGTGAGAATGAACCTAGAATGAAATCTGAACTCCCTCTTTGGCCCTAAACACATTACACTCTCAAATGCAAACCACTACTTGTAACTGAATCCTATTACTTTCTGTCACAGTTTTCCCACTAAAAAATATTGTCTTAATTTTAACTAGCATGCTTACTGTTCAATATCTAGCTAAAAACTTTCCATGCTACCCAAATGTCCTAGCTAAACAAACATGGAAGCTTGCGGTAATGCTTGTTCCAAACTTTTTCCTTTTCCATAGATTATTGACCCAGGGTATTTTCACATTTTGCTACTCTCCCAGATATGGGTCTAACTGGATTCTGAAACATGTTTTCCTCATCTTACAATCTTTTACTCCACACTGGCAGGCCTACTGTTCTAGTACTAACTCCCCCTAAATCTCCTCAAGGCTGTTCCAGAGCCCACCCCAAAACTCTGCCTTCTCATCATTTCTGCTTCAGCCACTTGGAGGAAAGACAAAAACCAAAAGTTGAATTAATTAACTTTTGGAGGAGCCTATTATATGTAAAAACCAAGCAAAATGCTGTCATTTTATAGCTGACCTAATGCGAACTACTTAATATTTCTAGGCTTCAGTTTCCCCATCTGAAGAACAGCACCCATGATATTGGGTGGTTTTGAGTAATAAGAAAGAAAATGAATATAAAGTATTTGGTATATATCTAGCACACATAAGTAATCAACTAGTATTGGCTCTTAATATTGTTGTTGTTGTTGTCATTAGATAACAGAGAATACGATGATACATAAGACATATTGCCCACCCTTAAGAAGCTTACACGATACTTGAGATGACAAGACATGATCATGTGACAAGACAACAGTGTTAGCAATATCCTAATAAAGAATGTGGTGCTATTATTTGTCAGGTGAGTGAGGGACAGAATACTGTGAGCTAGAATACAGCCTGGAAAGACTTCAGATTGATGGAGGAGTAATGAGATAGGCCTTGAAGGATGAAGTGCACTTAGGTAGATAGTGAGGGAGAAGAGCATTAGGGTAGGACAAACAACATCCTGAGATAGGAAGGTGTAAGTGTTTAGAAAGCCGTGAGTAATGGGTTAAGTAGAGTATTCATGCCAATGTGGGTAAATATACAATTGTGTAAATTGTATATTGTAGACATTTGAGGTTTTAAGCCACAAAACTATGGAAGTTTAATGTGGTGGTGGTAGATGGGGTGGGTTTGCGGGGAGAGACTTCAACGGAGAGTGAATACAATGTTAAAATCATATCAGTTTAAGGTGAAGTGCAGAGATTCAGGTGACTGTCTAGCACCCGATGGAAAGGGAAGCCAACTCTGAAAGACACCTAAAGGGAAGAATTGTGTCCCGATAGAATAGGCAAGGGGAGTGAGGGTGTTATGCAAGGAGAAGGAAGGCACAGAGCACTGGAAGCTTTTAATCCCAGGAGGCAGGGAGAATGGGCATAGTACCATTAGTGAAATATGAAGGTCACACATTTAGTCATTTGTTCAATAATATTCTGCACTCTCTATGTCAGACCCTGTGCCGGGTCACTGGGATCCAGAGCTGAACACAGCAGTCCCTGCCTTCCAGGAAATAACAGTCTAGTCAGAAAGGGAAACTAGCTTGGGGAAGAAAGATGAACATTTACTCATAAGGTGATAGATCTGAGAAAACTTAAATGTCATCTAGAGTACTCCTCACTCTACCCCACCTGAAGCAAACTGTAAAGAGAAGAAAACAAGTCCAAACGGAGTAAAATTCATACCTCTAGTTACTGTCAGAGCCACCCCAGAATGTGAGGCCAGAATTCTTTTTTTTGAAGGGGAAGTGGTTGGTGAAAGGAAGTGGGAAGATGGGGTTGCAATCCAGCAGGTGCCCTTCATGCTCATGTGATTCCAAAGGAGAGCTGGACCTTGATTTGGCCTTGAACTTGACCTGTGGAAGGGTTAGACCTTGAATGAGGGAGTCTCACAAGGTTATGTTGGGAGTAGGAAGAGGGGCACGTGGAATCCTCTTTTCCAGGTCCACTCTCCCAGAATCTTCCTTTGAACCAACTAGGCTCTAGAGAAGGGAGGTGACTGAAGGTGTGAGGTGATATCTCATTGTGGTTTTGATTTGCACTTCCATGGTGATTATTGATGTTGGGAAATTTTTATGTAGCTGTTGGCTGTTCATACATCTTCTTTGGTAAAATATTTATTCAGATTCTCTGCCCATTTTTAATCTGGTTGTTTGTTTTTCTATTGTGTTGTATGACTTCTTTATATATTTTGGATATTAACCCCTTACCAGATATATGATTTGCAAATATTTTCTCTTTTTATGGCTGAGTATTATATGTACCACATCTTCTTTATCCATTCATCTGTTGATGGACACTTAGGTTGCTTCCATGTCCTGGCTATTGTAAATAGAGCTGCAATGAACATTTTGGTACATGACCCTTTTTGAATTATGTTTTTCTCAGGGTATATGCCCACTAGTGAGATTGCTGAGTCATATGGTAACTCTATTTTTAGTTTTTTAAGGAACCTCCATACTGTTCTCCATAGTGGCTGTATCAATTTACATTCCCACCAACAGTGTAAGAGGGTTCCCTTTTCTCCACACCCTCTCCAACATTTATTGTTTGTAGATTTTTTGATGATGGCCATTCTGACTGGTGTGAGGTGATACCTCATTGTAGTTTTGATTTGCATTTCTCTAATGATTAATGATGTTGAGCATTCTTTTATGTGTATATATGCAATCTGTATATCTTCTTTGGAGAAATGTCCATTTAGGTCTTCTGCCCATTTTTGGATTGTATTGTTTTTTCGATATTGAGCTGTATGAGCTGCTTGTAAATTTTCAAAATTAATCCTTTGTCAGTTGCATGATTTACAAATATTTTCTCCCATTCTGAGGGTTGTCTTTTCGTCTTGTTTATGGTTTCCTTTGTTGTGCAAAAGCCTTTAAGTTTCATTAGGTCCCATTTGTTAATTTTTGGTTTTATTTCCATTTCTGTAGGAGGTGGGTCTTAAAGGATCCTGCTGTGATTTATGTCATACAGTGTTCTGCCTATGTTTTCCTCTAAGAGTTTGATGGTGACTGGCCTTACATTTAGGTCTTTAATCCATTTTGAGTTTCTTTTTGTGTATGGTGTTAGGGAGTGTTCTAATTTCATTCTTTTACATGTAGTTTTCCCAGCACCACTTATTGGAGAGGCTGTCTTTTCTCCACTGCATATTCTTGCCTCCTTTATCAAAGATAAGGTGACCATACGTGAGTGGGTTTATCTCTGGTCTTTCTATCCTGTTCCAATGATCTATATTTCTGTTTTAGTGCCAGTACCATACTGTCTTGATTACTATGGCTTTCTGGTATAATGTGAAGTCCGGGAGCCTGATTCCTCCAGCTCCGTTTCTCTTTCTCAGTATTGCTTTGGCTATTCCAGGTCTTTTGTGTTTCCATACAAATTGTGAAATTTTTTGTTCTTGTTCTGTGAAAAATGCCAGTGGTAGTTTGTTAGGGATTGCATTGAATCTGTAGATTGCTTTGGGGAGTAGAGTCATTTTCACAATGTTGACTCTTCCAATCCAAGAACATGGTACATCTCTCCATCTATTTGTATCATCTTTGATCTCTTTCATCAGTGTCTTATAATTTTCTGCATACAGATCTTTTGTCTCCTTAGGTAGGTTTATTCCTAGATATTTTATTCTTTTTGTTCCAATGGTAAATGGGAGTGTTTTCTTAATTTCACTTTCAGATTTTTCATCATTAGTGTATAGGAATGCAAGACATTTCTGTGCATTAATTTTGTATCCTGCTACTTTACCAAATTCATTGATCACCTCTGGTAGTTTTCTGGTAGCATCTTTTTGTTTTTTTTTTTTTTTTGGTAGCATCTTTAGGATTCTCTATGTATAGTATCATGTCATCTGCAAACAGTGACAGCTTTACTTCTTCTTTTCTGATTTGGATTCCTTTTATTTCTTTTTCTTCGCTGATTGCTGTGGCTAAAACTTCCAAAACTATGTTGAATAATAGTGGTGAGAGTGGGAAACCTTGTCTTGTTCCTGATCTTAGTGGAAATGCTTTCAGTTTTTCACCATTGAGGACCATGTTGGCTATGGGTTTGTCGTATATGGCCTTTATTATGTTGAGGAAAGTTCCCTCTATGCCTACTTTCTGGAGGGTTTTTATCATAAACAGGTGTTGAATTTTGTTGAAAGCTTTCTCTGCATCTATTGAGATGATCATATAGTTTTTCTTCTTCAATTGTTAATATGGTGTATCACATTGACTGATTTGCATATATTGAAGAATCCTTGCATTCCTGGGATAAACCCCACTTGATCATGGTGTATGATCCTTTTAATGTGCTGCTGGATTCTGTTTGCTAGTATTTTGTTGAGGATTTTTGTATCTATGTTCATCAGTGATATTGGCCTGTAGTTTTTTTTCTTTATGACATCTTTGTCTGGTTTTGGCATCAGGGTGATGGTGGCCTCGTAGAATGAGTTTGGGAGTGTTCCTCCCTCTGCTATATTTTGGAAGAGTTTGAGAAGGATATGTGTTAGCTCTTCTCTAAATGTTTCATAGAATTCTCCTGTGAAGCCATCTGGTCATGGGCTTTTGTTTGTTGGAAGATTTTTAATCACAGTCTCAATTTCAGTGCTTGTGATTGGTCTGTTTATATTTTCTATTTCTTCCTGGTTCAGTCTCAGAAGTTGTGCTTTTCTAAGAATTTGTCCATTTCTTCCAGGTTGTCCATTTTATTGCCATATAGTTGCTTGTAGCAATCTCTCATGATCCTTTGTATTTCTGCAGTGTCAGTTGTTACTTCTCCTTTTTCATTTCTAATTCTATTCATTTGAGTCTTCTCCCTTTTTTTCTTGATGAGTCTGGCTAATGGTTTATCAATTTTACCTTCTCAAAGAACCAGCTTTTAGTTTTATAGATCTTTGCTATCATTTCCTTCATTTCTTTTTCATTTATTTCTGATCTGATATTTATGATTTCCTTCCTTCTGCTAACTTTGGGATTTTTTTCTTCTTCTTTCTCTAATTGCTTCTGGTGTCAGGTTAGGTTGTTTATTTGAGATGTTTCTTGTTTCTTAAGGTAGGATTGTATTGTTATAAACTTCCCTTTTAGAACTGCTTTTTCTGCATCCCATAGGTTTTGGGTCGTCGTGTTTTCATTGTCATTTGTTTCTAGGTATTTTTTGATTTCCTCTTTGATTTCTTCAGTGATCTCTTGGTTATTAAGTAGTATATTGTTTAGCCTCTATGTGTTTGTATGTTTTACAGATTTTTTCCTGTAATTGATATCTAGTCTCATAGTGTTGTGGTCGGAAAAGATACTTGATGAGATTTCAATTTTCTTAAATTTACCAAGGCTTGATTTGTGACCCAAGATATGATCTATCCTGGAGAATGTTCCATGAGCACTTGAGAAGAATGTGTATTCTGTTGTTTTTGGATGGAATGTCCTATAAATATCAATTAAGTCCATCTTGTTTAATGTATCATTTAAAGCTTGTGTTTCCGTATTTATTTTCATTTTGGATGATCTGTCCATTGGTGAAAGTGGGGTGTTAAAGTCCCCTACTATGATTGTGTTACTGTCAATTTCCCCTTTTATGGCTGTTAGTATTTGCCTTATGTATCAAGGTGCTCCTATGTTGGGTGCATAAATATTTACAATTGTTTTATCTTCTTCTTGGATTGATCCCTTGGTCATTATGTAGTGTCCTTTTTGTCTCTTGTAAGAGTCTTTATTTTAAAGCCTATTTTGTCTGATATGAGAATTGCCACCCCAGCTTTCTTTTGATTTCCATTTGCATGGAGTATCTTTTTCCATCCCCTCACTTTCAGTCTGTATGTGTCCCTAGGTCTGAAGTGGATCTCTTTTAGACAGCATATATATGGGTCTTGTTTTTGTATCCATTCAGCCAGTCTATGTCTTTTGGTTTAAGCATTCAATCCATTTACATTTAAGGTAATTATCGATATGTATGTTCCTATTACCATTTTCTTAATTGTTTGGGGTTTGTTATTGCAGGTCTTTTCCTTCTCTTGTGTTTCCTGCCTAGAGGAACTCCTTTAGCATTTGTTGTAAAGCTGGTTTGGTGGTGCTGAATTCTCTTAGCTTTTGCTTGTCTGTAAAGGTTTTCATTTCTCTGTCATATTTGAATGAGATCTTTGCTGGGTAGAGTAATCTTGGTTGTAGTTTTTTCTCCTTCATCATTTTAAATAGGTCCTGCCACCTTCTGGCTTGCAGAGTTTCTGCTGAAAGATCAGCTATTAACCTGATGGGGATTCCCTTGTATGTTATTTGTTGTTTTTCCCTTGCTGCTTTTAATATTTTTTCTTTGTATTTAATTTTTGATAGTTTGATTAATATGTGTCCTGGCATGTTTCTCCTTGGATTTATCCTGTATGGGACTCTCTGTGCTTCCTGGGCTTGATTAACTATTTCCTTTCCCATATTAGGGAAGTTTTCAACTATAATCTCATCAAATATTTTCTCAGTCCCTTTCTTTTTCTCTTCTTCTTCTGGGCCCCTATAATTCGAATGCTGGTGCATTTAATGTTGTCCCAGAGGTCTCTGAGACTGTCCTCAATTCTTTTCATTCTTTTTTCTTTATTCTGCTCTGCAGTAGTTATTTCCACTATTTTATCTTCCAGGTCAGTTATCCGTTCTTCTGCCTCCGTTATTCTGCTATTGATCCCTTCTAGAGAATTTTTAATTTCATTTATTGTGTTGTTCATCACTGTTTGTTTTAGTTCTTCTAGGTCCTTGTTAAACGTTTCTTGTATTTTCTCCTTTCTATTTCCAAGATTTTGGATCATGTTTACTATCATTACTCTGAATTCTTTTTCAGGTAGACTCCCTATTTACTCTTCATTTGTTAGGTCTGGTGGGGTTTTGCCTTGCTCCTTCATCTGCTGTGTGTTTCTCTGTCTTCTCATTTTGTTTAACTTACTGTGTTTGGGGTCTCCATTTCGCAGGCTACAGGTTCGTAGTTCCCATTGTTTTTGGTGTCTGTCCCCAGTGGCTAAGGTTGGTTCAGTGGGTTGTGTAGGCTTCCTGGTGGAGGGGATGGGTGCCTGTGTTCTGGTGGCTGAGGCTGGATCTTGTCTTTCTGGTGGGCAGGTCCACATCTAGTGGTGTGGTTTGGGTTGTCTGTAGCCTTATTATGATTTTAGGCAGCCTCTCTGCAAATGGATGG
The DNA here is from genome assembly GCF_039906515.1 of Pseudorca crassidens. Taxonomy (NCBI): domain Eukaryota; kingdom Metazoa; phylum Chordata; class Mammalia; order Artiodactyla; family Delphinidae; genus Pseudorca; species Pseudorca crassidens. The sequence goes on from NC_090301.1 coordinate 31,861,560, forward strand.
GGCTGTGTTCCTGTCTTGCTAGTTGTTTGACAAAGGGTGTCCAGCACTGTAGCTTGCTGGTCGTTGAGTGAAGCTGGGTCTTGGTGTTGAGATGGAGATCTCTAGGAGATTTTTGCCATTTGATATTATGTGGAGCTGGGAGGTCTCTTGTGGACCAGTGTCCTGAAGTTGGCTCTCCCACCTCAGAGGCACAGCACTGACTCCTGGCTGGAGCACCAAGAGCCTTTCATACACACGGCTCAGAATGAAAGGGAGAAAAAATAGAAAGAAAGAAAGAGGATAAAATAAAGTAGGATAAAATAAAATAAAGTTATTAAAATAAAAAATAATTATTAAGAAAAAAAAATTTTTAAGTAAAAAAACAAAACAAAACCGGACGGTCAGAACCCTAGGACAAATGGTGAAAGCAAAGCTATACAGACAAAATCTCACACAGAAGCATACACATACACACTCACAAAAGGAGGAAAAGGGGAAAAAATAATATATCTTGCTCCCAAAGTCCACCTCCTCAATTTGGGATGATTCGTTGTCTATTCATGTATTCCACAGATGCAGGGTACATCAAGTTGATTGCGGAGCTTTAGTCCGCTGCTTCTGAGGCTGCTGGGAGAGATTTCCCTTTCTCTTCTTTGTTCGCACAGCTCCTGGGGTTCAGCTTTGGATTTGGCCCCGCCTCTGCGTGTAGGTTGCAGGAGGGCGTCTGTTCTTCACTCAGACAGGACGGGGTTAAAGGAGCCGCTGATTCGGGGCTCTGGCTCCCTCAGGCCGGGGGGAGGGAGGGGTGCAGATGCGGGGCGAGCCTGCGGCACAGAGGCCAGCATGACGTTGCACCAGCCTTAGGCGCCCCGTGCATTCTCCCAGGGAAGTTGTCCCTGGATCCCGGGACCCTGGCAGTGGCGGGCTGCACAGGCTCCCCGGAAGGGGGGTGTGGATAGTGACCTGTGCTCGCACACAGGTTTCTTGGTGGCGGCAGCTGCAGCCTTAGCATCCCATGCCCGGCTCTGAGGTCCGCGCTGATAGCCACAGCTCGCGCCCGTCTCTGGAGCTCCTTTAAGCAGCTCTCTTAATCCCCTCTCCTCGCGCACCAGGAAACAAAGAGGGAAGAAAACGTCTCTGGCCTCTTCGGCAGGTCCAGCCTTTTTCCCGGACTCCCTCCCGGCCAGCTGTGGCGCACTAGCCCCCTTCAGGCTGTGTTCACGCCGCCAACCCCAGTCCTCTCCCGGCGCTCCGACCGAAGCCCGAGCCTCAGCTCGCAGCCCCGCCCGCCCTGGCGGGTGAGCAGAAAAGCCTCTTGAGCTGGTGAGTGTCGGTCGACATTGATCCTCTGTGCGGGAATCTCTCCGCTTTGCCCTCCGCACCCCTGTTGCTGTGCTCTCCTCCGCGGCTCCGAAGCTTCCCCCCCTCCACCACCCACAGTCTCCACCTGAGAAAGCGGCTTCCTAGTGTGTGGAAACCGTTCCTCCTTCACAGCTCCTTCCCACTGGTGCAGGTCCCATCCCTATTCTTTGTCTCTGTTTTTTCTTTTTTCTTTTACCCTACCCAGGTATGTAGGGAGTTTCTTGCCTTTTGGGAGCTCTGAGGTCTTCTGCCAGTGTTCAGTAGGTGTTCTGTAGGAGTTGCTCCACATGTAGATGTATTTCTGATGTATTTGTGGGGAGGAAGGTGATCTCCATGTCTTACTGTTCCACCTTCTTGAGGCTCCTCCTTTAATCCATTTTGAGTTAGTTTCTGTGTGTGGTATAAGAGAGTGGTCCAGTTTCATTCTTTTGCATGTGGCTATCCAGTTTTCCCAGCACCATTTATTGAAGAGACTCCATTGTATATTCTTGGCTCCACTGTCATAAATTAATTGAACGTATATGCATTTATTTCTGGGCTCTGTATTCTGTTCCACTGATCTGTGTGTCTGTTTTTATGTCAACACCTCATGTTTTGGTTACCATAGCTGTGTAATATAGTTTTATTATTTATTTATTTATTTAATTTATATTTTAAATTTTGGCTGCATTGAGTCTTCATTGCAGCAAGCGGGGGCTACTCTTCATTGCAGTGCCCAGGCTTCTCATTGCGGTGGCTTTCGTTGCAGAGCACGGGCTCTTGGCATGTGGGCTTCAGTAGCTGTGATATGCAGGCTCAGTGGTTGTGGCTCGCAGGCTCTAGAGGGCAGGCTCAGTTGTTGTGGTGCATGGGCCTAGTTGCTCCGTGGCATGTGGGATCTTCCCGGACCAGGGCTCGAGCCCATATCCCCTGCATTGGCAGGTGGATTCTTAACCACTGAGCCACCAGGGAAGGCCTGTGTAATAGTTTTAAATCAGGAAGTGTGATGTTGCCCACTTTGTTCTTCTCAAGATTGTTTTGACTATTCAGGGTCTTTTGAAGTTCATACAAATTTTAGGATTGTTTGTTCTATTTCTGTGAAAAATGCCATTGAAATTTTGATAGGGCTTACATTGAATCTGTAGACTGCTTTGAATAATATAGACAGTTTAAGAATATTAGCTCTTCTAATCCTTTTAGTCTTGGTAGGTTTTATGTTTCTACGAATTTATCCATTTCTTCTAGATTGTCAAATTTGTTGGTGTATAATTGTTTGTAGCAGTCTCAGGATCTTTTGTATTTCTGTGGTATCAGTTTAATGTCCCCTCTTTCATTTCTGATTTTATATTTTTGAGTCCTGTCTCTTTTTTTCTTGGTAAGTCTAGCTGAAAGTTTTATTTTTAAAAAAATCTTTTCAAAAACCCAGCTCTTAGTTTTATTGATCTTTTCTACTGTCTTTTAGCTTATGTTTCATTCATTTCTGCTCTGATCTTTGTTACTTCCTTCCTTCTACTAACTTTGGCCTTAGTTTGTTCTTTTTCTAGTTCCTGGAGGTGTAAAATAGTGTTTATATGAGATCTTTCTTGTTTCTTAATGTACACATTTATCGCTATGAACTTCCCTCTTACAACTACTTTTGCTATGTCCCATACATTTTGTTATGTTGTATTTCCATTTTTGTTTGTCTCAAGCTTTTTTAAATTTCTCTTTTGATTTTTCTTTGACCCATTGGTTTTTTTGGTAGCATGTTGTTTAATTTCTACATATTTGTGAATTTTCTAGTTTTCTTCTGGTAATTGATTTCTAGTTTTATACCATTCTGATAGGAAAAGAATGCTTGATATGATTTCTAATCTCCTTAAATTTATTAAGATTTGTTTTGTGGCCTAACATATGATGTGTCTGGAGAATGTTCCATGTGCACTCGAGAAGTATATTCTGTTGCTTTTGGATGGAACGTTCTGTAAATGTCTGTTAAGGTCATCTGGTTTAATGTGTCACTTAAGTCCAATGTTTCCTCATAGATTTTCTGTCTGGATGATCTGTCCATTAATAGTCCCCTACTATTATCATATAGCTGTTTATTTCTCCCCTTAGGTCTGCTAATATTTGCTATATATATATATAGGTTTTCCTATGTTGAGTACATGAATATTTACAAATATTGTATCTTCTTGTTGGATAGTCAAGAATTCTTTATGTCATACCATTTCTACCACACAGCCCTCACTGTCAGGAACACATGCTTGGCACTCAATCATGCATTGCCTTGTGACATCATTCACAGGGTATCAAACAAGGGAATGGAATCCATGGCAATCTGTATTATGTGAGGGAAGGTAAATTATTGCTAACTCACTTCTCATGTGCTGGTGACTTTTTGCCCCCAAAATATTCTAAGTTACTTCCAATGACCATGTATTCAATGTCTGTGAGAATGAGGACATGATCTACCATCCAGAGGAAAGCCTGCCTCTTCTCTCTCCCCCACTGGCTGTACACAAACAGTCTGGAAGTCATGTCACTCTGATTCTTCAATATTGCTCAGATTGGTTATTTCATTTATACCACTGCCACTATTGCCTTAGTGCAGGCGCTCACTGCATCTTCTTCTAATTTTTTGTCTCCCTCACTCCAATCCATCTTTTTCACTCTGCCATTACGTGTCACTCCTCTTCTTAAAAACCACCAGTGTTTCTTCACTGACTACAAGATAAAGTCCAATCTCCTTAGTATGACCAGAAGTTCTTTTCCTTCCAGAAGTTCCTTGCCACTCCTGCCACTCCAGGTGCTCTATGATCCCACAAAAACCTACCTACCTTTATCTGAACATCCCAAGATTTTCATCCCCTTGTGCATTGGCACATACTGTATATTCTGCTGTTTTTTCTCCTCTCACTGTTGAGAACATTGAACTCCATGTTTCAATGCTTACCTCAAAAACCACCTCCCTTGGGGCTTCCCTGGTGGCAGTGGTTGAGAATCTGCCTGCTAATGCAGGGGACACGGGTTTGAGCCCTGGTCTGGGAGGATCCCACATGCTGCGGAGCAACTAGGCCCATGAGCCACAACTACTGAGCCTGCGCGTCTGGAGCCTGTGCTCTGCAACAAGAGAGGCCACAACAGTGAGCAGCCCACGCACCGCGATGAAGAGTGGCCCCCGCTTGCCACAACTAGAGAAAGCCCTCGCACAGAAACGAAGACCCAACACAGCAAAAATAAATAAATTAATTTAAAAAAAAAAGATTAAAAAAACCCACCTCCCTTAAATGTATACTTCTATTAATTTTATTTATTTATAACACACACCATGACAAAAAAATAAGATGATATAATGTCACATACAGAGATACATACTATATAGCAAAGTGAAATATAGTCTAAAATTTAGCAAATGATAGGAAATTAATACAAAGACAGGAGTCATGTTAGGCCACAAAGTGCTTCTCAAACAATCCTACACATCTGATAGCCCCTCAGAGTTATTCACTTCAGTCTTTGGGGGTCTTTATGTGTTTATGTTTCTTCCTTCTCTCCTAGATGTTGAGTCCTTGAGGACAAGAAATTCATATTATTTATTTCTCTATTTTCAATGTCTCGAACAATGTCTAGCACTTGTTAAGCACTCAGTAAATGGTTATTGGATAAATGAGTAAATGAATGCTTCAGGGGCTGTCATACTCATCTTTATTCCCTCCCACTACTGAATAATTTATATATAATGTATAAAATGATAGAATTCAAAGAAAAATATCCAAGTACATGGAAATACAGTCATCCTCTTTGGAGAAAATAGATTAATTTGGGGGAATGCACTGAATATCAAGAAAGAAAACTTGGAAATAAAAGAAATGGAGAAAGAAACCAGTGAAAGAGAACAAAAGAGTGTCAAAAAGGAAGGAGCAGTAAGGAGGCAGGGAAGACAGAAAGAGTGATGAGTTAATAACTACGAATGTTCAGGCTCAGCGAGCTCGTCTTGAGCCTGATATGTTTTGCATTCACTCTGCCCTCTATATATTTTGTACTAAATAAACATAGTCATGTCAGAAGTTGGGCAGAGAAATGTTAAAGTCCCAAGTCTGAAGCACAGCAGGGTGAGTGACTTCCTTGTCCTCAGATTTAGTCTGTGCCCTCATGTGAACACATCTTCATACTATTTGCTATGTTTATATTTACATCAGCTTTAACCACTTTTGGCTACCTTTTCCTCTAGACCCTAGAGCTGTCAGAAACAACCTGTTTGTCTACACTTACCCACCCTGCTTGTTAACTCTTGAGGAATAGGCATTCTTTCCAGATCCTGGTTGATTTCTCATCTGCCTAGGTATTCCTGACTTCCTCATGCCCTGGGATGTAACCTGTGGGTCTTCCTATGCAGTCCTGAGTAATCTCACCTAACCCTTCAAATGTGCGTTTGCCAACCTGGGCAGATACATGGCTCAGAAATTCTCACCTTCCCCATTCCCAGCCTTGACCTCTCTTGGCTCTGACGGACTCAGAGATTAAACTGTTCTTTGTCTCTTGGACTAAGTTTTTGAATTTACTGAAAAAGAAGACTGTTGCTTTGGTTTTTTTCCACTATAGCTTTACTGAAAATCACTATAAATTCTTAAAAGACTGACAGCTGGTAACAAAAGACAGTGATTACATTGAAATACTCTGTATAAAATCTGTACCATGTTTTGTGAGAAATTTCATCCAACTGTTTCTGCTTTTGAAATTGCTCACTTGTAATTGCTATTTAAGTCCAGGAAGCATTTAAATTGCCATCTATAACATTTTTAGTTTTTCTCTTTAAAATCACTTAAAAGAAGCTTTTACCACATATATTCATATTCTGCAAACCTAAAAATTAAGTGGTTGCTAATTCAAACATATTACCCACATAGAATTGCCACAAATAAAACTGCTTGTTTTAGTTTGCAAAGTCATTCATTTCCACCCATTCAAATAGGGGCAATCCTTTTCTCTCCATCTAACTTTCAAGGGGAAAAATACTCACAATATAAAAATACTAAAAATGGGGAAATTGGCACTTCCAGATTGAAGAAAACCAAACTACCTCTTCTCTAAACAAGTTGTCAAAGGGTAGAAGGTGGAAGTAGAAAATATCTTGTGATTTGGGTGATTTCTGAAAGCTTCAGAGCTTTCAGAGTTTCCCAGAAATTAGAGAAGTAAATTGCAGAATGCCTGACTATACAGCTTTAAGAAGTACAAGGCCTTACCAGAAAAAAGGAATGCATCTTGCCAATGTAATTTATGATGCTTTCCATACAAGCATGGTCATCTCACCCACCTGAGGAAAACCAAGAGCTGAAGTACACATTTTCAGCAGTGAACTGATAGACTCTGATAACTTCCAAAATGATCACCACAAAAGGATTTTAAGAAATGCTGAAATTCAAGTGCTGGGGATGGAACTAAAGATTCTAAAATGCTAGAATAGTAAAATTATAGCAATAGAAGAGACTTCAGAAGCTATTTTGTAAATGAGGGAAAGGAGACCTTGAGTGTATTTGACTGGCAGTGAAGTGACTACTCAGTCACTTTGAAGATAAATGCACAGATAAAAGGCAACACGCTTTGAGTAATAAGAAAAATTATGTGCGAAGGTTAAAACTAAATGGGATTGGGTATAATTGGGGTGGGATACGGTGGCTTCATCTGCAAAAACCCCAAGCTTCAATCCAGGATCACCTATAGCACACTCTGAGCTTCCTCCCCCGTGAGTACAAAGAAGTTGGCAACAGTGAAAGTGGTAATATAAAGAAACTGAAAAATTCAAAGCTAGTGATAACTGTGAGAAAATGAAGAGGTGTGAGGTATGAAAGCCAAAAAGCTCACAATAATTATGAGAAGAGAAAATTGACTAATTTTAGACAAATTATTAGTGAAAATCGTATAATTACATTCTAAACTTTCTTTCAATCATGTAATTAAAAAAGGTGTCCTCACCTACTTTTTAAGGGTCATTTTTGAATTCAGGTTTTTTTTTTAAAGATTCTTATGTGAATTCATTCTACAGCAACACTAGGTACCACTTCTTTAGAAAAGCAAATTATACTTGGAAAAAGTGCTTAGCAAGAGCTTCTGTTTTGTTCTTTGTGGCGGTGACAACGTTTGTAGATCATAAGCACCAGAAGTCAATCTCATTTCCTCTCTCAGCACGACGGGGTCTGAACTTTGCTCTGCCTTTAAGTAAATATGGTTCCCAAATGGCCCCAACAGCCACCGTGGTTAAAGGTGCTTTACAAGTAAGCTGGGTGGGGCGCTTGAAATTGTAATATTCAGTGCCTCCAGGCACCAGAGATTGCTGTTGATAATGAAGATAATAAAAGGAGGGGAAAACCCAGATGACTTCAAATAAGCCTAAACTTCAAATATTCAAAACCTAGAGGCTGGTAATTTGAGTTAAGGATCTTCTGTGGGTTGACCCTGACTTAATTAATGCCCTGGCCCTGCCTTAACCAATAATATATTCAAAAAAGGAAATTGAAGTTGTCTTTTGGAAATCAGAGGAAGGAAAAAGTAGGTCCATTTGGCCTAAGAAGAGAAGGTGGAGAAAAGGTTTACTAACCACCTTCAAGGATATAACATGATATCATGAGAGGGTTGGTGGACTTGTCCTAGCAGGCGTTCAGTGATAGTTACTGAATAAGTTATTTTCATTAATGGCAGGAAGAAATGAGTTTAAATTTCAACAAACAAATACATTCTAGTGAGAACTAATGAAAAATAACTATATGGGAAACATCCACCTCAAATATTTTAAGAATAGAGTAGAAGGCAGAAGAATAGATTACATGTTCTCAAGATCATATCATACTTGAGCACATCAAAGTTCATCTTATGTATTAATTGCTCTTGTAATATCTCTAGCATTATTTCAAGGGAAATTAATGTATTTGTCTGTGTGCTCCCAAATTCCTATGTATAGGTTTTACACAAGGAAGAGAGAAAAGCTTTCTGAGGCTACATGCTTTCCTTGTTAAACCTACAAGCAGCAGAGAATGAAGGAGGTGGGCTGAGAAGCCTGGGAGGGAAGGAGAGATGAGAATGCTCAGAATCAGAGGACCATCTCAAACCCAAGGAAGCACATGACTGCTGAGTCAAAACAGAAATCAGGGATCCCACTTCCACCGGAGCCCAAGCTGGGGGATAGGCTTCTGGGAACACTGATTATAAGGTGAAGATAGTAGCTACCAACTCGGACTGTCCTACACCATGTTAACTGAAACCAAGTTTGTAGAACTCCTGTCAACCCCTAGGAGATCACCCTTCCTTGAAACATCCCAAGTCAAGACAGAAAACAAAGTTTTCAGAGTTGATTCCTTATTAAATTGACCAAGATATATCAATATTTTCCAAACTTTTCCATCTCTTCTGAAGCTACCAGACTTTCTAAAACTTGGGAAGAATAATATCTGATGAAAACTCTCAACTATCAGTTCTCTAGAAGATCACCAGAAAAACCTGTAAATCAAGCAAAGCTAAATATACTAAATGTATTGAAGTAAGGGAGGACACCACTTTGACAGTCTCAAAATAGAATACTGAGACAGGTTATCAATAGCATTTTAGGGCCTAGACTAGATGACTTTAAGGTAGGTCTTCCAAGGCAGCAAACTGGTTGGGATTGGAGAGTTTATGACAAAATAAGTTGATTTAGTAAGCACAGTATGCAAGGTCGTGAAAACAGGTCTTGATGAGCAAGCAGTTAGAAGTAAGCTATAGAGCTGACATTATAGGTTGGGTTCTCCATGAAGCAGATTCTGGGGCAGTTTAGTATTTCAGATGGTCATTAGGGTGTGCCCTTGAGGTCAACACCTGTGAAATGGGGAGTGGGGGAGGAGAGCCAGAATGGCCAGGAGGAGAAGTCAAGCTGTGATGCAGGCTCCACAATCCCAGCCAATCCCCCATAGGGAGCTCTATGCATTTTAAATGACTCATCAGAAATGTCCCTCACTGGGCCATGTCACTGTACATAGCCTACCCCTGGAAGGAAGTTATGGTTAAGGCAGTTTTGACCAAGTAATTAATGGTCAATTGCAGCTGAGGCAATCTTGGAAAGGAATGACAGATAAAGACATTTAGCCAACAACATTCTCCAGCAGCCAGGGGAGCAGTCTTTCCTTAAAGAGGGATCTGGACTGGGTGGCCCACAGTCTCATCATCCATGAGCACACACTCCCTAAAAAGCAGCCATTGTTATTTGCTTGGTCTCAGCACTAATTAGCATAGGAATAGGAAAATATGTCTCATCCCACTATTGTTTAACACAGGAACAAGGAATTAGGAGAGTTTATTTTCAAGACAAGTTCAGCTTCTCTCCTCCCCACATGAAATTTGTCTGGATCTCAGAAGAGGAAGTACCCTTCCTTTGTATCAGTTGGGCTCTCTATCCCATCCCTCCTCACCCACTTTTCTCCACTCATGTGTTACGTGTGTTATTCCTTTATCCTCTGCGTATCCCATTGTCTGTCACCATTGATAACATTTCTGCCAAAAGTTTTCCTTATAAATGAATAAAATTTGATTTATTTGGGCTTGTAGATCTCTATATAATCACCCATCTTCCTTTCACCATCAAATGGCTTCACTTAAAAAAGAAAGAAAAAATAGTTCTTATTGGTTTCATTTCTCTTACCAACCCTTCCCGTTCTAACTTTGCTATTCTTTGGAAACTACTCTTTGGGAAGTCATCGGTAATCTCCCTTGATATTTACAGTATTTGTTCATATTGACCACCTTCTTCTTAAAACTTCCTCTTGACTTCTTGTATTCTGCAAGTTTTCCTTCTGCCTCTAACACAATTCTTTCTTTGTCTTGCCTTTTCTTCCTCTTCGTCATTTCTCTCAAAAATGAAGATGGTTCCCATTTCTATCTTTTCTACTCTAGCTATACTTTCCTAATTGTTGATCTCTACTCATATAAACAGCACCTTCATGTGAATACTATATCCCTGTTTTTCTTCAATCTCCATTTGCTAGAAATCTAGAAGTGATTCATTTGTGAGTACTCCAAACTCATCATTTCTATAAGTAGACTTGACGTATACTCCTTCAAGACTACACTTCTCGTATTTCCTATCTATACCCCATGTATATCCTTATTCTATACAGAATATAGTACTGTGTGGATCCGAGTTCAGTGAGGGAAACAGAAATCACACCAATTATTCCAATAGAGAAAATTTAATACAGGAAGTAATTTAAATAGACTTTGGAGGATTGAAAAGGCAAAGTAAAGGGGAATATTCTGAGGTAACTCAAAGATAGTAATTCCAGGAAGCAGCTACTACTCAGTAGGGCTGTTGGAACAGAGGGAAGAAGTTAGGGTTATTAGAACCTAGAACCTTGGATCTGAGAAGAGGTCTCTGCCTGGCTGGCACTGATGCCTCAGCAGCTCAGAAGAAGATGCTCGTGTTGCCAAGACTCACGTCCCTGTGGAGGGGGTGCCAGGCAGCGGGTGTTCATATCTCTGAGGCTGGTCCTAGGAGTGTGGGAAGAAACTGGAAATCAGAACCCACTGCAGCTTCCAGGGTAAAGAACCATTGTAATGGCCTTGATGGGAACAGCAAGCAAAACAGGAAGGAGTGTGTCCCTTCTCCCTGCTCCTGACCTCACAGAGAGCAGCAGGCAAAACAGAAAAGTGGTTTGCAGAGTCCCAGCGCCAGCATCCCAGGAGGGTGAGTTTACAGCTCAGAGGTGATAGCTTAATTCCAGCACTGGTGCCATAACCTTCTAAGCCAGGGATCAACAAAGCACAGCCTGCAGGCTGCATGTTTTAGTAAATACAATTTTACTGGAATACAGCCTTGTTTGTTCATTTGTGTATTGTGTGTGGTTGTTTCATGCTACAATGGCTGAGTTGAAAATTGCCATGAAGACTGTATGTCCTGTGGAGCCTAAAATAGGAATCTTGTCCTTTACAGAAAAAGGTTGCCAACCCCTGCTCTAAACTTCCAAAGCTGAACAACTGTATTATTTTGGCAACTACACTTCTTTCACCCTCAATAGAGAATCATCTGTCAAGCTACACTTCTATGATATTATTCTTCCTTCTCACCCCTGTTTCCTTGGCCGTTACCTTCCTCTTTTTTTTTTTTTTGTGGTACGTGGGCCTCTCACTGTTGTGGCCTCTCCCGTTGCAGAGCACAGGCTCTGGACGCGCAGGCTCAGCGGCCATGGCTCATGGGCCCAGCCGCTCTGCGGCATGTGGGATCTTCCCGGACCGGGGCACGAACCCGTGTCCCCTGCATCGGCAGGCGGACTCTCGACCGCTGCACCACCAGGGAAGCCCCATTACCTTCCTCTTGGTCATCTTCTTTCATCCGTCTTCAGTCTATTTGCATGCAGATTATTCTCTGGAAAATTCATCTCGGAAATGTTTCTGCCCTGCTCAAACACCTCCAATGCTTCCTCTTTTTGTGAAAAAATATAAGTCTAAAGCCGTACCCATGTTTGACCCCAAAGTACATTTCCTGTCTTGTTTCCCACCACTTTCATGCATAGTCAGATCACTGACTTGTCTCTAACAAATTCTACTCTTTACTCTCTTTGTGATTTTTGCACTGATACCTCTGGTTTAACAGAATCCAAAAAAAAAAATAACACCTCTACCCCACACCTGAGTTAAAAACCAATTGAGAAACCCTCTCAATTGAAGTCAGGAAAAAGGAAGTCAAAACGTTAGACATTACTATGAAATCTACGGTGGAATATGTGGTTTATTTATGCAAGAAAAATGGTGTACCGACACTCTCTACTATACTACCTCCCATTCATACCCCAGTTAGACCTTAGGAAAGCCAACTCAAGAGGAAAACTTTGCAAAATAAAACAATATCTTTGTTTTATTGTTTGCAAAATAAAACAACATCCAGTATCTCTGTCTCACACTGATCCAGGATGGAGAGGACATAATAGAAATTAACACCACAGTGCTTGGAACTGTGTGATAGATCAGCTCCATTAAATAGATCAATGTGGACCAATGGATGTCTCCTACCACCAGAAAGGATGGAGTAGGAAAGAAGATGGGTAAAAGATGAGGGTGTTAGTTAAGGACTCCCATATAAAATTTGAAAACAGAGTAGATTGAGAAAGGAGGATGAGTTAGTTCCCCCCAATATTTCCCATGTTATTTTTCTCTCATCCTTTGGGATTCATCATGAATTATATCAACCAAAACAGTGACTAACCTCCGAAAGGGAGGAGACCAGCTGTTGATCAAGGCAGTCTTGTTTCCACCTTCATGGGTTGCTTCCTCAACACCACCTATTGCTCCTTTGGTATCCTCCTGTGGAAACATAAAAATGCTCCCAGACAGTATATTAATTAGATTAACTCCAAATCTACACAGTATCCAAGGCTGAGACTTTGCTTCCTCTTCTATTTCACATCCCAAATGATGCCCAACTACACTGCCCACTACAGCTCACCAGAGGTTAGGCAATACAATTAAAATGCTACACCAACATATTTCACTCATAAATTTCCAACAACATAAAGATGCCTGAACTTTGCATAGAAACTCCCTCCCATTGTGAAATTCCCAGAAGAAACTGAAGTCCAAAGATTAAATTCTCTTGCCAATTCAGGTCCAAATAATTTAACGTGCAAAAGAATTAACATCCTTAATTCTTCCTCCCCAAGTTCTTATTCTACTTGGGCTCAGCTAAAGGATTTAAGCTCAGATATCTGATGGAGTCTAGGTTCTTTCAACCACTACTGCCTGCAATTTTTATCACTGAAAGGAGCATCATTTTTGTTGTTCCCCCACGTTTAAAGAACCCAAAGTCATACTAAGATTATTGCTGCTGCAGCACTGCACTAGTGAAATTGAAAACAAGACAAAACCTAGAGAGCTCATCTCAGGCAAAACTGCTCCATGAACACAATACTTAGTCTAGACTCACATTCATGTGGCCAAAGATCATGGCAGTGAATCAGTGGTATTGAAGGGCAGCCAGAGAGGAGAAGTTCTCAGTTTTAGTCTTGCCAGGATGTCAGTCAGCTGATGTCAGTTATCTAAAGTTCATGACTATGAACTTAAGCCCACCTGGGAGAAATTCCTCATAAGAGGTTAATATCACATCTGAGGAAAAATCCAAGAGCATACTCCCTTTTTCCTTGGAGAGAGGCGTTGAAGATTCAGTCACAAGGTCTTATTTCCATTTCCCTTTTTTAAATTTTATTTTATTTTATTTTATTTTATTGTGGTATGTGGGCCTCTCACTGTTGTGGCCTCTCCCGTTGCGGAGCACAGGCTCCGGACACGCAGGCTCAGTGGCCATGGCTCACGGGCCCAGTCACTCTGCGGCATGTGGGATCTTCCCGGACCGGGGCACGAACCCGTGTCCCCTGCATCGGCAGGCGGACTCTCAACTGCTGCGCCACCAGGGAAGCCCTCATTTCCCTTTTGAGTGTTATATTTCTGGTGCCCTAGAGATATGGTCTCAGAAGTCAGGGATCTAGCCCTCATTTCCACTGACCTCTTCATTCAAAAACAGTTTTTGGCCAGACTTCTCATGTGTGGTTAGAAGGAGAAGGATCTTGGATGAAGAAGAGGGTTACACCAGTGTCTCTTGGGTCAAGGGCAGAGTGCGATATTGGGAGGACCCTGGCCCTGGAGGGCAGGCAAAGGACTTGGAGGTGGGGACAAGTCTTGGTGAAGAGGGAGGAGAATGAAAAGGAAACTGGAATTGACAAAATGGCCCCCATAGAGGCTCTCCACGGGCTGCCCACGCATCCTCCTTCCTTGTCTTTTTCAGTCTCCCTCCAGGGGCGGAGAAGATGGGAGATAAGAGGGGTGAATTAATGTATAGGGAGAGGATATAGGGTCTATGAAATTGGGTTGTGTAAGATAAAGCAGGTGGGAAAACAGATAAGCAATGGTGTCAAAAATAAGAGGTGTAATTTCTAGTGCTTTCCTGATACTCACTAGGAATGTAACCGTGAGAAATCATTTTACTTCTTTAGCCCATCTACAAAGTGGACAGTGGTTGCAGAGCCTGTGGAGGTTCTGTGGTTGTTCTTTTTTTTTTTTTTTTTTTTGAGAAAAGCTTCCACAATTTATTACGGAAAATGTACAGCGACCGAAGCACAGTGATGCAGCCCAGCCGGGGTCTGCCCCTGAGGAGGATGTAAAACGACATTGTTCTGCCCTCAATCCTTGGAGTCCCTACTTCATCCATAGGTGCCCCTTTATTGTATTGTAGTTTAGTGGTAAAAACTTGGGTCAAGAAGAGCTACGTGAACATTTATGTTTAATTCTGTGGTTGTTCTGTTGAGCTCTATAAATACCTTTTCCTGCGATCAGATTTGAGACCTCAGACCTGGCCTTCACACACATAAAATTGAATATTCTAGACATTTAAAAAATCTGGACAGTTGGATTTCTATAACATTGTGCTTAAAATCCAGAATTTTACATAAAGTTCCTTTAAGATGACAGAGTGGGATTAGGCAGGGAAGAGAAGGGTGGAGGGGAAATTCTGACCCCAAACAATTTAATTAAGTCTAGCCCACTTCCCACATTAATAAAGTGAACAGACATTAAAAACTAATGTCAATTTCTTTTAGGATTCTGGCAGGCCCTGCCAGAGGATGCAAGAAAAAAACTTTATTTCACAGTAATGGGGACAGAGTGACACAAAGAACAGGACACAGTCCTGGCTCACTGAGGCAATTGTGTCTTTTCTTAACCTGAGTTTAAACTGCACTGACTCCCAAGTATAGTTTGTTCTTTGGGGATGTGCTTACTATAATGGACCAACGAGTAAACAAACCAGTAAGTCAGCAGTCCCTTTTGGTGAATGTAATGGAAAGGAAACTGGAATTGACAAAGCTGCATTCACCATTGCCCACTGGACTGAAACCCCTACTGGCCCGTGTTCCTTCCATCTCAACACCTGTTCTGCTAAGGGTAATGAGCCTCAGGCTTCCAGTGGGTTGAAGCCTAAAACTAATCACAACTCTAGGACTTAGACTTGGAACACAGTCCACTGGATGGGGAAAGACTCTAAAGGAGGCAATAACTGGAGCTTTGTCAAAGAAGGACTTGGAGTCTTAGAGAGAATAGAGAAAGGGGTGAGGCATCCTAAATATAGAGACCCAAGTTGGGAGTGGAAGGAAAGTCTCATGAGGGGTTCCCCACCACCAACACCCTGATGGTTAGGGGACTATGGTAGACTGAATAATGGGCTATGAAAGGTATCCCATTCCTAAGCCCTGGAATCTGTGATGGACTTTACGTGGCAAAAGAGACTTTGCAGACATTTGCAGATGCCAAGAGGGAAGGATCTTGAGATGGGAAATTATCTTGGATTATCCAGGTGGGTCCTCAATGTAATCACAAGTGTCCTTATAAGAGAAAGGCAAAAGGAGATTCCACAACAATGTAACTACAGAAGTGGAGATTGGAGTGATGACGAACCAAAGATCGCTGGCAGCCGCCAGAAGCTTTGGAAAAGCAAGAAAATGGACTCTTCCCTGGAGCCTCCAGAGGACCAGCCTCGGTCCATACCTTGACTTTAGGCCAGCAGAACTGATCTTGGACTTCTGGCCTCAGAACTCCGGTCAAGAGAATAAATCTGTGCTGTTTTAAGCCCCCAAGTTCATTGAGATTTGTTACAGCGGCCCCAGGAAACCAATACAGGGACAAATGTGAACTAGGAAGAAAGAAAGAGCGATTTTTTCAGGCGCTGTGCATGGGAAAATGTGGGGAGGAGATGGAAGAGATGTGCAGGCTGCTTGGAGAGGGCTTTAGGAGAAGAAAGGAGGGGCTGCTGCTTCCAGAGCCACCTCCAGGCATGTAAGAGGCACTGATGATAAGGACAAGGGTATTTTTAATGAACTTTTGCTGTGCTTTGTGAATGAAACCCATCCCTATTTGGGCATGTTCTCAAAAGATTGGGAAGAGGTATATTTTCAGTTAACATTTATTTATGATGGAAAGTCATTTTTTTTCAATTAATTCTGAGTAAGCTCAGAGATATCTGGATTCTATACTGTGGATTTTAGGAGAACTTATCTGATGTTTTGGACTTAAAATGGGGGGTATTCAGCTGCATTTTGAATTTGTCGTCTTCCGAGCCTAGTTCAAGAGAGCATTTCACTATGACTTCCAAACTTAAGGGATAATAATTGAAAAGAGTGTCGTGTCCATTAGACACGCTGCAGTCATTTTGGACTATGGCCATAAAGCCAAAAGGACATAGCAGAGAGAAACCATACTGAGGAGAAGTCACAAATAGGAATCAGTGTTTTTGTCAAAGAACCATACTTAGATGCCATTATACTCTGCATTTACATGAAAATTAAAAATTCCTCGATGCGAAATGACATTCGTTTTTAACCCAACCTCAATGGAGACCCTTTCTTTCTTTATTTATTTAAAAAAATATTTATTTATTTATTTGGCTGTGCCCTGTCTTAGTTGCGGCACCTGGGATCTTCACTGCAGCATGCGGGATCTTTAGTTGCAGCATGCAGACTCTTAGTTGCAGTATTTGGGATCTAGTTCCCTGACCAGGGATCAGACCCAGGCCCCTGCATTGGGAGTGTGGAGTCTTAGTCACTGGACCAACAGGGAAGTCCTTGAATACCCTTCCTTAGGAAGATGGGTCCGTGGCAGACATCCTGGTTTGGTTGAAGGCTTTTGTCCAACTCTACCGGCAGAGACCAGGTTCCTGGAGAATCTCCCTGACAATAGCTATTAGCTTCTTGAAAATGAAAAAATTCATAGGAAGCACTATGCTAAGGAGACTTGGGGACAAAGGATGATTTTTAGTCATGGTTAGAGCAGTCCCTGAAATGAGACAAGAATGAATAGACCTGGAAGACAAAGTGAGAGTCTGCAAGCGTTGCTTTTAAGGGTTATTTCTAGCTTTGATGATAGACTGTCTCACTGCCTTTAGATGGACTATATGGCAAGGTGGAGAATAGCTTAGATTCATACATTGAATCATAAATACTAATCAACAAGAGAGAACTAAAAGGTGGCATATAGTGAAAGACATCCAAGGGTAGCTTGCCTCTATGTAGGAAAGACTTGGTGAATTATCTTATGGAGAACATAGACCCTGGAAGGGGTATTAAATGTTGATACTGATGAGGTCAACCTCTTAGAAAATTTCAAATTTCCCAGTTCCTCATTTTCATAGAACAAAGGTTGACAAGCAAGTAGGCTGAGCATAGCCTATCTTCCATGGCACAAAGAAAAATCTTATCTACCCAGTACAAGAGAAAAATTTTTAAAGGGAGTAGGCTGGAAATGGGAAGAGGACTTGGATTACACAAAGCAGTGGTCCCGTCTCATAAAGAATGTGAATTTAGGGCTTCCCTGGTGACACAGTGGTTGAGAGTCCGCCTGCCGATGCAGGGGACACGGGTTCGTGCCCTGGTTTGGGAAGATCCCGCATGCCGCGGAGCGGCTGGGCCCGTGAGCCATGGC
Source organism: Pseudorca crassidens (assembly GCF_039906515.1). NCBI lineage: Eukaryota > Metazoa > Chordata > Mammalia > Artiodactyla > Delphinidae > Pseudorca > Pseudorca crassidens. The sequence goes on from NC_090301.1 coordinate 31,879,338, forward strand.
CGCTGAGCCTGCGCGTCTGGAGCCTGTGCTCCGCAACGGGAGAGGCCACAACAGTGAGAGGCCTGTGTACCGCAAAAAAAAAAAAAAAAAAAAAAAAAAAAGAATGTGAATTCAGCAAAGAAAAACATGTAACCAGATGGAGAATTGTATTCATCAGAGTTCAAGATGACACTCTTAAGCAAGGAGGTCAGATCCTAGGAGGACCCTGTGTCCCAGGGTGCTGGACGCAAGAGAAAGGGACCAGAAGGAGCGATAAGTGGCAACTTAGAAGCTAAGTGAAGAGGGTGATGACGGGATTTTCCCAAAGGTGTAGGCAGATTCAAGGAGCAAACAAGGGAGGATGAAGCACCAGGGACGAGCAACAGTGGGAAACCAGGCTTTCCCCTAGCGCTGGTAGGAAAAAAGGGTGTCTGAAATGGAGTTACTGGAGATATAAGGAAGTGAGACAGGGAAGGAGCAGCTGGCAATAAAGGGTATCGAACCAGTAATCAGTGTAGGCAATCAGAACTTAACACAAAGGGCAAACTCTGGGAATCAGTACAAAACACAGGCCATAGGTTAGGCATCCCAGGCCAAGGGAGCCACTGTGGCCCCCAGCTGAGGATGAATGAACCACCCAGCCTGGGCTGTTAGAGCCCAAACAGGGTAAAAAGGGCATACATGGCGTGGGAGCACGCAGAGTGGGGAGTCAGAGCCCTGGCAGAAAGAGGAAGCTATCATGGGGGGCAGGGGATGCCACCGAGATGGGAGATTGGTTTCATACTGAGGCATTGATCAAATAAGTGAACATATTAAGGATAATAAGAGGCAGGTTTCTCAATGTCATAAGAGGAACAAATAATAGAAAGGAATAAATCTAGAATGAACTCTGTAGTGTTGTATTAGAATTAAAGGCATAGGTATGAACTCATGGATTTCAACATGTACAGATATAGGTACAGAAATCCATACAATTGTAAATGTGTATATGTATGCGTATATACGTATATACATACACACATTTACATCTATACTTAAGTATACATATTATATATACGTGTATATTTAAATCCACATGCATGCACATATGCACACACATTTACCTCTGAATTTGTGTGTGTGTGGTTGTGTGTGTCCCAGTTCTGTCCACTGAGGATCCCGGAGCAGGGAAATCACAATAAGAATGAGCATTTACTAATGCTTAAATCTTGGCTTCTAAAAACCATTGTTCACTCAAAGAAACCAGGACCCCTTCGGAAAACAACTGATTCCAGCACTGGGACAGGGAAAAACACGAGCTGAGCCTGGAGGATATTGTTCTGCCAGAAAGCAAGGAAGTGCTGAAAGAATGATGGGGCCCTGGTCAAAGGATACCAGAGCCAGTTTGAATAGGCTCCTGCTGGCCAAGGATGGGACAGTTTAAGCATCAAAATGGATCATGGGCTCTAACTCCCAGGACAATGCTTGACAGTGAAAGGTGGAATTCTTTGTTCACAATTTTAGCATGATCTCCAAAAATAGCCTAGAACAATAACAAATGTTTTCCCTTTGAATAAAATAGGAAATCATACATACATATATATATATATATATATATATATATGGACAAATGAATAACTTGACACTTTGCTGAGGAACAGATGACTCACAAAATTTCAAAGTACCTCCCTATAAACTGTTACTATAAAGAGGAATAGAGTTGGGAGGGTGGGAGGGAGGGAGACGCAAGAGGGAAGACATATGGGAACATATGTTTATGTATGACTGATTCACTTTGTTATAAAGCAGAAACTAACACACCATTGTAAAGCAATTATACCCCAATAAAGATGTTAAAAAAAAAAAAAGAGGAATAGAGTTACTTTACAGAGGAGAAGCTTGACAGATACTAACTTAGTCAAGTGATCAAAATGAATGTTATCAGTAACATAACAAGTTGAGATTTTGAGCTACCTGATAAGATGTAATTAAAAGAAAGTAGCATCGTTTCTGTGTTATTTTGGCTAAAGATCAATAACCTGATTTTAATTATGGAGAAACATCAGACTGATACAAATCAAGGGACCTTCTGCAAAATAACTGCTTGTAATCTTCAAAAGAGCCAAGGCCATAAAAGCCTAGGCTGAGGAACTGTACAGACTGACATTCACAACAGAGATGTGATAACTAAATGCAAAGGGTGATTCTGGATGGAATCTTTCACATAAAATACATTATAAGGACACCTGGAAAAACTTGAATGAAGTCTGAGAATTAGGGGCAGCAATGTATCCATGTTAATTTTCTGATGTTAATGATTATATTGTGCTTATGGAGGAGAGTGTATTGTTTATAAGAAATATATACCAGTCAGAGGTGATAGGGCCTTTAGGTCAGAAACTTAGAAAAATAACAGTCCTTTTGCTGGCCTTCCAACTTTTTTGTATTTGTAGTTGTCTCAAATTAAAAAACAAAAAATAGGGCTTCCCTGGTGGCACAGTGGTTGAGAGTCCGCCTGCCGATTCAGGGGACATGAGTTCGTGCCCTGGTCCGGGAAAACCCCACATGCCGCGGAGCGGCTGGGCCCGTGAGCCATGGCCGCTGAGCCTGCGCGTCCGGAGCCTGTGCTCCGCAACGGGAGAGGCCACAACAGTGAGAGGCCTGCGTACCGCAAAAAAAAAAAAAAAAAAGAAAAGAAAAGAGGAACTCTTCCAAGCAGTGTAACGATCTTTAAGAACAAGGTCAAATTTGCAAGTGCTGGCTGCAGTAATCATTTCCCTCCCCCAAGAAAACAGATATTTTCAGCTGAACATCAAATGTTTATTCTTTAGTTTCCTACTACTACAAAAATGTATTTCATAATTAGCTCCTCTTAAAACCAGTTTTTATTTCACAGAAACTGTATTCTTTAATAATTCACTTTGAAATGTACAGGGCTAAGGATGAGGATGCTTCAGGGCACAACTTGGACAATCAGGAGAAGCAGACCACATGAGAGTGGTCCTCCCCACTTGACACCCACGCAGAAACCCACAAACAACTCAGAGAACACCTCTGCCAAGACAGCCAGGTTGCCCAAGTCAGCGAAACACCGTACTTGATTCAAATTACACGTTCAGTACTGTACTGTACATATCCAGCATTACACATGCTTAAAATAAGTATGTATAATGACATATCAGATATCACTTTTAAAATAAACTATAAGCAGGCAACTACAAGTTTTAAAACTACTAAATAATCCCTTTTTTACCTAAGTTGGAAATATCGCTGCATACACATTGGCTGCTTCAGAAGCCTTGGGTATGCAGACAGGAAGTGGAGAAAGTATTTCAGCTAAGAATAATCACATGTCACATGTACTTAAGAATCTTTCCAGCTAAACCAAATTCAAAGGAAGACTGCCTTGAAGGGCCAGGGTCGGTTTCCAGGCTGAATGGTTTCTAGGAGACGGAATCATACAGATGTTCCTTGACACATCTATGCTCCTTCACAGATCCTGGAGGAAAATGCAGGCAAACCCACTCTGGTTCCCAGGGTGACTTCAGCCTTTGGGGGCAAGAGCACCTGTTTGTCCTGGCTAAGTGGAGTTTCTCAATTCTGGGAATTCCACCCAGGTCTGGATGGCTGCTCCAGGCTGATGGGGGCTGTTTCAACCTATAAAGCCCAGAGGCAGCGCGGCTATAGTTTGGCAGTGACCTCTAGGAATTGCAGGTTTCATGCTGAATAGATCATGGGTTCTATCTCCCAGGACAATGCTTGACAGTGGGAGATGGATTCCTTTGTTTGCTTGCAATTTTAGCATGATCTCCAAAACTAGCCTAGCTTGTAATTAATAGCACCATGAAAACACAGATAACGGTAGAAAAGAATATCAAAAAATGAAGTCACTTTTGATTCTGGGCAATGTTTCCTACTACTGGTGTCAATGAGTCAGCAAAGTAAACCATTTGAACTGAATTTGGGAAAATAAGATATCTTTCTGGAGCAAAAAATATGCTTATTTAGGGAGAATATAGGCAAGTTATATTCACTAGGCTGCAGCTATATATATGAAACTAAGCAGCAGAAGGAAAAAATGTAGACATAGCTCCCAACTCAGCATATCTGTCAAGTACTTATGTGGAAGTATTTTTAAAAGGAAAATCGAGGGCAGAGGAAGGCACCTAAATTGCTTGTGCAGTGGTCAACTGGGGTTCAGAAGTTGGAGAAGGGTACTGTGTTCCACTGTATTAGTAGGCTATCCTTACATATCCACACCTCAGAGATAAAATTACTGCAGTTTTGAAGCATCTCCCTCTACTGCCTGATTATAAAAGGAATGCTCCTCCCTACAGAAAGAAGAGGTAGCCTGTTAGTGAAATGCAGACAGACTCTGGCCCTCAGCTGTCCGTTTGCTTTGCAGATTCCATACCCTTGACATCTTTAAAACATTTTTATAGATGTGTTTGTTCTCCTGGCTGATGCATTGCTTAGAAGCAGATCTGAAGACAGGGTTTCCATCCCAGTGAGGTCTGTTTGTTGAGCACACACAAGCTGGGCTTTCTATAAAGCTAGTTGCAAGAGGGTATTTGTTTTGAGAGAACTCTAACGGTACTAAGGCAGTCTGTTAAAATCCCTATTGACTGATATAGTCACTGGTCCAGACGGAACAAAACATCAGCAAAAGATGTACGTAGTCAAATCAAGTCAGACTCTCTGTGGTCCAGGAAACAGAGAATCTTGCTCTTCAAGTTGGAGGGAACTGGCCAGTGCGGCTCATGCCTGGGTGCCAGAGAGTTCCAAATTACGGGTCACATCTGTAACAAAAATTTAGCATAAATTCTTTAAAAGCTCTCCATGTGCCAATCCCCTTCAGCAAGGCTTCCCCTTTCCTCTGACTCTTGTAAACACGCACGCACACATGCACACACACACACAGGCAAACACATACCCCGTCCAAACTCTTCTTTATGCTTCAAGACCGAGCACCATTTCCACATTTTCCATGGAGTTTTACCCAGCCCACTCTTTTTTTTTTTTTTAATTCATTTATTTATATTTTTGGCTGTGTTGGGTCTTCGTTTCTGTGTGAGGGCTTTCTCTAGTTGCGGCGAGCAGGGGCCACTCTTCATCGCCATGCACGGGCCTCTCACTGTCGTGACCTCTCTTGTGGAGCACAGGCTCCAGACACACAGGCTCAGTAGTTGTGGCTCACGGGCCCAGTCACTCCGTGGCATGTGAGATCTTCCCAGACCAGGGCTCGAACCCATGTCCCCTGCATTGGCAGGCAGACTCTCAACCACTGTGCCACCAGGGAAGCCCCCCAGCCCACTCTTGACTCTTTTTGCAAACTTTGTCTGAACTCTACCGCTTTGCAATTAATTGAGGACTTTTAATGCTATCACATGACTCCACCCTCCATGCAAACATATTACCTCTCCCAGTGACATTATAAACTGAAGACAAGGACTGTCTTAGGGCTTCCCTCCCTCTACCCAATACACATTACTCAGCACGGTGTTATTCACTTAATAACAAATATTTGACAGAGGTGCTGAGTCATGCTCTGCCTGGAATTGTTTATGTGTAATGCTGTCGGAATACAGAAGAAAGACCCTGCCTACCCTCAAGAAGGTAGCCCTACACTAGAGCTACACTCTGGCCTACACTCTGGCCATTTTCAGTTACTATATGTTTACATGTAATTGCAACATATATGCTAGGCTTGGTAGATGGGGCATGAAACTACCCCCCTCTGATTTCAGCTGCACCACTTCTGAGTATGCTGATTATTCTAGCAAAATAGCCCCACCCTGCATTTCTCTGCTTTTCTGCCTCAGGGCTTTCTCTGAAGGCTTAAGAGCAGCCTCTTGGCATGCACAGAGCAAGACTCAGGAACAAAGGAGATTAATGCATCCTGCAGGCAACCCCAAGCCAGTGGGGATGGGAGCCGATGGATAAATGCCCCATTTGCCATCCTTCAGAAGAACAATTCTGGGAGACATCTGTACACTTCTCAGACGCCCTGTGGCCTCTAGCTGGGATCTTAGTAATGCGACCTTCATCTGCTTTCTGCCTTTCCCGTCCCCCTCTCCCTGTTCCCTCACCCCTTCTTCCTTCCGAATAAACTACTTGCATCCAAGTGTCCGTCTCAGGGTCTGCTTTCAGGGACCCAAATTAAGAGAGACACATTATTACAAGCACAGAGATTGAGAGAAAAGATTTTTTTTCCAATAGCAGAATAATGAAACACAAGCTCTTTGCTAGTGTCAAAGCTATGGTGTCAACTCTCTGGAGAACCAAAGAATCACCGAACACCAGAAGAAACACCAATTTCTTTCATCTAAAAAAAAATGAGGGCTAAAGGAGATTCAGCCCCTTCCCGCGCTTTAATTCCATGATTACAGGTGTTTTGTGCATCCCTTTTATACAAGTCCTTTACCACTGAATGGTGGCAAAAATGCAGTGGCTTCTGTCTCATTATACACCTTCCATCACTGCAACCTCAAAGGCATAAGATTTACAAGAATGGATATTTCAGACTTTCTGGGATGGTCCTCAACTTAAGAACACTGCAGTTGACAACACTCACTCTGAATGAAAAATGTCAAAGTCCCACCTAGCTGACTTCCACAGCCATCCAATTTCTCTAACCATGCACATTTTTTACGTTGAAATAACAATATCTTCACCAATTTCTCCTTCTTCCCCTTGGGAATACCAGCCCAGATCTTTCTTCCAAATCTCAGTCGAAAACCTTCATATCTTTGTATCCCCCACAGTGCCTCACTCAGTAATTTACACTAAAATGATATTCAATAAATCTCATCGTATGATTTAATGAACTTTTTAACAAGGAAGACTTAGAATCACCCCAATTTTTAAAATATCGATTGGAAGATTGCCTTGATACCATAGGGGTTTATGAACTTTTTGGTTTTTTTAATAGTGGTTTACAAACATGTTTTCAATGAACTAGAGAGAGCACAAATTCAGTTAAAATGAAAATTTGACTTTTTACAGAAAATACTAGAGACATTTTCCCTTCCTTTAAAATAAAAAATTAAAATTGTAGGCTTCATGTAAAGAACGCTCTTCCCTTCCCAAGCCCCCATGTGTCACTGTACCTGTGGGTCCAGGCTTTTTAGCAGTGTTCACTGCTGCCATGAACATGTATTCACTATTAGGGTCGTGCATGCTGGAAGGATACTTCTGCAAGAAAAGTCAGAAACGTGGTTTGTCATCTGCTCTTCCCCATCTCCATTCCTGTGGGGGATGTGTTTGTGTGTTTGTTACTGTTTTCTATTCTTTGTTGAAGCAGTATATGACAAAGTGTTATAATGTGACTTAGGCTCCTGACTTTAGGCTAAGTAGGAGAACAATATGAAAAGGGCTTTAAATAAAAACTGTTTCTGCTCAGTGTCTTTTCTCATTTATGCCTTTACTGTTCCTTCCCCAGTAGACTTAGACCACGGGGCTTATCTTCCCCTCTTCCTTCTTTATCTCTCTTTTCAAATTCCCTTCTGACACAGATATACACACTGTATGGCCAACCGTCACACTATGCATATACTTGAGGATGCTAACACCCTTGCATAATATGCAAAATGGTATAGGTTCTTTGATTGAGAACCCGTTTTGTGATAGACTAAAAAGAATATCCCCTGGCACAGAGAGATTTTGGTTGTTATCAGTGTTGTTATTCTTTCATCTTTCTGCCTAGTTTTTCAGTGGTTTTCTTTAAAAGCAAGGAGTCCTAATAAGTTACCATGTAAAGAAGCTGTCAATTTCCTTCTCAACTACTGATGGTGCCCTACGAGACTTTCTCACTGACTGTTTTTTAATTGACTGGTTGTGGAAAATTTTGTTTCATCTGCCCTGACTTTGGAAACTTAGAATCAAATTTGCAGCCCACATGTAATAATTTTTAAATGTCGGAAGCATCTATTTTTATCTTTTAACCCTCCTCCCTCCTCCCTGCCTTTTTGTCTTTCTGTGGCCCCGATTTCCTTATCTTTTTTGAATAATAATAATGACATATCTCTTTGTAAGCCACTGAATTCCTTTTGGAATGAAGTGGCTATAAAGTAAAAGAGCTTCTGTTCCAAGTTAGTAGTTTAATTAGTAGGCATATCTGGAGGAAAAGAAATCATCTACCTGTTGATCAAATTACTCTGGCAAGAGCAATACATACTTTGATGAGTAAATAACTGCTTATATTCCTCAGTAAAGCCAGTGCAAGAAAAGATCAATGTTGCTCACCTTTTTTTTTTTTTTTTTTTTTTTTTTTTTGCGGTACGCGGGCCTCTCACTGCTGTGACCTCTCCCGCTGCGGAGCACAGGCCCCGGACGCGCAGGCCCAGCGGCCACGGCCCACGGGCACAGCCGCTCTGCGGCATGTGGGATCCTCCTGGACCGGGACACGAACCCACGTCCCCCGCACCGGCAGGTGGACCCCCCACCACTGCGCCACCAGGGAAGCCCTGCTCACCTTTTTTGTAAGCCAACATGTAAGGACACATCCAAAAATGCACACTACAACAAAAGCTGCACATCCTATGGGTAACCAGAACTTCAGCTGGCAACAAACCTGTGATTCTGGGTTGGAAAAAAATTAAGGTGAGGAAAAACTCTCAGAATCAAATCTTCTCTTTCGGTGCTGAATCACAAGTTCACTTAACAAATTTAAAAGAGCTGTTTAAATTAAACAGCTTGCCATAAAGCTTGCCTTCGTTACAATCATGAAATCCAGTAAACAGTAAATAAATAACATCATCTCAGTATGATAGCAAGGATCCAGAAACTAAAAACGAAAAGACTCTATGCACGTATATGTCTATAAATGTGGTTAATAGAAAAGACTTCGCTATCTATGTTTTTGAAAAAGAATAAGTAGGAAAGTAAAGGTATAAAACTATTGTTTTCAATCATCTCACTTAATTCCACGATTCCCAGCACAAAACCCAAACCTTAAACTTTAGGTGAATAGAAGCACAGCCATTAAGCCATGGGTTTGGATATTTCTCCTAATTTTTTTCCTGATTTTCAATGGCACGTGTGTTTTAGAGACAACGTAACCTATTTCTAACTCAGCAGTCTATATGATTAAATTTCATATTACTGATTAATATAATTATTTTTATTATTAATAAACATCCTTGTATTGATATATTTCATCATAAATTATTGCCTTCAATTGCACCGAAATGAACTCCAACACAAGAGATATTTATTTGTTTAACTGTTTTCATTAGTGAGAAAAATTGTTAAAATGCCTATGTACTCTTAAGTCTGGAAGATTAAAACAATGTCTTACCGTAAATATTCAAATATTCTTTGCTTAGAATATCTACTTGAAAAGGAGGAGGATCAAAAATTGATAGTTTGCAGATGTAATAGCTAGCATGAGAACTGTCCAAGTTATACAGAAAAAAAGAGACACTGTTATTGGATAACTGAAATTGACAGACGTTCAGATTTGTGATGGACACCTTGTCTCCGCTTCCCTTTGTTTTAGTGAGATCACAGAGTATATTATTTCCTTTCAACAACTGCATTTTAAATTGTTGGACAGTATCAGGGTATTTGCATAAAATTCGTACACCTCCATTGTGAAATAGAAACATCTCAGACGTGGCAGAAGCATTGAATTCTCCTGGATAAAAAAAAAAAAAAAGCAAAAGTGACATTTTATGATTCTGTTGACCTAATCATTATATTTGAGCACAAAAGTCATCTCTTCTCTTCATAAAGTCACCTTTATTGCAACAAAATGAAGGAACTTCACAACCAAAAAATAGAACATGAAGGTAAAACTGTGTCTTGGGAAAGAACCTAACTGGAGACTTGTTTATCATATATGAATATATAATATGTAATATATTAAATAACATATTTACATAGTATGAAGCAAACAGAAATTGTTCCTGCCTTTGGTCAGATTTCATATTGGAGAAAGATGATGGATAAATATAAAGTTATGCACTATAATTCATGCTAGGAATGGAGTACTATTCAAGTAAATGTAGATGGAGTCACATTTTGATTGGAGAATCAGATAATGCCACTTGGAGAAAGCGACTTTGAAAATTGAAATTGAAGGAGGATAAGCACTTCAGTCAAACAATGAGAGATTTGGGGAAAGACATAGTTTAGGGAAGAAACATTTTAAAGCACAAAACAGCTTAAACTAAAAATGAACGGTTATATAAGAGTATATATTTACACTATACCCTCCCGCTAGAGAGTGAAAGAACAGATGAATCATTTTCAAATGATAGAAACATGTCTTCTCTGAACCTCATCCATTGAGAACTGAATCAAAGTCTGATGATAAAGGTAAAGACCCAGATTTTTGTTTACTTTTTCATTTTTTAAAATAAAGTTTATAGGAAACCAAGGTTGTTTTTACAAGCTACATGGGGATCACAGAAGAAGGAAACTGAAATGGATTCGGCCTGGTTGCAGATTCTGAGTTATTCAGTTACAAGTTCAAACAACTCTTTGCCTTCCTTTTTCTTTTTCTTTTTTCTTCTTCTTTTTTAATATGACTTTTAATAAGTCTCATGCTGAAATTGTTTGGGAAAAATTATTAGCATGACAGTTTTTAGCTTAAATTTTGAAATTCCTGTTTTTATTCTTGAGAAAACTATGTAACAAGTACAAAGAAGTTTTAAGGAAAAATATTACCTACTCCTCCTTTTCCAGTGAAATAGAAATACCATTTGTGCATTTTTGCTCTTTACCTTCCAGACATATACTTATTTTATATAGCAAATCTATTTCTTTTGTTCTTCTATTGGCAGTTATGTTATCATAAACATTCCATTTTTTATGTAGTCATCATACTTATCCTTTTTAATGGCTATATAAAAGGGCATAATGTTCATCTATCATAACTTGTTAAAGCATTCTACCAATGTTGACTGTTGGGGTTATTTTCAGCATTTTGATTTTATGTAAATATTTTGACATGTGGGCAAAATATTTAAAGACTCTGAAAACACTCTGTACCGCCATGTTGCTTTTGGAAAGAACTGTTCCACTTTATAACAGGACTAGCATTACCCTCCTGGATTCACTTGTCATGGCTCTGCTTATACCAGTGCGTTCATTTTATTTAAAATCTACCATAGTTACTTATTTTTCCTAGTACCTGTAGGCTTTAATTTATATCTCTCATATTGCTAGGGAATAGATTTTCAACTTGGGGATCTGATTGTGAAAACACAAGCTTTCTAGTTTTCAGTATGGTGGTCCAGACTATTTAAACTAATTCCCACACCAAAACAACCAAAAATGCTGAATGAAATGTCTAAAAATATTAATGTAAAGGATTAAAGAGCTGAAAAAAAGAAGAAATTACTAGATTAAATTTGAAGAACCAGAATCCAGAGAGATAAGCAAAGGTTAGAAGTTGCTTTTACTTCGAGAGCATGTGCTGTTCTCCCAGATTCACACTTCTGTTTTCATGTCTCAACTCCCAGAGTCTGAAAGTGAGAAATCTAGTAAAAGACATTCTCCTCAATAAGCTCCTCAAAATCCCAAAGGGCTACATCCTTGGAATACAGGTTAAACCAGAAGTAAACCAGCCTTAATGCAGATCATAGCCCACCTTCAAATCACTTCAGTGGTCCAGAAAATCTTAATAATTAAACTTTGTCTAAGGTGATTTTGGATTATTATTACCCCTAAGCTTTTGAAAGTAAAAATGCAAACTATTACAGAAAGAAAAGGTTTACATCCTAGGCTTCAACTCATATCTACAAATAATAATTATAATGACAAGCATACCATAAAAAATAATCAGACATGCAAGGAAACAAAACAACAACAGAAAAAAACAGACTCCAAAAACAAATACACAATTATATATTTAAATTATCAGATCCCCCAAATAAAACAATTGAGCCTTCTGTGTTTAAGGAAATAAAAGACAAACTTGTAATAATATCTATAGATCACAGGAAACTTAAAGAAAAAAAGTCAACTAATTTGAAAAAGAACCAACTAGAATTGGCAAAAAAAACCCACACTGAGATTAGAAACTCAGGAGATAAGTTAAGAGCATATTAGATGGTTAAACAGAGCTGTTGAACTGGAAAATAAAACACAAGCAGATTTTTAAAAAATATGCACATCTAGACAAATCATAATAAAAATCCTAAAAACAGCCAGGGAAAAGAGACTGACTACCTTCTAAGAAGCAACTGTGAGACTGACAGGTGGTATCTCAACATCAACAGTAAAAGTGGAATACAGTGGAATACAGTGGAATTACACCTTATATCTTTAGAGTACTGAAAGAAACTGTCAACCTAAAACACACTGTCTAGGAGGCTAGAAAAGGTGTATGTAACTTGAGACTTTGACAAATGAAGTATGCATGTTGTGATTTCTTGCATAATGACCAAAAGAATAGAAACAGAATATATAACCCAAATGAATATCTCAAAATTCAGTATGATGCTTCTGTATAAAGGGGAAAAGGAATGGAATCGGGAAAGAAAACACAGGGTGGAGAGGCTTCTGTGGGCTGACAATGTTTTACCTCTTGACCTGTGATAATTGTAGGAGTAAGGTAGTATGTTTTGTAACTATTCGTTAAATTGTACATTTATATTTTTTCACTTTTGTCAGTAGATGTTTTGTTCTAGAATAAAATAGTTTTCAAGTATAAAGAAGAAAAATAATGCTTGTTTCATTTAAAGAACTGAAAGTAAATATAAGCAAAAGGGAAAGGGGAAAAACTCATCACATGAGAATAGGTGCAACCTACATTAGATTAAAGTGAAAGATAATTTGCATGGGGACTTATTTGTCTGAAAGTAAATTATGTTGCACTACTATTGCTTTGATGCTTGTCTTTACTGTCTATTGCAGAAGATAAAATCAGTGAGCTGGTTCACAGTTCCTTTAGAAACGTTCAGAGCAAATTTCCCAAGGACTTTAGAATGGCAGCGTGTAAACCACAAAGAGATCTTGGAACAAAAGTGTCTGCGGCCACCTTGTGCACACACAGACATAGAGGCATTGTCTTCTACTTCTGAAGATGATTTTGTCAGCAGCTTTTTCTCCTTTTGGGCCCACACTATGACCTATAACCCAATGCAAGATGAAATATAATGGTTAGCGGTGCAGGGTGATAGAAGTGCAATGCAGTGGTTCCCAAGGAAACCAGAGGAAAATTCTGGCTTTGCCATTAGCAAGTCTCTGTGACAAGGATACCTCTCTAGACTTTAGTCTCTTCAGCTGTGAAATAAGGAAGTAAGACCAAGACATCTTAAAGTTCTTTCCAACGTTTACTCTCTATGGATTCAGGATGAGAACATATCTAGATGAGACCATGAACAACTAAGAGAGCTACTAGTTTGCTGTTGGGTTCTCCAGAGGAGAAACATGTTTCCATAATACTCTCTCTGTCCCAGCATCTTACTGGGCTTTTCCATGAAGTCAGGAGGAATGAAAATTAATGAGACAATCTTCCTGGCCCATAATAGCATTTAGGTATGGCAAGGAAAACACTCCAAGTTTTTCTTGAGTGACAGTGCCATTGACATCAGAGGAGTAACTGGAGATCCCAAAGTGTCATTTCTACTGGACACTCTTAGTTATTCATTTTACCCTTTTTAATCTAAAAACTACCTAGGTCACCTTTTTATTATTAAATGTGGTGACAAGAAGCCTGACTTAAGTGTCCACATACCCGATGCTTAAACTTTCCATCTGGAAAACGATTTGGCAATCCTTGGTCTTCTATTTGAATGTTTTCAACTAAAGGAACCAGATAGGGGATTTAATCAATTGCTTCATAATTACTTTGGCACCTGTAGAACAGATATGCTCAAATACCTAATCACAAAATCTCCTTAGTCTTTGATGATATTTGAAAAATAGTATCAAAAGGAGATCATCCCTATAATCATGACTAAAACATTTAATGGATAGACAGACAATTTAAGGAAAATCTGAATATGTTCGTTCCTTATAACTGCTGAAGCAGCTAGAATCTTTTCTACACCTTCCCTGGATGTTCTTATCTCCAAGTCTAATATTCAGTCAGGAGTACTGGTACGATAGCACCATTTTTTATACCCTGTGTCTGCTTTGACTGGGTGTCAAATCTCTTTGGTCAGTTCCCCTGTCATACCAGTAGTTGAAAATTGCGACTATTCCCCTCATCGATCTCTTTCTTCTTGTTCTTTCTTCCTTTATATCAAGCTTAAAATCACTCCACATACCACTTTTTAATATAAAATTATCCTCCAAAATATTCTCTCACACTATCTTTGATATGTTCCTCACTCTCCCTGCCATAACCATCTCCATTTCCAATCCCCATAAGCTCTCATATACAGTCTGTACATGTTTCAGACATCCTGTAAACACCCCTACCTTCACACTTGTGTTTCCTGTAACATGATTCAACTTCTGCCCAGCGTCATACACAGTCAAGCCTAGCAAACACACAAGTCATACAGCAAGTCCAATTTTTCCACATACAGACAGCCGATGACCCAGACAGGTTAGATTATTTGTCCGAGGTCACACAACTTCTTGGGCAGATGAAAGATTTGGGGTACAGTCTGAGGTTGAAGTGTCGCTAGCAACAGCAAGAGGAAGTATAATGGAAGCAGGCAACCACGTGAAGCTACAAAGTGGTCACTATAGACTGAGTCTTAGAGGATCACTGTTGAAATCCTTCTACAGGAAGAAAGTCTAATTTCCTGCCCCTCTCTTCTATTTCCAGTAGAATCTACCCATTTCTCCATCTAAGCTGCAACTGGTCCAAACCAGCATTATCTCTCTCTGGGATGAAAAGAGCTTCCTAACTTTCCGCTCTCACTCGTGCCCATTCACCATCCAGTCTCCTCAGGGGAAACAGAATAATCTTCTTTATAATCAGATAGTATACTTGCCCTGTTTATAAAACACCCAGGGCCTTCCCATCTCATTTAAAAGAAAATCTAACTCTTTACGCTACTTTCCATGACTTGCGTGATCTACCCTGTCCCCCAACACCATTTTATACCAGTCACTCACCACACTGCAGTCACACTGTTCTCCTTTCTATTCCTCAAACACAAGAAGTTGGTCCCCAGGGCTTTGAATGTGTTGTTTCTTTGCCTGGAATGTTATCTCTGATTTTCACATGGTTGCTTCTTACTTCTCCAGCAACCACTGACCACTCAATCCGAAACACACCACAAGTCATTTTCTAGCATATTACCTGAGGTTGCTGTCTGCTTTGTTTTCTTGTTTACTGTCTGGCTACCCCACTATAACATAAGCTTTAAAATGAGAGACCTTGTTGATTTTATTCACAGATACATCCCAAGCATCTACAATAGCACCTGGTAAGTAGTAAGTCACAATAAATATGTATTGGATGGTTGGATGGATGAATGGATACGTAGATCTCAGTGATGTTATAAATCTGGGGAGATAAAGCATAGACTATAGAACATAAGAATCAAAAGGGCTCTTAAAAATTATTCAGTTAAGCCTTTCATTTTAAATTGTACCCTTAAATTTATCAAGCTAAACTGGGGCCAGAAAACTGAGTATCTTTCCCAGGATTACATAGCTCATAGCTGGGACACGATCCCAGGGTTAGCTACGGCATGTTGCCTTTCTTCTGCAGACAAGTCCGTGCAAATATACAATCAAGTTCAAAAGACACCTCCTCGACTGGGATGTCAGGTTCTAATGAATATTATCTGGCTGAGCTACAAAGAAGCACGTTCTTTAACTATTATAAATATCTACCAGGTTCATAAAGACTTGTTTAGATGGTTGACTATTCTCTTGGCTCTTTTGTGTCTATAGAAGGGAAGACAGGTTTAAACCTGGTTATTATTTGTATCCTCTAAAGTGCAGAATCATTAAATTTGCCCAATGGATATCCAGGACAGGTGCCTCTGAACCAATGATTGTTTTAATACATCCAGATGTTTCATAACCAGAACATGTTAGTGATTTGCAATAGAAACACCATGCTATAAAATTTAGCATTTAATGCGTTGCTAAAAACACAAACAGGAATATGTTCTCTTGAATCCTGGTGATGAGTCTAAAAATCTGAATATTCAGACTTCATTTTCGCTTTGCTACCATATCTGTTTACTTCTTGTTGGTGCTCCTAGATTATTAGTACTCTAGAAAATAGCTGCTATATCTTAGTCACATTGACTACCATGTCTAAAGGGTGCAATCTTTCCAATAGAGGTTCAAACCTGTTAACTGCTGCTATGATTTTTATAACATTACTGTTGATATCAGCAGACTAAGGTTTCAAGAGTAAAATCAGAATGTTTATATCAGATGATTTCTTTAGATCGTCAAAATTTTTAAAAGATAAAAGCATTTGCATATTCTTTGGGGGGAGCTGTTAAGAAAAAAATCTCTGAAGAAAAGGCTCATTCAGCTGAGAATCGCATTATGATTCAGAAGTTTATTTACAAATTGATTCTTTTACGTCTAAGCTATTTCATTTCTTCAGTATAAGATTGTCTTGATAGAACCCATCCTGCCAGGACTCTTTATAAGCAATTGTATCATGCCTGGTTGAAAATCTTTTAGCAAAAGCACTTAGAAAACCCACACAGTGAAGGGGATATGAGACCGATCAGCAATTTCACTTTATTCTCCTTAACTCAGACTTCTAACCACAAACCTCCACAAAGGTCTGAGTGATCGAAAGATAAGAGTTCCTGAGTTTGCAATTATTGATAGTGTTTATTAAAAATATTTTATGTAATCCAACAATCATAAGCTTTAGCTTAGCACAGCACATGAATGTGACATAAGAAGTGAAGTTCTAAAAATTGCAATGTTTATATTAGGGTTTTGTTACATTTGATCTTTTCCTAAGAAATTCTGGCATTTAAAAAATATGCTTTCTACCACTTTTTTTTTTACCTCTCATAAAACCACTGTCATTTCTTATGCGTCTACTAGCTAAAACTTTTGGAATCCTGATTAGCATATTTTTATATATGCATAATTTCTATATTTACATTATTATTCAAAGGCATCCATAATCTAAAATAGTGATTGAAATCGGTAGCAAGGGTAGGCAAAATAAACCCAATCCCAAGTCTTAACATTTGCCGAAAAGGAAGTCAAAAAAACATGAAGAAAAAAAGTAAGGAGAAGGTTAAAAAGGCAAAAGACTCTGAGCACACCTGCACGTGCACACGCACGCAGACACACACACAATGTGTGACTTTTTTATTCTCCAAGGAACTCTGTAGAGGGGGTAAAACAACTTTGATGCTCTAAAATGCATAATTTTTTAAATGAATGATTGATTTTCTCCTGGTAAAAACTGATTTTCTTTGTGAAAATGGAAAAATCCCAAGGGTGTTGTAAAACTTTGTAGCGATATTTACAAAGTAATTAGAATAAACTCTACTCTCTACTCCAGTAACCCACACCTTCATCTCCAGCCCACTCCTTCCCTTGGCTTAGTCCCTTATTTCCAGTTTCCTTTCAATATCTCTATCTGGATGTGTCCCCTGACACATCAAGAGTAACATTTCCAAACTGAACTCAGCATTCACTCACCTAACCCAAGTCCTGTCCTTTAAGGCATCAGGACCTCAGAGTCTTCCTCATTACTCCCTCTCTCTGACTGCCCTGATCCAATTGGTCACCAAGTCCAGTTGACTCTAGCTCATGGATGGTTTTTCCCCATTCCTATTGCCAAACTAGGACTTTTTCACATCTTCCTTCATCTGTTGAAGCATCTTCTTGACTGGCCTTCTCAACAGCAGTCTCTCCCTCCAAATCCATTCTCCATGCTGCTCGCAAAATTGTGTTTCTAAAAAGCATTTCACTGCCCAGTTTGAAAATATTCACTACCTTCTTGCTTATGAGGTAAAAAAATAAATCAATTTTCTTGGAATGACACAAAATCCTTTCACAATCTCAGGGACCATATAGCTTCAAGCTACGCCATACTTTTTGGCCATTACTTTCTCATTGTTACTTCTGCCCCCATAGACTAGAATATCCCATTACCCCTTTATTTGCTTAGAAATCCTCATTCATTCTTTAAGAACCACTTTAAAGAACTGCTTTGTCCCTGAGACCCCCAGACAAAGACTCCTATCTCAATGATTTCAATAAAGCTTTGTTTATACCAATATATTTATAATGTGTATAAGCTTAGATCATAATTATTTTTGTCTGTCTTCCTCACTTAAACATAAACTTCACAAGGATAAAGACTGGATCATGGTCACAAATAATCCTAGGACCTGGAATATATTAGATGCTCAATAATAATAAATGAATGAATGAATAGAAGAATATCGAAGCTGAGCATGGTTGGTAAATGTCCTGCAATGAGGTGAGCAGGTGAGCAAGAAAAACAGAGCAGGGGATCCAATTTACTGGATAATGGAGGATGCTTGTTTCCAAGTCCAAAGGCAAAGTCTCACACTGAATGATGCCCAACCAATTGTCTGAAGCCCAATAGTTCTGGAGTTATATAAACATCTAAGCTTTCAAAAACTTCCAAATAATAATAATAATTGCAACTTACAAGCATTTGCATGTTTCCCATGTATTAAGGTTTCCAATTCATTACATGCAATATATCATTTGATGTTCATAACAACATTTGACATCAGATTTTCTATTTTTATTCCTATTTTACAGGTGAGGAAACTGAGGCTTGAGTAACTGGCCCCAGGTCATAGAGGCAAAATGTGGTGGAGCCATGATTTGAACCTAGACAATTTGACATCAGAGTCCACATTTCTAAGGAGCCCCTTAGTCCAATGATCTAGTCCAACCCCTTAATTTTATAGAAGCTGAAGCACAGAAGCTAAAGAGACTTGCTAAGAAAAGAGAAGAAAAAGAAAAAGAAGCTTTTAACATTAAGCTAGATTTGGAAGTTATTTTCAAGTATTTCTTTTCCTTCAAGATGTATTGGGTGTATAATTGTCCCAAATACTTAAAGTAGTATTTACATCAGTGCCACATATGTATTCTATGACTGAAAATGTTATTAGGCACCAAAATACATATAAAAATTATTTATTTGATGTGAAAATACATTGTTTAACATACCTGCTTCCCTAGACAGCCTCATTCATGGATCATTGTGTGTTGAGCTGCCCTGTGTACTTAAACCTGCAACAAAGTCTGGGTCCTTGCTCTGATGGGATCTAAATTCTTGATAAGTATTCTGTAAATTATCTGCCTGTAGAAATGTAAAAAGATGTATTGACATCTACAAGAAACTCTATTATAGTTAAATGAGAGCAAACAGGAACTACTAGGAGATTTTGCTTGTCTTAGTACAAAATGAACAAAACTTGACTTGTGAGTGCAGTAGAGGTTTTGTTTCTTGGTTTTTTCATGAATGAACTTTTTTCCATGCTAAGCCCTAGGAGAGTGTAAATGGTGGCTATAAAAGTTTAATTTCTCGGGCTTCCCTGGTGGCGCAGTGGTTGAGAATCTGCCTGCTAATGCAGGGGACACGGGTTCGATCCCTGGTCCGGGAAGATCCCACATGCTGCGGAGCAACTAGGCCCGTGAGCCACAACTACTGAGCCTGCGCGTCTGGAGCCTATGCTCCACAACAAGAGAGGCCATGACAGTGAGAGGCCCGCGCACCGTGATGAAGAGTGGCCCCTGCTTGCCACAACCAGAGAAAGCCCTCGCACAGAAATGAAGACCCAACACAGCCAAAAATAAATAAATAAATTAATTAATTAAAGTACCCTTAATTAAAAAAAAAAGTTTGATTTCTCATATTCAAAAAGGTTCCACTTCAGTGATTCTTTGTTGCCTGTTGGAAGTGCCACGTCTATGGCAACACACTCAGAAAAACAAAAGACTTTCAGAACTAGTGGTTGACTGACTCAAAATTCTTGAGTCCATCACCTTCCTTTAAAGACAAACTGCTTCTTCTTAGCTTTTCCTCATGCAAAGTAGATGCAGCCATCAGTATGTTATACGAGAGCCAGAGGAGGTTCGTAGCCCAATTTCTGACTCTCTCTTTAAACTTGCAAATCTCAGTCTGTTTCAATCGACCATACAGGCCAAACTGGAAGAAAATTTCTTGTTGACCAACAGCTTTCATTTGTGTTACATGTTTTCTACATATTTAAGTTCCACTTTCCAAAGATAATTCTGAATTTTCCTGAAAAGGTATTGAATGCCACATTCTGATTTTACTTAGAATGACGAAAACGTGTCATTTAATAGACTCAATTTATCAGAAGAGCAGTAGCACAGAGATGCCATTTATGGAGTAAACGGGGTCTTTTCTTTGGGTATTGAAGGCTACAAATGATTGGTATATATGTGTGTGTGTGTGTGTGTGTGTATACATATATATTTATATATGTATATGTATGTATATGTATATACTGGGCTTTGAATTTGCAAAGCCCAGTACATCCTTTTATGTATAAAACTTATATTCTTAGGATAGGGAGACAGCATAATCTGTGGGTTTTGCTCAGTTTACAACTGTGAATGCTGAGGCCAATTTTTTTTTTACGTCAAACAAGTCTATGGATACACAGTGAGCAAAGCTCAGATGAGAATTGAGGTCCTCCCTACACACCTACAATTTGTTTCTACCAAGAATGGGAATATGCTGCTAGCAATTTAAAAACTATAATATTCCATTTCATCTGAGGGAGTTGTTAACAGCCATGGCAAGTTATGAAATTCATTTTGCTCACTAATGATGAAAAAACAAGGATCTCGAGATCTTACATAAAAATAATAGGCATGTCTAAAAAGAAGGAAAAAAGACAAAGAAAAAGATATGACTAAACAATTACTGGGAGAAAATATCCCCGAAATTTAAAAAAACCCAAACACCTGAAGTCTGCAGATTGAAAAGGCTAACTCAATCTCAAGCAATGTTAATGGAAACACTCACAGAATTAGGCATATCCTAGGGGAATTCCCGAATTCCCTTGTTGAAATGAATAACAAGATTCTAGTGATACTTTGTAATCTACTTGCAAAGTAATGAGAGGCAGACTAACATGGAACTACTCACGTGCAACCCTAGAAGCCAGCATACAGTGAATGAATACCCAGAGACTATTAAAAGAGTGCAGTCCAGGAATACTACTCCCAGAAAAGATATTAGTCACCCAACAGAGTAAAGGAAGACATCTTTACCCATGCTGGAATTCAGAGTTTGAGGTATCTGAAGAAAATAATGGAAGTCTTCTGATCATTGGATTGGAACAAGGATGACAAGACAGGAGCAGATGGCAAGAGTGATGCTGCCGCTGAAAAAAGGTGAAGTGAGTGTAAAGAGTTCTTGAACCAGAAGAGAAACACTGTCAGAGGAAACTTAGCAATGATCTGCAACTACAAGTTTTCAGTTATTTCAACAAAACCCATGTATGGGGCAGGGGTTCACTAAGGGGAAAGCAAGAGAGTGAAAAGAGAACATTCCAAAGTTCTCACGTCACTGCGGGGGATGGGAGGTGGGGTAAACACGTCAAGCAAGGCTACTGTCATTATTTACTTTACTACAATAATAAATAGATATTCAATTAAGCTGCTCTGAACATGATAATGAATTAGTCAGCTAGGACGTGTGGTCACCCTTCGAAATTACAGAGGGAAAGAGGGGAGTTAAAAGAAACTTCCTCATACCGACAAAAATAAAAGAGAATACCACAACCAAGGAAAATAGAAATAAACATAATATTGAAGGAGTGAAATCAACATAGGCTTCTTGTGCTGAGTGAGAATGTCCTGAATTCATCTATTGAAAGAAAAGATGGACAATGTGGATTTTTAAAATTCAGTATGAACACTGGAAGGAGGTGCTGGGAGGGGCTTAAACGTCAACTCAGCTCCGCAGGACTCTCCCTGAGCTCTGGGAAGGGGCAGGTGCTGGAAGCGCCAAAGGGCTGGGTTTTTTGGAGGTGATGGAGTTCAGGAATCACTGTTTCAATGTCTGGGTAACAAAATCAAGGCTCAGAATGAGCCTGAGGGTTACCCTTCCAGCTTCCACCCTGAACATATCATTAGGCATGCACATATATTAAACACCACCCAACCTTGGTCATTCCCACTCCACTGCTTTTAAAGTGGTCTTTCCCAAACCAGAATTCATCAGGTCACCCACGTGGTCTCCACTGCCCATAATGTCTATAAAGAGTGTCTTCTAAATGCAGACAGAGTGCCTCATTTTTCTCAGATCCTTTTACAATTAAGAGCCTCCTATTGTTCCAGAATCATTAAAAGAAGATGACTTTGTTAAGTTTTACACTGAGATCAATAGAAGACTGAGAATCACCAAGATTTCTTTCCTCTTAACTCACCAACCAAATAACAAAACTGATGAGAATTTCTCTCCTCTGAGATTCATGTTATATCTCCACTACTTCAACATGGTGTGGAAAGAATGTGATTATTGGAATCAGACATATTTGAATTCTAATCTTGGTTCTGCCACTGATTACTAGGTAACCAAACACTTAGCCTTTCCTGGTCTGAGATTCTTCAAACATTAACTGAAAGTAAGAATGCCTACCTCTTCATGGAATGAGAAAGCCTACATAGTTGGGAGGATTAAAAATATGCCAAAGAAAGGATCTGCAAGAGCTTAGTTGACTTCAGTTTCGTTCTTTACTTCGCATTTAGAGCCTTTCAAATGGTAGTTGCTGGATACATGCATTATGGTGATATTTTGAATATGAAGATTGTTCAGCAGTTCACTATCTCCATCTAGCCATTTGTGCGCCAGTTTTGCCACCTGTCAAATAGGATAACAGCTTGCCCATGGCATGGTTTTCTGTTGATGAGGGGGAATGTTGGTTTTATTCCATTAGAATCCAAGATAAATATCATTCCAGAAGTACAATTTATTCATCAGCTTTATCTGCCAACTAGAAATAATTCCACCTAGGCTGGATCAGTCCTTCCACAGTGGTAACACCATTGCTAATTCAAATCTCCTGAGCATAATATCACCACCATAAGTGCCTAAATGGGTTTGGCATATTGGATGCTTTTTAGCAGTACAAACCCTTCAATGACTTCAACGAATGTTCTTGGAAGAAAATCCACAATCCTTCACATGGTGCATATGGTCTGAATGGTCTGGTCTCTGCTTTCCTTTCCTGCCTTATCTTACACCATCCCCAACCCCTTTCCTCTCTGTACTCAGGCACGTCCACTTTCTTCCAGCTTCCTGACTTACTTCATGCCTTCCTGCCACAGGTCCTTTGCACTTACTCTTTTCATGATATGGAATGTTCTTACCCACCATCCCACCATTCTCCCCATTTATTCCTATTTGTCCCCCAAGGCTTAGCTCAAGTGCCACTTCCACAAGAAAGACTTGGATGAACCCATCCCCCAACCACACCTCCACACCCACCAGTCTATGCAGGTTTCTTTGTTACCTCCTCTGACAGAACTGAGTTCTGCCTGTAATTGTCATTCATTCATGGGATTATTTGATTAATGTCTCTCTCCCCGCCATTCAATTAGCTTCATGAGAGCAGGGGCTGACCTGGTTTTGCTTATCATTGTACACACAGCAGCTGGCACAGTACCTCCTGCATGGCAAGTGCTTGGTGCTGAAACAATGGATGAGTGAATGAATGAATGGTTATCAATTCCAAAGCTATTCCTTTGTTGCTCATGCAGCTAAAGGATTTCATTGGGTTGTATAAAAGCCATAGTTTAACAAGCAAGTGGCCCCAAACTGCCCTTGGGACCTTAAGTAGATTCTAATTCCTCTTTCCTCTTTATTTAAGAGCATTGGAGCCACCCTGAGCCACCACAAGATCAAATATTTGACCAATACATTTTTGTTTTTTAATTCTTTGGAGAGAAAAATAAAGTCTATTTTTGGTACCACTGCAAAACTTATTTCTAAATAAAGTTACACCTACTAAAAGTTCTCTCTGCACTTTTAGTGTTAGTAGAACTTCCCAATGTAATATAATTTCACTTTGCTTTTTCTCAGCCTCAAGAACATGAGACTCAGACTTAAAGATGAAACAAAAATAATAGAAAATGTACCAAGTAAGAAGCAGCAGAAATACATATTAATTTCATTGTAGGTAACATTATTTAAAGTATTCAAGTAGAGTGTGATATATACCATGTAAGAGAAAGAATTGAGGACTTCAGAATGATTTTTTTAATGTCTACAGAGGCTAGAGAGTGTTTTTACATTATCCACTACTCCGTAGCCTTTAGAAGGACCTTGACATTAGTGTCGAAAAAACTCTGTGGCAGCCAGGGCGTTTCTGACAAAAGACCACCCAGATAAGACTAAAATCAAAATCCTTCTTTTCAAAGCCATTCCATCTTATTTTCT
Organism: Pseudorca crassidens; assembly: GCF_039906515.1. Taxonomy (NCBI): domain Eukaryota; kingdom Metazoa; phylum Chordata; class Mammalia; order Artiodactyla; family Delphinidae; genus Pseudorca; species Pseudorca crassidens. The sequence goes on from NC_090301.1 coordinate 31,903,609, forward strand.
CCTTCAGAAGGAATCCCCAGCCCAAATGCCAGGACTACTTAATTTTCATTCTGTTGACACAAGTCATTTTGCCTTTCATCTCTCTCTGAGAACAGTAAGCCACTCTTCTACTTTATCCACTAAAAAGTAACTTCAAGCAGGTAATTTAAAGTTTTAATGATCCAATGAGACATTTTTCTTCATCTTAAAACAGTGACATAAACATCCTTGGCCATGGACTTGGGCTCTTCTGTAATCGTTCTTAATTTCTGAAAACAAACAAAAAAAACCTTTCTATTTGGTGCCTAACTTTTCCAATTGGTTTTTCTTAATGTTCACTTGAATTATAACTTAATAATAAATATTCAGTAGGTCACTTACCTGTTAGAACTTCAACTTGGAAGCAGAAGAGAAAGAAATACCAGAGATCTGACTTCATGTTTGCCAGAAACAAACACAATTTTCTCCTTCAGTGCTTAAAGCTGCCAGTGAATTCATGTCCTCTGCTGTTTTCTGTTTGCTGGAAAGGAAGTGGGTTTTTTGGGGGTTAATGAAGTGTCACACTTACCATCAAGGCAGGGTGGTGTCTCTTAATTGATGTCAGTGGCTATATGGCATTATTGCTCATGGAGGTTAAGCTTAATCCATGGATTATTAATGATGTTGAAGACAGAGGAAAATTTTACCCTCATTTCAGTTCCATGAAAAGAAGTGAAAGAGACAATGCCTATTCTTTTCAGAACCACCCTATTCCTCTGAATCTACAGTTTTGGGCATAACATGATCTAAAATTAACCACATGATAAATAGCATGTATTTTGACACATTTCTATCTTATGCTATGTGCTCCAGAGAGAGAAAGCCTTTGAAATAAGACAAGAAATAAAAGCAATTGCAACAGAACTTAAAATGATGATACTGAAAGAAGAGCAACATAGGAATCTAGGAAAGAATATTTACATGGCATTCATTGTAGATGGTAATTTTCCAAGTGTTAGAGTTGGTTTTAATCTAACTTAAACCTTGCCTTACATAATACAGCAGAGTCTGTAGAAATCAGGATTCTACATCTATAGCCTCAGATGAAAGCAAGAAAGCTGAAGAGCCTACCCATGGTCTCTCTATCCATGCAGGGAGATAGAGTAGACAAAAACAACAGTAATAATAATATAAATAATTATGTTTATATGTATATAAATGTTTTACATGAAATAATACATGTTAATGTAAAACATACATAAAGTTAAATGTAAAATAATATATATTTAATATGTATAAAATATGTGAATATAGCTAATATTATATTTATATTGTTTCACATTTATGTAGGTGGATTATTTGTATATGTTTATATGATGTCTTATACATGTATTAATTCATTTAATCCTCTTAACCATCCTATGAGATGGGGACTGCTAGTCTCCCCATTGTATAGATGAGGAAAACTGAGGCAGAGAGTGGTAAATTACCTGGCCCGAGTCACTTAGTTAGTAAGTGGCAGTGCTTGGATTTGGAGTGTGTGGCTCCAGAATCCTCACTCTTAACCAAGCAGGTGAAACCAGTCATGCCAAGGCCTGCTGAGCCTGCCACTCAGAGGTCTGGACTGGCTTCCAGAATGCTGGATCCAGGTTGGGTTTCTGGGGAGTAACAGGGCAGGATAGATTCTCAGCCTGCAGAGCTGACAGCTAGGTGAGAAGCTGGAATCAGCTGGGCAGGGCAACCAAGATGTCAGTCCAAAATGTCCAGGCCCTGAAGCAGAATCCAGGATGGTCCGTAAAAAAGCAATTAAAGATACTGGAGAGTCAAGGGCTTCCAAAGGTAAGGTAGGAGACTGATCCTGCAGTGATTTCCAAGCTGCTGAGGTTTCCCAGGTAACTTTTTTAGGGCTCCTGGGCCTCCATAGTGGATGTGAAAGAAACCATTTGAAGTATAGAACCTGAGCGGTACAGACTGGGTCACGAGGTCCCCTGGGAACCTGCTACCCGTATTTCCTTCCTTTCCCTTCTACTCTGCCCTGACAGCATCAAGAGTCCCACTGACATTATACTGGAGTCCTTTCCCAGCAAAGACAGGCAGTAGAGAATAACTGACTTCTTCTAACCTAGTTGTGGCCTAGCTCTGGAACTGAGAATAAAGAGATTTTACTTCATTTGATAAAAGCTGCTACAAATTCTAGAGCTTGGCTGCAGTTATGCAGAGGAAAACGCGGGAGGGAATCTAATAATGAACATTTATTGAGTGTGTACTGTGTGCCAGGTACTGCACTTCCCATGAATTGTCTCATTCAGTTCTCACAACTACTCTCTGAAGTAAATCTCGTCATTATTCCCATTTCCCAGATGAGGAAACTGAGATTTAGAGAGATTAAATAGTAGCTCAGGATCACACAGCTGCTAAGTGATGGAGCCAGGTCAAACAAAGACAATGGAACTCTGTGAATTCCATGCTCTTAATTACCACAATATACTCACAGGCTAGCCTTCATTTATCTGGCCAGAAATTACCGGTGACATGATGTTTTGGCCTCAGATTTTGGTGGAAGAAGGACACTTAGGTCCTAGATGAAGTTCCCAAATATCTGAATGCAAAAGAGACTTCCTAATAAAATTTAGGTGCAATGATTCTATCTTGGGGGAGAAAAGTTACACAATTATGGCTGAGCTCGCTTTAGTTCAATTGGATACGCGCGTTTTTGTTTGATAGGGATCTGTTTGAAACTGAGTTGAAGTAGAGCAGGCCCTGTGTCTATGTAGACGGAGCCTTGTAGACGGAGCCTTCTGTCAAAGACCCCTCTAAGGGATCCTTCCCTTTCCTCCTTGTCTCAAAAATCTCGGTTCAGAATACAATTACTTGTGGTTTTGATTATTCAGAACTACTCTTCATGTGCCTGGAAAACAAACTGGGCAGAAATTTCCATTCACCCCACAGGAAGCCCTTTTTGTTTGCTTTTATTTTTTTCACTTTTTCATTCCGTGACTTAAGAGGGTTTTGATTTGTGTGTGCAGATGCCCAGGGTGAGGGTGGGAATGGAAAGTCTGCTACATTAAAGATGCTGTGTTTATTATTACTTGCTTTGCGGGCACCGGAGTTGGGGAGGCTAACTGCTTGCTCATTTGAAGTTCCACAGGTGAATATCTTTCTTCTGCTTCGCTTGAAACTTGTTGAGACCAATAATCGCAGGTGTAGGAGAGCCCACACACCAAGGCTACTGAGTCCAAACAACAGGGCTAAAAGGACCCCCAAAGTATCTCTGCTTCACCTGAACTTGGCTTGCCCATGTGAAACAGAAAGGCATTGGAAGAGAAGGGTTCTTCCTAATCAAAATTATTTCTCCTCCTATGTCCCCAGTTGTTGGGTGACACCATCATCCAGTCAGCCAGGAACCTGTGTGTCAGCCCTCCCGGCTCCACTAGTTCACCAAGGAGCCCAATGATTCTACTTCCTCGCTCTCTGCCAGGTCGTTTTTCTTCCCCTCTTGTCTCCAGCATCTTGCCCCTGCTCTTTCTGTCCCACTCTTGCCCGGTTTCAATCTGTCTCCACACTATAACCAGAGTAAGTCATCTTTGTAAAATGTAAATCTAATACATCTGCCCCCCTGCTTCGCACCCTCCCCCGGCCTCCTGCCAGATAGCTAAGGCACCCAGACTCTACAAGACCCTTTACAAGAGGGTTCCCGTGAGCCCCGTCTCCTGCCTCATGTGTTCCTTCTCCTGCAACCACCAGGAGCCCTCCTCTTGTCCTCACTTCCCCTCCTCACCACCCAAGCCTCCCTTCTTCTGCAGAAATCTTACCAGTCTTCAGGTCTTTGCTTACATGCCCACCAATTCATCGAAGAGGCCTTTCCTGATCCATTTACTCCATAGCTAGCGTCCATTGGGTGCCTTTTCCTCAACCCCATAAAGTCCCTCTGTATCCCCCATCCTAAAGCTCATCATGCTACTGCAATGGCCTGTTTGCTTCCCTACTGGGCTGTGAGTAGCATTAGGAAAAAGACTGAAGATGGCTATCTGTAGCCATGTCTTCACCGCCCCACACAGTGCCTGGAGCAGAGTAGATGCTCCGTAAGTATTGGTTGAATGAGTGAGTGCTGGAAGAATCCTTGACTTTTGAAGGAACCATGTTACCTCAGGAACCATCACCAATTAACACTTTGCTCTTTGAATGGTTAATCTGAAGGCATAAAATAGTCAAATTTGTTTGTATTTCACGTTGAAATTAATTCAATAATATAATCACTAATGATACTGATTTATCTCTTATCTGATCATTTGTCCATCCTTAATCATCAAACAAAAGAACATTCCATTTTAACAGCCAAATAATACTTTCTCATTTAAAAGTTATTAATCCATCCTTAAAGCCCAGAAAACTAATTGCACGTTTCCATGAATGGTGAAAAAAATCATAGTGTAAGATGTGACTATAAAGTGATATCACTGATATTTTTAACAAAAATACCTCAACTTGGTCACTTTGGCAGCAAGGCCCCCATTCTAATGATGGTGCCGTTGCTTCAAACATCACAAAGCACCTCTCTGGATCCCATTCCCTCCAGAATCTCCAGGGTTCTGGTTCCCTCAGTCCCACCTTTTACCCCTGCCTTTCAATATCTCTTTCCCTTCCATTTATAAACATGCTAGAGGCTCTTCAATCATTAACACATACAAACACATTTCTTCAGACCCTGCAACCCCGCCATCAACTTCCCTCTCCTTTCTTAGTAAAGAGAAGACCACCCTCAGTCTCTACCCTTCACTGCTTCCTAGATGTTCCTCAACCCACTGTATGTTGGTTTCTGTTTCTATCATTTCATTGGAACTGCCTTCCCTAAGCCCAGCATGACCTCCACATTGCCAACTCCAACCAACACTCTCCATCCTTCCCTTCCTTGATTTCTCTGAACCATTTGATGCTATGCTTACTTGGTGTTGATGTTACACTTACTCTATCTTGAAAACAGTACCACCCAGTCCTGATGGAATTATCAGAACTAAGAGCCATTCTGCTCCTTTAGTTTATTTTGCTGCCTCTACTGTGATCTATTCTGTGTTGAATACGGTCTAACTCTCAGAAGGGAACCTTTTTCCTCCTAATTTCAAACATTTCATCAAAGCCCCTCTGTGGTCTGCATCAGAGTGATTGGTCAGATCATTGCTCTCTCCTTTTTAACCTCCATCTCTCAGACCCCTTTTCTTCTTAGCCAGTTCTTCTAATTCCTCTCTCCTCCTAAATGTTGATGTTGACATTCCCCAGAATTTGAGCTTCATCCTCTGCTTTCTTCATTCTATATACTCCTCCTAAGTCGTCAAGCAGATAATGCCGCTGTTAATTAAGAAATTAAATGGGCTAACATACAAGCATCAGTTTTCTTGTGTGACTGTCTTCTTTAGTTTTATTTTTTATTTATTTTTTTTTTTTTGCGGTACGCCGTCCTCTCAGTGTTGTGGCCTCTCCCGTTGCGGAGCACAGACTCCAGACGCGCAGGCTCAGCGGCCATGGCTCACGGAACCAGCCGCTCCGCGGCATGTGGGATCTTCCCGGATCGGGGCACGAACCCATGTCCCCTGCATCGGCAGGCGGACTCTCAACCACTGCGCCACCAGGGAAGCCCTGTCTTCTTTATTTTTGAGTGGCTTGACACAATAGAAATTTATTGGCTCACAGTTCCAGAGGCTAGAAGTCCAAAATCACGGTGTCAACAAGGCCACGTTCCCTCTGAGACTCTGAATAGAACACTTCTTTGCCTCTTCCTAGCTTCTGGGGGTTGCCTGCAATCCTTGGTGTTTCTTGGCTAGCAGCTGCGTCACTCCTGTCTCTATCCCTGTCCTCTCATGGCATTCTCACAGTGTGTTCTTACAGTGTGTTCGTGTGTGACTCTTAACCTGATTCTGAAAGCTTCCAAAAAAGACTTTGAACTATAATACAATTGTTGAAAGGAGTACATAACCTTTCCCGGAAGACTGAAACACAAAAGACTTGCAAACTCATATGCAAACAGGGGGCCAGGCAGATGAAAGAAACGAATGAAGTGGACCTGGTATAAGGAAATAGCGAGTGGTGGAAAGTGGGGCAAGTTGGAGCGCACACAGGAAAAGCAGCCATTCAGATCCAGCTGTACATTGCTACAAGGGAATACAACTCCAATGTAGCCATATCTTCTGCTTTTTTCCAAATATATGTGAAAGTCTAGTCTTTGTGGGAAAGGTCCCAATTTTTAAATTTTACAACTTATTCAAAAAATTTAAAATACAGTCTGAGCGAGTACTCTGGGAGGCAAATAGAACATATCTGAAGATCCAGTTTGGTCTAACCTCTGCTTTAAAGGATAACGCTCATTTGGCACTATATACGTATGCATACAAAGTCAGAAGATCCTTGTTCAAGACCTGAATTCATCATTTACCAGCCATGTGGCCCTGAGCAAGATGCCTAACCTCTCTGAACAAAAGTTTACTCATTTAGAAACTTGGAGGATTCTTGCGAGGACCAAAAGGTAATGGGTATAAAATTTCTTAAGAACTGTTACATGATACCGAAAAGTATAGTCATTATAATTTTTAAATTTCATAACTTTTTCACAGTTTTTTGATATTTTTTAAATATATCATTATATTTTGACTCATCTTGAATTTTTATACACAAAATCTGGATTGGTGACCCCCTTTCAGAAAAAAAAAGACAATAGCATAATTGACCTTATTTGGATGGCTAACTCAGAGTAAGATTTTAACAACCTCTTCCAAGTAATTGATGTATTTTTAGGATATAAAATGATAAGTATAAGCTTATGAAATTCATTTTATTTCAAAACTGTTCTTTTTTTTTTTTCTTCTTTCTTCCTTTGCAAGCACCTTAAGGGCAAAGGTAGCATCTTCTCCAATTTCTATTAAGAACCTAAATGCTCTTCACCCAAGGGACTCAGATAAGCTAGAACACAACATGGAACTTGATAGAAATTACAGAGGTTAAGTCAAATTACATTAGGTTTCCTGCATTGTGCTTTGTGTGAATGGATGACACCTACTGGCATAAACTGAAAATTTGCTCTTTCTTTTTAAGAACAAAAGTAAATGTTCACCTTTTAAGCCAAAATAAAGAAAAGAAAAAACAAACCGGACATCCGGTAGAGTCCATGGAATCATGAGAAAATGTTCATGATAGAGTAAGTGAAAAAAGCAAGTCACATGTATTACATAGGTATAAGGTTAATGTTTAAATTTTTATATAAAAATTTATAAAGAAAAAATATATAGGGGCTTGCCTGGTGGCACAGTGGTTAAGAATCTGCCTGCCAGTGCCGGGGACATGGGTTCGTGCCCTGGTCGGGGAAGATCCCACATGCCGCAGAGCAACTAAACCCGTGCGCCACAACTACTGAGCCTGTGCTCTAGAGCCCACCAGCCACAACTACTGAGCCTGGGCACCACAACTACTGAAGCCCGCGCGCCTAGAGCCAGTGCTCAGCAACAAGAGAAGCCACTGCAATGAGAAGCCTGTGCACCGCAGAGAAGAGTAACCCCAACTCGCCGCAACTAGAAAAATCCCATGCACAGCAACGAAGACCCAGTGCAGCCAAAAATAAATAAATACATAAATAAATTTATTAAAATATATATATAGAGAGAAACTATACATTAAAAGTTGAAAGGATAGGCAGCAAAATATTAATTTGCTTGCATTACAAACGATTAGTTTTCCTTAGTGTTTTGCTGCACTTTTGCAAATTTCTCCTATGGCCATGTATCATTCTCATAACAGTAATAAACAAGCACAGTCTGTGTGTGTGTGCGTGTAATTGTTTTTTTCTTTCCTAAAACTTTTATGAAATTACCTTACGCATGAAGAACCCGAGTACCTAAGGCACAAAGGACGAAAGTGATTACAAAGCTTAATAATGAGCTTTAAATTTGGGCCAGGCAAGGCCTCTGATTTGTTTTTCTTTTTTAAAAATATCCATTGTCACCTAATTGTTTTTCCAAATGAACCTGATAGTCACTGTCAAATTTTTATAAGTTCTCCCTGTCTAACCTCCCCAACCCTCAAATTCCATTGGGATTTTGATTTAATACAGTATCTAGTGCCCAGACTTCTGTGTTACTACTTCTGATCTCCAGAGCATCCTACAGCCTAGTAATTCAAAGCTTTCGTAAACCATTTTATTTTAAAAGTCAAATGAAAGTTTAACAGATATAAAACTAATCTCATATCCTTATCAATGTTCATCTTTATTTCTTAATCACTATTTCATGCCTTGAGTAGACATCGGTGGCTATAAGAAATTAACATGTGGTGAGAGTTTTCCCCATTCTTAAGAGCTGAACTACTTGAGAAGAGGGGCAAGGATCTTGCAAAAAGGCTAGTGGAGTCACCAAAAAGTAAATGAGCAACGATAACTAATATAGGCAAATGAGTAGCTGTTTGGGACTCATGATAGGTCAAAAAAATCAGAGTTGGCTGAAAAGTTTAACAGAGAAGATAGGGCAGAATGCCTTGATGATTAAAGAAGGTAAAAGAGACAAGAGACAGAAAATATATTAATTCACATTTGTATGGCATGGGACAGTTTACATGATACCTACACATACATTTTATGTTAAAAACCAATGACTTGCCCAGAACAGCTACTATCATTCCCATGTTGTAGGAATGGAGATCTGAGTCTCAGAAGTTAAATGTTTTGCCCAAATTTGCTAAGCCAGAGTCAAAACCCGACTCATATATGCTCACTTCTAGATTAGTGCTCTTATAAGTGTCTAGAAAGAACGAGAGGAACAAAAGTACTGGGCCTATAGAAGGTTATACTGGAGTCTTGGTTGTATTTCAGTCTCTCAGAGTTTAAGGTTTCCTATGCGTAAAGAATGCAGTTGTAGGGGCTTCCCTGGTGGCGCAGTGGTTGAGAATCCTCCTGCAGTTGCAGGGGACACGGGTTCATGCTCCGGTCTGGGAAGACCCCACATGCCTTGGAGCAGCTGGGCCCGTGGGCCATGGCCGCTGTGCCTGCGCGTCCGGAGCCTGTGCTCCGCAGCGGGAGAGGCCACAGCAGTGAGAGGCCCGCGTACCGCAAAAAAAAAAAAAAAAAAAAAAAAAAAAAAAAAAAAAAAGAATGCAGTTGTAAATAATCTTGGACCCAGCCTCCCCTCACAAAAAACCATTGATTATTCTCTAGATTATAGATTCGCTGAAGTGTCCAGACCTATTTGATGTTAGCTCTTCATAAGTCATTTGACATAAAAATATAAGTGAAGTTTTCTCTGGTACAGTTGTAAAGCCATGAAAATTAATTTTGCATTTTATTATCAAAACTCCCAACTTAAATTCTTAGAATTGCATCATGAAAGTTATACTAGGTTTATTATCAAGACACTGTGGGCCCAGCGGAACCCCCAGCTCAGAGGATGAGCAGTTTCCTCAAATGGCATATTGAATAACCATCCCCAGGGAACAGGGGTGAGGACCATGAGGAAGTGGTCAGAGTAATACTAAAGTTCATCCAAAAGAATAAATTTTTTATACTAGACCTGCCATATATTAAAACATATTGTAAAGTTATAATAATTAGGTCCTTTTATACTGGCACAAAGGTGGACAACTCAATGGAAAGGAGTATATACCCAGAACTAGGCACCTGTGTATATAAAAATTTAATATATATTTAAAAGCAGAAAACATACTGAATAGGCAAAAACAAATTATAAATAATAAATAAAAGTTCTGTTTTTGGGGGTTTTTTTAATAAATTTATTTATTCATTTATTTATTTTTGGCTGCTTTGGGTCTTCATTGCTGCACGTGACGAGCAGGGAGCTACTCTTCGTTGCGGTGTGCGGGATTCTCATTGCTGTGGCTTCTCTTGTTGTGGAGCACAGGCTCTAGGCACGCAGCCTCCAGTAGTTGTGGCACGTGGGCTCAGTGGTTGTGGCACACAGGCTTAGTTGCTCCACGGCATGTGGGATCTTCCCGGACCAGGGCTCGAACCCGTGTCCCCTGCATTGGCAGGCGGATTCTTAACCACTGCGCCACCAGGGAAGCCGCTCTGTTTTTGTTTTTTAAAAAAATATTATCTTGAGCAAGACTACCTTAGCATGAGAAAATGTTAGAAGAAAAGAAGAAAATACAGATACTGATGAGATTTTAATTTTGAAGAAAATACAACATCCAATATGGGTACCTTTTAAAAACATGGTTGAAATGGCCAGTTTTCTGGGATACAGAAAATTGAAACAAATAGAAAATTGAACATGCTTATAACCTTGGATGAAGATGAAAATGGAACAAGAGACTAGCCTGTACAAAAGGGCTGAACCCAGACTATTCTACAAGCGAGTTCTTCAGTGACTTTCAAAAAGTAAATAACACTCGTGCTCTGGACCTCTAGAGGTAAAGACTGATAGCGTTTCAGTTTATTTTGTAAAGCTGAGATAATGCTAGTAACAAAATCTAACAAAGTTGACTCAAAAAAAGGTCCACAGACCAATCTCAGTTATGAATATAGATACAAATATTCTAAGCTAAATACTAAAATATCTAACCCAGTGGTTTATTAAGGGAATAACCCACCAAATGGGATTTACTCCCTAAATGCAAGAATTGCTTAATATTAAGGAATCTAAATCTCAATAACTTAAAGGGGAAAAATATACAATCATCCCAATAGATGCTGAACAGAACTTCAATGAATTCATGATTTTTAAAAAGAAAAATCTGTAAATATATTAAAACTAGAAGGATACTTCTTAACCTAATGAAAAGTTTCTACCCCATATTACTAGACATTATCATCTTAATTACAAAAAGTTGAAGGAATCCCCTAAAGTTTGGAGGAAGACATTATGCCTGCTGCTTTTCAATATTTAGAAAGACATTTAAAGGAAATAAGTGCTACACATGTTTCAAAAGAGGAGAAACAATCACCAGATATTTGTTCTGATGTAATCGATTACCAAGAAAATCCAGGAGAATAAACGGAAAAGGTATTACGATTAATAAGAAAGTTTAGTAAGGCAGCCAAGAACAAAATAAACATAAGAAAACATATAGCTTTCTGTAAGTCAGGGGGAAAAAATGAAGGGTTAGAAAACTTTAAGGAAAAAATAACAATAAGTACACACAGTCTATATCCAGAAAGCTATGAACCTTACTAAACGACCTAACAGAAGATCCAAATTAATGGAAAGGCGCATAACTCTTCTGAATGGGATCAAAATATGAATTCTCTCAAATTAATTTATAAATGTAATGTTTTTCCACCCAAAACGTCAAGTGGATTTTCCAAGTGGAACACTTTACAAAAGGATCCCAGCATTTGGGGGGGAATAATTTAGTTGAGAAAAACAAAATTAATTCACAATTGACTGGAATGTGGAGTGACAAGGGGGTTGAGCCCTAAGAATGGGTGTAAGAATTAGCCAAACTGAATACAAAATCCAAAAGCAAATCCACATAACTTAGGAATTTAGTAAAATGATAAATACATAGAATTTCAAGTCAGTGAGTGAAATATGTATTTTTCAGTAAAGAGGTAGGAATAATTAGCTAAAAATTCAGTTAAGAGCCCTAAGTCATAGAATAAGGCAAATAAAATTCCTGATTCAAAATTAAATGTAAAAAAATGAAATCATAAAAGAATTTGAAGAAAATTTAGATTAGAAAAGTATACTCTAACTGCTTGGAAAGATAAACTCCTGCACAGTTTTTTCTCAGGTATTCTCCTCATCTGTATTGTTATTCTTTAAAATCAATAATCAGGTGTTAGAAAAAATAATGACATTTTTGAAAAAATATATAGATGACTATTTGCCTGATCTCAGGGTGAAGAAAGTATTTTAAACCTAAAAACAGGGCTTCTCTGGTGGTGCAATGGTTAAGAATCTGCCTGCCAATATAGGGGACACAGGTTCGTGTCCTGGTCCTGGAAGATTCCACACGCTGCGGAGCAACTAAGCCCGTGAGCCACAACTACTGAGCCTGCACTCTAGAGCCCATGAGCTGCAACTACTGAGCCCACGTGTTGCAACTACTGAAGCCTGCACACCTAGAGTCCGTGCTCCGCAACAAGAGAAGCCACCGCAATGAGAAGCACACGCACTGCAACAAAGAGTAGCCCCTGCTCGCCGCAACTAGAGAAAGCCTGCACACAGCAATGAAGACCCAACATGGCCAAAAATAAAATAAAGTTTTAAAAAATCAATATTAAACCTAAAAACAAAGGAAAAATAAAACATAAAGGAAAAAATCTTAATAAATTTAATTCATAAGAACTCACAAATTTTCATGCATCATAAATCTAAAAGACAAACAGTGAAGGCAGGAAAACTATTTGCAATTTAAATGACAGCAAAAAGGCCAGTGTGATCAATATATAAAACTTCTTACAAGTCATCCCTAATTAGATGAACACTCTAACTTTAAAAGGCAGATAAGAGGCCTAAGTGGGCAATTCACAGCAGAAGAAAGGCAAAAGCCCAAAATCCACATTAAGAAAAACAAGTTCACGCTCACTAGTAAGCAAAGAGAAATGAGATACATGAAACCATGACATACTTTTTTGTCCTACCAAGTTTGCCAAGATATTTTAAAATAGTATTTAAAAGATATTAAATGATATCTTAAAGATATTAAATAAAATCTAATGTTCAGTTTTGGTAAGAAAATGGGCATTTTTTCCACAGCTGGTGGGAGTGAACATTGATACAACCTTCTGAAGGGCCATTTGATAATAGTATCAGAGGTCTTAAAGTGCGTTACACAGTCCCATGATCAACCAGCACCTTCTCAGGAGGCCTCTCCTTCCATTTTATCAGACATTTTGCAATAGGTCACGGCCCTCAGTGAAGCTCCAATGAACCCCAAATCCATATACAGATATGCATCCCCATTGTAAATTAAAATAGGTCTTCATAGCCATTTAAAATCATCCAAATGATTGAATGAATTTTATTCTTTCAATTATTTAGTGTTAGATGGAAAAAGCCTGAACAGAAATGTGGCAGAATACATACCTATTCCAGCTTTGAAAAATTTCTCTGGCAATAGCCTTGGAAACATATTTATGGCCTGAAAGAGAATAATAGTAAAACACACAGAAAATGTAATAAGAACTATTCTGCATATCCTTCCCAGACCGAGGGAAAGAGGCCTTGGAATATAGTTAACGTAGCTTAAAAATTTATAAGAAACCAGAATAGTTTCTAAGTGTGTTGTATCTTTCATTGCTCTAGTAGCCTTGTCACTATAAACGAAAACTAAAAATTATTGTTCTGTATTCCTCTGGACGGCCCATGTCTGAATTTTGCATTATTTCATCAAACAAGTGATGTTCTTTATCATTGTTAGGTGGCTTCTATTCTCAAGAAAAAAAGTGTCAGCTGACAGCCTGTAAAGTATTTTATTTTTCTGCTGACAAATGTATTTTTAACAATGCTAACCTACCTGTCCCTCCCGTGCGACACTGGAGAACAGAAGTGAACCCATGCCATTTGATGATGAACAAGATGTGTAGAACCCAACATAAAGCAATATATTAGCCAGGAATTTCCATTATAAATGACAGAAACCCAAATTGTCTTAAGAAAAGAAAAAGAATTGTGGCTTATCTAAGAATTATAAGCCATAATGAAACTAAAGTAAGTCCAACAGAACTTTAGGTACAGCTAGATCCAAGAATCTATCTTTATTTGTATCCCCTTCCTGCTGTTTTCTGTGTTGGCTTCATTCTGAAGCAGGTTATTCCAAGGAACATTGGTGTTACATTCTCCCAGCCTTGCAAATGTGACAGCTTATAAAGGGTTTGCAGCACTAGCAGAAGCCCTACGTCTGATGCACTAGGCTGATACGGGGCACGTGCATGTTTTCGAAATAGTCCCTTTGGCAAAGGAGATGCAGAGCTCTGATTGGCTTGGTCATGTGCCTATCCCTGGAGCCCAGGGGCAAGGTCAGTCCCACCCCAATGACCTGAACTGAAAGTTGGAGGAAAGTGGGCCCTAAAGGCAAATCAAGGTACTGTTACTAGAAAAGAGGAAAAAGAATGTTGGTCAGACAAAAACAGCTGAAAGTCTGCACAGGCACAAACGGGAAAATGCTTCCTTCATCTTGATGCTGGGGGTAAAATAAATGTCCAAGGCACAGTGTGAAAACTCACTGTGGTAGGATGAATAATAAAACTTTTAGGGACTTCCCTGGTGGTGCAGTGGTTAAGAATCTGCCTGCCAATGAAGGGGACACGGGTTCGAGCCCTGGTCCTGGAAGATCCCACGTGCCGCGGAGCAACTAAGCCCGTGAGCCACAACTACTGAAGCCCGCGTGCCTAGAGCCTGTGCTCTGCAACAAGAGAAGCCACTGCAATGAGAAGCCCACACACCGCAACAAAGAGTAGCCCCTGCTCGCCGCAACTAGAGAAAGCCCGCGTGCAGCAACGAAGACCCAACGCAGCCAAAAATAAATAAATTTATTTAAAAAAAAAACTTTTAGACTAAATAATTGACAGTGATTAAGAGAAGCTTTTTCTTAGTCATTTCAACATTCAAAATAGAAAAGGAGAAAAATGGGGGCCTGGAATTAGCACTCATTGTTTGACTGTTCCAAGGCATTGAATAGCTACCTCATGTGCAACAAGAAATGAAACACCTGGCGTGAGAAGGACCTTTTCCACCCTGCTCTGTACTTTGGGAGACTGACCCTACAGACCACATCAACTTCCTCAACCTCTGCCTTCCATGTGCTTCCAGCTGGGGGAGATTGTAGGGTGGGAGGAAAGTGAAGCTGAGTACTTATTCCCTAGACTGCCTCCCTTCAAAACCATAGCTTCTATCTGGGAGCCCTCTCACAGCTACCGCTATCCCTGGCTCTGCTGGGTTCTGGTAAGCACTCTTTCCCCTTGACCTTCAGATCTAGAGGTGGTAACGGCTTCCTGCTGTTGCTTGCCCTGGGATGTTTCTCCATCTCTTAAGGTTCTCTTTAACCCTGCTTACACCTTTGCAAATAGTCTCTTTATTAAACTTTCCTCAATTACTCTTGCTTGAGTTTATTGCCTATTTCCTTTGTGTGTATGCTGGGGGAGTTGGGGGGGGGTGATGCCCCCCACTGATCCGAGAAACAATTTTATAAATAGGTGAATTTAGTAGGTGTCTAGCTACCTATTGTTATTTCAGGGGTGAGACAAGGAAAATCTCACCTCCTCCCCCATACCACCTATTGATGTATTCATTGATAGGTGAATTTCCTTTAAGTGGACACAAAGCCTTTCACTACATTATTCTGGAGAGGACATAATGTGCAAATTGCCCTGAGTTAAAATTGCTTCGCTATATCAGATTCTTTCTCCAGAGATAGCATAGCATTGATGATGGAGGGAGACAGAAGGGTGAGGCGGAGAATCTGATTAGGATAAAGAAGATGCTGACAACACAGTGGAGAAAGGATCCAGGAAAAAAAATAAGAAGACTGTGCATACCAAAGATAGACTTTTTCAACTTGTAATTTTGAAGGCTAGCTCTAAAGCAAAGGATCTCTTCTCTAACAGCCTGGAATAAATGAGGTTATCCAGAGTTAGGGGTTGGATTGTGTCTCCCTTATAAATCATGTGTTGAATTACTACCCCCAACACCCCTGAACATGACTGTATTTGGAGATAGGACCTTTAGAGAGGTAATGAAGGTAAACAGAGGTCAGATGGGTGGGTCTTAATCCAGTATGACCAGTGTTCTTGTAAGGAGAGGAGATTAGGACAGTGACATGCACAGAGGAAATAGCCTGTGAAGACATAGGGAAAAAAAAGAGGCATCTATCGGCCAAGGAGAGAAACCTGGAATAGATGCTTACCTCACGGCCCTCAGATGGAACCAACCCTCCCAATGCCTTGATCTCGGATTTCTAGCCTCCAGAATTATGAGAAATTTCTGTTGTTTAAGTCATCCAATCTATGGCCCTTTGTTTAGGCAGCCCTAGCAAACTAATACACGCACCCCCAAGGCTCCTAAAGTAAAGACTTCCAGGGGGAAAAAAAACATCTCCTCCACTACACCAGGAAAACCAGATCAAGCCATTGTTTTAGTATCATGAAACTGCAACTTACATATATGAACCCTAAGGTGACTTAGCCATTGTGTTACCTATCTGTCCATAGATATATGCTACCAGAGCCATCATCTGGGGCAACAGAATGGTCAGTGCATTTATTTGCCAGACATTCTGGGGAATTAGCCTATGGCCACACTACTGCCCAACCTATCAAATATTGGGATCAATGTCCATTTCTAAGTGAGGACTTGGCATTTTAGTACTTAATGTGTGATCTCTTCTCACACAATGATATTAGGCAAAAATATACTGGATAAAGAGGTGTCGAAATTCAAATGATATGAAGAGTAAGAAATAAAATAAGGTTAGATAAAATCCCTGGATTGCAGAGGTCAGCACCTACCCGATCCCTAGGTGTTGCTACTCCAACAAAGGGTATTTATAAAGCCTTTTCTGAGACTGCCGGGTCTCCTTGAGGCCGTACCCTCACCTAACCCAACTCTATTACTTTGCAGGATTTGCTTGTTAAGGATTAGTAGTCTATTTAGTTTGTTACTGGCCACTACTATATATGAACAAGGAAAAGTCTAAACAGCAATGGAGAGCAAAGCAAAGAAAGAGCCCCAGGCAATCCCATTTATTTTTTCTCTCTATAGGACTAAATGCGTCCAGGATGCCCCCTACTTCTATTGCAATTATTAAGAAGTAATAAAATTCTCTTTTGAAATTTGTGCTTGGGAACCCATTGCCTTAGAAATGAATGTAAAAGCATCAGGTAGGTTTGGAACTGATTAAAAAACAAACTCAAAGAAAATCAAAACCAAATTGCTAAAGTTTTAGAGATCTCAGCCTCAAAAATTGAATGTCATATGTGATTGCTAAAGTTTTAGAGATCTCAGCCTCAAAAATTGAATGTCATATGTGACAGAAACCCCAGTAATGGAGTCATTTGTTCTATAACGTCTCATCTTAGTTTCGAGTTCCAGAGCTGTTCATTTTTATTTAATTTAGTGAGGCTCACTGTTCTTCACAATAGTTTATACGAGTGAGTTTTTTCATCCAAGTATATAAAATTAGAAGTTCTGCTGCATTCTCAAACGTGATGTTTATTACACGCCAGTGCCCAGGAATTTTTCCAGTGGAATACAATTTGATTTCAGAACAGAAAAACTGGATTTCCTTCACAGACTGTTGTTGGCTCCAAACTCTGTTGGAGCAACACAGCTTCACCCAGAAGGCCCAGGGCTTGGTGCAGGGATTAAGAGCTGGGCTTCTGGAGCCAGGCCTTCTGGGTTTGAACCCAAGCTCCCCACCTTAGTAGCTGCAGGCTCACTGGGCAAGTGCCTGAACTTCTGGGTTCAGTTTTCTCATCTGTAAAATGAAAATAATAATGACAATACCTGCCTCCTTAGTTTGATGTGGTAATTAAATTAACACAGTAAATGTATTTCCATCTAATATATTTTGTTTGCTCAATAAGTATTAGCTGCAGCTGGTGTTAAGCACAGAGAAACAGATTGTGACTCTCGCCTCTTTTCCACACTGCTCAGGTCGGCCTCCTATTTCAGTCAAACAGCCAATGGAAGGACCAAGGGTGCCTGTGTGAATTGCACAGTGACCCCGTGGTTAGCTGGTAGATGCCTCAAGCTGTCTTTTGGGCTCCTGAACCAGGCCTGTGGTGATGGTGGTGAGGTTTTGTGGCACAAGCTTTCTTGGTGGGTTTTGTTCTGAAGATGCAGAGGTTGCTTAATTACCACTAAAAAGAACCACTTCAAACTTTTTCTTGCTTGACCTATAAGATTTAGCCAAAATTTAAAGCTATTCCTTATTATGTGCGCTCCAAGCTGAATATAGAAAGAAGACAACTAACGTGAAATGTGAAATATGAGAAAGGAAGAGAGGTGTGAAGAAAGCTAAATGCAGAATTCGAATTTGAATTTATTTTCAGGTCTGAGGTGGAAAGTTTTCTTATATTATCTCATAGTGGGAAAAAGTTCCTTGAAGCTTTCCTTCCCATCAGACTCCATCCATAACAATGATGGAAGAGAAGGAAATAGTAATTACTTTCCCAAAAATAATTTCCAAGTTGACTGCCTTGTTGGATATATCTAGTTTCACTTTGGCAGTGTTTTCCCTAAATACCCCCAGAAATTAATGCAATAATACCAGTTCTTTAAGGACATCAATTATCCAAGCCGGATCCATTTTGATGTCCAAACTGTGCCTAAAATAGATAAAACAGTGTGCTCCATAACCTCGAAAACCCACCTGTCTGGCCCAAGGAAGTCTAGGGTGACTGCATCATGGGCAATGCTGTCATTGGGGCATAGTACCCTCCAGGTGCCCAGAATTGGAACCCAGAAATTGTTAAAGTAACCTTAAAGGGATTCAAAATATCCAGGGAAATTTCTGTGTGTACGTTGGTCTTCTTTTGAAGATATCAGAGGAAGCCGAAAGCAGCACCCTGATTGGTCAGAGGGCAGTACATGCCCCATCAGAGGTGGGCAGTGATTGGTGGGTGAGGACAGCCCGAAACTTTGGTGGGAGATGAGAGGAAAACGTGAGAGGGAGTGGCGAAAGGACTCGAGGGTTGAGAAGTAAAGTGAAAGGGAAGGGAGAGACAACAGCTAGAGGAAGAGAGGACTGGGAGAAGGAAAGCAGTCTTTCTAGGGAAAGATCTAACAAGGGAACTGATTTATTGAGAACATCCCACTCCACCTCGGCAGGCTCAATTGGTTTCTTAAAGGCTTCTGTAAGAGGGCACCTCTGAAACTAAGCATTGAGCTACAAGCTCCCCAAATTTTAAACCTTCTTGTAGTCACCAGATGATTTTTGGTTTCGTTTTTGCTTTGGGGTTTTATTTCTGTTTTCATTATTTCCCAGTGCCACTTGGGCTATGATTACCTTAATATTTGTATTTTTACTGAATTTGTCCTTTTATTTATATCTTTATTGTAAAATTAAAGGAATTTCATATCAGTAATTAAATGGAAAGCCAGTATTATTTGCCATAAATAAAAGGTGATGACAAAAATAAATAAAATTGAAACAATGCAGTAAATTCTAGCCAGAGAGTGTGTTTGAGATTAGCAAATGTTAGGGGAGTGGTAAAGATATAAGAGGACTGCATGAGACTTGTTCTTAAATATAATCAAAAAGAATGAAAGAGAACTGAAATGAGAAAAAATATTCTCACTTTGTGTGTCAATGTGATTTTTTGTCATGTCCAAGTTCTATCTGAACTCATTTTTTTTTCTTATACCCCCTAAAGCTAGTGGTATCCACTAGCTTTGAAAAGCACTGTGGCTGTGAGCATTTTATTTTCTAGAAGGGACCTTGCTCTTTATAAATTAATACATTTTCTCCTTAGAAGAGTCATCAGTGTCACCAGAATTTAGTTAACCTGAGCTCCCTTCTAGGAGTTAATCACCTCTGGGAGTTCTAAGAGTTTATAAGAGGAAGTCCAGGATCGGAGCTGGGAGAAGCACCACCCCAGAGAAACACTGCCAAGTAGTCACTGGGCCACTGGATGACATCCCATCACTGCATCCACCCCTGCACTGTCCAATATGGCAGCCTCCAGACACACGTGGCTACTGAGTACTTGAAAATCGCTAGTCCAACTTGGAGATGCACCTCAGTGTAAAATACACACCAAATTTTTTTAGGACAGTAACCAAAAAGAGGTAAAATCTCATTTAAATAATTCTACGATGACTACATGTTGAAATGATAATACTTTGGATATATTGGGTTAAATCAAATGTTGCTAATACTAAACTCGCTTGTTTCTTTTTAACTTTTAAATTATTTTATTTTGAAGCAGTTTTAGACTTACAGAAAAGTTGCACAGCTGTACGGAGTTCCCGTATATTCTTCACCTAGCTTCCTCTCAAGTCAGTGTCTTCTATAACCACAGTACAATTATCAAAAGCAATAAATTAGTATTGATACAGTACCATGAACTAAACTGCGAACTGTACTCAAATTTCACTTTTTTCCACTGATCTCCTCTTTTGTTGTTGTCCCTGGATCCAATCCAAGATACAACATCAAGTTTAGTTCCCTTAGTCTCTGGCATCAGTTCATTCAAATTCCACAGCTCAAGATTTACCAACTGTAAACTCTGTTTTAACTTTTTTTCTACATGACATAGAGTGGGAGAATTGACCTTTATTTAAGCTTCCATACACTGTGCTAAGATTTTAACAAACGTTATCTCATTAAATGCTCACAGAAGTTCTATTATACAGATAAGAAAATTGAGGCTCGAGAAAATAACGACTGGCAGAGGCTGGGAGTCACGTATTTGCCTATCTTCCCATTATATTCACATATGCTCCAGTTAGCTCAACTGCCTAAGTGTTTTATTTTATCAACTTTTTAATGTTTGAATAATTTTGAAAAATTGGTTCTCTACTGTAGGGATTCTATCCATCATCAGGTTTTATGATGACTGGTAATGACCCTGATGTTCAAAATGGAGCTAGCTCCCTGTGGTTGAATACAGAATCCATTGTGTTCATCAAGACCCACTCCAGTGGGAATGACAGACTCTTCCTTAATAAAGGAGTAGAACTGGGCACCACTTCCTGGGGCTGTGCTCCTTAAGTGGAGACAGGCAGAGTGTGGTCCAAATGGAATATTCCAAGGACTCCCGCGACCAAAGCAGAGAAATGTAGTTGTTTCTATTTGTTCAATTTGGCTGCCTTTAAAAAAAGGTAATTCGGTGATTTTTTAAAGTCCGGTGTAATTAAACATACTTGGATCAGTTGTGGGTGGCTGATATTATTAGGTATTAAAAAGAAAATATTTCCAAGGGTGTCCTACTTTGACATCGCAAGAAGTCTCAGAGACTTCTACAATTCCCAAATATAGCCGCTAGGGGGTGCTGCTGAATCATACTTAACTAGCAAAACCCACAGCTGTATAAATGCTTTTGTTCCTTTGCTGCAACCAAAAAAAAAAAAAAAAAAATCAGGAACAATTTCCACAGGTTTGCGTGCAATTCAGTGTAAGATTTTGTTTGTTTGTTTGCTTTTGTTTTGTTGTTTTAACAGTTTGCAGTACAGGCCTACAGAGCAACTGCAATGAATTCCTGTATTGCCAACAGATGCAAGTAAGTCTCAGCCAGATGGCCAGATTGATGTGGTGATACCTACGCTTGAATTGTTCTCTTAAAAGAATTTTGTATTTGCATTGAAGGAGATGACTGCCTGAAAACCTGTGCATGTTTTGTCGTGCTTTGCTTTGGGGCGTGAGGGGGTGTGGCAGGGTAGTGGGAACGCTTCCACACACAGAGATTTGAGAAGGAAACTGAGATGTCCTTGGAGGATTGCGATATCCCAGTGAAGGCAAGAAAGCCAACTGAAATTGCTATGCATCCCGTCAGGCTCATCTTGGTCCATTACTACCTCCTCTAACTGTAAACGCACTTTATAGTGCTTGCCTGATCAGCGGTAGATCTGCACCCCACAAAACAAGATGAATAACTTGAAACAAAATTCGTATTCCCACATGCAGGGAGAAAACAAAAGGAAGGGCAAAGGCTGAGAACAGAGCATGACCCCAGCGGCCGCTGGGATATGCCATGAATCAGTGAAGGGACAGTCAGGACTCAGGCATGCCCCAACTCACTGAGAACATACACTCTGGAAGTTCACTGGCAGGCCCACATTTGGAATTGAGAAAAGTATGAAGGACAGTTAAGAGTCCTTAGGCTGCCAATCAAAGCACATGCAATCCGTAGGCTAGACCATATCAGGAGCAGAGGGAAGCAGCCTGCACTGAGCACTTACTGTATACACCACCAACCATACCTTTCCCTATTTTATTCTCAAAGCCAGGCCATGGGGCTGCAGAATAGTTGCTGTGGAACAAACAACTACCCAGTGCCCCTCAGCAAATGCTCAGGCACTGGCTGAGTTACAAATCCTCTGGCTAAAGGCCATGAGTGTCAAAAGGGAAAGAAAGGGCGTTCTCTCCCTGTACCAGGCATGAAATTAAGTAACACTTGTTTAGAGCTTATTATTTGCCAGGTCCATGTTTAGTGCTTTATATTTATGATATCATTTGGTTCTCACAGTAGTCCTGGGAGGAAGGAATAATTATCCTCATGTTTAGATGGGAATACTTGTGCCAGAAAAGTTACTTAACCTACCCAAGGGCATGCAATTAATAACTAGCAGAGGCAAGACTAAAAATGTAACATTTGTTTAACTTGGAGGGATTTCCATGAAGTATTATTGAATTAAAAAAAAGCCAAAGCCAAAAATTACCTAAAATATACATATGTAAAGAATTACATTAACATGGAAAAAACATAGGAGGAAACATCTGAGGTTGTTAATCTAGGTTATAAGAGAATACGTGTAGTGTTAATGTTATTTTTACTTATGAATGTGATTTCTAATTTATTAAAAGGCTTTGAGACACGTGTTTGTAAATAATGAAAGAAAATGTCCAAATGTTCACTTTACAGAATTGTAAATGTTTAATTAAAATTAACGTTGTGAAGTAGGTTATATATATATACAAGAGAGTGTGTAAAGATAAACAATCATACTAAGTTGAACACCCATGTACCAACCACATAGGTCACAAAATAGAATATTACCAATACATACCTTGAAATCTCCTTGTACGATTCTCCCCAATCAAATCTATGCACGTAAACCTCCTCAAGGTAATAATTATCTTTTAAATCATTCATATTTTCTCCTTTTAGTTTTATCACCTATATATGTAACCCCAAACAATAAATGACTTCCCTTTTCCTTTGTTCAAATTGTATATAAAATGGATCATACTGTATGTAAAAAAAAAAAACAAAAGAGAGGGAGAATATGTGGTCAGGATGTAAAAAGTACATACATCACACATTTTTCCCATATGTGAAAATTATGCATGTGTGTGAGGATATGTACATATAGTTATGCAATTTATACAAAAGTTAAAATAAATAAAAATAAACTAATTTAAATACATTAATAGGTATTTAATAAAAGTCAATAGTCATTTTTAGTTAAAGCTCTTAGAACACCTTATTGTTATGGATGTGTCTTTCTAATTCTGGGATATTAACAGAAATCAAAAGCATTATATTTCAGTTTAAAATTCTGGGTGTATTCAAGTTAAAGTCAGGAACAAGACCAGGAATCCAACTATTATTCTCTATTATTCAACATTGTTCTACAAGTTCTAGTTCATGCAATAAGACAAGAAAAGGAATTAAGAAGGTGAAAGCATTAGAAAGGAAGACACAATATTGCATGTTCAAATGATTCTGTTATAAAAGAAAAAAAAAATATATACATCAACACAACAATGCCTTTACACAACATAGGACCAATCCTAGATACCACTTTTCAACTGGCAAAAATTAACATTGGTGCCATTTTAACTCCTTTACTACCTATCACCTACTAGTTTCTACCCCTCCAAGTCTTAGTGCTATTATGTTTCTCTAAGCCCTAAAATTACCCTCTTCTTCCTTTCCTCCTTAGTAGAAGAAAATGACCCCCCACATACAAACTAATTCACACTAAAATGGGAATGACCCCTAAAATTCCATTTTATTGCCTTTGCGCCTTTGTCAAAGACCAGTTAACTATATTTATGTGGGTCTATTTCTGGACTCTCTATTCTGTTCCATTGATCTATTTGTCTATTATTTCACCAACACCACAATGTTTTGGCTACAGTAGCTTTATAATGTCTTGAAGTCAGGTCATCTCAGTCCACCAACTCTGTTCTTCAATACTGAGGTGGCTATTATAGGTCTTTTGCCTCTCCACAATAACTTTAAAATCAGTTTGTCCACATCCATAAAATAACTTTCTCAGATGTTGATTGGAATTGTGTTGAATCTATGTATGATATTGGGAAGAACTGGTATCTTTTTTTTAATTGAAGTATAGTTACTGTACAATATTATGTAAGTTACAGGTGTACAGCATAGTGATTCACAATTTTTAAAGGTTATACTCCATTCATAGTTATTATAAAATATTGGCTATATTCAAGAGCTCATGTCTTGACAATATTGAGTCTTTTTATCCATGAATATGGATTATCTCTCTGTTTATTTAGTTCTTCTTTGGTATTTTCATCATATAGTTTTGTAGTTTTCCTCATATACATCTTGTATGTATTTTGTTAGACCTATATGGACGTATTTCATTTCTGAGGGTGCTAATTTAAATAATAATGTGTCCCCCTGCACTATGAATTTTTCCAATGCCTCTCATTTTTTTTCTCCCCTTAGGTGGGACAGGATGGGGGGAGGGGGGAGGATTGGGTGTTTCCTTCCCCTACATGGAAGGCTAGAGCAGACTGAAGTTGGGTATTTCTCTTCCCTCAGGTAGGTTATGCTCTGATAAATCTTGAGCAGATTAAGCTCTGGTAACATAGTTTCTTCTGAGAACAGGAGAACAGAATGCTCTCACATATTTCAAAATGGTTCTTTTACCTCTCCTTCTAGAAGCACAAGAAGATTTTTCTCCAAGATTCACCGTGAGACCTGGTAGAACTCCTAGAGTTAAAACACAAAAGTGTGCGGGCTTCCCAATGACTGGGTCTCTCTGAAGTTTTTAACTCTCACAGTTGTCTACACTGAGTGTCCAGGAATTTGTCAATTACAGCTCAGGTTTTCCTACCCTGGCACTGGCTTCTGCAGAGGTTTCTACTCTGGTTAGTTGTGATTCCCTGTATCTGCCTGCCTGTCATTCTAATTTTAGGAATAGCAGTTGGCCCTGTGATCTTACCTCTCTGACAAACTCAAGATATCTGTTGATTTTTCAGTTTGCTCAGCTTTTTCCTTGTATTCAGGATGGTAGGGTGACTTCTAAGCTGCTTACATGCTGGACCAGTGACTGGAAGTCTGTTTCTTTGTATTTTAAAGGAATATGCTTGTTAAACTAAATGAGGCACTAATTAATAGAATTCCAGTCAATGAAATAAAATAAATATTAAAACATACAGATAAATGTCAGTTTGGACACCATTGTATTTGTCAAGTTTCTCCAGGAAAACCAGACCAACAGCGTGTGAGAGCGTATGTGTGTGCGTGTGTATTATATGGAATTGGCTCACACAATTCTGGGAGCTGACAAGCCCTAGGATCTTCAGTTGGCAAGCTGGAGACCCAGGAGAGCTCATGGGATAGCTCCATTCCAAGTTCAAAGACCTGAGATCCAGGGAAGCTAATGGTATAATTCTGTTTTGAAGACCAACAGGTTCTACGCCAAGGAAGAGCTGATGTTTCAGTTCAAGTCTAAAGACTGGAAAAATTGATGTCCTAGTTCAAAAGCACTCAGGCAAGCGAAAGGAATTCCCTCTTACTCATGGGAAGCTTAGCCCTTCTCTTCTATTCAGCTCTTCAACTGATTGAATGAGGCCCACTCACATTAGGGAGGGCAATCTGCTTTCCTCAGTTTACCAATTTAAATGTTAATCTCATCCAAAAACACCCTCACAGACACACCCAGAATAACATTTGTCCCAATGTCTTAGCACCTGTGGCCCAGTCAAGATGACACATAAATTAATCATCAGAACCATATGGGAATAGGCAGGACTGTCCTTGCTAAGAATCTAGCTTCAGAATTGCTCCCGACTTGTTCCTGTTTTTATGATACCTGCCCTTCCCGTGCCTCTGAAACCACAGATTATTTAATAGCTCCAGGTGGTTTTTAAAGTGGGTTCTAGGGCAGCAACAAAAACAGCAGGGGGCTCTCACCTCTAGAAATGGGAGAGGGATTGATAACACTGGCTGCTGTGAAAGCAAATCATTTCTCTGCAGAAACACAGGTGAAATCAGACCCAAGAAGTAAGGACTATGTGGAACATTAGCATGGTAAGGGTACACACACATTCATGCACATACACACACTTATGTACATGTGTCTTTACACATAATACAAAAAATTGCAAGTATTAAGGGCCAAGCATGTAGCAAAAGGAAATTTAAAAATTAAAATCAGATTCTAACTGTCCAGAGAGAGGGAAAGAAATATATTCCTCACAAAAGGAATGAGAACATCAGATGGCATCAGACTTCTATGCCAATGAAGATATGCCATCAAAGTTCGGAAAGAAAATTATTTTCAACTTACATATCCTTAATCAAATGGGAGGGCAAAATAAAAACTTTTTTGAGACTTGCAAGGAATAGAGTTTTTGCCTTCCAAACACCGTTTCTTAAGAAGGTACTTGAGGATATAATTTAGAGAATAAAGGTATGGCCTCAATTTCTTCAGAGAAAAAATGAGGGCCAAAACCAGGCCTTTCATTTTTGAATCTGCTCACCACAGAGCCCAGTGCTCGGACATAGGTGCCAGGGTCCCTGGAGGTGAGGGGTGATGGAGAGATTGGGACAGATCCCAGCTCCCCCCACCCACCCCCTGCCTCTGTGAGAGAAGCTTCACTTGGAACCATTGCTTCTTGGACTGAGTTTCTATGGAAGGGTTCATTTGAAGAAAGAGTTGTGCAGCTTTGGATCATTCAGAAGCTTCTAGATTGGACAATCTCAAAAGTCCCCCAGACTCCAACACTCCACAAGTCTGTGAACACAGGCGAGTCTGATCAATCAACTTTCGTTGAACTGCACGGTGCCAGAGCTCCATTTTGTAAACCAAATAGTAGCACAGTTCATCCAAAATAAAAAGGCTTTCAGAGATTTCTCTCACTCTGCTTGACTCTTTCTCTTCAGAGTTTGTTTCTTCAGAACAGAAATCTGAGGAAGACAGTCTGGCGTTGTGGAAAGAACAATAGGCTAGAAATCAGGAAATCTGGCTCGGATCCTAATTTCATTACCTCAAGCAAGATGGTTAACCTCTGTGGGCCTTCACTCCTATCATTGCATAAATAGAGAGTTGGAGAACATTTTTTAGCTCAAAAAGAACAGAGTGCCATTCAGAGCAAGAGAACCATTGCTGTGATGTGAGGTCCAATGTTATAAAACTACATGACATTTTAGATAGTGATATTTATTTCACTATTCTGAAGACAAGGGAAAAGAACACTTCAGGATCACCAAAACTTTTGTTGGCTTTGCCTGCAGAAGGTTGACCAGGTTTTATCATTATGAACAAGATAATCATAAAATAATTGAAGTCAACAGAACATTATTGGAATTGACATATGTACATTAATATGTATAAAATAGATAACTAATAAGAACCTGCTGTATAAAAAAATAAATTCAAAAATTCAAATAAAAAAGAAAGAAGACATTGGACAAACAAACAAAAAAAAAACCCAGAACATTAAAAATGAAGTCATTCAAACTATGGGTATTATTCTTTTTTGTCTCTTTTCTGGTCAAAGTACATTTTTGAAAGCCCATGGGTCAGTGTCTTTATTTATACACCTTACGTAAAGAATTTGGAAAGTTCACGAGCACACACGGTGCAGTAAGAATCATACAGGAATTTGGGGTAGGTCATCAAAATGTTTTGTAATCAGATAGCTTGCCGGAGAGAACCCTAGAAACCTAGTAAACATAGCTAATGTAACTGAAACCTGCTTTTCACAGATTCTCAAAGTTCACAAAGTAAATTTTCAAAAATAAATAAAAACTGGGGAACCTCATTAGCTTTTCACTCTGCCAAGTAATAGCACTGAGTAAATAAAATTGTAAAAACAGCAAAGATCCTAGTATAAACTACCATGACAAATTCATAGAAAGAAAGGGACACATCTGACACCAAAAAATTAGGAAGACTATATTCTTAAGATAAGGACAATTCTTTAAATGGAATTAAAGCTGTGCTATATAATCATACTTTGTTTTCATCTTACTACAGTCCAGTGAAATTTTATCAAAGAAAAGCACTCCTCCTCTTAGTGCTGGCGTTTGAAAACCACCAGACTTCTCCACTGTGAGCATGAAATTAAACAGGAGAGCCCAAGATGCAGCCAGCAGAGGGTGCTTTCACAGTGCTGCATAGGAAACACCTGGCACGTGTAAGTCTACAGAGCCTTCTTAATTTGAACCCCCATCA
The DNA here is from genome assembly GCF_039906515.1 of Pseudorca crassidens. Taxonomy (NCBI): domain Eukaryota; kingdom Metazoa; phylum Chordata; class Mammalia; order Artiodactyla; family Delphinidae; genus Pseudorca; species Pseudorca crassidens. The sequence continues at coordinate 31,931,607 of NC_090301.1, forward strand.
GAAAGTGACTGTATTTTCCAAAAGAAGCAAACCACTAACCTTCACCATACTTTAGCTACAACTGTTGATCTTGTATCCTGCAACCTTGCTGACTTTGTGTATTAGTGCTTATAGTTTTTTGGTGGACTCTTTAGGATTTTTCTACATATATGATCATTTCATACACAAATGAAAGAGTTTTATTTCTTCCTTTCCAATCTAGAGGCTTATATTTCTTTTTCTTGCTTAATTTCCCTAGCTAGAACCTCCAGTACAGTGTTGATTAGAAGTGGCAAGAAGAGACATCCCTGTCTTGCTTCTGTTTTCAGAGAAAAAGCTTTCAGTTTTTCACTATTAAGTATGATGTTAACTAGGGTTTTTAGAGATGACCTTTATCAGGTTGAGAGAGTTTCCTTCTATTTCTAGTTTTGTGAGTGTTTTCATCATGAAAGAGTACTAGATTTTGTCAAATGCTTTTTCTGCATCTATTGAGATGATCTTTTATTCCATTAATATGGTGCATTATACACTGATTTTTGTATGTTGAACCAAATTTGCATTCCTGGGACAAGTTTGATTTAGTCCCAGTATATAATCCTTCATATATGCTGATGGATTTAGTTTGTTACTATTTTGTTGAGGATGTCTGCATCTATATTTATGAGGGATATTGGTCTGTAGTTTTCTTTTCTTCTGATGTCCTTGCCTGGTCTGGGTATTAGGGTAATACCATCCTCATAAAATGAGTTAGGAGGAAATCTTCTTTGGGGAGATACTGATGCAAGAGGCAATGGACAGAAGCACCAAGAAGAGCTCAAAAGGTGATAGAAAAGTAAAGAGAAGCTGTGCCCTATTAAACAAATAACTGGCAACAGGCATTTTGTAGACTATACTATAAACAAAGTGCTTTCAGAAAATAAGAATCTTACACAATTGGTAGATACAAGATACAAGCTAGACCCAAGGAAATAACCATTGTAGCACTGAAAATGACCAGCATGACCTGATACCTAATTCTTAATGGAGCAAAACTTAAGTTTAATATTAAATTAGTCATTGAATATAATTATGCTTAACTGTACAGGAAAAAAATTTACAAAGTTTTCAGTCCATAGTCACAGTTCAGTTGTTTTCAATCAGTCTTTGTGACAGAGTTTGCTAATTGTCCCCCAGCATCTTGTCCCTTTTCCTTTTTTCATAATAGAAAAATTTAGCTGGACATATAACTCCGCCACCAAAGCCTACCTCTCTCAGCCACCTTTGTACCTAGATGTGGTCATGTCACCAGGTTTTGGCCAGTAGGAAATGAGAGAAGGTGATGTGCAATTTATAAGTCATACTCTTAAAAATATAGGAATATCTTCTTCCCTATTCTTTATTCCTGTCTGTTGGAATGTAGAAGTCAAGGTGGAAGTTAAAGCAGCTTTCACAGATCACAATATGGAAGCCATGTGTTGAGCACGGCAGAGCAAGAAGGACCCCAGATCCCCAACATCACTGATCTTCTTGAATCCTTTCACTCAGACCATTAAGTAAGAGAGAAATAAATTTCCATCTTGTTTGACCCACTGCTATTTTGGCCTTTGTTATAGCAGCCAAATTAGTATCCTAAGTAATACAATCTTTGTCTAAAATTCCAGGTTTAAAAACAAAAACAAAAACCTCAAGATATTGTTAAAGACATTTTTATCAACACGCTGCGGCTTTCAATTTTAGTCACAATTTTGGTATCACACAACAAATGAGCAAAAAGACCAGATAAGTAATATCCTTTACAGAACATTGTCTTAATGGGGCTTTTTTCCCCAGCCATTTGTTTCTCTCTTTTCACTCTCTCTTGAACACAATTCCGTCAACTCCTCTCTCCTCCTCCTCCAGCAAAATCCCTTTTATCGGGATCAACAATGACCTCCGCATAATGAAATTCTGTGGTTAATTCTCAGCATCAGAATATCAGTGTATTTTCCCCTCTTTGAAAAACTTCACTCAGTTTACAGAACACCTTCCTGTCTTGGACTTCCTCCATCCTCACCAGCTGCTCTGTGTCTGTCTCTTCCTCATCTCTCTTACCACATATTATTAGAGTGCCCCTCAGTCCTCGGAAATCTCTTTTCTATCTACATTCACTTTCTTGGTGATCTTATCCAGTGTCATAGCTTTAAATACCCTCCAGATACTGCAACTCCTAAACTTTCTCTCCAGCCTACTAGAGTATAAGCCCTATGAGGGCAGGAATCCTTGTCTGCTTCTTTCCTGGTGCATCTTCAGAGCCCAGAACCGGACCGGCTACATCTCAGTGCAGCAAACACAGAGTTGTTGAGTGAATAAATAAGTAACTAGAAGCTGCCTTGCTTTATCAATAACCTCGTTAAAGCACTTCATATTTACTTTCCCCTTGAAAGTCTTAGTAGAAGACAAGGAAAACCATACCCTCGCCCAGCATGCTGAGCACAGGCAGAATAAATGTCAACTATGAATTTCTGGTGGTACAGCCAGGCTGTTTCACCCTCACTGTTCTTGACCAGTACGCAGAGGCTGTAATAACAATGTCCTCAGCTGGTATTAAGAATTTATAGCACTGCAGAACATGAGCTGATATGACAACGTCAATAATAGGCTTAAAGAAAAAGTGCTCATTAGTATTCAGCTCTTCACGTCTGTGAATGCTAATCCCCAATACAAACTCTTCTAGGGTCGTAAACAATGCCCGAAGACCAGCACTTTCAAAGGGTGATAACAGGATCTTCTTGGCTTTTGGGTATATTTAACAACCAATTACACTCAGTGGGTTACTTAGGGACCCAGAAAAGAGCACAGGTGTCTAATTAGAGATATTATCAGTTATATGCAGGCTCACTTAGTCCTAATACAACCTGTGTTTACCCAAAACGGAACCAGGAACTACAATTAGCTTTTCCCTTTAAAAACCATTCTAACAGTGTGTACACGTTTAAGTTCCTGGATGTTTGTCGAATGTTCTCTGAGTGAGCAGCTCAAGGTGGGTGTCTCTGTGTACGTCTTTCTATGTCAGTGTGTGAGTGTGTGTCTGAGACAGCGTGTCTGTGTCTGTGGTCTAAAAATACTCTGTGCAGATCTCCGGAAGAAAGAGAAGAGCTGACTATTACCTGAAAATCTGTTGCTAAGCAGAGAAACAGAACATTCAGGAGAGAAAATACTTTCCATCGGGGAACCTAAATTCTCTTCAGAGCTTGTATTTGACGGCTCACTGCTAATGCTTCCATTCGGCAGTGGAGACCTATCTCCTGCATCCAAGAGGAGTGGAGAGGCTAAGAAGAGGTAGTGCTGTGCACCCAACTGGCTGCCTACACAACCAACCTCCATTTCCCCTTCTTCCTTCTAACAGAACTCAGTTTTTGTTCAGATGTCCAACCCTGCCCTTCAGGCAACTCAGGGGGATGTTGACCCCATTCTCAGCTCTAGAACTAGATCTTGACTCATCTAAGCTGAGGACCAGCACACTTTTATTATAAGAGCCAGATAATCAATATTTTAGAGTTTCAGCTCCCTAAGTGTCTGTCACATAGTCTTTGGTTTTTGGTTTTGTTTTTTATAACCCTTTACACATGTAAGAACCTTTTTTTAGGTCATGCGTCATTCAAACACAGGCCACAGGCTGGATTTGACTCATAGGCTATAGTTTGCCAATTCCTTGTCAAACCCGTCATAATAGCTTCATTCCCCTTACCAATTGCTGCTTTAGAAGAGGGTATGTGATGTAATTCTAGCCAATGAGATATAAGGGAAAATCTGTTGAAGGCTCTGGAGAGAAGTCTCCTCGTCTCTCTGGCCCCCAAGAAACTACTTCAGCCATCTTGCTATATGAACTAACACAAAGAGGAAGCAGAGTCAGGGGGCCACAGGGAAGTGAAACCAGACCCTTAATTGCATCCCACCTGAAGCCCATCCCGCCTCTGAACTTATTGCTACGTGGGGTAATAACTTTCATCACCCTTGAAGCTAATGTGAATCAGTATTTTCAGTTACCAATAACCCAAAGCCCAAATTCTAATTGATCCATATGGTAATGAGTCCAGGGCAGATGAGAGGAGGAAAAAGAGAATAGCTGGGAAGATAAGATCGCAGAACATGTTTCCTCAGATCCCTGAATACCCTGTCCTTCCCTTGATCCTCTTCAACTCCCTCTCAGATTTCAAATATAAAGGTGTCTGAATGAGTATTAATTATTTTAGTTTTAAAAACCATAGGACTTTAGAGGGAAAAGAGACATTAGAGATAATCTACCACAATTCCTTCATTCAGTGGATGAAAAAATGGAGCTCCAAGAGAGGTAATTTGTCTCTAATTATACAGCTACTTGGTGGTAGAGATGGAATTAGACACTGGGTCTCAAATACAAGTCTAGATACTGAAACAAGTGATCCAAAGCCTACGCACTAGGATACACGGTCTCCCAACAGTGCTTTTCATGAAAACCTAGAAATCAAGACTTCCCTTTGAACACCAAGAGATTTTGTTATATCCAGGCATAAAATCATTACATCTGTGTATTAGTCAGTGTTCTTCAGAGAAATATAACCAATACGATGAGAGAGAAAGATTATAAGGAGTTGACTCATGCCAGTCTAGAGGCTGACAAGTCCCAGGATCTGCCATCAGCAGGCTGGAAACCCAGAAGAACCAATGTTTCATTTTGAGTCTGAAGGCAGGAAAAAACCACTGTCACAGTTCAAAGGCAATCAGGCAGGAGGAGTTACTTCTTCACAGGAGGGTCAGCCATTTTGTTCTATTCAGGTCTTCAACTGGTTGGAGGAGGCCCACCCATGTTAGAGAGGGCAATCTGCTTTACTCCGCCTACCAACTTAAATGTCAGTTACATCCAGAAACACCCTCACACACACCCAGAGTAAAGTTTGACCAAATATCTGGGCACTCCGTGGCCCGGTCAAATTGACCCAAAATTAACCATCATAATCTGTCATCACTGGGTTTCTGGGTCTGGGTAAAAGGGAGGCAGAGTTGCACATACAGCCCCTAACACATCTATCTTTGACAAGTGTCCCTGGCTTAGAAGCTATGAAGGATTGCAGTGCCAGGAAAAGAAGAGGTACCAAGGTCTCCTTTCTGAGCCTGTTCTTTTGGATTTGGGGAAGAAGATGGATAAACCCCGTTTACAGTAGCATTTGAAATGTCAATCCTGACATTTAAAAATGAAATGGAGGGGCTTCCCTGGTGGCGCAGTGGTTGGGAGTCCGCCTGCAGATGCGGGGGACACGGGTTCGTGCCCCGATCCAGGAGGATCCCGCATGCCGTGGAGCGGCTGGACCTGTGAGCCATAGCTGCTGGGCCTGCGCTCCACAATGGAAGAGGCCACGGCAGTGAGAGGACCACATACCGCAAAAAAAATTAAATGGAAAAAAGAATAAAAAGTATGATATAGCTTAGAGAAATTTACACAAGTCATAGAGGGAATTTTGGAAAGGCAGAGAGTGTTATGAGAATAGCACTGTGTCTCTGTGGTTTTTCTGGAAAGCAAGGGTCCCCCAGTTTTGATGAGAAGGAGGCACTTATCATTCCTCCAGAGTCTTGTGCTCACCAGTGCGGTGGAGCAGGGAGGGGAAAAAGCCGTAATAGAAAATAGAGTGGAGGAAGGGGCTCTTCCTTACTAATTGCAATTTTGGCCAGTTACAGAGCTCTCTGCTCGTAATTACAAAGATCTTAGGGCCCCATTATGAAAAGATTAAAGGCCTATGGTTGGGGTTAATTATCATTGACACCTAACGCCCTGTAAATGTTCAAAAATCAAGATAACAGGAAGAAAAAATAAGAAGGTGCTCTATGGAAGCCACATAGAGTACTAAGTTTACAAAAAATTAGAAGAAATGTCAGCACTTTCTAATGGGAAGTGAAAGACAGACGAAAAACTTACTATTTAAAGAAATCAAGAGAGGCCCCATGGAAATGAAGGTTCTATTCATGGCCTTCAATAAAATTTCCTCTGAACCTTTTGAGTGATGAACAGGAATTATTTTTAGGTCAAGTACATTTTGCAATTTCTTTGCCTAGGCTGCAAATACAGTGAATTTTCAGGCCATCAGACAGATTACAAGGCATAAAGAATCCAGTCGGAGGCAGGAAAGAGGCTTGGCTATTGTCTGAGGATGTGATTCTCTGGCTCATGCCAGCACTGATGTTAGGGAGAACACCCAAGAAGACCACAAGTGTTACACACCTGAGCAGCAATATCCTGTTTTTAAAAAATTAAAGAGAGGTTGGTTAATTACCATACTTTGGAGATCAAATCTGGTTACACCCTTCTAGGCTGACAATCTTCCTACTAAAAAATGCACCTGGAAACTTCCCCAAAAAGGTGCATGTAACCCCCATCCTATCTGAGAATTCAACTTTTCACCTTCTGCCACATCAGAAAAAAGGGGGAGAAAGGGTATCTGATTTTCCAGGCCCCCAGAAATGGCCCCTTGTTTGCCTGACCCCTTCAGAGCTGTGGCAAAGGGTCAAAGATTGGAAGCAACATATCTGGAACTGGTCTATAAATGAAATGAAAGAGACAGAAGTAAAAATGTCCAGTATCTGCTTACTGTCCAGGCCATTACCAAGGAACTGAGTTATTATCAGCTCAGCAGTGTTAGTTTTTCAAGATTCTCTCCTCCAGAGCAATCTCATCACCACCATAACTGGCACACAGCTCCTGGGACCCACAGGAGCTAAGCACAGGCCCGAAGTAAGGGCAAGAGAATGGTAGGGGTTGGGGGGAAGTGCATAAATCTTAGTTGATGGTTTCCAAGCCAGATGATTCCATTAAAATTGATATACTATATATTTTAACCTCAGGGAATAAGGGTTTAGGGTTTTCTGGGGGGGGGTTGTTTGTTTGTTTTTTAACAAGAATTAAATGCTGTGGTGTTTGGAGACGTGATTGTATAAATTGTATATGAGAAAATAAATCTCTTGTGTTTCGACTGCTTAAAATACTTAAAACTACTGGCAAGGCCAAAGACATGGAGGTACATGGAAACCTCACAAAAGGAAAGTGGGGCTCAAAGAAATGAATAAAACTGTCGAGCAGTAAGTTTGAGGCCTGGCTGGGTGGTAAGGCTGCCCTTCTGATTCCAGAGGATTTGCTCCTTCCACTTACCATTGCTTCAGAATTGAGACAGGGGACAGGAGAGGCAGAACAAAATACAGGAAACTTAAAAAGACATTTGTTTCTTTACATTTGTTTCTCTTTTTCCCTATAACTTTTTAAGTCTCCTGGACACTAGGAAAGTGCCAGACATTGTGTAAATAATAACAGACAATATGCACATTTGTAAGCAATCTTGTGCTAATGATATCCTACTTTTTTTTTTTTTTTTTTTTTTTTGCGGTACGCAGACCTCTCACTGTTGCGGCCCCTCCCGTTGTGGAGCACAGGCTCCGGACGCGCAGGCTCAGCGGCCATGGCTCACAGGCCCAGCCGCTCCGCGGCACGTGGGATCTTCCCGGACCGGGGCACGAACCCGTGTCCCCTGCATCGGCAGGCGGACTCCTAACCACTACGCCACCAGGGAAGCCCGATATCCTACATTTTTTAACAACCCCTAAAACTGCTGCTGATCTATCAAGTTTTCCTCCCCCCCCCCCACCCAGGGTAAAAAGTACAGAGAAAATAAAGCTATAACTCTCTTTTGCTTTACTAATAAATGTGCTCCATTAAAGAGGACTTGGAAAACAGTGTTGGTCCCAAATCCCAGGGGTTTTCATTGTAGCCAGTGAGAGACAGTCTGATGAGGAAAGACATATAGAAGAGGCTGAGTCCACAACCCTTCACAGGAAGGGAGTTATGTGCAGTCTCTGCTTTGGACAGTCTAAGTCCAGCATGTTCGCTTCCTGAGTCCACACCAGTTCTGAAAGGGACAACAGGAGGTGTCTGATTCTTGACCAGCAAAGTTCAGATGATGGGCGAGGGCATGGCGTTTTCTGCCAGAAAGACAAACATGTGCATTAACAAAGGTGGCCAAGAAGACCTTGGGTCATCAGGTACTTGGAGGGATATAGGAAAAGGCTGTTCAGGAAAAGGAAATTGAGGCAATATATCCCTGTGTCCACATGAGACAGGGATGCTTTTCCCACAGCCAATGTCCTCGTGTATCATGGTTTGGAACACAAAGCATTCTAGGTACTAGGGCGAATGTAACCACTGTGACCTGGTTCCTCCTCTTGGCAGACTACTCTCATTTTAGGGAACTTGCTTAACTAGAAATATGGAGGCTTTCTACTCACATTCCGTAGAAATGGTGTGAAAAGGGTGGATCACATCCTCAGCTAAGCCAGAGCCCTGATCAGAAAAGGGGTGGTCCCTGGAGCAGAGGGACCAGAAAGCAGTATGAGAGTCCCCAGCCTCAGTGACCCAGAGCAAAGACGCAGGGTCTCAGAAAGTTCACCTGGCTCCAAAGTGACTAACTGTGTCGGTCCCAGTTCTTGCTGAGCAATCTCCAAATTTCTGAGTCTTCCTGATTCATAGCCATCAGCCTTTCCCTGACCAGTACATTTTTTTTTTTTTTTTTTTTTGTCCTGGATTCCCTCTGAGTTTGAGTGCCCATTCCTTAGTTCTCAGCATCTTTCTTTTGATAAGTCCCATTTCTAAAGCCTAATAAACCAGAATGGTGGTGCCCCACTTGACCCTATCACATCACAATAGATCGCCGAAAGAATTCTTTATGTTCAGTGTTTCTGGTGCTGTGAAATGAGATTGTTATCTTCTTCCTCAGTCATCCAAGTTCACATTTGAAAATGAATTCCTTTAAGAGGGATTCTGGAAGCAGGAGGAAAAAACACAGAAGTATTTCCCTGCCCTAGTTTTATTCCACAATTGGCCATGACAAGCAATATTCAGTTGCACATAGCAGCTTGTTCTCATTGAGCCCTTTATCTGTGGTTCTTAACCCTGGCTACACATTAGAATCACCAGGGGAGCTTTTGAAAAACGAATGGCTGTGTCCCAGCCCTGGTGGTTCTGATTCAAATGATGTGAGCTGGAACCCAAGCAACGATAGTTTTTAAAAGATCCCCCGAGATGATGATTGTAATGAACAGCTCAGGCTGAGAACCACTGCTAACTTCATGAACAGTGCCTGACTGTAGCCATTTTTACGAGTCAGAATTCTATGTTCATCTCAGAGGAAAGTGGCTCAGAGGAGATATTTCCTCGGTTCATGAGTTGCTCTTGCCTGTCACGTACGTTTTCTTCATAATTGACTTAGACATGCCATGACTCATTTCAAAAGTCAAAAAAGCCCAAATTCCATTTTAGGTAGATCTGAACAATTACAGCAGTCTTCATGCTCTTGCATTTGAAAAGTGCATTCTACTTTACAGATCATTTTCTTGACAGTATCTCATTCCATCCTCACCACAGTCCTAGGGTAAACCAGTCCGATGTTATTCTCCCATTTTAAAGAAGAGGAAATCAATACCTAAGGAGAGGGAGTGATTTGCTCAGGATCACACTGAAGGAAAATGGCAGAACTGGGTCTAGAACCGGGTCTCGTATCTCAATCTGGTCTTCTTTGCACCCCCAAGGCTGCCTACAGTCAAGTTTTGCCTACCCAATCCTATTGGCCCCGTATTAAGACCTGCATTTATTTACCACCTAAAGTGCTTTCTTTTTTTTTGTTTGTTTGTTTTTTGCGGTACGCGGGACTCTCATTGTTATGGCCTCTCACTGTTATGGCCTCTCCCGTTGCGGAGCACAGGCTCCGGACGCGCAGGCTCAGCGGCCATGGCTCACGGGCCCAGCCGCTCCGCGGCACGTGGGATCTTCCCGGACCGGGGCACGAACCCGTGTCCCCTGCATCGGCAGGCGGACTCTCAACCACTGCGCCACCAGGGAAGCCCCTAAAGTGCTTTCTTAATCCCAAGGTGCCTGTGAATCACCTGGGGGTCTTATTAAAAATGCAAAATCTGAGTCACTGGGTTTGGGGTGGGGACGAAGGGTCCGCATTTCTAACCTGCTCCCAGTGGCACCGATGCTGCTGGGAACGATACTTTGAGTAGCAAAGTCATAACAAAATCACAACATGCATTCCTTCAAATAATACTGAAGAAAATAATTAAACTGAGCTGCACTCCTCTACGGGATGCTCATGAGACAACACACATTTATTGAAGCAAATCATCCAGACCCTTAGCAGTTCTCTCTCTGGCTAGAATATGTGTTATTCTTTTGGCAGCCAAATCATCATTGTGCTCATGTCTGGAATCGTATCAACAGCTGGAGTTGCAGCAGCCACTGGCTCTAATTTCTCTTTCTCTTTCTCTCTCCCTCTCTCTCTCTGCTCTGCTCTGCTTCCAATTCTCAGGCCAGCAGGATAGGTCCACTGGGGCCAGAGGGCCATCTGGCTATGCAGCTGGCCTGGGCTTCTGAGTCTGAGAACACAATGATGATTCACTGCACGCCATCCAAGTCCTTAGATGACACCTTCGGTTCCTGGAAATAGACTACCAGGAAGAGTTATATTGACAAAGGGTTTTGTCTTGAAATCCACTCAAATGCTATTTTATTGGCATTGATGGAGATGTTCTTTTTCAGTTTGTTCTTATCCCTAAAGTAACTGAATTGTTAAAGACCTTTGCGATACATAAGAATGTCCTGGAGAGCACAAAGAACAAGGACCCAAAGACTTAGGATTAGTTCTTTTCTTGCCATGGACTAGAAAACTTGGAGCAAATGTTATTAGCTTTCCATCCTTTAGAAAATTAAGTGATAAAACTATAGGCTCTCCAACAATCTTTCCTTAGCACTAATACTCTTTGAGACAGTGGTTCTAATCTTCACAAAATAGTAAGAGAAATGATTGTAGAGAAATTTTCTCTCTCTTCCTTCTACTTACTCATTCCTCTCCCCCAAAGTCTTCCTACATTACGATTGCCCCACAGGCCATTTGATGATTGCCCGCTATACTACGGAGCCATCCCATATTAAACAGTCATTTTTAAGAATGACCCATTTGTATGTCATCCAATTTTAAAAGGTACCACTGAGCATGTGCAGCTATGTCTTAACACGCGGAGAACCACCCCCTCAATCCCCTGTGAGTTGGATTATTTCTTCCTAGTCCCCTTTTCCTCTCTTTTTACATCCCCTGTCATTTTGATGAATGTGTACATTTACATTCATAGGGGTTTTAAAGAATAATATTTTGAAATAGTAATTTATTCCCTTTCATTTCTTCTCTCTACTCCCTCCACCCCCCACCCCCCACCCCACAATGTTCTCATGACTCGCTTTTGCTCTTATTTGCCTCAAGGAAAGAATGTGCCAGAGAAAAAGGCAAAACTACTCCCACTGGGCTTTCTGCTTTTTTTTAAACAGAAGTCCTCAGGGTACGGGAGGCTCTCAAAGAAGCGTGAACTGAGGATTTCCCTCAGCCCCGAAAGAGACTCCCGCAGAGATCGGGGGAGAGAGAGAGAGGTCAGGGAGCAGAGGGTACCTATGCCTCGTTCCCTGGAGACACCGCCTGGAAAACATCGATACCACAGAGAAGGCTGGGAATGGCTGTAGGGCACACACAGGCCAATGAGACCAGAAACAGCCTCATCCAAGACCCCCCTGCCCAAGCTGCACATGGCTGTGGCTGAGACCCACCGTACCCGAAGGGTGAAGAAGACAAAAAACAAAAAGAAAGAAAGAAACTGGACAGGTGTGGAAAGACCTGATATCAGCCTACCCCAGTGTCTTAATATTGCACAAGGTCCAGAAGTGTGACACAATCCTGGGGAGAGATGGGGAAACCCCAGGAGGGACTGAGGTTAAGATTTCTTTCCACTAGCCTAGCAGAATGAAGCTTGCAGTCAGAAATCAAAATCTGAAATTGAGTTACTAAAATTAAGAAAATGAACTGAAATATATATTATCCCTCCCTAAAATTCATAACTGCTCTCCATCCAAAAAGTGTTGTGTTGCATTGCCTTGCATGATCAACTCCAGTAGGAATCGACACTTCAAAATACTAGGGAGTCTAAAATACTATTCATTCAGTATTCCTTGGGAGCTAAGCATCCTTGAAGTATCTGGGGCCATGCGTGGCATACAGCAGTCTCTATGAATACCGTCTGCTGGCTGACTGGTTGTCTGAATGACCCGCATATTTAATGAAACACTGAAACAACTCCCTTTCTTTATTTTAGTGTGCTAGTTTGAATAGCGAAAGGCAGAAAACTATTTGAATCAGTAAAATGTGACCTAAGACAGGGCCCTTAATAATAGCTTTTACCAGATCCCGTTTCCTCCGATTACTCCAAAGATCCAGCCTGCACGAATTCCATCCTTCCCACCAGAAAGCTGACCCTGGAAGGCAGACAGCTGCCGAACGTGCTTTTACAAGGACTGTGAAGGCGTTAAGAGTTTTGAAGCTCCAGGACCACTGTGAAATCTGGGATGCTACGTTTTGAAGTGTGAAGTTCACCTCTGGCAGCTGTGCTATAACCAGACATGCCCGGGTGTTAACTGAAATTGAAAATAGCCTTTCAACAGCCCTAGGTCCTCATTATTTTCAACATTATAGTTCGTGCTGCTAAAAATATTCCTAAACCTCTCCCTTTTGATAATTTGGAAGGGGAGGTGTTATATTAAGAAATAGATGAATAATAACCACTTCCTACTGGAAGCACAGGATAAACCCTAGCGAAGGCATCAGGCTCCCTCTGAGAGGCAGCCGTATAGGATTCTGTTTGTTGCTGCAGAGGTCTCTCTCCCACTGGCTAAGACACACTTCAAACAACAGCTTCTGCATTTCTTCTCATCTGAAAGTGACATGATTTCACATCTCACTTTAACAGTGACTGCTCAAAAGTACTAACTTACCACCCACAAATCCTGTTTTGTTGCTTTCTTTCTCTTAAAAAAGATTTTTTTTTTATACTGGGCTTGGAAATTTAAGTATATAAGAAAACAGGGAAGAGATATGATTTTAATGCTCAATCATAAATGGCAGGGTTGTGATCCTGGTTCTTATTTCAACGTCAATCTTACTCCTGATAAGAATGACTTCCTTACTTCCTTCCTTCCTTTTCCATCATAGCTCTATTTAGCTCACTGCCCAGATGATTTTACTGGGTACTGTACACATTAAACTCAAAGCAAAAAGAATGAAGTGGTAAGATCAATTTTTTTTTTCTTTCTTTTTTTTTTTGCGGTATGTGGGCCTCTCACCGTTGTGGCCTCTCCCGTTGCGGAGCACAGGCGCTCCGGACGCACAGGCTCAGCGGCCATGGCTCACGGGCCCAGCCGCTCAGCGGCATGTGGGATTCTCCCAGATGGGGGCACGAACCTGTGTCCCCTGCATTGGCAGGCGGACTCTCAACCACTGCGCCACCAGGGAAGCCTGATAAGATCAATTTTTACTATCCACATCTAGAAGAATGCCAAGGACTCTGCAGACACTAAATAACTGACAAGAATCTCATCTCTAAGTTTTCAAGACAGCGACTATAAAAGGAAAAACCACAGACCCAAGATTTTCTAACAAGTCAGAAACCTGAATCTAGGTTATAGGCAAGGATAGAAACATTCTCAGCCTACTTAGCCTAGATACTCTTCCACAAGCTTAGTTAGGTCACTTGAATTATTCCCCCTTCCCTAAACCCCACACAGTCACACAGGTCTTCACTGTCTTTGTGATGCCTGCTCCCCAATTCTAATCTCATGGATGAAGGTAATAATAGTTCCTACCCCATCGTAGGAAGATAAACTAAATAATTCAACTTTAAGGGTCTAAAACAGTTTGGGTGCATAGCCAGCTCTAAATATTTGTTTTTTGGTTTTTTTTTTGCGGTACACGGGCCTCTCACTGTTGTGGCCTCTCCCATTGCAGAGCACAGGCTCCGGACGCGCAGGCTCAGCTGCTCCGCGGCATGTGGCATCTTCCCGGACCGGGGCACGAACCCGTGTCCCCTGCATCAACAGGCGGACTCTCAACCACTGCGCCACCAGGGAAGCCCTAAATATTTGTAATTATTATCCCTGAAGACTCTGAAGGGTGTTTCCTAAACACACACAAACACAAAGTTATCACTGCCAATGTTATAGAAATGCCATTTTCATTGGATACATCCTGATAATTCTAGAACCTGTAGGTTAATTACGTAGTCTTTGTCAGGGTCTTCTCTTAGAGTGCTGAGTCCACCATCATTTTTCCTGAAGTTCCTTGGACAGGGCAGCCTTTGTGATCACCCACCTCAGAGTTTCTTTATCACACAGTCAATAAGACACTCAGAGGCATCATAACTGAATCTAAGCTTAGCCCCTTTGACCCAGAAGCCATCCCTCCATTCTCGGTCTGAGAAAGTCCTTTCTGCCAACCTACCAGCAACAGGAGAGAATGTTGATTCTGCAGCTGTACAGAGACAGTTCGGGGCTCTTCAACTAGATACATAATCAATGAGGGATGGCTGAAGAAGATTTTTCGGGTGTAACTCTGCTGGAGAAGCTGCACTGGGGAATCTCAGAGCATGGCTAAATCTCAACAACATAGACTAGTGTTCATCTCCTGTCCTCCCACTTTGCCCTCTTCTCAAGCACTAGGACTTGAAGCCAAACAGACTACCAAGGGTCATGACAGCATAACCCTATAGAAAGAAGGCTATAATTCCCAGTCAAAAGTTGTTAGGACAAACAGAAAATTTGTAAAATTGGGGCAGATATCACAGCTCCAGAGTGACTACAGAATCAAGCTATTACTCAAAAATGGCTGCTAAGACCATGAATGGATATCCCATAGGTTCCCAGTCGAGCTTTGCACAGGCTTCCAAGGGTTCCAGCCGACAGGCAGCCCAATCCAGTTTTTGACAAATGTTCAACAGTATTCTTTTTCCGTGACCGATCCCTCAGCCTTTCCTGATCTCGAAATCACAGCAGTTCACCTGATAGCTCTGGACTTGGACTAGATACAGTAGTTTAGGGCTGAAAACATTTACTTAATTCTGGCTTCTTATGCAGCCGCAAATTACCGAATGATCTCCGCCTGCTCACTCCCCTCGACAGTCCTCACCCCACCAGCCCCCATCTTAGTTCTTCTCTTTCATCTCACAAAATCTCATGCCTTTGCTGCTTCTCTGTCCTTCCCAGATCTGTCTTAACTTAATGGCTGTGTGGAGGTAAATGATCAGATTCTGTGCAAGTTTCAAGGAGAGATGCTACCAAGAATACGTTTGTGCCATGTGTTCTTATTAAGCATGATGTGTACTTGCCCTGGTAGCACTGTGTTAGGTGCTCCAGGAGATACAGCAGAAATGCAAGGCATAGGCTTGACCTCAGGAAGCTTATGAATATTCACCTCCTCTAATAAACAGCACCTCCCACTCACTCTACTATGTTCTAAGAAAACGGTTAGTAAATTCCATGTGTGGAAAATGATGTTATGGTGTAATAGGGTGACAGTAAATGGATGCTAAATAAATTCCCTATATTCCCAACCCCAACCCAGCAAAAGCATTAAGTATCTCCAATAATAAGTGGGTCTTTGAATGAGAAAAGCCATCAAATCATATGATGGGATCATCAAAGGCATGTGTATACACAAATGAGTCAATGGCTTTTCTCTAAATCATGAATCTGAATTCCTTTTGCTAATTCTTGATAAGCTGGCCGAGTTCAGGCTATGCGTCCTTTTAAAAAACTCACATCTGTTTCTTGTAATTCATTAAGTGGCAAAATGCCACTCTCCTGGTTCTGTGCACCTATTGTTTAACTCAGCTCTGTTTCCAGCAGTCTGAATAGTGTTCTTTCAAATGGACAATGTGTTTATTCAAGCAGCTGTAGCTGTTCTGTTATGAGAAGTGTGTCTTTGAAACAAACTTATAACGTCTGGAAGGAAGAAAAACACCCAGAAGAAAACAATTAAGTGTATATCATTTTTTCTTAATGCTCTTTGCCCCCTACCCAAATATTAAACACATCCTACTCCTCAGAATGTCTTTATGAAAGATGTAGTCACCAAAAGAGTAGTAGACTGTCCTGAGATTGAATCCAAGTGGATTAGCTTTTATTTCTTATTGCATCGATAGACCTTCTCAGGATACCTTGGCCCTTATGAAAATGCTTCTGCTCCTCTTATAATGCTAAAAATGGCAAAACAAATCCTCTAGCTCAAAGAAAATGAATATCTTCGTTATCATAATTTGTAGTAAAACAAATCACTCAAGGCACCATTGTGTAGTTCAGGGAGCCTAAGATTTTGAATGGCAGTATGGAAAGAAATCGGAGAGGACTTCCTGATGGAATATGTCAACAGAGATGAAGAGAAGGACAGTGGGGTCCACCTGATAAGGATTCAACATGTGAAAACTTAATGACTGCTCTTGGGAGAAGAGACCTTATGACCTTTTGAGTCCCTCCAAGCTCTAGGGTTGAATGATTCCATAATAATAATGTGACTGCTTTTGAAAAGTATTGTGGTGACCAGATTGGCCAAGGAGATAACATGAAGGAAAATCTGAGTAATGAGTGAAGCTGCCTGTCAATCATAAAGGAATTCGATAGGTGAAACAGAAAGAGGTCTCTTGAGAAATGGTTGGCCACAGGGTGCAACACCTCATCACATTTCTTGCTGGTGAAACGCTCTTGCTTTGCTTAGAAGGGCTCGTTTGCTGAGCTTTCACAGATGTAGAAATATGGACTCAGCAGATTACAAAACCAATTGGCAGTTTCAATCATGTCACTTACAAGAAGAATTTGATAACCAATTCAGAAATGAATTGTGCTCCTTTCCTCTCTTGATTAGCACACCTCATCAAACCCATTCTGACTGTTCCAAGTGTGCGGTCTCAAGTCTAATTTGTTATGGAGCTTATGTACTGAATTCTTTCCAGAAAGCAAAGCTCTGAGGTCTGGGGGTGGGGGGGGGGAGGTAGGGAGGGAGGAGAAAAGGGCATCTATCAAAAAAATCACATGACTTTCTTTTCATTCAATAATAAAGATTAATGTTCTAGCAAGAAGGAACTAGAACACAGCCCATGTTGTATAAATTTTACCTGCTTATTTTAAAACTTACAGGACAGCAACTATATTAACATTTATGTTCCTTATCAAATCTATCACAAAGTCAGTACCACAATAAAATGAAGCTGAAAATGATTGATCAAGTAAACCCTTCCTGTAAGAAGGTCTGGGCTAATATGAGCCTTTTTCTTAACTAAGTTAATTGACATCCTTCAACCTTGAACTTCTCGTCTCTAAGCCATGACCAGCTTGGCACTGCCTACTTCTTAGGGTAGTGATGATGATCAAAGGAAATACCATTTTCTTTGACTACTTGCATTTCAGCTATGTACATGAAAATGCTTTTAAAACAGGCATATGTTCCTCAAGTGGAAGGTGTTGAGAAAATTCAAGCCTGGAAAAGTTAAGTGGCTTGTGTAAAACTGGCAGGCTGACTAGTGATGGGTCTGGGACTCAGAGCTAGGAGTCTTTATTTACAGTCCAGCAGTATTTTCTCAGGAGATTCTGTCATCTTTCCAATTTCTCTTTGTGAACCAATTGTGAAACCAAGATAGCAATTTGAAAAGACATGCTTTAGAAATAAGCACTACACTCAGGTCTTTACCACCCAAAAGGAATGGAAAGAGTTTAACATCACAATGCGGAACAGATCTATTTGAAGAGTCCTCTTCTACCTAAAATGACTGAGTATTCTGCTTTGAAACTAATGTTTGAGAAACGTGTAGACACAGTCCTAGGTGGTCCTTCTCTGGGTGACACACTCCTCCCCAAATCCTCCACCAAGGAGACGTGAATTTCTGCCTGCTCTTCTGCTACCCAAGGCCTCCTCTGGCATTGACCACAAGCCAGGTCTTCTTCCAGTCACTGGAGGAACTCTATTAATGTAGTCTTGTGCTTGAGGTTTCTTCTTTAAATGTGCAGAATTCTAGATTACAGCTTATTCTTATATCATTTCCTGGGAAGTAGGTTGCAGGTCTATACCTAGTAAATAAAGGCCCTACAAGTCTTTGAGGTTCCCTCTTATATTGGTCTTAGCTTCATTCAACTCCGTTGAATGATTATAGCCCCATTTTCATATTCAATCAGGCACTCATTCTTCTAGAGATACTTACTGAAAACCTACTCTGTGTCAGTAACTGTTCAGTGTCCAAGCCGTTAAAGTGGAAAGAATTGGGCAGAGTGAAAAGAATACATTCTCAAGACCCTGACACCACCAATGACAACACACCAATCCCTGTACATTGTAATTTATGTCCAGGATTACACTCATAATTGGCCAAGATACAACTTGTTCTACATAGTTCATTTCCCGGACACAGGGACTTGAGATATCCCTTCATATGAATGATGACTGCTCCTGGATCTACCTTCAGGCTCTAACAAAGGGAGGAAGGACAGAAGAAATTGATCTTTGTAGAAGTCGGTTATGATTTTCAATCTAACTCTGGGTTTCTTTTCTCTTAAGTTCAGCTCTTCTAAATTACTGAGCTGAATCAGATCACCACACCCTAGCCTAGTGTGTGCAGTGACAAGCAACTCCAGGGGACCGCCTTGTACTTCCTACAGAGCACACGCTGTGTCTGTCCCCCAGATTTACTCAATGTGAACAGCATCAGCACAGCTTACTCATCCTGGAATTTTTTGCTTCTTTCTTTCTTTTTGCTGATGTAATTGCACACAGCCAGCCGTTTACCACCTGACATTTCTATAATTTTGTTTTTCCTCCCCAAGCACACCCCTCTACACTTGTTCTTCATTGAAATTCACCTTGTTTATATCTGAAAATCTCTGCAGCTTCTCAAGGTTGCTCTGAATTCTAATGCTAGTTCCATAGGCTTTCAGACCTAGAAGGGACCTTGGAGGTAGTGAGTCGGACCAGCCCCCTTCCACTCTAGAGAAGGAAATGGGGATCCAGAGGCACAGAGGACATTTCCAAGGATCTGTGATTTATCAGTTAGGATCTCAGCACAAAGCAGAGTTCATCTCAGATGGTTCAACTGAAGAAACTTGAATAAAGGGACTTCTTACAGAGGTGTGGACAGCGTTAAGGGCAAACAGTGGATGTCGAGATTCCTCAGCAACCAACAACCACAGAAATACTTTATTTTCCCTAGAGCTCAAGGAGAAGGGGCAAAAGTAGTGACCAGAGCTCAGTGAGGGCAGGAAATGAGGAGAAGCAGCCACCCAACCAGAGCTGAAGTCAGGGAAGGATGCAACTACTGCCCTGGATGCTGTGTTAAAGCAGGGATGACTGGAAGAAATACTCCAATCACTGTCTCTCCACGCCCATCTCCTGCTGGTGCCTTCCATCCATCGTGATTTCCAGAGGGCAAGGAAGGCAGGTGCTGTGGTCCATTCAGGTCAGCTTTCCCCACACAGAGCAGAGTAGGAGAGCATGCAGAGTAGATTTGCAGGAGAATAACTAGGGGATACAGTGAATTCAGTCACCCAAACTAATGCCCATGTCCATTTTAACCAGTATCAGTCTTATTTAAAAGGCTCTGTCTGCCTAGCAAATATTTGCTGAAGGGGAAATGAAGGAAAGGTGCAAGAAAGGAAGGCAAACAGGAAAAATGTAGACCTGACCTGTGCCAGGCACCGTGCCAAGTACTATAAGGGGTCATGAAGAAATAATACAAGTATTCTGTAGTCATACAGTTACTATGTATATTGCTACACAACACAGTGTTCAGCCCATGCCAGGCCCATGCTAAGCACTTTATAAACACCAACTCATTCAATCTGCAACGTCGTCCTACAGAAGAGGAAACAGAGGCATAGAGTACGGGGCAGGATTAGCCCCAGGCCCCTTGCAGCAGAGGCCATGCTGAACTATTACCCCACACTGCCTCCAGGAAGTGAAAGTCCCTTGGGGAATTCATTTTGTATTTGGGGACACAGTAATATTAATGCCTGGGTACTTAATTATGAGCATTAAACAATAACAAATTACATAAGTACAAGACGGTGTAAGAATAAGTCTGGGGATGGGAGTTTAGCTGGGGCTAGAGCCATCAACAAAGAGACCAGGATGGCTCTTAAAGGGTGCTTAACCCAGAAATGGCTTCAGGCAACTGCAAACCCACTGGGGCAGAGCCAAGAGCAGAAAGAGGTCTCCTAGCTCCAAACAAGGGCTACTAGTCCATTTACCCTTGACAATTCACTTTTCAGGGCTCCACAGACGTTTTCTTGGAGACAGGCTTCCAAAGGACAGATCTAGTACCTCACTCCACAGGACAGGACCTTAGGGGGTCACCTTGACCAGCCTCCTGCCCTCAGGCCAGGACATACTGATATGCTCTCTTGTCAAATGGATCAATTTTTTGCACTCATTTTGTTGATTCTGTGGAAAAGACAGTAACTTTTTTTTTTAAGGAACTGAACATAAACTTATATGCACAGGAAAACATTCCAACAATGGAATACAAGCAAAGTAAGACCAACCTTGTATATTACACATTTGTCTCTATTATCATCACTTTTGAATATAATTTAGACTCCGGGTAGATGGTACATTTGCTTTCTTAACCATCTCTTAGAAACATGAAGTATTTAATAAGAATATTAACAGAGGTCCTTTTGTTCAAGGGCAAAGCATGTAATTTTCTTCTCATTTGCACATGAATTTTGACCTTGAAGAGACTAGACATCACATTTGGTTTTATATTATTGCTGTGGGTTTTCCAGTTAGGTTTCTGTTATGTTCTGCAAAGAGAAAAACCAGCCCGTATCTAATTTAATACATCTATATTTCCACAGATGGTCACAGAATATTGTAGAGTCTAGTGGATAAAGATTTTGCTGCATGTTTTCAATTCATGACTTAAATTTGTGTTTCTACCACATTCTTTTTGTATTAAAAATTTCCATTGACTATTTTGTTTCCAGAGAGTGAGATTATAAAATAATTCTCTCAGTTTCACTAGGCATAGTGATGTCTGATTTGAAAAAATTTATAGGTTAGGCAGCCAAGTTAGACAGCATTAGTACAGCTGTGACTGATGAAGCCAAAAGTGTTAAGAGAGTTGGAAAAAGCCAGATTCATCCAGACTAGTTTGATCCCAGTGTATATAAACACCACACAAGAGGAAAGTTTCTGAGGGTGGAGTCCAGGATTCCGCTTCCCCTGATTATTTTCCTTCCCCACCAGTGATGTTGATGAGGCTCCAGCAGGCCTGCCCCAAGCCAATCTGCAATATGACCCATCAGAATGCACTCTCCCTGGCTCTGAATCCAAGTACACACATTAGAAGGAAAATCGTGCTAAACCTCCTTTCTATCACGTGCTCCTTGGAACACCAGGGCTGAGTGCTCCAGGAAGCCCACAAAGCAAATCTAGTTCCTCTTTCACATGACAGCCCTTCATGTCTTGAACACAGCTCTCATGCCCTTCCTAAATCATCTCCTCAAGCTCAAATTACAAACACCATGAACACTCAAATCGGCACAAGCCCAGTGCAGGGTGCTCAGCTGCGCACAGGCTTAAGGCTCTCCATTCAGCAGTTCTTTTGTGATGCTCCCCCATAATCAGCTTTCACCCCTGCGCAGTGCCCAGCCTGTCCCACACACATACCTGCCTCCAGCACCACCCATCCCGAGCGGAACCATTGCCTTTCATATTCATTCCTGGCAGGGAAGGGTTTTTTTCCGGTGGTTCCCACACTTTGACTTCTGGTAGGAATTACGTCTACATGGCTTCCTCAGTCACAGTCTCAGCTGGATGGTCCCCTGCTTCTGACCTGGGCTTCTCTCAATCTTCTATGTGACCTGTGGCATTGGGTCTTGCTTGATAATTTTGTTCACAGAATATTGGTCTACTTCATTTGCCATTTGGGGGGAACTCCAGGCTTCTGTCTTTTGTTTTCTTTCTTTTGTTCTCCTCAAAGGGACTCATTGATATTTTCCAGCACCCCTCAGCCCCAACTCAGAGACTCTCCCTTCTCTTTACCCCCATCCCCCAAACTCACCTTCTATTCCAAGCTGTTTATTATCCTTTTAGAAACTAGCCCCATTCCAGGGGTCACAGGTATACATGCAAGGTCACTCCCACTGACTTCCACTGGTCATTACTTTCTTTTACCTCCAGCCTGTTTTGAACGGGAATGACCCCAATTTACAAGGAGCATGCTATGGTTATGCAAGAATCGAATCTTCCCATTGGCTGTATTACTGGTTTCATTTTCCCCATTTTTGAGTGAGAAGTTCTAATACCCAAGGCCAGCCAGCAACATTGCTGCATGGACTTCAGCGCCAGTGACTGGGAAAGCAGCTACTATGTAAACTGTGGACTGCCACCCATGGTCCACTTTTACATGTCTTCGATTTCCTGTTTTCCTCATTCTCTGGTGACAATTCTCAGCTGCTGGAGCTAATCTCATAATGAACACCTTCAAAAACCCTTTTAAAACACTTGTTTTGAAATAGTTATTCAAAATAAGAAAATTTGCTTCACCCCCATGTGTAACCCCCATGTGTAACCCCCAAGAATATTTGCTTAACCCCCCATGTGTAACCCCTCACGTGTAACCCCCATGAAACACGCTTTGCTTCTCTAGCACTTTGGTCCCCATTCACTTTCCATTTTACCCTTTTCCTTTTGCAGATAGACCCCCAGAATTCAGATGTGGTCATCTGAAAAGAGCCTGAGCTTTGGAATTCAACATCAGTTCTAATCCTGACTCTGCCACTTACTAGCTGTGTGAGATTGCCAAGTAATAAAACCCCCTAAAACCTCAGCTTCCTCAACTGTAAAATGCGGGTGTTGTCAGTATCTCTTCTCCAGGGATCTTGTGAGGATTACTGTAGCTAATTTACACCCATGCAGTGTTGAAGCCTTCATGAGTTGGTTTCCTTTCCCTCTTCAATCCAAATAAGGAGCTCATGAACTGTATCCAGCATGGCGGCTTCCTCAATAGGAAAGCAACACTAGAGAATGCTAGTCTTCATTCACAAATCCAAGCTTCCTGTCCTTATAGTCATGGTTAAGGATAACTTTGATGTGCCAGGGGCAAACAGATGCTCACGGGAGACTAAAGACTATGTCTGACTTGCAGTTAACTGCAAGGAAGGAAAGCAAGGCTCGTGTTCAATGCATTAAAGAAAATAACAATGTGAGGACTACAGAACAAACTAAAATGTTGTCAAGATGAAGCAAGAAGAAAAAGGCAATGTCCTCAGAAAAGTGTAATTCGTGAGACATCACTTTCGTTGCATTCTAAAGTTTGAAGTCACCTCCTGAAATATATTTCCTACAGTTTCTCCCAGAGAGAGCCTCCTCTTTTTGTTCAGATAGATAATATCACTTTGGGTGACTAATATCATGTTTTTAAAGCAAGGTTGGTTGCTATGGTAACCTGATAGCATGTGATACAAAAAAAAGAACATGTATCGTTTCACTGGGTTGTTCCATGACTTCCAGCAGAATTGAGAAGCTTTCTCAGGGCACCGTAGGCTTTGCTGACAGAAGGTTGGCAGCAGTTGTTTCGTCTTCTCTTCTGCTGCATCCTTCTGCCGGATTGCTGAGAATCACCCGAGACCCTCTTGCTAGGGCCCCGGAAGGTTAAGGCAGAGATAGAAACGATGGAGCCAACATCAGGCAGGAAAGAGTAGTGATGGTAACACTGAGACTTAACAGAGCAGCTGGGGTGGAGGTGAGAGGAAAAACAGGTTTGCTAGAGGTAGCCTGGGGTGATGGCAGTGATGTTCCAGAAGCAGCCTAAAAAGGACAGTCCCTGAGCAGAAAGGCTCAAAGTGTCACCCACAGCACAGTCCTGATGTGAAAATCTACAGACCTGTCTTCTCAGACTTTGTTACCTTGGACAAGTTTCCTAATGTCTCTGAGGCTTGTTTTCTTCTAAAACGTGAAAACAATTTCCAAGGTCCTTTCTCCAGTCCTAGTCATCTGTGATGGTAGGATCCTGAGTTAGACCAGGGCATCTGAGAGTAAGATCTCAGAGACTCACTGAAGAATTAAAATCCCTCAGGCCCTGCCTCAGATCTTATAAACGAGAAGCTCTGGATCTGAGGCACCCCAATCCACATTTTTTCCAAATGTTCCAGATAATTATTGTGCACAATCAGTGTAAGAACAGCTGTAATAGAGTGCACCCAGGAAAGCAAAGATTTCCAAGAAGGGTCTGAATGTCAGACTCCTCACCGTATAGAACAAAGTGAGTTGACTTCTAAGAAAAAAATGTAATAGATAAGTAACTGCCACCTTTGTAGGACCCATTAGCCCCCGGCGATACTGAGCATCCTTCCAACATGTGCCCGCGAGTGAGAACAGGAGATTGTGTTAGTACTGAAGCAGCAGCCCCGGTCTCAGGCTGTTCCTGCCCAGAAACTCCTGGGGAGGGGTCTCCAGAACACTTTTTATTCACACCATATTAAGGTACAAAGTTTCCTGCTGATAAGGTTGTCAGATCAAACACAGGGCATCCTGTTTTTGGGTTTTGGGGTTTTTTGTTTTTTTTTCTTTTGGCTGAATCTGGCAAACCTACCTATTAACTCCTATCCCAGCCTGTAGACAAGGACACATACAAGAGGAAGTAAAGAACCTTTCCTCCGTCTCCACCAATAGGATGTGTTATCTTTCTGGTCTGAACAAAGAAAATTGACCTGAGCTGAGAAAAACAAATTTATAAAATAAAACAAGGTCTCTAAGCCGCCTAAATCATCGCTCTAACCAGGGGCAAAAGAGAAGTAAAACAATAGAAATAGCTTTCCAGAGAAAGCCAGCTTCTCCTTCACTTTGAGAACTCCAAAAACAATAACTTAAGTGTCTAAATTCTTAACCTTCCCAACTGGCTTTGCTCCAATTAACAGCACAGTGACATCAACAGTTTGCAAGTTTTGGTCCCAAGTAAAGTAAGTGTGTATCAACTGTGGAGACAAAAGAAGGTACAGACTCAGTATAAAAATATAGTCAGTTTTAGCAGCAACCCACAGTTCAAAATACAGAGAATAAAAATGAGAATTCATCTCCCTCCCCCCCACAAAAATATTGGAAGATTAGATTGAGATAAAAGTAGAATGCGTGGGGCAAGGGAGCCAGAGGGAGCTCACATTCCAGTCTTAAAGGTTTAAGCTGAGAAACAGATTGACCTACACATAATTCTCTTGGTCAAAGAGGAAGGAGATTAGGCTTGAAGCATTAGAACTTCTCACTCAAAAATGGGGAAAATGGAAACCAGTAATACAGCCAATGGGAAGATACAACCATAGCATGCTCCTTGTAAATTGGGGTCATTCCCCGTTCAAAACAGCCATGTTCTGCATAGAAGACATGTCCCTCTCATTGTCCCAGATGTCCTAGCTCCCCAACTCTCCAATACACTTGTTTGAGCATCTATTGTGTGCCTAAAGTTGTGGTGATGCCTATTTTGGAGAAGTTTCCATCCAAGCTAGGGAGAAAAGACATAGGCATCTGAAATTATTAGAGACGAAACTGAATATAGCTGCAAAACAGAAGAGAAAAATCCATGTAGGCTTGAAGTGTCAGCACATCCGATGGACGAGGCAGAATTTGAAATGAGTGTTTATGGATGCAAAAATGAGGGATAAAGATATTTGGGGGTGATGAATAGGGAAACAGGAAGTGGCAGAAATGAGAGTACCATATTGGAATAAGGGAGATGAGCAGAGGTATGTGCTGGGAACTGGTAAGAGTTGGGGTTGACCCAGGCAACCCCTGGTAGCTCTCTCTTGCTCCTCTTGTCTCCACATTCCTACCTGAGACTAGTGGTTCCGGGAGGAGGGGCACAGTGGACCTCTCCCCTCTCAGCCACGGTGGACCAAGCCTCATTTGATGATGACTGGAGTCTTGGGGCTTCCCCAAGACCTTGATCCCAGAGATGGTGATGGTGATGAAGGCTGGAAGGCCATAAAGCCATTGGTCCCCTGGTTTGAGTCTATGCATCTCTCTGAGTATTGCAGATAATGGATCTACCCTCATAAACAAGTTAGGGATTAGAAAAGGCTTTCCTTTGGTCCCCAGACACCCCTACCCCATATTTGCTTTCCACTCTTTCAGGTCACAGTCTTTCTTGCCTATTTCTTCTATCACAGGAGAAACTCTTT
Source organism: Pseudorca crassidens (assembly GCF_039906515.1). NCBI lineage: Eukaryota > Metazoa > Chordata > Mammalia > Artiodactyla > Delphinidae > Pseudorca > Pseudorca crassidens. The sequence goes on from NC_090301.1 coordinate 31,957,642, forward strand.
GGAGCCAAAGAGTATTGTATTAATATGTCTTCAAAATTGAGACTGAGTGAAGTAGGCAATGCTTAACTCAATGAATAGCTAATGGTAGAATTTCAGATAATAGTAGAGGAGATATTAAGCTTATGTAAAGTAGTCCATTGTCTAATGGTGTCTGAAAGATGCCCGAGAGATCCCTTGCCTAAGGCCCTCTGTCATTTAGATCTTCCATCAACTATGGAGAAGAATGATCTCTCTAAAGACATTTGGAGGAGCAGAAATGGTATCAGACTATCTGTTGGGCCTCATAAACTGTGTGTTTCTTCATGGCTTCCAACCAAAGACCAAGAAATCAAGAGAAACAGTCTTCTGCATAGTAGGAATTTATTCTAGGTAAGTGCCATTACCATATTTGGAAGACCTATTCCTTTTTATTTAACACATCTTTCTGGAATGCTCACTATGTGCTCTCTCATTTGTTTGTTAGCACTTGCTTGCAAAAAAAGAGAGAGTTTTAGTGAGCAAGAGAGAGAGCTGCCTAAACAGCGATCCTCAAAACCTGAGGGGTCTAAGAAGAACTGAGGAGGCTGTTGGGAGAGCAAACTCCTGACCCCATCGCCCAAAGGTTCTGATCCAGTGCATCTGAGGTTAAGCACTTGAATCAGCCTTTTTAGGAAGTGACCCAGTTGATTCAATTATAGGTGATCCCTGGCCACCCTGAGAATCGTTGCACAGAACAACAACAGGATACGGAGGTCAAGAATGAGAAACCTTAAATGGAAACCAAGCAGGCTGAGGCTACATACTGGTTAACTAAGAATCACAGAGGGGATGTGTTCCTCACATTTGTGAAAGAGTCCCTCTGGAAGCTGCAAGGGAAAGCTCCGTTTACCACAGAAGCAGAGCAGAATGGCTGCAAGGACCACGGTTGACAACACTGGAGTTGCCATGGCAACTGTAATCAGTGCTCGAGTAGAGCTGGGAAAGGTCTGGGTGAGAAAGAGGGGGTAAAGAACCTGTGCTAAAGAGGACGCTGTGTGATTTATCAAGGGCTGCTGTAGCTGTGGTAGATCGCTTCATATCCCAAACATTGGGGAAGCAATCAAAAGGACAGAGGATGAATTCCTTCCAAGAATGGCTTGCAGGTAAAGGGCTGATTCATGAAGCATTATTTGCCCTTTGGGGTTTTCTCCGGACTCGCAGGCTCGGCGGCCATGGCTCACGGGCCCAGCCGCTCCGTGACATGTGAGATCCTCCCGGACCGGGGCAGGAACCCGTGTCCTCTGCATCGGCAGGCGGACTCTCAACCACTGCGCCACCAGGGAAGCCCCACTTTTGGGTTTTTTCGATTTGTTCTCAGTATTCCTAATATTGGAGACTCAACCAACTGCTAAATGAATCAATCAAAAATAAACTCAAACAATACTCACATATAAGGAATGTCAAAAACAACTCTGGAAAACGACCACCTCAGATTTTTATTTAATTAAAAATATTATACATGTTGTTGCATTTTCACGGAAAATATCAAGTTAAAAAACACCAACAGTGTTAGTTTTCAGAGACCCTCGCATCCTGTTCTGCCATCTGCTGCTTTTTTCTGTCTGTGGCATTAACCATGTGTAAGGAATTGGGGCCCCCATGGAACTGGAGCTTCCTTGAGGTTCATACCCACAAGACTCCTGAAATGAGCCATTTTCTCGACGATGATGGTGCTCTATCAAGTTAACTCGGATACCACCAGCTTTGGCTTCCTTGCAAACCAGTGGAAGGAGCTGGCATAAAAGCCCAAAGCCCATGTCAACACCAACTCAGCCCAACATGTCTGCAAGAATGAGCTATGACCCTATCCAGTTTCCAAGCCAGTTGGCAAGTGACCTTGTACTCTACCTGGTGTATTAGTGTCCTGAGTCTCTCCACAAAACTTCCCCTGAACCCATGGTGGGAAGACACTGCCATATAGTGTTTATACTCAAACTACCAGCAAATACACAAAAGCACATGTGGCCCCCATGCACAATACTATCAAATAAAAAATACATATTGTTACAATACAACCTTTGGAATCACTGGCTAAAATATAGCCATGTGAGTATTTTTTAAGTCTTTATGTAATTATATATTTGTTAAGAAAAATAACACAGCATAAAAATTTTACTTGAAAACATCATTTCAGCTATAAACTTCTCACAGGTAAATACAAGATGTATACAATACCATCCTCGCTCTTAATTCTTCCTTTGCTTTCTTGGGACTGTACCATTCCCTAACTTACGTCTTGACTCCACATTGTAATGCTGCATCCCAATATTGCTCCCAAGTGAGGCTTTTACTAAAATTCGATCAGATGTGACAGAACCAGCCCGGCTCTGTTTTTCTGCTCCTTTGTTTTAAATTGTAGTACGCTTAATTTGGGTTCTGCATCCTGCTTTATATTAAAGAGAGATGAATCCCCCAAAATACACAAACAAACAAAAATAGCTGGGTAGCAAAAAGTTAGCATTGCCTCAGCTCTTACAAATTGGAAAATAGTCTTTTTTCTTCATAATGGTCTCTCAATTGATGGGAATGAAATAAGGCTGAAATTGCTTTTCACATTCTGGCTCTGTTGGGGGCATTTTCACATAGACCCCTGTAGTAAGAGGGCTTCTTTTCTTTAGCTGCCAAACATGAAAAGAAACAGTAATTAGTATCGAGGAATACAGAAGCCACTTCTAACTATAATAGGATTCAACAAATATTGGTTTCCTACCCCACTGAAAAATAGATGTTCACAACATACAGAATTATAAGCCCCAGGAGATTTTCTTGATTCAGCTATTAAAATTCATTTCGGGTAAATAACTCTGTGCTATTGACTTAAGATAGAAATCATTTTCCCTGACTGGGAGATAGCAGAAAGAAACTTCAAGAAAGCTTTAGAAAGAACACCCAAAATGCCTATGATAATTGACTGGGTCTTGTTTGTGAGGGGATGAGCTGGATAAGATAATAAACTTCAATTATTCTCTTTGGGAGCAGTATGTCTCATCTCTACTCCTCACATACTCTTTATTACTTTTTTTCTCGGTCCACATTAGTTCCCAGTTTTTATCACCTCAGTAAATTGAGGTCTAGTCTACTAGTTAGTGTGGCACTTTGTAGCAAATGAGGTAGAAAGAAGCTACAGCAACAGAACAGACCGAGTAGAGGATCCTGGAATACAGTGTAGGGGCGCGGGAGGGAGAGAGGGAGGGAGTAAGGGAGTGGAAGAGAAGGGGAGGGAGAGAGGAAGGTGAGGGAGAGGTTTGTGAATGGCAAAGCCAGCCTCAGGCAAAGGAGGTTGCAAGCGACTGTCAGAAATCTTGACAGAAGTCCGGATTCCATACCTCTGCTTCTTCTACAACAACTGTAGTAAATGAAAACTGGGTTCTCATTTACTGGGCTGGAGAAGAGCATGAGGCTTGCCAGTCGAGCAGAATGGGTAACAGGGCGCCCTGGGCATGTGTTACGTGGATGCCTACAGCTTGGTCAAGGAAGGCTCAAGTAGAGGGACATTAACCACCCCTGTGGTCTTCTCCAGCAGCATTTTGCCCAACCTAATGTTTCAGGGTTATTAACTTAAGTACAATTGTCATGAAGATAAAGAGCAAAACAGCTGTCCCGTGTTGTTCAGCTACTCAAAATGAAACCCTATGCAAAATCACACAAACATTCAATGTCAAACACACTCATATAAAATATTAGTCATCCTGAAACCTCAAAGGCCAATGCCAAGGGTTCTAGTGTGTTCTCTACCACTGTCCTTCCTCTTCTTCATTTATCGCTTCATCTCAAGAAAACGCGACTCAACAGCATCATTTGGCCAGTTGTTATCACTAAAGGTATTCTGACCAAGGATGGCGCGTTAGCAGCACGGCACTCACCATTTTGCTCAAAGAAACAGCTGTGATGAGGAAGCTGTAGAAAAACAACCCTGAACTAACTGCTGCCAGGATCCAGAGGAGGAAATCAGAATCCGGGCATGGTTCTGGATCTGCAACAGAGAAGAAAGCAGAATTTCCCTGAGATGCTTTCTAAATTCTAGGGCGGTACTCCCCCAACTGGTGAGAGAAGGAAAAAGTTCAAGCTTCCAGACCTTGATGTCCACCCCTAATTGGAATCGCTGGACCCCAGGTAAGTCTGACTGTTGGGGCTACTTTGCCAAGAGTTTCAGATCAAAGGCCAAGACCAAATTTCATGCTGGGTATCACTCCAGTGTGAGTGCCCCAACCTGCCGGGAGGAAACACACCTTCTCCAGCTCCTTTTATTTTATAAACAGAATGCCGTTTGCCTCGCCACCCATACTGAGTAGGACTCATGCAGTATGCCAGAGAACTCTTAAAGAGAATTCCCACAATCCTAAACATGAACGACCTGAAATCAAGGAGCAAAACTGTTTGCACACAGAGAAGAGACAGCAATGCAAAAGGCGTCGTCAATGATGCTCACCAATGACGTAAATTTGGGTTCCATTGCCCATGCCCACATAGTAGGGCGGCGGGTACATGAGCTCCACCTTGCAGATGTAGAGCCCGGAGTCCGTGGCCCTCAGCCCTTGGATGGTGAGGTTCACTTTGTTCCCACTGGAGGTGCCAGTGCAAGTGGAATCCTCCAGGAAGGTCAGCTCATCTTCCACCATGTAGGTCGCGGCGCAGACTTCGTTCAGCTGGCCGCCTGCCTTCCGCAACACCGTCACCCGGACCTCGGTGGCTTTGCCTGACGACCCATATTCACAGACAAAGCTGGCAACACCCCGACTGCTGGCCAGCACCACTGCGGGCTGGGCCACGTGCACCCCTAAAGCAGGAAAACCAAAGGGAACTCAGTGAACTCATGCTTGCCCATGACCAGGTCCAGGCAAAACCCTCAGGCCGGGCAAAGTTGATCTTTGATGACCCCCTCCAGTTTCACCTGTCAGCCTTTCTCTCCCCCCATCAACAAACCCATCACCCTCCCCTACACCTTTCCTTCTCCACCCACCCCAGCACCCCCTCCATCTCGCCACTGTCTTCCGGTTACTCTCCATGAAGGTGCTTCCTTATTGGAAAACAGTGCCTTGACGGCAGTTGTCTGTGGCATGAAGAACACTGATGTGACAAAGAGAAAGGCTGGCTCTACCGTGAAATAGGTGATTTGGGGAAAGCCATGCCTCCCCCGTGGACTTCATTTTTCCCTCACATGCAAAAGAGGGGATTAGATCAGATGACATCAGAGTGCCTTCCCACTCTGGTATTCTAAGGTTATGATAGAGCTGTGGGACCTATAAGAGTAGTAGGGGAAAGTTTGGAGGCTGAGGTATAGAGTCTTGCTTTATCCCTCAAAGTATACCTTAATAACCTCTACCCGCCTTGATCTGGCCCTGGACCTCAATCGCCCACGAGGAGCTGAGTCTTGGCCCATGGTGCCGGCCACCCCCTTCCCTGCATTATCACCAGAGAATGAGGGATGCTGCTTGATGAAGGAAGCCACCGAGCCGAGGGCACCGGGTCATTTCCTCTGTAGGCTGAGGCAACCCTGCTGTTCACTTCTATGGGCTTCCCCTGCCACTGTCATCACCTCTTCCACCGCCCTCTCTCCTTCACTTGAACACCTTGTGTTCCTTTGTTCTTTTCCCTCTGGCTTCTACAGGAGAAGGGAGGCCAGCTTTTCATACAAAAGGGCTCACATCGTCTAAAAAATAGTGGCTTCATGACAAATTACTTTCCTGTAACTAACTGGGCCCCTCTCTAGTCAATCAATCACACAAGTGACACTCAAAACTTGAATTGAACCATGTCACTCCTTCTGTTCAAACCCTTTCATGCCTTATATACCACTGATTACAAAAACAAATAACTTTCACTGTGTCTCCATAATCTGATCCTATCTTACCACTCCAATCTGAGCTTTCAGGACACCTCTTCCTGTGCATAAATCACTTTATTCTGAAAACATTAGTGCTTTCCCCCAGGCACCTGTAGTAGGCAACCTGTGCCCTTAGAAGAGAGAATAACACGGCAGCAGCCATTGCCATGGTTAATCCAGCAGCCTTGGTTGGCTAGACAGTAGTTTTCTTTCCCAACCCTCATTTCTGTCTATCAGAGATGCCCTCTGAGCCTCCTTTGTACTATTATAACTCCACCGCAGTACTTAATCAAATTCAGCCCTGTATTAAAGGTTTTTTGTGCATTAATCATTATATCCTGCCCATTTGTTGTGTTGACTCTAAGCTTAAAGAAGACCAAGTTTCCTGCCCTCCACCGAGGCAAGCTCCCAATTATCACCACTAAATCTGGTTACACAATTTTCCAATATCCACCATGGGAGGATCCCAGTTACAGGTTGAGATAAATTTTCTTAAAAGTAAATTTGGTTATTTCTCTGGTATTTAACTGTACATGTTCAAAACATGTAAAATAAGAAAATGTGTATGAATATTTCTTATACAGTAAAAATTAATAATCAAATATCTTTTGAGCACCTACTTTGTATAAACCACTTGGTTTTTCAACCGAGAAGCTCTAGAGGGAGAGAAGGTTGAAATTCACCTTCTGGTAAAACAGTCACCATTTCACACCATTGTAACAGACCAAGTATCAACCTCTAAAGAGCTTTATTTCATCTGAAAACTGGGGAATCTGCACCTAAAGTCCAGAGATAAGTCAGGAGGCAATTAAGTATCTTATCCCAAACAGACCTATGGCTCTTTCTTTCTTTCATTCTTTTGTTCTTTCTTCCTTTCTTTTTTTCATTTATTTTTGTTTGTTTGTTTTACTACTTCAAATTGCTTTCATTTTTTTAAATAATTAGCTAACTATAGAGTTGATTAAGAGGACCCTAAAACCCTGCATTGAGTAAAGAATGCTGAAAGTTTAAACAAGCAGGCTAACCCGTTTATAAAAGTGGATCAGAGGACCTTAAAACCTTGAATTGGGTAGGAAAGAAACTTCCCATAATTTGCCTAAATCAGTGTTCTTCAAAAAGGGAAATTTTTTTTTTTTACATCTTTATTGGAGTATAATTGCTTTACAATGGTGTGCTAGTTTCTGCTTTATAACAAAGTGAATCAGTTATACATATACATATGTTCCCATATCTCTTCCCTCTTGCATCTCCCTCCCTCCCACCCTCCCTATCCCACCCCTCTAGGTGGTCACAAAGCACCGAGCTGATCTCCCTGTGCTATGCGGCTGCTTCCCACTAGCTATCTATTTTACGTTTGGTAGTGTATATATGTCCATGCCACTCTCTCATTTTGTCCCAGCTTACCCTTCCCCCTCCCTACATCCTCAAGTCCGTTCTCTAGTAGGTCTGTGTCTTTATTCCCATCTTACCCCTAGGGTCTTCATGACATATTTTTTTTCTTAAATTCCATATATATGTGTTAGCATACAGTATTTGTCTTTCTCTTTCTGACTTAAGATGTGGCACACATATACAATGGAATATTACTCAGCCATAACAAGAAACGAAATTGAGCTATTTGTAATGAGGTGGATGGACCTAGAGTCTGTCATCCAGAGTGAAGTAAGTCAGAAAAAGGGAAATCTTGAGCTAACCCTGATTCCAAGCCCAAATGGATTTAGGATGGTGGGTATCTTTGCTCTCTTAAATCACTTAACTTTGCAGTATTTTCTTCTCATCTTATAGAAGTGTCTGAAATTGCTCATGTCTCCCAGACCAACTCACACGTATTCATTAAGCTCCCACTCCATGCCCAGCAAACTGCTAAGAGCTGTGTCTCTGCTGATTTGCTGCTGTCAGCTGTCCCCTGCCTGCCTTGGAATACAGAGCTGCCCACGCCAGGAGATTGGAGTCTCACCTTTAGCTTCTGGATTTGCTATAAATCACTGCCCTTGACTGCTAAAAGGAATGAAACCCAGGTGGGAGAAACACCTCCTCCACCTCCATGCTCCAATAGCCTCACTCACCTTTAGAGAAAACGGGGATGAAGAGAAGAGAAAACAGGGCAGTACAGGGCCAGGTCCCAGAAGCCAGGTCCAGCCGAGCCCCATGACTCTGGAAGCCAAAGCAAGCCATGGCTTTATGGGAGCGGTGTTCAGGTCTTCAGGAAGCAGAGCGAAAACTTTCAGGATCCTGAAGCTTTGAAATGTGTTTGAACCCACACAGAATCAAGGACTTTATATAGCAGGCTTTGATCCCAGGTATGTACTACACATGTGCACACGCAGAAGGCACCTGAATTTCTAGCCTTTTTGTTTTGGTTTTACGAGAAAGGAAGCCGTGGGTTTAGCTGTTACGTCGAAAAGATAACCTCAAATACTCAAAGTAAAACTGAACAAAACAAGCCAATCCATGGATGGAAAATGCACTCAATTTGAAACTGAAGCTTCTTGTTCATTTTGAGGATAAGTGGAGACTTGGAGAATTCCCTGGAGTGCAGGAGTCCCCCTAAGTCCCAGTTTTATCCAATTGTCTAGGCATATTTTACGACCCAATTTATTTCATTGACACGCGCCCCCCCCCCCCCCCAACAAAAACCTGCTAAGTTGCTGGCTCTCTGAGCCCTTGTGCTAAAGACAGAATTAGTCTGGGCATCATTAATGAAGGCTTTGCATTCCACCTGTGAGGCACCATCTTTGGCATGCTTTGCAAATCAGAGTTTATTTCTCCTAGCTCCATTTAAGATTTTTGTTAGGAGAAAATACCAAAATCACAAGAAATAAATTGATCTGCCTCTGGTTTTGCAGGAAAGAATTCTGGTGCTCTTGAAAGCCTTAACTCAACAAAGACAAAACAGAATTGAAGAAGAAAAAGTCAATGAAGAAGATCCAAGAAATTCAAACCTTCCATCAGAGAATAGACTCTTTTTTCCTAATGGGAAGTTTTCAAGCAGAAAATCCAAGGACTGAGGTGAAATATGACTGAAGTTCTTAAATTTATGAAAGTCGCAGACAGAGCAAATGTTCATCCTCTAAGAAAATACTAAGCACCGGAGACTAACCCACTCTTAAAACTGAGGAGTTTTCTTATATTTCAACGATGAAAGACACATTTATTGAGAGCCTATGATATGCCAGAAATTGTGTGCGTGTAGGACTGAATGACGACAAAACAAAAACGTAGTCAATGCCTCAAAGGACTTCCAGAAGACCGACACACGAGCAGACAGTATGGTGTTTGCTTCCTGCAGCCCTTCATGGTTTCCCTTGTCCAGACTCCTCAGCACAGCAAAGGAGGCTGTGTAGAGTACGGGCCTGACGCCTCTCTTCTTAGACTATCTTCCAGCATCCCCTCACATGCCCCCTTCCTCTGCTCGTCATCTCTCCAACACACCTCTTTCAGGTTTCATCAGCTTAACCAACACTGTTCCTACTGCCTTCTCCCTCCCATTATCTTGTTTTATCCTCCAGCTGTTAGCTAAGGTGCCACCTCTCTCCTGACCTGCCTCTTTCCCATACTCCTCAAACTCCTTATGTAAGCCTTCAAACCCCACCTGAAATGCCAGCAGGCAGTAACAACTTAAAGGACGCTTACTAAGGGCCACATCCAGATACAAAAGTGAAAAATGTATGTTCCTAATCTTGAGAGGAAGTCACAGCAGTCACAAGGCAGACATTTAAACCCATGATCATGAAATTGTGGATAAATGCTGAAGTTGAAGTATTGCTGAAGACATAAAGGGGCAGAAGCCGTTGGTTCAGCCTGTGGAAGTCAGAAAGCGCTTCTCAGAGAAGTAAACGCTGAACTTTTTGTTAAGGACAAGGGGCAAGAGGCGGGTATTCAGACCAGAAAAACAGCGTGTGCCAGGCTAGAAAGGGCGTAAAGCATTCATTACAGCCAGAGAACAAGCCTGGTATGGGGCTCACCAGTACGTGGAAGACTAGGTTCATAGTCTTCAATGCACCACAAGGAGCAAATAGGCATGATTAAGTGCACATTTTAGGGAGATTCCCCCGGCACAGGAGGAGGGGTGGTGAGGATGAGTTCAAGGAGGAAGAAGATATAACCAGGAAAACCAAGGAGGAGACTATTGCAATACCACGGGCAACCAGGAATTGGCAGACTATTTTCTGTAAAGGGTCAGACCGTAAATATATTGGGCTTTGCAGGCCAAACAGAGTGGTCTCTGTTGCCACTACTCAACGCTGCTGTAGTAAGGTGAAAGCAATCACAAAAAATATGTAAATGAATGGGCATGGCTGTGTTCCAATAACACCTTATTTTTAATGTCAATCATACCTCAATTTAAAAAAGAAATATTTACAAAAACAGATGGAGGCTGGATTTGGCCTCCCGGCCATGGTTTGCCAACTCCAGGTCTAAACTAAGGCAATGACAGCAGTGGTGACAAGGTCCCTAAGGGGGCTAATCCTCAAGCGGTGAGTGGATGGAGGAGTTTAGGGTGACACCAGATTTATGGCTTGGTGCTGCCAGGAATTGTTCAAATGTTTGTCAAGTTTTATCTGATTCAAGTCTCCAAACCATCCTACAAGGCAGGGATTATTGGCTTTCCCAATTTATAGAGGAGAAAACCAAAGCACTGAGAGTTAAGGAGGCTTATCCAATCCCCCATCGTTGGTAGGAGAGCCAGGATTTGAAGTCAATGATGCCGTTAATCACTATACTAAAGCAAAGGCTTTGAAGCCGAAGAGAACTGGATTTGAATCCTAGCATGAAGACTTGCTAGCTGATTATCTGGGGCTAAGGGCCCAATGGCCTTCAGAAAATAGCTGCAATTCTATTGTAAGGATTTCATGAGATAATGCAGGTAACGTATATAAAAGACCTATTATGGAGGCTGGCCACTCAGTAACTAGGAGTCCTTTTTATTACAGAGTCACTGAGAAAACAGAAGTGTAATTTACTGGAATAGAAAATAGAAGAAGAGCAGATCAGGAAGTGAAGGTGATGAGTTCCATTCAGGCATGTTGACTTTAAGGTATCCACAGATGGTAACATGGAGACCCTCAAAAGCAACCGCCAGTGTGGACCTGGAGCACGGGAGATAGAGCCAAGCTAAAGATATCAGCTTCGGCAACCATGAAGCCACAGGTAAAAATCTCACAGTGCCGAGGCACGTAATGAGCACACTAGAAACATTTTAATAGATAAATGACTGAAAACAGTTTAACATAAAAAGAGATGAGGGTCGTAGTAGAAACTTTTGAAGAACCCTTACCAGCTCCCCTAATTATACTTTTATGAGACTATTTCTGCCAAACAACAGTTGTAAAAACCACTGGGTGAAAGGATGTTGGTGAAAAAGATATATTCACATATATCCTCCCGTAGATGACTTGATAATTACAAAGGGGAGAGAATAATGGATAAATCTAGCATATACTGCCATAACCAAGTGATCAAACTGAAGATCGCCTATGATGGGCATTCTGACATCAAGTCCAGATGCAATACACTGAGAAGAACACACCTCTGTAGTATTATTGCCAAAATTGCTTAAACTGAATCTAATTATGAAAAAAACAACTAGAAAAATCCATAGTGGGAACGTTCTGCAAAACAACTGGCCTTCAAAACTGGCCTTAATATCCTGAAAGATTAAAAAATAAAAAACCTGAAAAACTGTTGTAGATTAAAGGCGATTAAGGAGGCATGACAACAAAATCCAATGTGTAATCCTTGATTGAAAAAAATCAACTATAAAGCATATTGTTGAGAAACTTGGGCAAATTTGAATACAGACTATATTTGATAATAGTATTGCATTAATTTTAAATTTGCTGAGTGTTATCATCTTATTGGGGTTATGTAGGGAAATGTCTTTGGGAGTGATATTTGCTTAAATATTTAGGGATAAAGTCTCAGGATGTTGACAAATAACTCTCAAATGGTTCAGCAAAAATATGTGTATATGTTTGTGTCATCAGAGAGAAAGAAGAATAATAATAGAACAACAGTGACAAAATGTTAACAACTGGAGAATCTAGGTGAAGGTTATATCACTGTGTGCATAATACTTTTCTTATAAATTTTTTGTGAGACTGAAAATTTTCAAAATCAAAAGTTGAAATTAGAAATTATAGGGCCGCTATTAATATGGTAGGCACTATAGCACAGATAAGCAAACTGAAATTTAGAGAGAGGAGGTGACTTGTTCAAGATTATTCTCCAACCCCTTCCCTCACAGCCATTCTCCATGTGGGAGACAGACCCCCACAGAAGATTGGGTTCTCAGGCAGGTTAGCTTCCTGGAGGGATCAGCTGATTTGAGGCACCAGCGGAAGATCAGAGAGCATGAGGATGGAGGTTGGGGTATTTCTTCCCGGCTCTTTCCCAGATTCAGACCCTGTCTCTGGTAGTGACAGTAGCTCTGTACAACTGTGGTTCCTGTCGGGTACCCCCACTTCTATGATGCCAATTCTCACTATCTCTTCCCCTGCTTTTTTCAGTCCTGTAAGTGGTATCAGCTTCCACTGATTCTAGAGTCTGAGAGCATTAATATCATCTGCCCCTGCCCTCCTTAAGACCTCTAAAATACAGTGACCCCTGAACGATAGGGGTTTGAACTGAATGGTCCATTTATATGCAGATGTTTTCAATCATAAACACTACAGTACCACACCATGCTCAGTTGGTTGAATCCAAAGAAGCTGAACCACATGTATGAAGGAACCATGGATACAAAATGTTGACTCTAAATTATTTGTAGATTTTCCCAAACTCCTGCATTGTTTAAGGGTCAACTGTAGTCCTTTCGCTGAGTCTCTTATTTGAACCACCTGTTTCCTGTAGAGTCTCTGATTGACCCAGTCCCTCAGCTAGTATGTGGTGAAAACCGGATTTAAATCCTGATCTCATCCCGCCCAGTACTTCTTTTCCCCTATTATGTCATGTACAGTAATAACATGTCTTGTCATACTGGTTTGTATTTATTACAGTTGTGGGCAATTCTGTCTCCCTTATTTCAAATTCTATTGATAATTCCATCTTGCACCCTCACGCCACTCCTAGCAACTAACTAGGACCTCCTTTGTACATAACAAATGGTGGAGGATTTCTGCATTTCAATTTTGTTCTCAACACTTTTTCTGTCTCTTGCATCTCATTTCCAGCTCTGGGAGAAGTACGAATAAGTAAGGATTCCATCAGAGGACTGACAGACACCAAGGAGCCCAGCACAGTGCTTAAGAGCATGGCTGGAGTCAGACAGACTTGAGTTCAAATCCTGACTCCGCTGCTTACTAGATGTATCCTGGGTGAGGTTTTCGAACTTCTCTGATCCCCAGCTATCTCATCTATAAAATATGGCTAGTTATATAACCATCTTATAGGGTTATTGTAACGATGGTTATTGGCATTCAACTATGCCAATAAATTGTTGAAAACTGGACCTAGAATACAGTACGTGCCCGGTAAACGTTAACTCATCTATTAAATACAGAGAAAACTATGGATTTCAAAATTCAGCTGTTATATAAAGCCTTCTTTCATTATCAGCGCTAGTGAATGGATGGTATATTAGACTAACTTTCTTTTCTAAAACTCACACATTTATTGAATTTCTGCTGCTGTCATTGTCTCTATCAGTATCTGGAACCAAATAGCTTATTATTTGCTACCTGATTCAGTCTGAAAACTCACAACGCTAGACATAATCTAAGATTTCTCCATTGTGAGATCTCAATTATTCAGTGGTTGAATATTTAAATGTCTAAGCGTACCGCATCCTTGGATGTTTTCATTTCAGGGTAGGAAGGGGAAAATCAATTTTGTTATTTACTTTTACCACTCCAATTAGAAAAGAAAGGTTGGTGGTAAAGGAAATGAAAATAATTGGCTAAAATTAGGGTTTGGGGATTCACTGTGATTTCATTTCCTCACCATCTTCCTATATCCTACTAGTTTGACTAAACCCCAGACTGGTTTTGTAGTACTCTTAGTGGTTACTGGATTTGAAAGATCTCTCAAGATTTGCATAATTCACAATGATGCCTAGAGTGGAGTGCCTTCAGAATTCCAGAGGAGATATGGGTCGGGTAGGGTAACTGTGTTGTTTTACTTAATTGTAAAACTCCTCTGAATTTGTAAAGCTCATCTTGAGCTTAATTGAACTTTTAAAGGTTTTTATTTTTTCTGAACCTTCTCCTAATTATCCTTTCCCCAACTGGTACACCACCAACCACCCCCCAACCAAAAAAAAAAGAAAAACACCTTTTGTTGAAAGATTTGCACCTGGCATTGACTGTGGTACATACTGCAAAACATCCTTTGCTTGATGGTTTCAGACGTAACGGGTAGAATGAAAAGTCTATATTTGCATAGCGTGCAGTTTCAGGACATCCCGTTACGTTGAGCCTATAATCATGCCTAATTAAGGTTATATGCTCTGTGTTTTTATGGTAATTAGCTCATCACAGTACATCTCCTTTCAAAATGGACTTCAAAGGAAAAAGAAAATCATCTACCAAAGTGATTGCTAAAGAAGGATCTAACAATCATCTCACTGCGAAAGAGAGTTAAAGAGAAAGGAAATGATATGCAAAGTGACTGGAAAGAAATTTTAGCTTCATTACCATTAAAGGGTGAAAATATGGGCTGGGCAAGAACTTAAATAAATGTGGTAGGTGAATTTTCAGTCCCTAGGAAACTGTAATCTACATCATAAAGTCAGGTAAAAATGGACGGTTCTGAGCTGTGGACTTTCTGCCAGTCCCTTAGCGGGGAAATAGAGTAGATTCCTGCTGGCTTTTTAGTCTACATTGTCCCCTCGCTGGGGGGAAAGTGGAAACTGTTGTCAGGGAAGCAGAGCTTTATTTGGTGGTCTGGATGACAAAATGCAATGCAGGGGCTGCTTCAGCTGAAGGTTAATCCTCACCTATCAGAGCTTTACTTATGCAGAGATGAAGACAAATATTTTTGAATGAATAAATGACAAAGTCAACTGTGACTACAGCCATCACAAAGTAATGTGAAGGGGGAATCTATGTTCTAATTACCCAAGCTCCTTACTTCGTATGATTGAGTGCTTTTGAATATCTTACCTCCATTTATGGATAACGATCTCATATTTCTGGTTTCAGCCATTATCATCACTGATTATCTCTCAATCTTCTTAGCTTCTCACACCTAAAAAGTACAATTAAAGTTAACTGTGTTTTATCCTTAATCCTTCACCCCTGTTGCAACACAGCCAGCCATGAATATTTTAGGTAAGTGACTTTATCAAAAACCAAGAATAGAAGTTTTCAAAATATCAATAGATGATACTTTTATAGATTGGATAACCGATGCTGAGAAGTAAATTGGCTTGCCCAGGATCACACATCTAAGCCTTATTCCTTCATCATCAAGGACAAATAGACAGAAAGGGATGGATAAATAGTCCAATATTTAACCTGTGATGCTGCACCCCAGCTCTCTTCACCTGAATGGTACTCAAGAGCCTGCCTGATTCCCATTTAGGACAAGTTGAGATGACCCAGTATCATTTCCATTTTACAAAAGAAGAAACTGCACAAGTCACTGTTTACTTGCCTCAGTGAAAGAGGAAGAAACCTTGGAGTATGATTCAAAATTGTCTTTAATGCTGAATAACCCACCCGACACCCAAATAGTTGCTAGCTATAAATAGTGGACATTGGAACTGTCAAATATTTAATGGAACCCATTTTTCCCATGATATTTGTGGCTGGGTAATCTCAGCCTGAAGCACTTATTTCAGATCCTTGGTGACAGAGACAATCACTGTTTTCATATTTTGAGCTGTGTTATTTCAAGCCCTGCTGCTACTGCAGCATTTATGATTTCAGGCCATGACCTCCTCCACACATCCAGTTCAAAGGAAACTGTTATATTCACACCTTGAATACAGAAAAGGAGCATCTTTAGTCCTTTGCAGTGTGAGTGATAGCAGCTATGATGATGGAGAAAGGTGTGTTAGATGATAAGGAACACCACGGGTTTGCACAGCATGTTGCAGGCACTGAATCCTAGAGGAAATGTGAGTTCTGCTCTCCCATTTTATAGGCGGTAAACAAAGGCCCCGGGAGGCAGACTGATCTACCCAAAATTACATGCACATCCTGTTAGTAGCAGAACCAAGATGAGAGCCCAAAAGTCCTTAACTCTATTTTAATTCTCTTCTCATGCCTTCACCATCATTCCCCATCTTCCCAAGCCCTACTAAATTAACAGGACTTCTGACTCTAATTTCCTGCTAGTTTGCAACTTGAAACCCAGCCCCATCAGACTTCCTGGTGGGGCTTGGGTACCCAAAAACACAAATCAGCAAATCAGATTTTATTTCAATTAAAAAAAAATCATGGTCTTATAGCAACACTAATCACAATAGTCAAAAGATGGAAACAACCCAAGTGTTCATCAACTGATGAATGGATAAACAAAATGAGGTATATCCATACAATTGAATATTATTCGGCCATAAAAAGGAATGAAGTACTGACGCATGCTACAACACGGATGAACCCTGAAAACATTATGTTGAGTAAAAAAGGCCATACGTTATATAATCCTATTTGTATGAAATATCCAAAATAGACAAGTCCATAGAGACAGAAAGCAGTCTATGGATGGCCAGGGACAGGGGGGAGAATCAGGAAATGAAGAATGACTGCTTGACGGGTACAGGATTTCTTTTGGGGGTGATGAAAACGTTCTTGAACTAGACAGTAGTGATAGTTGCACAACATAGTGAATGTATAAATACCTGAATCGTACACTTTAAAATGGTTAAAATGGTAAATTTTATGTTACGTTTATATTTACCATACACACACACAAATATATGGTCATGCCAATGGATTCGGGTGGCATTCACCATCTTAAAAAGCGTATCCTTGATATGGCCATACTTTTTTGTTCTTCTCTGAGTGTAATCTGGACACAACGCATAGCCAATTTTGCTTCTTTCCGAGAGTAAAAGGGATGAACTGGTGAACGTGTCATTATCTGGCTGAGGCAAGGGAGAAAAGATTCTGGTTACTCCTCACCACCTCCAATTCTGACCACACGTCACGCTGAACCATTTACCAACCAGAATCTAAAATATGCATCATTTGGCTCTACCTTCTCCTGGGCACAATTTTCTAATAGGTTACTTGGTTGTAGAAAAACGAAATGAGATAGAGGGAGGCCATGGCAGGAAACTTTGGCTCAGTGAACTGTATTATTCAAGCATGCTTTAGGAGAAAATCATTTAGAAGCAGTTGGTTACGTTTAGCAGCTTTCGTGAGCAGGCTCTATTTCATGGATTCTGCTCCAAGAGGAAAGTCTCTGGCCCAGAGCTTCATCTATGAGTAGGAAGCTAAATAATGGCACCTACTTGGTCACATCAGGGCCTGTTGAAGGCAGCAAGGGTGATACACCATGACTAAAACCCAGGGTCTTTAGGTTTTGTCTGGCACATGTGTAGAGCCCAGTTTCTGTACTCATCTAAGAGAATCATGTTACAGCAATGAAGCTGCCTTTAAAACCCTGAGGAATCCATTTCTTGTGTTTTTGTTAATTCTCAACATTATTTAAATTCAGCCTGATCACATAAAGTTCTTGCCATTTTTTTACATTGGTTGAGAAATGCTGACAAGTAGAAAATACCAGAAACATTTTTTTCCTGTCCTCCCCAAATATAAGAAGGTCAAGAAGCATTGGTCAACTATCTCCCCTGCATTTCACCCTCTGGATAAGAGAGACAGACGTGTGCTTAAAACCAAATGAATTTGTTAGGAATTTTTGATTCACAATATAAAAAAGAGCTAAAGGAAGTTATGACTTATAAATATCAAGTCTTTGCTACTGGAATTTATTATCTGATTTACAGGTTAAATTCAGTAACCAAGTTTATGGTGATAAATATTGTTGAGTAAATACATTTTTTTCCTCATCATTTGGAACCACTCTTTTCATTTGAGAAAATAAATCACTTCTCAGTTCTCTGGCTTGCTCTCTAGATATACAGGCCTTCTTTTAACTAGCGTCATAAAATGTCTATGTTAAGTGAATGCCATTTGTATAATCTGAACATATTGATTAACTTCAAAATCTCTTATAACAAAGAAAAACTTGGGGAAACATCCTCAGGATTTTTATGAGAATGGGAGTAAAGAGGAAGATGAAAAGAAAGAAGAAGAGAAATGAGAGACAAATGGATGGAGCAGAGGAAGGCAAAACAGAAACTTTTTTTAATATATCTTTATTGGAGTATAATTGCTTCAAAATGTTGTGTTAGTTTCTGCCATACAACAAAGTGAATCAGCTATATGCACACACATATCCCCATATCACCTCTCTCTTGTGACTCCCTCCCACCCTCCCTATCCCACCCCTCTAGGTGGTCACAAATCATGGAGCTGATCTCCCCATGCTGTGCGGCAGCTTCCCACCAGCCATCCGTTTTACATTTGTTAGTATATGTATGTCATTGCTACTCTCTCACTATGTCCCAGCCTCCCCTTCCCCGCTGTGTCCTCAAGTCCGTTCTCAACATCTGCATCTTTATTCCTGCCCTACCACTGGTTCATCAGTACCATTTTTCTAGATTCCATATATGTGCATTAGCATATGGTATTTGCTTTTCTCTTTCTGACTTACTTCACTCTGTATGACAGACTCTCGGTCCACTCACCTCACTACAAATAACTCAATTTCATTCCTTTTTATGGCTGAGTAATATTCCATTGTATATATGTGCCACATCTTCTTAATCCATTTGTCTGTCGGACATTTAGGTTGTAACCATGTCCTATTGTAAATAGTGCTGCAATGAACCATGTCCTATTGTAAATAGTGCTGCAATGAACATTGTGGTACATGTGTCTTTTTGAATTATTATTTTCTTAGGGTATACGCCCAGTAGTGGGATTGCTGGGTCATATGGTAATTCTATTTTTAGTTTTTTAAGGAATCTCCATACTGTTCTCCATAGTGGCTGTATCAAATTACATTCCCACTTACAGTGCAGGAGGGTTCCCTTTCTCCACACCCTTTTCAGCATTTATTAAAACAGAAACTTTAAATGAAAGATAGTTTGCATATATTCAAAAAAGTATCAATTCTGACCTACCTGACAGAATTAATCAACAATCAGAGAACACTGGTTTTGATTGTGGGTGGAACTTTCATAAAATTCCACAAAGCTCTTAATATCATAAAACCCCAAAAAAGATGCTCTGTTAGATGTTTATATACAAAGAATGTACAGATAATGTCACTCTAGTACTAAATTTAGCAAATAAAATTGATAGTAATTGATAAGACTGATTCATAGAAACATATTTTAAGACTTTAACTCAAATTACCACAGTATAAATGTTTTTTTTAACTCACTAGCTTAAAAGTCAGGAAACTCTTGCTTAGATTTAACCTCATTTCTATTGACACTGGCTTAGCTAATAAAGTTTTAAGATTTATAGCAGTTTGGGATGTACCAAGATTTAATGCCGCAAAACCAGTTGTTCTGGCAGAGAGGCCTCAATTTGAAGCTTTAAAGATTGAAAACCAATCAACAAAATTCACAAATTATTTTCTATAAAATATTTTTAATAACTTCTGAGTTAGTTAATCTTTCCCACTGTGTTTCCCAGCAAACATTCAGCCAAGATAAAACACATCAGGGGAAGATAAAGACTTTCTCATGCTCCCTAATTCCAACTTATTGAGTCAGACTTTAGTTATAGTACATAAGAGATAAAATGCATAAAATGGGGCTTCCCTGGTGGCGCAGTGGTTGAGAGTCCGCCTGCCGATGCAGGGGACACAGGTTCGTGCCCCGGTCCAGGAAGATCCCACATGCCGCAGAGCGGCTGGGCCTGTGAGCCATGGCCGCTGAGCCTGCGCGTCCGGAGCCTGTGCTCCGCAACAGGAGAGGCCACAACAGTGAGAGGCCAGCGTACCGCACCAAAAAAAAAAAAAAAAAAAAAATGCATAAAATGGTGGCATGGGATTTAAGAGTTTGGAGTTATAGATGTGGCTTTGATGCTACCTAAGTGGAAACCACTTTAGTCATATAATTTCACTAGAGTTTAATTTTCTCATCTATGAAAATGAGGAGGCCCAATTAGGAAGAATCTCTAATTTTCATGATATGTAAGTGGAAAAAACAGGTTAGAAAATTGTATTTAGAATATGATCCATTTTGTAAAAATAAAGTGAAAATACATGCAGAATTTTATACAGCAACATGTTAATGGTGATTACATAGAATTTTAATTTTCTTATTTCATCTACCTCTATTTTCCATTTTTATGAATGTACCTGTACTATTTGTGATCAGAAAAACAGATAAGATATTGCAAACAATAAAACTTAAAAGTCTTGTTAATGTTTATAGAGCACTAAGTGTATGCCAAGTTATCAGAACTTTAGCATTCCTATTTTTGTAAAAAGTTTAAAGGAGATAAGATATGGATATAGCTTCCTTTTCATGCAGGTATTTGAAATTCAAGATAAGTCTATATAAGAACTCCAGTTTCTAAAATATCTACCAAAGAAGAATTTCTCCAGTGCAACATATTATGCCATCAGCTACCCATCACCATCAGAATAATCTAAAAGCATTTCTTGTGTTAACTTTCCTAGAATACTATGAAAAATACTGTACACATTAAGAAACACATTCCTTACATACATAATGTACCATACAGATACATAATGTTTATGGACATGGTTAATTAGACATGCAAATAAATGGATTATGTGACCAACATAGGAGAGAGACATTAGTGGGCTAAATTTTAAAAAAGGAAGTTTATTAAATGTAGTCTGATTCAGGTCTTAATTCATTGAGATGTTGAATGTGGGAATCTTAAGTTTAAAGTCCATCTCTTACTGGCTGTGACAAGGAGAAACTGATCCTTACAGGCAGGTAGATAAGCCTGGCTTCACATCCCACTGAAAACTTTCCATTCTCTGAATGCACGTCCTTGGTTTCTAACTTTATAGAAACTACACAAGATATACCAAGCAGGTCATTCAAACAGATGACCTGCCATTTAAGATGGACTTCAGGTGTCAAGGGGTAAAAATGTCAGAATCAGGTATCAGAGAATTCCTAGAAATTCCCATATTCAGTAACATAAATTAGACATGACCTTGACCATAACAAGGGCAGAAAATTAAAGGACCAATCCTAAGCAATTTTAGAAATTCTCTGGCCAATTTCTCTATGTCAAAATTGTATTCCTACTTGATACTTTTCCCTTTATGCTACGGGAGTGTAGTCTAAGGCCCTCAACCAGCCTTTGGCAGAAAGAGGCAAGGGGAAAAGAAGAGACTCAGCTTTCTTTAGCACAGGGAGTTCTTTTAGTTCTCCACACTTAGGTTACACAGTAACATTAGAGGAGACATCGTCACTGTGTCACAAGGAGAATCCCAAGGAAATGGGAGGATGACTAGCTCCCCATAGCTCATTATAGCTGGGAAAACAAAACAAAACAAACAAAAAAAAGCTCTGAGTGATGAAAGATTCAATTGCTTCATCTTCAGCTGGATATGAGCATAAAACTGCCAATCCAAATGGTGGCAGTTCATCAAATATGCCATCTTGGAAGACTGTATTTTTCCAGTGACACTGTCATTGTTTAAGACATCCCTGGAATGCCTCTTTTGAAATTCTTCTCACTTTTGTGGTGGAGAAAATAAATTCCGTGTCTTGTTACTTTACAGTTATATTTTGGTTTTGATACAAAATTGGAAACACCTGGTTTGGTCACCAAGGTCCTCAGTTAATGAAGAAATTGTTGAGGGAAAAATACCATATTCATATTCAGACAACAAATAACTGCTGCCTTTGAAAATGTTGGAAGGCTTGTGCTACAGGCCTTTCAATACCAAGAACATTTTCAGTAATGGTGGCATCATAGAACAAAGGATGAGCTCTCACATCTTGGATTTGAGCAGGAGATATAATCCTGCCACACAAGTCATGTGGAGATGGAGAGGAAGGCTGATTCTCTCATTACCCATCACTAGTGATGGACTGCAGATAAGCTTCAGGCCCCTGGGGGATCAGAGGAGGGGTAATTCCAAACCTTCACAAGGCACAAGTAGCAGTACTGAAGCCCAAGGAAAAGATTGTATACGGTGAGTAGAACACAAAAAGTAGGAATCCAGGTAGATAGTAACTGGATTCTTCTTCATTCAGAAAGTTTCCCCACAGACTAATGAGTCCCAGGTCCCAAGATAGAAAGTTTCTGGCCTCAGGGAAAGGGCAAGACAGAGCAAGACAGTCAGAAGTCTCAAAGCAGAAACTCAGTCCTGAGATCCAGACAAAGGGACTTGGAAGAAAGCTGGGCCTTGCCTGAGTATGGAGAGAGCCTAGTGACTATTTCCCAAGGTGTAAGCCCAATAGTCAAAACTTCTTTGGATCCAAGTCTTGGATAGTTACTAATGCTAAGCCTCATTCAGTGAAAGACTGAGAATTTTAGGAGGTAAAACAGAGTCTGAAGGTGAGGTGAGACACTTGGGAACACAGATGAAATAAACTGATCAAGACAGTTTCTTGATTATTCATATTAAATAATGACTGATTGGATGTCCAAGGTCACTTTCTAAAGCGATCAGCACTCATAAATTCTGATACATTTATTGTAGAATATCTATCACTTTACTGACAAACCTAACAAGAAAAATAACATTTCCCTCTGGGTTATTGTCCTTAGAAGGGTGCTATTACATTCCATTGGTTGGTGGGATTTTCCAGTCACCATTTTTTTTCAATTAAACTATCCAAGTTTAGATGGGTTGAAACCACACTGTGGTTTTCAAAGAGCAGGCAAATTGAGACCAGACTATATTCTAAACTCCCCCATGTTCTGGTTTCATTACGTTCTTGAAACCCAGATCAATTTTATGAAAAAGTTGATTAAACTGGGCTTGATTATTAACAAACCTGACCCAGTTAGAACTTGAGGTTGGAGTGAATTCAGCTGTAATTTGGGGGTGCAGTGCTCACAGTAGAAGTGAAACTAAATATGTGCAAGTGTGTAAGAACTGAAGAGGAGGAAAAAATTATTAAGTGATAAAATTATTAACCCAAATCTCGGAGCAATGAGTGGACAATACCTGGTAAGAAAATATTTCCAAATCTAAAAGCCCAGCAATTACTCTAAGACCATAATTCGAAAATAACTTTTCTGATTAAGTGCAAACTTTCCAAGAACATTCACCCTTTATCCGAAACTGAACCATGAGAAATTTCAAACTATAAGTCATTGTTAACTGTTTGCATGAGAGTTGCGTTCTCAGGATGGAACTATCAAGTAATCATTGTTATTTTCTTACTACTATGTTGAGGTAGGAGACAAGAAGTCACTGGGGCCAGAAAAGAAAGAGTGGGAGGGTATGGAGGGAGAGGGAGAGAGAGAAAGAATGAAGGCTTGAAGGAAGGAAGGGAGGGAGGGAGGAAGAGAGGGAGGGAGGAAGGGAGGGAGGGAGGAAGGGAGGGAGGGAGGAAGGGGAGAGGGAGGGAGGGAGGGGAGAGGGAGGGAGGAAGAGAGGAAGGAAGAAAGGAAGGAAGAAAGGAAGGAGGGAGGGAGGAAGGAATGAAGGGAGGAAGGAAGGAAGAAAGGAAGGAGGGAGGGAGGAAGGAATGAAGGGAGGAAGGAAGGAGGGAGGGAGGGAGGGAAAAAGGAAGGAAGGAGGGAGGGAGGGAAAAAGGAAGGAAGGAAGGAACGAAGGAAGGGAGGAAGGAAGGAAGGGAGGAGGGAGGGAGGGAGGGAGGGAAGTCAAACAAGCAGACAAGGATTATTAAGTCCATGCATTCTCAGAGCAAGCCAGTTCTGACCAAAGCCCTCAGGAACAGGATACTCTTAGTCAAACTGCTTCTCAGAAACATCATTTTCCTTGGTGCAGTGTCTGCTATCTGGACCAAACCCCGAGAGCTCTATCTCCAGGGAATCACAAAATAATTAAGCCAATATTGATGCCCAACTCCCCTTGTTATTATCTTTCTAAGCCAGGGTTTCTCAACCTCAGGACTATTGACATTTGGGGCCAAAATGTGATTAAACATATAAGGGTTTTGTTCAGGGAATTATCTGTGACTGAAAATAGGGAAGGAGATAGGGATTTCTGGGATAAACATCAGATCAGGATGCAAATCTTACTCCCAAGGAAAGGAAGGAGGGAAGGAAGGTTGAGTGGAAGCGCTCTAGACCCCCGTGAAGTCTAAGAAAGCTTTGGCCAGACTGTCAAGTTCCTTGAGCCGAGGTGGACCGAGGTGGATTGGCTTGATGTCCTGTGGGATGTTCAGGCAGTCCAGGTCTCTTCAGACTATTCTACAACAGAGAATGGGAGAGAGATAGACCTGAGACAAAATTGTAAATGAATATTGTTGCCCATGCCACGTGAATGTTGTTTCTGATCCTCTTTCCTAATTGGAAAAAGAAAATTCATTTGCCAAGACAATAGCTACATACTACAAGCCTGAGTCCTTACTCATCTGTTCTAGGAATGATTCCTCATCTGGTACAGCAGCTGCACTTGGAGCTGCTACTACTATTGTAATCTACAGAACTATTGGGATCCATCCATTTTCTAGAAGGTACTATTCTGGTAAATTAAATGGAGATATGGTAGCAACTACCACCCCTGCGTCCTTTAGGTCTTTAATGATGACACTAATCTCCACCATCCCCTTTCCCCAAGATATGATATTGGGGGGGTCTATTATCTTGGATGGGACAGAAAGGGGGTTGGGAAATTTCAAAGGTTTACACTTGGCCTTCCCTGCTATGATAACTCTTATTCCACAGACCAGGAAACCTGTGTGAACTTACTCCATTTCCAAATATATCAACTCCAATTGTGCAGTCCTCCAGGATTCCATTTATTACTTGGCCTCCATAGGCTCTAATTCTAACAAAGGGTACCATGGTGACACTTAGGGGTTCTAAGAACAGACCCTATGTCCATTAACCCTCAGTATATCTGGTTATCCCCCTTTCCCCCATCTGAGTAAGTTGTCATAAGTCCCTTGGGAGAAAGACAGAGGTAATTGTCACAGTATATTCTTGCCACAGTGCTGAAGGGTCCTTCCTCCTAGGTACCTGGTCACCTCTTCAGTTAATGGATTCCAGATCTGAAAACTGGCTCAGGTCAAGGAATTGAGAAAGGGATTTTGACTTTTTATTGGAGCAACAGTCCTCAGTCTCCTGATCCTCCACTCTTGCCTCATTTTTCTTTCAGTCTCATGGCTTCCCAGAGCTCCATCATCCCCATGGATGTTAATAAGCCCAGATCTGTGACTGCCTGTCCTACCATAATCTCTGGCATCCAGAGGAGGCAACCACTGAGCTGCTGATGCCCCTCTCCTCAGCACATTCCCTATGGCCTTGGTGAATGATTTGCCCATGCCCACTTCTTCAGGGTCTTTAGTCCTTCTTTTACCATCTGCTGGGCACCTCAGGCATTTCCACTTTGTGAGTGGTGGCCATTGCTTTATCCAGACTTCTAAGAGTTTGTGAGTCTGACCCATCGCCTACCAACTTCACTAGGTTGCTAAATCCCATGTCTCAAGAAAGCGCTCTTAAGTCAACTAATTCTTTCTTATCCAGTCTTACATTCCAGCCCCCTTGATCAAACCCCCTCAGAGTTCAATCCCATGAGTATTCCCCTGGCTCCTGCCAAAACATGCTAGATAATTATTACAATTCTTTGGATGCCAAGTCTCTTTCATGCTGGGTTGAGGCCCAGCATGACCTCAACTATGGTATACTGGGGTTTAGCCTTAGTTAATGGCTTGGCAGGCAGGAGAGGAGGTGGGGTCAGGTCCTGAAGGTGGCCTCTGTTATGGAGGTGAGATTTCTGCAGCATCCTTCAGCACCATAGAACTGCTAGCTCTTAATACAGAAGGCGGGCCACCTCTGCAAGCCAAGAGAGTTTGTGAAGGTTGCAGAGTCAACATCCGCAGGGCACTATCTAGATATCTTTAGCCCATGTTTCAGTATTCTAAATTTTCCCACCAGATCCCTGACCTTTGCATAATAGACCTGCCTTGGCTGAACATTCAAATGTCTTTGGAGTTCTGTGACTCTAACAGTTAGGTCCTCAATCTGCCTTTAATTACATCTGTCCTTTTACTGCAGGGGATACAGGGCTCTTTGAGAGCTACCACAGAAGTTCTCTGATTTTCACACTTAGCAATGCTTCCTAACAGCCCCAGCCTGCCAGTATCCTTCTGCGGGGCATTAATACAACATAGTAGTAGCCAGCCAACCCCACTATCTTTGTTTGCATTATTCCTTCCATATTTTTTAATAGCCTGGATCATTGCACCTTACTCAGTACTCCCCTCCACCTGGACATTTTCTTAGGTCATGATTGGTGAAATCTTTAGCAATTGACCTTTTGTCAGGGACTATCTGCATCTACTAGTGAGGACTGTGTCCTTTCACCTGCTGGTTAATGGGACAAGCTAGACCCAAATTCCAAGATCAAGGTTTCTTCTTCTCAGAAGAAACAAATGCCAAAATGAAATTAAAGATTTTATTCAAACAGATGCATGGGATACAATGAGGAAGGAACTGGAGAAGGCTGGGAGAGCCATCAGATTATCATGCAACTCTAATCCTGAGTGAAAGTGGAAGGGAAGGAAGGTTGGTTAGAAGCGCCATAGTCTAAGAAAGGTTGAGCAAACCTCTGGGGAACCCTCATGCTAAACACAGCTATAAACAGTGTCATGTGTCTCCCATACCTAGGGATGCCTGCCTAGGTAACCCTGCCACATTCAAGCATTAGCTGGGAGCAGCCTGTGGGAAGACTGGCTTCAGTAAAAACAGATTGAGGGGCTTTAGAGTGCAGCATCTGGAGGCCTTGGTCAATTATGCTCCTTGTAGATGAAGATCTGGAAGCCTGGAAGTTTGTAATTTATTTATTTATTTATTTATTGTGAGCTCATCTTCACTGAAGTTGTTTACCATTGGCATCCCAGGGTGTTCAGGTTTGGAGATGTCCCGACCGAGCAGTTTCTAATTTGCTTCTGCTGGAACCCTAAGTGTTTTACCAGATAAAGACTAGTTTTAATGTTATTTCCATTTGGATTACCTACTTCATGCAGGTAGTTCTAATTCAAACTCCATGCACTCACATGTAGGCTTACTTAAAGCTTTCTCAAATAACAAGCCATAATTTTCCCAATCTCCTCTTCATTGGTGGTGTGACAGTCATTCATGTTCCTAAAGTTACACACAAAAAAACTAAGTCCCATATTTTATCTTAAAATCAAGGATTAATTTTATTCTAAAAGGTTAATTTCCAGCAGTGGGACCATGAGTCAAAGAATTGTATGGCTTTTAACATACATATATAAAGTTCTGGGCAAGTCTATTCATTTACATCCCCATCAGAAGTATATAGATTTTGCAGCTTTTCTGATATTCCTATCTTTTTTTAATATCCACGAATTTCATAAATGTGAAAGTTTTCTCATTATTTTAGTCTGTTTTTATTAATTAGTTTTTGCTCATAAAACTGAACATTAACTGACTAAAGAGAAACAGCAATCTGAGGTGCTGCTGCCTGGGGAATGTTTAATCATATTCCATAGAATGGTCAGGAGGATGAAGATCCAACTTCTCTGGAGGTTACTGCCTAGCTCCTGAATCTTCCGCATTCCTGCACCCTGCTCTTTGGTAAGACCAATCCACTTAACCTACCAGGCTCTTTGAAACTTATTTTGCTCACGTAACTCCTTCTGTCTGGGCTGCCCTACCTTTTCATTAGCCTGGCAAATGCCTACTTTTCCATGAATTATTTTCTTCTTTCCCCCTCCCTCATCTCCACCCCAATAGATTTACCACTTTTTCTTCTGCCAGGATGTACCTAATCAGCAACTTTTGTTAATTCACAGGTCTTCTCTCCATATTCTATTCCTTGAAGGCAGGGACCATATCATTTTTATTTTCATGTCATCAGCATTTTGAATAGTGAGTGCGCACATAATAAATAAATAAACTGCTTCAGGATTATCTCCCAGAGGAGGTGGGAACGTGTAGCATAGCTTTACATTTATGTTTATTCTTTTTCCTTATCTGCCCTCTTCGCATTTCTTTTCTTTGGTCAATCAGCACACTCATTTATCCATTCTATCAGACTGCCTTCCATTATGGTGGTTTCTCAAAGGCAATAACAAAACCTTTCCAAAAGTACAAACAATCTGTGTTCACATGTTTGGAGGTTCCAGGCAGGTATCAAAAATCACAATGAATATTCTAACAGTCAGGCACTGAGACTTTTTTAAAATCTAGATGTGGAATGTTAAATTGAAAAACATATGGACACCAAATCAGAACTTTCCATTTTAACCTGGACACAGCCCTACTTTTACTAGGAAGCTGGAAAGAATGCTGGTAAGAATCACAGCTGCTCTTATGAATTTGCAACTTCCCAACTGCATTAGAGTTGATAGCACTTGTTCAGTCTCCAACATGCACAAGGAGGAGGTCCTAAATGGTTTCCAGATGTCCATGGAAAGAGATTTCTAATGGTTTGGGGCTGAGAAAAGAATAATAAAATGCTGTTCTTAAGATCCCTGCATCACAGCCTCTTTACATGTTGCTTTAAAGCAATGTTGAAGTGAAGGTATAACTGTCAGGATCACACACACACACACACACACACACACACACACACACACCCCTGGTCCCACACAGCAAATATCTCAGCAATGTTCTCTCTATCATTCCCAGGATAGTAATAGCTTAACAGTGGGCTTGGAGTGTGGGAGAAACCCCTCACTCCTCTTCCCATCTACATTCTCCCACAGCTCTAAGTCTAAGCCTCACTCACATTGGTCCAGAAGAAACATAAGGCTTATCCTATGCTTGACTGTGGGCCATGACTTAACATTAGAAATGCATGAGGAACAGGGTCTGCTGGAAGGAAATCAAGCAAAGGCATCTGTGAGCTGAAAATATGTTGAAAACATATTACAACATGATAACCTAGAGTTTTGGTGACTTTGCTAAACCAGAAAGAAGGAAAAAAGGAAAGAAAACATGTTTCTCATTTCTAGATTTGCATCATCTGGGGTAACTGAATACTTGTGCAATAGACTTCCTCAGGTCTCAGTCTCCAGTAAAGTTGAATTTAAAAGATGTTGCACCTGCTCAGTCTTCCTATAGCCTATAAAATTCAGGATTATTGAAACTATGTCTATAAAACAAAAGAGAGTCTTTAAACCAAGTCTGGTCAGGAGGGAAGGGAAGGCAGAAAGGCTGCCTGACACAATTGCTACTTCTCTCCTTTCACTGTACAGCTCCTCCTTCAGCCAATACAGCTGAGTTCAAGGTGCTTCCCTGTTAAAGTCACTTGACTGCCTTTAGTTCATGTCCAGTCTTGTTTGGTTCTGGAAGAGGGACCAGTTAGAACTGGACATAAAATCTCAGGGAGTACTCCCATACTACGGACCGATCTGAAATACACTGAGATGTACTGCCACTGACTCCTGGCTTCCTTACCAGGAATTATTACTCATTTGTGTATCATGTAGTCTGAACCAGAAAAAAGCACCAGAGTGGAGAGAAAACAACAGGAAAGATGTCATGAACAATACTTATGCAGCCGGATATCCATATACCTATACATGTTATATGCATAATAAATGAAGTGAACTTGATTTTTCTCCACACAAAATTGGTGGAATATTACTGATGACTTGGATATAGAAAACAAAGGATAGACCGTGATGAAAAAAAAAACCAGTG
This sequence comes from Pseudorca crassidens, assembly GCF_039906515.1. NCBI lineage: Eukaryota > Metazoa > Chordata > Mammalia > Artiodactyla > Delphinidae > Pseudorca > Pseudorca crassidens. The sequence continues at coordinate 31,987,261 of NC_090301.1, forward strand.
CAACAGAAGAAGAGGGCAGAAAAGAACATGATTCATAATACGTAAGGCATATACTGTATTAGAGCATTTATGTTCATTTTTTATTATGAAAACAATGTGGTAGCTATGTATAAGTTGGAAAATTCATAAAGGCAATAGAAATTTCTATATCCATAAGTAGTGTGCTAACACAGTGCTGAATGTATACTTACTAGACTGTGAACAAAGTACTCTACCAGTCTTGTTCACCACTGTTAACTCAAAGAATAACCTTAGGCTGCATGAATTGAGAGATTTTTCTATGCATATACACATATAAAATGGAATTATCTCATCACACTATTTTGCACTTGGCAGTATATCATCGATATATTTTCATGTCAATATATATTCATCTACAGCATTTGCTTGCTATATTTTATGATGGTTGTTTGTACCATAACTTACATAAGGGATCCTTTTTCTATCTGAGACCACTCGTAGGAGGCCTTTCCTCCCTTCTTATTCTCCTTCATCAGAGCTATTCCTCATTCCTTTTTCTTCTTTTTCCTTATGTTTTATAGCAGTATTCTCATAATTTTATGAGCATTATGGCTTCCTGAAGAGCTGGTTAAAAATTCGGACATGGGGGCTTCTCTGGTGGCGCAGTGGTTGAGAGTCCGCCTGCCGATGCAGGGGACACGGGTTCGTGCCCCAGTCCGGGAAGATCCCACATGCTGCGGAGCGGCTGGGTCCATGAGCCATGGCTGCTGAGACTGCGCGTCTGGAGCCTGTGCTCCACAACGGGAGAGGCCACAACAGTGAGAGGCCTGCGTACCGCAAAAAAACAAAAAACAAACAAACAAACAATTCAGACACGGGATCCCTGCCCCTAGAAATATGAATTCATTTGACTGAAGCCAGTCATAAGAACCTGTACATTTAAAAAAGATCCTTAATGCCATTTGCAGCAACATGGATGGACCTAGAGATTTTCATACTGAGTGAAGTAAGTCAGACAGAGAAAGACAAATATAATATGATATCACTTATATGTGGAATCTAAAAAAAAGGGTACAAATGAACTTATTTACAAAACAGAAATAGAGTTACAGATGTAGAAAACAAACTTATGGTTACCAGGGGGTAAGGGGGGAGGGGGAGGGATAAATTGGAAGATTGGGATTGACATATATACACTACTATATATAAAATAGATAACTAATAAGGACCTACTGTTTGCACAGGGGACTCTACTCAGTACTCTGTAATGGCCTATATAGGGAGAAAAAAGCTAAAAAAGAGTGGATATATGTATAACTGATTCACTTTGCTGTACACCTGAAACTAACACAACATTGTAAATCAACTATATTCCAATAAAAAATTTTTAAAAACCAAATGAATAAAGAATCTAATGCATGTAAACACAATCAGATAAATGAAAAAATGATCAAATAAACACTGTAAGGTTGGGAAAAAATAAATTAATTAAAAATTAAAAATAAAAATGGTCCCAGGTGATTCATCTGCAGGGGGGATGGGGAGACATTCTGTGAGAATCACCATTTTGCCAAACTACAGAATACTGCAAGCATGTTTTCACTCTTTCTCAATACTTTCAATCTTCCACCCTCTGGAAGCCCTGGCCTTGTTTTGAGAGGAATATAAAAGGTCTGCTTCTAGATCCCAGAAATCCAAAGTAAAGGACTTGGTGCTTACAGGTCTCAGCCATAGGAGGAGCCAAAACATATAGTCAGTCAGAGACACCCAGGCCTCATTACTTCTGCTGGCTCTGAAAACGGCAAAGATTTGAGACAAAACAGTGACAGAAGTACCCCCTCCTAAGGTCCTCTGATAAAATTGTAACCTAACTCCAATTTTACAGTTGCTTTTGAATGTGTGTGTGTGTGTGTTTGTGAGAGTGTTCAGTTATACCGTACCTCCGATTAGCCTACAAAAAGTCCAAAAAAGCTAGAAGCCATACTGGGAAGTTCCTTTGTTGTTTGTCCTTGCCTGCCCCAAGGGTGAAAGATAGGGTGGCAGAGTTCAACTTAGAAAGCCACTCTTTGTATTAATGACCAGAGCTATCCAGCAATGAAACAAGGTGACTCAAAAAGCAGACAGTCACTGGGCGTGTTCAAGCAAAGGCAGGATGACCACTCATCAGGACACAAAACAATTAGAATTAGAGGGAGGTTGGTGTAGATTATTAGGTGACCCTAAGGCTTGTACCAACCCAGACTCTATGGTTCTAGGGTAGGCTGGGAAGTCAGTGAATGTACAGCTTTGCTGAAGGCTTAATAAACACATGAATTTGTTCTTATGGGCTGTAAAAATCTAACAGAGGATTAGTGGGGAGGGGGTTATCTGGCAGAACATACAGCCCCATAGCCAATTTTACTTATCTTATTTTCTAAAACCCAAGTGTATTATGTAGTAGCTGCCTTATACAATATTCCAAGGTTAAGCTCAGAACTGTATTATCTTTTTCTCAAACTATACTTAAAGTTGAACTGATGGAGTATAGTCATAGAGCAAATTGGTGCTCCAACTGTACCTAAGCAGAAATCATGAATGGATAGAACAGAAAATGCATTAGTCCCAGCACAGGGAAAAGACAAAATGGGACAGAGTGTGGAGGAGGTAAGTCACTCTTCTATGCCATCACCTCTGGGCTGGGTTCTCCTTCCCAGGCCCCTCACCCGCTACACACCAGCCACGCTTAGCCGAATTCACTTCCACGTGAGGGCTTTAGCACAATTTCCCCTTCTACCTGAAATGCTCTTCCCACACGTCTTAATAATCGGTGCCTTCTTGTCACTCAGATTTCTACTTAAAGCTCATCTCATCAATGACATCAGTGACCACCCATGCCAGTGCAGGTCCACAAGTCCCTCCCTATACTCATTTTGGTGCTGATCATAGCCTGATACTATCTTATTTATTTATGATGTGTTTCTCCCTATCAACTCAATAGTTCCAGTGCCTAGAGCAATGCTTCACACATAGTAAACACTCAGTAAATGTGGGTTGAATGAGTGGATGACTAAATGAATAAACACGCTTGTAAAAAACTTTCTTCTTGCAGAGCCTGCTGGGGGGCCGTGTTACTCACGGTACTTTAAACCTAAGCCCTGACCGTAACTTAGCCTTCACATCTTTGCGGCATTGATGGGAAGGGTGAAAACTGGAACTGCCGCTTCAAGGCTGTAAACACTTTTCTGTCTCGCAAGGCGGAGACTCAGAAGAATGTTTGGTAGAGACCAGTCTGTGGTTCTGGGGAAATTATTGGAGTAGGCCTTCAGTTTATAGAACAAAGACCCTAATAATAAATACAGGTGTCTGAGACGTGTCGCACCAGGAAAACGAACTGCTCTTCTGAGAATGTAAAAGGTTGTCTGTAGGGTGGGGAGAACATGCTTCCTTTGAAGAAATGTTTCTTTTCTAAGAATGAACTTGGATGGTGCTGGGCCTGCATGTCTGCGCTGGTTCCCATGGAGCAGGATTTTGTATGAAGAGAGGCATGCAGAAAATCTGTTGCTAGGACCTTGAAAATGAAGGATGTACAGACTATTTCACTTCACGGAAAAGTCAACTGGCCTGGGCTTCGTGCCACCCAGTCAGAACTCTGTCATTACAACCCAACTTGTGGTGCTGTGGAAACCCATGCGACCCCAGCTCTGAGAAAGCTTTAAGTCAATCCATCAGTCAGGCAATCAATAAGCAAGCTGCCCTTTACTTTTGGAATTCAGAAAGGGAAAATATAAGACCTCACACACACACACTTATCCATACACATATACCTCTGTATGTGTATTGTCTGTAAAAGTACTGGCCTGTTACATTCTGTTGTGATGGTGTATAATCTACTCTGTGAACAGGATTGACCTCCTTTAGAAATAAACTAATCTAGGAAATAAAAAGAGCACTGGGAAACTGGACCTTGGAATGAGTTAATAAGGAAAAGCCTCCCACTGTTTGGGACTCACTGTTCTGAACCTGGACCCTGAAAAATTAACAAGTTTTCAGAGTGCTCCTTACCAACTGTTTTTCTTTATAGTGAAATGACAGTATTTGTGACAATCGCTTCCTAAATTATTATAATAAACCCTTCATCCTCACAAAATAATTTGTTTCAGTCATTTGGTCATGTGATAAGTGTTCGTTGAGCACCTGCTACGTGCCAGACACCTTGTAGACACTGAAAAACAGTGGGAAGCAAACCAGACATTATCCCTACCCTTGAGTTGCTCACTATATAGTGGGGAAAGACACGTTAGTCAAATACAACAACCCAATTTCAAATCATGAAGAGAGCAAGGAAGCCATGGAAATGTTTAACAGAGAGGCCTCCAGTCTAGGGAGCAGAAGAGGCTCTCCTAAAGAATTAACCGTTCTTGAGCCGAGATCTCAACATTGAATAGGACTACACTAGGCAAAGAGGAGGGGAAGAATATTCCAAGCACAGGGAGTAGTGTGTACAAAAGCCCTGAAGGAGAAGAGAACATGGCACATTCAAGGACTGGCAGGCAGGCAAACAGGCTCCAGATACATCGAGGTCCAGGATGAGGATGGAAACACAACGTGAAGGAGTCAAATCATGCAGGTCTGTGCGTCATGGTAGGGACCTTTGCCTTTATTCTGAGATCATGAGAAGATTTGCAGGGCTTTGGAAAGGTCGTTCTGGTACAGGGCGGGGGTTCCATTGGAGAAGGCAACATGTGACCCAGGAGAAGCATTTAGATGGACCAGTCATTAAGTGATGGTCTCTCAGCTCAAATTGATTCTTCTGTACTCTGCATTGTGATGCTGAGGCTAGGAGGCTGAAAACTACGTTTCTACTTTTTTTTTTTTTTTTTTTTTTGCGGTACGCGGGCCTCTCACTGTTGTGGCCTCTCCCGCCGTGGAGCACAGGCTCCGGACACGCAGGCCCAGCGGCCATGGCTCACGGGCCCAGCCGCTCCGCGGCATGTGGGATCTTCCAGGACCGGGGCACGAACCAGCGTCCCCTGCATCGGCAGGCGGACTCTCAACCACTGCGCCACAAGGGAAGCCCTACGTTTCTACTTTTGACAACCGGATCCATTTTGGCTCTTGCCAATAGAGGCACTAGAAGGAGACTGCAAGGCTGAAGCAGGAAGAAGGGACTTGCTCTTCTCCATCTGCCCCATGTTTGTGTGAACATCACCCCAGGGCACCGAGGCAGCAGCAATGCCTTCCATTAGCATCAGCTGAATCCACATTGCAATTTTTTCTAAGATGTGCAGAGCTAGTTTCATTACCCCTACCCACACTCCCCAGAGATGCCAGCCCTGACTGGAGACCCCTCCTCAGAGGTCTGGGTCCCAGGCATACAAGCCTCCTCCTGTAAGTTTCTAAGTTTTAGTCATTTTAACCCCTTCTTCTTGTTCCTCCTGCCCCCGGGGGTGGTCGTTGCTGTTGCTGCCTCCATGATACATTAGAGTTCTCTTTTTGCTTCTCAATTACCTACTTCACATCACTATGCCTGGTTAACAATTCTTTATGTTAAATTCTCTCTGTCCAAATAGTGTGGTTTCTGTCCCCCTACTGGACCCTGACAGATACAGGGAGCTACCGTAGCAGACAGTGAGGGGTTTAGAGAGCAAGGAAAATGGGGAAACATAGCTTTTTACTTGAAGTTTCTATTCCTACTTGACTGCTCCATAATTGATTTGGTCTTTAAGATTATGAGGAGAGGGTCTGTCTTCTTGTGAGTAATTGGTAGAAACTAGGTTCACAAAAGGTACCTAATAAATATTTATTGAATTCATCTAAATGGGCTTTATAAGAGTTTAAAAGTTCTCAAGGAGCATCGTTATAATTTCTAATTTATTCCACCATCTTTCTAAACATATATGTTTAGAAATAGGTATGTCTAGAAATCAAAGTCTGGGAAGATATAATTGCCCAGTTGACTGTACTAAAATAAATGGGAATATTGTCTAATAATTTTAATGCCGGATTTTGTAAAACACCCTTGAATCCTACTCTCTGATATGAGGCACAAGTTATTTTGCCCAGCTTGATAACAGATTCCCTTTCAAAGACCATTTCCTCAGCAGAAATGAAACACACGGACGTTGTTTGATTTAAGGTTCATATTTAAATGCCTTGGGAGAATAAAAGCCACGAGCTTTCATTTAAATGGATTATGAAAAAGCAGCCTTACATCCCCAATGCTATTAATAAAATATTTAAACTGTGCAATACCTCTATGAAAATGTTAATTATTCTTCAAAGAATATAACTTTTATTAAATTTTTATTTTAATTTAAAATTGCAATGATTTCTTTTAATGTTTGTGTCACTGTACTTGTCAAAGCTATCAATTCACAGAATCAGTACTCTATGTCAAGTTAGCCAAGTTTTTTTCCTTGAACTATCTAAATTTTCTATTAGAAAATTAGTCTATTAGATTCTAGCTCATCTTTCCATATTATAGTATTTCAAGCCACATCATTTTCTCTTATCAGTTGTGAAGTCCTATCGATTTTACCTTTTCAGTTCTTTCACATCCATACCCTTCTATCAGTTTCTTCTTGCACTGCCCTGGTTGGCCTTTGTTACCGCTTACTTGTACTATTGCAGCAGCCCCCTAATAGGACTGCCAGATTTAGCAAATAAAAATACAGGTAACTCAATTAAATATGAATTTCAGATAAACTACAAATACTTATTTTGGTACAAGCATGTCCCAAATATTGCATGGGACATTCTTAAACTAAAAAAATATGTATTTTTTGCTTATCTGAAATTTAAATTTAACTGGACACCTTGTATTTATCTGGCAATCCTACTCTTATTTTTTTTGGCTGCACTACACAGCATATGGGATCTTAGTTCCCCGAACCAGGGATCGAACCCGTGGCCCCTGCATTGGAAGGGTGGAGGTCTTAACCACTGGACCACCAGGGAAGTCCCCCTGGCAATTCTACTCTTAACTTATGTTTTTATCCTCTCCTTATCCCAATTCATCTTTTACATATTTCTGCATATATCTAAAAAAGTACTTCTGATAATATCACACCATCACTACTACCCTTTCCCTGCTTTTAATTTTTCAGGCAAGAGGAAGTCATTGATGATTTTAAAATACAGGCACCTTACCCTAGCATTCAAGACTATCACAGTATCCACTCAAAATGACATTTTGGCATTTTAACTTCATTGTTCTCAATTGAATTTCTGCTAGTCACTGACCCCATAACTCCATGTTTTCCTGTCTTGTCAACATGGGCCAACTTTAGAATATCTTTTTATCATTAAAAATTCATTTCAGAAACAAAGAGTAATACTACCTATACAGAAAGCACTCAATAAATATTTATGTTTTAATTGTAATTGTAAAATTATAATTATCAGCATTGTCTTGAGACTCCAAGCAAAGAAAGGAAAATGGATGAGATTTTTTTTTAATTGAAGTGAAATAATAATCCAATTCTTATTGCACATTTATTATATGGAAACCCAAAGCTCCAACCCAGAAAAGGATGTAATACTCTATAATAAATGTAAACACTATTGTGGAAACTAACTCACAATGTTAAATCCTTGACACATGAGAAATCAATTACAGTTATCTAAAATGGAAAAACATGGCATCTATATGTTAATGAAGACACCCCACCCATACCCAAAATGCTGCTCCAAAAATAAGCTGCAGTTGTTTTCTACTTTCTACTGTCCTTGAGTCACAATTTGTTCTTTCTATTTATATTGAAGAACCCTTTTGAATTTCTGAAAGTTTGTCCTTTATTCTAAAATTTGGGTATTTAGCTTGAACTCATATGAAATACATATTTTAATTTTGCAAGTGTGGTTTAAAAAAAGAATAAATAAAATAATCTCAAACATCCCAAATAGATTTTATTATAAGTTTATAGACAGACACACACACACACACACTCACACAAGCCATCAGGATCCCAGCTTTTACATTAATTTCCAGCTGGGTGTATTAAGAAGGGTAGATATTAACTTTATTTTTAATGGCCCTTTTCAATTTTTTTTCCTTCAGAAAGAAAAGCATTTTTATTCATGTTTTTTTTTTTTGGCCACACCACACGTGGCATGTGGGATCTTAGTTCCCCAACCAGGGATGGAACCCACACCCCCTCCATTGGAAGCATGGAGTCTTAACCACTGCACCACCAGGGAAGCCCCTGTATTTGTTTAATTGAAGTATAGTTGACCTACAATATTGTGTTACTAGCCCTTTTTAAACACCAGTAACAACAGTGCTTGCATTATGCTTTCCTTCCCCCATAATACCCACTTACATGGAAACTTAAGGTGAGAAAAGAGATTGGCTTCTGAGAAATGATATAAAACAACTTACAGTACCTGAGTTCAATGACTCAAGATGGTGAGGTAGAGACAACCTACATCTCCTTGACCTCTAGTTTTACCAGTTTACACATTTCCAAGTACTCTACATAGATGCTTCACAACCTGCTTCCTTCACCAAGCTTCAAAAAATCTCTCTCCCGCTTTGAGAACAGTTAAATTGCTTCTGTATTAAGAACACCAGATGCTAGTCATAATGGAATCCCTGGCATCCTCGAAGTGCTGGGGAGAATGAAGCATGGGCGTGGTTAAGGGTGAGACCTCAGACAACTGGGAAATGACTCTGGTTCTTCCCAGGGTCATTCAGTCCCCACGATAATGAATGGATGAGCCAGCACCTTCCCCTACTAGAGCTGCTGAGTTGGCCTCCAGGAAATGAAATGTCTCCACCAACACCAAACCCCAAACTAATGAGAGGAGCAGCACTTCTGGCTTTAATCATACCCCCACTCAGCTCTATGGAAACAAGACTGCTAGTTTGCAAAGAAGCCAGAAATAACACTTCCTCTACTGGTTCAGGCAAGAGCCGACAGACATGTTGAGAGGTCACCGGGTTCCTGCTTCTCTACCTAGAGCTGTGTCTTATTTACAAAGCATTTTGGAGACTTGTACGTTTGGTTGGAGAAGGGAAAAAGAGCTCCAAGAAGAGAACTGTAAGATCATATGCATCACTGTGTCTGGCACAAATTAAGAGCTCACCTAGTGGGTGCTGGAGCTGGCCGCCCCCGGCCCACGGAGCCAGTGTTCAGCCTCGCTTCTCAACTCCCAATTCGGTGACACCATGTGGTTAGTTTGAAATTAGCCGCGGTGGGAGTATGTACACCCTGGCCAGCTGCAATGCTCCGAGCCCTCCTCTCCTTCCCCAGAGAGCCGGTTGTTAACCATTCACCAGCTCAGTTAATGCTTATTGTTGAAATGTATGGATTGCTTATTGCGTTCCAGAGATTTTTACATATGCCATCTTACTTGATCGTCACAACATTAAAAGCTGAATATAATGGGCAGATATTAGTGTAAAGTAGCTGTGATATCTGTCATCCCTCAGAGAGCCAGTGTTCACTATCATTGCCTTCATTTCACTACACAGATGAAGAGACAGTGGCTCACGTGATGAAGTAATCAGTCCAAGGTCATCCAGCCAATACGGGCTATTGAACCAATGCTGGGGACTTGAACCAAGGCTGGCTGAAATGAAAGCCTCTGCACGCTCTGTCACACACACCACTGCCTGACCAGGGCAAAGCCAGCAGGGCACTGAGCTGCACTCTGTAGCGATATTACACAAAGAATAAGAAAGTTGAGTTCTTAGTCCTCAGTTCATTTGCTAGAAGCAGCACTGCCTTGCCCTTGGAACCAGGCAAGCAGCGCCCCTACCCTGGCCCATTTCGGGAGCACCTGTGATTTGGAATGCCTTCCTTGAGCTCCTCTCCAGTGCCTGGGAATACCTAGAATCAGCAGTACCATCCAGGCAGGAGCACAAACAGGGACCTGTGTTGGCCCATCCCTGCTTCTCCCTTCGGGGATGCTCTTCCACATTCCAGCCCTCTACCCCAGCCCCTGTACCCACCTGGGGAGGGGTCCACATGGCCCAAGGAGCTCTGGGATCATGGCCCCATGGCCAAGGTTCATTCCAAGAAGGTGGACTGCTAAGCGGATTGTTCCTGCTGGCCAGTGGGGTATTTCTTGCATGGGTCCTTACAGTTATTGAACTGCCAGAATGGTGCTGACATCCTAATTTGGGAAGAAGCTTATTCATATCAGACACAGGATGAATTCAGCGTTTAGGACAACCAGCAACTCTTGTGGTAGGCAGAATGATGGCCTCCAAAGATGTACATAATCCAACCTGGAACCTCTAAATCTCTTATGTTATATGGCAGAAGGGACTGTGCAGGTATAATTAAGGTACAGACCTTAATTAGGGAGAATAGTCTAGATTATCCAGGTGGGCCCAATCTAACCACATGAGCCCTTAAGAGCAGAGAACTTTCTAGCTGGAAGCAGAAATGAGGCAGAAGGGAAAACTCAGAGAGATTCAAAGCATGAGAAAGACTCAGCCTGCTGCTGCTGGCATTGATAATGGATTAAAAGGGGGCCACAAGCCAAGGAATGCAGGTGGCCTCTAGGAGCTGAGAATGACACCTGGTTGACAGCCAGCAAGGAAATGGGAACCCCATTCCTGTAACCACATGGAACTGAATTCTGCCAACAATCTGAATGAGCTTGTAAGCAGATGCATCCCTAGAGCCTCCAGAAAGGATCACGGTCCTGTCCACACCTTGACTTTGGCCTTGTGAAATCTGGAACAGAGAGCCAGCTGAGCCATGTGTACCCAGACTTCTGACCCATATGACTGTGTGATAATAGATGAATTACTTTAAGCCACGAATAGGTAGTAAGTTGTTATGGCAGTAATAGAAAACAAACACAGGCCACTTGTTTGAACCACGTGTACAGGCCGGTACATGGGCTCTAATCTGTCCACGTCCTGACCAAAGTGCTGCCTCTGGCTACAGCACTGAGGGAAGCAGGATGGGGGCAGGTGCGCTTTATGCTGTGCACCCCTCCCCCCCAGTCCCCCTCTCACCACAGGCTCTTCCAAGTGATGTGCCCCCTGCCTACAACTGGTTGGTGACCTCATGCTCTCCTGGGTCAGTGTTAAGCTATGCCTGGCATGGGACACCCATTCCTTATATGAATAAGCCCACACTCTTCTCCACCTGCCCACGACCACTTCACCTCTCCTCCCAGCTTGGGTGGTATATGAAAGAGGGAGGTGCAGTCATCATGGAAGAAGATCACGTTGTAGGAATGCAATGATAATGATCTAACAATTTCAAAAGAATATGTGATTGGAAGATACGCTGTTCCACCTTATGCTACAACATTCTGAACATGGCCAAAGACCAAATGATCGTTCACATTTTCCTGTGCACTCTGAGTATGACTTGCCTTTGTGATCATCCTCAGAGAGGTCCAATAACAATCTCAGAGACAGGCACTGGAAGCCAGTATTCACAGGCAGCCTGATGGATGTTGCAGTATCATGACTGATGCTGTAATCAGCATTAAGTAAATGAAATGAAGGGATGGCAGAGGCTGGAAGATCTAGACTGTTTCAATACCAACAGGTTCTGAAGAACCATGGCATTGTGATAAGAGCGTTGTACCTTTTCCTCATGGAAGATATGAAATTATCCAGGAACAGTGCATTTGACAACAAAGAGGTGGTTGCCAGACCTAACCAAGGATCTTCATGTGCACTAACTGGACAATAAGTAAATCCATAAGTACCTCTTCTCTACTCATTGTTCTATATCTTCATTGACAAATCATATGGGCCTCACATGGGTCCATATATTTTTGTGATATGTTTTTAATTAAGTCATTTATACAGACAGGGACCCTGGAAGAAAAATTTGCCCAGACCCCTGCATACCCCAAGGCAAACTTGGCATTGTTAAACCCTTCAGCAATGTGGTGGCGACGGGCTGATTGTTCCCCTCCATGAAATACTTGATCGCTGACCCTCAGCCAGAACTCCCCTCACGTCCTAGACAACGAGTGGAAGCAGCAACATGGAGCAGAGGCAGGGGCTTCTCCCAAGTCCACTGCCACCCTGCCTGGAATGGAACCCACATCACGCCTCTCGGTCACCCTGTGTACATCCCCGCCCTCCCCCATTAACTGTTGGGGGACTCCCCATGTTCCCTGCCTGCATAAATAAGGGGTGGTGTGTCATAGGCAAGACACTCAACATAGGACCTTCCCATGGTCCTGACCACTGGTCTTGACCGACAACTTCTGGTTGACTTTTCTGCAGAGGTTAATGCCAGGTCACTAGAGTGTAATTTGGTACAGACCATCAGATCATAGATCATTAGAGGCAGAAAGCACCTTAGAGGATCATCTTCTCCAAAGTCCACACAATGCATCTTAGGATACTGAGGCCCAGTCAGTTCCTCGAGTCTCCACAGGGCAGACCCAGGGGTCTGCACCCAGTGATGGCAGATGGTAAAACGATATGAGCTACAGAAGGTGGTGGTTAAGGACTTGAGCTCTGGGATCAGATTGTTTGAAACTATAGTTCAGTTTTTCCGTAAGAAAAATGAGCATAATATTAAGTTGGCCAAAAGGTTCATTCATTTTTTTCCGTAAGATGACTCTAGTAGCACTCAGTTGTATTTAACTTTGTTCGAAACAATTTTGCTAGATTGTATTGTGACAGCTGTCATATCAGAGTGCATTTTTTAAAAAGTTATCAAAACTGGTGAATTTTTGTGAAGCCATTCTAGTATTGAAATGGAAGAAATAGAGCAACATTTTCGGCATATTATGCTTTATTATTTCAAGAAAGGTAAAAACGCAACAGAAATGCAAAAAAAAAATTTGTGCAGTGTATGGAGAAGGTGCTGTGACTGATCGAATGTGTCAAAAGTGGTTTGCAAAGTTTTGTGCTGGAGATTTCTCACTAGACGATGCTCCACGATCAGATAGACCACTTGAAGTTGATAGCGATCAAATCGAGACATTAACTGAGAACAATCAACGTTATACCACGCAGGAGATAGCCGACATACTCAAAATATCCAAGTCAAGTGTTGAAAATCATTTGCACCACCTTGGTTATGTTCATCGCTTTGATGTTTGGGTTCCACATAAGTGAAGAGGAAAAACCTTCTTGACTGTATTTCCGCAAGCAATTCTCTACTGAAACGTAACAAAAACTTTCCGTTTTTAAAACAAATTGTGACAGGTGATGAAAATTGGCTACTGTACAATAATGTGGAATGGAAGAGATTGTGGGGCAAGAGAAATGAACCACCACCAACCACACCAAAGGCCGGTCTTCATCCAAAGAAGGTGATGTGTATATGGTGGGATTGGAAGGGAGTCCTCCACTACGAGCTCCTTCCAGAAAACCAAACGATTAATTCCAACAAGTACTGCTCCCAGTTAGCCCAACTGAAAGCAGCACCCGATGAAAAGCGTCCGGAATTAGTCAACAGAAAATGCATAATCTTCCATCAGGATAACGCAAGACCGCATGTTTCTTTGATGACCAGGCAAAAACTGTTACAGCTCGGCTGGGAAGTTCTGATTCATCTGCCGTATTCACCAGACATTGCACATTTGGATTTCCATTTATTTTGGTCTTTACAAAATTCTCTTAATGGAAAAATTTTCAATTCCCTGGAAGACTGTAAAAGACACCTGGAAGAGTTCTTTGCTCAAAAACATAAAAAGTTTCTGGAAGAACTTTTGTTGCCTGAAAAATGGCAGAAGGTAGTGGAACAAAACAGTGACTACGTTGCTGAACAAAGTTCTTGGTGAAAATGAAAAATGTGTCTTTTATTTTTATTTAAAAACCAAAGGAACTTCTTGGTCAACCCAATAATAATAGTGCCTAACTCATAAAGTTGTTATGAAAATTACATGAGAAAATATATGCAAATGGTTTAGGACAATGCCTGTGCTTAGACAGCACTAAATTCACATCACTCATACTACCATATAAGGCTGCCTCACTGGTCAAGCAAGTTTCACCTAACTCTACACCTAAGCCAGTGCACAGCGGAGGAAGTTCATTCAACAGGCATGAGTGTGAACCTGCCACGTGCCACATACTATGCTGGTCCCTGGGGGAGTCTGCACAAAGACTTTACAAGATTACGGACACAGATGGTAGGAGCTGCCACACTCCAACCTAGAGGCCATGCTTGCATGTAAAACATGTGGTCCTTCCTCCTGTTGATGTTATCCTTAAACTCACTGCAGCCTGTCTTCTGACTGTGGTACTTCCTTGCTCTTGCTAGGGTCACAGGATTACCAAATTCAGAGAACACATGTCTACTCTTATCTTTATTGATATTTGTCTTTCTTTAAACCATCCTTGAAACTCTCTCCTCTCTTGGAGTATTAGTCTACTCGAGTTGCCATAACAAAATACCACAGGCTGGGTGGCTCAAACAACAGACATTTGCTTTCTCATAGTTCTGGAGGCTGGATCTCCAAGATCAAGGTGCTGGCAGGGTTGGTTCCGGTTTGACCTCTCTTCCTGACTTAAAGATGACACTATCTCTCTGAGTCCTGACATAGCCTCTTCTCTGTGCATGCCACTTTAGAAGACAGTTTGGTGATTTCTTACAAAACTAAACATACTCTGACCATATGATCCAGCAATCATACTCCTTCTTATTTATCCAAAGTAGTTGGAAACTGTGTGTCCACACAAAAATCTACACATTAATATTTATAGCAGCTTTATTCATAACTGCTAAAACTTTGAAGCAACCAAGATATCCTCCAGTATGTGAGTGGATAAATAAACTGTGGTACATCCAGACAATGGCTATTATTCAGTACTGAAAAGAAATGAGCTATCAAACCATGAAAAGACATGAAGGAATTATGAGTGCATATTACTAAGTGAAAGAAGCCAATCTGAAAAGGCTAAATACTGTATAATTTCAACTAGATGACATTCTGGAAAAGGCAAAACTATGGAGACAATAAAAAGATCAGTGGTTACCAGGGAGTAGGAAGGAGGAGGGATGAATAGATGGCGCACAGAGGAATTGGAGGGCAATGGAAATACTCTATACAACACTGTAATAATGGGTACATGTCATTACACATTTGTCCAAAACCAGAGAATACACGCCAAGAGTGAACCCTAATGTAAACTATAGGTTTTGGATAATAATGTGTCAACATAGGTTTACTGGTGTAATACATGTGCCACTCTGGAGGGGGATGTTGATAATGGGAAGGCTGTGCATGTGTGGGGGAGGGGTATATGGGAACTCTCTGCATTTCCTCTTAATTTTGCTATACACCTAAAACTACTCTAAAATACTTTTTAAAAAATTAATGGATCCCTCATTCATCAGATCCAATCAGTCACCAGGTTTTGTTGAATCTACTCTCCAAGTGGCTCTCAAATCTGCACCGTTTTCTTCACCCACGTTACTTCTGCATTTCTTTCTAGCCCTGTTCTAAATTCTCTCTCCCCTGTGCCTCTCTCTCTCTCTCCTCTTTACACACACACCAGCCATGGAACAGGTTCTCACACCTCTACGCCTCTACACATGCTTTTCCTGTGGAAACATCTTGGTCATCCTTTAATCACTTAGCTCAACTTTTACCTCCTTCAAAAAACCTTCATGAACTACCTCCCATCCAAACTTTGGCTGGGCTCCTGGATACAACAGTATTATAGGATGAAACACATGGTATGATGATGTCTCTTTTCTGATGTCCAAACACCGCTGAGGGTAGACACTGTCTACCAGTCACCTCAGTATCTGGAGCACCAAAAATCGTGAGAGACAGTGGCTAGAATCACAGACTTTGGAGTCAAGTGATGTGGATTCAAATTTTCCTGCCTCTTAAGCTCTCTGAACCTCAGTTGTCTTATCTTTCAAATAGGGGAAGGAATTAGATCTACTACATAGGATAGGGTTGTTGGAGGGATTATTAAATGAGGTAATAAATGTAAAGCACTTAGTGTGATGCTTAGTACATAGGGTCTTAGTAAATGGTTACAGAGTGAACTAATATATATATATATATATATATATATATATATATATATATATATATATATATATATATATATATATATATATATACACATAGTCCCTACGCTCCCTTGGATCAAGACTTGCTATTGGCAATGCGGAGGTGAAAATCATAATAGAACAACCCCAATTCATTTGTTGCAACAATGTTGGACTAAGCTGGACTGTCTGAAATAACTGGACCAAAAACAGCAGGGTTTAGGAAGGGGGGTGCTCTCTGGAGGGTAAGCTTGCCCAGCACGATTCAGGAAGTTCCATTCCCTGGCTTCTCGCCCTTCCCGCCAAGCCACTCGCTCCTTTTCTCACCACTATGCCACACGCCCTGCACTGAGACTGCACCTCTGTGCACGCGTGGAATTATATGAACTGAAAACTTGTGGTGCCAAAGTGACACAGTACAAACCTAGTGAGATATGACACTTTTTTCCCCATCTAAGTAGAAGTGGCCATTTTGGCTCTAATTCTGATTTCTTGTAAAATCCAAGGAGATACTGACTAAATGAGTTAAGAAAAACCTGATTATCCCCACAGAGGTTTTAAGGACTGAAGCTCTCCCATTTGGAAGTTTCTAGAAACATAACCACTATGTACAATTTATCGATCTCCATGAATGAAAAATAACCCATACCAATCCAATACTATAGCTCACCAATAATGTAGATTTCTAAAGAGGAAAAAGAAGAAGAAAAACTCCCTTAAAAAATATTTAGAAGAAGTCAAAATCTCCTAGTAGAGTAAACTTTAAACAATTACATTTGAAATCATTCTCATGGTAGCCAGGATTTTCAAAGTTAGGGAATAAAGTATTTCCTTGCTATCATGTTTACTACTGGTAGTTTTTGTTTTGTTTTAGTTTGGTTTTTAATAATCTGTGTACAGCAAGGTTTTTATTCTCTTTCTTGGGGAAGGTGATACTGGTATAGTTTAGTTCATATCATGGACAGTTTGTCATTCCTTTTGACTGCCTACCATTTATTTGAAGAGTTGCCTTTCTTATGAGTCTTCAAGAAAGTCAGAGCCCACCTGCCACTATAAAAACTGAAATGTCGGATACTACCTTCCAGGCATCCCCTGCAAGTAGTTATGGGCCCAGGATCCAGGACCCACCAATCAGAAGCACCCACTCTGGACTGTGAATCAGGTACTAGTGACACAAAGAAGCAGCAACTCTGGGACCCTCTCTAGAGGTGGCGGCATTTGCAACAAGATCATGTTTCCATGGCAGCAGTGGTTTCATGCTGTCCCCATCCTCTACCTGGAGCACAAGTGTTGCTGCGTCAGCGACAGAGTACAGTGTCCGGCAAGGGCAGTGGCGGTGGTGTCCTCACCAGAGCACTGTGGGGCATGACTGTGGGTATCGTGCCCTGCTCCTGTAGCTCCAAGCCTGGTTCTCCTATTCTGCCAGCAACCCTACAAGCAACCCAATGTCTTTTTTTTTTTTTTTTTTTTTTTGGGTACGCGGGCCTCTCACTGTTGTGGCCTCTCCCGTTGTGGAGCACAGGCTCCGGACGCGCAGGCTCAGCGGCCATGGCTCACGGGCCCAGCCGCTCCACGGCATGTGGGATCCTCCCGGACCGGGGCACGAACCCGTGTCCCCTGCATCAGCAGGTGGACTCTCAACCACTGCGCCACCAGGGAAGCCCAACCCAATGTCATTTTAATAAGTGAGGTTAAAGCAGCTGATGTCTGTTTGCATTGCCTACAACTAAGAATTCTGACAGATTCTGAGAACCTAAGGGGAGAATAAAAATTCAGAAAGGTGGACCTGGGCTGTTCCCACCTCTGGGGAGTCTTAGGCCAGTAGTGATGTCTCCTTCTCTTCAGACCCACCACCAGAGAGCTGGCCACCTATGGATGGCTTTTAACATCTCAGCCTGCAACTATGTGTTCAGTGAAGCATAAAAGAAAATAGATCAAAGCGATGAACTGTACTGTACTGAATGTGGAAGTGTCAAGAGAGAGCAAGCAATAGGCACCCATGAACTGTGAACATTTGAAACCACAGATTGAAAATCTGTGCTCCCTTGGGTCTTTCTCTTAGTCTGTTTTGAATAAGGCTCCCATTTCCTTTAAGGTAACTCCAGAGGTATGCAAATAAGAGGTTCAGACTATTTACTTAAAAAAAAATTAATTCAACAAAACTTCAGCAAGGCTGTAGCATGTATAGAGTACCTAGTGGGGTTTGTGAAAGACTCAGAAATGAATTAGAGGCAGGCGTCGACATCTATCCATTTATGAAAATGTCAAGTTACATGCTCACACAGTACTCCAATTAATTCCAAGTGTTGCATTCTTTTAATACATCCTATAATAAATATTTTCTGTTAGCAAGGAAATCTTGTTTAAAAAAAAATGCTTCCAACATGTGTGAAAAGAGTTTATTCTCCTACATAGATAAAATATATTCATGCAATCTTGTATGCACTAAACAATAATATCCCAGACATTCTGGAAAATCAAAAATTCTGGATATAGAAAAATCTCTACCTGGCCCATAGATTACAAACTTTAGATGTACGTACTCTTTAAAATATTTGTTTCTACAAGAATTCAGAAAAATCCTTCATCTTCAGGATTCCTCAGCCACGGCCTTTGGGGTAACATCATGAACTCTGATTTTGTTGTGTGAATGCCAGATAAAAGAGAAGGAAATAATTTTACTTAACGCACAGTTTTGAGAGTACAATACGGAGTCAGATTTCAGTGTGGTCTCTTTCCAAATTAGTCTACTTCCAATAACAGGAATGAGAATAATAAGATTTCAGTGCAGGCCCCTGGAGGATGGCCTGCTGGGCCTGGGGCCATCCTGGCACACATGGATAAGGCTTATAGCAGGACCAGATACAGTGTGCTCACAGGAGCATACAGCTGGCCTTGGGCCCTGCATTCTCCACCCCACTGGGTAATGTCAGTACGTATCCTGTTGTACCAAGAAAGCCTAGGCAAGACCTACTGCTCCCCACAGAAAGCCCGGGGTCCAGATCAAGTCCATGGCCACATGTTTGCTGTCATTCTGGGTCTTCAGATCCCTGGGACTCCCCCAGGGATCCCTGTATTTGGTGTCCCTCTTTTTTTTTTTTTTTTTTTGGTTTGTTTCTTTGTTTTTGTTTGTTGTTTTTTTTGCGGTAGGCGGGCCTCTCACTGCTGTGGCCTCTCCCGTCGCGGAGCACAGGCTCCGGACGCGCAGGCTCAGCGGCCATGGCTCACGAGCCCAGCCGTTCCGCGGCAAGGGGATCTTCCCGGACCGGGGCACGAACCCGTGTCCACTGCATCGGCAGGCGGACTCTCAACCACTGCGCCACCAGGGAAGCCCTGGTGTCGCTGTCTTTTGCAGCTTGCCTTCTCCTGCTTCTCCTCTGTGGGTCCTTAGAACAGGTCAGTTCTGAGAGACCACTCACCGTCCATCTGCTGCCACACCCCACACAGGGAACTCCCCAGGAAGAGAAGACATAGAAATTCAACTTACCACACTTCCACGTGCTCCATGTTCTTTGTCCTGTGATCTAGGTCTTTGGGGTGACAGTATGGACCTTCCCTTCTGGAAATCAGTGGCCTACAGTCCAATTGCCCCACAGCTTCCCACTCAGCCCAGTGCCCCACAACCAAGATATTTTGGCAGAAGTTGCAGAAAACTTCTTGAGTCAACAACAAAATCTTTTCAAGATTTCATGCTCAATTTTTGCTCAGAAAGTAACCCTACAGGCTCCTCCACAAGGGTACAGGAGGACCACCTAAGGCTGAACATGATCCATGTTGGATACTGTGGTAGAATAATAAATATACTTGGTCTTTGTCCCTGGTTCCTGGTACAGAGCTCCTAAAACCTTGGGATTTCCTGAGTGAGAGGAATGTCTTTTACTATTCATAATGAGCCCCTTTCAATCACACCTGAGTTTATGCTAATACAGTGACTTTGGGTAGGGCCCTTAGATAGCCTTAGGGTGGAGCTGATCACAAGAAAAACCAGGTGATCAGTGTTGGAAATTTCCGCCCACTCAACAGTCTTGGAGTCTGGGAGGGAGGGACTGGAAATTGGGTTGTAAAAAGTCTTGAACAATGATATCGGGAGAGCTTCTGGGTTGTAAATACACTGACGTGCTGGGAAGCTGGAGAGCCTGCAGAGGGCGTGGGAGCTCCTCGCCACACTCGTCTCATACCTTGCCTTATGCATCTCTGCCATTTGGTTGTTCCTGAGTTTCATCCTTTATAATAAACCAGTAAACATAAGTTTTCCTGGGTTCTGTGAGCCATTCTAGCAAATTGCCAAACCTGAGGAGGGGGTCATGGGGACCCCCAATTTATAACTAGTTGATCAGAAGTACAGGTAGCTCGGAACTTGTGACCGGCATCTGAAAGGGGGCAGTCCTTTAACTTGTGGGATCTGATGCTAACTCCAGGTACACGAGTTGAATTGTTGGACACCCAGCTGGTGTCAGAGAATCGGCTGCAGTCAGAGAAAACATCTGAGGCACATCCACGACTCCACTCTGGGAAAGACTTGGTCACTAGGGCCTTAGCAGACATGGCCTGTAAGTGCCGCAGTTGAGGAGTTCCCTCTTTTCCAGAATCTAGTTCATTTTTCTCTTCCCTTGCCAATGGAAAAAGTTAAATGCAAATTCTCGCAGAGGCCACAGAGCAATAAATCATAGCCTAGCTCTTGAGGGATGAGGTATATTAGTCTGCTTGGGCTGCCATAGCAGAATACCATGGACTGCGTGGCTTCAGTAACAGAAATTTATTTTCTCACAGTTCTAGAAACTAGATCAAGGTGCCAGCAGGGTTGTTATCTGGTGAGAGCTCTCTCCTTAGGTTGCAGATGGCCACGTTCTCACTGTGTCCTCACATGGCCTTTCCTCTGGGTCCACAGAGAGAGAGGAAAAGAGAGAGAGAAAGAGAGAGAGTGGCGTGGGGAGAGAGATCTAGTATCTCCTTCTCTTCTTATAAGGACAACAGTCCTATCAGATTAGGGCCCAACACTTTGATTTCATTTAACCTTAATTAACTCCCTAAAGGCCCTATCTCCAAATACAGTCACATTGGAGTCTAGGGCTTCAACATATTAATTTCAGGGGGACACATTCAGTCCACCATAGGAGGGATGCCTGTATTTGTTTTCTAGAACCAAGCTGAGCTGCATCACTACCTCCAGTTACTGGATCATAGGATTTTAGGATGTGAGGGATGGAAGGAACATCACCTCCCTCATCTTATAGTGAGGAAGTTGGGTTCCAGGTGGGTGGAATGACTTGCTCATGGACATAGTTTCAGAGTACTGAGGCTGGGAGTAGAACCCAGACTCTCCCCTGCCACGTCAGTGCTCTTTGCCTCAGGAATGCCCAAGGGGTAGCTCTTAAGAAGAAACTTGGAAGAACTTGATATTTTAGCAAGGGAGGGCTTGAGAATATTACCTGCTACCTGACAATGAAAGATTTTCCTTGGGGGAGACAATGGTATGGCCAATAAAAACCCATTACACATTCCTACATCCAACACTTGGGGTTTTCCCCTGTCAGAATAAGGATAATGGTGTTAGCCAGGCCAGATTCAAAGATCGTAGTCAACTCCATGTCTATAGCCTAAGCAACTCCCTCTGAGCCTATGAGGGTTTTTCTAAAACTTAAAGGGGTGTCAGTGAGCCTTCATATGCCTTGACCTCATTACCCGGGAAACATACTAATATCATGGTACAACCATCAGGACCTAGTGTCCTACCCTCCCCTTGGTCATTCTCACATCTCTTTGGCCAATCAGGAGTCAAATGACCAAGACTGAATGCAAACACCAGTTCCTACTTTTGTCTCAGCTTTGCAAAACCAGGTGCTTCCTGTTGGCAACCCAAAGCGATCCTCTGATAAGCCTCAAATAATCCTGGCACTAACTGCTGAGCCAGGTGCCCCGTGACAGCTGGTCTGCCCCTCTGGGACCCTTAGCACCCCAAAGACCCTGAGCCCCAGGTCTTCCTTCAGACTGTGCTTCGTGGATTCGGCTCCAGCCCTAACACTCACCACTCTTTCCTGGACTAGTCTTCTCCAATTCAGCCTAAATACTGCAGCTAAATTAACCTCACAGGATACCTTTTCTCTTTCTCACCTTCAAAATAATATATACATTATTATATTTTTAAACATGACCTCAAGACTTTATTGTATTCATGATAAAAGAAAAGATGAGGCTTAGAACTGGATCACTTGGCCTTCCTCACCTTAATTCCTCTCAGATCAGCATGCTTGGATCTGCAGTTGGGCTCAACCCATTCAAACCTCAGCACCATCTTCTTCGCGGTTTATGTATAGCTTATTATCGATTACGATGTATACTTTAAAAGGTTGCACTATGGACATAATTCACCTTTCCAATTCTCCTCTGCACTCTGGGAAATGGCTTTTCTCAATTAATTGAGGGAGAAAAGTCCACTCTCCCTTTTCCTGAGTTTGGTGATCTCATCATGCTTCAACCAGGGGCCCCCCTGCACAGTCACCATCCTACTCCACCCCCAGGGGCAGGAGTAACAATAGTAGTTCCACCCCAGAGTGTTGTCCCTCCTCTGCCCACAGGACCAGAGCGCCCGCCCCATTTCTCGGCTGGGAAAACAGCACCCACAACATTCTCTCCCCCAACCCTACCATGCGTCAGTGATTGAGCACGGTTAGGTTGGCTCCTAAATAAACCTTCGAAGAAAACTTAACGATGGAAGAGGTACAATTTTCCTGCTCTTTTTCCCCTCCTGACCCCTCCATGAGCCTCTTACTGGACAATGGGGATACAGACAGTCCCACACTTGCAATATAGAGAAGACAGGTGTTGGACCTGTAACCCCCCAATTGTGATGTGAGTTCCAAAGGAGAGGGAAAAGTGCAAAGCACAGAGTGCATAAGGAGATCCCATAGAGTCTAGGGGATAAGGCAAGGCCTCCTTTAGGAAGTGACTTTTAAGCTGAGATCTACAGCATGAAGAGGACTTACCAGGATAAGGATGGTTCCAGGCAGAGGGCAGCAGCAGATGCAAAAACCCCTGGTGATGGCAAAAACCCACGAGTGTGATACTTTCCAGAAACTAAAGGAGACCAGTATGGTTGGACCAGGGAGAGGGTAAGGGAACTTAGAATGGAAATAGGCAGATGACAAAGACATGGAGACTCAAAGGAAGAAAGCTTAATATGAGACAGCCTTACGAGGAACAAGTTTCTTCTTTTTATGTGAGGTCTTCTTGATCTGTATAGAGGACAGAGGGGCTTCTCCACCAGCCCATCCCCCTTTCTTGCTACCCTCATTTTTTCTAAAATCCAGAACCCACTTCACGCTCTCTAAACAGTCCTCCCTGACTTCCCTTGCCTACCCTGCCCTTCACGGCACTCGGGGTTCCCTGTGTCCCGATCAGTGGCCTTCCCTAGGCCAGCTGGTGCAAAGAATAAAACACTGGGACAATAGAAAGCAGAAATCACTCCAACTCCTGGTCCATCCCCTTTTCCAGTAAACTGTGGGAAAATGCAAGCCTCACCGGATTTTTTTAAATGACGTCTTGGTCATTTAATGTAGAAAGAAGGCTTTCCTGGCTGTGAGAAACATGTTAGCAAATGGAATCCCGGGCATGCAGTGCCTTCCTATGCACAGCTGCATCTCAAGGCAAAATTTCTCCCCTTGTTCCAAAGAGAGTATTATTGATAGTCACCAAAAGTGTTGCATTTACCAAAAACGAAAACAAAAACAAACTAAGAAATGAGAAAGGTTTTCACCGGCAAAAGGGAGGTGTGACTAGTTTCTAAAAATCAAATCAACCACGTTGCGTCTGAAAGTATCACAGCCTACTCTCCTGATATTGCAGTAAAGCATATGGACCCATAGATGGCGCAAGGTGACTGCTGAATAAATACCTGGTTCCAGATCACCTCACAGAATGAGTCAGGTCTAACCCCCGCCGTCTCAAGGCTGGAGAGCCTCCAGTCCATCTCTCTCATCTTTGCTACGACCATGTGGCTTCCACTTCTCTATTTCAGTTACGTAATCATAGAGGAGGACTCAGATTTCACTATCTCTTCAAAAAATCTTTCTGGTATTTTAAATTCAATGCTGAACAGAAATTAGCCCAAATTCCTTAGACTGGTGAGTTTCATCCCACCCCTATCCTCAGTGGACAGACATGAATCTGGCCCAAGTGCACTGCATGACAACTCCAACTCTTTCTCGTGTCTGTCCTTGGCCTCTGAACCTTCATGTTTTCCACAACCTCCTTTGGTTTTACTGCCAAGACCTGGTCACAAACACCAGATCCGTTTGGACAGCGAGAGTTTGAAGGGCTACTTCAGGTTGTTAATCTAAGTGTTTTTATTTGTTTTGTGATCATCATTTATAAAGCCCTATCTTTGCCTAAGTCCTCACACGATGCAATGAATGTGGTGGAGTTACTCCAATTTGGAGGCAAGAAACAAATTTAAGAGGCCAAGTGTTAGCATTCTCTAGGCTTGTGACATCAGGCCGAAGACAAAGCCCAGTGGCTGTTTCAAACCATCTGGCTGTGTCTCTCCACGTCTTGTTCATCTGTGTCCTCCTAATTTTGTTTTGTTGTTGTTTGTTTGTTTGTTTAATTACCAGAGCTACAGAGGTGATCTATAGTCAGTTTGTTATTAACTGTTATAGTTTAGAGAATTCACATTCCTGGGTATAATCATAATGTCAGTGCTGCTAACGCTACCCCCACTTTGAGAGCCCTTCCAGAGTGCAGGCACTTTCTAAAGTACTTGCTTAACCATGTCAACTCATGACAATCACGTGAAATAAGTAAAGCACCGTCATTAATCCCCAATTTATAGGTGCGGAAGCTGAAGCACAGAGAAATTAAATCATTTCAATAGAGATCACACAACAAATAGTAGAGCTGGGATCTGGGCACAAGCCATCTGGCTCCGGTGACCACATTCTAACCCACTAGACTAATGCACACTTAGAACTGTTACTGGGGCATGAAATGAACTAAGTTCATCTTCCCTCTCCTTGATAAATTTGTGACAGGTTGGCTTGAGGTTGAGCGTAGGAGTGGAAAGAGCTCCCTCCTGGAACCTCATGGTTCCAAGTCCACGCTGGTCGAGGGAATCCAGTATAGACCCAAGTAAGGCTGCCGCAAGCACTTGGTCAGGCTTCCTAAGTGCAGAGTCAGGGAAAGTTAGTGGAGCTCTCATTACCGAGAGAAGAGTAGGTAATATCGCTGATTTGGCCTCTTCCATTTGTTTCTCATTTCTAAAATGAAAATTCCATACAGCTCACTTTAGCCTATACTACACAGGAGTCCCTTAATGGAGGCAATAAGCAGTATTGCCCTGCTGGGGGTAACCCGCTGGGGGTAACCTGGGTCCAGAGTAGGTGGCCCCTCTCTATCAGAATTTCAATGTGTGGTTTCAACACTGGCAAGTTTGTCAAGACTAAATAAAATGTAATGTGCATTTGGTGGCTCCTCAAAAGTTAAACATAGAATTACCATATGATCCCTAGGTGGGTGGAATTGAAAGCAGGAACTTGAACAGAGGTCTGTACCAATGTTCCTAGCACCATTATTCACAGTAGTGAAAACCTGGAAACAACCACTATGTTCTGAATGTTTTTGTCTCCCCAAAATTCATATCTTGAAATCCTAATGCCCAATGTGATGGTACTAAGAGACAGGGTCTTGAGGAGGTGAATAGGTCATAAGGGTAGAGCCCCCACGAAAGGGATTAGTGTCCTTATAAAAGAGGCCCCACAGAGATCCTTCACCTCTTCCACCATAGTGAGAAGTCGGCCTTCTACAAGGCAGAAGAGGGCCTTCGCTCAGAACCAGACCATGCCGCCGCTCTGATCTTGGACTTTCAGCCTCTAGAACTGTGAGAAATAAACTTCTGTTGTTTATAAGCTACCCAGTCTCTGGTATTTCATTATAGCAGCCTGAATGGACTAAGACACAACCCAGATGTCCATAGTCAGGTGAATGGATAAACCAAATGTGGTATATCCATACGATGGAATGTTATTCAGTCATAGAAAGGAATGAAATACTGATGCTTGCTACAACATGGATGAACTTTGAAAACATTATGCTAAGTGAAGCGAGTCAGTCACAAATGGATAAATGTTATATGATCACTTATAGGAGGTACCTAAAATATGCAAATTCATAGAGGCAGACTGTAGAATAAGGTTATTAGGGGCTGAGGGCAGATGGGGATGGTGATGGGGTCATTGTTTAGTGGATACAGAGTTTCTAATTCAGCTGATGAAGTTCTGGAAATGGATGGTGGTAATAGGTATACAACACTGTGAATGTACTTAATGCCACTGAATTGTATACTTAAAAATAGTTAAAAGAGTAACTTTCCTATTATGTGTATTTTACCACTATAAAAAAATTTTAAAGTAAATTGCCTAGGAAATATGGGAGAGACTGCCAGTTGCCTAGCCAATCTCCATTCTCCTCTTTTTCTTTGCTAACAGAACCTGATTTGTTGGGGAAAGCAATGAGCCCTGCTAAAATTCTATGTTTCCCAGGCTCCCTGCAGATAGGGATGAGCATGTGACCGTAAGCTGTGCAATGAAATGTAAATTTCTTGCTAATGAATGAAACTTCTGGGAAAGTTCCTTAAAAGGTGAGGGTGGGAGATGCTGAATCATCTGTCATACTCCCTTTTACCTTTGACTTTTTCCTCCTTCCAGCATGGAACATAGGCATGATGGCTGGAACTTCAGCAGCCATCTAGAAACCATGAGGATGGAAGTCAGCACTGGGGAGGGAGAGCAGAAGGAGAGAGGGAACCTGAGACATTCATGGCATTGTGGAGCTGCTACACCTTTTGTGGAATGCTTATGCCTGAACTTTACACATTACATGAGAGAAAATGAGAGCTCCCCTCTAGTTTAAACCAGTGTTTTTAAGGTCTCTGCTACATTACTAACTGATTCAGCACTTTAATCCCCATTGTTGTTATTGTTGCTAGTGGTTTTATTACCAAGAAGGGGGCTCCCTAGGCCAGGGCTGGTTTGGCAATATCAGAAACACCTATAAGACTGGAGATGTTGTAAAATGAGATATCCACAGGCCTGATACTCACTAGAAGCCAAAGGATCTGGTAAAACAGACCCGCCTGTTCCACAGCCACACAGGCCATCATAAAAAATGGAGACATTGTTGCCTGTCCCCGGAGGCAGCCACATTTTTTGATGCACTTCCTCTCCAGCAAGCTCAAGTGCGGAAGAGTTTTCTGCTCCACAGAGTGGAAAGAGGACCGGAAGACATCGGCATCTTTTCCTTGCCGGATTTAAAGGAAAGCTGAAGGTTTCTCGAAACGCCTTGTACAAGATCACGACGAAGTCAGCCGTATGGAATGACTGGCTCATCATCTGGGTGAGTCACTCCGACACCTCCTAGTTCCTTAACTTCCTCTGATTCACTGGCCTCGCCAGCACATCACCCCACACCAACAACTTCCGGCTGCAGCCACACCCTGGACTTCGTCAGTGGCAGGAGCTGCTCCGCCAGAATCTCTGTATCTCACATTTCACTGTTGTTCGGCCCCTCCCCCCTGCACTTCTGTTCTTTGACCTCGTTGTGATGGTCAGTCCCATGGGCGTGTATGTTGGTTCAAGGACTTCCAGTACTATCTATCAAATTTAAATGCACATGCCTTTTGACTCAGCAACCCTCTACCTAGGCATTTATCTTACAGATCATTGGCACATGCTCAATTAACACGCATACAAGATAACATATCTGGAAGAAGATTTTTTTTAAAAAAACTTATCAACGAAGGACTTACTAAATTAATTGTGGTACACCCATTGGATTGAATGCTAGGCATCGATTTTTTAAATTGAGGCTTTTAAAATCTATATGCAATGATATGAAGAGTTCCCCAAGATACATTTGTAAAAGAGGCACAGTAATCTATATGTACCACTTGTGTGGGTATGAATAACATATATATTACCTGTGTCTATAATATATATATATAATATACACATATATAATACCTATATCTATAATATGAATATATATATATATAATATCTATATCTGTAATATATATACACATACATAATCCCTACTATACTATCTCTAAAAGTATATACAAGACACTAGCAACAGTAGAAGATGGAGGTGGATGATGAGAAAAGAAGACTTATTTTTCACTGTATATCTTTTCATACTTGAATTTTGTTCCATGTGCCAATATTACCTATTCAAAATAATTTTCCAAAAAAAGTTCATCACAGAACTGTTCCCTGCTCTCCTAGTCTCCTCGTAGGTTTGCTGTGTCTCTGACCCTACCAAAATGCATGGTCCATCTGTAGCAGACACTCTCAATGCCCAGTCTTATCCCCTCAGGCCTTATCTTTCAGTGTGCACTGGTAGACCAGACTTCCAACAGTCAGTATCTCTTTGACTGAGGCTTTCCTCTGGCCACCAGAGTCCTCTGTATTCATACGTGTGGCAGCCCTCAGCCCATGCACGTTTGCCCCAGAGCAGTCGTAACCAATGGCTAATGGGAAGTGGTGTGTAAGGACACGGTCCCCCATGCCCCTCAGGGGAGATAACGCTGAGATGCATTTCCACACTGGCTCCCAGAGTCCCCCTGCAGGATTAAGCTCCCCTCCCATCGTCTGCAGTGTACATCCCTTATTGACTTGTCTCACTCCTCATCTCTCACTTACAAGCATTTTTCCTGTAATCACCTCCCAGTAAACTCCTTGCTCTTGACTCTCTGTCCCAACGTCCGCCTTCGAGGATCTGAAACAAAGATGCAGGCTTTTCAACTACACTGTCAACTTCTCTTGACCTTCTGTGTACCTCCCATGGCAAACCTCCAAGTGCTCCTACCTCAAACAGCAAGCAGTCTGGTGCCCCTAAGAAAATCACTGAACCATGCCAAATAACCCTCTCCAAATGCAGTATTTACAACCTCAAGCCGGCTGGTCAATGCTGCTGAAAATTCCTGGTCAGTTTCTTTCTCCTTTCCCGGAAGCAGCATCTTCAAACTGTAACTAAGCTTGAGTCTAGAGTCCTCCTTACTCCCATTTCCTTCCTTCAGAGTCACCACCTACTTCCCCAAGAAAAGAGAAGCATCGGCAGTGAACTCCTGGTGATTTCTATATCTAAGTATCGCATACATGCTTATTTTCCCTGATGGATAAGTTTTCTTCTTTGGGATTTTCTTTGTGTGTGTTACAGAATGACTATGGTACCAGATGAGGGAGGTAGGTTCACATCCTGATTTGCAATTTACCAGTCTTGTGACCTTGGCCAATTGACTCAATCTCTCTCCTCTGTAGTAAAGAGATAGGAACAGTACCTACTTCACATGGCCGTCTGAGGAGTAACTGAGTTAATATATGTAAAGCACAGAGATCAGAGCCAGACATATTGGAAATGCCCAATAAATCTTAGTTATTAGTTTTTGTATTTTCCAAATGTTCTGCAATGAACACTTGTTACTTTTGAAATCAGAAAAACTGAGTAGTAGTATACATATATGGATGGAGGTTCACATATGGTTTCTTGCAAGACCAGAGGTCTCTATTTCCCCATGATAACTCCTCCAGCCGTACTCCCTAACTTAGCCTCTAATTTGTCACCTAAAACTCTGACCCATTAGCTGTCCCCCTTCTCACTTCTACCTTCATTCTCTCCTTCTCCATTGAATCAGCCTCAAATATGCTCAAATTTTTCTCATTCAAAGAAACAAATTTCCTTCCACCCTGCTGTTATATAAAATTAACTCTTTCCTGTCCCTTGTTGCCTACCTTTTTCACCTCATATTGCCCACCAAAATCAGATTCTCACCCCTGCCATTCTAATAAGCTCCTCTAGCAGTGGCTTCTGACCTCAGTTACCAAATTACCATTTTTTTTTAAGTTCTCTTCTACTGAACCTCTTTCTACAGCATTTGAAAATGTCTGTTACCACCTCCCTCTGTTGAATGAGTCATCATGACTTATGGAGCATTTACCATACATGTAGTATTATGTGCTCTTTTAGGCACCAGAAGTATAGTGATAAGGACCATCCAAGGTTGTGTTCCTCCTAGGAAGCAGACCCAGAGACAGGAATTCAGTATCAGTAGTTTTCTGGGGAAAGGGATCCCTGTAAACACTGGTAGGGGAGTGAGGAAGTGAACAGAGGAAGTGAATAAGCCAAGCAGTATGGGTAACTTGGCTCAGTCCTGCTTTGGGCCTCTCAGGGACAGCAGAAAGCAAGCTTCAGCACTGTCCCCCACGGGAGGTGAGGAAACACCTCACCTTCTGCCACCAACTCTCACCCCTCGGTAACTTCCCAGCACCTCCAGCAGGCCTCACATGGGGCCAGCGTGCCAGAGGAAGCCTCAGACAGAAAGTCGCAGATGCCTGCAGTGAGAAGCTGCTGGTATCTATGGTAACAGGGATGTGTCAGGGGCATCAGCGGAGTCTGCTCCAAAGACAGGCAAAGTTCCTGTTCTGTGTAGCTTCCAGAGACAAAGAATAAAATGCAAGCAAAACATGAACAATGTAATTGCAGATAGGGCCGAATGCTATGCAGAAAATGAAACAGTGTGATGGGATAGCGATTGGGCATAGGTGTTATGGGCTGAATTGTGCCCCCTTGTATGCTGGAGTCCTAACCCCCAGTACTTCAGAGTGTGAGGAGATAGAGGTAATCAAGTTGAAGTGAGATCATTAGCGTGGACCTTTATCCAATATGATTAATGTCCTTATGAAAAGGGGAAATACAGACACAGAGAACCACATGGAGGGAAGACAGTGTGGTGAGATGCAGGGAGAAAACGGCCATCTGCAAGCCAAGGAGAGAGGCCAGGGGCAGATGCTCCCTCACAGCTCTTAGAAGAAACCAACCCTGCCAACACCTTGATTTTGGACTTCTAGCTTCCAGAACTATAGACAACAAATTTTTGTTGTTTAAGCCACCCAGTCAGTGGTACTTTGTTACGGCAGCCCCAGCAAACTAATACAGTGGGTGTCTGCTCATGAGGTGGGGTGGTCAGGGAAGACCTCTCTGTGGAGGTGATATTTAAGCTGAGACCTGACTTAAGACAGAGCGAGAGTGCAAAGTCTGGGGCAGAGCACTTCAGACCAAGAGGGCAGCAAAGGCAAGGGCCCTGTGGGGATGGACTTGGTATGTTCAAAGACTAGACAGAAGGCTGTTGTACCTGGATTTGGTGAGTAAAGGGAGAATGTACAGGATGGGGTCGGAGAGCTGGGCAGGGCCAGATGTGGATCCATTTAAGTCATGATAAGAAGCTGGGATTTTAGTTGAAGTGCAATAGGAAGTCATTGGAGGATTTTCCTTAGTGAATGGTGTGATCACTACTTTGTGCTTTTGTAGAGTGTTCTGTCTTCTGGGTGGAGAATGGTCTTGGTTGAGGGGGGACAAGATCAGAAGCGGGGGGACCACCAAAGAGGCTGTTGCAATTGCCCAGGAGAGAGATAGGAGGCTCTTGGAGTTGTGAGGTGGGGGGTTCTGGATAGAAGGGGAAGAAGTGAACAAATTCAGATATGATTAGGAGTTGAATTGCTAAGACTTGCTGATGAGAGAAGGGGGGTGGATAATCAGAAAGATACCTGTTTACTTCCTTAGGTAGCTGGGTAGAAGGTGAGCCATTTACTGAGATGATGATGCCTGGGAGAAGACAAGGTTAGGGCAAGAAGGGAGGAGAACGCTCCTCTTCCCTTGGCTTTCAGGGTGCTGCCCTCTCCTGCTTTTCTCCTTCCCTCTCTGTGTTTCTTCTATGTTTCTTCTTGCCTCCTGTTTCTCTATCCACAGAAATTTTGGCATTTCATATTCCTTTCTCCTTGCTCCCCTCACTGTCCCTGGGTGATTTCAGCCATTCCCAAGACTCTGGTACCACCTATCTGCCAATCACTCCCAACTCTGCGTGTCCAATCCAACCTCTCTCCAATGGTCCTGTCAACTGTAAAAAATGCACAACATGAGAGTTGTGAATTAATTTTTATTTGAGACAAAATAAGGCTAATAGCCTGGGAGACAGCATCTCAAATAGCTCTGAGGAACTGCTCTGAAGAGGTAGGTGGGGGTCAGGGAGTGTCAGTACATATGTGATTTCGGTGAGGAATACGTGCTGTCAAGCACACATTTTGGCAGAAGGTTGCTGCTAGTCATAAGGAGCAGATGTCTCTGTTAATGATTTTAGTGCTTTTCTACATATGAGAAGATGCAAGAATTTGGGCTTATAAAATCTTCTCCTAAAAAAATATCTAACAATCTGAAGGCCTGTTCTGCCATTTTTTCCCAGAGCACAGAGTGCCTCGTTCCTGATCTCCACCCTGAACTCCTTCAGGGTGTGATGAAGGTCAGCGACTGCAGTAGCTAGTGACTTAATCCTTGTAGAGGCAAATGGCGGGTGACAATTTTTAGCTGGCATTCCAGAACTATATTTTCAACTGCCTTGTAGGTTACACACCTGGAAATTCAAACTAAGCCTCTATAAGCCCATTCATGCAGGCTCATCCTCAAATCTGCTCATCCTAGTTGATTCTGCAACTCAGCTAATGGCTCAACCAACCATCTGACCTCTCTTGTTCTCGTCTTCTCCCACTTCCACCCCACATTTTTCCCCAAGCTCCATCATGGTTAAATGTGGTTATGACAACTGTCACTGTGGAGATTTAAAAAACAGGAGAGCATTAGGCATTAAGATTTTAAATAGCATTAATGATTTAGCTGGAAATGGAAATCCTGTTTCCAAGACATCACTCTAAGGTTATGTGAAATATTGTGAGGTTATCTGAAATATTTAGTGATTGGAATGATTTTTTTGATGAAAACATAAATCTCCTAGAGAAAAGAAGAGGAAAAAAAAATTTTTTCCTGGGCCGGAAATTAGGAGCCAAACATTTAAATATAGGCTTTGTCACCTATTTGCCATTTGTTCTTAGCTAATAAGTCATTTACCACCTCTGTGCCTCAGTTTTCTAATCTGTCAAATGGCTATGAAAATTAATACAATTCCTACTCAACACACAGGGATGTTTCACTGTAAAGGAAAAAAGATTATTATCATGAAAAGTGTCAAGGAGGAAATAAATGGAATCAAATAGAATATTAAAAGAATAATCCATCATGACCAAGTACGGTTTATAACAGAAGTAGAAACATAGTTTAATATTTGGATATCTATTACTATTATATTACTATTACTACATTAACAAATCAAAAAAAAGAAGTCATACAATCATTGAGAAAGATGCCCAAAACCCATTTAAAATAATTCAACATTAATTTATGATTTTTAAAACTCTTACCAAGCTTAGCAAATTTTCTTTTAATTTTTGGCTTGCTCAGTTACATTTGTTATGTGTTTCTCATAAGTGTAGTTTTAGGGTGAAAAGTTTCAAAAGTCGATGCTTTCAAAAATTCTTTTCAATTAAAAAAAACTACCAAAAATGCTTATCAGTGACAACAAGCATGAAGGAATAGAATTTGAAATAGAATTTTGTTATTTGAAATCATCTTAAAGGCTTATATTTATTGCATTATTTTCTTTTTGTGAATATTATTGGTCATAGTCTTAATTTATGGGTGCACAGTCTTAGATCAGAAATGCAATCTCCGATAACATCTGTGAAAGAACACCTGCTCTGGGAACAAAGATGAGCTCAACAGTATAAAGGCAGTGGCACAAAATGAATTTTGATATTTCTTTTCCTTTTCTTTTTTAAAAGAAATTGCAAGCTTTCCTGTCTCTTTCTAGCAACTCATGCTGACTATATCTAATTGGACCACAAAGACCAGTCATTCTGCTCTCCCACCCCTGGCCTTTCTCGCAGCTTCCACACCATGGAGTGAATGCTGGCAGTCCTGAATCATTTCCAAGTCACTGGCAATGCAGGGAAGTTAGCAGAGCTTGTATTTGTCTATTTTCTTCAGTGTAAAAGTGATTTGCCTAGATTTCAAGCCATAGAATCATGGGGCACTGTTATTGAAAGGAATCTGAGCAACCCAGTCTAGACCAGTGACTTTCAACCCCAGCTGCACATTAAAAACAGTTAATGATGCTCAGGCTTCACCTTCAAAGAGCTAGATTTAGTTGGTCTGGTAAGGGACTCTGACTCTGGTATTTTTGAAAAGCTCCCCCAGATGATTCTAACATGTAACCACAGTTTAAAACCGCTACTCTAGTTAATCTTTTCATTAAATGAGTAAATTTAGACCCAGAGTGACCAGCCGATAAGGGCAGATCTCATTGACTTATAGGTAACACTTACCTTAAGAAGATTTCCAGAACTTAGAAGGAAGTCAAAAAACTGTGTCTATTTAATGCCTTCTTAAAACACTTCAGCCCACCCAACAGTCATCTGACTCTCCAGGGGAAAGTAACTCTTATTTTACTTCCTATTACTATTAACTAAGGTCCTGACATTTTTAAGTCTGTAAAGGTTAGATGTTAACTTGTAGAGAATGAATACTATACAAATGAGTTTTTATATAATAGAAATAAAAATTATTTCTGTTCCACTGAGAAGATAAACTGAAAGGTTATAATTTTATTGGCCTGTGGGACATTAATAGTTTTATATCTAATTGACCTAACTTATTCCAACATATTTTTCCATTTATATTCTCTCTCCCTTTCCTTCCCTTCCTCCTTCCCTCCTAATAGATCTGCCTTTATCATCTTTCTGCTTACCTCATTAATGAGAAATAAAACTTTGACACTTGCTTACTAAGTATTTATATAAAAATTATGAGTATAAAATCATGAGCATTATGTTTTGACACTTGAAAATGATGTAAATTTTATTAGGATGTCCTAAACCATTAAGAGACTTTAACTGATCATTTAAGATGTAATTTATTCTGTTCTCCAAAGAAATTACTCATCAACCACATTCAGAAGCCATAAAGTTGGAGACTTTTGCTCCAGGCAAAATGGAGTAACAAGGACCTAACTAACCCTCCCTCTAAAAACAAAACAAAACAAACAAACAAAAAACCACTAAAAGTAAATGGGAAAACTATATGAAATTACAGTTGTTAGAATCGGACACCAGGCAGCAGAGGACAATGATATCTTAGAGAGAGAAAACAAATGAGGAAAGCTCTATGATTGTTTGAGCTTACTGCCTTGAAAGAGTTTCCAAGACACAGTTCAGGGAGGAGATAAAGCTGGGAGTCCAGGAGCCAAGGCAGCTAGAGTTTTGCAGAGCAGAATATCAAACAAGTATCACAGAGAAAGCTCTAGAGATCTTGAGAGGGTCCCCATTCAATCTTCAGCTAGGAGCTGGTCAGTGTATACATATAAGGAAACTACCTGAGGTCAGGGAAAGGATTAGAGGAAATAATACTTGTTGCTCACACAAGGCTGGAAATTGTTCCTGTTCCTACCAGCCAGAGTGGAAAATCTTATATTTCTTGACCCATTGGTTAGAAGAATCAGTAGTGAGGGAAAATTGCCCATAGACTGAAGGCTGCTCTTGGTCCCACCTACAAAGCTTAAAAGCAAGCCTGAAAAGAATCAAACTTTTTCCAAGTAATTTAGCTGTATCCCAGAATAAGTATCAAGAATATTCATAGGAATATAAAAATAACCAGCACCCACAATGTAAAATTCACAATGTGTGGCATCCAATCCAAAATTACCAGGCATGCAAAGAAGCGGGAAAATACAACCCATAATAAAGGAAAAAGCAATCAGTATAAACAGATCAAGAAATGACAAGAGATACTAGAATTAATACACCAGGACATTCAAACAGTTATTATAACTGTTTCATATGTTCAAAAAGGAAGGATTAAGTATGTTTTTTAAAAAGACATGGAATATATAAAAATGACCCAAACAGAACTTCTGGATATTAAAACTATAATGTCTGAAATGAAAAATACACTGGGTAGGATTAATGGTGGATTAGGCATTGTATAAAATAGAATTAGTGAACTTGAAGACATAGCAATAGAAATCATCCACAATGAAACTCCTAGAGAAAAAAAGACCGAAAAACAAATGAGCATCAGAGATCTTCCAGCAGCCTAATATGCATGTAATTGGAGTACTGGAGTCCCTAACAGAAAGTGGGAGGAACAGAAAAATACTTAAAGAAATAATAACTTAAATTTTTCTAAGCTTGATGAAAACCATAAACCCACAGATCCAAGAATCTCCAGCTAACCCTAGGCATAAAAAAACAAGAAGAAAACTTCATTAAGGTACAATGTAATCAAACTGGTTAGAATCAGTAATAAAGAGAAAGTCTTCAACGCAGTGAGAAGAAAAACACCATAAAGTGCAGTATCTCCCCTAGATTGTTTAATGTTCAATTCTAAACATCCTGGCCTTGTAAACCATAGGAGGTAGAGCCCAGGACCTCTGCACCTAGGGAATATAAGCTTTACTTTTCAAGTAGAGCTCAGAATGCAAACAAAATTTCTAATGTTCTCTATGAATATTTTCCTCATTGTTGTTTTCCTCTAGCAGGGCAGGAACTAGGGTGAGGCAAGTAAGGCACTCACTTCAGGCACAAATTTTATTGGGATGCCAAAAAACTCAGTAATTAAGACAAATAATATTTTAATAATAATATTTAATATTTAAATAATATATTTAATAATATTTTAATCAGAATGAATGCAAACAAATCCATGATAAAATATCAAAAGTTTGAATAAAGATGGGACCTCACCCTGTACTTGCATGCCTCAGTCTCCTCAGTACCAGCCCTGCTCTTTAGAAAAACTCCTGAAATCTTCAGAGAAGTTCCATCTCATCTCCCCTCTGCATTACCCATGTTAACTCAGCTCTCTACCCACCATCCACTCCAATTTCATTTTGATGCCTAGACAAGAAACTCTAAAGCCATCTCCAACTTTCTTATTAGTTTCTATTTTCTTTGTTTCTCCCCTGGTAGAGTCATAAGAGAATTATCTCCTGCAAGTACAGATTGTATTTCTAAAACTTTTGCCTCTGTGTTAGAAAGTGTTATCAAGAAATCTTCTAGCGATGCACTTTTTTTTTAAATATAAATATCTTGAGGATATTTTGAGTATTTTATTAGTAGTTATAGCAGTTATAGTAGTTATAATTCTCAATGTTGTTTAATTTTTACTTCAAAAATAACAGAAACAAAACCACAAATAAGCAAGATTATTTACTCAGCAACAATGAACATACAGCAAATTAATACATCTTTAAAATATGTACTTTCAAAATCCTGAGAGATGATATAATTACCATCTTCTATCTATAAAATTCGTTTTTTAATATCTTTATAATTGCTTTACAATGGTGTGTTAATTTCTGCTGTATAGCAAAGTGAATCAGCTATATGTATACATATATCCCCATATCTCCTCCCTCTTGTGTCTCCCTCCCACCTTCCCTATCCCACCTCTCTAGGTGGTCACAAAGCACCGAGCTGATCTCCCTGTGCTATACAGCTGCTTCCCACTAGCTAGCTATTTTACATTTGGTAGTGTATATATGTCCATGCCACTCTCTCACTTCGTCCCAGCTTACCCTTCCCCCTCCCTGTGTCCTCAAGTCCATTCTCTATGTCTGCGTCTTTATTCCTGTCCTACCCTTAGATTCTTCAGAACCATTTTTTATTTTATTTTTAGACCCCATATACATGTGTTAGCATACGGTATTTGTTTTTCTCTTTCTGACTTACTTCACTCTGTATGACAGACTCTAGGTCCATCCACCTCACTACAAATAACTCAGTTTCGTTTCTTTTTATGGTTGAGTAATATTCCATTGTATATATGTGCCACATCTTTATCCGTTAATCTGTCGATGGACACATAGGTTGCTTCCATGTCCCGGCTATCATAAATAAAGCTAGCAATGCACTCTTAATTAATTGGATAAAAGGGAAATAAAAATAGACACAAAACTTTACTTATTAGTAAAAAGTGAAAAATGGAAGGGTGGTTTTTTGGTTTTGCTTTTTGGTCAATTAAATTCAATTGAAAGAGGTTTTTTTAGTATGGCTTTAATAGGACTATTGTGTTGCTATGGTTGCAAGTTTGCATTGGCATTTTCACTAGGAAATGATGTGGTCTGAACATTCCTCCCACTTCTCACATCTGCCCACATGCTCCAGACAAGGATCTAGTAACCTGATTTCCAGCCCCAGGCTCCTCTGCCACCCCAGTGAGTGCATATTTCTCAATCCCCTCTCAGAAAATCTGAACTCCTCCAAGATGTGAAGTTAGGCCCTGGCTCCTACTCAACATGTGTTGCAAACCCCAGGACATTGATCTGTTTCCTTTGTGCAACTTAATAACATTTTACCTTTTAGCATGATATATACATGAGATCACTATGACATAATTCATTTATTTTAATTATGAGCTCTTTAAAAATGCATTTAGGGGACTTCCCTGGTGGTGCAGTGGTTAAGAATCCACCTGCCAATGCAGGGGACACAGGTTCAAGCCCTGGTCTGGGAAGATCCCACATGCCGCGGAGCAACTAAGCCCATGCACCACAACTACTGAAGCCCGTGCACCTAGAGCCCATGCTCCGCAACAAGAGAAGCCACCGCAATGAGAAGCTCGCTCACCACAACCAAGAGTAGCCCCCGCTCGCCACAACTAGAGGAAGCCCATGCACAGCAACAAAGACACAACACAGCCAAAAATAAATAAATAAGAAAAAAGAAAAGTTAGGAAAAATGCATTTAGAAATTAATTTATTTTAGGACCTACTGTATAACACAGGGAACCATACTCAATATCTTGTAATAAACTATAATGGAAAAGAATATGAAAAAGAATATACGTATTATATATATAATATATATAGCACTGAATCACTTTGCTGTGCACCTGAAACTAACACAACATTGTAAATCAACTATACTTCAATAAAAGTTTTTTTAAGTTTTAATAAAAAAGTTCATCAACATAAAAAAAGACATTAATTTATTTAAATTTATCTTCGTAACTCTAAAGAAGATATCCAACTTGAAATTCTGGGTTTCTCTTTTTTTTTGCAGTATGCGGGCCTCTCACTGTTGTGGCCTCTCCTGTTGCAGAGCACGGGCTCTGGACGCGCAGGCTCAGCGGCCATGGCTCACAGGCCCAGCCGCTCTGCGGCATGTGAGATCCTCCCGGACCGGGGCACGAACCCATGTCCTAGCATCGGCAGGCGGACTCTCAACCACTGCGCCACCAGGGAAGCCCTGTTTTTTCTTTTAAAGCAATCCTTAAAAGATATTTTTGCAGTCTAAGAATGACCTCTTGATGATTCTTCTTCCAAGTTTTACACATTCATATATCTTTTCTCTCTTTCTTTCTCCTCGCCTTTTCACGTCTTCTCCACTCCTCTCCTTACCGGTTTCTTTTGTAACCTTTATACCCATCATCCGTATCTCTGAAATCTGATTCTCGAATCTGCTCATTGGAATGTCTTCCAAGCAAAGAGGCAGTAGGCAAAGCATTCCCAGGATCAGGCCTCCTGAGGACCAGCCAGTGGCAGCAGCTGAAAGTGATTGTCCTCAAGCATGGGGCGATCACTTAATCAATTGGATAAAAGGGAAAGAAAAATAGGCACAAAACTTTACTTATTAGCAAAAAGTGAAAAATGAACTAACGATAAGAGCCTTAGTTCAGGCTCTTATTTCTAACTGGTCTCCATTTCTGGACCCCCTTTCCAACTTCTCCCCATATTCCAACCTGAGTCATCTTTTTAGACCGCAATTCTATCACTTGAAATTCTCCTCTGGTTCCCTATTGGCATTAAGATGATGTCCAAGCTCCTTAAAAGGAGGCCCTGAGTGATCTGGATCCTGCCTCCCACTCTGACCTCATCTCTCAGTGTTCATGTCCCTCCCCATCCCTGCCAGTCCTCTCTCTCTTCCTGTCCTTCACTTAGCCACACTAACTTCCTGTGGTTCCCAGTTCCCCTACTGCACCATGTGTTCCCATGCTACCATGCCTTTGTACCTGAGGCTTTCTCAGCCTAGTACCCCCTTTCTTCCTTGTCCCTCTATCCCAGCCCAATGGTATCAAATTATAATAATATAATTTCAAGGCTAATCATTTTGTGGGTTTTTTTGCGGTACCCGGGCCTCTCACTGTTGTGGCCTCTCCCGTTGCGGAGCACAGGCTCCGGACGCGCAGCCTCAGCGGCCATGGCTCACAGGCCCAGCCGCTCCACGGCATGTGGGATCTTCCCGGACCGGGGTGCGAACCCGTGTCCCCTGCATCGGCAGGTGGACTCTCAACCACTGCGCCACCAGGGAAGCCCAAGGCTAATCTTTTATCCTTGAAGAGTACACCCTGTCTCAGACCTTTCATTGTCTCTAACCTTTGTAGCCAATTTTATTTATAACCGTGAACTGGAATTCTCTACAGTTGTGGTTTCATGATGTCAGATGCCAGCAGGAAACTGAACCCTTAAATCAGTGATCCACATGTTTGAAAATATGTGAATGCTTAGTGCTGTGTAGCTCTGGTCCGAGAGGAAGTGAATAATTAGCCAGTCTTTGGGTTACCACGCTCTGAAATCTCTGAGTACTTTTAAATATGTCATCTCATTCCCTGACTCTCTCGCTGTGGCCACAGTGATGACACTCACATTCTGGTGCTCTGCACAAGATGCTTGTTATGTGCAATGGCAGCACAAATTCTGACTGCCCAAGCCATGAATAGGTGTGTAGTGGCTTTAATGCTCCCTGATATGTGGTCCACTGCCCCCCTGGGCACCCCTGAGCAGTGAGCGCAGGGCTGTTCTAACCCAAATATATAAGAAGCACTGTGATGTAGTGGAAAAAGCACAGGACTGCAGGTGACAAGACTTGAATTTAGACTCTCACTCTATACCTCTGCCTCTATCATGCAATCTTAAGACATTTTCTCTTGCTCTGTCCATTTATCTCAGCTGTAAAACTAGTGAGTTGTACTAAATCAGTGTTTCTCCATCTGGAATCCACAGACTGCCTGCATCAGAATCAGGAGGGATGCTTTTTGGCAATGCAGACACTTGGGTCCCTCCCCATCCTACTGAATCATACTCTTTAGTGGGAGTAGGGAGGTGAAGGGAGTTTTAGAGAGTAAGAGAAATCCAAAATCAACATTTTAATAGCTTCTCAAGTAACTCTTATACTTACTAAAATTTGGAATTCACTGAAATAAATGACCTGGTAAGCACCGGTTCCCTACCATGGTCTCACCACACAGTGCTAGGTTACTATCTGTTGTGAGATGTGTTATAAAGAAAAAAAAAAGTTTTATTAATGATTTTTTAATTCTTAAAGTTCAGAATTGTATTAGAATGTAAAATTTAGAATTGTATTTAAAAATTAATTATAGAGAATTCAAGGTGATCACTATCAATTGCCCCACTTCCATTCATTTTTTTCTCTTTGATTTCCCTGAGTGGGAAAGCAAAGCACAAATCTACTCCTAAAACCCTAGGAATAACATATTAACTTGCTTCTTATTGTATCTATTCACAAGCTACTGTAGCAGGTTTCTTTGGTGCCGACATCACTTCCCAGCTCACCTCTGATTTCAGCATGGCAGTAGGTGGCAGTTTCATGGGAACTCGGATTCATCTTCAGCTGGCAGTGCCCCACCTCAAGCACCCACCAAGTAGTTTGTTTGATTTTTCAGTAAGAGCTTTACTGAGATAAAATTCACATTTCATAAAGATCACACTTTTTTAAAAACATGTTCATCTCAGTGATTTTCAGTATATTTACAATGTTGTGCATCAGTTACCACTAATTCTTTATTAACCTGCTTTCAAGTTCGCTGATTCTTCTGCCAGTTCAGAACTGCTCTTGACCCCCTCTAGTGAGTTTTTCATTTCAATTTTTGTACTTTTCAACTCCAGAATTTCTTTTCTTTTTTAAACTGAAGTATAATTGACATATCCAGAATTTCTATTTGGTTCTTTTTTATAATTGGTAACTCTCTATTGATACTCTGTATTTGATGAGTCATCATTCTCTTACTTTCCTTTAATTCTTTGGACATGATTTCCTTTATATCTTTGAACATTTGTATGTTGCTAATTTAAAGTTTTTGTGTAGTAAGTACAACTTCTGGGCTTCCTCGGGGACAGTTTCTATTGGCTACTTTTTTCCTGTGTATGGGTTATACTTTCTTGTTTCCTTGCATGTCTAATAATTTTTTGCTGAAAACTGAACATTTTAAATAATATAAGGTGTCAACTCTACAAGTCAGATACCCCAACTTTCCCAGAGGTTTTGCTGTTGTTTGATGACTCTCCGGAACTTGTTCTTTAAAGTCTATATTCTTTGTCCTGTGCAACTGCTGGAGTCTCTGCTCTGCTAGCTTAGTGATCAGTTAATAACTAGACAAAGATTTCCTTAAATGCCTTGAACCAATGAGTCTCCCAGTCCTTTGTACTCACGTGGGCTTCCGGATGTGCAGGAATATGTCAGAGCCTTTTTTTTTTTTTTTGCCGTACGCGGCCCTCTCACTGTTGTGGCCTCTCCCATTGCGGAGCACAGGCTCCGGACGCGCAGGCTCAGCGGCCATGGCTCACGGGCCTAGCCGCTCCATGGCATGTGGGATCCTCCCGGACCAGGGCACGAACCCGTGTCCCCTGCATCGGCAGGCGGACTCTCAACCACTGCGCCACCAGGGAAGCCCTGTCAGAGCCTTTTAAAACACCCTATGGACATTTAATTCACCGGTTTTTCCTCTCCAGCTTTGTGGTGAGCCTTGGAATGCCAGAATCTTGCTGATCTTACTAAGATTTGGCCATTTTGCTTTAATAGATAGTCCTTAGATTATTGCAAGCCTTTAATTTTCAGAGTTCTAAAAGAGTTGATTTTGACAGTTCTTATTACTTGTATGGAAAAACAAATTTTTGCAGACCTTTACTCCACCATTCATTCAGAGGGCTCCCACCCCTGGTGTGTTCTTGTGTTTGTTTACCCCATGGCCTTCTCTAAATCCCAACCCAACTATGTGGAAAATAAGCCCAGAATCTCAGCGCAGTTAAGCTCCCTGAAAACCCTCAACAACGGATGACTGATGCCAGTCCTTCAGAAGAACGATTCTGAGAGGCATTCTATATGCTTCTCCCAGGTTCTGGAACAATCTGGCCCCATTGCTTAATGTGACAGCCTCAATAATGCACCCTTTGTTAGCTTTTCCTCCTTTCTCACCTCACTCTGTCTACTCCTCTACTCCTGCTTCAGAGGATCATCTCCCAAATAAACTACCCATACCTAAGTTCTTACCTCAAGCTCTACTTCAGAGAGGACCCAAACTAAAACACATATCAGTCCTGGTGAACTGGATATAGTTGTGACACTCACGAATTACTGTGTGCTTTGCATCATCAACATTTGCTGCATTTATCAAATCTGGATACATTCAATGGGAGTAGCAGTCATGTGTATCCCAGCATAAAAGGGGAGTAGGCATGAAAAAGAGCTGTTCTAAAACACAATGATCTCTAGGACAGAAAAAGAACTGCCCGCACATGGACTTGGGGGAAAAAAAGCAGGATGACTCCATATGCCACGATCACTTGGCTCTCTAAACTAGATTCTATAACTAGAAAAGCAGTCTTCCTTGCTCTGAATTCATCCTGCAATTAACTAGAATGAGGTCTGGGCAAGTTCTTTCTTGGCTGAACCCTCAGATAAAAACCACAGGACCATGTTAATGATGATCATGATGCCGGCAACAGCAAATAATAGTCACCGTTATTGACAGCCGGCCGTGCCAAGAATTCAGCATAACCACTTAAAGCTTAGACTACTCCAGCTCATGAGAGGTACCACCTGATGGGAACATGTGTCTGAGTTCCCTTCCTTTATTGGGTGCCAGAAGGCCATGGTGTTTGTCCAAATTGAATTTGGATTTACATAAAATGCATGTGTATCCCCTGACTTTCAAATGTTCTTTTAACAATATAAAATCTCATTTGCAGCATCCTTCCAACTGGAGATCCTTGTTGCTATTCCAAGTGGCCATGGGATGCATTAGCCACCGGCACACATGTTTACTGTTACCAGGTACTTACAGAAAAAATTGCACTAGTGGTTTCTATCAAGAAGCCTAGCGACAGACTTTGGAAAGACTTGAGGGGTCCTTGTCATCGCCTCCCTTGTGAGTCAAGGATGATTCTCACACCAGCAAGAAGCCTTTCAGCTACCACTGGGCGAGGGTGGCTGGCCTGACTCAGTGGCAGAGTTACTGAAAATATAGGCTGCCCTGATTCAGAGCCAAAGGCATCTTTCAATTAAGGACTTGACAGAGGTGACAAATACTAGTTTAAAAATTGCAGAGAAATACTGAATCTACTTTGTGGGATAAGACATATACAGTTTTATGCACTGTTAATTATAAGTGGCATTTAACACACTGTGGTATCAATTCCTCCTCAATGGAATAGTTGTGAAGCCCTTTGGCAAGAGTAATAATAATAATAATAACAACAACAACAGGTTCTATTTTTTGGGTACCTATTGCATTGCCAGGAACTTCACATTCAGAAGTACTCTGTAAGAAGTTAAGTAGTACTCCAGAGGAACCCCATTTTTACATATAAAGAAACAGCCATTCACAGAGGTTACCTTGCCTAACTTAGCATATGATATTTGACTGAATGAATAGATGAGAATAAATAAATGAAATTAACTATTTTAATAAAAGGGGAAGTGGGACTGTTCTAAAGCTGGTCTGGTAATGCTCCTACTTTTGTCATATTAGTTCAAAAATAACATCTTTTTTTTTGGCTTC
The DNA here is from genome assembly GCF_039906515.1 of Pseudorca crassidens. Taxonomy (NCBI): domain Eukaryota; kingdom Metazoa; phylum Chordata; class Mammalia; order Artiodactyla; family Delphinidae; genus Pseudorca; species Pseudorca crassidens. Next base: position 32,031,875 of record NC_090301.1, read on the forward strand.
TCTTCAATACCTCATGCCAGGTTGAGATTTCCGTGATAGTGGAGCCAAAATGCTAGTTTCAGAGAATTCTCATATTTTTCTGTCTGCAATTTCTTATAGTTACTTTTTGAATGTAGAGATTTTTGACCGAACTAAAGACAACTTACTGACAACATATGTATTTCTGCCCTTATTTAATATTTCACAAATCTATGTAATGCCAGAAATAACGAAAGAATGACTCTAATAATAACATCTACAAAATACTTATAAAGGCTTTGTGTGAAAATAAACTTTTGTACTTGAATTAGAAAAGTTTTTTTAAGTGTTTTAGGTTTTTTGTTATAAAAATATTGCAGACTAATTATAAGTTTGACAAAACAGAAAATAATAGGAAGTACTATTTATAAACACATATGATATCACTTTTGAAATATAGCCTTTGTTTTCATTCTGTTGCACTCTATTTCCTTCCTGTCTTCTTTCTATGCATAAGGTTTTGTTTTTGTTTTTAGGGAAGGGTATTTCCAGCCTATCATTCTTGGTTTCTCTTAACATTTAATCTTTAAAATGTTTTTGGCCATCTTTTTAAACATCATTTTTAATGACAGCACATAAAAGATACCAATTGCAGTATTATTTGGGACATAATCTGTATGTCCAACAACTGGAGAATTTAAGGACATCTACTTGAAAGCATTTAGTGCAAAGAATTTTCAAAATTTAGATTTATTTCCTTAAGATTTTATATATATAAAATCTTAACTTTCACAGGTTTGGTAAAAAGCCATCCATTTGTTTCCTCACAAGTATATTGCTGTTTAACTAATGCATGATCACAACTGCTCATGCATATGCTACCTTGGGTATGAGAGAAAAGATATTGCTAAGGTGTCTTCCTATTCTAAGGCCGACCAGAGGACCAAATTGCTAGCTTTTCCTTGCTTATTGAAACAAGCGAAACAATACAGTTTAAAAGCATATAAAAGCAAAGCTAATTATATCCCTGAGCCCCCACATCTCTGCTTCCACCCCCTGAGGTGACTGATAATAACAGTTTGGTGTGCACCCGTCCACATCTTTCCTCTTTCCTAGTTCATGATACCAGTACAAACAAACATAAAAATACATGTTGGAAATTCATACTGAAGTATTTCTAAAGTTTTATGGCATTTGGGATTTGCTTAAAATTATTTATTTGCTTAAAAATTTATTTATATGCAAATACACACACACACACACACACGTACATCCTTTAACATAAATAGAATTCTATTTTACATGTTAGACCATTAAAGGAAAGCCTTTTTTGTTGTTGTTTTGCTTTTTTTTTTTTCTAACTTCTATCTCCCACCTCCATCCTCTCTCCACTCACCCTTATTCCTCATGTTAACTACCAATGTGTACCCCTCTGTACTTTGTACAATATATACTTTTGGCTACATTTATTCATATTTATTCGTGTGTAGTGGGTTTTTGACATTGTTTGCTTTACAAAAATAGAGTCATAGCATGCTACGTATCTCTGTATCTTACTTTTCTTCTTTGACAATACTCTGTGGCAGTCCCTAGGAGTCAACAAATCAGCTTAATGAATTCACATTCTTTTTAATTACTGTATGATATTCCATGTTGTGAATGTATTCTAACTTATTTATCCTTCTTTCCTACTCATTAGGCATTCACTTTTTTTCCAGTTTTTTTGTCACTATAACAATGCTTCACTAAGCATCTTGCTTTTATTTCTATGAGATTGGTTCCCCACAAGGGGATTGCTGGTTCAAAGGGCATATGAATTTTTAGTTTTAAAAGAAAGATGTATTGTTACTTGTAATTATAGTTGTTACTAGCTTTTAAAAAACAGGCTTTATAATATTTGAATAATCTCATTTTTTCCTATTTTGCTTATAGTTTTTATTAGGAATGATTAATCAGTGTTATCAAATGTCTTTTTAGCATCTATTGATATGATCACATGTTTCTTTCTCTTTCAATTTATTAATGAAATAAATGGTGTTCATAGAGTCTTGTTTTAAATCATTCTTGTAATCATGGAATAAATTCTATATGGTGATGGTATATTATTATGATGATGTATTGCTGGGTTCTATGTGCTATTAGATGGTTTCATCTATATCTGTTAGTAAGTTTGGTCTGTCATTTTTTGTTTTTGTTTTGTACTATATCAAGTTTTGGTATTAACATTATGCTGACATCATAAGAATTTTTCTGTTATTTTCTATGGTCTAGAATAGTTATATAAAATTGAAAATATCTGTTATTTAAAGGCTACATAGAACTAGCTATAAAAACATCAGGTCTAAGGCCTTTTCTTAAATGGTAGGTCTGCAATAACCTAGCCCAATCTTCTATGGCAACGTTTGCTAACTTCATTGATGACAGGAATCAACTGGAGCTCTTGATAAATGTAGAAATTACTAGGTCCCAACACTGAAGATTCTGATTCATTAGATCTGGGATACAGTCAGCTATAGGAATTTATAGTTTTAGCAAGTAGAGGCGATTCTTATCTATAAGAATCTATAAGAGTTATAATCTATTCTTATCTATAAGAGTTATAATTACTATAACTCTATAGTAATTAGTCTAGTCAAGTTTTCCAATTAATTTTGGGTTAACTTGGGTAATTATATTTTGTTGGAAAATTACCCGTTTCTTCTGAGTTTCCAAATTTGTTGCAATTGAGTTATGTGTGGCATATTGAGTTATATGTGGCCTTATCTTTCAATCTTCTACTTTTCTGTGATTACGTTTCCTCTCTCATTCCTAATTTTATGTATTCTTGCTCTCTAGTTTTTCCTTAATGAAGTCCTCAGGGAACTTATCTATTTTATTGAATTTTACAAAGAACCAGTTTGCAGATGTATTTAACCTATGCATCATTTTTAAATTTCATTATTTCATTAATCTCAACCTCCTTCTCTATTAGTTTCCTCTTAGTTTTTACACATTCAAATAGTCTATGGTTATCCGTTTTGACTTAACTATATATATTGCAAGATCCCTTCCTTACCACTGTTTTCTCCCCTAAATATCTTCCCCTATCTTGAGTTCTATGGATTTTTATTTATTATTTGTTTAAAGTCCTTCCTCAAGCAAATTCCTCAGATTTTGTTAAAGTCTGTTCTGATTATTTACTCTTCTCTATGACTGCTGGCTCCTGGGATGTAGTGCTATTTTCCTTTGTCTATTCTTGGAGGTACTTTAGGGTGGAACCTTGAGAGTGGTGGAAGTACAGCATCTCTTGTCATGTGACCCATTGCATTGATGAAAAGATTTTCAGTCCTTTGCTGAGGATTGGGAGGATGCCTCTTTTCTCTGTGGGCTTCTCATGCTCTCTCAACCTCAGAAGTGGAGAAGACCCAGCCTCTTCTTTGGCTTCCCAAAGGCCAAAAAGACAGGCACACTCATGCTAGCCAATGTCAATCTTCTCCCTGGGTGCTCAGCGATGTCCATAGGCCAAGCTCTCCCCAGGAATTGCAGCTTTCAAATCTTTCCCCAGGCTGTATCTGGGCTTCATCTGGCTTTAGGGTGGTAAGGGGAAGGGAAGCCCAGCCCTCTGTACTCCACCTGCCTTCCAGCCCTAGCTCCCAGTTAGCCCAGAAGAGGTTTTGGGTTGGAGTTATTAGCAATAAAAGGGAAGAGAATGTGGGACTTGTTGAGCCATCGTCTTCCCGTCATGCCCTGTGCCATGTTTAATATATACTTTTTTTATGTAAGTTCTGCAAAGATTTAAAATTATCATTCACAGATATAGTATGTGCCCCGCCTTTGAGCACCTGCCTCACATTACCCAACCCCACCTGGCCTAAACCCCACCTCCTTGAAGAGCAGTCCTGCTCAGCTGAGGAACCAATAAATCCAACTCCAGGGTACCTGGTCCAGAAAGTATGGACATTCATCTTTTTTTCTGAACAACCTTCTCTGGGAGATAATTCCTCACCATCTGTATCTTGAAGTGAAAGCTAAAGGCCCTGAAAGATAAGGTAAAGGATGTAGGTTCTACCAGTTAGATGCTTTCAGCAGAGACTTTGACTCTAACGGTGGTGACACGAAGATCTGGATAAGGCTGAGAATTGTACACGGCAATAGCACCAGCATCATGAGTCTAGTGAGGGTGGCATTGATGGTGGTGAAACCCTGGCCACCTTTACTTCAGTCAAACCTCTCTTGGCTCTTGTTTATTTTCCAAGCCTAATTCTTTAGTCCTCCCACCAATTCTGTGAATTGCCCAACAATTCTTTTTTCACATAACTTGGCTGGGGTTGATTTCTGATGCTTACAACCGAAAACCCTAAGGAATACAGAAAGCCAGAAAACTCCTCTGTACTCAAGAACTGATTAGATGACTGTGCCCCAAACCAGATGAATTTCATTGCCAAATCCAGGATGGCGTGCTACACTGGTAGTTACGATTTTTGCCAGTTCTAAGCAACACCAGTTTTTCATCACCATCATTTTAAATCCTACTCTACCCACCCATACCCCCCAACACACACACTCCTATCTTCCAGTAACTAAAACTCCTATAATAACCAACATTCCTTTCCTGAAATGCAGCCAGATTAGGTCATAGAAGTAAGAAAACCCAACATTTCAGATTACTTTTTTTTTTTGCTTATATTTTTATTTTAAGATGAGAGTCATACAATTTTGTAATAACATCCTCTGGGATATCCTTGGCTTTAGTGCAACAATATACAAAATATTATAATAAAATATCAGGTTGAAACTGGGTGAAGAAATCTTACAGAGGTTATTAGAGGTTATTTGGTAAATTTTTTATTTGGCCCACACAATTTTCTTCAAATTCACCCAGTTTTATTAAGACCATAATTCATTTACTCCTAACTCATTTCTGTTTTTTCCCCCTATACACCTAAGCTAAGAAAATAGGAAATGCCTAGCAAATATTTCAACACCTAAAGTGCTGGAAAGTGAGAATAGTCAATTTGTTCATTTCTTGTGTGACGTTTCTTACCTTACCTCACCACCTCAATATACAGCGTAAACCAAAAGAGGTAGTTTTCTTAAAATTGGTTAATTTTATTATTACATACAGAGTACATTTGATTTTATAATTAATTATGTGCCTGTAAGAGACACGGTCTAGAGAGCAACAGATTTTCCATATACAATGGTCTTGACCTTTAATCTCTTCTGGTTTTCAGGGAAATAAATAAATACATACATACTCCGGGTAAATTTGACCAAACTTTATCTTTGTTAACCTCATAAGACTGCTTTTAAGCTTTCTGGCTCATATGATAGAAATCTCTGGTTCTGACTCAACTTGCTGGAAAAGTAGATATTATATTTCTTATCACTTACATGACCCCTGTTAAGTCATGTGTTGTCTATTGGGACATATGTTAATTATTTGATAAACTTCTAACTTTTATAAATTCTACTTCTGCCTCTACAGAGAAGTATCCCAAAGCATTGGCAAGATCAATGCATTCCCACTGGTGGCCAAGTCTGTCTCATTTGGGGAATTTTGTTGTTTTCGTTCATTTTTTCCTTTTTATCTTTTGGTTCTAAAACTAGATTGTGGCCTGTGTTTCTGTAAGTTTCAGAGTGTTTACTCTGATCCTGGCACTGCACCAAGTGCTTAGTGAAAATTATCTCATATGAACCTAAAACTCTATAAATAGGTATTATTGCTAGCTTCATTTTATAGATGATGAACTGAAGCTGATAATTGGGCAACTTGCCCAAGATCACACAGTGAGTTAGTTGAGCTGCAACTGGAATCTTGGTCTAATTTCATCTGTGCTGTAACCCCAATGAATATTGCCATTTTTAGCTGAGTTGTACTTACATATCCATTCCCAGCAGAGAAAGCAGAAAGTAAGCTTTCCCCTTTAGTTAACTACTTGGTTTTACCGTCATTATCTAGGAAAAGTTCCAATACATCATTGGCCTGCCTTCTAATTACTCTTCCAAAGTAAAGCTCAATATCAACTATATCAAAAACATCATATTTGGTAGATGACCAAATACTCTTCTCTAATATTTAACTGAATTATGGCTAACAACCTTATAAAGCAAATCAAGTCGAGACAACTACGCACATATTTTGTAATCCATTTATGTTGGACGTTTCTCTAGAAAGTGTAAATTCTCAAAGCGAGATATTCTGTCGGTATGTTATTGAGCTTTAAATATTTTGAAAACTAAAATCATTATGGCCATAATCTAACGACATGGTTATTTAAATCTAAATTAAATTATATAAATTAAAAGCTCAATTTCTCTGTTGTACTAGCCATATTTCAAGTCTCAATAGCCACATATAGCTAGTGGCTACAATGTCAGGCGACACAGATGCAGAGTATTTCCATCATTGCAGAAAGCTGGTTTGGACAGCTCTGGGTCTAAGGCATACAATTTTGGGGTCTTTACAATTGTCTCAGAAAATTGAGATTCTGTATCGTGTTTCTATAATTTCTTGTTCAACTTATAAAATAACTTTTTTACAATAGGAATATATTTCCGGATGTTTCTAATTTTAAGACCATCTGGAGAGTTTATTTTGATTGAGTTAATTAAGACTTAACCAATGAGGTCACAGTCAGCAGATCAGTTAGCACAAAATTGGTTATTATTTAGAATTAGCAGTATGCAAATAATAATAGTGGCTTAAATAACACAGTCGTTTATTTCTCTCTCATATAAAAGAAAGAAATCTGGAGATAAGAGGTCTTTGGCAGGTATGACCCGCCCCCGCCCTTTATGAGGTCAGAAACCCAGGTCCTTCTATCTTTTTTTTTTCTTTTTTTTTTAAATTTATTTATTTATTTTATATTTAATTTTGGCTGTGTTGGGTCTTCGTTTCTGTGCGAGGGCTTTCTCCAGTTGCAGAGAGCAGGGGCCACTGTTCATCGCAGTGCGCGGGCCTCTCACTATCGCGGCCTCTCCCATTGCGGAGCACGGGCTTCAGCCGTGCAGGCTAAGTAGTTGTGGCTCATGGGCCTAGCCACTCCACGGCATGTAGGATCTACCCGGACCGGGGCACGAACCCTTGTCCCCTGCATTGGCAGGCGGATTCTTAACCACTGCACCACCAGGGGAGCCCGGTCCTTCTATCTTTGCTCTTTATAACTAAAGTTCTTTCCTTGTCTGCATTTTCCAAGATGATTTGCTATGCCAGCCACATTCCAGACCCCACAAGAGGAAAGGGAGAAGTAGGGCATATTCTGTCCCTTTGAAATAGTTTCACAAGTTTACAAATTACTTCTGTTTACATCGTATTGGCCATAATTCAGTCACGTGGCTCTCCCTCACTGTCTCTATTCTAGGTATTCCTATACCCAGCTAAAAATTCTGTTACTGTGAAAGAAAGGGTGAGTAAATATCAGTACAACAGAAGTCTCTTTACAGTTTACAAATAAAACTTCCTATGGAAAAGAGAGTTTTCTACTTTAACAGTTATTTTTCATCAAAGATACTACAAACATAATCTTTTAAGCATTTGAACACTCAGAATTATGTCAGCAGTCTTTGAAACTATTAAATTTCAATATTTTTTGAAAATTTTTTGCTTTTTTAATTAAAGAGCAATAGACAGAAACTCAGCATAATGCTAAGAAACATAATAAGGATTAAATTAACCCAAATTTTATGGTGACTGGTATGCAAATATTGTCTAATATACTTTCTTGTCTTTCAAAACAAGATGTTCAAAACCAGCTCAGTATTTTGTATTTCCAAAGCCTATGTATCAACAGTTCTTCATTATTTCAAGTGTGCTGTTACTAAATATTTTCATTGTTACTAATTGTTACTAAATCAATTGTTACTAAGTCAATTGTTACTAAATCAATTTCTGATTTCAGCTTAATTTTACTGAAGGCTGAATTGCTAAATCTGGGGTTTGTGTTTTTCTTTTAGTTCTACAATCATCCATTCTTCTGTGTGCTGGAATCAAGCCCAAATTTTTTTTATAAGAACATCCAGAAGCTCTCTCTGCAGACCTGTATTCTCCCCTTGCACACGATTGGAGAGGGGAGATGTCAGTCTACTTAAATATAGATTCTCAGTGAGTTTCTCCAGTTCCTTACTGCCTTAAAGGCAATGGCCAGCATAAAATATTTTCACTTATCCAAAGGTGTAAAACCTAAAACTCACTGCTGTCCAAGAAGTAATATTTGGAAGGACTTCTTCACTGCACTGGATACACTAAACATTTATCCTTAGATTAAATCAAATCTTCAGAAATATGCAAACTGAGTTTTGCCCCTTATTGAATTGATTTTATTGAGTGAGCTTTGGTACCATTGTGCCATAGTCAGATATTAAAATACAGTGTAAAGAAACTTGTTATTGTAGTTACAGTAAAGATGTTAAAGATGGTGTTACCATGAAAGGATGCTCAACATCACTAATCATTAGAGAAATGAAAATCAAAACTATAATGAGGTATCACCTCACACCAGTCAGAATGGCCATCATCAAAAAATCTAGAAACAATACATGCTGGAGAGGGTGTGGAGAAAAGGGAACCCTCTTGCACTGCTGGTGGGAATGTAAATTGATAGAGCCACTATGGAGAACAGTATGGAGGTTCCTTACAAAACTAAAAATAGAACTACCATATGACCCAGCAATCCCACTACTGGGCATATACCCTGAGAAAACCATAATTCAAAAAGAGTCATGTACCACAATGTTCATTGCAGCTCTATTTACAATAGCCAGGACATGGAAGCAACCAAAGTGTCCATTGACAGATGAATGGGTAAAGAAGATGTGGCATATATATACAATGGAATATTACTCAGCCATAAAAAGAAATGAAACTGAGTTATTTGTAGTGAGGTGGATGGACATAGAGACTGTCATACAGAGTGAAGTAAGTCAGAAAGAGAAAGACAAATACCGTATTCTAACACATATATATGGAATCTAAAAAAAAAATTGTTCTGAAGAACCTAGGGGCAGGACAAGAATAAAGACACAGACATAGAAAATTGACTGAGGACACGGGGAGGGGGAAGGGTAAGCTGGGACGAAGTGAGAGAGTGGCATGGAAACATATACACTACCAAATGTAAAATAGATAGCTAGTGGGAAGCAGCCGCATAGCACAGGGAGATCAGCTCAGTGCTTTGTGACCACCTAGAGGGGTGGGATAGGGAGGGTGGGAGGGAGGTTCAAGAGGGAGGGGATATGGGGATATATGTATACATAAAGATGATTCACTCTGTTGTACAGCAGAAACTAACACACCATTGTAAAGCAATTATACTCCAATAAAGATATTTTAAGAAAAGATGGAGTTAAAATGTTATTCACTGACTTGCCTTATGATCAAAAAAATTATTATTGTCCCCTCATAAAAAGCAGTAGGTGGAATCCAGGGTAGGTTGATCTCAGCTTCTCTTATACCTGGGCCACAGGACAATTGTCAGAATGACCTTTAGCAATGCCTACAGAACATCTATTTGGAAATCATAGCATTTGCCCCTACAATAAAACCCAGAACATGACTCCCTAAATAAACTTAAGAAATTACATTTGTGGAAAGAGCTCCAAGTATGTTTTGGGGACAGAGAGAGAAGCAGATCAAGACCCGAAGTAAACACACACTCATGACAGTTGGGACACTTGGAACAGAAATAGGAGCTGCATTGATTTTTGCTTTTTAACAACTGCTAAATCTGCAACGTGGATAATGAAGATAAGTGAATCTGGATTCAGACTGACATATAAAAGGAGAAAAGGGATTATTATAACAATAGTTACCTCCTAGAGGTATAAGAGCTAAATGAGGTAATTAATATGTGTAAAGCCTTTGCCTAACACGTGGGAAACCTTATGTAAATGATTATTATTGATATTATTATTTGTGAGTTTTAAGTCTGCCTTTAGCATCAGCAAAAATGAACTGGACTTAATATATCATTCAAAGGGTAAAGACATCCAGTTTAGCAAATAAGAGGAAAGAAGAAAAGGAGGAAAGGAAGGAGGAGAGAAGGATGGAGAAAGAAAAGGAAATAAGGAAACAAAATTCAGAGCCTAAATGTAAAGTTAAAAGATTATAAGGTCTGGAACTTGTCCTGTTATGAGTTAATCTAAAATTATGCCATACAACTCCACTAAATTCAGTCAAACAATACATATGTTAAACCAGTGCTTCCGAATCAGAGGGCAGAAAACTCATAAAGAGTTTGGGGAATTATGCCATTGGGTGCATAAATCCCTAGATACAGGTATTGTCACATTTCCCTTTAGGCAGCATTGATAAAAGATGCTGTTGGTAATTATATTCACATAAATTCATATAAATTATGTTCAAAGACATTTTTAAACAAATTTGTTTCAAAGTCTTACCAAATTCTTAGAGGCTTCTTGTTATCATCGCCTCATGCAAAAGATACTTTTCTGTGGGAAAGGTGATAAAGAGATAAGGGTACATGATATTCTTAAAAGAGATTCGTACTTCTATTTCCAATGATGGCAGGCTAGGTTTTTAGATCAGTCCTTTCACTGAAAATAAATAAAGATATGTAGTTATCATTTTTATGGACTTAATGGGCTTTTTTTGGCATTTGGGAGCCCAAAATGAATAGATTATGGTTCACACATTCAAAGAATTTATAAAGAATGTGCAAAGTGGGAACTATCATAGTTGCCGAGATGACACAGAAAAATCAAAGTGGGATAAGTCTCATCTGTAAAGGCTTTTTGAAAGAACTGAATTTTGAGCTATTCTTGGAGGATGCGAATTGCCAGAATGATGTGGGGGAAGGCATTCCAGGTGGCAAAAGCACAAGCAATTTTCCTGAGTCCTGTGTCTGGACAGCAAGTGAATGGACTTGGCTAGAACAGAAGGACCCTCATAATCTAGAACGGAAATCTCTAAGTTCCTGTTGAAGAGGATCTTGGCTGGTACTTCCGCGCGATCCCAACACAGGACCTAGCACAGGCCATTTTCTGAGCACGTAATGAATAAATTCTTGTTAACTGATTGATTTAACCTGACTCCAATGCAACACATATTTTATCCAGCACTTACTCTGGATAAGACAAGAAGCCATAGAGAAATGAGGGGGTTGGAAGGATGGATCATGTGGAGGAAATATCATTGGTCACCAATTCTGAGAAACTGGGAAACTGAAACTAAACTATCTGAACGAACTCTTCCTGGTATTCCTGTTTACTTGGGTCTGTCGAGTAAAGGCCAAGAGATACACAGAGAAATTCCTCCAAGATTCTGAAGCAGAAAGATATGGGTGACCCCAGTCGAGATAACCTTCTGCTGTTTCACTGTTTCAGTTCCTTGGCCTGCTTAAACAACTTGCATGCCTCTCCTTTCCACAGGCTTCTTTCCTACATGATAGCAAAGGGTAATAGGGGCACATTCAATATTTGAACTGGCTCCTGGAGAACCTATCTCTTTTCCTTTATTCAATCGAAGGACCACTTCTTAAGCAATTGATTCATGGTCATAAAACAAACAAACAATGTATTTACCACTAATCTTTTTCTTTTTTTTTTTTCTTTTTTGCGGTACACGGGCCTCTCACTGTTGTGGCCTCTCCCGCTGCGGAGCACAGGCTCCGGACGCGCAGGCTCAGCGGCCATGGTTCACGGGCCCATCCACTCCGCGGCATGTGGGATCTTCCCGGACCGGGGCACGAACCCGTGTCCCCTGCATCGGCAGGCGGACTCTCAACCACTGTGCCACCAGGGAAGCCCTTTACCACTAATCTTTAGATTCAACATGAAAATATTTAGATTTTTGTCACCAGTCTCTGTTGCTCTGCATAAAGTAGGATTTTTGAAGGAACTGTCAAACTAATAAGCTAATAACCTAATAAATGGCAACAATGGTTTTAATTTTAGAAATCCATCTTAATCCTTGCCTTCCTGCAAAAATTCACAATTCCTAAGAACATCAGTGCCAATACTCACACTATAGTGTTTAATACAGATTTTAAATCACACAGCACGACTAGGGCCACGGCTACAGAGACCCTTTTTCTAGGTCTTCCCTTTGTCATAAAGACAGAACTTCTGTGTTGTAATAGAAAATGGAAATGTCTCAGAAAAGTCGGCCTCCGGAGGTTATACAAATTGCTAGTTTAGCTTTAAGATTCAACTCTTTTCCCTCAAATATATACCAGGATACCATGAATTGTTACGGGGTTTCTCACACTAAGGAAAATTTCAAAGTTGCAGATTGATAACCTCCATTGAAACAAATGCATTATGTCACTTGAAATAAGAACATCTGTAAATGCTTTACAAAATAATGTTTTTTGTTCAGCAGAGGAAGGCCAGATGATGCAATATCTAGCTTCCGGCTGCGCTTCCCTCCTCTGATAATTCAGCTTCTTTTAGTGCCATTTGCAAGACTCCTGACCACTTACTGTGCAATTTTGATGATGTGCTTAAACTCCGTTCTTCATCTGATCACTTACGAGGAAGAAGGAATAGAAATTGTGTGAGAATGCACGTGTGTCCATAGAACATCAGCAAGATGGTTATCTTTCTCTTGGGCATTATTTTTTAAACACAAACAGTGCCGAAGGAAGAGGAAAATCAGTCAGAGACCTTGGGGGATTCAGAGTGAAGGAAATCCTTCCACAGGATGAAGTTATACATCCCATAGAAATTACATAAACAGCATTATAACCTGGATATAGTTGTGATTTGTCTGAAGTTTTACATTTTCCAAGCTTTTAAAACCATTCATCGTTTTAGTTTGCCAAAAGAGATGAACTAATAGGTTGGCTGCCTGCTTTTAGGAGGCTAAAAGACAAGCAGAGAAAAATCCCTAAATGGACCGTAACAGAAATATTTTCGTTGATTTAAACATATTCTTAGCACTTAGAATTGATAATATTAACAGGGCCAGATGTTAAGCGGTAAATAATGAAAATCAGAGTGTTGAGCTAAAACAGCTGTTTAATCAGCCATCTAATAGAGGAGGGGGTGGAAGTGGCCAATTAATTGTTTTCTGTTGAGAAGAATAAAACAAAACAAATGCCTGATAAGATTTTTTAACTTTTCAACTTGGTATATGGTCTGAATCCAGAGGACTGGACTTTTCCCTATTTTCTGTAACTTTGCCCCAAGATCAATGTCCTGTGCTCTGGTAGACTGAAAAGAAATTTTTTAAAACTTTATGACTTGGAAATCTCTTATGTGGACCTTCAAATGTGTCGTGTTGTACCACCATTGTTGTTGGGATTTGGATTAGACTCTCCAAAGGAGTCAAGGGTCTTTCCCTCTCCCATGAATGCTCTCTGACCTGCATGTAATTATGTGCACCAACACCAAGTCCCCCCAGATTAACCACACTTTGACCCAAAGAGCCAGGTGGGGTTTTGCTTGTTTTGTTTCTACTTTCAAAACCTGGACCCAGCCTGTGTTGGCAGCCATGGTAGAAGTCGAAGGAACTCTCTGATCTTGTCCCCAACTTCCCTGCTCAGCACTGTCACCCATGTGTCCCTCCAGGTCATGATGACCACTGGCATGTTGAGATTTCTCAGATGGAGAGAGAACTTCGAAGCATGAATTCTTTCCACGGGGATGCAGCCTATAAACGTCTGTTTTTCATAACCAAACAACAGAAAAAATGCAACCATTTGAGGATACAATTAACATTCCTGGGACTCTGGACGTTAACACCAAGCTCACATAATTCTGTAACTGGAATGATGAGGTAGACCCTGTGCTCTGAGCAATTCATGGCAGATACTTTAAGGAAACATCTAATCTAATGTGCTGTGAAGAGAAATACTGCCTGCGGCTCCTTGGTTCCTAAATGGGTCAGCAGATGCAGTGCATCTTGTATAGTGCATGGCCCACATTAGACTTTGAAACGTTCTCCTTGCAAATGAGCTTCAACTCCACAGAGGCTATGAAATGCATCCAGTGAATTTTCCACTCATTGTAAACAGATCTTGATCCAGTACCTGCCCCAAATCCACTTATGTCATCCCATCTGTGTTTCTCAAAATCACATCCACAGACAACCTCCACTGCGAAAGCTTGGTGGAGTGACGGTTAAAAATGCAGATTTCTGGGTCCTGCCCAGACCAACTGAATCTGCAGCTCTAGGAAAAGGGCCTAAGGATCCACCTTTTTATCAAGCTCCCAAGGTGATGCAGTGAAGCTTGAGAATCCCTGATACAGAGCTTCACGTTTCTAACCTTCTATTAACTTAGACCCTGGAAAAAGAATTTTTGCTCTGTAACAACAAAGCCTGTTGCAAAAAATGACTTTATTGTTACTTCTTAAAGTTATGCCCTCTGTCTTTATGGATGGCTTATTGAAGAGCCATCTGAGGGGCTTCCCAGGTGGCGCAGTGGTTGAGAGACCACCTGCCAATGTGGGGGACACAGGTTCGAGCCCTGGTCTGGGAAGATCCCACATGCCGCAGAGCAACTAAGCCGGTGCACCTCAACTACTCTGCCTGCGCTCTAGAGCCCGCAAGCCACAACTACTGAAGCCTGTGCGCCTAGAGCCCGTGTTCCGCAACAAGAGAAGCCACTGGAATGAGAAGCCCGCATACCTCAACAAAGAGTAGCCCCCGCCCAGCACAACTAGATAAAGCCTGTGTGCAGCAATGAAGACCCAAGGCAGCCAAAAATAAATAAATAAAATAAATGAATTTATTTTTTTAATAAAAGAACCATCTGAGGCTTTGTTTCAGTATCCTCTACACTGCTGAAGTTAAGATTCTGTTCACTCCATAAATCTTTGTGTTTTATACAAGGACCCCATGCCATTCATTCGTGATTTCATTTAGTTTCAGGAGGGGAAAAATCTCTGCTGATGGATTTATTTGCTTCCTGTTGTCAGAAAATGAAAAATATATAAGTCTGTGTTTCTCCTGTAGCTTTAGCAACTGGAAATCTTACAGCAATTTTCTTGCCCGTGTGGCAATCTGTTCAACTCTGTTGTCTAAATATATTTACTCTTTATCCTCCTTGTAGATGAACTCTGTTTTGTTTTACATTTAAATGACATATTGTACTGTTGTGGTCTGTAGTCACCTCTGAACCACTGACACAGGGTATAAATTTTTATAAACTAGACAGCGTACATTTTTCTTGCAGTGTTTAATTCTCAGCATGAAGCAATTCCTGAATGGCCACTTGAATCAAGATTAAATACTTGCTTGTTATAATATGCGGGATTAGTAGTACTGTATTCTGTGCAGATGAGTCTCTTAATTGGATTGGATAGTGGGTCCAGTTGTGTTGGTTTTACACATCTACTTTTACAAATACAAGCCAGAGACAGGAAGTTATGATGCATTTCCAATGCCTTCAGAATCTATTCCTTCTTTGTAAGCTATGAATTTCTGAAGCAACAAAGTGTCTCCATGGCTACCTGACAAAATTACTAAGGCTGCCAGAGCCTGCCCCTATTTGGCTATGAACTAAATTAATCACTAGAGCCAGCGCATGATAGATAATTCGCATCTCCAAGCCCTGCAGGGGGAGATGTTGAGCATCCAATGGAAACCCAGCAACACTCCTTCCAGTGGCTCTATCAAGGTTTGCTTTGGTACTGGCTAAATCCTCACACATGGGAATTGGCGCCATGGGTCATTTTCATTCCCCAAATCTCCTGATACTGTTTACCACTTATGGCAACCACATACTTACGGCAAAGTTTGGGTTGGACCAGCAGTAGCTTTTAACTCTACTTCCCTGTATGATTCCTCAGTTTCCTCAGCACCCTCCAACACAAAAGCGCTAGTTACTCAACAGAGCTTCTCAATGTTCCAGAAGCTTTTTACACATTCCTATCATGAAACGCCTTCCATGTCTATCCATTTCTAAGTGTTAGGTCCCTAAGGACAGTATGGCATAGGATTTAAGTGCATGGGCTTTGGGTTCAGAAAGACCAGGCTTCAAATCCTGACTCTGCCCCTTACCATCTGTGTGCCATTTGGGCAAGTTACTTAACCTCTCTGAGATTTGGTTCCCGCATTTGAAAAGTAAGGATATTTATAATAATACTACCTCAGGAGTGGTTGTTATGATTAAAATGATAAAGAATTTAGTGCAGGGAGTTGCTGGTCAAAGAGTACAAACTTCTAGTTATAAGATAAATAAGTTCTGGGTGTCTAATGTACAGCAGGGTGATTATAGTTAATAATATAACTTTCAAGTATTATATACTTGAAAGTTGCTAAGAGAACAGATCTTAAATGTTCTCACCGGAAAAAAGAAATGGTGATTAGATGACATGATGGAGGTGTTAGAGAACGCTATGGTGATAATCACTTTGCAATGTATAAGTGTATCAAATCAACACATTGTACACATTAAACTTACATGATGTTATATGTCAATTATATCTTAAAAATAAGAATTTAGCACATAGTAAGTACTTAATAAATTATTATTTCTTAGTACTCACAAAGTATCTGTTCTGGGATGACCAGGTCTATTGAGAGCAAATTCTTTCTTATACTAAACAGATTAAAATGTGTTTCATAATAACATCACTCTTTGTTCCAAGTTCTGCCTTCAGAAGCTACCTTGAATGTGTATATTCCTTCTTCCACATAACAACATTTTCAATATTTGAGGAAGCTATCATGTACCTCTTTTCATATATTTGGGGACAGCTATCATTTTTCCAGTATTACTATTTCTAATCCCTTCAACTGTTTTCCATATGCCTTTGAATCTGTCACCACCTGTGGCAGAGCTGGCTAGATGCTCACCAATCCTGTTTCCTCTTATTGGGCACAGGAACATCCCATTTCCCAACCTCCCTAGATGTAAGGTTGGTGTCATGGCACTGGGTTCTGGCCAAGAAAACAAGGGCAAAATGTACACGTGCCACTTCTACATCAGGTCCAATGTCCTGTGAGAGCCTCCTTTCTCTCTTTCACTCATTGGCCTGTTTAATACAGAGGATCCAGTAGAGGATTTCAAGGATATGCAGATGCCAGAGACAGAAGCTTGAATCCCTGAATCATTACATAGAAGTCTACCTGTTAAACACCTGCCAGACTGTGACAAGAGTGGGAAACAAACCTTTATTGTATTAAGCCTTTAAGACAAGGATTTATTCATTACTACAACATATCCTACCATACCAAGGCTAATACATCTTTGCAGTTACCAGTCTCTGGATATATACCAGCTTGTCAGTGGCTCTCTTAAAAGATGACACAATTTTTGCATCATCTGAATATAATTTTTTCAAATGTAACCAAAACCGAATACAACTTTTCAAATGTGACCTGGCCCTAATGAAAGAAAACTACCTCCTTGCTTCTCTGCGTACCACATTTTTTTTTTTTTTTTTTGCGGTACGCGGGCCTCTCACTGTTGTGGCCTCTCCCGTTGTGGAACACAGGCTCTGGACGCACAGGCTCAGCGGCCATGGCTCACGGTCCCAGCCGCTCCGCGGCATGTGGGATCTTCCCGGACCGGGCACGAACCCGTGTCCCCTGCATCGGCAGGCGGACTCTCAACCACTGTGCCACCAGGGAAGCCCGGTACGACATTTTTATCAATGCTTTCCAAAGTTGCTTTATGCTTAGCAACACATTACATGTACACAGGTAGCACAAGTTAAACTTTTAGTTGACAACAAAAATGATATATTTTTTCAAACCAACTACTGTTAAGCCAGGGGTGGCCCAGATAGTGTTCACCAAATATGCCATTTGCTCCCCTACATTTCCCAGCCTCCCTGGCAGTTTGGTTGGGGCCAGGTTTACATTTCTAAGAGCAGAAATGGCATGTGTCTGGGCTGAGACAGTTAGGAGACAGTCTCCTCCATCACTCTCTTCCCTGCTGCAGTGAACTTGGAAGACATACGTTAGATGAAGGTAACCTTTACAACCTGAATTGGAAAGGACTTGGCATAAATGAGAAATAAATGTTTATTATACTAAAACACTAAAATTTCAGAGTTTGTTGTGGCATCTGACATTAATTAACTTGACTCCCCAACCTGGTACCTGTGCAATTCATTTATTTATACTTTAATTCAAAACTTTGTATTTACTGCCATCAATTTTAAATTATTTATTGATTATATTCCTACAGAAAAGTGTCATATCTTACGTGAATTAATGAATTTTCACACATTGAATGTACATGCATAACTAACACCTAGATCAAAAAAGAGAACATTACCAGCACCTCAAAAGCCCCTTCATGCCCCTTCTAGACACTATCTGCCCAAGTGTAGATACTGCCCTGACTTCTAGCAGCAAAGATTAGTTTTTAATCTGTTTGTGTGTTTTGTGTAAATGGAATCATACAATATGTACTCTTTGGGGCAAATATTACGTTTGTGAGATTCATCCATGTTGTCATGCATGGCTATTATTGGTTCATTCTTATTGCTAGATAATACTTCATTATGTAAATGTGCTGCCTTGTCATTTTCTTAATGGTATTTTTGATAAAAACAGAATTCCTTAACTTTATGTAGTCCAATTTATCAATTTTTCCCTTATAGTTAGCGCTTTTTATGTCCTATTAATAAATCCTTGCCTAATGCAAGATCATGGAGTTGCTCTACCTTTCCTTTTAAAAACTTGTTTTATCTTTCTAATACATTGGCAACTCATCTAGAATTAAATTTGGGGGTATGGTATGAGGGAAGGATCAATATACAGTTTTTTTTCCATTTGGATACCCAACTGACTCAGTGCCATTTATTGGAAAGACCATCCTGCCCTCCTTGCATTGAGTTACCCTTTTGCTGTAAGTCAGGTAATATACGTATGCAGATTCTGTTTCTAGACTTCATGTTCTGTTCCTTTGGTCAGTTTGCCTCTCTTTTGCAAATACCACACTGTTTAGCTCAGTATTGATGTATCTGGTAGTGTACCTCCTCCAATTTTTTTCTTCTACTTCTGAAATGCCTTGGCTATTCTTGGTTCTTTTTGTTCCCATACGTTATTTTTGAATTTTCTGGTTAATCTCCACAAATTAATCTGCAGTGTTTTAACTGGAACTTTGTTGAATTCATAGATTAACTCATGTAGAACTGACTTCTTAACAATGCTGAGTCTTCCAACCCATTAGCTTGGTTTCTTTCCTCACTTGTTTAGACATTTTTAAATCTCAGTAGTGTTTTGTGTTTAGGGTAAAAGTCTGGCACATCTTTTGTTAAATTTATTCCTAGGTATTTAATGTTTTTTGATGCTTTTGTAAATGGTATCTTTTTTTTTACTTTATTCTGTTCATTGCCAGTATATAAAAATACAATTGGGGCTTCCCTGGTGGCGCAGTGGTTGAGAGTCCGCCTGCCGATGCAGGGGGCGTGGGTTCGTGCCCCAGTCCGGAGAGATCCCGCGTGCCGCGGAGCGGCTGGGCCCGTGAGCCATGGCCGCTGAGCCTGCGCGTCCGGAGCCTGTGCTCCGCAACGGGAGAGGCCGCAGCAGTGAGAGGCCTGCGTACCGCAAAAAAAAAAAAAAAAAAAATACAATTGATTTTTGTATATATGCCTTGTATACAAAGACCTTGCTAAATTCACATATTAATATAGCTTGTAGATTCTTCTGGACTTTCTACATAGGCAACCATGTCTTCTGTGAATAATGACAATTTTTTTCTTTCTTTCTAGTCCTTACGCCTATCTCTATTGCATTTTATCTTTTAGTTTTAAGTCCAAAATTCCAATGGGTTGAGGTAATTTCAAATCATGATTTTATAAGCCAGAACATTAGCTGCTTCCCCAACAATTTCTCAGATTTGTGAATGATAAGCATGCATTTTATATGCTCGTTCAAATCAGTGTCCAAAAATAATTTTTTAAACAAGAAAAAGCTGAGACAAAGGCACGGAGAATGCCCCAGGAGACTTATTTTCAAGTAGAAATTAATTATTAATTAGTATTCTTTGTAGGCAAGTGTTCAGCTATCATCACTTGACTCACCCACACATTTCTCAGCCGGTATCCATTTCTTCACTAGAATATTCCAAGATATTTTGTCAAATTTCACTTGAAATCCACATACCCTTTGTGCCACTCTTATCTCTTTAGACTGAAGATCCTATGTAAAATGTATAGAGTTTACTCCTTTCTCTTAATGAACCTATGCTGGCTTCTTTGTAATGACTACTTTTCAAGTAGTCATAAAATATCTGCTTAATAGTTCATTCTGTCATTTTTCTGGGATGCTATGAATGTGAATTTTCTGTCCTTTTTTGGAGACTTCAAGGACCACAAATGTTCATATCTAGTTTCCTCTCATGCCTCCTATCTGCCACAATTTTTAAGAATTATTAACACTAATTCCTAGAGTGCTGATGCAAATGATTTCAGTTCCATGGGTCACAATCTGTATGTGTCTGAGAATGTAAATGTCCTAAAAGCAAAAAGGAAATGTCTCACTATATCCTCACTTAGTGTATTAGTCGGAGTCCTGGCAGGACACAGAATCCCCTCCTCACTCCCAGAGGAGAGACTTTAATAGAAGGACAATTGATAGGGATGTGGGCAGAGTTGAGGAAACAAACAGGGATGGTAAAGCACCAGAGATGATGGGAAGCTGGTAAGACCTTGAATCTATCAAGGTACCAACAAGAAAAAGATGACTAGAGCTATGACCCAGTGACATTTGGCTACTTTCTCATCTCCCATCTTTTGGATGTGGACTTTTAAACTCTGAGCTCACCAGCAAACCCTCCTGCAACTTCATTGGTTCTGTTAGTTGTTTCTATGTTTTCCTTACTATAATCATTTTATATCACTTTGTCAACATTTCCTTTTACAGGATTGCCATCCACTTTGAATTCTCTTCCCAATTGCAGTCTCTTACCATGAGAAAAACCTCCAAAACATTTGAAATCAGTTTCTGTAAAACAGACTAAGTCCAAAATTGTCTTCATTGACTATTTTATGAGCTCTAAAATGAGTGTAGTCACTTTTTCCCCAAATGTTGGCTTAACTTTCACTGTAACTATTTTTTCATTGCTATTCAGTTACTCCAGAGTTATGGTTCTTCTTATTGTGTCGTCTTTATCCTGAAGGATTGGGTCACTAGTAAACTGTGTTTTAAAAAACAACATATC
Organism: Pseudorca crassidens; assembly: GCF_039906515.1. Classification (NCBI taxonomy): domain Eukaryota; kingdom Metazoa; phylum Chordata; class Mammalia; order Artiodactyla; family Delphinidae; genus Pseudorca; species Pseudorca crassidens. Next base: position 32,052,895 of record NC_090301.1, read on the forward strand.
AATTGTTTCTTTTAGGAGACTGAGACTTCTATCAACGTCTCAATTTTATGCTATTTTGTGCATAAAATTTTATGCTATTCTGTGCATAAAATAAACAAACTTAATATATACCTGATAATAAACATCAACGTAATAAACACACTGATGTGGAATCCTCAAGCCACAGTGATTCATTAGGGAGTCCTACATTTTGTTTCCACAAACCTGTATTAGTATTCTTACCCTGTTTAGTCATTTGCTGGGAGCAACTCATCGGAAGTCTAGGCCTTGGTGTGAGTGAACACTGCTGAATCCAGTAAGAGGGCAGCTGAGGCCGTAGCCAATCATGCTCCTTGAAGCAGGATAGACAAGTGACACATTTTCATGGGCATGACAACCACATTAATTGATACAACTAGAAAAGCTATATTATTAGCTTTAAATGATGTAGGAAAAAATACCTGTTTTAGTTCAATGTCCATTTGTGATTTTAAAAGAATCATTAGCAAATAAGATTAGAAGTAAACATACTTAAATTGGTACAGTCACTATGGAAAACAATATGGTATTTCCTCAAGTAATTAAAGATAGAATTACTATATGATCCAGCAATTCCACTTCTGCACATATGCCCCAAAGGACTGAAAGTAGGATCTCAAAGAGGTATTTGTACACCCATGTTCATAGCAGCATTATTCATAATAACTAAACCATGGAAGCAACTCAAGGGTCCATCAGTGGGTGAACGGATAAGCAAAATGTGGATATACATGCAATGGAATATTGTTCAGTCTTAAAAAGGAAGGAGATTCTGCAGTATGTTTACAACATGGATGAACCTTGGGGACATTATACTAAATGAAATTAGCCAGTCAGAAAAAGATACATACTGTATGATCCCACTTATATGAGGTACTTAGAGTAGTCAAAATCATAAAGACAGAAAGTAAACCGGTGGTTACCAGGGGCTGGGGGCAAGGAATAACGGGGAGTTATTGTTTAATGGATATAGAGCTTCAGTTTCACAAGATGAAAACAGTTATGCGGATGGACAGAGGTGATTTTTGCCCAACGATGTGAACATATTTGATACCGCTGAACTATACACTTAGAAAATGATTAAGATGGAAAAAAAATTATTTATCATGAAATATATCAGATACAAAGTGTAAATAAAATACATATGTATCATTTAAAGAATAAAAAAAAGAAGTGAACATACTTAACTGGTAAAAAGCATCAAAACAAAGCAAAACTAGAGCAAATCTCAAACTTAATGGTGATGAAATCATTCTCTTTTAAATAAAAACAAATATAGGAATAACTGCTCTCACCACTTCTTTTTTTTTTTTTTTTTTGCGGTACGGGGGCCTCTCACTGTTGTGGCCTCTCATGTTGCGGAGCACAGGCTCCGGACGCGCAGGCTCAGCGGCCATGGCTCACGGGCCCAGCCGCTCTACGGCATGTGGGATCTTCCCGGACCGGGGCACGAACCCGTGTCCCCTGCATCGGCAGGCGGACTCTCAACCACTGCGCCACCAGGGAAGCCTCTGCTCTCACCACTTCTATTCAGCATTGTATTGAAGCTCTTAGTTACAATGAAAAGCAGGAAAAAGAAATAAAAGGCATTAGCGCTGGAAAGGAAACCATCGTTATTCATATGTGACTGTATAATATATATAACACAAAATGATAGCCAGAAAATTATAAGGATTAAAGAGAGGGCTGGGCAAGGTGGTTGGATATAAGATCAATGTGTAACAGTTAATTACATTACTGTATACCAGTAATAAAACATTAGAAAATATATCTGCTATTTTCTTCTTTAAGTTGTTATATATTTTCCAGATTGATTCCTAGGTACCATTTTTTTTTTTCTTTTTTTGCTTTTTATTTATTTATTTATTTATTTTGCTGTACGCGGGCCTCTCACTGTTGTGGCCTCCCCCGTTGCGGAGCACAGGTTCCGGACGCGCAGGCTCAGCGGCCATGGCTCACGGGCCTAGCCACTCCGCGGCATGTGGGATCTTCCCGGACCTGGGCACGAAACCGCGTCCCCTGCATTGGCAGGCGGACTCTCAACCACTGCGCCACCAGGGAAGCCCTTTTTTTGCTTTTTAAAATGGTATGTCTTTAGAAGGCTAAATACGTGAAGTGATACACTATGTATTTAGATGGGGAAACTTAATGTTACAAATATGTTAATTCTCCCCAAATAGACCTTGAAATTCAATGAAACTCCAATCCAATTCCCAGCAGGATTTCTCATGGAACTTGACAAACTAAAATTAATATAGAAGACCAAGTAGCTAAGGGACCCCTGAAGAAGAAAGTCAGAAAGCAAGATTATAAAGTGATTATAATTAGTGGAGGGTAGTTTTAGCTTATCAAAATAGATAACTAGACAATTGGAGGAAAGTAGAGAGCCCATAAATAGATGCATACCCATATGGAAGCCTGATGAAAAGGTGGCATTGAATATCAGTGTAACAGTGGGACAAATGGGATCTATACAGAAAAAAATAAAATTATATCCCAACCTCATGCTATCTTCAAAAGTCAATTTCAAATAAATTGTGAACTTAAATGTGAAAAGCAAAACTTAAGAACTTTTAGAAGAAAATACGTTTATGATCTCAGGGGAGAGAAAAAATTTTTAGATGAAACACAAAACACATAAAACTGAGGGGAAAGACTTATAAATGGAAGTTATCAATTTTATCTCAGCCAAATTTATTAGGCGACACCATAAAAATCAGGTAAAGGTAAGCCACAAGATGGGAGAATATATTTGTAACACATATATAAATAGCAGAGAACTGGAATTCAGAAAATATAAAGAATTTGTTCAGGTAAATTAGAAAACAGCCCTCCAAAAATTTTTTTTAAATGGAGAAGAGACTTGTACAGCTATTTCACAGAAGAAAAAGCACAAATAGCCCCCCAAATTGAAGGAAATGTACTCACTTGTAATCTGAGAAATACAAGTAAAACACATTAAGATACTATTTTATACCCGTCACACTAGCAAAAATTAAATGACAGTGGTGTTGGCCATGATGTGGAGAAACAGAAATCTTAAACATTGGTGATGGGAAAGAAAATTGATACAATAATTGGAAACATTTTGCCATTATCTGGAGAAAATTAGTATAACCAATAACACAGCAATTCCACTCCTAGGTATATATATTCTTTAAAGAAAATTTTTCATGTACACACAAAGAGATAATAGCCTCCTTCCTTAAAATAGGGGTGGGGGGAAACTCAGAAAACAACTTAAATGGGAGACTGGACTGAGATATAGTCAAACAGAAAAATTGTAATTCAGTGAAAATGAATAGTATCAAAATGGATAAATATCTCCTGTCTAATAGTGAGCAAAAAGTAAGTTGCAGTATGAAACATACAGTAGACTCCTTACATACAGGTCAAAAACATGCAAAACTAAAAAATATATTGCTTGAAGAGGCATACATACATGATAAAAGAAAGCAAGAAAATAACAAAACGCAAGCCAATATTTTGCTCTGGCAAGGAGAGACGGAGGTGGAAGAGAAGAAGGATACAGGAAACTTCCAGGATACTGGTCATGTTCTAGTTCTCATTCTAGGACAGGTGTACACAGGTTTTCATTATATTGCTTTATTTTAAACCACACGTATGTGTGTATACACACACACACACACACACACTGTTTGTACAATATTTGTTCTCTTTTGTATGTATGATACATTTTGTAATAAAAATAACACACACACAAAAGAAGACAAGCTCATGAAGGCTTTTGACCCTTCAACCTTCTTTCAGAATGTTATATAGACGATTCAAGAAATGAAGCATAAGGGCTTCCCTGGTGGTGCAGTGGTTGAGAGTCCGCCTGCCGATTCAGGGGACACGGGTTCGTGCCCCGGTCCGGGAAGCTCCCACGTGCCGCGGAGCGGCTGGGCCCGTGAGCCATGGCCGCTGAGCCTGCGCGTCCGGAGCCTGTGCTCAGCAACGGGAGAGGCCACAACAGTGAGAGGCCCGCGTACCGCAAAAAAAATAAAAAAGAAATAAATAAAAAGAAATGAAGCATATAACATGCGGACTTGAGAACAAGAGCCACATGCTGAAGGTGGTGGCACAGGAGGATAGAAGCAGCCTGCTTTTGATCATGTGGTTGAGCTCCTGTACCATCCCTGGGCAGCCTAGGAAACTTCTTGTGATGTGGGCAATTTGTTACTAAAGCAGGGCTGTCTTTCACTCTCAGCCGAATGAAGTCTTCGAAGATAGAGTATTAATGAAACTCTCAGGATTCTAGTCCCTACTAGAGTCTTCTGTCTTGATCCTCTGGTCACATTAATGTCAATGTGATACGTTGATTCATACCCCATTCTTGTATCAAATCTAACAGGCACAGACCAATTACAACACGTCCCCAATTTCCCTACCTGCTAGAATTTCCCTAACCCACACTTTCTAATTCAACCACCTGCCTCATTAACTATGTCTCTATTGGTGTAGCTCATTATACTCCTGAATGTTATTATATATATTCTATGTAAATGCCAAAAACTCAAGAAAATTCAGCAAAGCTCCTGTAGGGAAATACGTTCTAGGATATTATCTTCAAATTATCTCCTCCAGAAGACCTCCACCAAAAAAAATGGTTTTTGTACCTATAAAGATGATATTTTTAGAGATCTCCTTACCTGAGGCAGGAAAAAAGTGTGGCTTCTGGGCTTAGTGTGACCTAAATCTCTCTCCTCCATTATTCATAAGGCTTTTCCTTTTTATGGCTCTTTTTTGATCCATACTATGAAAATTCCACCCCCCCCTTAAATTCAATAGCTTGACCTAAAAATTATGTTTCTTGACTCATCAAGATCTTTTAGTCTAACTATATCGTGCCTCACACAGCTGTATAAAGACATACACATGCACGCACACAGAGGCACATGCATATGTATTAAAGATCAACCCTTTGATTCTTGAGAACAGTATTGTGGAATCTAGAAAAATGGTACAGATGAACTGGTTTGCAAGGCAGGAATAGAGACACGGATGTAGAGAACAAACGTATGGACAGCAAGGGGGGAAAGTGGCGGGATGGGGGTGGTGGTGGGATGAATTGGGAAATTGGAATTGACCTGTATACACTAACATGTATTAAATAGATAACTAATAAGAACCTGCATATAAAAAAATTAAATTAAAATTAAAAAAAAAAAAGAATCCTTGATAAAAACGTTTGGCTCTGACTATTCAGAAATCCTTCTGGGAACTAACAAATATTATTGTCCTTGTTTTAGCCATGCTCCAATTACAGGGATAAGATGTTCTGCAATACAGCAGCAGTGCTTTTTGTGTCCTTTCTTCCCAGTGATTAAACTGGTTTAGATTTTAAAAATTAAGACTGATTCAAACCATACTAAGCATGGAGTCATTATGGAATCCATGTTAATAAACAAAATAAACTACTTTGTCTAATGTCCATTGGAGATATTGAAGATGGATAGATTCTGCACCCTTTGGTCTGCCCTTCCAAAATAACCCAGCCTACTCTTCTCTCCTTAAACTACTTTGGTCTTCTTCAGGGCAATTCCCTGAAGCTGGATACTGACCTGAGGAGAACAAGAAATCTCTAGCAGGGAGTGGTGATCATCCAGAGAGAGACTAGGAAGTTCACTGATATATATGCAATTACACACTTCTCTTTCCTCTCTTTCATCAATCCCCAACCCAGCCCGTTACACATGTTTAATCAAGTAAATAGATTCACAAAAAACATTTTCAATAGCATGATCAATATGGACTTGTCATTTAAATGCAGAAGACTAGTGTTCAGCTCTTTTCTCTTCTATGTGTGTTACCATGACAACTACTTAAACTCTCTATGCCTCAGTTTCCTCATCTATAAAACTGAAACAATAATGTCTACCTCAGCGTGTTCCCATGAAGATCAACAGAGTAAGTATATGTGATCACATTTCATAAATTGAAAAGTGCTATGTGATTTTGTTATTATTATTATTACTATATTAATTCTCAGCTTCAAACAGGATAAGACTGGTATTAGCAACCTTGTATAGAGGCCAAGGGTATAACCAAGGAGGGTCCTAGACCAACATCCTAAAATGTGGTACAGAACACTAGTTCCATGAGTTATTAATAGATATTGTGTGTTTTTTTTTTCAGTAAAAGGATCAAAATTAGCTGGGAAATATTTGTTTAAAAGGTAAATCAGGGTTTTTTTAATTACAGGACTTCTCAGAACTTTTAATGTGTAATGTAGTTGGTGACACTCCGAAAGGAATATCATCTGTAGTGTTTACTCCAAATATTTGCACCCCCAATTTCTTTTTGTAAACTGCAACCTCCAGCAAGTACAATTTTATCTTTTGCTCACTCTCTTCAATTTCTGCACTCCTATTTTCCGTTACCTAATTCTTAGAACACTTTCTCTAATTTCTGTTTTGTTGGATTTCTGTTAACAGGCAGAGAAAGATTTTCCAAAACAATGTTTTATTGGAGCAAAAACCACATGGTAAAGCCCACTCTATATAACATAGTTACAGGAACTCAAGGGAACAAAATATTAACAGGAAACCAAAACATCAAAAACATGAATTGCACTGTAGCAATACCTACCCCTCTCTGACCTGCAAAGCAAGATTTCATAAAGGTAATTAATCAATCATCATAATTTATAATTATTCCTTCTTATGAAACAATACTATGATATGAAATCTTAATCACAGGTCTCTTTACTTTAGATTTTTAAGACCTACCATCTCAGCTATATATTTTCAAGTTCCATGGTAATTTTAGGGGGTTGTACTCTAAGACATGGAGCTCAACAGGCACTGGTTTTACACTAATATAAAAACAGAGTGCAAAGTAAGTTTTTGCACTTGGCACATTTTAGGCCTTAGCATAGCCTAAGTGACACTCACTTCCTTATTTGGGGCATGAGAAAGTTCCAGCACACTGTCAAAGTCACAAACTTGCTCTCCTCTGTGTGTGCACTCGTAGATGGCTGAAGCACACACCTTCCCCTTCTCTCAAATGTTTTCATGTCTATGAGTCAGATCATAAGTTCTGGGGCCAAACTCAACTCCCTTGCCCCTCTTTTTTTCCTTTTGTAGCACATTTAGTACTAATCCTTCCCGAACACCCAGAGGCCACCCAGGTGTAGTGTATCTCTGATTGTGGCAGTTGTCTTTCTAAACTTCACCTATACCTCCCCCACTGTGACCTCCACACTCCCACAGACCCTCATGGCTCATTTTCTCCACTCCAGTTAGGGCAGCCAGGCACAAGCTCCACCTAATTTACAAATGACTACATCTGCCAAAGCCTGTCTGGAGTCAGAAAACAACCTTGAGTTTGATTTGAGTGTGAAAACCACTGTACTCACTTGTTTGTTAAAGGACTTATGAAGATGTGTTAATCATTTCAATTTCTGGACCTCCCTACACCCCCCAAAAAATGAAGAAAAGAAAAACAAGTGGGAAGGAAACCTACAGTGTTGTTTCACCTCCTTTTGTTACCACGCCATGACACAAAAGTTCACAGACTTGTAGAATCTCTGAATGAGAAGGGGTTTTAAGGTCAAGATGGTTTAAAGCACCTAACCCATGATGAAATTGACATGTGTACTAGTGAAAAGAGAGTAGGCTTTGAAGCCACACAAAATGGGTTGGCTTTGCCACTTCCTTGTCACATGGCCTTAGACAAGTTACTTAACTTCCCTGAGTCTCAACCCCCTCAAATGAAAAATGAAGAAAATAATGTGCAAGGTTATCATGAAGATATGAGGTTATGTACTTAAGATGCTTAATGTTGTGCCTAGCACCAAACAAATGGTAACTATGATCTTATTTATTTATTTACTTACTTATTTAATTTCTACATACTTGACAAATGACCATCCAGCTGCCTTAACTTCCCTTCAGGGATGAGAAACTCTTTGCTTTCCTAGTCAGCCCATTCCATCTTTGGAAAGTCCTCCAAGAGTTACGAAGTGTTTCCCAATTGTTGGAATTGCCAACTTCCCAAGGAGGAAGAGACTGAGGTGGATGGCAGCAAGGCCTATGTTAAAGACTAACAGAGGAGGCTGTGGATTCAGATCCATCGGAAGAGAAAAAAATTCAGGCTCAATTAGGTCAACCTGTGCTCATTAGCTCTCCTACACATGTATGCATACCTACCCCTCAAGCCCCCTAGAAGCTTCACTAGTTCAAAGTTCAAAGTTCAAAGAAGGTTCACTCTCCAGCCTTTCCTGTGTGGACGGATGGGAGGAGAAAAAGCAGTGTGAATTAAAGCAAGGAATCATTATTTCCCCATACTGCCATCTTAGGAAGTTTGGAAGTGGTGTTTAGGAGATACTGGATATTTGTCCCTCTTATAAGATGTTGTTAACCAAAGCTCTGATGTCAAATAGGTGAATACTCTTTGGGAGCCATGTGCCCATTAATAGATCAGGCATCTTCCCCTAACACTTTGGATTGGGATGAGGAATTTGAGGACCAGCATCCTGGTCCCACATTTTAAAGAGACCACCCTTCCTGAACCCAAGCAAAGCACCTCATTCTTGCCTTAAACATATATCTTTTGCCATTTTGGAATGAAAGGGACAGAGGCTTCAATCATGTTGTTGAATTTAAATTGGTCCCTCTAGGATTTCAACTCATTGGTCCTCATTCTACATCTCTGGGCCATGAAAAAATGAAACTCATCTAATGCTCTTCTACTCAGAAGGTTTTGAAGACTGAAAACAAATTCATGATCAAATATAATATTCAAGTATCTTGTTTACAGTATGTCAAACACATGATTTCTGGAAATACACAAGCAATTAACTGAATTTTTCTTTTTGTTTGGACAGAAATGACTTCAGACTTGTATATCCTCCTATGATTCATCATGAGGATGAGTTCAAGAATACACATTCCTAGGACAAACAACAATAGATCCCTTGACAATTGTAAAGATGCCCAAAGTCACAAACACCATGACATACAATTTTCCTTCTTAAAATGAAGCTTTTGCACTGTCTTCTTTAGGAGTACTTCTCCACAGATCCAAGAACTACAATAAATACCGTAAAACAAGAGACAAACTTTTGTGTGTATGTGTTTTTTTTCTGGGAAAAAAAATTCATAACTTTTAAAAGATTCCTAAAAGGGTCCATGACCCATCAAAAATTAAGAACACTTGAATTTGTTGGTGGCTCACATATGTAATATGAGCAAGTCTACAATATATCTTACACAGAAAAAAAAAATGGAGGAGGATTCATGAAACTTTGCTAGTAAATAAGCTAATGTGACATTCCAAAATTTTTATTTTCTTTTGAAGAACTAGAATTTCTTAGACCTGTGTTAGACACAAATGGGGTGGCAGCTCAGCTGACAATGATATCTCCAGAAACCATGCCTGTCCTCTGATTCCCTTCCTCCAACAAAGACCCCCTTCCTATTGGCACTTGATCCAAGCTAAGCAAATCAGAATAATTCCCTGAAATTTTTCAGGCTGAAAATCTTGAGAAGGAAAGAGAATGAGAGAATGGAGATTACATCTAGAAAGAAGCAGAAGCAAGAGGCTGAATAAAGTCCTAGGAACATGGGGGTCCTGGTTCCATTGTCTCCTCCCTACCCTACATTCATAAGCTGCTAAACCCCCCTTTTTTTTCTACTTGCACTAGGTGAAGTCATGTTTCTGTCATTTGCAACTAAAAGAGTCCTGAACTCTTTATTTTCAACATCAGCTCTACCAGTTATCTTCATTTTCAGGCTCCTTCTCAGTAAAGGAACAAAGATACCCTCACAAGAAGAGGACATCTGCCATGGCATGCTCTTAGCGGAGTTCATTCTCTGGGTAAGTGACATGCCTCCACAGATGAACCTCATGGGCAAAAATTTCATATTCACGTCTAAGAACAATTACAAATTACCATAAGACATGGGCCCTGATGGTTCTCAACAAGTTGAAAGAAAGAGACTATATAAAGCAAAATGATTAAAAATGTGGCTCTGGAAATAAATTCCCTGAGTTTGAATCCTTGATAAGTCACTTAAATTCTCTGAGTTTCATTGCCTACAAAATAAACAAAATAATAATAAAGCCAAGTGCATAGAAGAGTTGTGAAGATTGGATAAAACCATGTATACAATGCACATGTTATGGACTTGATATTTACAAGCATTCTCTAAACATGGACCATAATATTATGATTGAAGCTTCAAATGTTTGCTTCTCGAATGCCAGTATGTGAAAGCTATACATATATACATGGCATTTGAAAGGAATTTAGACATTATATGAGATGCTGAATGTTCGTGAAGCGTTTCCAGCAAACACTCACTTTTATATTGTCTTTTGACATCTCTGCCTCCAAGCTTCTAAGGCTATGGAGGGTGTTAAAGTGATCTTGCATAGCAAATTAGTCACCAAGTTAAGTCTCCTGATTCTAAATTCTATAATGTATCCACTTTGCTTTGTTTCATTGCATTGCTGTTGATTTGGGATATGGTTATTTAAAAATTCTTTGCCCCTCCTTCCATCTTGAGATAGAGTCTAATTCTCCTCCCTTTGAATATGGGTTGGTCTTAGTGACTCACTTCACTAATTTCTAAGGCAAACTGCTTCTGTCTGGATCTCTCAAGGGATCTTTGCCCTTGGACTCCAGCTGCCATACTATTAGGAATCCCAGACCAGATGGATAAGCTCTATGTAGGCCAACAGCCTCCAGCTAACAGCATCCTCTGAAACCCTAACTGGAAGCCAACATTGGCTGCCAGACTCTGAAGAAGATTTCAAGAGGCTCCAGAGACCCAAGTGAGGATTACCAAATTGAGCCCAGTCAACCATCAAACTGTAAGAGATAGTAATAATATATTGTCGTTGTTGTGTGCCATTAAGTTTGGGATGGTTTGTTACATATCAACAGATATGTAGATAACAGAATGGGAGCAGGGGTACAGAGAGAGCACTCATACATTTGGGCACTATTTGTAGGTGTAGGCAACAAACTTCACAGAACCAACTGATCCCCTGTAGGCAAGGCTCAACTGCTCTGCCCACACATAAAAGGAATATAGTGCAAGCTCTGATGATTTGTCTTTGCCTCTCTAATATCAAGTCACCCTGTGCATTTTGCACCAAGAGAAGAATAGAAGAGCTTGCTTTGCAGGAAACAAATCCCCCATAGTCCATTCCTTTCCATTCAGCGCATAGTGCAGCAAAAAAGTCGGGAGCAGTTGAATGCAATGTCCTTTCCCCACACTCTAAAAATAATGGATGCTCAGTGCATTCTGAACATATGTGTATGGATGAGTGGGAGAGCATCCCTCTCCAGCCCAAGATTCATTGCTCCTCCTCCCAACCCTCTACTCTCTCACCGTCCCCAACACTACCACCCCACCTCATTGCTCAAGGATCTTTACCATCTATTATTTTCTTATTCCTTCAGCTTTCATTTCTCCATTGCTACTAGATGCCCCCTTTCCTTAGACAGCTTAAATCTTTGCCTTCTAACAAAAACAAAACTTTCCTTTACCTTATTATTTTCCTCTTGCTCTTCAATCAACAAATATCTGTGAGCCTGCCATGGCCCAGTTACTACATCGTGTGCTGGACTTTGGAGATGCCATCAAGGAGTTCCCAGACCAATAACGGAGCTCAGGTGCCAAGAAGCTTCTCTTCACAAGGAAACTTCTTGCCATAAGTTCAACTCTCTTGACTGTCTTCAGTGAAGACTATTCTTCACTGTCTGATCACAATTTTCCCTGCTAGGACCTCACCTCTAGTCCCACCAGCTCATTGCAATTACTCTTGCCAAGGTCTTAGTTGCTAAATCCATAGAGCTGGTTTCATCCCTCATCTCACTTACCTAACAAACACTGTTGGCCACACTCTCAAACTTAGAATTTTCTTCTCCTTTCTCTTCTTTACATTAAACTATATGAAGTAACAGTTTTTGTAAATCAAAAACAGTCAAATAGCCAAGATTTGGAGGAAGAAAGGATGAGTAGGTGGAACAACAGGGAATTTTTAGGGAAGTGAAACTATCCATATGATATTATAATGATGAATGCACATCACTATACATTTGTCAAAATCTGTGGAACGTACACCACCGAGAGTGAACCCTAATATGAACTATGGATTTGGTTGGTAATGACGTGCTGATGGTGGTTCATTGATTGTAACAAATGTACCCCTTGGGTGGGAGATTTGATGTGCGGGAGGTTGTCTGGGGTGTGATGAGAGCACGGAGAGAGTATAAGGGAACTAGTTGTACTTTCACTCAATTTTGCAGTGAACTTAAAACTGCTCTTTAAAAATTCATCTATTAATTTTTCTAAAAAGGCCAAATATCAGCAATTTTACATGGTTCAACCCAACAGTTCTACTCTCTTCCTCTCTGGCTGTTCCTTCTAGGTCTTTTCAGGCTTACCTCCCTCAGTTCCTTTCTTAGCTGTTGGTGTTCTCCAGGGTTCTGTGTTTGCTTCTCACTCTGAGATCCCCACAGGAAAAAGCCTTCTGTCATTAGAATCTTGCATATCAGGCTCCCAAAAATGCTCTTCCACATCTCTTATCCTATGACCTCAAAATACTGGGCAACCACCTCCAAATGCCATGAAGGTTGTAGGTTGCATTTCTGCCAATCTCAGACACAAACACTGCTTCCAAGTTTGTGTGGGGAGGATCGAGTGCCAGGAACTTTCCATCAAAGGAAAAGAAAAATTAGCCTTTTAAATTCTTCCTCTCAGATAACATGAATGCAATAGATTCTTTTATGAGAATTTGTCACTTCCCACTACTGCCAAACATCCTTTTTCTTGCTTCTCTTTGGGCTCCGATTTGTGGTTCCAGAGGTGCTCACAAATTAGCACAGTGTTTGCAACAGTTCCACATGATATTTTAGAACACTTTGCAATATTAAGCAATTTAAATGATTCAAAATATGTATATCTGTAAACCTAGACATCACGCATGAAAATTGATGCTGATTTTTAACTATCATAGGTTAGGTTTCCTGGGACCAAACTCTGAGACTGAAATTTATTAGAGTTTTACAGGGAAAAAACACTCAGTGGGGAGGGGCATTGAGGGAAGCAGGATTGGGCAAAGGGAGAAATTGAACTTTGATGCAATTGTTGATGCAGAGCCTCGGTCAATACTACTGGAAGCTTCGGAGCAGGGATGGTTGGCCGCTCAGATTTATCCCAGTGGTAGCACCTCAAAACTGACCTACCATTGAACAAAGGCAGTTCCCAGGGAGAAGGCATAACCTAGGGTGAGGCAGGTCCCTTCAGTAGAGAGCAGTTCCTGGAGAGGGAGCCATCAGAAGCAAACACCGCAGCAGCTGCAGAAATGAGGCCTCAGTCCTGCAGGGAATCTGGATTGCACATCTTAGTGTCCATCACATTGATGTGGGCAGCTAAATAGACTTTAGATGGTAGAATTGCAAATTCTATAATATTTATTAAAATTTTAATACAGTTTGTTTAAATCTTGAAAAAATTAAACAATTTTCATTTTATTTTGTTGGGTTTTTTTTAATTGTCAAAGGAAAGCCTATGAAAATGACACTAACATGGTTGAAAAGAAAAATGTATACAAGCCAGAATTCTGGCCAAAAATAGAGAAGTCACATATGTCTCACTGTTTATACTTGGCACTGTGAGTTGTGAGTTCAAATGTGCTGCAAGTAATGACATTCTTTGGAAGAACTCAAAGATTACACATAAAATTTTATGGATCTTCTAAAAGATAGAAATCTTGATGAAACGCATAGCAAATCTGACCTTATAACTGCTTTGAACACATGATAAGAATGCCCACTAAATACTATTACACTAAAGCAATTAGACTTAACTAAGTCTAAAATAGATGATACATTAGAATAATTATGTGAAACAACAGAAAATCCTCAAATAAAGAGCAAATTGTAGTCTTTGTTAGAAAATGAAATTATTTCTATACTTGTTCTGATTAGTTATTTGGTATGAACTATTGTTTATTATTTATTATAAAAATAAAGAGATTAAATGTGGATGTTTTATTTTTAAAAGAAATTTGAAGTATTTTCATTTTAGAGTAAATTATTTTTCTAGATGAAGAGAAACTACATGTGGAAAAATGCAAAAAAAAAAAAAAGTGGCATTTTAATTAAGAATAAAGAAATTAGGGCTTCCCTGGTGGTGCAGTGGTTGAGAGTCCGCCTGCCGATGCAGGGGACACAGTTTCGTGCCCCGGTCCGGGAAGATCCCACATGCCGCAGAGCGGCTGGGCCCGTGAGCCATGGCCACTGAGCCTGTGCATCTGGAACCTGTGCTCCGCAGCGGGAGAGGCCACAATAGTGAGAGGCCCGCGTACCGCAAAAAAAAAAAAGAAAGAAAGAAAGAAATTAGAACAAAAACCAAATCTGTTTGCATAGATGTGAAGAAGATTCACCTATAAATAATCCTGAAACTAATTTCTCTAGAGACTATTTTCTGGCCATTTGAGATCAAGGCACAATCTCAATTGAGACTAAGAATGACAACAAATATAGATAAGTTGTCTCATTGAACAGGAACCCCAAAGAAGATCAGTGTTGCCTGGGGAACCACTACCAGAAGCTAAGAGAGACTGAAAGGATAAGGGTCCAGGCCCAGTAGACCTACTTTGACCTTCTGATAAGATTTCATTAGAAGAAAAATGGGGAAGGATTCTGCTACTTAAAGAAAAAATTTAAGCCACTGATCTAAATTAACAATGTGATTTTTTTAATTTACATTTTTTATTATAAGTATATTTTGAATTTTAAATTTTAATATTTTTTGAAATATTTATTATTTTATACCTACTAAGACCTATCTTTCCTATTGGCCCCTGCAGTTTAGGGTGGCATTTGGGAACACAGGGGTAAAAGAGACCACTCAGCTAGAAGAATATTGAAAGACTTTACTGGTGTGTGGTATCCTATACTGCAGGGAAATAAGCCATTGTTCCCATTTTTCACATATATATTTTAATTCAAAATATGACTATAAGTTCCCCAGGCTCCTTCCAGGAGGTGTTCCTTCTCATTAATTCATGTAACAGAAGGAAAAGAAGGTAAAGTCTTTATGATCTCTTGCGTGGGCCTTGAATTTTCTGCTGTTCTATGGTCTATAGCACCCTTAAGAGGCAATGTGTTCAAAGAAGCCAGTGGCCCAGATTCAATGTTATCAGTAACAATGGATACTGTTCCAAGTATAGTTATAGCACTTATTTATTCCAAGTTATCAGAGACTAATTTGAGCATGTCAATAGGACAAGATATTGAGTCAAGTTCTTTGTATCCTCAAGTAATAAAATTCATGAGTATTTATACACATCAATAAATGTGAAGAAGGAGTTACCAGTTAGAATGCTTTAAGCTTCATGCAATAGAACATCCAACTCAAAATGGCTTAAATAATAAAGCTATGCATTGTCTCATATGACAGGAAGTTGAAGGAAGAACAGATTTAGTGTTAGTTCAATCTGCAGCCCAACAATGTCTTCAAGACCCAGGTTCCTTCCCTCTTTCTGCTCTGCCTACACCAGCATGTTCATCTCAGGCTAACTCCCCTCATGGTCCAAAGATGGCTGTCCAGATGCCACCTGCAAACACAATGCTCTGGAGCAGAAAAGAAACTGTTCGTTTTCATAGATCTCTTTCTAAGAGTACTGAGAAACTTCTCCAGAGGCCCCTCAGAACAAAATGTCAGGGCTATTGGTCAGAATTTTGTAACATGTCCACACTTAAAACAATCACTAATGAGAAGACTGGGACCACTTTTCTGGTTTAAACCAATCATTATCTGCTCCCTGGGACTCCTTAGAAGCACATGGCGGGTAGATAAGTGAACACAATTAGAGTTCTGTTCGTTGCCAAGGAAGGGTAAACAGCTTTTGCTTCTGAATGTCTGAATAATGTCTTAAATTGTGTATTCATACAATCCGTTTCAACAATTTAGGAAATGGTAAATCTTTATCAGTAGGCCTCACTTTTCCCAAGTCTTTTTATAGTACTTAGTTAGACCAAAACAGCTTGCAGATATTCATCCATCCACTTATTCATTCAGTTAAGATGTTCTGAGTACCTATCATATTCAAGATATAGTTCACTTATGGAAGACTCAATAAAGCAAAGTTTATGTCATCACTAAATTTATTATTTGGAAAACGCCAAACTTTAAAAATGATGTAATAGTTTCTCATGCTGTAATGTGAAGATGACTTTCAAATTAAATTCACCCAAGTTCCACAACATTTTCAAGGTTTCTAGCCTAAACTTACAAATACAATTTTCTTAAGAGAAAGTAATGGAAACAATTTGGATAAAGTATTGAATTTAAGAGTTCCATCGGGAATTCCCCGATGGTCCAGTGGTTAGGACTTGGTCCTCTCGCTGCCAGAGCCCCGCTAAGATCCCACAAGCTGTGCTGTGCAGCCAAAACAAAAAAAAAAAAAAAAAAAGGAAAAAGAAAACAAACCAAAAAAAAGAGTTATGGGAAATGGTAGATTTATTCCAATAATGCTGATTGACAAATATCAAACATAAAATATTTACGTCTGTAAAATATGGGAATGTGATGATGGGAGAAAACCCAAAACAATGGCATTTATTTTGGGAAGATTATCCTGGAAGAGTTATAATAACAAATTTGAAAACTATTATAGGAATTAGACTTGAGGTTATTTAGTCTAGCCCCGCCATGTACTGATAAGTAGGGAATAAGAGAAGACTCTGCCATTAACTGAAAAATTCCAGGGACATCCTAAGAACTAACCCCAAACCTGGTATTCTCCAGGACACAAAAACTTATTTGTTTTCCTTGGAGATCTGAACCAGGAAGTTTCTTCTCACGTTACTCCTAAAAGACAACCCCACCAGATGTATGTCAGGAAAAACCAACTAACTGAATTAAAATATGCAGAAATGCAGGGAAGAGAAGACTAAAGAAGGGAACCCAGAGAGAAATTGTGATGGTATTAAGAATGATTCTATGTTTTTGTTTTATTTTATTTTAACTATTATTCATCCTGGATAATTTCTGTTTTGAAAATGGGTATCTAACTTATTCTATAAAGAGCTCAGTAATCAAGTAGTAGAAAGGTAAGCATTCTGTCAGCACCTCAATAGCCCATAGGTGTGGGCATTGGAGAAAGGCACGCTCTCCAGGTGGGAATAGCTTTTCCAGGAGAGTAGCTTGATAAGGGGATCCTGACTGGATTTCAGCCCCCTCGTCCCCTTGGCTAGGGGCCCTTGCTCAGGGTACACAACACATAAATGTACACAGTGGCCATGCATGCTGGAGGACAAAAATTTGGAATTTCTGAGGTTGTTCACCCAGACCCAGAACTTGAATGCCATGTACAAAGTCAGGATAAATCCACTCTACCAAAATCTTTTTTCATTACTGGTATCTTCAACTGTTGGCACAATAATCTTAATCATCTGACCTTTTAGAGGCAATTTCCTCATCTTGGCTGGACAGATCAGGCTAAATGCTACATTTGGCCCTATTTTTAAATTGCCCAGATGGTGTGAATGGGTGTGTGGCGCAGGGTGCCCACATAGGCTGGGCTACTTCCAAGGACTATTTGTACCTTGGGTGTAACCAGCAGCTGCAGACAGGAGTGGGGAATGGAAGTGAAGGAATGGTAAGGGTAGGGTCAATGCCTTTCTTATCTGAGTAAAAGTGATTTCACCAATTACCCTGGGAAATGCTGAGCTTTAGTTTGGATTTCAGAGGGGTCACTCTTGGTGACCCATAAAATGGCAGCCAGGTACCCAACTCCCAAGTTCACACAGCCAAACTGATTCCTTCCAGCCCTACCAGTGCAAATAGTGGCTGGAACTCAAAGACAAGCTTGTAGCTAAAACTGGCTTGGGTCCAAGCCCAAGCTAGCAGCCTGCAGCCCAAATCCAGCCCACCGTCTGCCTTTGAGCAGCCCATGAGCTAAGAATGTGTTTTTACATTGTGCATGGTTGGGAAAAAAAAGTCAAAAGAATACTAATCTTGTGTGATGTGTAAAAGTTACATGAAGTTCAAATATTCACAAATAAAGGTTGATGGGAACACAGACACGTTCATTTGTTTCCATATTGTCTGTGGCTGCCTTTGCACTCCAATGGCAGAATTGAGTAGCTGCAAGAAACCGTATGGTCACAAAGCCTAAAATATTTACTATTTGGCCCTTACCAGAAAAAATTTGTCAATCCTAAGCTAAGACATTAAACATGTTAGAGATGGTAGATAAGAACATCTCAAAAAATAAGTTTCAGGCAAACCAATAAGACAAAGGCTATCAAATAGCCACATTCAAGTCTGAACCCATAATTAAGACTAAGTGATTACCCTGAGGATTAGGGTAGTAAAAAAAAGAAGGGACATGCAACGTCTACACTCTGCACTTGGTAAGCGTGGAGATGATAACACCGTGTTGCTTGCTGCCGCATCTCCATCCTAGGCCACTTCTTAGAGCTGGGCAGGTGCTCATTAAATAGTTATTCAGTGAATGAAAAGGAAGGAGTAGGAAGAAACATAAACAAGTGAAGCAAGAGTTGCATAGGGTTAGGAGTGCAAAAGGGACCCCAAGTACAACGACTTGTCTACCCTCATGTAATATGTCACGATTCTTAAAAGGTAATAGAAATGCAGGTTTTGGAAGCTAACATATCAAATGCTAAGTGTGTGCCCAGGAGACTAAGAAATGACTACGTAACTACAGTGACTGCCATGATGCCCATTCAAGCCCACCTTGTCCCACTCCCTTCCGCAGTCACCAGACACTCGTCTATTTAGTCCAGAGACTATTTCAGACTTGGAGATTAATGAGGGGAAGGAAATCAAATCTGAACCTCATGAAATAAACAGCACCACTTGTCACTGTTGATCTTTGATTAACTCGCTCTTTTTTCCGAACCAGGGCCTCTCTCTCTCTCTCTCTCTCTGTGTGTGTGTGTGTGCTTGCAGGTGACACCCACACATATCCTTCAGTGTTGGCAGAGATGCTCACTCAGATAACAAATGGAGTTCATGCTGCACATTTTCATCGTCGTGTGTCATCATCACCAAGCAAAACCACAACTATAGGAAAACAAAGCTGTTTGCTGCTCTTCTGTCTCAACTGACATTTCCACCCAGCTCTCACAATTTGTTCTTTGGAGCCAGAGGAGAATTTCAATCTGTCACTGAGATAGCTCTGCCAGTTGAAGTGTAAGTAGAACCCAATCCACCCCTACTCGAAGATAAATTCACCTTTCTGTGACTTTTTGTCCCCTAGAATTCCCAGCATTCCAAAACTTTTCACCGAGTTTACACAGGCAAATAAGATAAGGAAATGGGCTTGGGAAGTCCACATTCTGGCCTTTAGAGTGGCCTCAATAACGAGGTTAGCTCAGAACAGATGAAATATCCTTGGATCATCCATATTTAATCCTTAATGTTTTTCAAGCATGGAACCCAGTGTCCATACCCTGAAAAGAACGAAAGGCACACTGAGGAAGCGTGCTCCATTCTTCCCTGGACAGTGGCCTGGGTCTCTAAGTGCTGAGAGCCTGAGAATCTTCAAGCGGAAAGCACTCATTCCTTTGGGATGCCAAATCAGAGAAAGTTGGGAGGTCCACCCAATCAGATTCATTCCAGAAGAACCAAACTTCTTCTGAGCACCACTATTGAAAAGCCAAGAGTTAGTGCCTCAGCTAAGGAGATGCAGATAAGGTAACAAACAAGTTTCTGGTGTGACTCCCAGACCATCCCATTTGCTGCTGCTTAGGGCAGTGGTCAGGGCCCCCATTATGATGGATCCAGAATTTTCTTTGATTTTTCTCACTCATCCATTATCTCTGTTCCAGACAAAGGGAGAGAGGAGAAAGTGTACTGCTTTAAAAGGAATCAATCTCTTTTATCAGACTGGATTAAAAAAAGTGAATTCTGGGCTGCAGCAAACTACACTCTTCACCTAGTTATGAAGTTAGAACGTGGTGGGAGGTCTGTTAGGTGAAGTCATGAAGTTTGCATTTTATTTCATTTTGCACTTGAGTTTCAAGGTGCTAGAACCTTCTCACAGAACTAGGTTACACTATTTATATTAGCCCAATAAAGGAGTGCTTATTGAGCCGATACATTTAGTGCCGGAGTTTTTACCAACTTATCCTTCTCCAGTTGATTTGGTTTGTCCAATCAAACTCATGAGCTAAGTCTTTCTTGGAGTAACAGGTTTTGGTTATCTTTATTAAGTTTAATGAGCTCCATTTCAACGAAGAAAATAGTCCGTTTGGAGATGAACTCATAACACACCTATGTGACGTCAGGCCACACTCAAAGAACAATTTGCAATGAAGTAATAGGAGTTATTACATGAAATATCAGACCAGCTCTTGTGTCTCTTGTTCAAGGGCCTTTCCCTACCCACAAGAGGATAGCAGTGTGTGTGTGTGTGTGTATGTGTGTGTGTGAGTGTGATGATTGATATGCCTGATTTGAATTGTCAACTTGCTCCAAATGCCACAATTTTGTTTGTCGTTGTTCTTTTATTTTAAAACTATTGCAAGCCATTAGCATGTTCAGTTATGACAAGAGCATGACAGGTGAAGAATCTGAAATTGTCTGTCCCCAGCATTCCCATCCTTGAGCTCTTTATGAATCACAGCCAGGCAAAGCATTTATAGAATTTGTTGGGGGCCAAGGGAGAAAAAATAAAAACAAAGAGCAGCAGTTTAGTAGTCGGATGGGATTTTAACAACAAAGGCAACATTTTCAGAAGTCTTAGACTAAAGGCATGTTTAAAACATAGTCAATACTCCATTAAGAGGGAAGTTGCGGACTTCAATGGGAAATCAACTTAATTTCAACTGTGGCTTATTTAGCGTGACTTTTTAAGATGACTCTAACAGTATTGGTTTTCGTCACTGCACAAACATTTCTAAAATGTAAATGAACTTATAGCTACCAGGTTTGCTTTCACCAGGCTTGGCTGTGTGTATGTTTTACATCCTGTCTCACTAATAAAATGGATTTTTGAGCTTATTAATAGGAAAGTGGAAAACAGAACTGACTCTCTCCTTCTCAAAGTCTGATTAGTACATTTAGACTGACAATTAATTCATAAAGGCATGTGAAATTCACTCATTCAGTCGATAAATATTTGTTACCTGTCAGGCACTGTTCTGGGCACTGGAGATATGGCAATAAACAAAGCAAAGTTCAATCCCTCCTGGAGCTTGCATTCTAGTTTGGGGAATTAGACAGTGAACAAATAAGTTTAAAAGTCAGGTATAAGAAATGGTGAAATGCTATGGAAAAACAAACAAGCAAGGAAAGTAGATGGGGCTTGGGGAGACTTTACTAGGGTAGAAGGTGACACTTGAGCAGGGACGTGAAGGAAATGAAGGAGCAAGCCAGGTAGATATCTGGGGAAGAGCATTCCAGACAGTGGAAACAGTATGTGTAAAGGCCCTGAGGTTGGAACATGGCTGTGATATTTGAGGAGGAATATATCAGAAAGTATGTATATACTTATAAGAAAGAGATTTCCTCAGCCTCAAGAGCCCTTGCAGATACCAAAACCTGGGCAGTAACAGGTCTATAGCAGTGATGATTTTGGTTCTAGGTTCATCACTGCCACCATCTCCAACCTCCAGCATGTAGTTAAATTTAACACTTTGTGATCAATCCCCAGGCCTGCTGTTGCTCCTGTGCAGCAGTACAAAAGGCCAGGATGAGGGATGTGATATCCATTTAACCACCAACATCCCCATTAAATTAGCCATGAGAACTAGTGGCTCAGTTAGTTAACCTGAGGGATTGATGGAGTTAAGGCTGAAGTTTGATCTCTCTGATAGAACATTTACATCACACAGAATGCACAGGTAAGCCCAGCCTGACATCTCAGAGATATAATCCATTGGTCTGATGAGAAGTTGTGACTAAAGCCAAGCAAACAAACCAGAAGTGTACTTTGCTTTGAAATGAAACTAATATTTAAAAGTCTGGATTTTTTTTTCAAGGCTAAACTAGAGATTTATAAAAAGGGTTTATCTCATACCTTTTTTAAATAACAGGTTTTCTCCAGATTCATCACCAAAAGTGAAGCATACCTGCTCTGAAAAACAGTATTAAAGCACAGATTTAAAACAGGCACATGGTAGTTCAGCAATTTTATCACTGAACACAGAACATAATGTATACTTCGTCTCTTTATTTATTTATTTTTGTTTGTTTGTTTGTTCGTTTGCAGTATGCGGGCCTCTCACCATTGTGGCCTCTCCCGTTGCGGAGCACAGGCTCCGGACGCGCAGGCCCAGCAGCCATGGCTCACGGGCCCAGCCGCTCAGCGGCATGTGGGATCCTCCCGGACCGGGGCACGAACCTGCATCCCCTGCATCGGCAGGCGGACTCTCAACCACTGCGCCACCAGAGAAGCCCACTTGGTCTCTTTAAATTGGTATGCTCATCCCCAAATAAGTGAGCTCACAATCAAAAATTATAGAACCACTATTAATTATAAGACTCTTACAATAATAGCAGCAAATGGCATTGTTTTCTTCATAATTGCCATATCTGAAACTGTACCAGCATTGCTTCAACCACTGTTCTTAAACCATTTCTTGGTTCACAGTAATAGTGAAAACGGACTTCCCTGTTAACATTTCTACTTTGGTTCTGTTCAGAGTGAGTAAGAAAAATCTAAAGTATGATTCATCTTCAGTAAACCTATTTTTCCCATCAGAAAATAAAACCATTTATTACCAAAGAGCAAATCTTTCCATTTTTTAATTTATTTTTTGTCATTGCCCTTTCTAAAAATTCTCCAGCTCTGTCCTTTTCAAACTCAATCTGATAACTTGGATTAAGGAACTCTATATGCCAAGAGGCTGGCAATTTGGCACATGTGTCAGTATAAATTCAACAGTTTTCATCACCCAAGGACTGCTAAGTTCGACCTTCTTTGAAATAATTTAATTCATGGAATGGAAGCCCATTTAAAAATCAACCAAAGTACAATATCCTCTGAATGGAATTATAAGATTTCTACCCCTCCCCATGTTACAAAAAAAAAAAAATTATAGAAGACCTCTTTATATACATAAAAGTGAGAGGCAGAATGCTGTACATCTTATTGCAAGCTAAAATATTTTGAAACAGGAAATGGGAGGGAGTTTAGAGGCTTTCAAATTTTGTAGCACCTCATCCCTGGGTAGTGAATTTAAATTTGTGTTATAATAGTCTCTTCCTTCTCAGGTCATTGCCCAGTTTAATTTTTATACATAGTTTATCTATATGACAATAATAATAATAGCTAACATATGTCAGTCATGGTACTATGTGCCAGGGCCAAGCAGAAAAAAAAAAGACAAACTTGAGACATGCCCTCATGGAAACGATAGTATAGGAACAGACATTTGTGATCACTATCTTCATTTTATAGTTGAAGAATCAGAGTCTTAGAAAGGCAGTGACTCGCCTGAGGCCAACTAGCAATAGTACTTGAGCCAGGCCTATCTGCCTCTAAAACCTAGACTTCTCCAACATCTGAATGAATCAAAGCACTGAACAAATTATAAGGGCAGCAGTAAAACCATTCTTCAAGGTCCCCAGACATACTCCAGTTGACCCAAACTGGAGCCAGAAAAATATTCATGGTGTTTCCAGGGTCTGGCCTTGCCTGGTATCTTGAGAACTTTGATGCTATCTCAAAAGCATCAATCACTTTTCCATGTCGATGGACCTCCAGGGTAAACAGGCAACTGAACCACAGAGTTCTGGAGCTCTGAGCCCTAAAGCACAGAAAGTCCCAGAAAGAAGCTCTCACCATTTCTCCTTCTGCCTTCTGTCTTCTAGAAAACTCCTACCAGATGCCAGCCACCCCTGCGGCATGTGGCAAGAATTGTGTTGTTCCCTTCAGAAGTTTCTCGAGACCCATCCCTCATACTCTAATGGATGCCAATATCCCTTTTTCACAGTATCGTCACTTCTCCAGGAGATGCACTCTCAGCATCCCGCTGTAGATCTCCATGCAGACAATAAAGAAACTAACTGAGCAAACCTAAAATACATGGAACAGAAAAGGCCCCTGTATGATTCGACTGAAATGAGCTACTAAACAAATAACCCTTCATAGTATTCAAATAATTTTGACATCAAGTGACCTTATTTCCTGACACATTCTTCCTTGGTGTGGGAGGACTACTTTATTCTTTTGAAATCATATTGTGAAGATTACCTTGAATTCCCATCACAGGGAGTAAGGAAAGCAAGTTGGTTTACCTCCCATTGCTCTGAAGGGATTCCATTGGTCAAAATGACTAATAGGACCAGAATTCATCAAAAAGAATGTCTACATCTTTACAAACTAAAATAAAACAGCATTAAATAGGAACTAAGTGACTCATTTCATGAGTGAGAGACAGTGTTTTAAGGGTTTTTTAAATGTTTATGTCTCCCTCCCCCATTCCAACTTATCTCCACCCAAAACCCCCATTTAATCAAAGGGAATGATTTCCTAACCTTTTCTTCTCCACCTAAAAAGTCTTTCGATATCACACTTCACTTGACCGCAATATGCAGGTGAATTAGAAAGGAGTGGAACTGGAAGCAGATGTCAGGGCTAACAGAATCCGCTCACTTTCAGTTTTCTACCCTAACCTCTCAATCAAGTCAATAAATACATGGTGAGTTTGAATTTGGGCCATGGCACTACACGAGTCTGCCACAGTAATATTCTTTAACTTCATTTCAGAGTCTTAAAATGATGTTATTCGGCCTATTTGTTCAAGAAAAATTAGCATTGGTGGCCTAACAGGAGGCCAAGGTGGCTGGCTGAAGACGAGGCAGTCCTTTCCTATCCAGAGCAATGGTGTTGAGCAGGTGAAGAGGGGCCAGCCGGCTTGCATCTGGATAGGCGTCCGTGTCAGGAACGGTAGGCTGCAAAGTCCCGTGCTGGCGCATAGGGCTGGTAGTGCTTTCGGGTGGGCCCCGGCCTGCGAGGTGTCATGTTCATGTAGTCGCTCTGAAGCATCCTGTTTCTCTTACTCTTCATCTGCAGAAAAGAGAAATGTCACTGTGAAGGGGGCCAGGGACACAGAGGGAGATATCTGGGAGGAGTGCTAAGATTTGGGGGCAACTCTTCAGAACACAGTCAAAGGAAGCTGAACAAACCAGAATTCATTGAGCACCTTGGACTTGCATAATGACCAATCAAACCCAACTACTTTGGACTCTTCCAAATTAACCTGAAAAATCTGAATCAAAGAAAGTATTTTAGAGAAATGCACTCCTGTTACTCTCAATGCAACCATTTGAACTGAATTCCAAAAGCATATCTAATTAACATATCCAACTCTGATATGTGAATATTCTTGAAGGCCCTTCCTCCTTTGAAAAGGTTAAGCATCCCCAATGCAATCTTCTTGTATTAGTCATTTGCTCAAGAAGCCATTTTTTTTCATGATTAACCAAAGAGGACCTTCAGCCCTCCAGAGTCTGGAATAGTCACAATTTCATAGCAGTGGAGTCCAAATTAATTGGATGTTACAGTTCTAGACAACTAGTTACAGTCCTATTCCTTTATATGTATGTATATTTCCATAAATAAAGGCAATAGCGTCATTCATCTCCATCCCTGAGACACAGCTCCCTCTGGATGAATTTCTACCAGGAATGAGGGTGATATTAACCCTAGAATTAGAGTTATACTCACCACGAATCTTAGCAAAGTTTTGACTGAAGGTTAGGAACATATTTTCTCAATCAGTGTGATGGTAAAATTTACATGTTTGATAAAAGTTCCATAAAAATTCTAAAAGTAGAAAGCCATCCAGATTTCTGGATTCAGAATTCTCCAGAATGAAAAAAAAAAAGTCTATTTCTTGGCACATAGGCCTGGCCTGATGCATAAGTAAATATTGATACGTTGGACATGAATGTCATGAGCACCAGAATAAATAAGCCAAAGACTGGCCTTATTTCCACGCACTCCTACCTGAGCCCTTCCCACCTTCCTTATCAAAGGGGCAGGAGTAAGTGTTAAAGGTTGGTAAAAAATGGACCTCCATATCACTAAATAAAACTAACATGTCTTCAGGCCTCATCTTTTGAGCTCTCAGCAGCATTCTAGATTATCCGTTCCCTTCTGACATGCTTCTGCTTTGCCTTCCGTGAGGTGCTACCACCCCAGTTCTCATCCTGCCGCTCTGGGGCCACTCCCTCCTTGCCTCCTCTGCAAGCTCTTTCTTCTCTAACTAGCCATTCAGCGTTAGAGTTCCTCATGGTTTGGTCCTAAGCCTTCTCCTCTACTCGTGCCATCCTCTCTCCCTAGGCAACCTCGTCCACATTCACAGTTTCAATTGCCACCTATTCACCCAAATTTATATCTCTGGACTAGACCTCAAAGGTACTTGAAACTCAACATGTCCAAAAAGAAACTCAAGATCTTCCCCTAAAACCTGGTCTTTTCCAGTGTTTCTCGTCCCAGTGAGTGACACTACCATATACACAGTTGCCCATACCAGACCTCCTAAGCCTCATCCTTGACACCTCCAACTCCCTTATCCTCTGTCCCAGAGGACATTTTACAACATCTGAAGACATTTTGGGTTGTCACACTGGGATGAATGCTACTGGCATCTAGTGGGCAGAGGCCAGAGATGCTGCTAAACATCCTACAATGCACAGGGCAGCCCCTGACAACAAAGTATTATCCAGCTCAAATGTCAGTAGTGCCAAGACCGGGAAATCCTGATCTGAAGAGTCTGATCATGAAAAAGAAAGGAATGAAAATGAAGCAATGGATACAAGCTATATCACCAAGTGAGAATGAATATTCTTAGACTGCCTGAGTCCTCCTTCTTGCTCATACTCAAAGATGACTGATGATTTGAGCCTGGGTGAGCAGGAGGTTGATGGTCCATCCATAAGTATAAGGCAAGATGATAGGAAAAGTGGATTTGAAAGAGACTATCAATTCAGCTTCGGTCATTTGGGATTTGAGATGATGGATGAGGTTATCTAGCTGAAAGTAAGAAGAGGACATCATTAAACAGACATAATTGGGGGATGCATTCAGGGAGAGGTATCTATGGAAACCAAGGGGGTGAGGGAAGTTGCCCTTCAAACATCTTGGTTCTACATCCTTTCCATAAATAAAGGACTAGAGTCCTCTTGGGCACAGGGTTATGGCAGGGCAGGAGTAAGGCAAGGAATTGTCTGCCCCCCAAATAAATGTGGAAGGCTGCTGCTGATATCCTGGGAGGCATTAGAGTACCTACTCTAACTCTGACGACTTCCCTTGCCAGACTCCTAAGAGACAGACTTTGCTTCTGGACACTCAAATTAAACTATAGCTAGTTAGAGGGGCCCCCATAATGAAGATGCCTTGGCTCTGAGGTTCTCTGGGTTGCACCAAACTTATGAAAGATCTGTTGCAATCCGCTCCCATGCTTACCCTCATGCTGTTATCAGATAGCAGATTTAGTCATTTTCAGCCTAACTGTAAACACAACAGTGGGATGGAAATGAGACATGCTGGGAACAGTATACAGAACCCACAGTGTCCATGTTCATCTAGCACATGCATATACGTGTGCAGAGTACTCACCTTACATGTCTCTGTGACTAAGTCATTTAGCCCTTCAACATTCGCTGTCTGCTAAAGATGTGTGATTTCAGGACCACTCCTCCCTTTCTCTTCCTTCTACTCCCATCCTTACCAACTTGTTTCTCGGAAGCAGCAGAAAGACACAGGCATACACAGGGCAATTCATTTAAAGGACATGGTCTTCAAGAACCCACTGGATTTAAAGGCAGATACTACCTGTACACACACTATCTACATTGCCCACAGTGTGATTTATAGTGGAGAAAACTGTTTTTTAAAGGCTCCTTTAGACTAAGAAGGATGGGTTTACCATCTCAACGGAGTGAACTGAGGATTGAGTGAGAGTGACAGGTGCTGGTCTGTGGCTGCCTGGCAGAGGGGAGCTCTCTCTTTATTCAAATGTCATCTACAGGTCAAGAACTGAGATAGAATCTGCAGCTGTTCCCAGAAACCCACTCAGCCTAGAACTGCCTACGGCAGTACATCACAGACCCTCAGGAAGTTCCAGAAAACAGCATCTTACACCAAGGCACAATGCAGACCAGCCAAAAATAGGATCCCAGAAAAGTACCCTGGAAATGGCTAAACTCTAGGGATGGATCCCTGATGACCTGGCTGCCTATCTCAGCAAGTTGCTTAAACAGTATCCAGAAAAGATGAGCCCTGGGTAAAAATGCTCTGTTATTCTATGAAATTTACATATATATTTATTTCACACCCATTTGGTCAGAGAGTACAAAGACCTATGTTTGAGATGCAGATAAAGGGTACTTCTTATTGGGTAACCTAATTAACTACAAGAGGCCACAGAAGAAGATAAGGTATGCCAAGCACTGGGACTTCCCAATTTTCAGGGAGCTCGTGAGACAGAATAAGACCAAAATAAGTTTTCTCAAGACAAAGGAAGATGAACCTCACTAGGAATTAGTAGTGCTGCCAAAGAAAAACATATTGCATTTATGATGTTTCCAATTTAAAAGTAAACTTTTTTAACTCATTGAAAATAGAAGCTACTCTTGTCCCTTTGGGTAACTCGAGTCACTTAGCAAATTAGTCCCTGCTTATAGTAACTGATATTCTAGTGTATATTGACAATAAGTTTTAAATGGCGAGCAGTACCCTTCTGGCCACTGAAAGTTAAAACAGTTTTCCAAAACTACATCTTACAAAGCTGGTAAAGTACATTGACTTAGGTCAGCATACTACAGGGGAGCACCTGTCCTGGAAATGTACCCCAAAAGGCACTGCTCCTGGCTTTTAGATTAAGAAGTTGATATTCCAAGGGAATCAAGATAAAAACAAGACCTGAGGGCTTCCCTGGTGGCGTAGTGGTTGAGAGTCTGCCTGCCGATGCAGGGGACGCGGGTTCATGCCCCAGTCCGGGAAGATCCCACATGCCGC
Organism: Pseudorca crassidens; assembly: GCF_039906515.1. Taxonomy (NCBI): domain Eukaryota; kingdom Metazoa; phylum Chordata; class Mammalia; order Artiodactyla; family Delphinidae; genus Pseudorca; species Pseudorca crassidens. Next base: position 32,081,884 of record NC_090301.1, read on the forward strand.
GGAGCAACTGGGCCCGTGAGCCATGGCCGCTGAGCCTGCGCGTCCGGAGCCTAAATTCTAATGTTATTGGCAAACTCCACAGAGGTTCAAAGATGAAAGGTAACTAGGATGAAGACACCAAGATCCAGACTCAACTGACATCAGAGGAAGAACTTAGGCAATATTTCAATACATAAAAAGCCCCCATCAGGGTTGGGCAACTTGAAGAAGGCAAGATAGGCAAATTCTCATGATCTGATATAAAGGATTTTCAGGAACAAGCAGCCACTTTGGTGCTTACAGATTTTGTTGGAGGTACAGATTAGGCAACAGGAAGCCTGACAAGCATCTATCTGCCCCCTAGTCTCCCAAAATGGGAGTAGCATTTGGGGAACAAGGGAGAGGCAAACTTTGGCAATAGGCTGAGAAGAGTTTAAAAGGATCCCAGGCTGAATCTATCCTTGGCATGACTGTGAACCCAGGGCTTCCTTCCTCCTCCACCCCGACCCTGCCCAGCACCAAGGCTATAGTAAATAGGATGGCTTCAACATGGCATGGCTTCCAGAAATCACTGATCCATGTATGAATTAGTTAGATGTATGGAATATGCCTTAAAGATAAGTATGATACTTCAGGCATACTCATTTAAGTCCTTAGTTTGGCCTCTATGGGGGTTATCAATTCATCAGTTCATAAGCATTCTTTAAGCACTAAGCTAAATGTACTTAATACCAGATGGATGGTGAATGTCAAGAGAAACAGTCCTCTATCCTTGAGAAGCATACATACCCTGTTGAGGAAATGATTCATACATGAATCTAACTTCTAGAAAAAAATTCAAAGACAATATGGAATCAGTGCCACACTGTGTACATAAGAACTGGAAGTTCCTGAGTAAGAGAAAGGAGAGAAAATAAGGAGGTCCCTGCCTCGCAGTAGATATGGTTATCAATACGCATTCAAATCTAGGCCAAAACTTCAACGTGGAAGAAGGTAGAGAAAAACACACCAAGTTTATTGCATGAACATTTGCAAAAGTTCGTAAACTCCAATTCAGTGGTAAGAGCTCAGAAAAGTCTAACTCCCGTTATAGTTTCATAATGACAGCACCATACTTGGCCTCACAAAATTCAACTGCTTCAGAGGAGATAAAAATATGACTCAGATAAACAGACCTAGTTTCCTTGCTAGGTTTGAATGCATAATTTCAGTAGACAAATTTCTCATGATTTTTGACCCCGAACCAAAGTTATTCATTGGCTTCAGTTTCTTAGATTCCCAAGTCGCTTAGATTTTTATACATATGTATATATTAGAGCTATTTTATATGTCATAATGACATTGCAACGTGGGGAGAAGAAAGGTAATTTTCTACCCTAATTTATCTCCCACATTTATTTACCTGTTTAGCGTCTTACTCTGCTTGGCCACCTAATCAGTGTCTTCTGAACATAAACTCACATCTGATTTTTATCTCAGATAAAGTTGGATAGGCTAAAAGAGAACCTACTGAAACCTAGCAGGGAAAAAGAAAATAATCACATGTTCAACAGAAAATAAGCCACATAGGCAAAATTCTTGAATATGTCCAACTGCATATGCAGTAGAAAAGTTACATGAAAACAATGCTGTTTCTCTTACCCAGCAGTTAGAAAGAGCCACTGTTGCTAGCAAGCTATAGAAAGCTAGGACTCCGTTTACCACCACAAGTGCCCAAAATGGCTTAGAGGACTCAGGAGACCGGGGAGCTGGACAAAGATGTTTCTCTGAAAAATAGAATAGATTAGATTAAATGATATGGGAATGGCACTTGGGTACATTTCCTTCCTTCTTCTTAGAGGAGAATGTGAGAGGAATCAAAATATGCAAAATATCACTGGCTTAAGAGGTGTAGACTTCCTCGTTGGTCTGTCCTCTTTGGGAGTTAGCCAACCCCACCACTGATCATGACCTAGTTTTCAAGACTGCAGTTGAAAACCACTACTTGAGAGTGGACACTGGTCGAGCCGTGCGTTACCTTTCACATGGATAATGGTCCCATTGCTCTTCTCATTGTCTATGTAAGGAGGAGGATACAGAACCTCGATTTTGCAGAAATAAATATCCGTTTGGTTAACGTACAAATCCTGGAGGTAGAATGTCACTGTTTCGTTGCCCAAGTTCACAGTGCAGTTGAATTCCTTGTTTGTAGACTGAAGTGACTTGGAGTGATTTCCATTCACAGCACAGACCTCCACAGCGCTATCTACTCCCTTATAAAGGGATGCCCGGAACTCCTTCGAGAAGAGGTTGTAGGTATACTTGCAGCTGAGGTTGACCTCATTGTTGTTTACCACAAGCATGGGCGACTGATTCACCAAAATCTTGTTTTCTGGATGGGGAAAAAATCATTTGCTTAGAACAAGAATATAAGGACTTTTTTTCTGAAGTCAAGATATATTAGTTAACAAAATAAACAGATCTCCAGCAAAGGATTTCTCTTGGCAGATGAAGACGCAGGAGCTCTTTGGAAGATAGTTATCCTGAGAGTTTACTTTTTTTTTTTTTTTTTTTTTTTTAGAGTTTACATTTTGATATTATTTTCATCCTCCTTTGAATGGAACAGTGGAGCATGTTTTCACTTGGAAGGCAGAACGTGGCCTTCTGTTGGCATTGAACATCACAGCTATGCATTTGGAATTTTTGAATCTGTGCTGAGGTTCCTAACATGTTAATCATGCTCAATTAATTTTCTAATTGAGTGTTTTACTTGGAAATGGCTTTTAACACCTGACATAAACAAATAGATTTGTATTTTAAGTTGTGATTCAGCCTTTTGTGAAGGAATTTAAATGTTTTGAAACATTTTGACTTTTTTTATTGGCTGTTCCAAGAGTAGGATAAAGAGGTAAGAAAAATGTAATCCAAAGAATTTAATTTATCCTTCATAGCAAATTCTGAAAACAGCCTTGTCAGGAAGTTTGCATATTTGTTTCTTTAAATCACAGAAGATGGAAGAGGCCCAAGAGGCCCACAAGAGTTCTTTCTCTAGCCCATCTTCTACCTTTATGCTATCCTAGTAAACGATCAAAAACTCTGGAGACAACCTAGTTCAATCTCTTCACTTTTAAAGCAAAGAACCTGAAATCTGCATGATGGAAGAGAACATATCTATTCTATCCTGTTTTTTCCCCACTATACCCCATTCCCTAGCACATGACAATATATTCCCTTTTCTTGTAGTGACTGTGTGAGGCCTAGAAACATTGGATGATCTGTCTAATATCACTGAGCAGATGGTGAGCAAAGCAAGGACTGAAACCCAAGTAAACTACAACCACCTGAGCAACGGGCCACTCAAGCACTGAGAATCGACTTTGCAACCAACACTCTCCAAAATTTCTTTAAAACAATAAATCACTTTGTGTCTTTGATTAAAAATTCAATACAAACAAAAAACATTTTTGCTATTGTTTTTAGGTATACTAACAATTGTCTGCCTGTTCACATTTTTTTTTAAGGGTTATTTGAAGCAATACCCCCCATACCCATACTAAAGGGTCAAATCATCTATTAAAATGAAATTTACAATTTAACCTGGATTTGAATCCATGTACTCAAGTATTTTGTTTTTGCTTTGGAGAAAACGGAGCTGCATAGAACTAAATCACTAATAGCTTTTCATCTTTTACATAGTTCTCAATGCTAGCTGTACATCAAGAACCTGTGCCTGGGTCCCATTCCCAAAAATTCTGATTTAACTGGTCTATGCTGGTGGAGAGAGGGATCCATTCTTTTCATTTTTTTATGACAACTTATTAAGATATAATTCATGGGGCTTCCCTGGTGGCGCAGTGGTTGAGAGTCCGCCTGCCGATGCAGGGGACACGGGTTCATGCCCCGGTCTGGGAAGATCCCACATGCCGCGGAGCGGCTGGGCCCGTGAGCCACGGCCGCTGAGCCTGCGCGTCCGGAGCCTGTGCTCCGCAGCGGGAGAGACCACAACAGTGAGAGGCCCGCGTACCGCAAAAAAAAATAAATTAAATAAATAAAGATATAATTCATGTACCATAAAGCTCACCCTTTTTTTAAAGTTCACCCTTTTAAAGTAAACTTTAAAAGTTCAGTGGCTTGGGCTTCCCTGGTGGTGCAGTGGTTGAGAGTCCGCCTGCCGATGCAGGGGACACGGGTTCGTGCCCGGGTCCGGGAAGATCTCACATGCCGCGGAGCAGCTGAGCCCGTGAGCCATGGGCGCTGAGCCTGCACTCCGCAACGGGACAGGCCACAAAAAAAAGTTCAGTGGCTTTTTATTACATTCACAAAGCTGTGAATGGATCACCACTCTCTGATTCCAGAATATTTCGTTACCCGCCAAAAGAAATCCCACACCCATTAGCAGCCCCTCCCCATTCCTTCTTTTTTCCAGCCCCTGGCAATCACGAATCTATTTTCTACCTCTATGGATTTGCCTATTCTGGACATTTCATATAAATGGGATCATCAATATGTCGCCTTTTTTTTTTTTTAACATCTTTATTGGCGTATAATTGCTTTTCAATGGTGTGCTAGTTTCTGCTTTATTAACAAAGTGAATCAACTATACATATACATATGTTCCTATATCCCCTCCCTCTTGTGTCTCCCTCCCACCCTCCCTATCCCAACCTTCTAGGTGGTCACAAAGCACCGAGCTGATCTCCCTGTGCTATGCGGCTGCTTCCCACTAGCTATCGGTTTTACGTTTGGTAGTGTATATATGTCCATGCCACTCTCTCACTTTGTCCCAGCTTACCCTTACCCCTCCCCGTGTCCTCAAGTCCTTTCTCTAGTAGGTCTGCGTCTTTATTCCCGTCCTGCCCCTAGGTTCTTCATGACCTTTTTTTTTTTAGATTCCATATATATGCGTTAGCATATGGTATTTGTTTTTCTCTTTCTAACTTACTTCACTCTGTATGACAGACTCTAGGTCCACCCACCTCACTACAAATAACTCAATTTCATTTCTTTTTACAGCTGAGTAATATTCCATTGTATATATGTGCCACATCTTCTTTATCCATTCATCTGTCGGTGGACACTTAGGCTGCTTCCATGTCCTGGCTATTGTAAATAGAACTGCAATGAACACTGTGGTACATGACTCTTTTAGAATTATGGTTTTCTCAGTGTATATGCCCAGTAGTGGGATTGCTGGGTCATATGGTAGTTCTATTTTTAGTTTTTTGTTGCCTTTTGTATCTAGCTTCTTTCACTTAGCAGAATGTTGTCAAGGTTCATCTATGTTGTAAATGTATCAGAACTTCATTCCTTTTCATGGCCAAATAATATCCCATTGTATGGATATACCACATTTTGTTTCTTCATTCATTAGTTGCTTTCACTTGTTGGCTATTGTGAATAATGCTGCTATGAATATTCATGTACAAGTTTTTGTGTGGACGAATGTTCTCAATTCTCTTGGGTGTACACCTGGAGTGGCATTGCTGGGTCATTATGGTAACTTTGTATTTAACTTGTTAAGGAACTGCCGAACTGCTTCCTAAAACAACTGCACCATTTTACAGCCCCACCAGCAGCGTATAAGTGTTCCAATTTCTCCACATCCTTGCCAACACTTGTTGTTGTCCATCTTTTTTATTATAGCCATCCTAGAGTTATGAAGTGGTATGTCATTGTGGTTTGATTTGCATTTCCCTAATGATTTGAGCATTTTTTTCATGTACTTATTAGCTATTTGTATACCCTTTTTAGAGAAATGTCTATTTAGATCATTTGCCCACTTACCTGGGTTGTCTTGTTAGTGTTGAGTTATCAGAGTTCTTTACATATTTGTGATACAAGTTCCTTATCAAGATATGTGATTTGCAAATATTTTCTCCTATTTTATATGTCGCGTTTGGCATTGGTTTAACAATTCCCCTGGTTGATTCTAATATTCAGTCAGGGTTGAAAACCACTATAGCCTAACAGAGTTCTCAAGCTGACAGCATATTAAAGTCATCTGGATTCCCACGCCAATTAAATCAGAATCTTTGGGTGTAGGACCCAGACATCAATATTTTTAAAGTTTCTCAGAGATTCTAATTTGCAGTCAAGTTTGCGAAGCAGTGGCTTAACAGTTGAAACTCACTTTTAATCCTCAATTCATAGGCTTCCACTAGCATTTCCAATCTCATTTCCTCGAACCAAAACCCTCCCCATTAGCCAGATCATTTAGGGCCACACTGTGAGTACTCATCTCTCTGTACTTTGTTCACCGACTCCACGGCCTACAATGTCTCTCCCTTCTCAGGTCTCAAAATGATTACTCTCTGTTCTACATTTTGAACACCTCTTGTTTCATAGGCTTCCATTTGTTTAACTTTTGATTTGTGTGTATTTCCTCTACACCCCTAGTTCCCAAGTCCCTTTTGAGCAAGGACAAGGGGTTATGCTTCTTTGCATGATACTGTGCAAACAATAGCATCTCATTAAATAATAAGTGAAAGATGGTGATCAGACTGTACCATTCTTAGCAGCAGCTAGCTCTGCCTAGCATCTCATTAAGTCCTCATTCAAAATCTGTCTCAACAACAACTTTAGCTTCATTTATTATTCATTATAACAAATACTCTCTAAAAGCACTGAAAAGTAAACACGTAAAGATTCAAAAAGTTCAGCCTGTCTTGATAGGAAAATCCAACTCATTTTCTGTTTTGTTGTATCTTGCTTGGCCTTTTTCTGTGCTTACTGAGCAAGAATCACTGGGCCGGTTCTGATTGGAAGAGCCAACCCCAGCAAGAAATGCCAACATCTGCGTTCCTTTTCAGCTTAGGTATCTGTGTTTCTGCCTATTGAGGACTCCAAGAAGTGTGTTTCTGTTATTAATTACTTGAATTCTGTTCTAATGGGCATTCAAATTCTTCCTGATCTTCCTTTGAGAGCTGATGTAAGAAAAAAGATGAGAATAGGACTCCTTTGCAGGGATTTTTTAAAAGCGGGGAGGGGAAGCATGGGCAAGGAAACTGAGTAAGGCTGAAGAGAAATCCTGGACGGTTGCTCAGTTTGGCCTCCTTCTCCCAGCACCCACAGCAAGCTGGAGAGGGAGGGGGGCCAGAGTAGCTCAAGCATCTACACTCCAGTAGTTTGCTTAGTGCCTCTTGCATAACTCAGGGTGAGACACCGTCCCAAGAGGCACTGGGAGAGAGAAATTGATTTCCCAAAGGTAAGCAGGGCTCAGTGACTATCCTTGGGCAGCTCACAATCTGGTGGGAGAAGAAAGATACAAAAACAGACAGCAACTTTAAAAAGAGTGGCAGAGTGATCTGCAAGTGTTTGTGAGGGCAACTGGGGAACCAACTAAGGATTTCTGGAGGAGGTGACTGCTGACCTGAGTCTTAAAAGGATTATGCACACATTGATTCAACAGGTTTTCATGAAGTAAAAGTTATCCTAGCTAAGATGAGTCTTTGTGTTAGGGGGTGCGGGGGAGGTAGGAGAATGTGTGTTGGGGTAGGGGTGAGGTAGGCGACTGTGGGGAAGATAAAGACAAAGAGAAAAAAAAGAATGGTCTAGGCAGAGCAGATGAGGAGGGAAGAAAGAGTATGGCAGGTGTTGGGAATTGCACCTACCTGAATTTGCTGGACCTGAGTTGTAAAAGACAGGACTGGCAAGGTAAGCATAGTTCATAGGTTGGACTCTCTCCTGCAGGTAATGAGGAACTTTTGAAGGATTTTAAACAGAAGAGTCATACGTACAACTTTTCATTTTATACAGATCCCTTTAGCACAAAGGTGGAAGGTGAATTTGAAGAGAACAAGAGTGAAAACGTGGAGACCAGTTAGGATGCAATTGTAGTAGTCTAGGCAAGAGGTGATAAGGGTCTGAACTATGGTTAGAAAGAGGTGGATGAACTCAAGAAATATTTCCAGACTGAAGTTGGCAGAACTCAGCATGGGTTTAGATGTGATGAGTAAGGGAGTTAAAAATGTTGTCCTCAGGCCACACAGACCAACCAGTAAGTAACACTGTTTTCCTTTTGCCTATGTCTTTTCTTCATTCATTACGTGACCGGAGCAGACAGCTCAGAAACTGAGGTGAACTTTGGACATCTGGGCTGTGAAGAAGACATTCTTCCAGCCTAGGGGATCATTGCAGAGAAAAAGGAAATTACCTCAAAGGTTCCTGGGCACATAGTTGACACCCTGGATCTTAGTCAGTGTTTGCTGTTTTTCAGAAGAGGGAGAAGCAGTGGTCTTCCTCTGCTTCCCTTCACAGAGCATGATATAATGAGATAACTGGAAAATAGATTTCCCTTCTGTTCATGATGGGGCCTCCAAATTCAAACCTCAGCATTGTTAAAACGGATCACATTTCTCCTGAGCCCATTCTCCCTCGGCACTACAAAGTGAGAAACTTCTTAGGGAAGAGTCATCTGAGGTCCTAGGATCTAGGCTGGCTGTTACCTGTTCAATATTGCCCTGGTTGATGGCCTCTCCAACAGTTGAGCAAGGCAAGGAAAAGTCACTTCCTGTGTGACCCTATGTACTAATATTTTGTTGGGAAAGAGCTTGAAATATATTGGTTACATGGTCATTTGAGGGAAAAGAGATGTCCAATTTATCTGTCAAGGTTTACTTTCCTCCCTCTTCTATGTCAGCACAGATCATTTTAAAATTAGGTACTATGCTTGAAGTATCAATAGTTCTCTCAGTATGTGCTAGTGTGTGACAACAGCCTCCTAGCTGAGGGTTCAACTTGAATTCAAGTTTGACTGATAGAACCTCTTGTTTTTTAACATGTATCTCCTTATAGTACTTGCTTCCACCTTGATTCATGTCAGTCATTCAGAGAAACCTAAGTGAGAAGCCATCTCATAGGACTTCAAAATCCACATCTGCTTTGGAGAGACACTAAGGGAAGGAAATTCACTCTGGGTGGTAGGAAAAGATAATCAATTGCTCTAAGTGATATTGACTATTTGTGATCATTATGACTTCCCATAGAAACAGTAATTCTGATTGCTCTCATTTTTTCTTAAAAATGGAGCATGTGTGAAAATGCATACCCCTTACTCTGTGAGAGTAAAGTAATAACATGGATCAGTCAAAGCAACAAATAACCAGAACACCAAATGACATTTGGCTTTGATACGTATTTTGGTTCTCTGAGTTTCAGGGAATCTACAGTACTTAAATGATTTAAGGACATATTGTAAAATTTAAGGACATATCTAGACTCAGAAGAAGAAATAAGAGAAATATTTAGCTTCCCCATACTAGCTTCTGTTTGATTCCTTTTTGCTTTCCAGTTAGTGCTAGGAGTGGGAAGCATCCTTCTCATGTTAATTTTTTTCTTAGCAGACCTACCCCTTTCCCTGTAAATATTCAGTTTTCCCTCTTGTGAGTAGTTAGGCAAGGTCTGCCTAGGTCAAACCTACTAGGTTAAAAGAGAGACATTGTCAATCTATCAGTTGTATTCGCTTCTGGTGTCAAAAGATTGGCTTGACTGACATGGCTCTAATTGAATTGGCAAGTTGTTTTGATGATGAATTTAGTGCTTTGCTTTTCAAAGCCTTTCCTAGCAGCTAAACCAGCTAAAGGTGTGGAGACAGGAAGCAGTAACCTCAAACCTCTTTCCCTCACAACTCCTCCTTGACAACAGGCAACATGAAGAGTAAGATTGGAGGTGAGAAGGTACTTATCTGCTACCTATGAGCAAGGCAGTGAGAGCTGAAAGATTTCCCACAGATAATCTGTGAATTTTGTGATATAGTTGACTTCTGGAAAATTGAAAGTTGCTTGTGCTTCCATGAGAAAGGGGGGAAGGGAGCTTGGTTACCAAAAACAAAACAAAACAAAACTTTCCCTTTTTGCCTATGGTAAATAGGTCAACTACTATAATAATAAACAACTCTCTGCACAGGTGGAGTGGATAACCATCTCTAAGGTGTGGCTCCAAACACCAGAGAAGGAGCCCTGACCCTAAAAGGACACTCCCCACCAGCTCAGTTAATGCTTTGATTTCAAAATAAGGTGAAGCCTAAAATGCAATGTGGGAAATACATTGACAAATTAGTAACTATGGTCTATATTCATAGGGCTACAAAGTGCTTTCTCCTATTTTATCTCATATAAACTCTACATTAACCTGTGAAATAAATAAGCAGGACAGTCATCTTTATGTCCATTTTATAGATGAGGAAACTGAGGTCAAAAAGGTCTAATTCTTGCTCAAGGTTACAGGACAAGTACATGACCCTTAGGACTTGGCTCAAGCCTCATGACTTCTAATCTAGTGTTCTTTTCCCTCTGCCAGGTTGCATCAAAATTTCAATCAATTTTGGTGATTGTTTCTAGACCTTCTCAAAGTTGGACTTGATAGTTGGATGGCACAGAAGTGAGACTTAGGAGGAGAATATCATTGAGCAGGGGAGTAAATGGAGTGGGAAGAGGACAAGATAAATTTCATTTTCTACCCCGTTTTGCTGGAATACCATCCCGCAAAAAGTGCTCAGCTGGATGGGAAGTTGGAGATGATCTCAGCCAATCCCTTATTTTAAACAAGAGGCAACTGAAAACCAAAGAAGTAAATGGCTTTCTAAACAAGGTCACAGAAATTGTGGAAGATCTAAGATATTATTTATTTATGATTCTAGGAGTAATATTTTAAATCATGAATGAATAGAAAACCAATTTTGTACATTCAGCAAGTTTGACTTGATTTCATGTCAATCTTGACTTTTTCATATTTAGAAAAAGTCTGTTACCAAACTTGCTTTGCCTCTACACAAAAGATTTTGCTTACAATTGCAGAGACTTCCTGAAGGTCATAGATGGATCCTAGATAAAGCCTACAGACAATATGGTCCCATGAAGTGCCTCTTATAAATTATTTCAGATCCACACGCAATAATTACACCATTGCAACAATTCCATTTCAGCTTGCCCACATGTCCAAAAGAGTTTGAACACAAACATTAGTCAATACATAAAATCACTTTCAATCTAAACCTCATTGGGCAAACCCTTAACTTCAGGGCCTTTGTGAATTACATTTATTTGTCCTGATTAATTTAGGATATTCCATCTTTCCTTTTCCTTATCATAGCACCATAGAGAAATCAAATGGCACACAGAGGCTGGTGAACCAGAGAGTGGAATACGCAGCACTCAAGACTGAAGGCCGCATTCCTTAACTAAAGTTAAGGAAGCCCTAAAAAAGATAGAGTACATGTTTCTTTAGCAACGTCATTGTCCTTTGACCTCTTGACCTTGTTGTCAATGTCCATTGACCTCTTAAGAACTTTGTTGGGTTCCATCTCTGCACACCATGATCAGAGTTTCTTCTGCAGTTTAACAATCAGGTTGTAAAGATCCTAATCACGTTGCTTCCTTTTTAAAATTCTGACTGAACAGAGTTTAGCATGTTAGGCAGGAACCAAAGAAAATGAAGCTTTCTCTTTTCAACCATCTTGCCATGTGATGTTTGTGAACACATTGTGAAGGTGACACTGGTTTCCCTGGCACAGAACACCTCCTTCCTGACCACAGAGCTGGTGAAGTTACCGTAACTTTCCTCTGAGCACGTTTCCTGTTCAGGCCCAGGATACCTTTCAGCACATGGCCATCTGACCACTTCCTCCTTTTGTAGACTCCATAAGGGGCAGGCTGACCATAGGCCAATGCAGTGCTGGCCTCAGGAACTCGTAAGACAAACTGTGCTTTCTGGGAGGACTTGAATGCTCAACCATCTGTGGCTCTGGTAAGTCTAGCTTGTGGCTTGGATTCATAGAGATGTGAGAAAGAGGAACACAAGACACTCAGACTACAGCATCTTTCACCATCCTTCTCAGTGAAAACAGAGAGAAAAACAACGCTATCAAACTTTGAATGGCTCCAGACTCTCTGAAATCCATGTCAAAATGGGGGGAAAATGTAATTCAGATTATGTTTTCAAAATAACTTTATGGTCATTTCATCTAGTTTTCTGTTGACTGTCATCTTGAAACTCTCCTTATTTTCACAAGGAATAGAGATGTAAAGAAAGCCTCTCCAAAAAAAACAAAAAGTCTTTGAAAAACCATGGTCCACATACGTATACATGGTCTCATTCAGGATCTTAGCAGGAAACAGACGGCACTCAAAACTGGGCGATAGGAGGTGGGTTTATTTATAAAAAGACTCTTGGCAGTGGTTTGGAACCACAGGGGATAGTACTAGAACCTGTAGCTCATAGCAGCAGAGTTATAACCACGCTCAGATCTAAAGGGGCAAGGGGAGGAAGAGGTTCCAGAATCAGAAGGAAAATAGAGTTGTGTAGAGGAGGCCACCACGACAGAAGCAATGACTTCTATAGGGAAAAACAGTCAGGCCAAGCAACCAGCCCTGCCCAAGACTGCATATGCACAACTAGCAAGTTCTATCAAGCACATTAACTCTTACCCAGAGCAAGTGTGACTTTCAAACAAAATCTAAAGAGACCTTAGTTCAAACAAGTACATACGGCTACAGATGATAATAGAAATAGAAGTTGCTATTGGCCAGCACCAGTCTAAGCACCACCTTCAGCCTCGATCTGTGTTTCCAGACAGGCAGACACTGTAATGTAGAGGACCATCACCCTTGGCCTTTTAAAAAATTGTTGTGCTCCAGGCAACTGTCAGAAAGTAACTCAGAGGCCAGATAGTAGCAAAAGGTCCCATCCAAGCACCTAGACCTAAGGCACTAATTATTGAGAGAGAAAAATTATCAATACAATCAATGAATTCTTTCTGAAAAGAAATTTCAGTGTGTCAGAAAACTGTTCTGGTATTCTGACTTCTGCCTTGACAAAGTCAAGCATTCACTCAGCAAATAAATAATGGGGTCTATAGTACTAGGTTCTTGGGAGATGGGAAGCTGTAAAAGAAGCGGCAGCCTCTTCCTTCTGGGAGAAATCCTAAAGCAGGTTCACAATTAGCTACACTCCAAAACCAGGTTTGGTGTGTGAGCCCTGTAGAGGGTCACTGGCAGTCACACGGAAGACCCCTTGTTTCCAGACAAGATAAGTCTGCTTCTGTACAGACTGGCCTTTAACTGGGCCATGAACTTTGGAGTACCTTTAGACAGGCTAAGGTAAAGGAAATGCCCTTTAGGGTAAGGGTTTATTGGGAACAAGCTGAGCATTCCATTTACATAGGGGGGAAGTAAGTGAAGATGGCTGATACCAATCATGGAGAACCTTTATAATGCCAAGAAAAAGGCACATGGGTTTTACTAGACAGGCAATGGGAGACATTGAAAACACCTGAGCTGAGACTGGGCTAGTAAGCACCGCTTTGGCAAGATTAGCACAGAGGGGCACGTGCATTTGCTTGGAGCCAGAGGGGCACGTGCATTTGCTTGGAGCGAGGGCAGGGCTGAAGCAGAGACTAGTCAGGAGGCTGAGCCAATAGCATCAGTGTGAGCTCCTAGGGCCTGAGCTGTGGAGGTAGCAGCTGGGATAGAAAGGATGGACAAGGTGTTGGTGCTGGGTTATGCTTGGTGATGGTGAACAGGAATCAAAATGACGTGGAGTACATGGACTGGGTAAGGGGCTATTAACAAAATTAGCTACGTGAAGAAAGGAAATCTGTTTGGAAAAAAAGCTGTTGGGTTTTAGATATGTTGGGTCTGAGGGGTAGGTAAGGCATCCTGGAGGAAAGGTCCAGGAGTTTGATGAGTCGGACTAGAGCTCAAGAAAGTCAGAGATAGACATGTACATTGGGATGTCATCTGTATTAGGGTGACAGTTATTATTAAACCTGCTAAAAAACCACTACCTGTACTACAACCCATCCCTACCACTCAGAGACGCTACCCAGCAATGCAGGGTATGAGCACTCTAGGACCAAAACTTCCTAAACACAAAGCAACATAAACTTGGGTGTGATGTGACCCAGGCCCTACCATTCAAGGGTCTGTGTTGTCCTCTCAGCTCCTAATGCTGGAAGAACCATCTGAGACGACAACATGACAGCACCTTAATTTATATGAAAGAGCTACCTGTACCAATAGCCACCAGACCATTCCAAAATTCAAATTTTATTACCTTAAAAGGTTACCTGTAGTTCAGATAGCAGGTAATTAGGGCTTTATAGCTTTCTACACAAATATTATGACAGTAATCCAGTTAACAGATACCCACAGGTATCTAGAGACCGCAGGTATTAATATATTATATCCTAAATACATATTTTAATCTGGTAACCAAATTTGGGAACCATATTTTCCTCCTGAGCCACCATCATTCTAAACCCTCATTCAAAACAACTCTGTAAAGAAGACGACAGTACATTTTTCCTGTCTGTTTCATTCTCCCTAAATCTTATACCTTTGCAAAGTCTGCTTAGGGCCACCTTAGCACATTCAGATTCTTCTACATAAGAGTCATGGCCTGGAAGTTTGAAAATAATTACTGTGTTAAACTTTAACATTATGTTGGAAGATAGGGGAGAACAAAGGCAATATTGTCCCCCAAAACTCTGCAGTCATTTCTAAGCACATTAGCATCTAAGATGCTGGTTCACAATCTCTCCAAACAATTTCCAAGATGGCTGGTTGCAGTTCTTGTATTTTCTCCATCATATCGTAAGAGCATCCACAAAGGGGTGGGGTTGCCTTGCTAGAGCTGATAAAAGCTAGAGCTTTTATCCCACTTAAGAAGCATTTTTGAGCCAGAAATAGACCTGAGATGCCTTCTCGTCCAACCCCCTCATATACCAGATGAGGAAATGAAGGCCTAGAAAAGTTGTCAGAGTGTAACAAACTAAAACTCTTCATTACATCCCCCTACCTTGATAAATCAGGGGTTTTAGATTTTGAGTTTGGAAAACGAATAATAGACGTGGCCTCCCTAAGGTCAAGGGCAAGCCACCATGTCCTTTCTCTGAAAAGCACAGAGAGTTGCTAAGATTAACATCCCTGACTGGAAACTGGAACCCTGCCTGTGATGCTGGGCAGGCTTGGTCTGAACCTTGTGACCCTGTTATCACAGCCGTGAGCTGAGGCCAAGCCCAGCCACAGTGTGCAGTTTTGAAGACTCAAGCAAATTTACAGTACAAACAGGTTAACTCTTCAAAGTCGAGGTATATTCTATCCCAGTGGCCCTTGTTGAGACAGGTTTAACACTATGACCTGTCTTGAGAGAATCAAACATATATAAATATATATTTGCCAGTATGGAACCACTCATCTACCCTGGCTTCATCCTAACACATCTCTACCCCTATAAATCTCTATCCTTCCTCCCGTTCTTCTTAGACATTTGTCCTCCTCTCGCTAATACTCCCATTCTCCAAATCTCCATCCCCATCTCCTCAAGAAAACTGCCTCCATTCTCTTGTTTTTCTCTCCCTCTTCCTCTTGTCTTTCCTAATAGCCCTCTATCTCTTCCACCCATGCAACACACACACACACACACACACACACACACACACACACACACTCAAAACCAACACTTGGCTCCTTCCACCTGTCGAATATAATTAAGTCACTCAGTTGCAAACATTTATTACACACCTACTATGTATAAAATACCGTGGTAAACATTATAAGTGTTATAAGTTCCTGACTGTCTTCACTTTATCTGGCAATTTCCTCTCCTTTTCACTCTCTCAATTTTGTCCCCCTCCACCTTTTCTTAAACCTTCGAAGTGTTATCTTCCTTCCTTCGAAGTGTTATCTTCCTTCCCCATCACTTGCCTAAACTCAGAAGCCCCAAATGGCTTCCTTTTGGCCAAAACCAATGGCCTTTCCAAGTCATTACACACTTCTCCTTCCCTTATGCAGTCAATGCCATTAACCACTGTCTCTCTGGAAACTCTTTCCTCTTTTGGCTCTAGTGACATTCCACGAGCCTCATTCCCCTCTTTCCTCCCCAAACACATTCTCTGTCTCCTTCACTAGTTCATCCTCCTCTTCAGCTGACTCCAAACCAGGCCTATTTTCCAGACTCCGTTCAACACTCTGCTTTTCTACAGTTATACCCTCTCCTTTCTATTAGCTACCTGTTTCCATTTCCACGGCTTCAATTTTATTCCAAAGTTGAGGATGATGAGGTAGGAAACTGCCAAGTTTTCTTTATCTGTTTCCAGCTGTTATATCCTGTCACATATAGTCTTCTCAACTAGATCTGAAGTCTGCAAAAGCACAGAGAACTTGATTAATTACACAAGCAGTTCTTGTGTGCTAATGAAGTCTTTATAGTTCTTTTCCTCTTTTTATATTCCTTCAGATCCCAATAGAGACTAAAATATAACAGAGGTTTAATAAATATTTGTTAGATTGTGTTACACTCCCATTGGGGCTCCTCTTATAAGACCGTAGTAAAGGCTGAATACCCAGGGAAAGCTTCCTCAGGGAGCTGGATCTTGCACTAAAGATATAAACTGAAAGTCAAGTGGGATTTGGATGTGTGGAAAGGGAGAGGGAATTCCAAAAGGGAAACAGTATCAGAAAGGTCATAAAGTGCAGGTGTGTGAGACATTGAAGAAACCCTCAGTATTTAGGTTAAGGATCTTGTATTGGGGTATAAAAGGAGACAGTTTGGATAAGTAAAATGGGTCCAGCCTAAAAGCATCCCAAAATGTCAGGAAACATTGCAATGTCATCTTTCTATTAGCATCTTCGAGGAACCATCAACACAACTTCCTTTTCTATAAATCGAGAGATGTCTAAGTTCCCTCCCATCTCTAAAAACTGTCTGTGGTTGAATTCAACAGTTCTGTGGATGCTTTGGCTTATCATTGTTTTCCATGAAATAAATTAGCATGGATAGGAAATCACTCACAGTGGTCCTAAACTGAAAGAGAAAAAAAAATTCTGGAAAGGTTTCACAGTTCTCATTTTTAACTTCATTGTAGCTCAAACTGGGTTTTTGTACCAGTCACAGAACCTAAAATAGCACGTAGAAGATGTTAATAAATACCTATGGAATGAGCACATGAAAGAAGATCTGTCTTCCCAAAGCATAAGAAGGAGCAGGAACTTTAGAGAACAGTAACTTACTAACACCCTGCTTTAGTCCCCACAGGAGCCTCATGGTGGGAGGAAACATTCTCCTCCTCCTCCTATGTGCCCATTCTCATCCACCTCCTAGGGGATAGAGTCTGTGAATTGGAAGTGGAACCCTCCTGGACCCAACATTGCTGAAGCTGGTCTTAAATTATGTACCCTTATTATTAGTACTGTTGAATTTCAACACAAGTCGTCAGGTCACATGGAAGCTGCAAATACAGCCACAGTGATGTTCTGACATTTTATCACATGTCAAGTATCCCTAAGAAATGAAAAGCACAGCCCTTTATCTTCTCAAGTTTAAAAAAAAGAAACACCCACCTAAGTCCTTAACATGGGAATCCATGTCATTGTTAAAAATGTAAGACATGTCACTAATTTAGATTCTTGTGTGTGAGAGAGTGGGTAATGACTAGGAGTTACTGTTATAATCAACACATTAAGGGGTGGATTGTGAGCCAGAGAGGTGACTCAGATACTGCAGAAAGGGGCTCACAATTAGATTAGAGGTCAGAGTGAACGGTGAGTGGGTGACTCTTATGACACCATCAGGAACCATTAACCTGGTTACCTTGGCAACCAGAGTCCCCAAGATAATAAAGATGATGACAAATGAAAAAGATGATGGTAATGGTGATGCAGAGATAAAGTTGCAGCTCAGAGTTAAGTCAGAAATTCACCACCACCATGCATTCGTCTTCCAAGAATGAAAATATAAACTCACATAACCTGAATGGTCACACACAGAATTAAGATGCCTATGAAATCAGCATTGAAATCCTAAGGCCCAAGAAGTCTAAACTCTCTTTTTCACATCCTCTAATAATGGGCTGAGTAGCCCTCGAACCCATCCAGGACACCTCTCTTCTAGTGTTGAGAGTCATTAAAATGAGAGTAATAAGCAAGAAATTAGACACCTACTTTCCGTAGGGCTTGGGTTATATTCCCTCCAGCTTCTGGGACCAATTCTCATGCAACCATTCTCAGACCGAAAGTTCTGGGTACATTTTTGGATGACAACATCATGTCATTGACCAAAAAGAGTCAAAGAAATGAACATAAAAGAGACATAGATTCCTCAGCAAGTCTTAGAAAACCAGAGACCCCTTCAGTCTGTCACAAAGCCACCCAGATATCATTTTTTTTCCTGAAGTTCAGCTAAACTATCTACTGGGAAGAAAAGTCCCAGCCTCTGTGAAGTTTTATAAATAAGAAATGTCTTGAAGAAAAAGGCAAACAAAACTTTAACCAAGATGAAAAGGAAAAAGGATAAATAACTGTGCTCTGAAGGAGGGCCTGCCCTCTGATTTTCAGACAAGAAAGTCTGCAATGAACCGTGTATCCTTATCAATGCCTATATGCATTAATAAAGAGCTATTGTTTTAGAGATGATAAACCACAAACGGAATTTTCTTCTGCCATGTTGGTGGCAT
The DNA here is from genome assembly GCF_039906515.1 of Pseudorca crassidens. Lineage (NCBI taxonomy): Eukaryota > Metazoa > Chordata > Mammalia > Artiodactyla > Delphinidae > Pseudorca > Pseudorca crassidens. Next base: position 32,100,290 of record NC_090301.1, read on the forward strand.
AATTTTCATTTTGTAAATGTCAACACACTCCATGCAGGCAGTACTTGGAGGAAGATAGCCACCCATGATAAAAGGTGAATGGTAGTCACATGGCATTTTGATACTCATGAAAACAGAGTAAGGATATTAAAAAGGAGGAAGGTTTATGTTTAAAGGAAAGGCAGCGAGATCCTCCCCCACCCCCCATAGTAAAGGGTTGAATGTGAGAGATTCAGAGTAACGATCACAGATTCATTTCTTTTTCTGATCTATCTGTGAAAATGACTCATTCTATTTCCTGGTACTGATATATTGGTATTAATTTTACATTCCTTGCTGTAAAAGTTCTTTCTGGATGGTTGCCTTTTTAAAAAAAAAAAAAGTATCTTAGGGTGTGAAAGCAGAATAAAACCAATTCTTAAGCAATGGCTACACTCTTGAAATGTCCATCAAATTTACTGGAACTGACAAAACACCCAGTCAATTTTTTAACAGTCAGAAGAACTGGCTACTGTGCACGGGGTGTCATGTAGACACAGCAAGCTGCTGGTTACATTGCATTTTCTATGTCCATCTTTTTACCTTCCCTTCCCAAGCCCCGCCTTGGAGCAACACTTTCCTGAGAGAAGTAAATAATTCTTTTTGTGTACAACTACCTCAGAGGGGTCATTTGCTGAACTAAAAATAAGGTCTTTAATTACCTTGCTTTGCTGATGTTTTTTTATTAAATGCCAATCATTTTCCTGCCGTCTGTGCCTCTCTCAGAAAAAGAAGTGCTGGGGGGAATGAAGAAGCACTGCAGAAACCAGTTGTGTTCGAATTGGCCGTTTTTGACAGTTTCTTTGCTAAGGTTTGGGAAGAAATGAAAAGAAATGCTCTCGTGGAAAAAAAAATGTGTTGTCCTGATTTTTGCCTTTATCATGGATGATTAGCTTGCTGAAAAATAACCAATATTGGCTGAAAAACCTATGAACAATGCTATATATTATTGGCACGCTTCTATCATCAACCACGAATTGATTCCCTTTCAAGGGCTGCAGTTCTATGCTGGATTCATATTCCAAAATCCAACAAAATCCTCTATTGTGGATCTCAATTGCACAATTATCTGGTAGAAAACATGTCATGTTAGTAAAGAAACTGTAAGTTAAGGTTTTCTCATGCTTCCTAAGTCATATTTCTTTAGTTTAGCCATAAAGATCTTTCTATAGTGTTATTAATCATGAAGCATCGGGTTAGGTTTAAAATACTTCATAGAATAAGTATTTTAAGCTATGCTGTGAGGCAGTGAGTTAGACTTATTAAATTAGTCGGGGGAAAAACTGTTCTTCATACACACACACACACACACACACACACACACACACATACACACACATATCTCAACACAGACATAGAAGTAGTCTCTCACAATCCTAGGGAGGACAAGTACACTGTGGCCAGCAAATGTCCTTAACTGTAACTTCTTCGTGGAGGGTGAAGACAGAAACAAAAAGCACATGGACGATTTTGCACCACTGATTAGAATGGATCATTAGACATTTTTGGATATTGTAATTATTTTTTCTCATAAGTTTTCTTACTGGAAGCGACATTTTGAAAGGGCCTTCTCTACCCCTTTCCTACTTCATTAGATGGCCACTCAGCATCAAATCTTAAAAGTTTTTATGGGGGTGAGTTGGCATTTGAAAAGTAGAAGCACCTCAAAGTCAAAAACAGTTTCCATGTGTGTGATCTCTTCACTGCTTTTCTAGCTATCCCCCTTTTAATACATCTTCTAAAGGAAGAATATAAAGCTTTGAGTCTTACAAAAAATATCTTCAAAGGAGAGCGAATGAAATGATGATGGATGGCTTTCCACAGAGGAAAGTATTTTGTGTACAATTATCAATTTTAAAGTTTTCTGTCAGAGTGAGGCTTCTCTCTCTTTTCTGCCCATTCTTTACTGCCTAATAAATTAAGAAATTTTAAATACTCTTTAAAAATCAATTTTAGAGATCCCTTAAAAACAAAGTTTTTTTAAATCGATGTTGAAGATTCTTTTAAAATATACTTGGTAACTCTCAATACTGGGTTCCAGATACTGGAGCGTAACCTGTCTCATCACCTGTTCATGTCTTTTATTATATCAACACCTTTTATAAATACACACAATTTGTAAACGTGCTTACTGGCACCTCAGACAACAAAATGGATGGGTATATATGTAGCTAGCGTACTTGTGCAGGTTGGGTAATTATATTCTTTGGAGATCGTGTACATGATAGTTAAGAACAACAAAAAATCATGCAGTCCCCACATTACCAAAATAAGTGAGAAAGAAAATGGAAGATACTGGCCTTTCAATGTATCTTCAAGGGGAAAATAACTATCCTTATTTCAATATGCTGATTAACCCCTATCAGTCCAATTTTTGAGCCAAGTGGGACCCTTTTCTAACTCTGAGAACGAGTTGAACAAACATCTGACTCCAGCCCACATACGCAACAAACTCTTTCTGTTTGGAACTGTAATTTTCCAAAGATGATTTAACCTTGGACATATCTGGAGCTAAGAAATTATAAAGCACATCATGTTAGGCGGAGAAGCACAGGCTCTAGAGTCAGACTAAAGTAGTTCAGACCCTGGTTCCAATAACTCCTATATGATATCCTTAGCCAAATTAACATGCCTACTCCCGTCTCCTCATCTGAAATGCAGTTAACTGTGATAGTGTCAAGTTTTTTAGTCTCTCCCCATCACCACTGGAAACGTAAAAGAATTTCAACTAAGAAAACAGATTTCAGCCAGCTGTTAAAAAAAAAACAACAACTAATTTATTAGCATCTGTATTGTGCCAGCTTCTGTGACAACTCCAGAATTCATTCTGGCACTCATTCAGTTCAGGTAGACATGGTAATTACAAGCAACCTTTATCTTGCTAGCCAAGCACTGACTGTGCTAAACATTTCACATGGATTGTTTCCTTTTATCCTCACAATGACCTTGAGATGAGGTTACTATCATCTCCATTTTACAGGCAAGGAAACTGAGGCTTAGAGAGTTTAAATACTAGCCTAAGCTTAGCTAGCAAGACATGGATCTGTACTGTGAATCCAGGCAGTCCAAGTCCAGAGCTTTCAGAACCAACCTGCTTACAGCAATTTTCTTACATTTCAAAATATACATATATAGACAAAAGCTAACAATTCTTGGGACACTATCAACTGATAGCTAAATAAATCTGATTTAATTCCAAAGGCAGTTCATTAAAATATTTTGCTGGCCATAGTCTGAGAATCAGTGAGTTTCTAAATAACAGGTTGCCATTCATAGCAAAAACTACACTTCAAATGCCCAAATTTCATGAGTTCTTTGAAATTTGAAAATGAACCAAAGACCTCAAACGAAAACGTTGGGGGAGAAAAGAAATCAAAATTGTTTACCTGCTACTTGAATTGAGGGGAAGAAGTTGAGAGCCAGGAGCAGGCTGAAGATCATCGTGCTAACGGTGGGCCAGGGCTTCCGCCCCTCCTCCCTGAGAAGCCCAAGTGTGAGGTGAGCTGGAGACGCACCTGAGCAACCTGACTCGTCATCCGCAGCCACCACCACCGACTTACTTCTCTCAGGGCACATGATTAAGGGACTCAAACCACTTACTTCCCTCGGGGCACATGATCAAGGGACTCAAACCTCAAACTTTTGTGACTGCAACATTTCACACAGGATATCACATTGTTTTGATGACTTTTGACTTTTCCTCTTCTTTTAAAGGCAAGTGTTTTCTTGTCACTGAAAGACAATGTCAGTCACTCTCTAATGGGCTCATGGAAATCATTCTCTGTGGACGGGTGTCAGAGCTGTGAAAAATGGGTGCTTGAAATCCAGCAGGAATGTAAGGGTAGAAAAACAAGGTGTTCTAAAAGGGGAGAGAGTTTCATAGGATGGAGATAGACTGTGTCCAAAAGGCACCAATAAGAATTAGATTGAGGATTTGAGAAATATTTGTTATCAGTGTTGAAAGGAGTTATGAATATTAGGAACTGAACGTCTGTGTTGGATGTAAGCGGCCCCATGGAGCATTTAGCGCACACACTGCTTAGTTTGTGCCAAGCCTTTCCCGTCTCACTTCTAGGAACTTTGAGAAACACATTTGCAAGCACCCCACCTACTGACTATCTGGAGGAGGTCCCCTAAGCAAAGGGAGAGTCAAAAGTATCGGGCCTCCCTGGTGGCGCAGTGGTTGAGAGTCCGCCTGCCGATGCAGGGGACACGGGTTCGTGCCCCGGTCCGGGAGGATCCCACATGCCGCAGAGCAGCTGGGCCCGTGAGCCATGGCCGCTGAGCCTGCGCGTCCGGAGCCTGTGCTCCGCAACGGGAGAGGCCACAACAGTGAGAGGCCCCACGTACAGCAAAAAAAACAAAAAAAAAAGTATCACGTGTCCTTAGGAGGACAGTAAGGTAACCAAAAGCCCACTGGTACCTCATGGTCTCCATGTCCCTCAAGGAATCATTCAGGCTAAGTGACAGGCATGAAAGGAGGCTCCGTAGCAGCCTCCCCAAGGCTGGTGCCCTTGCCCTCTGGCCAAGCCTTCTGCATTTAGGGTCATCCCCCTGGCGTGGCCAGCTCCACTCTCCTCTTCTGGCACCTGGGTCAGGATCCTGTACTCGATGGCTTTCTCAAAAACTTTCCAGTAACATTTTTCTGCTTTCCTGAAAACCCTAAGCTTTATATGACTACCCTAGTTTGGGGTTTGTGTATGTGGTTTTTTTAAAAAAAACACAATTTGTATTGATTTTTATTCTGACTATAAAAGTAGGACATATTACATATAGAAAATTTAGAAAAAAGATACATTTTACTTTATTAAATGTCAAAAATAATCAGTAAAACAAAACTCACCTCACCTTCCATGTGTTTTCCTATTAAGATTTTTACGTATTTAATATGAGGTTTTACTTATCATTTTCAACAGATCTATACTATTATCTGTTTTATCTTGAATATTTTTCCATGACCTGTAAGTATTCTTTATAAACATCATTTGACATTGATGCATAATATTTCATCATATAATCACCTCATAAGTTATCTAACAATCCCCTGGTATTGTCACCAAATTTTTGCTATTTTCAAATGCCACATTGACCATCTCTCATGATTTAGCTGAAGTGAAAGAAGGCTTCGTGCCCCTCCCTCTTTGTCTGATAAATGACAGATCAAAAGTATTTCCCTCCTAATAGACCCTCTTTGTCCATATTTCAATGTTCTCACAGACACAGTCTTTGTGACCCCCACCCATACCAGTATATCTTTCTGCCCTTTGGAGCAATTTGTCCTTGGTTATGGTTCACTTACACTTCTGAACTAAAGGTAAATGATAAAGTTATGTCTCCAGTCTGAGAGAAGATTCACTTCTAGAATTTGACCCAGTATTCCTAGCTCTGACTCTCTAAGATATAGGGGAAGTTATATCTTACCCAGGGCCTGATGTCTTTCTAAGGACAATTTATAGAAAGCCGTATGCCCTTCTCTAAAAGGTTACCCTTATTCAGGAGTCCCCAGACCACCCAGATCTAGAACAAAAGGCTCTGAAATTCATCACAGAGATGAAGAATATGTACAGTAGAAACAAAGACTCCCCCAAATTTCCTCTGATTGATAACAAAAAGTTAAGGAGCAAATTAATAGCTGCTGTGAAGCATAAAGAAGAAATATGCTTCAAGCATGTAGCATGTAGTTAATAATATGTATATGGTAATGCTTACTTGAATCAACATTAGCTGGAAAGAAGGAGTGCAATTATCTGGTCCAGCTCCTCTATTTTGCAAAGGAGGATGCTGAAGACCAGAGAGGTTAGTTGATTTACACAAACCCACAAACGATAATTAAGTATACTTGATTTTATTAATTGACTAACCGTATTTGGTTTTCACTCCTTAGAATAAAAAGAAACACAAACTTTGGCATTTGCCTTCCTTTTTTTTTTTTTTTTTTGCAGTACGCGGGCCTTTCACTGTTGTGGCCTCTCCCGTTGTGGAGCACAGGCTCCGGACACGCAGGCTCAGCGGCCATGGCTCATGGGCCTAGCCGCTCCGCGGCATGTGGGATCTTCCCGGACCGGGGCACAAACCCGTGTCCCCTGCATTGGCAGGCAGACTCTCAACCACTGCGCCACCAGGGAAGCCCACCTTCCTTTTTTTAACACACTAAAGAAACAAATCATTTCATTAGAGTCCTTTCACATTTGCTCTTGAAATTCAATGGCATTCACTTATACTAAGAAGTAGAAATGATAGAGATGAAATAAGGGACCTTAAATCCATCAATGCATGGAGTACTGAGACCCTCCTACATTTCCCATAACAGCTATGAACCAAACACTTTACATGCCTGATCTCATTGAATACACACACAACCTGTGAGAAACATGCTATTATTATCCCCATTTTACAGATAAGAAGACTGATCCCGAGAGAAGGTTAAGAAGTCTCAGGAAGCAGTGGAGCCAGGATTAGAATGTACACCTTTCTAACTTGAACTACCAAGCCATAATCACAGCACTTGACTGCCTCCCTACTCTCAACCCTCTCCAGGATTGTAAATTCCTTCAGGACAAAAGAATAGGGAATGTACATTACCTTTCTGGTACAAGTCATTTAACACTATGTCTTATTAGAGCCTGAGTGACCAGAGGGTGGAGAGGAAACGGGGTAGTGGCCCAAGAGGGCACTGGGCAGACTTAATCAAACTGTGTTTCATAAAAACCCACCTGTATTTTTCTGGAGAAATTCCAGATTCCTTAAATCCACACGTGCTCTTGAAATTCAAGGACAGATGCTCTGTGATGAAACAAATGACCTTAATAAATCAACATGTATACTGAAGTCCCACCTATAATACATGGCTCGTCAAAGAAAAATGTAATACACATGACCAAATTCTATAGGCTGTTTGAAACATAACAGGAATTAAGCCTAGGGGTAAGAGCCTTAAAAAAGAGAAAGAAAAAGAAAAAGACTCTTTTTTGTGATATATTAAGAAATATGTATTTTGGTCTTCATCCTTGGCTCCTAGCAAAAGCTCCTAAAACCTGTGAAATTCCCTAATCAATAAAGATGCTAGGAGTATCTTTTGTTTTAATAGTTGGGTTTTGACCCCAGTTCCTGACACAGAGCTCCTAAATCCCTTGGAATTTCCTGTGTGACAGGAACATTTTTTTTTTTTTTGTCCTAACGAAGGGACTCTTGGTGGGCTCCTGGAGAGCTTTAGGATGGGAGCTGGCCACAAAAAGATCAAGCCATGATTAGAAGCTTGGAACTTTTAGCTTCACCCCCTATTCTCTGGGGAGGAGAGAAGGGAGGGAGATTGAGTTAAAAATTAATCATGCCTAAGTGACGAAAACTTCATAAAAATCCCTGAACTACAGGCTTTAGGGAGTTTCTGGGTTGGTGAACACATCACAGGCTGGGAGGGTAGTGCACCCCAATTTCACAGGGACAGAAGCTACTGCACTTGGAATCTAGAACTCACCCTACAGACCTCTTCATCCGGCTGTTCATTTATCATTTCCTTTATTGTGTAATAAACTGGTAAGTCTAAGTGTTTTCCTGAATTCTGTGAGCCACTCTAGCAAATTATTGAACCTGAGGAGGGCGTTGTGGGAACCCAACTTGTAGCCAGTTGGTCAGAAATACAAGTGATAACCTGGGACGTGCAGTTGGCTTCTGAAATGGGGCCGGTCTTATGGGACTGAGCCCTTAACCTGTGGGATCTGACACTAACTCCAGGTAAATAGTGTCAGAACTGAATTGAATTGTAGGACAGCCAGCTGATGTGGGGTGAAAAATCACACATTTGGGAATTCCAGTGGCTAAAAGCACAGGACATGAAGTCCCATGGGCTTAGGAGTCAAATCCCAGTTGGGTCACCTTGTAGCCATATAATCTTAGAAAGTCATAATATCAACTCCTCGTGTGTAAAAGGGGGATCAAAATGCCTCACTCAATAAGTTGCTCACATGTCACACAATGTGTGAATCTCCCCAATAAGATTTAATTAATCTCCACGTCATTCTTATTATAAGGGGCTGAATAAATGTTTGTTGGATCAACCAAAACAGACCATTGAATATGTGTTCCATCTATTTCTGTGGATTGATTTTACTTCATAGCAAGAGTGCCATCAGAATCATTTTAGAAATTAGCCCAGTACTCCTCCTTGCCGGACAATCCTTTAGTAATCACACAAACCAGTATAAGCTACAAAGTATCACTGAAGAGTCTTCGAGAATCAGAGTGGCCAAGCTAGTCAGTGGGAAAGTCTTGGCAATCTCTAACTCATATAGAGCAAGCCTACCAGGATAATATCTTCTTTGATCTAGATTCCAGCTAGAAGCTTGCCTTTCATTTTAGTTTCTAAGTTTTCCCAAACCTCTGTCTCACAGAGGTTCAAATGCTCACATGGCGATTGTGGGAAAATAATGAGGCCTTAGATTCTCCCTTTGAGCTTTGATTCTACCCCAGGTGTTTGTATGAAAATCTTATTCGAAAAATAGACAAAAATGAAGTCTAAAAAGTCATGCATATTATCACAAGCCAGCAGGACCAAAGCCTGAAAAAAATTAGGCTACCACTAAAAAAAGCAAAAAACAAGAAATAACGGCTGTACTGATTGACTAATCCCACCAAGTAAAGAAATATTACAGAAAGATGTATTTGCAGGAACAATCTGGGAGGCTTTACCAAGGATTACATGAAAAAGTATGGTGAAAAGTAGCTTAAAACAATTACCTAAAAATCTTTTGACCACTAACAGAGGCAGGCCTGTCTCTCCATATGGTAAAAGCAGTTGCTAACATTTCCTGGGGGGCTGCCAGCTAGCAGGTATGTGCTAAGCATCAGGCATGCATTATCTCCTTCAATCTCCACAACAACCGTAAGAGGTTGCTACTATTAATATCTCCATTTCATAGGTAAGGAAACAGAAGCTTAGAGAGGTTGAGTAATCTACCCACAATCACGCAGTAAGTAGCAAAGCAAGGATTTAAACTAGAGTCGAACGTCATGGGAGAAGTAGACACCATCCCAATCAAATCAACCAACAGCTCGAATCTGTGACTGATAGCGCGGTGGGTAGGAGCATTGTTTCTAAAGAGGCATGTATCCTCTTGAGAGACACATCTATGATTCAGCACCAACTTCATAAAAATTCAGCAAGAATTCCATAGGACTTGCAAAGTCTTCCTCAGTCAGGAGTACGGGATTCTCATACTCTCCTGCTGACCCTATATTCATGGAGACCCAGTCAAGAGGAAAAAACACATTTTGTGTATGCCTGACATCATCCTAGAGGAATGAATCCTGACGAGACCAGGAATTTGTGTGCTGTCAGCAAGGATACAGCACGAGCCCGGACAATGCTGATCTGAGCTTTAGGACGGTTCTATGACAACAAGTTCATCCACTTGGCAATCTGAAAATAAGCAGAAGGGGAGTGGTAAATACAGAAAACCTCGATCACTGTCGTTAAAGATTGAGAAAGACTATTGCCAATCAGACTTGGGCAAAACCATTAGGACAGTGTGACAAGGGACAGTCTTAGGACCCAAAGATGTTGTCATCAAAGAAGTCTACTGTGCTGCTCTCCAGTCCTATTATTCTGGAAATCTAATGGTCTCATGGAGCCACGTTCCTTCAGTCTCAGAGAAGACCACCCCCTGCCTTATCGTCGGCATTAAACAAAGGTACCAAGGGCCCTGAGCTGGCTGAGTTTTTAAAGCCGCTGGGACATTTTGGATATTTTCTAGAAAGAGGAATGTTAATTAAACATGACTGAGGTTGGGAGGGCAAGGTAAGGAATGTATTTCACTCCACAGCTTGTCTTGAACCTGATTTGACCCTCCTCTATAACCCGGCTTTGCAATCGGTGGAATGGTAAGGAGGCAACCTCTGACCTCTTCAGGAAGTACAATCTTGTCCAGGTCTTGGGAAAACCATCATGCCTGGCTTTCCTCCTTTTGGAAAAAATGTAAGGGGCTTTGTCCCCTCACATGTTTTTTAGCACGGAACCTACAGGAAATAGGACTGTTAACTTCAACATTGCTTTCAATGGTCTCTCGTGTTACTGGGCGCCCATGGGAACCTTCCCACCCTCCCCCTTCTTGTATTTTCCTCCCCCCTACCCTTTCCAACCATTCCCACACTCATTGAATAAGAAAGGTCAATCTGAATACATCTGTCCTCATCTCTGGAATGCCACAGAGGAGTAACAGCTGTTGACCTCTGTTCAGAACACATGATCCTGTTTGTCCCAAAAGTAGCTTGGGTGAACTCCAGATAATATATACAATCTCCACTTCCTATGGAGAATGTAGGGCCAGGAGAGTATATTCCCCACACTTGCTTTATTATAAAGACAACCTGCTTTCAAGTACTGGATCCTATGCCTACTAAGAGTAATATTAATAATTATAAATAGAATTGTACCTAAAATTTTTTAAGCATTTGCTATATGCCAGATATAGTACAAAGTTAGAAGCATCCCAAATTTTTAAGCCTTAATTTTTCCTTTAAGTTTTGGAAAAAAGCAGTACTTTTCTTTCTTTATGTACTTCCATATCTTAATACACGCGCACACACACACACACACACACACACACACACACACACACTGAAAACATATGCTAACCTCCTGTGTGTACAGGCAATAAGACTGAAGATTTTGTGTTTTCTTCTAGAAATATTGGAGGGGAAAAAAGGAAGTTGAGGAGAAAAAAAAAAAAAAAACCTTTGGACTTTCCAGGTGGTGCAGTGGTTAATATCCACCTGCCAATGCAGGGGACACGGGTTCAAGCCCTGGTCCGGGAAGATCCCACGTGCCGTGGAGCAACTAAGCCCACAGCACAACTACTGAGCCCACAGGCCACAACCACTGAGCCCACGTGCCACAACTACTGAAGCCCATGCACCTAGAACCTGTGCTCCTCAACAAGAGAAGCCACCGCAATGAGAAGCCCGCAGATCGCAATGAAGAGTAGCCCCTGCTCACTGCAACTAGAGAAAAGCCCGTGCGCAGCAATGAAGCCCCAACGCAGCCATAAATAAATAAATAAATAAATTTATTTTTTTAAAAAAGCTGTAACTGGGATGTTACAAAAGCCCAGTAGTAAGAGTAAGGAGCAAGAATACAGAGGCTATGGCCCAAGGCAAGTTCTGGACAAATCTAGGATTTGTCTAAAAATCCATCCAGAGATATCCATTAACACCACGGTACATATGATGTCTTTTATACATGATCTTAAGGAAAATTCCAGACTGAACTTGTTCTCACAGCATTTAGCTTCTGTTGTATTATAGGCTGCTTAGAATTGGGGTGACTAAAACCTCATCATTCTCTTCATTGAGGGGCTAGAATCAACATTGGAAACATGGGGAAATCTCATCCACGTCAGGAATCTAACGTACTCTGCTTTTTCATGCTGTTGCTCATTGTATGAAATGTGCCTAGCTTTGCTATACCAAATTGTTACAAAGGACTTTTCTAGAAAAATTGGAATTGTTTAGAGGGCTTCAAAGCAGAACAAACAAGAGTAGGAAAATCTAGAATGACCTTGAAAATGCACTCATTCTTCCAAGAAACTTGGATTCAGGGCCAACAATAGGGAAGGCTTTGTTCTACACCCTGGGGAGCCAGGGGAGATGAAAGTGGTACCCATGTTCCCAGGGAACTCGAGTCTGGAAAAATACTGAGGAAGAAGCCCCTAACTTACCAGGAGAGGCTTTCAGGGAAGAGATGCTATGACATGGAGGATAAGCAAAATTGGACAGAGCAGCAAAGGGGAAGAATGGGACTTCCCTTCCAGGCAAAGTATACACTATTTGCAAAAGCCTATGGTACATGGCTTGCTGGGGGAACCAAGGAGCTCAGTGTGGCCACAGCAAGAAGAACACTGAGGAAGGGCAAGGGAGGCGACAGGCAGTCGGAGCTGGTCAGGCCATGGTGAGAAGTTTGCTCTTTGTACTGAGTACAATGAGGAGACATCATAATATGGGTCAGTGTGCAGGTCAGGGATGCTGTTACCAGTTTAGGAGGCATCAGAATATTGGATCCAGGCTCTCAAATAGGTTTCATCTCTTACATTAACTCCAACTGATCTTTCTCAACCGCCTGAATCACAGCTGAACGGGATTTCTGAGACCTCATACCAGATTGATGGGAGCATGGGAAGGACATGAGGGAGGACAGAAAAGGCTCTCTGACTCCCTGACCAGAATTATAATAAAGCTATGACCGCAGATCAGATTGCAGGCTGCTCTTCCCCACCTGTCGCCTAAATCTTGGCATTTTTCCATTTTGAGGATTTGAGGTGGCTAATAAATTATGCCCTTCTACTTGCTAATTCAGTTCCTTTTCTTTTTTTGAATTTTATTTTTTTATACAGCAGGTTCTTATTAGCTATCTATTTTATACATATTAGTGTATATATGTCAATCCCAATCTCCCAATTCATCCCACCACCACCATGCCCCGCCCCGCCCCGCCAGTTTCCCCCTTTGTTGTCCATACGTTGGTTCTCTACATGTGTGTCTCTATCTCTGCCCTGCAAACCGGTTCATCTGTACCATTTTTCTAGATTCCACATATATGCGTTAATATACGATATTTGTTTTTCTCTTTCTGACTTACTTCACTCTGTATGACAGTCTCTAGATTCATCCACGTCTCTACAAATGACCCAGATAATTCAGTTCTAAATCAAATAAGAGGGGCTAGGGAAGACAAAGGAGTCACAGTGGTGGAGATGTAAATATCACTGATAAAGGACCACTGGAGGATGTGGCTAAGTGTGCAGCCACAACGAGCATCCCAGACTCACACAGACTTACCCACCAGTCATAGGCATTGCTAGAAAACCACAGGCCCTGCCTGCAGGGGCGGAGTCTTTACCATTCAGCTACTGCGATGCCCAGAGCAGAACACAGGCTCCCTGCAGGAAGGCAGGTCCCAAAAGTGGGGACAGGAGGCAGCAGGAGCCAGGGGGAGAGGACAGGTCAGGGGAAGGTTTGTTTGGAGTGGAGAGACAGAGGAAAGCATGTTTTCATGCTCAGATGTGGAAGACATTGCAGAGAGAAAGACTGAAGAAATAGGAGAGAGAGGATAATCTGTGGGGGAAAAATGGAGATGATAGGAAATAGGCCTAGGACATAAGCTAACACCTTAGCATTAATGAAAAAGGAGGAAACTACTTTGAGACCATCACGTTTGTCTAGCAAAATGGAAGTTACAGGAGTTAGAGATTAACTAACGTGGACCGTGCACATTTCAACACACGCACATTATCTCATAAAATCCCTGTGTAGGAGTCATTATTGTAGGTCCATTTTATGGATGAGAAGACCTGGTAAGTAAGAGAAAAAGACTGAAACACTCTTCTTCCAGCTATGAGACTGTGATCTTGGGAAAGGTGACAAACTTCTTGAGTATGACTCCTTGCTCTTTGCCATTAAACCACCACTTCAGGAGGAGCTTCCTCTAGACAGGGTGAATCAACAGGCGAGGCATCTTCAGAAATGATCCTTCAGTTCGTGTGGTGGAGGCTGGAGGGTCAGAGTGAGTGAATAGCCTCTTAAGCTTTCAATTCAATTTCCAAAATCTCTGAAGAACTGAACAAACCTCTCTTTTTCCCTCTCCTCCTCTCCCTCCTTTCAAGATGCAGAAGTAGAAGCATGTAATTTCAGTAGCAGCATTTTAATTTCAGCATTTTCATTTCTTTGGATGCCACCTCAGACTTTTGGGAAACGGGCTGACTTCTCAGGGCTTTGCTGCTGGTACTCTGTCTCTGCTGAGAAATTAGACTTCCCAGAAACAGCCTCCATCAAGTGGGAGAGCACTTGTCTGCTGATTTGTGCTGGGCTTGCCTGGGTCATCGCTTAGTACCTGAGGCTTCAGCCCAAGGGAATGGGGAAGGCTCAGGCTGGCTGGCTGGACTGTCACCAGGTCCTGCAGGTCAGAGTCTCATGAAAATGACGTCTGTTTTCCCAGATCTTTAGTTAGGAAAGGTTTGTAGAAATGTACACTTCCTAGCCAAGACGGTAGGCATGTTCTATCAGATCTATCTCTAGTCTCCCTGGACCTATCACTCTCTTTTTGTTTCTCAGAAATTCAGTCTCTGAGGTAGTCTACAAGCTGCATAAATATATGTATGTGTTTCTGCACAGATATGGGGTTGGCAAGTACCTATTACCTCTTTCCCTTTTCTACTCGGTCCACAAGCAAAAATGGCCTCATATGAAAGTGGATGTGCAGCTTTTTTGTCCCCAACATTCCTATTACATAGTCCAACTGACAAGACTGTATATAATATGTCTGGAAATTCTTTTTTTTTTTGAGTTTTAATATATATATATTTTTAACATCTTTATTGGAGGATAATTGCTTTACAACGGTGTTAGTTTCTGCTGTATAACAAAGTGAATCAGCTATACGTATACATACATCCACATATCTCCTCCCTCTTGCATCTCCCTCCCACCCTCCCTACCCCACCCCTCTAGGTGGACTCAAAGCCCGAGCTGATCTCCCTGTGCTACGCGGTTGCTTCCCACTAGCTATCTATTTTACATCTGGTAGTGTATATATGTCCATGCCACACTCTCACTTCATCCCAGCTTACCCTTCCCTCTGCCCATGTCCTCAAGTCCAGTCTCTATGTCTGCGTCTTTATTCCTGTCCTGCCCCGAGGTTCTTCATGACCTTTTTTTTTAGATTCCATATATATGTGTTAGTATACGGTATTTGTTTTTCTCTTTCTGACTTACTTCACTCGACTCAGTATGAGTCTCTAACTCCATTCACCTCACTACTAATAACTCAATTTCGTTTCTTTTTATGGCTGAGTAATATTCTGTTGTATACATGTGCCACATCTTCTTTATCCATTCATCTGTTGATGGACACTTAGGTTGGTTCCATGTCCTGGCTATTGTAAATAGAGCTGCAATGAACATTGTGGTACATGACTCTTTTTGAATTATGGTTTGCTCAGGGTATATGCCTAGTAGTGGGACTGCTGGGTCGTATGGTAGTTCTATTTTTAGTTTTTTAAGGACCCTCCATACTATTCTCCATAGTGGCTGTGTCAATTTACATTCCCACCAACAGTGCAAGAGGGTTACCTTTTCTCCACACTCTCTCCAGCATTTATTGTTTGTAGATTTTTTTGATGATGGCCATTCTGACCAGTGTGAGGTGATACCTCATTGTAGTTTTGATTTGCATTTCTCTAATGATTAGTGATGTTGAGCATCCTTTCATGTGTTTGTTGGCAATCTGTATATCTTCTTTGGAGAAATGTCTATTTAGGTCTTCTGCCCATTTTTGGATTAGGTGATTTGTTTTTCTGATATTGAGCTGTATGAGCTGCTTGTATATTTTGGAGATTAATCCTTTGTCAGTTGTTTCATTTGCAAATATTTTCTCCCATTCTGAGGGTTGTCTTTTGGTCTTGTTTATGGTTTCCTTTGCTGTGCAAAAGCTTTGAAGTTTCATTAGGTCCCATTTGTTTCTTTTTGTTTTTATTTCCATTTCTCTAGGAGGTGGGTCAAAAAGGATCTTGCTGTGATTTATGTCATAGAGTGTTCTGCCTATGTTTCCCTCTAAGAATTTTATAGTATTTGGCCTTACGTTTAGGTCTTTAATCCATTTTGAGTTTATTTTTGTGTATGCTGTTAGGGAGTGCTCTAATTTCATTCTTTTACATGCAACTGTCCAGTTTTCCCAGCACTGCTTACTGAAGAGGCTGTGTTTTCTCCATTGTATATTCTTGCCTCCTTTATCAAAAATAAGATGACCATATGTGCGTAGGTTTATCTCTGGGCTTTCTATCCTGCTCCATTGATCTATATTTCTGTTTTTGTGCCAGTACCATACTCTCTTGATTACTGTAGCTTTGTAGTATAGTCTGAAGTCCAGGAGCCTGATTCCTCCAGCTCTGTTTTGCTTTCTCAAGATTGCTTTGGTTATTTGGGGTCTTTTGTGTTTCCATACAAATTGTGAAATTTTTTGTTCTACTTCTGTGAAAAATGCCAGTGGTAGTTTGATAGGGATTGCACTGAATCTGTACATTGATTTGGGTAGTGTAGTCATTTTCACAATGTTGATTCTTCCAACCCAAGAACATCATATATCTCTCCATCTGTTTGTATCATCTTTAATTTCTTATAGTTCTATGTATCTTATAGTTTTCTGCATACAGGTATTTTGTCTCCTTAGGTAGGTTTATTCCTAGGTATTTTATTCTTTTTGTTGCAATGGTAAATGAGAGTGTTTCCATAATTTCTCTTTCAGATTTTTCATCATTAGTGTATAGGAATGCAAGAGATTTCTGTGCATTAATTTGTGTCCTTCTACTTTACCAAATTCTTTGATTAGCTCTAGTAATTTTCTGGTAGCATCTTTAGGATTCTCCATGTATAGTATCATGTCATCTGCAAACAGTGACAGCTTTACTTCTTCTTTTCCAATTTGGATTCCTTTTATTTCCTTTTCTTCTCTGATTGCTGTGGCTAAAACTTCCAAAACTATGTTGAATAAGAGTGGTGAGAGTGGGCAACTTTGTCTTGGTCCTGATCTTAGTGGAAATGCTTTTTTTCACCATTGAGGATGATGTTGGCTGTGGGTTTGTCATATATGGCCTTTATTATGCTCAGGTAAGTTCCCTCTATGCCTACTTTCTGAAGAGTTTTTATCATAAGTGGGTGTTGAATTTTGTGGAAAGCTTTCTCTGCATCTATTGAGATGACCATATGGTTTTTCTCCTTCAATTTGTTAATATGGTTTATCACATTGATTGATTTCCATATATTGAAGAATCCTTGCATTCCTGGGATAAATCCCAACCAATCATGGTGTATGATCCTTTTAATGTGCTGTTAGATTCTGTTTGCTAGTATTTTTGCATCTATGTTAATCAGTGATATTGGCCTGTAGTTTTCTTTTTTTGTGGCATCTTTGTCTGGTTTTGGTATCAGGGTGATGGTGGCCTCATAAAATGAGTTTGGGAGTGTTCCTCCCTCTGTTATACTTTGGAAGAGTTTGAGGAAGATAGGTGTTAGCTCTTCTCTAAATGTTGGATAGAATTCGCCTGTGAAGCCATCTGATCCTGGGCTTTTGTTTGTTAGAAGATATTTAGTCACCATCTCAATTTCAGTGCTTGTGATCGGTCTGTTTATATTTTCTATTTCTTCCTGGTTCAGTCTCGGAAGGTTGTGTTTTCTAAGAGTTTGTCTATTTCTTCCAGGTTGTCCATTTTATTGGCATAGAGTTGCTCGTAGTAATCTCTCATGATCCTTTGTATTTCTGCAGTGTCAGTTGTTACTTCTCTTTTTCATTTCTAATTCTATTGATTTGAGTCTTCTCCCTTTTCTTCTTGATGAGTCTTGCTAATGGTTTATCAATTTTGTTTATCTTCTCAAAGAACCAGCGTTTAGATTTATTGATCTTTTCTATCATTTCCTTCATTTCTTTTTCATTTATTACTGCTCTGATCTTTATGATTTCTTTCCTTCTGCTAACTTTGGGGTTTTTTTCTTCCTCTTTCTCTAATTGCTTTAGGTGTAAGGCTAGGCTGTTTATGTGAGATGTTTCTTGTTTCTTGAGGTAGGATTGTATTGCTCTAAACTTCCCTCTTAGAACTGCTTTTGCTGCATCCCATAGGTTTTCGGTTGTCACGTTTTTATTGTCATTTTCTAGGTATTTTTTGATTTCCTCTTTGATTTCTTCAGTGATCTCTTCATTATTTAGTCGCGTATTGTTTAGTCTCCATGCGTTTGTATTTTTTACAGATTTTTTTCCTGTAATTGATATCTAGTCTCATAGTGTTATGGCCAGAAAAGATCGTACTTGATGTGATCTCAATTTTCTTAAATTTACCAAGGCTTGATTTGTGACGTAAGATATGATTGATCCTGGAGAAAGTTCCATGAGCACTTGAGAAGAAAGTGTAATATTCTGTTTTTGGAAGGAATATCCTATAAATATCAATTAAGTCCATCTTGTTTAATGTATCATTTAAAGCTTGTGTTTCCTTATTTAATTTCATTTTGGATGATCTGTCTATTGGTGAAAGTGGGGTGTTAAAGTCCCCTACTATGATTGTGTTACTGTCAATTTCCCCTTTAATGGCTTTTAGCATTTGCCTTATATATTGAGGTGCTCCTATGTTGGGTGCATAAATATTTATAGTTGTTATATCTTCTTCTTGGATTGATCCCTTGATCATTATATAGTGTCCTTCTTTGTCTCTTGTAATAGTCTTTATTTTAAAGTCTATTTTGTCTGATATGAGAATTGCTACTCCAGCTTTCTTTTGATTTCCATTTGCATGCAGTATCTTTTTCCATCCTCTCACTTTCAGTCTGTATGTGTTCCTAGGTCTGAAGTGGGTCTCTTGTAGACAGCATATATACAGGTCTCATTTCTGTATCCATTCAGCCAGGCTATGTATTTTGGTTTGAGCATTTAATCCATTTACATTTAAGATATTTATTGATATATATGTTCCTATTACCGTTTTCTTAATTGTTTTGTGTATGTTATTGTAAGTCTTTTCCATCTCTTGTGTTTCCTGCCTAGAGAAGTTCCTTTAGCATTTGTTGTAGAGCTCGTTTGGTGGTGCTCAATTCTCTTAGATTTTGCTTATCTGTAAAGGTTTTAATTTCTCCATCAAATCTGAATGAGATCCTTGCTGGGTAGAGTAATCTTGGGTATAGGTTTTTCCCTTTCATCACTTTAAATATGTCCTGCCACTCCCTTCTGGCTTGCAAAGTTTCTGCTGAAAGATCAGCTGTTAACCTTGTGGGGATTCCCTTGTATGTTAATTGTTGCTTTTCCCTTGCTGCTTTTAATATTTTTTCTTTGTATTTAATTTTTGACAGTTTGATTAATATGTGCCTTAGCATGTTTCTCCTTGGATTTATCCTGTATAGGAATCTCTCTGCTTCCTGGACTTGGTTGACTAGTTCCCTTCTCATGTTAGGGAAGTTTTCAACTATAATCTCTTCAAATATTTTCTCAGTCCCTTTTTTTTTCTCTTCTTCTTCTGGGACCCCCTATAATTCAAATGTTGATGTGTTTAATGTTGTCCCAGAGGTCTCTGAGACTATCCTCAGTTCTTTTCATTCTTTTTGCTTTATTCTGCTCTACGGTAGTTATTTCCACTGTTTTATCTTCCAGGTCACTTTATCCATTCTTCTGCCTCAGTTATTCTGCTACTGATTCCTTCTAGAGAATTTTTAATTTCATTTATTGTGCTGTTCATCATTTTTGTTTGCTCTTTACTTCTTCTAGGTCCTTGTTAAATGTTTCTTGTATTTTCTCCATTCTATTTCCAAGATTTTGGCTCATCTTTACTATCATTAGTCTGAATTCTTTTTCAGGTGGACTGCCTATTTCCTCTTCATTTGTTTAGTCTGATGGGTTTTTACCTTGCTCCTTCATCTGCTGTGTGTTTCTCTGTCTTCTCATTTTGCTTAACTTACTGTCTTTGGGGTCTCCTTTTCACAGGCTGCAGGTTCGTAGTTCCCATTGTGTTTGGTGTCTGCTCCCAGTGGGTAAGTTTGGTTCAGTGGGTTGTGTAGGCCTCCTGGTGGAGGGGACGGGTGCCTGTGTTCTGATGGATGAGACTGGATCTTATCTTTCTGGTGGGCAAGACCACATCCGGTGGTGTGTTTGTGAACTTATTATGATTTTAGGCAGCTTCTTGCTAATGGGTGGGGTTGTGTTCCTGTCTTGCTAGTTGTTTGGTATAGGGTGTCCAGCACTGTAGTTTGCTGGTCATTGAGTTGAGCTGGGTCTTAGCATTGAGATGGAGACCTCTGGGAGAGCTTTCGCCATTTGATATTATGTGGGACCTGTAGGTCTCTGGTGGACCAATATCCTGAACTCGGCTCTCCCACCTCAGAGGCTCAGGCCTGACACCCGGCCAAAGCACCAAGACCCTGTCAGCCACACAGCAACTTGCTGTCCACCAACTGTGGGATGCGTTCAAGCTTGTGCGACCGCAGGTGAACTTGGGGGGGGCCAGAGTCTCCAGGCTGCACTGGCACTTGAGAGGCGGGTGTCCATGGCAGCTTGAGTTTTAATATTTATTTTCACTCTGGTTTTCATACAAGTGGGCAATACGAAACTGAATTTCAACACTGGACAAAGTACAGGGCTTAGAGTCAATCAAAGCTAACTGAAAATGCTTTAAACTAGATTCATAGTCTGTGTTCACTTTGAACATAAGCCCAAGTCATAAATGAAATTCCTTGGCTCGACAAAAGCTGCGATCAACATAAAGCAACTCTTGAAATGCTTTAATTGCCCTTCCAATAGTCAGACTGTAAACTGTAGTATCTCTGATAAGCAGATAATGCTTTTGGATAATCTTCCAATAAGAGGTTGAAGTGACCTGACAAAAGAATTCAGACTCCATTTTTCCTTCAGCTTTTAAGATTAAAGATTCATAGCAGTGAACAGCCCTCCAAAATTGAGTCCACCAACTTGCAGAAGTTTGTCGATTCCTTGCTCCAACTGCCAAGTGCTGGGGTAGTCAGTGATGCTTCAGGGAATTTTGAAGGGAAGATCCTCAGTACAAATGGTCCCGGCAGCTGCTAGGGCCTTGCCCCAATATCACCTGACTGGGGCCAGCTAGCCACAAGCAACGAGGTTCCTGACTGGCTAAGCCAAATTTGTTACAGGCCAATAAATTGGGAGGTGAGGCAAGGAATACAACCTTATTCGGAAAACCAGCAGACTGAGAAGAAGGTGGGCTAGGGTTCCCAAAACACCATCTTCAGTCTGGCAATTCTTAATCTCTTTTGTGTCAGGGACCCCTTTGGCAGTCTGGGAGCCTAAAAGCCCCTTCTCACAATCTTATTCTGAAATGCAAAAAAAAAAAAAAAAAAAGCCCACATAGGATTGCAAAGAAAACCAGAAGGATTGAAATGCAGTTTTTAAATATTTTTTAAAATGTGATATCATAAAAATTTGCTTTATTAATACATCAAATGACAAGATCTAGCTATGGTGTGGTAACTACTGTAATTTTGAAGTAGTGATTAGCATAAGTGATATTTTGAGACACCTGCAAGAACTATGTGATATGAAAATATCTGTAATTTCTATTGATGGCAAAGTCACCAGTACTGCTAAAATTACTGTGGTTTGTTGCCTAAATACATTGCCAAAATGCTAAATTTCAGTTAGAGAGGTTAATGAAAATAAAGATGTAATTTTTTTCCTGCCCAAGATTACATCAGACCCCTGGTCAAGAACCCCTGCTTAAGTCGGTACATCTGGCTGCCATCAGCATCTCATCAATCTACACATGGATCACACACACACACACACACACACACACACACACACACACAGAGAGCACTGCATGCCCTATAATCTCAGTACTGGAATCTGACAGCATCCTAATGACGCCTATAAAAGACACTTCCCACATGTCTATATCCTGGAAGATCAAGGAGCAGAAAGTGTACATAACAGTGTAGACCTGAATGTCAGTATTCTCTTTAGCCTCCAGTTCCAAAGACTAACCAGGTGTGGATGGCCACTCCCAACCATGGTTTGCTCATTTTAGCCTGATACTTGGGTGACAATACTAAGCTCTACAGTTCCACCTGCACTTGCTTTTCTCCTACATTTCAGATGAATTCCAACTTTCCATTTTGCTCATCATTACTTGACAGAATGGGACATATAGTTGCTGAGACAAGACTTTGAACATGTAGTGGAAGGAGCACACTCAAGCTCAGACCTCTTCCTCTGGATAACGATGTCAAGCCCCCTGCCTGCCCTGTAAATACTCCTCGACAGTAGATAAAAAAATCCTTGGAGGACTTCTGCCAGTTAGGGCAGCCTCTCCCTGTCACTCACTCTGCTGCAAACCCATGAGCATTGTTTTTTTTTGTCCTCTGAAACACCAATTTCTTTAAGGTGTCAGTTCCTTAATATGAACTCTTTCCTCTGCCTGGAAAGTTCTTCCCCTTCACACTCTTCCCAGGGTTCACTCCTCCCGCTGACAGTCATTTCTGAGCACTTTATGTAAATTGGGTACTTCTTTTATTCCCTACCTCAAAATCCAGTTTGTTTTTCTTAAATTGCCACAATTCGTAATTTTTCTCTATTTTTGGTGTGTGTTTTTTGTCTATCTCTTCTATTAGAGGCTAAATTCTTAAGGGCAGGGACCACATCTGGCTTGTTCACCTCCAAACCCCAGCACCAATACAATGCCTAACACATAGCAGGCACTCCATAAAAATTGGGTGAGTGGATTAATCAGTGGTGAACATTGCCTTTTATGATATGCAGCTCTGTAATCTGTAACATACGTGTTATACTCTTAAACCAGAGCAGCAATGGAAGGTTCGGCAGGGTGAAGTATCAGGTAGTATATATTAAAAAGCATTTCTGGGCTTCCTTGGTGGCACAGTGGTTGAGAGTCCGCCTGCTGATGCAGGGGACGCGGGTTCGTGCCCCGGTCCGGGAAGATCCCACATGCCGTGGAGCGGCTGGGCCCGTGAGCCATGGCCGCTGAGCCTGCGTGTCCGGAGCCTGTGCTCTGCAACAGGAGAGGCCACAACAGTGAGAGGCCCGCGTACCACAAAAAAAAAAAAAAAAAAAGCATTCCTCTGCTTTAGGACCAGAAGTAGTATCCCATTTGGCCTCGTTTGTCCCCTGTTGATCCAGCTGCTACAGTTCACTCTACTTGCTGTGCCAGTATGGAACACATTTGTGTGGAAAATTCTATGCCTATCACTCCAGGGAAGATGGAGTTTGGAAGCACAGAACTCTTTAACCACTGGAACCATGGAGTTTGATAGCTCAGGGATGCTCCAATCTTGGCTGGCCAGACATACCTTCTGGCAAACTCTCTCATCTCATTGTCATGGTACCGAGGAAATCAGTTTTGGAGTAGTAGTCCCCTCCCTGGAATTCACTTCCTTTACAAGCTATACTTTCATCCACAGATGGTTAATGAGCATTGCATTCAGTGATGGGCCCATTAGTATGGGCTGGGAAGACAAAGGCAAATGAAGCATGCCCTCAAGTGGCTCAAGTAAACCAATAACAACTTGTACAAGGTAAGTTTCTTCTTTTACACTGTTAGGGGCAGAGAGCATTATCTTGGCTCCTAAAGACATTCTCCTTCTCAAACATCTATAAAACTATTTAAATGAACCAACATGATAAGGGCACCCACAGACATGCTACTCTGTGTATGTGTATGTGTATGGTCACATTTGCCATCTCTCATAAGATCCTGAAAGTAACAAGTAGAAAATGGATCTCCCTCCAAGGGGCATATGAATCAGACTTTATCATTCAGCACGATTACCTTTCCTTTAAGGGAATGGCTGGAGCTGCTGCACTGCCCAGCCCAGTAAGCACAATGGAACATTTTCCTTGGGATTACCTCACTCCCTGTGACCCACACAGGAAATAATTATTTTGGTAGTCACCAGTAAACAGTGAAACACACTTTAAAAATAAGCTCTTTTTTTAACCCTGCAAGGCAGTGGCTTCACAAGCATAGCTGGAATTAGTTTCTACCCAAATTCAACAATTTTGTATGTAAATAGTGCCTTATTCTTGGATTATGGGTTCCCAGATCCAGGCCACACTTCAGAGTTCTGCCAAAAAACTACAGCAAACAGTGGTTTTCTTGTATTGCTGGCTAAAGAAGAATGTGGCATCAAAGAAAAATTAAAGTTCTTTTCCTGGGATAGAATATGGAAATTTCATAGATGTCCTAACAACAGGATCAAACAGGATTTTGGGGTCTAAGTGAAAAGTCTATATCTCCACTCCCTATTCGACCTGAGGCCTAATTTCACAGCCCTTTCTTTCTCTGTGTAACCCCCCAAAAGGCAGCACCCTAACTGGAAGCTACAGAGCTCTGAGAAAAGGAAGGCTACCTGTTGAAACAGATGAGTTAAATTAACAAGGCAATGTTCTCAACTAAAAGACTCTATTCTATTGAAATCCAAAGTCATCAACTTAGGATAGTCCTGAGACCCAAGATAATAAGGGTTTAAACACAACAGGTGGTTTTTCCTTTCTCATCTAACAGTCTGGGGGTAAGTAGCCCAGGTCTGGTGTGGCGGCTCAAGGCTCAGAGACCCAGGTGCCTTCTATCATGTAACTTGGCCATCCTTGGACCCACATGATCTAGGATGGATCACCTTCACACTCACATTCCAGCCAACTGGAGGGTAAGATGGAGAAAAGGATGGCCTGTCCCTTCCTTTAAGGACACAACTCAGAAATGGCATCACTTCTGCTTATATTCCATTAGCCAAAACTTAGTCATATGACCAACAGAACTTCAAGGTTGTTCCCAGCTACATATTGGGGATTCTGTTACCATAGAAAAAAAGGGGGAGAATCAATATTGGGAGACAGCCAGCGGTTTGCCACAATGGTCAATTTTCAGATTATTCCTTTGACGATGAATAAGTTATCAGAAGACCTAGCCTCTTTTCCTTCAAAGCTATTGCACTGTGCCCCCCTCCAAAATTATTCCATTTATCAGACCATCTATGCCTGTATGATATACTGGTATGCTTAAGGAAGAAAAGGCCATGAGAAGAGAGCTACAGTGTCCATGCACCTTTGTGTGCTGACATCTGGCCAATCAGTAAGCTAGGCTGTACCTCCTCCTGGGAAACTTCATTGATGATGGATCTGGGTGGGTCTAAGTAGTGTCACCATTTATTCTACAGACCAAAGACCCTGCTTTAAGACCAGAGTTTATCCCATTGTTGTAAGGTTTAGCTTGTCTCACTTTGTCTTCTCTCTAGTCCTAAAAGGAGAAAAAAGTAGTAATGAGTCAGGAGTGCAAAACTCCCAGGCAATTTCACCTTTGGAAAGGAGGGAGGATTTCTCCAACCTTGAAACCCTGAAACCCTGTATAACCTAGTACAAAAAAAGAGGGCTACATGTTAACTTGGAACTTTCCTGTGTGTTTCTGAGGTCACTCCAAGAAATATGCGGTGAATAGGGGAGGCATGGGAGGCATGGATCCAGCCCTCTTTTGGGGTCCTTTTAGAGTGAGACTCACTGACTTCAAAAGTTTTAGAGAATTTCTAAGCAGGGACTTTCCAGAGATTTTCATTCATTCAGGAGGAAAGAGTAAGGGACTCTGTGCTGAGTGGATTAGAATCCCACCTGGTGTTTACACTGAACTGCAGGATGTGCTTAATATCCTGGCATGAATAGGCCATCACTTGGCGGCAGCAGGCAGCACCTGTTTATCCAGTCTGGTCATACAAACCTCATGAAACCTCCTCTAGGATCGAGTGATATAAAAACCAAAGGTATGGATGTTCAGTATGTCAAAGATGAGCTGTGAGGGCTTCCCTGGTGGCACAGTGGTTGAGAGTCCGCCTGCCAATGCAGGGGACATGGGTTCGTGACCCAGTCCGGGAAGATCCCACATGCCGCGGAGCGGCTGGGCCCGTGAGCCATGGCCGCTGAGCCTGCGCGTCCGGAGCCTGTGCTCCACAACGGGAGAGGCCACAACAGTGAGAGGCCCGTGTACCGCAAAAAAAAAAAAAAAAAAAGATGAGCTGTGAGGTGATTCACCAAAGGGGGCCAAGTTGAAAAAATTTCTACCCAGAGGTATGAAACAGAAAAGTAGATTTGTCTTCCATTATTAGCAGACATTGTGACTACTAAATTATGATAAATTCATAGCAAAAATAAATGTTTGAGAGAATTACACTTTATAAAGAGAAAATCAACTTCATTTGACATAAGACCTATATAGAGAGAAGTATAGGAATTTCACCAATCTCACAGCTGATTTTAGTGATATTTTTGTAGCACATGTATCACGGCTGTTATATAATATAGTTGACACACACACACATATACATATTATAGGACAACAGAATCTTAACAATGATTTTAATCACAAAATGATTCCGAATTCCAACTTAGGTCTCTAGTCAGGGAACATTAGGAAATCCTCTTCCTGTTTCTGCCTTATCCAAAAGCTGGAACAGAACTCTTGGAAAGGGTCCAAGATGTCAGGAAGAAATTATTTTAAGTGCTGTTATGCTTGGGAGGGACAGCAGGGCAGCATGAATTGAGCTCTGTATCTGACTTCATGTATAGTAACAATAAAGACACCACTATGTTCATTTCTGGCAATGGACAAGGGAAATCGCACAAATGTTGTACACATAGACCTGTGTAGTCAGTCCTTCCTCTCTCCCTTCGCACGTTGTACAGCCCTCCATTCGCACTTACGTCATTCATTACACTGTAATTATTTGTTCACAAGCCTGTTTCCAGCACTGACCTGTGACATGGGACAGAGTTAGGAACACTAGCTCTGGAGCCAGACTGTAGGATTTAAATCCTAGCTCTGCCCCTAACTAATCGGTGACTTTAAGCAAGTCCCTTAACTTTGCTAAGCCTCAGTTTCTTCAAATTGTAAAATAAAGTTAGTAATAGTATCTGTCTAATATGGTGGCTGTGAATATTTCATGAGAAAGGAATGAAAAATACATCCTGCCTTAAGGAGCATCCTCAGTAACCATTAGCAGTTCTTATTATTACCATCTAGGGATAAATCGTATCCTCTTCATCGTTGCATTCCCTGCATCTGTAGGATGCCTAACTCCTGAAAGCATCTAAGTTGAATAAGTCAGTGAATGAGAAACTGTGGTGGAGAAAAAGCAGTCCCCTCCAATGCCCTTCCTTCACCCTGCTCCAAGGCAGTGGAGAGACCTCTCTGCCTATAAGTTTGAGAAGAGTAATCAGGCACAAGTGGTCCAGCCTCACCCATTTTCCTCCTGGGCATGAGCTGCCCTCAGAGGCCATACACTGGGCTTTACACTTCCAGCTTTCCCCGGTGGGTGGGCCTGCCCCTTTGTTCCCCATCTTCCTTTGAGGAAGGGAGGCAAACTGGCCACAGAAAGCATACATTTCTGCTTTCTCTCCCACATGGTTTGGTGCCATCAGAAACAGGGTGGAGAAGACTGATGAATTTTGGGCTCAGCTATGGATTCATAGGTCTTCCCACCAAGCTGTTCCCGTCAACCTAAATTGACCAGTCACAAACATGGTATTTTGGCTTCTACCTGCCATTCATTTGGATTATTCCCCAGTGTGTTCTACTTATTGAGCCCAGTTCTAAACCCATCAGTGGCTTAATAACAAAAATAATTTTTGGAGATTTTTTATTGAATCAAAGTGTTGAAAAAGTAGGGTGTTGGTCATTCTCTTTTTTCTCTCCAGATCTATTCTTGGCTTTTCTCTTTCTTGCTGTAAGAGGCTGACCACTTTGGCTACATCATCTAGGCTCTCTTGCCTTCTGGCTTCCAGTTGGGTTCCACCAACTGAATGAGACTAGAGGGTGAGAAGAGAGAGACGAGGGTATTTGTTCTGTCTGCACCTCCCCTGACTGGCAAGGTTTTGGCAGTGGTGCATTCCTCTGCTTAGGGCCACAGCACCTGTTGGTTGCCCCTATCCATGGTTACAACTCTAATGCCACTCACTCTCCCTGTCCCTTCAGGCCGAGGAACAGTAACAGCATCCCAAATATGTTACTCCCCTATGTGCTTCGTCATGTTTGTTAGTTCCCTTAACTCTGCCCACACCCCTGTAAAGAGTCCCTTTGGTAAAGTCTCTTCAATGAAACTTTTGAGTGTTCCATCTCTTTTCCCACCAGGAGGCCCTTTTGGAGATGGACACATTGGGAACACATAACCTGATGTCACCAGGTATTTGTCTAGTCAAAAAATTACCTTTATTCTTTTTTTTTTTTTTTTTTTTTGTGGTACGTGGGCACAGGTCCAGCAGCCACGGCTCACGGGCCCAGCTGCTCCGCAGCACGTGGGATCTTCCCAGACCGGGGCACGAACCCGTGTCCCCTGCATTGGCAGGCGGACTCTCAACCACTGTACCACCAGGGAAGCTCACCTTTATTCTGATTACACCTCAAGTAGAAGCTTTCTGGTAACTTGCCTTTCCATGTTGTTCTAGCTAAAGAAATAGAAGACCCTGGTCAGACTAGCCCTATATATAAGTTCTCATGAAAGTTCAATATCTCTTCTCAAATCAGTAAATTGTTATTGTGTTTTATAAAAATAGTGAATGGAAAGCTAAAGGGAAGTAGAAATGGCAAAATTAACTTAGTTTACTTTTAGTTCTGTGGAAAAACCCCCACTAATTTGAAGGTGTGGCATTCTAAGATAAAGAGTTCTAAGATCAGGGTTCAAACATAAAGACGCTGAGGTTTACCAGACACAAGCATCTGAAAATATAGCCTATGGAGTGTACACTAAATTTTTGTTTTCTAATCTGTTTCCACCTGTCCTTTTATATTTTAATGTGTTTGACTATTTAGCTCTGTTTACAAGTATAGGCAATTTCTCACAGCTTCAATGCAAGAGTGAATCTGACTCGCATGATAACATCAGTAAAGATTAACGCTTTGAGAGAATTTGAAAAAGGCAGCAGCCAAACAATCATTACTTTTCTACAGAAAAAGTTAAAAGCACAAAAACAAGAATCCTCAGTCCAACATTCCAAACGTTTCACAATCTGAAGCTGCGACACCTGGTGAACTCACCGACCTCAAAATCATACTATGCTCCTTCCTGCCATTTGGTCTTTGCTTATTCTGTGACCCACAGCTTGAAACACCTTCCTCTGTTCTCTCTGTCCATCCCAACCTGACTCTTCAGGCTTCAACACCTGGAGGTAACCCCATTCCTCCACACGCTTTTCCCAGCTATGGCAGCCCACAACCTTCTCTGTCTTTTATATATTTGCCACTTACTAAATCGCATGTCACTCTTTCTCCCTTGAGCCATTTCACTGTCTCCCTCCAACCCTATTCCTGGAATAGTTCTTGGTGGTTTCAATATCCATCCAATATAACCTGGCCTCTCATATCCTTTTCATTCACCCCTATTGAGTTGTCCTCTACAACACTACAACCACCCAATCCTAGCTTGTCATTACCATTAATTGCACCCCCTCTGTAGTCTCAATTTCAAGCATTCCATTCTCCAGTTACAATCTCCAATATTTCAGATGACTCTCTTACCCCCAACCCCTTCCATTTGACCAAGCCTACCCTCTTTTCAGTGTCTCTCACAACCTTCATGTTCTCATTTTCCTCCGTAGCCATCTTAAAGTCCAATATCCATCACTATATTCACTAACTCACATATACCTTTAACTCCCTAGGTCTTCTTTTCCTCCTTCATACTCCTCTGGTAAAACCCCCAAATTGGCTAAATCCAAAGCTCTACCTTCTCCATACCTGAACTTGAACGTGGCTGGGCACAAGTGTACAACCACCTTGACTCTTCTCAATTTAAATTTGTGACTCTCTTTATTGGTTCTTTCTAAAGCATTCAACTCAGTGTTTGTAGAAACAATAATCCTCTTTCTTTTTGATTTCCTACACTTGCCTGCTATTTTCTTGAATAATAACTAAGTATGGTAACAAATGCAAATGGCATTAACAGGTTTGGGAAAAAACCAAGTTGACTCTTGTAAGCATATGACTCAACTGGGAAGAACAGAAGCATGAGCTGTACTAGCAAGTAGCCTACTAGCCTGGAGTGTTCCAAGTGCCACGGACCCCAGCCAGGATGTATTCCAGAGAGTATGGAGAACCTCTGTTAATCTGGCAAGTTAGAGAATGGCTACTGTACATGTACACATGAAAACTACAGATTCTGTAAATAAGCAAAGAAGGATTTGCGTCCTTCCCCTTTTTTATTGCCAATATGAGTCTGTTTGGGTCCTGCTTTGTTAGATTTATAGTAAGGCTACTGAGAAGACTATCCATTTGTCTCAGGCTCGTCTGTCATTTATTAGCTGTGCTACTATTTTGACTTCATCCTACCATGGTCATTTCCTAGTTGATGTTGTAACATAAATATCAAATTCTTTAAGATTTAAGTAATTAAAAAAAAAGAATAAACGACTAATCTTACAGGAGAATAATAAAAAAAAAAAACCAAGATTTAAGTAATTTCACCAGAAGTAAATTATCTCCTCTACACAGCACAAACATACCATCAAGGGCGGTGTTTCTCAAGCATTTGTTTTCATTATTTCCTTCCCCTGAAGAACTTTTTAGACATTTTTTAACATCACTCCCCTCCTCCATGAAATGTTAATGTGGTAGATATACTGTGTATAAACTAACTGTCAATTCCTTGGCGATGATATCACCCTGCAGAGAATGCATGATTTAGAGCATAAGAAGTGCATATTATATATGTTTTTTAATAAAAATTACGTATATTTAAGGCATACAACATGATTTGGTATACACATACATAGTGAAATGATTACTACTGTCAAGCTAATGAACACGCCATCACCTCACGTAGTCACCTTTTGTGTACATGTGGCAAGAACGTTTAGCAAATTTTCAGTATTCGCTACAGTATGATCAACTACAGCCATCATGCCATGCATTAGATCTCTAGACTTATGCATCTGACATAACTGCACCTTTGTACACTTTGACCAACATCTTCCCACTTCCTCTACCTCCCGCCTGTGGTAACCACTGTTCTATTCACTGCTTCTTTATACAGTTCTTATCTGGCTGCTATCTATGGCCAGGAAGATGAACAGAGGTAGGACATTGATTTGGGGAAGTATCTACTTTAGTGGTGATGATGTCAGTGGTGTTTCACTCTTTTATTTTTTCATTTCTTTTATTCCATCTTTCTTAACTTGCTATCTTTATTCTTAGCAATTCAGCTCTAGTATTTTTATTAAAACAGTAAGCAATTTAACAATAGACTACGACTAAAGATCATATTTTCACAGCATTAAGCAAAAGTAGTAAATAAGCCTTTCCTTTTCAGATTATTAGCAGTTTCCTTGACCTGAGAAATCAAATATCCGTGGAAAGTATTCTCCAATATCATCACACCATTTCGTGTGCCCTCTCACCCCCATACTTGTTTACTATCTATCAGTAGCATATGTATCATGAATATTAGCAACACAGCTCAGAGGTCCACATGACAGCATTCAGGAAAAAAGAAAGAGAAGGGAAAGGAAGGGAAGGGAAAGAAAGGGGAAGGGAGGGCAGGGGAGGGGAGCGAAGGAAAAGGAAGGAAAAATAAGGAAAAGGAAGGAAGGCAAACAAGAAAAGAACTAGAAAGAAAAGAAATTAATTCTGGGATTTTTTTCTAATTTATGTCCACAAATTTCAAAGGAAACTATGAAACATCAACTGACTAGTAGTATGTTGTCCTGCCATATTAAAGAGGTTAGTTTGCTCCTCCAGTGTCTACCTTCTAATACTAAAAAAATTAAAAGTTATTTTAAGTTATTTTCTTAGATCTGGAGCCAGAAAAAATATGTTGGGCTACGTATAATTACTTCATAAGCTTCTAAGAGTAGTCTTCCTGACATGTGGATAGCAGTGCAAATGACTGTTAATCATATTTTATACCTCTGTAGCTATTTGTCCTTTCATATTCTTAATGTGCAAGAATATACACCCCTGATTATGGATGTTGATAATTTTTCAGAGCTCCAAAACTTCCATGAAAAAATGGAATTCTGACTCACTAAATATTGGAAAACAACTTGGGGGTAAATCAGACTGGTGTTTACCCCAAAATGCATTTTGCCATTGGCCATCGAGGCAAGCCAAGTAATAAAATAACCAAAATAAACAATAATTTATGATATTTTTACTACAGAAGTCTTAAGTTTAAATAATTATTGCAGGAGGATGAGGGGAAGAGAGGAAGAAACCATGAGTTACAGCCAAAATCGAACAAAACTTTAAACTTTCCTGCTATATTTAGCTAAAATCTTTTTTTTTTTAATTTATTTTTTGGTCGTGTTGGGTCTTCGTTGCTGTGCACAGGCTTTCTCTAGTTGCGAGAGCGAGGGCTTCTCTTGTTGTAGAGCATGGGGTCTATGCACACGGGCTTCAGTAATTGCAGCACGCGGGCTCAGTAGCTGTGGCTCGCGGGCTTAGTTGCTCCGCGGCATGTGGGATCTTCCCAGACCAGGGATCGAACCCATGTCCCCTGCACTGGCAGGCGGATTCTTAACCACAGCACCACCAGGGAAGTCCCAGCTAAAATCTTTTATTTCAATGTTTTTACCTACATTGTCTCTTTTGATAGACTTAGGAACTAGATACCTGAGTGATTATTTATATGAAGTCTGTCTTCCTCCATCAGACTATACACTCCACAAGAGCCAGTACAATGTCTATTTTGTTCACCGTCGTATTTCCATGACAAACACAGGGCCTGCACGTGGTAGATGCTCAGTAAGTTTGTTAAGGATTGAATAAACTGTATGGGAAGAAGGATATTTTGATATACTTTTCTCAATACAAGATGATGCTGTGAAAGCAGCTATTTTTTTTTCTTCATCCATCTTGAGTTCTTTGTTTACTCATCATAGAGCTATATTGTACCTGAACAGAGACTATTAAGACATCATCCCTCATAGAGAACAGACTTATGGTTGCCAAGGGGGATACAAGAAATAAATGTCTATGCAAGGGTTAGAAAAAGAGATAGCAATCCAATTATCTCCTGTTGAAATTAGAATCGTATCTCTGACAGGCAACCATCAATGGGTAGGAAAAATAAAAGATCTAGAACTGAATTTTTGTCTTGTTTTGTAACAGGATCATTGAAAATGAAGCCGAACTAAACTGAGGACTTCGTCCATTTAACCTCTTTCAGGTCTTGGCTTAAACATCACCTCTTTAGGGGAATGTCCTTTGATTCTCTTCACACACACACACTGGGTTAGGTCTCCTGCCATCCCTTCCACTAGAGTGGGAAGCCCATGAGGCCTAGTCCACTGACTATTATATATCCAGAGCCTAGGACTATCTCTGGCATGTAGCAGGTACTCAATAAATGTTTGATAAATAAAATCTTCCTTACAATATATTTATTTTCCTCTTTTCAAACCAATTTATCTCATTTTTCCATTCTATAAGTAGGAAAAGTAATTCCCTTCCCTAAATAATGCTCTTTGACTTTTCCTTCAAGACAGTTGTTTTTCTCATTTTCAAGACATTATCATTCAATAACTGGAAGTAAATTGCATTTTATGCATCTACACACAATGGGGAATTGGACCTGAAGAGTATATATGAGGCTGCTTCCTCCACCCCTGCCAGGTACCTTAAGGTACATATTGCAGACTCTCAGAATAGGCTCCCCATGAGGCTTCTCCACATCTCTTATTCACACAATTTCCAAAGGATTTAGGCTGAAGAAGGGAGACTTTCTTCTGGAAAGTAGTTAATGACTAATAATGTGTTCTCAGGGGAATGGTGAAATGTCAGCATTCACTTTCTGTGCCCCAAATCAATTCTTACCCTCTGTTTTCACTAAAGGTAGGAGGAGAAGAGGAGCCAGATCTTGGTTTAAGGCTTGAAATGCTCCAGATATTTAAAAACAGAAACTTAAAAGGTATCCTGAAAGAGCTTTCAGTCCTAAGACACCAAGTTCTATGGTCAATGAGGCTTGTGTTTGCTGCTTCCCCAGGCCATCTGGCAACCAGAGAGAGCTATTTTAAGTCATGGCAAGGCCATGTGGCAACCTCAAAAACCACACCCGTTGAATGTCAGCCTCCTCCACTAAAGTGGGGCAAGTCTGATGTATGACAAGAAATAACGGCTGCGCTATAGTGATATAGGCTCCACTGACATGCTCTTGCCTTTAGAAAAACAATGATTAGTATAAGTTCCTCATTCTTTTATTTACTAAATATTCTGTTGAAAGCTAGAAAACTCAGTCAAATTTGGATGTTTCCAAATGTCCAGATGTGTCCTAGATACAGCCTAGACGTCATGAAGAGACTTGAATTGATTTAAATATGAGGTATTTTTTTCTCAATGTAGAAATAACTCTTCTGAATTATACACAGTCTTTCACATGACCCTTGGAGAAAACAGGGAAATACAGTTACTGAAGAGGAATAATGTTGGCCTTCATAAATACTGGCTAAAAGTAGGCATATGATTAGAGTAAAAAGTTTCAAAGTTTCTCTTACTAGTGTCTTTTTCGCACACACATATATATATTGCTATTAAAGTTTCAACGTGTGTGATGTTATATTGTTATAAACCAATTGTAACAACTAATATAACTGAAATCTCCTGGGATCACCTATTAGTTATTATTCTGTCTATATAGAAACAGGGATTTCTCTTGATATCCTTAAACTAACTCAGATTTAGGGGAAGAGTACCACATTATTAGGTCCTGAGATGGCAGCAGGTAGAGCATCTCTGGATGGTTTGGGTTCTACTACTATCTCTGCCACTTACTATTCACCTGTAAAATAGACGAAAGAATATCTCTAAGGTTTCTCCTCATGCCAGTATCTCACAGTTTTGTAGTCCCACACAATTATTTTGGAGACAAATCAGGGGAACATTGATTCAAGTGTCCAAACCATGTCTGCCTAGATACACCATGCAGCTATTTCCTCATTGAAGTCTTGTCACTTCCTCCCAAGACTTGTGAGCCTAGAAAAATCTGCTACTTTGCATTTTGGGTTTTGTTTTTATTTTTGTTGAGTGGTAAACCAATGGGGAACAGGAAATACTGAGATATATCAGCTAATGTTTCAAAAATGGCAATAAATTTGGGAGTCATAAGCTTATAAAATACATTTGAAGCCAGAGATTTTAATGGAGTCACCACGGGAAGATACATAGAGTGGGAAAAGACATAAGACTGAGTGCTGAGTCCCCTTGATAATGGGAAAGGGGTGAACATAGGAAGTCCTAGAAGGAGACTGAAAAGGAGAATCAGTGTGGGTAGTAAGAAAACTGTGGTGCTTTGGAAGTCAAGGGAAGAGATTGCTTTAAGGAATCAGGGGTCAACAAAGTCAAAGCTTTCTGCAAGTCATGTAGGATAGGATTAATTCAATAACTATAACAGGGGTCCCCAACCCCCGAGCCGCAGACCGGTACCAGTCCGCCCTGTTAGAAACCCGGCCTCACAGCAGGAGGTGAGTGGCAGATGAGCGAGCGAAGCTTCATCTGCCGCTCGCCATCACTCCCCATCACTCTCATTACCACCTGAACCATCCCCCCACCCCACCGTCCGTGGAAAAATTGTCTTCCCTGAAACTGGTGCCTGGTGCCAAAAAGGTTGGGGACCGCTGAACTATAACACTAAGGAGCTGCTATTAGCAGCAAAAGTCTCCATAGGGTGGTGGTAGCAAAAGATAAATGGCAAGTGGCTTGAGAAGTTTATAAGAGCTGGAGCTGCAGACTAAGCTAACATTTACCTTCTCTCCATTATGAACGCTCACACGAAATGTTGCAGAACTATGCAATATATAGCTGAGGGCTTCCCTGGTGGCGCAGTGGTTGAGAGTCCGCCTGCCGATGCAGGGGACGCGGGTTTGTGCCCCGGTCCGGGAAGATCCCATATGCCGCGGAGCGGCTGGGCCCGTGAGCCATGGCCGCTGAGCCTGCGTGTCCGGAGCCTGTGCTCCACAACGGGAGAGGCCACAACAGTGAGAGGCCCACGTAACGCAAAAAAAAAAAAAAAATATATATATATATATATATATATATATATATATATATATATGTCTGAGCTTTACAAGAGAAGGACGGTAAGGCCAACTCCAATTGATTCTATAGTGATCCAAAAGTGAGCGTGGTCAAAAGGATCGGTTTCAGAGTCTAGGGAGGCAAATAAGGAAATGATACCAGAAGACTGCTGATAGGGAGGAATGTATCAGTTGAAGAAATAAAAGTCAAGGAAATGAGAATCTAGTGGGGTCCCAAAACAAGTATGATGGTACTGAGAGCAAAGAACAAGTTTGATTCCCATATAATTTAAAGTCAGATCTAAACAGACCATTATTTCTTTTTTTTTAATCTTGTCCAACTTTCTTACTATAAATAAGCTTTAAAAATAAAATTAAATAGAATAAAATTTTTGAAAATCTGAAAAAAAAATATAATCTATAAGGCTCTACAAGATGTAAAGAACTAATTTACCATTATGTCTTCCAAAGTTGAAGTGTGTCTTAGGAAGTTATCAGTCTTTAAACTATAGACAGCCTTGAACTCTATTTTACAGTTGTGTGACCAGAAAAAAACCAACAAACAAAACAAAAAACCAATCATCTGGGCAACAACCAAAACTTCATTGGCTCTTGCAGCAATCAGGGCACAGAAATCTAAAAAATATCTAGGCAACAACTGACCTTTCATGTGACATAATGTAACACACATTTCCTTTGGTAAAGTTCACTTCTGTTTTTCTGCATCATACATCACTGACTTGAGGAAAATAACTCTTACAATGCTTGCAAGGCACAGTAAGTGGAAACTATTTCTAGGCTCAGTGTATTAAGTATGTAGCTATAAGCTCCTCAACAGGCCTGCATCTAATGAACTGCTTTTAATTTTTAAAGTTTCAGCTCACATACTACATCCTCCTTAAGCCTTCCCCAACTTCCTCAAGCAGAATGTGTCACTGTTTCCTCTGTATTCCCTCTTCATATTGGTAGTATGGTTAATATATCAGTTATTCTAGTCTACTTATAATACAAGTGTTTCTATAAATCCTCATTTCTCTTAAGATTATAAGCATCTTGGGGACAAGAACCACTCTTTTGACCTCACTCTATTCTGTATAAAAGAAGGGACAATAAATATGGACTATAGATAGTTGGTCCATTTTTCAGGATAAGGAAGCATGATTTCGTTTTGTGGGCATTTTATTTTTCTCCTTTAAAATAAAGAGGTTGCTTGGCCTAACAGTACCAGGCTGACAAAAGAGGATAACTGATCGTCCAGAACATGCAACAAAAGTTCTCTCCACTCAAAAGAGCTATACTACCAACAAATATAGAATGATTTTGTTCAGTATATTTTGACATTGCATCTTTCTAATTTTTGCCTTAACTAGAAACAAGTTTGACCAGTACCCCCACTTTTTTTTTTAATAGATCGTTATTGGAGTATAATTGCTTCAACAGACCTATCACAAGTAATGAAATTGAAACCATAATTTAAAATCTTCCAACAAACAAAAGTCCAGGACCAGAAGGCTTCACAGGCGAATTCTATCAAACATTTAGAGAAGAGCGAACACCGATCCTTCTCAAACTCTTCCAAAAAATTGCAGAGGGAGAAACACTCCCAAATTCATTCTATGAAGCCACCATCACCCTGATATCAAAACCAGACAAAGATATCACAAAAAAAAGAAAATTATAGATCAATATCACTGATGAACATAAATGCAAAATTCCTGAACAAAATACTAGCAAACAGCATCTAACAACACATTAAAAGGATCATACACCATGATCAAGTAGAATTTACCTCAGGGATGCAAGTATTCTTCAATATATGCAAATCAATCAATGTGATACATCACATTAACAAATTAAGGAATAAAAATCATGTGATCATCTCAATAGACGTAGAAAAAGCTTTTGCCAAAATTCAACACTGATTTATGACAAAAACTCTCCAGAAAATGGGCATAGAGGGAACCTACCTCAACATAATAAAGGCCATGTATGACAAACCCACAGCAAGCATCACTCAATAGTGAAAAACCGAAAGTATTTCCACTAAAATCAGGAACAAGACAAGGATGTCCACTCTTGCCACTATAATTCAACATAGTTTTGGAAGTCCTAGCCATAGCAATCAGAGAAGAAAAAGAAATAAAAGGAATACAAATTGGAAAAGAAGAAGCAAAAATGTCACTGTTTGCAGATGACATGATACTATACATAGAAAATCCTAAAGATGCCACCAGAAAACTAGTAGAACTAATCAATGAATTTGGTAAAGTTGCAGGATACAAAATTAATGCACAGAAATCTCTGGCATTCCTATACACCAACAACAAAAAATCAGAAAGAGAAATTAAGGAAACACTCCCATTTACCACTGCAACAAAAAGAATAAAATACCTAGGAATAAACCTGCCTAAGGAGGTGAAAGACTTGTACTCAGAAAATTATAAAACACTGATGAAAGAAATCAAAGATGACATAAACAAATGGAGAAATATACCATGCTCTTGGATTGGAAGAATCAATATTGTGAAAATTACTATACTACCCAAAGCAATCTACAGATTCAGTGCAACCCCTATCAAACTACCAATGGCATTCTTCACAGAATTAGAACAAAAAATTTTACAATTAGTATGGAAACACAGAAGACCCCAAATAGCAAAAGCGATCTTGAGAAAGAAAAACTGAGTTGGAGGAATCAGGCTCTCCAACTTCAAACTATACCACAAAGCTACAATAACCAAGATAGTATGGTACTGGCACAGAAACAGAAATATAGATCAATGGTATAGGATAGAATGCCCAGAGATAGGGCTTCCCTGGTAGTGCAGTGGTTGAGAGTCCACCTGCCAATGCAGGGGACACAGGTTCGTGCCCTGGTCTGGGAAGATCCCACATGCCATGGAGCGGCTGGGCCCGTGAGCCATGGCCGCTGAGCCTGCGCGTCTGGAGCCTGTGCTCCACAATGGGAGAGGCCACAGCAGTGAGAGGCCTGCGTATCGCAAAAAAAAAAAAAAAAAAAAAGAATACCCAGAGATAAACCCATGCACATTTGGTCACCTAATTTATGACAAAGGAGGCAAGAACATACAATGGAGAAAAGACAGCTTCTTCAATAAGTGCTGACGGGAAAACTGGACAGCTACATGTAAAAGAATGAAATTAGAACACTACTTAACACCATACACAAAAATAAATTCCAAATGGATTAAAGATTTAAATGTAAGACCAGACACTATAAAACTCTTAGCGGAAAACACAGGAAAAACACTCTTTGACATAAACCACAGCAAGATCTTTTCTGACCCACCTCCTAGAGTAACGAAAATAAAAACAAAAATAAACAAATGGGACTTAATTAAACTTAAACGCTTTTGCACAGCAAAGAAAACCATAAACAAGATGAAAAGATGACCCTCAGAATGGGAGAAAATATTTGCAAACTGAAACAACAGACAAAGGATTAATCTCCAAAATACACAAACAGCTCATGGTGCTCAATATCAAAAAAACAAATAATCCAGTTAAAAAATGGGTGGAAGACCTAAATAGACATTTCACCAAGGAAAACATACAGATGGTCAAGACTCACAAGAAAAGATGTTCAACATCACTAATTATTAAAGAAATGTAAACCAAAACTACAATGAGGTATCACCTCACACCGGTCAGAATGGCCATTATCAAAAAATCTACAAACAATAAATGCTGGAAAGTGTGTGGTGAAAAGGGAACCCTCCTGCACTGTTGGTGAGAATGTAAATTGATACAACCACTATGGAAAACAGTATGGAGGTTCCTCAAAAAACTAAAAATAGAACTACTATTTGACCCAGCAATCCCACCACTGGGAGTAAGTATACCCTGAGAAAACCATAATTCAAAAAGAGTCATGCACCACAATGTTCATTGCAGCTCTATTTTCAATAGCCAGGACATGGAACCAACCTAAACGTCCATCGGCAGATGAATGGATAAAGAAGATGTGGCAAATATACACAATGGAATTTTACTCAGCCATAAAAAGAAACGAAATTGAGTTATTTGTAGTGAGGTGGATGGACCTAGAGTCTGTCATACAGAGTGAAGTAAGTCAGAAAGAGAAAAACAAATACCGTATGTTAACACATATATGTAGAATCTAAAAAAAAAAAAAAAATGGTACTGATGAACCTAGTTGCAGGGCAGGAATAAAGAGGTAGACATAGAGAATGGACATGAGGACATGGGGCAGTAGGGCGAAGCTGGGGCGAAGTGAGAGTAGTATCAACATATATACACTACCGAATGTAAAATAGTTGGCTGGTGGGAAGCAGCAGCATAGCACAGGGAGATCGGCTCAGTGCTTTGCGATGACCTAGAGGGGTGGGATAGAGAGGATGGGAAGGAGGCTCAAGAGCAGGGGATATGGGGACATGTGTATGCATACAGCTGATTCGCTTTGTTGTGCAACAGAAACTAACACAATATTGTGAAGCAATTATACTCCAATAAAGATCTATTAAAAAAAAAGGGGGACATGTTAACTAAATTACTATAAATCCATATGATGGAATAAGGATGCCTCTGTGAAAAGAATAAGGTAGTTCTGTGTCCTCAAAAGCAAAAGAACAAGTAACAGTACAATGTGTAACATGTTTATTAGAACAAGTAAATAGATGCATATATTATGTGAATATATGCATTAAAACATTTTCTGGAATGAGTTACAGGAAACTATTATCAATGGGATGGGAGCTGGTGTTAAGAGAAGGAAAGAAGCTCTCACTTTCATTTTGTATCTTTTACTCATTAAATTTTTTATCTTATACATGTTTTATATATGACATTTAAAAAACTGTCAGCAGCAGTTTCCTTTTCTCTACTTCTCCCAACTGCAGTACCCAGAGATACTTTTCAGGTTTTTTCTATATGTATATAATAAAGATGCAAATATGCATCTTTGCATATGCACGATTATAATTTTTGTTATTACAAAAATAGCATTATATAGAGTTCTGCAATTTGCTTTTCCTATTTTATATACCATTCACATCTTTCCCTTTAAAGACACAACGCATAAAATTTCACAGTAAGAATATACTATAACTTAT
The DNA here is from genome assembly GCF_039906515.1 of Pseudorca crassidens. Taxonomy (NCBI): domain Eukaryota; kingdom Metazoa; phylum Chordata; class Mammalia; order Artiodactyla; family Delphinidae; genus Pseudorca; species Pseudorca crassidens. The sequence goes on from NC_090301.1 coordinate 32,140,946, forward strand.
TTACCCATTCTTCCATTAGGTTCCTCCCAATTTTTTGCCTTTACAATCAATTCTACAATGACCATGATTTTGTATAATTTTTGTGTACATGTGTATTTCTGTAGGATCAGTTCCCCAGAGTGGAATTCGAGGTAAAAATGTAGATGACAGGAACACAGGAGGTCAAGCCAAACCATGCAAGTGATTTAAAGCCTGTGTTCCCATCACATCTTTTAACTTTCCACTGGACAAAGGCAAGTAACATGGTCAACCCTGTCAATAGAGTGGGAGAATTACACTCTGCCCATCATTCAGACATGGCAAGAATAGAGGAGGAAGGAAGACTTTTAGATATATGTCCAATCTGGCTTAGTCTGACAAATAAATAGAAAGGGTGTCTGTAAAAAAAAAAAAAGCTTTTGACAAAATTCAACACCCATGTATGATGAACCCCACCTCTTTTTTAATGATTTGCTAGGAATACTTCCCTGGAGAATCATTTAAACTATGTGTGTCCTCCAAATGTACCAACCCTCCCCTTAAGTCCATAGAGAATCCATTATCTGAGTGATTCATTTCCTATGGCAAAGGCTATCAAAACATGGGCCAGTGTTCACAATGCCTAATGAGAACCTTACTGAAATATTTTCCTCTCATTTCCACCTTCATCTGAGAAAGAGGACAATTGATCAAGAGCCAAAATCTCACCGGCTCTCAGGGCAATCCTTGTCAGGGGTCCTAGGTGAGGATTAGATTGTTACAGCTACAGCTGTAGCAGGCCTTAGACAACACAAAGCCATGAGGATACATTAGTGTCAATTATTGTTTAAAAATAATACTAAATGTGTTTAGGTACCAGAACTAAAATCTAAGAGTCAGAATCTAAGTCTCAAGTCTCCAATTCCTGTTTTCTGCAGCACAGCAAAGTAATTTACTCTCCAAGTAAAAGAATCTTCTGTCTTCTGGATCAGTGGGTCTCAAAGTGTGACGTTCCCAGATCAGCAGCATCAGCATCACCTGCGAGCTGGTTAGAAATGTAACTTATCAGGCCCAACCTAAGACCTGCTGAAGCAGAAACTCTGCAGGTGAGACCCAGCAGTCGTTTTAACAAGTCATCCAGAAGATTCTGGTGCACAATAAGGTTTGAGAACCACCTCTCTAGACTAGACCAAAGTGTGGTCTGTGGACTAGGGCAGGGGTCCCCAACCCCTTGGCCAGGGATCAGGGTACGTGGCCTGTTAGGAACCAGGCTGCACAGCAGGAGGTGAGTGGCGGGTGAGGGAGCCGGAAGCTTCATCTGTATTTACAGCCACTCCCCATCGCTCGCATTACTGCCTGAGCTCCTCCTCCTGTCAGATCAGTGGCGGCATTAGATTCTCATAGGAGCGTGAGCCCTACTGTGAACTGCGCATGTGAGGGATCTAGGTTGCGCGCTCCTTATGAGAATCTAATGCCTGATGATCTGAGGTGGAGCTGAGGCGGTGATGCTAGCGCTGGGGAGCAGCTGCAAATACAGACTATCATTAGCAGAGAGCTTTGACTGCACAGTGACCATAATAAATCAATTGCTTGCAGACTCATATCAAAACCCTATCAGTGAGTGGCAAGTGAAAACAAGCTCAGGGCTCCCACTGATTCTGCATTATGGTGAGTTGTATAATTATTTCATTATATATTACAGTATAATAATAGTAGAAATAAAGTGCACAATAAGTGTAATGCACTTGAATCATCCCGAAACCACCCCCTGACCCCGTTCTGTGGAAAAATTGTCTTCCAAAGCAGTCCCTGGTGCCAAAAAGTTGGGGACCGCTGGACTAGGGCATCTCTGGGAGCATATTAGAAATGCAGAATCTTGGGCCCCACCCCAGACCTACTGAATCAGAACCTGTACTTTAACAAAATCCCCAGGTGATTTGTATATACATTAAAGCTTGAGAAGCACAATCAAGGATGCAATTGAGCAAATTAATAATCTGAATAAATAAATAAATATGACACTATGGAGTTTACAATGGACTCCCTTCTCATTTAATTGTACCTCACTGTACCTTCCTCATGTAATCCTCTCAATAACCCTGTGGACCAGGTATTGGTGTGACTTCCATCTCACATGTGAGACACAGGAGACTGGCCAATTGACCTGATGTCACAAAGCCAAAGCAGAAGAGCCACAATCTGGACACAGTTGACTCTGAAATCTAGGCTCTTAGCCACCACCTCTCGCTATTCTGCTTTTGACTCTGGGGAATGAGAGGGGAGGTCTCTTTTATTTAACCACGTCATATTGCCTCTCTAATGGCAAGTTCATTCGTGAGTAACAAGTTAAGCCTTTTTTAAAACTAAAAATAATATATATATCCATTTTAGTTGAACAAATATTTATCAAAGTCTATTTATAACAAACAACCCTAACCTGGTGGGGCTTACAGAGCTAAGCCAATAAGAGTAAGTGCTCAATAAATATTTTTTGAACCAATGAATCAGTGAATGAATTTATTATAATATGCTAAGTGATACAGGAGCAGAGATGGGGTGCCTGTACACATCCTGAAACTCAAGACGTTTCCTGTAATTGATGAATGCTGAGTTGAACCCATAAAGAGAGGAAGCGTCAACCAGACAAAGAATGAGGGAAAGGAGATTCCGGGCATTCAAAAGACCTTGGGCTTTATCTGAGAATGATGGAGATTCACTACAGTATTTAAGGGGGAGAAATGGACTCAAATAGATATGTGTGACAGCATATATTCATAAACAGTTACATATAATAAATTCAAAATATCAAGAACGAATCCCCCAAAGCCATCAGAACTTCAAGTCTAAAACTAAGCCACCAGGATTTGAGATTATTATCTATCATATCCTGTCAGAGGATGGAAATATGTGCTTTGTAACTAGGTCTTTCCTCCCTGTACATGGGGACAGAGAGAAATGAATTAGTACCCTTAGTTGCCTGCAGAAGAGAGAAGGGCCAAAAGGAAGAAACAAAGACTCGGCCTGGGAATTGTCAGAAAAGAAAATGGAAGCTCCCCCCTAGTTTCAGTATCAGTTCTTAGAAAGAAAGGCTTAAAGAAAATAGGAGCAGGAGAACTAAATTTGAGTGACATGCCAATTTTTTCTTTGACAATTAAGTGACACCCCATTAAGATGTCTGCCCCTGAGAATTCCTAGAAAGTGGAATTCTTCTCTTTACCTTTGTGTGCACTTTTTTAAAGTAGATTTTCTTGGAACTTTTATTAAGAATTATAGACACTCCAGGGAGAATTTCCATATCTTAGTGCCTATAAACTGTAACGGGGAAAAACTATCATTTTCCCTTCTCGCCTATTTTTGCTTACATTATGCTTTCTCTGCAAAGAATTCTAAAAGTATTAAATACAGGTTAAGTAACAGTATTTAGGGAGACAGGGTTACTTGTATCATCTGCTTTATACATCAAGATTTTTCTTCATCAAAGAAACCATCAAAGAACATTTTCCTATGTTCTTTATTAGGGCTCCAGAATTAAAATCGTTTCCCTTGAGGTATTTTATAAAGCACAAATGGTTCAAAAGAAAAATGCGTTCATTCTCAGTTGCCCAAGCCAAAGTTCAGACTTGTAAGGTGCCCTCTTCAATAGGGTATGTTGGAATCTGAACTGGGACAGGCATTCAAACACCCCACAGTCAAAAGTGCAGATACAGCGTTTCTTCCTTGTTCAGACACCATCACAAACTGAGAATCTTCAAAAAGAGACAGGACCCAAGAGATCAGGGTTGCTTGGAAGTCCAGCAGAGATCAAAGCAGCCCTCCTTCTGAGGGACCCCTCAACTCCCCAGCCTGTCCTTACAGAACATCATCAACAGTCTGTGCGAGGGCAGAAGGAAAGGAGATGAGAGGTGGGATGGGGGTGGCCAGTTCACTTCCTGCCAAACGACATGAAAGCACCCACCTGCAACAGTCTTGTTTGCCCTTAGTCTTTTTTCCCTCCATATCCTGGCACCCCCAGTGAAAACAAAGTCACCCAAATATTCTTATAAAAGATCTTCTAAGAACAGACTCAGAGTATCGGAACAACTGTAAACCAAACCAACATAGCAATGAGAAACCCCACCACAACCACTCCTTATATAAAGACTTGGTTCAAAGATCAATTCTTGACTTTTTTTTTTTTTTTGGTTATAAAAGCATTAATCAGGGCTTCCCTGGTGGCGCAGTGTTTAAGAATTCGCGTGCCAATGCAGAGGACATGGGTTCGAGCCCTGGTCTGGGAAGATCCCACATGCCGCGGAGCAACTAAGCCCGAGCACCACAACTACTGAGCCTGCACTCTAGAGCCCACAAGCCACAACTACTGAGCCCACGAGCCACAACCGCTGAAGCCCACAGACCTAGAGTCTGTGCTCAGCAACAAGAGAAACCACCGCAATGGGAAGCCCACACACCCCAACGAAGAGTAGCCCCCGCTCACCACAACTGAAGAAAGCCCACACACAGCAACGAAGACCCAATGGAGCCAAAACAAATAAATTTATTTTTTAAAAAAGCATCAATCACATTGAAGGGAATTTCGATGAATAAACTTTAAAATTATCTACAAATTTCTACCACTTTAGCACAAATATTTTCATGTGTGTTTGCTTAATTATATAAGCAAGTAAGTATTTATATACAAAGTTATGGGTCTATTTTTGAAACTACCTGTGAAAATGTTTCTGTTCTGCTCTGCTTTATCATTTCTTTCCTTCTACTAACTTTGAGTTTTGCTTGTTCTTCTTTCTCTAGTTCCTTTAGGTGTAAGGTTAGATTGTTTATTTGAGATTTTTCTTGTTTCTTGAGGTAAGATTGTATTGCTATAAACTTCTCTCTTAGAACTGCTTTTGCTGCATCCCATAGGTTTTGGGTCATCGTGTTTTCATTGTCATTTGTCTCTAGGTATTTTTTTATTTCCTCTTTGATTTCTTCAGTGATCCCTTGGTTATTTAGTAATGTATTGTTTAGCCTCCATGTGTTCATGTTTTTTACATTTTTTCCCTGTAATTCATTTCTAATCTCATAGCATTGATGCCGGAAAAGATACTTGATATGATTTCAACTTCCTTAAATTTACCAAGGCTTGATTTGTGACCCAAGATATGATCTATCCTGGAAAATGTTCAGTGTGCACTTGAGAAGAAAGTGTAATCTGCTGTTTTTGGATGGAATGTCATAAATATCGATAAAATCTATCTGGTCTATTGTGTCATTTAAAGCTTGTGCTTCTATATTAATTTTCTGTCTGGATGATCTGTCCATTGGTGTAAGTGAGGTGTTAAAGTCCCCCACTATTATTGTGTTACTGTTGATTTCCTCTTTTATAGCTGTTATCATTTGCCTTATGTATTGAGGTGCTCCTATGTTGGATGCATATATATTTATAATTGTTATATCTTCTTCTTGGATTGATCCCTTGATCATTATGTAGTGTCCTTCTTTGTCTCTTGTAATAGTCTTTATTTTAAAGTCTATTTTATCTGATATGAGTACTGCTACTCCAGCTTTCTTTTGATTTCCATTTGCATGGAGTATCTTTTTCCATCCCCTCACTTTCAGTCTGTACGTGTCCCTAGGTCTGAAGTGGGTCTCTTGTAGACAGCATATATAGGGGTCTTATTTTTGTATCCATTCAGTGAGCCTGTGTCTTTTGGTTAGAGCATTTAATCCATTTACATTTAAGGTGATTATCGATATGTATGTTCCTATTACCATTTTCTTAATTGTTTTGGGTTTGTTTTTGTAGGTCCTTTTCTTCTCTTGTGTTTCCCACTTAGAGAAGTTCCTTTAGCATTTGCTGTAGAGCTGGTTTGGTGGTGCTGAATTCTCTTACCTTTTGCTTGTCTGTAAAGCTTTTGATTTCTCTGTTGAATCTGAGTGAGATCCTTGCCAGGTAGAGTAATCTTGGTTGTAGGTTCTTTCCTTTCAACACTTTAAATATATCGCCACTCCTTTCTGGTTTGTAGAGTTTCTGCTGAGAAATCAGCTGTTAACATTACGGGAATTCTCTTGTATGTTATTTGTCATTTTTCCCTTGTGTCTCAGTGTGTTTCTCCTTGGGTTTATCCTGCCTGGGACTCTCTGCACTTCCTGGACTTGGGTGGCTATTTCCTTTCCCATGTTAGGAAAGTTTTCGACTATAATCTCTTCAAATATTTTCTCAGGTCCTTTCTCTCTCTGTTCTCCTTCTGGGACCCCTATAATGCGAATATCGGTGCATTTAATGTTGTCCCAGAGGTCTCTTAGGCTGTCTTCATTTCTTTTCATTCTTTTTTCTTTATTCTGTTCTGTGGCAGTGAATTCCACCATTCTGTCTTCCAGGTCCCTTATCCATTCTTCTGCCTCAGTTATTCTGCTACTGATTCCTCCTAGTATATTTTTCATTTCAGTTATTGCATTATTCATCTATGTTTGTTTGTTCTTTAATTCTTCTGAGTGTTTGTTCTTTCATTCTTCTAGGTCTCTGTTAAACATTTCTTGCATCTTCTCGATCTTTGCCTCCATTCTTTTTCCGAGGTCCTGGATCATCTTCACCATCATTATTCTGATTCCTTTTTCTGGAAGGTTGCCTATCTCCACTTCATCTAGTTGTTTTTCTGGGGTTTTATCTTGTTCCTTCATCTGGTACATAGTCCTCTGCCTTTTTATTTTGTCTATCTTTCTGTGAATGTGGTTTTTGTTCCACAGGCTGCAGGATTGTAGTTCTTCTTGCTTCTGCTGTCTGCCCTCTGACCCCCAATATATTCTATATGCTACTTCCAAAGTAACCCATCAAAATATGGTTCTTATGGTGTCACTCCCCTACAAAATGAAGCAAATATCTTAACATGCTATTCAAGTCCCCACAAAATGACCCTGTCTCATCACAACAGCTTATGACTCCTCCAATAAAATGATACTGGACAATTCAACAACCAAAGTACCACTTTGCCATTGTTCATGGCTGTAACTTCTGCCTGAAACGTTCTCCACCTCCCAAACCCTCTCCCTCCATTAAATCTAAGGAGCATTTCAATTTCTGCCTCTTCTATGAAGTCTTCTCTGTTTTCTTAGTATCTTTCCTTTCTTTATGGGACTTAGAACTCTGTTACATTAAGGTAAAGAGATGTTTTTAATAAGCTTACCAGTGTGTGTGGAAATTCTATTTTGTGCTAAACACTGCCCTCAGGATATAGAGAATACCATCCCTGCCTTCAAGACACTTCTGCTTATGAGGGAGAGAACACACTTAACATACTAAATTGTAATCATGTGTATGTGTGTTCTGTGCTAGAGCTGCTCCCACTGGCACAGGGAAGGAGCACGTAACCCAGCCCGGGGCATCAGGATGACTTTCCACAGGAGCAGCTGATCTGGGCTCTGATGGAAGGATAGTTGTCCAGGAAGAGAAGGACATGTGCTTTTCAGAAATAGATAATAGCATGTAAAAAGGCATGAGAGACCATATCTCATTTTAGAAATTCAGGTAAATCAGTTGCCTGAAGGAACATAAAGTGGTGGTGGGACATGAAACTAAAGAGGTAGGCAGGGGTCACACTGCAAAGAACCTTGACTGCCTGTATCAGTTATCTATTGCCACAATGATGCTGCATAACAAATCATCCCCTAACTCTGTGACTTAAAACAATATCCATTTATTATTGCTCATGAGCCTACAGTTCAGCTGGGTGGCTCTCCTGGTCTCACCTGGTGTCACTCACAGGTCAGCAGTCAGAAGTGTGCACTGGGGAGGCTCTTCCACTGATCTTGGCTGAGCGTTCGCACATGTTTGGAGTTGGCTGGCTGTCAGCTTGTTTAATATGGCCTTGGCTCTTCTCTAGTTGTTTCTCACACATCTGCAGTAGGTTAGCCTGGGCATGTTCACAACAAAGCAGAGATGAAAAAGAGAATACACCCAGTCATGCAAGAGGGCAAGAGAAATCACACGTGTTTTTCAAGCCTCTGCTTGCCATCGTATTTGCTAACGTTCCATGGACCAGAGCAAGTCACATGGATGTACCCGGAGTCTAACTGGACAGAATTACAAAGATACAGGGCAAAGACTGGAAACTGGGACAGGCCATTAATGCAATCAATCTACCATAGTGCCCTATAAAGGAGTTTGAATTTTTGTACTCATGCACATGTCATCATGCCTATTGATTACAAACTCTTGAGCATAGGGATTGTATTTTATTATTACTATATCTCATATAGCAGTTAGTATAATAATATACACAAACACCTACTCAAAAAATTTTGGTAAGGTACAACTGAATCCCTAGTTTGCATAATAATTTATTATACATACACTATCCCTGAATTTTCTAAACCCTTTTCAACTCTATTTATATTTTCGATCTATCAATCTGTCATCCTTGAAGTCTATAGTTGTATATATTTATTATCTGCTGTGCAAAATAACAATCCCTTTTCACTGCTTAAATATCACCTCTGTAAGCTTAGCCAGGCAAATTCTAATGTTGAAAGGAAAGGTGAAAAAAAACCTGTTTATTTTTTCCCATGCTCTTCATAATTTTGCAAATTTCAAACTGGCCCTCATTCTTCCAGAGAAAAGATTTCAAACTTCTCAGCCTGCCCTCCAGCTGTTTAGACAGAGTGTTCTCTCTATACCCTCCTCTCTACACTTCTCTCATCCTTGAGGAGGAGTAACTAGAACTGCCTTCAGGATTCCAGGGGAAAATACTTTGGTTTGGGTTTAAGGTTTCCCAAATATCATTACAAACTCTGGGTACCAAATGGATATATTGAACCAAAGCTGTTTATAATTACGCACTGAGAAACAAGCCGCCTAAATCTCCATTCTGAGCATATCCTGCTTCCTTGTGACCTCATTTCTGTCCCCACAGCCCCACCCACAGTTCACATCTAGAAAAATTACCAAGGGAAGGGCCATTTCCCTGGGCACCAAGTGGAAAGTACCTTGGAGTCATCTTTGTCTCCTCTCTTTCTTTCACACTCCACATTCAATCCACCAGCAAATCATATCAACTCTATCTTTAAAATACATCCAGAGTCTGACCACTTCTCACCACTGCCACCACTACCATCCTGGTCCAAGCCACCATCATTTCTCACCTGGATTATCAAAATAGCCTCCTACCCACTCTCCCTGCCACCATGTCTCCCACATAGCAGCCAAAATATAAGCCTGATCATGTCACTCCTCTGCTCAAAACTCTTCAGTGGATTCCTCTCACTCAGAATAAAAGCCAAAGTCTTACATGGATCTATAAGAACCAATATGATTCTCCCCTCACCCTCCATCTTTCCACCTACCAGTGCCATCCTGGCTCACTCTGATACATTCACAATGGTCTTCTTGTTGGTCTTGAGCTTGCCAATTACGCTGCCACCTCGGGTTCATTGCCTTTGATGTTCTGCAGCCTGGAATTCAGTTGCCACAGATACCCACGTGGCTCACCAGTTCTCTGTTCAAATGTCACCTTATCAGAAGTCCTTCCCTAACTACCCATTGTGCATTAGCACTGGTAGCTCCCTTCCCACCCCATGACTCTCTGCTCCTCCCTTTCTGCCATATCGTATACTTATTTGTGTACTTTATTATTTTCCCCTCCCAGGAAAAACAAAGGAAACTGATCTGTCTTATTCATTGTTTTATCACCAGAGCCTAAAATTTAGACTCAGTACATAGCAGACCATCAATGAATGTTTGAACCAGGTATTGGCCCAGCCACACTGTATATAAGCACTAGGCACAGCCTAACTCTGAAATGTGTTGGGTTTTATTCGTCCCTTCTCTTTCTGGCCCATTTCTCAAAACTACTCAGAATTACATTTGCCTACGATACTTTGAAAGTTGAGGAATGAATTCTGTGGTATTTAAAAGGGATCAACTTCAGATATTTGCTTTAAGACAAAGGGAATGAAAGTTTCCCAGCCAAATTTCTAAATTAATGTGCATATGAATAAATAAACATGGCCAATCTCCTTTGAATCACTTGGGTGATCTGAACGTGGAGTGATAATACCACAAGCTTCTCTAAATGCATGCCAGGGACTTGTCAACCTGATCCTTTAATACCAAACAAGTGACAACTTTTAAGTATATATATTTAATATTGTTTTCCATGTATCCATCTCTAAATCATCGAACTATGAGAACCCATTGAAATTCTTGACTCATTATCCAGATTTTACCAAGCTACCTCTTGTCTAAATGTCTCCCAAAGCAGCCAGCTCTGAGTGTCACTAACATGAAAAGCATTGTCACCCCACCCAGGGAAGGCAAAGGTCTGCTTTCAGATGCCAGTGTAGCACCATTTGGGCAAGCTCCCTCACATGCACTTCCGTTTTTTCATTCTGCTCTTTTATCATGATTTACTTTTCAAGTATATAGGGCAGTGGTTTTTAAACAGTATGCGATGGCACCCCAGAATTTGAACTTTCACCAAATTTTGCACACACAAAAAAAAATTCTTTGCTGCTACTGAGTATACATACTGTTACTGAGATGCCAAGATTCATCCTGCAAAGAGTAACAGCAAACCAGCAACAAAGACTGTATGTTTTCTGAAACATGTAAACAGTTTTTTCCACGAACATATTAGACATCAAGGTAAGGGCACTAAACAGCTGTCCTTGAACCTAGACATAGCACAGAAAGGCAAGCACACAAGCTGTGCCCTGCTGTAGTTATTTTTATGAACACTGTGACATATTGTTTTATCGTAATGGGGATGGTGGTGTAGCTTTGATTCTTTGAAGTCCTTCATTTGTGTTGCCAAAAATTCCAGCACTTGAAAGTATGATAAAAACACAGACGATTGAGAACCTCCAATATAACAGAAAGCTTTACACTTTTGTGGAAGACCTGGGGAATTCACACAGATTTTGGTTATCTGTATGATTATCTGGTTTTGGTTATCTGAACATACTCCCTCACAGGAAATCTGGAATAAGGGGAAGCGTTAATTTAAGGATGGGTTCTGCATCCCACAGGCCATTTTCAGAAATGAGTAGTCAAAGTAAATTAGACCAACCCTAAATCTAACGTCTCCATCAGAGGACATTACATGATGTCGGAAGTTCTCTTTTCTCCGGTTTATGCTCTGAGATGCAACTACCCCTGAGGGCACCAAACATAGGAGGCTATGGACATCAGAGTGCTCAAAACTCCCAAAAGTGTTCCTCCTCCTTCTGTCTCTCTAGCTTCCAGCTAAATTGTATTGGCAGACGTTTTCTCCCCTGAAGGTTTGTATCTGAACCAGATACACTGCTGGGGCCTCTTTTCGAGAAGCTTTTGCTTCAATAAATTGTATCAGAGAAATAAATGTGAGAGCTTCCTGTCCCTGGCAATATCCATTCAAAATAATAGCACTTGCCAGGACCGGAGGTTGTGGGGAGGGAAGTTAGAGAGCGGGAGGAGATAATGTCAGGAATTGTTCCCCTGCAGCTGGTATTGCTCCCTAACAACTGTTCCTGCAAAACAAAAGCTCACTTCAGAAAACCAGAGACAGACAGAGAGAGGCCAACAGACAGGGATCATTATAACCCCATTTTAGAGATCAAACAGCTTGAATTACATTTGCTCAAGCCGATTTAAGTTTCTTAGTTGTTTCAGATAAACATAACAATTTAACATACTTGACTATAACAATATAATATTAATATTATGACAAAGAACTAGTCCCTCCAGACATCTACCATCTAGCAGGTTTCTTATCTTCTACTTAGCTTCCACTGTGCTGGGGAGAAAAGAAGAAAGATGTTCTAACACAGAGAGGCAGTGTGGCACATTGGTTAAGAGCATAGGCTTGGCCTCATAGCAGGATACTGTCCCAGCTTTGCCTCTTACTGTGTGACCTTGGGCAACTTTCTCAGCCTCTCCAAAGGCTCAGTTTCCTACACTGCTAAATGAAGACTGAAACTTACCTGCTTGATGGTATTGTGAGAACTAAGAAAGAGACTGCATGTAAAACACTGAGCACAGTGCCTGGCCCCATAAAGAGCACCTAGTCAATGTTTGTGTTTATAGTCAATAAACGGGGAAAGAAACTAATACTTTGTTTTTCCCCTTAGTCTTCCCATTTTCTATCCTCATCCACCCCAGTCTAAGCCAAAAGGAGGGAAGTCTTTGGAAGTAGTCGCAGCATGCTTGTCATGTCATGCTGGTTGCTAAAGCAGAATGCCATGTCTCTAATTGTCTGGACTCAGCTTTGCTGTTGGATCAAAGATCTGCTCCACAGCTGTGCTTGCTTCTGAGGATTCCTCTCCTCACCCCTCTGGTATGTCCCCTCCCGTCACCCAGCAGCCACCATGCCTGTCCATGTGGGAGGTGAGTATTATGTGTAAGCACTTAGGTAGGTCCCATTCAGGAAGTAAGGATTACACAACTTTTATGTAGAGACAGAGTCTCCTGGGGCAAAAGTCCACAGTGATAACAAGTGACAGGCATAGGGGGGTGGGGTAGGAGGCTTCTGAAAAAACTATGTGTCTTTTTTTATAGACAAAAATATGAAGTGTTCCTAGCTTTAGATCTTAGCTACTTCCCTAAGATGTTTACTTAACTGTCTATAACTTCTTCAAAACAATATCAAGACTGACCACATAGCACATAACCAGAAAAAGACAAGGGAACATTATTTAGGTCTATGTGAACAATGAAACCAAGGAGGAATTTTACAATTACAGGTTTCCTTTGACAAAAGAACCAAAAGGCTCTCTGCATGCCAAACTGACTTTATGACTGCTTTGGCCTCAGAAGAAGTGGGTGGTACCGTCACTTGCAATGGTTTACGGACTATCTGAATGCCCGCATCAGGGAAATGAAATCTGGTCACATGCGAAACCTGACTGCTGCTTCAAATGAGTTACTGTTAAAACAACGTTTTAAAAAAATGCTTCCTAAAAGTATACAGAATGCACTTACTGTGAAGGTATTTGCCTGTGTCAGAAGTTACAGAAGTGCTAAATGACATGGAGCTTAGCTGGCCTAAAGCCAAGTGGAGCACTTCACCCTGAAGGAAATTATAGTGCTGTCACTGGGTTGTAATAAGCCTCTATAAAATGAAGCATTGTGTTTCTGCTGAGTCTTAAACAAAAAAATGAATCAGGATCTGGCTTCCTTAGAGGAAGGAGACAAAGTATGTCTTTGCTTCCATAGAAGAGGATATTCAATTGGTCTCATGAAGTATACATTTCGCTCATCTTTTTTTCTTTTTAATTCTGCCTTTCAAAGAGAGCTATCTTTGACCGAAATTTGCAAACACTTATTATGGGCAGAAGATGTTGCCACACTTGGTGCCACAGATTTTTAGAAGAGCACTCACTGCTTATAACCAGCTTAATATACAAGAAACTTGTGTGGAGGGAAGAAAGTATTGAAAATATGACACACGGGTGACGCTGAATTTTTCTGAGCCATCTCTAGCAGCAAATGCAGAAACCTGGTTGACACTTTAATGAGCAGGTCCACAAGATGTTCCCACATTTTTAAGACCCAACTGTTACATGGAAAATAAGCTCAGGTACATATGCTCAAGTACAGTAAGGTAAGCATGGTGAAAACCAATAATGGTCCTAGTGCAAAAAAGGTTAAAGAAGTTTGTCATTACGAAAGGTCAGTTGCTAGTTAAGAAAGAACAAAGATCACGATAGTTCAACTTTCACTTTTTCTTTTTTATTCTCTGGAATTGTATAATGCTTTAGGCTAGAGACTGCCTAAAGTTATTTTTTAACCTAATAAAATACTCTACTGTTACCCTATCTGGCCCAATCCTATTCTTCCCCTATTTCAATAAACTAAGCACTTCTATCAGTTTTGAAAACCAAAAACTTAATTTTTATCTACAGACATGTTTCAGATTGATTTTGTTAAGAGTCTCAGACCTAATCTCTATTAACATTTTAGCTTCTGGTTGCCTCCAGTACAGAAGTTGATGTGTCCACAAGAGTAGAAGGCAGAAATAGCCAGTAATATCGTATTTTGTTTGGAGGGTAGGTTTTGTTCTGTTTTGTTTTCTCGTATATCTGTTCCTTTGAGAAAATAATACAGCTACTATTTATCAAGTGTTACACTAGGCACCATGCTAAAGGCTTTAAAACATGATCCCTTTAATCTGTACTTTCTGAAGTCAAACCAATTACCTTCATTTTACAGAGAAGGAAATTAGGCAATTTGCCCAGGGTTATAGAGCTAACAAAATCAGAAAGCCAAAAGTTAAACGAGGCCTATTTAACATCCATTACACAATGCTGCCTCCCACACTCCAAGTCTGTTTGCCCTGGGCAAATATTACTCTTATATCTCAAAAGCCAAAGGAAAAGAAGGAGGTGGAAGCTGCTAAATGAGGGAGAAGCAAACAGAAAGTTTTGTGTTTATTTATCCATCTGCAAAGTTTACTGAGGGACAGACACAGCTTACAAGATCCTTGCAGGGTTGCAGTACAGTTCCTGCCTTCAGGGAGCTAACATTTTAATTGGAAAGACACCTAAGAATATAAGTGAAAATCAGTTCTGTTGCATTAGAGGTATATACAAAGTATTGCATGTAAGAGTGTGGAGGAAGAAGAAGTTTTTTCTGACAGCTTGGCAAACAGTCGGAAAGACTCGTTTTGCCTACTGATCCTTAATGTCACATCTGTTTTGATCTACTCAGTAAGAATGACACGTGTTTGCCAAAATTCATGTATATTAATATTGAATATTTGAAGACTTGCAAGTCAGTGAATTGAAGGATCTGCTCCCATATTCTCCAATGTTGTCGGTAGCAATGAAAATTGGTAAAATGTAAAAAGAAGTTTTTGGACAGCAAATGAGTGACATGGATCAGACTTATAGGAATTTATCTATTTTACTGGTAATTCTACATGTATAAGCACTACTATATGCAAAATAGATAACTAATAAGGACCTACTGTATAGCACAGGGAACTCTACTCAATACTCTGTAATGGCCTACATGGAAAAAGAATCTAAAAAACAGTGGTTATATGTATGTGTATAACTGATTCACTTTGCTGTACAGCAGAGACTAACACATCATTGTAAATCAACTATACGCCAATAAAAAATTTTAAAAAGATACATGTATAAAATGTTAACTCAGCCTTTGCTTATTATAATCATAATTAGAAACAACCTAATATCCATCACTTGGGGATTAGTTAAATTCTGGTATAGCTATACATAGCTATACATGGGGCGGCTACATAGATGTTAAAAGGAATTTAATACTTATTAAAGGAAAGAGAATCTCCATGACAGATTGTTGAGTAAAAAACAAAGTACAAAAGAATATTATATCATTTACATAAATACACACACACAAACATAGATGGACAAAATAAATGCATAGAGAGATGTTGGGGGGAATGTTTACCAAAATGTTAACATTTCTTGGGTATTAGGATGACTTTATTTTTTAATACTTTCCCATATTGCTTAGATTTTCTCCCTCAATCTATTATTTTTGCAATCAGTAAAGAAAAACGAGAAAATGACCTTATGGGGGGAAGGGGGAATATATCTCCTTCTAGACTTCCATATCATAAAATAACACATTCCAGAAATTACATTTCGAAATATATTTCTACTGAAGTAATCATAACTCACCTTGAACAAAACCTTTTCTCTCTCAGATCATAGACTTGAACATGCTTTGTGAATTTGGCATCATCAGAAAACTACAATCATGTGAAAGACAGTGGTCATGCAGTTGGACTTGGCTCTGTTGTTCTTTAATGCAGAGAGACCGTCAAAAAGAGCCAAAGATTTCATTTAGCATATAATGTATATTCTAGCAGAGAAAATGTAGGTCTATGCCTTTTATTTATGGCTACTCTAAAGGCAACAAGGAATAAAATATCACTGACCTTGAGGGCCTTTCTAAGGTGATTCTGCTGACTTATAACCTGGCTTCATGCTGACGAGCCCAAGTAGCCAGAAGAAATATACTGTACACTTACTTGTTCTATCTTTACAGTGATTCTATGTTTATAAACTATGTTTATAAATGCTTTTGGGTCCAAAAGCATTCCCAACTTTGCATGTATTATAATATACACCTCCAAAACCAAATCAACTAAGGGAGCAAGCATTACAGATTCATGTAATCAGTACCATAAAGAAAGGACATCATTTACTTTAGGTTGTATGACTCAGATTACTGGCTGATGAGAGAAACCAATTTGCACTTGGGCTTTTGCTTTCTCCTGTGCAAAATTAGTCCTCTTCCATGGTTATTCTAAGATTCTATTATTTACGGCTCTAGCAAATGTGCTCTTGATGGTTTAAAAGTTGTATAATTCTCAACACATAACACATCAGAAAGAATTTATTCCAATTATGGGAGTAAACTGATGATATGAGGAGTATGTGTTCTTGCTACATTCCTGTCATTACTAAAAGAGCACAATTAACAATCTCCAAAATACAGTTAGATGGATTTGATGTAAACAACATCATGCCATGTGCTGAGATGTAATGGAAACATAACTCAGTAACAAGAAGTGGAAAAAAATTATCAAGAGGAAAAGAATGAAGGAAAAAAAATGTTTTTAACAGTGAAAAGGATAGAAAAAGGAGCTTTAAAGACTTTTAATGAATTAAATTGAGAGGAAAGAGCCAGAAAAGGAGTGCCAGTCTGTATAACTAAAATGATATAGAGGTTTATGCAATTTATACTTTTATATAAATTTTTCTAAATTGTCTCAGATTCTCTTCTTTGTCATTTAAACTATTCTTACTACCTTTAAATACCTTTAAATAAATGATGTATCACAGTTCCAAAACAAGGAAAATCCTTAGCTTTCATATATATTTCTGAGGTTATAAATCAAATCATTTTCTACAAAGGCATATAATTTGCAAGCTTCCCCAGACCAAAGTGAAAAGAAAGTTCTCAGATGCTCAAGTAGTTTGGTTCACTCTTGCATAAATTTTAAATATTTGCATCTTTGACAGTAGGAAATTTCTAGAAGTTTCTCCATCAGTAAATCCTCACCTAAAGTATTTTCTTCCATAACTTTGTTAAACAGTGAAAATGAAACAGAGAGGAAATCATTTGTTGCACTAAAGAGCAGTGGGCTAGGAGACAAATGGATGTGTCACTGGCCCATGGCAAAGACTTGGGCAATTCACTCAGCCTCTGAGCTCACCTTCAACTTTACAGCCTCTTTTTGCAGAATCACATTCAGACCTTTAGAGTTTTTAATGATCTCAGTTCAAATCTCAACTCTGGTACTTACCAAGTATGTGTGAATTTGAGCAATTGATTTTGAGTCTGTTTCCTCACCTACGAAAACCCACTGGGCTTCCCTGGTGGCGCAGTGGTTGAGAGTCCGCCTGCCGATGCAGGGGACACGGGTTCGTGCCCCGGTCTGGGAAGATCCCACATGCCGCGGAGCGGCTGGGCCAGTGAGTCATGGCCGCTGAGCCTCTGCGTCCGGGGCCTGTGCTCCACAAAGGGAGACGCCACAACAGTGAGAGGCCCGCGTAATGCAAAAAAAAACTACCCACTTAGTAGAGTTGTTGATAATTAAATGAGAAATTATATCATATGCTTACAAGAAAAAAGGTACTTAATGAATGTTAGCTCTCTTCCTTTCCAGCTCTCCTTTTCTATATCCCTGTCCTATATCTTTAGAAATGTGATGCAATACTTTATCATATATTTAAAGTATAATGACTTAATCACTTTTTTAAACTTTTTAAAATCGAGGTATAATTTACACACAATAAAGCATGTAAAAGTACACAGACAATTTTTATACATGTATACACCAATGTAATCAGCACTCATAGCCAGATATAAAACATTTACAGGCCCTAGAACATTCTCACATGCCACCTCCAGCCACTACCCCTTCAGAGATAACAATTATTCTGACTTCCACCATTATCCCTAATCTTAAATATTTTTAAACAATAGCAAAAAAAGTGACAATACATCTATACCAAGAAATAAAACAGCAGTAGTTAAAACAAAGGCAGGGGCTTCCCTGGTGGCGCAGTGGTTGAGAGTCCGCCTGCCGATGCAGGGGACACGGGTTCGTGCCCCAGTCCGGGAAGATCCCACATGCCGCGGAGCGGCTGGGCCTGTGAGCCATGGCCGCTGAGCCTGCGCGTCCGGAGTCTGTGCTCCGCAACGGGAGAGGCCACAGCAGTGAGAGGCCCGCGTACCGCAAAAAAAAAAAAAAAGAAAGGCAGCAGATCATATATACACTAACATGGAAAAATCCCAAAAAATATTGGCCTGTATTACTGGTACAATTGAAAATTAATAACAGGCTTCCGGGAAGATGGCGAAAGAGTAAGACGCGGAGATCACCTTCCTCCCCACAGATACACCAGAAATACATCTCCACGTGGAATAACTCCTACAGAACACCTACTGAACGCTGGCAGAAGACCTCAGACCTCCCAAAGGCAAGAAACCCCCCACGTACCTGGGTAGGGCAAAAGAAAAAAGAATAAACAGAGACAAAAGGATAGGGACGGGACGTGCACCACTGGGAGGGAGCTGTGAAGGAGGAACGGTTTCCACACACTAGGAAGCCCCTTCGCGGGCGGAGACTGCGGGTGGCGCAGGGGGAAAGCTTAGGAGCCGAGGAGGAGAGCACAGCAACAGGGGTGTGGCGAACAAAGCAGAGAGATTCCCGCACAGAGGATCAGGGCCGACCGGCACTCACCAGCGCGAGAGGCTTGTCTGCTCCCCCACCGGGCAGGCGGGGCTGGGAGCTGAGGCTCGGGCTTCGGTCGGAGCACCGGAAGAGGACTGGGGTTGGCGGCGTGAACACAGCCTGCAGGGGGTTAGTGCGCCACAGCTGGCCGGGAAGGAGTCCGGGGAAAAGAGGCAAGAAACTTTTTCTTCCCTCTTTGTTTCCTGGTGCGCGAGGAGATGGGATTAAGAGCGCTGCTTAAAGGAGCTCCAGAGACAGGAGCGAGCCGCGGCTAAAAGCGCGGGCTCCAGAGACGGGCATGAGACGCTAAGGCTGCTGCTGCCGCCATCAAGAAGCCTGTGTGCAAGCACAGCTCACTCTCCACACCACCCTTCCGGGGAGCCTGTGCAGCCCGCCACTGCCAGGGTCCCGGAATCCAGGGACAACTCCCCCGGAAGAACGCACGGCGCGCCTCAGGCTGGTGCAACGTCACGCCGGCCTCTGCCGCCGCAGGCCCGCCCCGCACTCCGTGCCCCTCCCTCCCCACGGCCTGAGTGAGCCAGAGCCCCCGAATCAGCGGCTCCTTTAACCCCGTCCTGTCTGAGCGAAGAACAGACGCCCTCAGGCAACCTACACGCAGAGGTGGGGCCAAATCCAAAACTGAGCCCCTGGGAGCTGTGAGAATAAAGAAGAGAAAGGGAAATCTCTCCCAGCAGCCTCAGAAGCAGCGGATTAAAGCTCCACAATCAACTTGATGTACCCTGCATCTGTGGAATACCTGAATAGACGAGGAATCATCCCAAATTGAGGTGGACTTTGAGAGCAAGATTTATGATTTTTTCCCCTTTTCCTCTTTTTATGAGTGTCTATGTGTATGCTTCTGTGTGAGATTATGTCTGTATAGCTTTGATTCCACCATTTGTCCTAGGGTTCTATCCGTCCGTTTTGGGGGGTTTTTTGTTTTTGTTTTCTTAATAATTTTTTTTATTTTAATAACTTTATTATATTTTATCTTACTTTATTTTACTTTATCTTTTTTTCCTTCCTTCCTTCCTTCCTTCCTCCTTCCCTCCCTCCCTCCCTCCCTCCTTTCTTTCTTTCTTTCTTTCTTTCTACTTCTACTAATTCTTTCTTTCTTTTTCTCCCTTTTATTCTGAGCCGTGTGGATGAAAGGCTCTTGGTGCTGCAGTCATGGGTCAGTGCTGTGCCTCTGAGGTGGGAGAGCCTACTTCAGGACACTGGTCCACAAGAGACCTCTCAGCTCCACGTAACATCAAATGGCAAAAATCTCCTAGATATCTCCATCTCAACACCAGCACCCAGCTTCACTCAACAACCAGCAAGCTACAGTGCTGTACATCTATGCCAAACAACTAGCAAGACAGGAACACAACCCCACCCATTAGCAGAGAGGCTGCCTAAAATCATAATAAGTCCACAGACCCCCAAAACACACCACCAGACGTGGACCTGCCCACCAGAAAGACAAGATCCAGCCTCATCCACCAGAACACAGGCACTAGTCCCCTCCACCAGGAAGCCTACACAACCCACTGAACCAACCTTAGCCACTTGGGACAGACACCAAAAACAATGGGAACTACGAACCTGTAGCCTGCAAAAAGGAGACCCAAAACACAGTAAGATAAGCAAAATGAGAAGACAGAAACACACACAGCAGATGAAGGAGCAAGGTAAAAACCCACCAGACCTAACAAATGAAGAGGAAATAGGCAGTCGACCTGAAAAAGAATTCAGAATAATGATAGTAAAGATGATCCAAAATCTTGGAAATAGAGTAGACAAAATGCAAGAAACATTTAACAAGAACCTAGAAGAACTAAAGATGAAACGAACAACGATGAACAACACAATAAATGAAATTAAAAATACTCTAGATGGGATCAATAGCAGAATAACTGAGGCAGAAGAACGGATAAGTGACCTGGAAGATAAACTAGTGGAAATAACCACTGCAGAGCAGAATAAAGAAAAAAGAATGAAAAGAACTGAGGACAGTCTCAGAGACCTCTGGGACAACATTAAACACACCAACATTCGAATTATAGGGGTTCCAGAAGAAGAAGAGAAAAAGAAAGGGACTGAGAAAATATTTGAAGAGATTATAGTTGAAAACTTCCCTAATATGGGAAAGGAAATAGTTAATCAAGTCCAGGAAGCACAGAGAGTCCCATACAGGATAAATCCAAGGAGAAATATGCCAAGACACATATTAATCAAACAGTCAAAAATTAAATACAAAGAAAAAATATTAAAAGCAGCAAGGGAAAAGCAACAATTAACATACAAGGGAATCCCCATAAGGTTAACAGCTGATCTTTCAGCAGAAACTCTGCAAGCCAGAAGAGACTGGCAGGACATATTTAAAGTGATGAAGGAGAAAAATCTGCAACCAAGATTACTCTACCCAGCAAGGATCTCATTCAGATTTGATGGAGAAATTAAAACCTTTACAGACAAGCAAAATCTAAGAGAATTTAGCACCACCAAACGAGCTCAACAACAAATGCTAAAGGAACTTCCCTAGGCAGGAAACACAAGAAATGGAAAAGACTTACAATAACATACACAAAACAATTAAGAAAATGGGAATAGGAACATACATATTGATAATTACCTTAAATGTAAATGGATTAAATGCTCCCACCAAAAGACACAGATTGGGTGAATGGATACAAAAACAAGACCCATATATTTGCTGTCTACAAGAGACCCACTTCAGACCTAGAGACACATACAGACTGAAAGTAAGGGGATGGAAAAGATATTTCATGCAAATGGAAAACAAAAGAAGGCTGGAGTAGCAATTCTCATATCAGACAAAATAGACTTTAAAATAAAGACTGTTAGAAGAGACAAATAAGGACACTACATAATGATCAAGGGATCGATCCAAGAAGAAGATATAACAATTGTAAATATTTATGCACCCAACATAGGAGCACCTCGATACATAAGGCAAAAACTAATAGCCATAAAAGGGGAAATTGACAGTAACACAATCATAGTAGGGGACTTTAACACCCCACTTTCACCAATGGACAGATCATCCAAAATGAAAATAAATAAGGAAACACAAGCTTTAAATGATACATTAAACAAGATGGACTTAATTGATACTTATAGGACATTCCATCCAAAAACAACAGAATACACATTCTTCTCAAGTGCTCATGGAACATTCTCCAGGATAGATCATATCTTGGGTCACAAATCAAGCCTTGGCAAATTTAAGAAAATTGAGATCTCATCAAGTATCTTTTCCGACCACAACACTATGAGACTAGATATCAATTACAGGAAAAAATCTGTAAAACATACAAACACATAGAGGCTAAACAATATACTACTTAATAACCAAGAGATCACTGAAGAAATCAAAGAGGAAATCAAAAAATACCTAGAAACAAATGACAATGAAAACACGACGACCCAAAACCTATGGGATGCAGAAAAAGCAGTTCTAAAAGGGAAGTTTATAACAATACAATCCTACCTTAAGAAACAAGAAACATCTCAAATAAACAACCTAACCTGACACCAGAAGCAATTAGAGAAAGAAGAAGAAAAAAACCCCAAAGTTAGCAGAAGGAAGGAAATCATAAATATCAGATCAGAAATAAATGAAAAAGAAATGAAGGAAATGATAGCAAAGATCTATAAAACTAAAAGCTGGTTCTTTGAGAAGGTAAAATTGATAAACCATTAGCCAGACTCATCAAGAAAAAAAGGGAGAAGACTCAAATGAATAGAATTAGAAATGAAAAAGGAGAAGTAACAACTGACACTGCAGAAATACAAAGGATCATGAGAGATTGCTACAAGCAACTATATGCCAATAAAATGGACAACCTGGAAGAAATGGACAAATTCTTAGAAAAGCACAACTTCTGAGACTGAACCAGGAAGAAATAGAAAATATAAACAGACCAATCACAAGCACTGAAATTGAGACTGTGATTAAAAATCTTCCAACAAACAAAAGCCCATGACCAGATGGCTTCACAGGAGAATTCTATGAAACATTTAGAGAAGAGCTAACACATATCCTTCTCAAACTCTTCCAAAATATAGCAGAGGGAGGAACACTCCCAAACTCATTCTACGAGGCCACCATCACCCTGATACCAAAACCAGACAAAAATGTCATAAAGAAAAAAAACTACAGGCCAATATCACTGATGAACATAGATGCAAAAATCCTCAACAAAATACTAGCAAACAGAATCCAGCAGCACATTAAAAGGATCATACACCATGATCAAGTGGGGTTTATCCCAGGAATGCAAGGATTCTTCAATATATGCAAATCAGTCAATGTGATACACCATATTAACAATTGAAGAAGAAAAACTATATGATCATCTCAATAGATGCAGAGAAAGCTTTCAACAAAATTCAACACCTGTTTATGATAAAAACCCTCCAGAAAGTAGGCATAGAGGGAACTTTCCTCAACATAATAAAGGCCATATACGACAAACCCATAGCCAACATGGTCCTCAATGGTGAAAAACTGAAAGCATTTCCACTAAGATCAGGAACAAGACAAGGTTTCCCACTCTCACCACTATTATTCAACATAGTTTTGGAAGTTTTAGCCACAGCAATCAGCGAAGAAAAAGAAATAAAAGGAATCCAAATCAGAAAAGAAGAAGTAAAGCTGTCACTGTTTGCAGATGACATGATACTATACATAGAGAATCCTAAAGATGCTACCAAAAAAAAAAAAAAAAAAAGATGCTACCAGAAAACTACCAGAGGTGATCAATGAATTTGGTAAAGTAGCAGGATACAAAATTAATGCACAGAAATGTCTTGCATTCCTATACACTAATGATGAAAAATCTGAAAGTGAAATTAAGAAAACACTCCCATTTACCATTGGAACAAAAAGAATAAAATATCTAGGAATAAACCTACCTAAGGAGACAAAAGATCTGTATGCAGAAAATTATAAGACACTGATGAAAGAGATCAAAGATGATACAAATAGATGGAGAGATGTACCATGTTCTTGGATTGGAAGAGTCAACATTGTGAAAATGACTCTACTCCCCAAAGCAATCTACAGATTCAATGCAATCCCTAACAAACTACCACTGGCATTTTTCACAGAACAAGAACAAAAAATTTCACAATTTGTATGGAAACACAAAAGACCTGGAATAGCCAAAGCAATACTGAGAAAGAGAAACGGAGCTGGAGGAATCAGGCTCCCAGACTTCACACTATACCAGAAAGCCATAGTAATCAAGACAGTATGGTACTGGCACTAAAACAGAAATATAGAAGCAATTATACTCCAATAAAGATGTAAAAAAAAAATTAATAACAGAAGTGATAATAGAAAGAATGGTAGATGGAAAAGAAAAAAGTGGGACTTCCCTGGTGGTGCAGTGGTTAAGAATCCGCCTGCCAATGCAGCGGACATGGGTTCGAGCCCTGGTCCAGGAAGATCCCACATGCCGAGGAGCAACTAAGCCCGTGCGCCACGGCTACTGAGCCCGCCTGCCACAACTACTGAATCCCGTGTGCCTAGAGCCCATGCTTCACAGCAAGAAAAGCCACCACAATGAGAAGCCCACGCACCACAACGAAGAGTAGCCCCGGCTCGCCACAAGTAGAGAAAACGCGCGCACAGCAATGGAGACCCAACGCAGCCAAAGATAAATAAATAAATATATTTGTAAAAAAGGAAAAGAGAAAAGTAATATGAGGAGTAAAGCTATTTTGAGTGTAGCTTCATTTAACAGCAGAGGAAGCATCCAAACTGAAGTCAGCCACCGGCCACCTATTAACACATTGGAAGACAGCAAGCAGCATCCACGGACCAGGTATTTACTGAATGTACTCCTATCCCTCTAACTTGGACCCATCGCATCCCGAGTTGAGACTCCTCATAACACTTGCAGGGCCCAACTTCCCTATCGCCATCCAAAGGGCCTAAATGAGAGGCAGAGAACCCTTCATTGCAGTCTTACTCTGCAATATTTTGGACACCAGCACTGGGGTTTGTCAGACTGTTCCTAAAAGTCACAACCAAATATAGTTTCTTCCAAGACGTGGTAAATAATACAGGCTGCGAGCCTTTTAGTTGGTGTTAGCCCAGTCGAACGGGGCAGGGCCTTGTCCCAAGAAATTGTGAACCTATCTAATTTACATCTATAACTTCAAAGTAACTTTTTTGTTAATAACTGAATTTAAACGGTAAACAACCATATGATATAAGCCAAGGATAACTGGTTTGTTTTCAAAATAATCCAAAAGCCAGTATCTGAATACCACCTTTCTTCTTCCTTTGAAGGTAAATGTGAATGCGTTGTATCCCCACAGTTGTACATAAATCCTTTTTCTTTTCCGATGCCACCATGAGCTTTGACAGCTTCCTCAGTAAAATTCTAACAGCCCCAAACCTTCCAAAGTGCAGTGTAAGCTTCTTTCCTCTTGTCCTGTTATTTGTGGAGATGGGAAACAACTGATGTCTTTCATATAATGACCCTTCAAATCTGTTAGACCTTTATTCTCTAAGCTAAATAACCCCACAGCTCTGTGGCCTTTCCTCTCAGCCCTTATTTCCCAAGGCTTAATTACATTTTTGCTCTTCTTTGGAGTTCTGCCAGTTCCCCACATCCTCCTTAAAGGGGAGACACAAAGTGGCCACAGTTGGGGTCAGACCAGTGCTGGGAGAAGCTGACAGGCCACTTCCTGCCCTTTGCCTTCCCTGCATCCCACTATCTTATTGGCTTTATAAATAAACAGCATTCACTTGACTATTTCTACTGGGGCCACCACGTTGAGCTGAAGTCTGCCTTTCCCCATCTTGCATGGCAGCGCTTTGATTTTGTCCTGTGAACTTTTGGTACTTACCCCTTTGAGCTTTATCTAATTCAAAATATCTTGCCCAGTGAATTGTCTGGCTCACTTTACCTTTGATCCCTCCTTTCTCCACTTCTCCAAAAAAGATTTTGCAAATTCACGAAGTGCCTTCCCAGAAGCTGAGCCATTGATGAAGATTTACTGAGAGTTAGATGGGACCCTGGAACAGAAAAAGGACATGAGATAAAAAATAAGGAAATCTGAATAAAATATGGACTTCAGTTAATATCAGTATATCAGTATTTGTTCATTAATTGAAACAAATGTACCTCCCTAATGTAAGATGTTAATACAAGGGGAAGTGGTGCATGGGCTATCTAAGAACTCTTCGTACTATCTTGCTCAATTTTTCTTTCAATCTAAAACTATTCAGAAATCAAAGTCTATTCATAAAAAGAAATAAATGGGGAGGGGAGTCTAATTTAAACAGGCTGGCCTGAGAAAGCCTCACTGTGGAGTTAGTTTGAAGCCTAGACTTGAAGGTCTAGGTCAGATGAGGAAAAGAGAAAGTGTTTAGAGCTTAGGAAACAGTATGGGCAAAAACTCTCCAGGAACAACAACAACAAAAAGATATACGAGCTTTTCCCTATCTCCCCCATCATCCGCAAGGCAAGTGCTGACACTACTGTGATAATAACCACCGCTTATTGAGAGATTGTGCTGGGAAATTTTGCATACATTATTTCATTATTTCCTCACAACGGCCACATGTAAGGCAGATCTTATTACCCTCATTTTATTAAAGAGGATCCTGAGGTTAACTAGATTAAGTAATTTGCTATGGCCACAGAGCAAGTGAGTGCCGGATTCAAACCTGGGTCTCTCTGACTGTAGAATTCGCTGTGCCACAATGTCAGGAAATCAGTGCTCACTGGCATTTGGGTGTAACCCACTAGGCGAGTGTGACTCCACTTGTCAAATACATGTATGGTTTATGTCAAAAATCAACAAAAATCATGGGTGCCTAACTGACAGAAAAAGGAAAAAGGGGGAAAATAAAAGAGAGAACAAGACAGACAAGAAGGGCATCAAAATCTGTAAGGTTTTCAGGTGCCCCGTTTTTTCTGATCATAAAAGTAATAACATGGGATAGAAACAAGTTGTTTAACGGTCCAGACAGAGTGTAGCTCATTTCCTACGTTCCCCTGGTCACTAACAAAGGATTACCCAAATGTAGACTGGAGTAATAGGGTCAGAGAAAAGATCCTCTAATGAGACACATGTGTTTAATTGGTTGTTTGAACTGTTAATTTACTACTAACTAACTGGAGGAGGTAAATATTATTTGTCCTTTTAAGTCTGGAACTGCTTTATTGACAAAATGAATTTGGTGTAGGTGGGATAGAAATGTGAGGGGAAAACTCAGAAGTCTATATGTGCCAATATAGTTGTATGTGTATGTAAACACCTAGAAACCATGCACAGAACTACAGCTGGAAATAATCTGAGGAGGAGGGTGGGGGGAGTCTTTCAAACAATACCATCCGAATCTTTTATTACAAGAAGATGTTTGCATATTACATGGTTTTAAAATTTTTCAACATGTCATCTACCCCAAACCCATTTTAAGGAATTTTATTATTTAATAGAAAAAAAACTCAGTTCTCTGGGCAAAATATTTTTTTAAAAATACAGTAAAATAATGTAAAGTAAAATTTAATAAGAAATCTGGATTTGGGGAAGGTTGGCTTTTAAAAATTGATTCTCTGAAATCAAGTTTTAAAGCTCCTAGGCAGAAATAGAATTCTTAGTTCTCGATCTATATCAGTTCTACAAACCCAATATTATTAGGAAGAATGACCTAAATGTTCAACTTTTCCTCAAGGATTTGATGAACTTTCTCTACTGTTAAAAAAAAAAAAGTCCTACGTTTTATTACCAATTCTGACTAAAACTGGACCCATACTAAATCAAATAAGAATTACTTTAACTTTTTCAAACAAGTTTCATGAGTTTTCTAATAGCCTTAACCTTATATATCTCAGTAACATATATTTCTAGAAAACTGACAAGTTTATTCATGCTTATTTAAATGCCAACAATTAGAGAACCTCTACTGTGCAGATTTAGATGTTTATCTTATGGAATAAAGACATTTGTTTAACTTCCTAAATAGTTTCAAGATTTCTCAGTAGTCCTTCCAAGCCTTCTTACCTCTGTAATCTTCTTGGTTGCAAAAATAAATTCATTTCAATCACTGCCTGGCCAAAGTTTAAACTGAAAAATCGACTTAACAGTTACTCAATAGACTGATCTGCTGATTCAGTAGAGTGTAGCTACACCTGACCAGAGGGCATCCTGTTAAAACAGTAAACAACTTATTCATGATGCAATTCAGCATTGAGAATCCAACCTAGCTATAAAACTGCATCACATGGATTGCGTTATATGCAGGTCCTCTGAAACTGATGTCTTATCAAATACCTGTGTGTTAACTTCCTCCATTGTATGATACCATGACAATAACCTGTAAAAGTTTAGGTCTGCAATTAAGGTATTGTCTATTTTTCTACAATAGAATTCCTTTAACACAGTATGTTTGTTATTAAATAGTGTAAAGAAAGAGTAAATATATAAGTCCAGAACCCAAGCCAAAATTAATGTTCTCTGTGTTCCTGGATGTCTCTATACAAAAAGTTTTGCAATGAGAAAAAAATATAAATTGTTCTATGCAACCTATATAGAATTATCAATTTAAACATGATCTAATTAGGCCACCTTCTGGTCGAATCTGTACCTGACTTAAAATTTGTACGAATAGTGTTAAAAGAAATTTAAATGGCAAACATCTATTCTTGGTTTTGTTCTTAAAGGGCTGTATTGGCCTAGATTGTCTATAGGCTCAAAATGTTTGGGAATCTTGCAGAGTAGCTTTGAGAAAAACATGTAGTCAGTTTAAGTTCACAGTAAATTTTCCTCATCTGATAGTGACTGAAGGAACCAGTAAAACACTAAACAATTTACTATCAGGTAAGTTCCAAATCGCCCATTTTGGAAGTAAATGCATCCAAAATCCACTGAACCAAGACCAACGAGGCCAGGCAAGTAACATCATTAACATCTAATTGAAAGCAGCAGGGCAGAAAGTCCTGAATTTTCTTCCTTCCTCTGCTAGAATGTGATGGGCAGTCCTGGGTGATATTTTTATGGTATTTGTGCCTCGTCTTCACCTTCTTTGCTCACGAGACTCCTTTGAATTAGATGCAAGCATTAGCAAGTGTTTTGAGTGTCTTGAAATCACCACCTGGGCAAGCATGTCATCTAAGGTAGAGGCCTGTGTACAAACATAATAGACAATGAGGTAGAGTGATAACAGTGGTCCTAAGCTGAGTCCCAGCCTCGCCACAGTGGCAAGGGAAGGCCAGGGATGGAGATGCTCAGATGCAAGTTGCAGAAGCATGGTCGAAGGTGAAGGCCCTGAAGCCAGACCACCTAGGTTTGTCTCCCAGCTCTGATACTTCCTAGCCAGGTAATGCTTAGAAAGTGTCTTTATTGCTCTGAGACTCAGTTTCCTTTTCTGAAAATGAGTGATATTTAAGAATGTTGTTGCAAATATTAAATTAAATGATGCTCGTAAAGCACATACAACAGTAGTTGGCATATGAGAGCACACAGTTAATGTTGGTCATTTATCATTATGACTAGGCATCTCTTTGTCACTGTAAGTCTCTAGATGGTCTAATGCTTGGATTTACTAATAACATTGATTGCCAAGCTTCTTGTTTCTCCCTCCTCTGAACCACCTTACAGATGCCTGCCAAGTAAAGCTTTCTAGTAAGTCTCTTCCATCATTTTACATCTCTGCTCAAAAACTTTCACGGGCTCCCTACATCAAGAAAAGGTCTGAATTCGTCAGACTAGCCAGAAGCACTGTGTATAGCCTGGCTCTGATCTGCTTTTCCAACTTTCTGCTCCAGCTAGACTGATGGCCCTTTTCTATGTATCACCCGTCTGATACATATTTCTATTTCACTTTTCATATACAACTACTAGGTACACAATAAGTGGTTAGAAACTATTTGCTAGTGTTATTTTTGCTCCGGCAGACAGCTATGGTCGAACCAGAGGAAAGGATTGCACAGAAACTCCAGTTTGAGCACAGTGGATGCTGGGAAATTCAGCAACAGTAAGAGGGGTAAGCTAAGGCCAGTAGCATGGAGCTACCATAATGAGCACCTCAGATGTGCTCAAGGAATATATACCATGTATTAAAGCTATTTTTAAATAATATCCCTAATGAAAGAGTTTAGAGAGAAATTCTCAGGTGAGAGGTCTCTAGGGCCCTAGAGGAAGGAAAGTCATAGTTGTATCCTTGACTAAATATTATTATCCCAACTGTAAATCTTATCCATTCAAGCTTCTCCCCATAGGGGCACCCACTTTAAGAAGAATTTATTTTGATTTATTTACACAAAGTAATCTTTCCTTCTAATCAACAAAAACTTCCGTCCCTATTCGCAAAACTGACTTAGAACTCACTGTTATGATGACTTGCTTCCTTTTGGTGCCACTGGGGTTTGGAGAGGACGTAGCATGGAGCAGAGTGTGCCTGGAATTAAGGAGAGGCCCAGAGTAGTGTGCTGATAACCCCTGAGTTTAGGGTGGAGTGACGGGCATTCGCTGAGTGTTTACCCCTAACTCTTCATTGAGGAAGTGAAGGGCAGCTCCCCTGACAATTTCCAAAATGAATATCTTCCTTCCAAGGATGTGATCTTCATTTTATGACAAGAGAAAAAGAACAGGGGAAAAAAAGGAATTTTACATCATGACAGGAAGTTTAGACAATAGCTTTCCCTTATGTAAAGCAGTTTTACCAGACACTTTCAACAAATAAATACAGCCCCAAATTTCAGACCCTCAAAGTTGAGTTCTCACTAGATAGCAGTCACAAATTGATGCCCCTTGAGTTAAATGCAACTCACAGAAATGTTTTGTTTGGTCAGTGTGGTTTTTTTTAAAAAATATTTTAATACCTTTATAGCAGATAAGTGTGTTGCAGTTTGACACAGTTCCCACCATTCCCTGTAGTCTAACAACCTCTAACATTTATATTATCCACCAGAGCCTTCCTAGAGGCATTTGAATTTGCAATTCCAACCAGAGTCTGCCTCTTTGAGGGGCCTCTTATGGATGGACTTAGGTGATACACTCAGCATGTGACCCTCACACATACCCTCATTTCCTTTCTACCTCTGTACATCATTTTCTTCAAGTTTCTATCAGTTTTATACTTGGTTCCTTCTCTGTGCAATATACTGCAGAGGTCCCTGGAGGCTGTTTTTTTTCAATCATGCAATGAGGAGAGGCCACCCCCACTTTACACTTCACACTCTGCTAACCTCAGCCCTCACTTTATCCACAGGGCTCAGCCAGATTGATGGGGCTTTAAGAAGTCAGTTCACACCGAAAAACCTAACTTTGAATGTACCATCAATAGCTTTTGGCTTGACAATATCCTAAGGAGAAGAAACTATCTTCTCTAAAAGGAGATGTAGAAGATGATAAACTGGAATCTGAGTTGTTCGCCATTTTCAGCCTGTCCTAAAACCTCTCCCCAGTTCTGTCCTACCACCTGCCTTGTCTGGCCCAAGAGACTGAAGCAGGCTTTGTTGCCTTGGGTTTCACCAGAACATTTCATGTTGAGTAAAATGCATGGCATTCCATGTTTTGGCCATGAGAGAGGAGAAAGGACAGAGTCAGCTTTTGACATAAACAAGACCCATCCAGTAAATAACCAGAGGAAGATGTTGGCAACATGCAATTAGCCAGCTGGTCATCCTCTATTTAAATCCACCCTCTTCTCTAAATGCCAAGTTTTGAAGAACTAAATATTTTAGCATACCAGGCATAGTTCAAAGCCAAATTTTGAACTATATTTTCATGTTGCCCCTGTCTCCTTAGCCAGTTGCACGTACAAACTATGGGTCAAGTGAGTTAATACCTCAAATAGAAGGGTGCTGAAACTTTTGGTTGGAGCCAGTTGTGAAGTCAGTAAAAACTTTTCTTGAACTCTAGCTCGAGAAGAAAACTTCTTGAGACAATTATCTTTGAGGCTAGAATGCTCAGAGCTCATCTCACAGTCTAGGATAGCTCCTTTGGTTAGACAAATATTTCCTTTATGCCTGAGTTACAAAAGATATGCTTCGTTATCGAAACAGACCCAAAGCATGCATGAAAACCACGCTGCACTTGACAAGACCCAGGTCTCATCTTTTTTGCCCTTGCAAATCCCAGTCTCCTGTTCGGAAGTCTGGGAAGTAAACAGTGTTTCCTGGGATTTTGATAGATCTACAGCCCAGGGCTCCCCCTTATTTTTTATTTTTTATTTTTTTCGGTACGCGGGCCTCTCACTGTTGTCAGCGGCCATAGCTCACGGGCGCAGCCACTCCGCGGCATGTGGGATCTTCCCAGACCTGGGCACGAACCCGTGTCCCCTGCATCGGCAGGCGGACTCTCAACCACTGCGCCACCAGGGAAGCCCTCCCCCTTCTTTTAGTTCAGCATTCCACATGTCACCTCCTCATCTTTCTCCTCAACTTGTAATGTAGTTACTTCAATTAAACTAAATGCAAATGATGTAGTCCTAATCAAAGCAAGAACATTTCAGCTCATTAATTTTTCTTTTCACCTTATGATATTCAAGTCTGAAAATCTCCATAAGTTTGGATATTCTTGGTCAAGAAATGGATAGTAGGGGGTCACAAACATAAAAGGCTTGAAGTGTCTTATCATGGAAATGTGAAAATTCTGTCTCACATTCTACTCAGGTTCAATAGTGAGCAGTTGATTTGTGACTTCAGGAAAAATGACTCTCCCAAAGGAATAGCATGAGGCAACCATTCCACTTTGGGGTATTCATTTACTGAGATCATTTCCAATTTTGTTATTATTAATTGCTCTTTACCATGAATAATAATTTTTTTTTTTTTTTTTTTTTTTTGCAGTACGCGGGCCTCTCACCACTGTGGCCTCTCCCGTTGCGGAGCACAGGCTCCAGACGCGCAGGCTCAGCGGCCATGGCTCACGGGCCCAGCCGCTCTGCAGCATGTGGGATCCTCCCAGACCGGGGCACAAACCCGTGTCCCCTGCATCGGCAGGCGGACTCTCAACCACTGCACCACCAGGGAAGCCAATAAACATTTTTTAAAGTTCTAGTTTCAAAGAGAAGCGATAACATGTCATCTTTTGCTCTTCAAACCCCAGAGCTAGACGTTGCATATAAAATGTCATGTATATCCTCTTAGGAGTATTTAGTCTCTGCCAAATATGCTATCAGTTCTTATGGGCTTTACGTGTCAGAAAAATACATGATTAGGACAACTGTACGGTGTAGCTCAGTGTGTTTCTCACAGAACATAGAGCCAACACATTTTTTTCTTTTATGATTCCCAGGAGAAAAATGCTTGTCTTTTTTCCTACCTACTTCTTTTCATGCCAGACTCTCTGATGTGGATCTGGGGTCAGACGCTAAGTAGATACCATGAGCCAAAGACAACCAGATACGCAAGTGATAAATAGCACGGGACAAGATGGGAGTCATTTGACACACTTCAGCAAATTACTCTTCTCCTTCACTAACCCCAAATTCCTCTCTCCCCGTGCCTGGCAACATCGCCCTATTTCTGAAACAGTTTCTTCCTTTCTTGTTCTTAGTGCCCACCTACTTGGCTCTCCTTGTTCCTGCCCAGTTGCACTGACCCAGACCCTCAGCTCCTGGCTACCTATGGCTGGTAGTGACCCAGGTACCCTCTCTGCCCAGTCGTTATATTATGTTGGGTACACGGGCAGGTTATTGCCACATCACTCGGTTTCAAATCCCCTATAGTTTCTGTTGTGGGTTGAATTGTGTCCCCGCCAAAAGATATATTCAAGTTCTAACCTTGGTACCTCTGAGTATGATTTATTTGGAAATAGGGTCTTTGCAGATGTAATCAAGTTAAGATGAGCTCATACTGAATTAGGGTCATACCGAATCCAATATGAATGATATCCTTATAAGAAGAAGGAAATTTGGACCCAGACACACAGAAGAGACACACACAGATTGAGAGCACCATTGTAAAGACAGAAGCGGAGACTGTATGGTATAGATGCCAGTCGAGGGATGCCCAGAATTGCCAGCCACCACCAGAAGGCAGGAGAGAAGCATAGAACAGACCCTTCCTCAAAGACTCCCAGAAGAAACCAGCCTTACTGACATCTTGATTTCAGACTTCTGGCTTCCAGGATTGTGAGGGAATACATTTCTGTTGCTTTGAGCCACCCAGCTTGCTGTACTTTGTCATGGCAACCCTAGGAAGCTCAGCTTCTCTCACACTTTAGGCGAATTGCTCAGCTCATTTAACAAATATTTATTCGGCACCTACCGTCTGCCAGGGGCTCTGCTAGGTGTTGTGAAGACCAGCACGAGTGAAACACAGTTTCTGCCTCTCTGACACTCTTATGCAGCCTCATTGGTGAAATGATGTCACGGGATACAGACAGTGATAGAGGCATGCACAGGGAGGACACTTACTCCAGCTCAAGGTTAAGGGGCACATCTGAAAGAGATAACACCTGAGAAGAGCCTTGAAGGATTCGCTTCCTAGAAGAAATCTGCAGGAGGCAGCCTCTCCTGTTCCACACCCACCTCTGAAAGCAGGCTCTTCCTGCAGCAAAAGTGTGTAAGTGGCAAGTTCAAGCCATGTTGTACCATAATATCATCTTCTCCAGGTGCTCTTCCACAGCCTGAAGTTTCTTGCCAGTTGGTTTCATGAGAAAAGAAAAAAATAAGTCTGTTTCTTGTTAGGTTTATGGGTAGGCATGGGGAGGAGCTATTTATTTTTTACCTTCTATATCTAGAGTTCATACAATTGGAAATATTAATGCAATAACATTTTTCTTTGTAGATATTGTTGCCCTTTAAAACACAAAATTCTTTGGATTAAATTCAAGAAGGTTAGGTGTAGGCTCTTTCAGAAAGGAGAGTTTATTGGGTCCTTCCCATTGCAAAAGTAATATAATATATAAAAAAGTAAAATAACTAAAAGAAAAGGTGATGCACAGATAATTAGGAAAATAGAAAACTAGAAAGATGATTTTAAAAAAATACTCTTAGTCCCACTATCTAGAGGCTATGATTGCATTAACATTTCAATGGATTTCCTACTAGTTTTTCATGCATAGTTTTTATTTTGTTTGTTTCTTTGTATTCTGTAAACAATCTTTATCCTGCCTTTTTCACACAGCATTATAGCATAAATATTTTCCCAGGACTTTAGAAACTCTTTGTAAACGTAATGTTAATGACTATAAAAAGTTTGGTTGCATAGATACCCATAGTTAACTTAACTGGGCTCTGTGTTGGCCGTTTAGATTAGATCATAACTTTTTAAATAGGCTTCAGATAAACTTAATGAGTTTTAAAATGGAGATTTTAAGTAATTTCATCATAGACACAGTCATGTGATGATACAAGGGCTATTTTATCATGAGGAAGTTGATTTTAAAACAAACAAAAGAAGACAAAGATGTTGACAGCCTCAGCAGCCATCCTCTCTGCCTCCCCACTTCCCCCCACGGTGTGTGCACGTGTGTGTGTGTGTGTGTGTGTGTGCGTGTGTGTATGTGTGTGTGCGTGTATGCGTGTGTGTGTGTGTGTGTGCCCATCTCACAGATTTCCCTTCGGTGGCTCTCTATTGCCCACTCTTTTGTGCCTTCATGTCCTACTTACCCCAGTTTCCTAGTCAGCTTGGCATGAAGAAATAAGTACTCTGGAGCAACACCCTCTCCTTGGGCTGAGTACTGATCAAGTCTCCCTGCCATTCTGGCCCGTGATGAGTGCATCAGTGTTAATTCAGTTTCCTGCTTTGTACCCCAAATCATACCCTGTGGGGTTCACTTGAGTTTTCCTTACTGCTAATCTGGCTCAGAACACTGGCAGAGCTTATATTCTTCCCAAGTCATCCTTCCCACCCACCTCAAGATGTTCCCTAATAAAGAACCTTTCTCATTCAAGTACCCTAGACAGTGTCTCACACACACACACCCACACACACACATTGATACAACTGAGCTTCTGCATCAGTCCCTATTTCTTCAGTTTCTCTTATAGTAACCTATGTCCACTGATGCCCTCCTAGCCCTTGGCCTGAACCGCAACTGCTACATGATACCCAGATTCCCTCACCTGTGCCTGGTACCTGGGCTTTTGAGAATCACATACTTGTGGGGATACCCTGCTACTAATTGAATCCCTTGAAGGGACCAGCCATTTGCCTGATTCGTGGCTAGAAATTACTGTGCTCCTTAGGTAAAACACCTTTGCCCCCCCCAGCTCAAACTTTGCTATTGGATAGGCTCACCCTTCCCCCCCTCTCCCAACATACCTCAATGTCCATCTTGCTGCACAGTGGGCAATGCTAACAGCAATTCCAGGCCCCTCCCCACCATTCTGACCAGCTGTGAATGAACAAGACAGCCTAACAACCACTTTGAAAAGATACTTGGGTACCAGTGCTACATACAGGTCAACCACCTATTCACAATTCCCAAAGGCAAAAAACTGACAACTCAGAATTCTTTTCATAACTCATCTGGCAGCAAAACCTGACTGAATTAGCTTCCTATGGCTGCTGTAACAAATTACCACAAACCTGGTGGCTTAAAACAATAGAGAT
The DNA here is from genome assembly GCF_039906515.1 of Pseudorca crassidens. NCBI lineage: Eukaryota > Metazoa > Chordata > Mammalia > Artiodactyla > Delphinidae > Pseudorca > Pseudorca crassidens. The sequence goes on from NC_090301.1 coordinate 32,177,121, forward strand.
GTATTCTCTCACAGTTCCAGAGGCTAGAGTCCAAAATTAGTTTCACTGAGCCAAAATCAAGGTGTCAGCAAGGCCACACTCCCTCCTGAGGCTTGAGGGGAAAATTCGTTCCTTGCCTCTTCCAGCTTCCGGTGGCTGCCAGCATTCCTTGACTTATGACTGCATCAGTCCAACTTCTGCCCTCATGGTCACATCACCTTCTCTTCCATGTGTATCTGACCTCCCTGCGCCTTCCTCTTATAAGGACACATTTGATGACATTTAGGGCCCACCCAGATAATCCAGGTTAATCTCACATGTCTAAATCCTTAACTCAGTCACGTCTACAGATATCCTTTTTACTACCAGGTAACATTTACAGGTTCCATGAATTAGGACATGATATCTTTGGGTGGCCATTATTCAGCCTACTATATGGATGTAAATGAAAATGAAGCTATTTATGATCTATATTTATCCCTTCTAATATGAATAGTCATGTCTTGCTAAAAAAAAAAAAAAAAAAAAAAAAGTCCATGTGTGACATTACAGGATGCTGCCTTAGACCTCAGTAGGGTTAAGTAATATGCCAGATGGGCACTATTTTTCCTTTCTAAAATCAGAAAAATGCTGCTTCATTCTGACACCTGTTTGGCCACAAAGTTTCAGATAAAAGTTTGTGCACCTGTTTCAAGTCCACGTTGTCTGAAGCATGACATAAAGTAGGTAGTTCTGAGTTACCCTGTCTCAAGAACAGAGGTCCTTGCCATCAACATAGCATCGTGTAGCCCTTTCACATTCGCCATCTCAGTTACCCTGCGCATCAATCCTGTAAGGCAAGCAGTGCAGGTATCATTACCCCTGTTTAGAGGTAGGACACTCGAGGGGTTGAGTATCTTGCCCAAGGTCCCATAGTTTGTCAGTAGCAAGGATTAGAGCCAGAATCCGTGGTTTTGATTTTCAATGCAGCATTTCCAGTTCATCAGAACTGCCTCCCCATAGAGAGACAACATGAAGTGAATTACTCTTGAAAGCATGCAATTTGAATATTTTTACTGGTGAAGCTTAGAAATAGCACTTTGAATCCTGTCAAATGATGATTCAGATAGGCCCTGAGCCAAGATCAAACAGAGGAGACAGGAAAGGTATGAGAAAATATTGTCTAGGAGCCAAAGGCAGCTATGAAGGCTACATTGCTTATTGACTTGCCTTTTTATTTCTCTGTATTATTTGACTTTCTATGTACACATTGCCTAGTTTTGCAATTCAGGAAGAAAAATCTGCATTCCTATGGAAATTCACATCATGTTACAGGCAAGTTGACACATCATTTATGAAATGAGGATAATGGTGCTTCCTTTGCAGGATTATCATGAAAGTTAAATGCATGTGAAGTGCCTGATGAGACTTAATAAACATGCATTCCCTTCCCTCCTCCCTCTGCCACTTTCCCCTCCTCTCCCACTAGTCGCAGTTCAAGGAATCAACGCCATAAAGCCGAGTCTTCTGAGACTGTCCATTTCAACATCCCTACCTCCCAGGAGGCTGAACCTGTGTGTAACCTGGCAGCCCAGCTTCCACAGCCTAAGTCCTGACCAGTACCATTTTGCACACAATGCCATTTGGAGCCTACATGCATCCCTGCCAGCCCCGGGCAGGAGCCAAAGTGTAATCCTCTCATTTCATCCCTCTCCTCCCCGTCTTTACATCCCCATCACCCATGGTATTCTACGTCTTTTGTACATGAAACTAAATGAAAAGTTAGAGTGGATAGCATGCCGAGAAAGTCTATGTCTTAAACAAGATGAGGATTTTATACAGTGTTATCAGCTCTTTTCTTTTCTTCAAGCCCTTTATTATTCTTTAATTACAAGGTATATCATCTAGTAGCATGTTGTTTAGTCTCCACATGTTTGTGCTTTTCCCATTTTTCTTCTTGCAATTGATTTTTAGTTTCAAACCACTGTGGTAGGGGTGGGGGGAGACTTGATATAATTTCTACCCTCCTAAATTTGTTAGGACTTATTTTGCAGCCTAACATGTGATCTATCCTGGAGAGCATTCCATGTGAACTTGAAAAGAATGTGAATTCTGCTGTTTTTGGTTGGAATGTCCGGTAGATATCTATTCAGTCCAACTGGAATATTGTGTCATTTAAGACCACTGTTGCCTTATTGATTTTCTGTCTGGATGACCTATCCATTGATGTAACTGGGGTGTTAAAATCCCCTACAGGGCTTCCCTGGTGGCGCAGTGCTTGAGAGTCTGCCTGCCAATGCAGGGGACACGGGTTCATGCCCCGGTCCGGGAAGATCCCACATGCCGCGGAGAGGCTAGGCCCGTGAGCCATGGCCGCTGAGCCTGCACGTCTGGAGCCTGTGTTCCACAACGGGAGCGGCCACAACAGTGAGAGACCCACGTACCACAAAAATAAAATAAAATAAAATAAAAAAATCCCCTACAATTATTGTATTATTGTCAATTTCTCACAATGTGTAAAATCTAATCAACATTAGCATCAAATTTCCATGATCTCCTTGACTCTAATCTGCACATCCATTCCAGCCAAGTATCACTGACTCCAATGGCCTCATCCAAGGTCCTGTCACCACCTGCAACTGCTTCACCTCTGAAGTCTTGAGCACTCAACTCCAGAGCTCTCCTTATCATCCAGTTCTCTCATACCTGCACTCCAGTTCCATATGCTCTTCCTTGAGTTCAGCTGAGAGTGGGTCAACCCCTTGGGGGCATCACTTCTCTCCCTATCTAATCTCCAGGCTTACAGTCCATAGAGGATTACCTACTTTACTCTGTTACCTGCACTGCTCTCCCTTACACACCTGTTTCTTCTGACATCAGCACTGCATGTTCTACCCCAGGTAATTTACACAGACTATCTCCTCTGCCTGCTACCTGGGCTGCTAACTTCTCCTGGGGAAAGAAAAATCACAAAACTGCACAGATTTTTGCTATTCAGCATTCATGTTTGAACAAACTCAGCTTTGCCCTTGTGCCACGAGACAATTCTTTCAACTGTCTCGATCAGCAGCCCTTGCGTTCTCTACTAAGCAGTTACTCCAAAGTTTCAACACTCCCCTTAAATCCCCAAGCCACATTTTTCTCCCTTCACTCTCGGCACATAGCTTTATCTCCTCATTGAAAAAAAAATTTTAAGCAATCACAATTTGCCTCAACATCCCAATTACAAATGTGTCCAAATTTGCCACTATCTCCAGCTTTGGAAAATGAATCACCTCACCTCTGGTTCAAGGTCAATCCCTCCACCTGTCTGTGCTCTGGACCCCAATCCTCTTCTTGCATCGTCATTTAACCATTCTCTCTTGTACCTTCCACTTTCCCTCTCTGGTAGCTCCTTCTTGCAGCCATTAAATATTCTCTAACGCCTTCCATTTAAAAATTTGACTCTAAATTTGACCCTAAATCCCATTCTAACTGCTGTCCTTCCTCTTGCTTTCCCTTCTGAGCTAAGCTTCTTGAAAAAGTCATTACACTCCTCACTCTACCTCCACTTCCTACCTCTCATCACTTTTCAACCTTCTTCAATAGGAATCTGTTCTATCTGATGCCACCAATGACCTCTATATTTCCAGGCCCAACAGACACTTTCCAGCCTTTAACTCCCAGGACTTCTCTGATACATTTAACATCAGATCAAATGTCCTTTAGGAACCATTGGCCACTCCATCTTTCTGAAACTCTCTACTCCCTTGATTTCTGTGGAAATATAAATTTGGGAGTAATCAACATTTAAATGGTCATTAATGACCAGTGGTGAAAAGGATGACCTTATCCTCAATGGTGTCTAGAGAAACGATCTGGCCAGAGGAACCCTGTACAATAGAGAGCCCACTCTAGCCCTCTGTCATCCCCTTCTCACAGGCTGAAGAGTCTGCAAGGCCTATGGAGTGTATCAACTTGAAATCCATAACCTGCCCAAGACCAGGATCCTGGCACACCCTCCCCAGATAGCCTTCCAAGGCTTGTACAGTCCTGTTGCCCAAATCCTGAAGGCTGACTGCACCATTAGGATGCTCACACCTAGGCCTGAGGGGTGGCGGGGGCAACTGTTTACAGCAGTGTGGGCAGAGCTTGGATATGCAGGTTGGGGTGGCCACACGTTTGCATATAAGGTTCTTCATAACATGACTGCAGATATTAGAAGAAAAGTGGTAAGCCATGGCCATGGCTGTTTCTCTCCATGCTGCCACATTCCAACGTGGAACTCAAGGAGCAGGAGAATTCCAGGTTATAGTGAAGCTATATTTTCCAAGATAGAAAAGTAAAACATACATTATTTAACAGTTTGTTAGCTTAATTTATAACTTTTAAATATTTAAACATGTAGTATGTGGCCTCCATTTGTACTCTTCTCCAACACCACAAATGTGAAGAGTAGACCTGTGTGGGAGCTGAGTGTTCATATTTACCAAAGGCAGCAACTAACTTTCATGAATTTAGATGCCACCTCCAGTGGATCCAGAGCACCTGACTGGGGAACTGCATTGAGAGTCAGCAAGGAGGAATTCCTGGAGCGATTAGTGATGCCTGCCCTGGGCACACCTAACACTTCCTCGACCTGTCACACCTCCTCATTTCATGTAGGAGAAAATGGAAGTCAAGAGCAGTTAAAATGCTTTCCCACTCTAGTGAGGGGCAGGGTAGCACCTGGATTCAGGTGCTCTGACTCCAGATCTGTTCTTGTAATACTGGAGGTAGGACATCCTCATCCTCAAAAGACATATGAAGAAAGGTCTTCCCAGGTTGCCCACAGAGCTCCTGGGCTTGTGTGCAGAAAAAGGATATAAGAGAATGGAATAATCAGTTCAAAAAGATGTCATCTGAGAAAAATGCAATTAGGGATTTTCTAACAAAGCCAATTGTGTTCTGAATTACTGAGAAATTATTCTGGTTTAATTTTAATGAAAAGGATATGAACAATCAGTTTGGAGACAAAAGGAAATATTTTACTAGCAAGACTGAGTTTGAGGAATCTAAATGGGGATAAACTAGTTGGGTCTTCTCAATGGACTATCTTAAGGGGACAGACGTAAGCTAATACTTAATATTACTCTTGTAACAGGTCATTGGACATAAGTGGCAAACATTAAGTGAATGAAAGAGGTGACTGATGTGGTCTGGAACCTGCATCTGTGGTTGACTAGCTGCATGGCCTTAGACAAAATAACTCCCTTAATTACTTTAAACTTGAGCTTTCTCACTTATAATACAGGGGCAATCATATCTAGTTTATATTGCTGTAACAATCAGAGATAATAATGAGATAGAAGACATAAATGCAGAGAGCAGGCATTTGTGTCATTATCTATGTGGACTGTATCATTCATCCAGTCATACTATGACCCTTGACTGAGCATCTATTATGCACCAAGCTCAACTGTGCTGTGGGCCCTACTTCACCGTCAAAGGGAAGAGAAACAAAGCCAGATACCACCAAGTACCCACCCAACCCAACTACCATCCTCTTTTTGCACATTCAGGCCTGTCACCCCTGGAAACCAGGTTAGTTCTGAGAATGTTTCCAACCTTCTTCATGGGAGTGTGACAAAACCTCTGAGGACCATTGCAACAGATAGCGCTTTGTTTAGTTTAAGAGGCAGTTCAGTGCAATGGTTAGACACACTGTGCAGCCGATGGCATGCACAACTTTCAGCTGTGCCACTTACTAGCTGAGTCAGTTACTTAACCCCTCTGTACCTCAGCCTCTTCTTCTTTGAAATGGGAATAATAATAGTGTCTCTTCATAGAGTTGATGTGAGGTCTAAAGAAATTAATTTATGTTAATGTAGCTAAGACAGGGCCTGGCAAATGCTCAGTGCTATATAAATATAATTATCATTATTTAAATCTCCACTCATCATTGACATCTAAGATTATTTTCCTATTTCCATTGCAAACATGGGCCTGTGCATTTGGAACTGTTCCTGCACTGGGAGTTGCTTAGAAGAAGTGTGGTGTGAAGAACCTCAAACTATTGGCACTACACAGGTAAGTAAATTATAGGTTCTTAGGAAAATTCCAGTGCGCACCCTGGCACCACTTAACACAGGGTCTAGCTTACATACAACAACCTGTTTCACCCCCCAAGTCAACCTAGTAATTCCCCTTCAGTCTCAAGGTTGAGAAAAACAACCACATGTTTAGAATGAAAATACTCTTTCCAAATCCTTTGAACCAATGATTTCCCTTCTGGAGAACCATCCTAAGGTAAATTACCATTTAAGAGAAATTGAGGGACTTGCCTCGTGGTGCAGTGGTTAAGAATCTGCCTGCATCGGGCTTCCCTGGTGGCGCAGTGGTTGAGAGTCCGCCTGCCGATGCAGGGGACACGGCTTCGTGCCCCGGTCCGGGAAGATCCCACATGCCATGGAGTGGCTGGGCCCATGAGCCGTGGCAGCTGAACCTGTGCGTCCGGAGCCTGTGCTCCGCAACGGGAGAGGCCACAGCAGTGAGAGGCCCGCGTACCGCAAAAAAAAAAAAAAAAAAGAACCTGCCTGCCAATGCAGGGGACACGGGTTCGAGCCCTGGTCTGGGAAGATCCCACATGCCACGGAGTAACAAAGCCTGTGCACCACAACTACTGAGCCTGCGTGCCACAACTACTGAAGCCTGTGGGCCTAGAGCCCATGCTCCACAACAAAAGAAGCCACCTCAATGAGAAGCCTGTGCACCGCAACAAAGAGTAGCCCCCACTCGCCACAACTAGAGAAAGCCCGCACACAGCAACGAAGACCCAATGAAGCCCAAAAATAAATAAATAAATTTATTAAAAAAAGAGAGAGAGAAAATAACTCTCCCAAAATATTTTTAAAAAAAGAAAGAGAGAAATTGAAAGATATGCATACAAGCATCTTTGTAACAGGAATTAAAACTGAAGCTTCAACTCAGGCACAAAGATACAAGTGTTGCTGCATTCCAAAGGAAGTATGAGTCCATATGCAAATTATTTTTAAGGATTTAAGTAAAAACTGGTTACATAACTCTTTTAAATTCTTGACTCACATTGGAGATGTTAAAGGGCTGAGAGAGAGTGGGGAGAAGGAGGGTTTGGAGAAAGACCATCTTGGGGAGGAAATTGTGCTGTGGGTCCCTCTTCCACCCCAAAGGAGGAGGTGGTGCTTCCCCTTCACCTCAAACCCCAGAGGGGGTTCAAAGGGACCATTTTAAAAGCATGTTTAGGAAGGAGTGGGGCTCCGGGACAATTGTAGTGATGGATGCTCTGGTTGAGAACTGCTCTCAGAGGCCATCCCTTATTCAGTACACAAGGGTCTGGATCCCTAACCCTGATGAAGTGTGACACTCAGCTGAATTAACCAAGGACTACCAGACAGGTTCTAGAAAATGTCCAGAAGCAAATTCAGTCCATATAACTACCTTCTGCCCTTTCATCTGGGTCTTAGAGACCCTACCTCAGACAGAGAAAGTGGAATGGACTGACCTGTACCCCTGCTTCTCTGGAACATTGTTGTGGCACCCCCATTCTCCCATCTTCCTTTTCTAAATCATTGCTTTTTAAAAAATAAAAATAAAAAGCTTGGGGCTTCCCTGGTGGCGCAGTGGTTGAGCGTCTGCCTGTCGATGCAGGGGACACGGGTTTGTGCCCCGGTCTGGGAGGATCCCCCATGCCGCGGAGCGGCTGGGCCCGTGAGCCATCTTCGCTGAGCCTGCGCGTCCGGAGCCTGTGCTCCGCGACGGGAAAGGCCACAACAGTGAGAGGCCTGCGTACCGCAAAAAAAATAAAATAAAATAAAATAAAAAGCTTGGTATGTTTAGCTATGTTTGTTCATTTGTCTTATTTTTTATATTCCACATATAATTGAAACCATACATTATTTGTCTTACTCTGTCTGACTTATTTCACTTAGCATAATACTCTCTAGGTCCATCCATGTTGTTGCAAATGGCAAGATTTTACTCTTTTTGATGGGTAGTAATATTCCACTGCATACATATACTACATCTTCTTCATTCATTCATCCATTGATAGGCACTTATGTTGCTTCTGTGTATCAGCTATTGTAAATAATGCTACAATGAACGTAGGGGTGCATACATCTTTTCTAATTCATGTTTTCATTTTCTTCAGATAAATGCCCAGGGGTGGAGTTGCTGGATTGTATAATAGTCCTATTTTTCATTTTTTGAGGGATCTCCATACTGTTTTCCATAGTGACTACATCAATTTACATTCCCACAAGCAGTGCACAAGAGTTTCCTTTTCTCCACATCCTCACCAACACTTGTTATTTGCTGTCTTTTTGATCATAGCCAGAGGTGTGAGGTGATAGCTCATTGTGGTTTTGATTCGCATTTCCTTGATTATTAGTGATGTTGAACATCTTTTCATATGCCTGTTGTCCACCTGTATGTCTTCTTTGGAAAAACGTCTATTCAGATCCTCTGCTCATTTTTCAACTGGGTTGTTTGGGGTTTTTTTGAGGTTGAGTTTTATGAGTTTTTTGTATATTTTGGATATTAACCCCTCATCAAATACATCATTTGCAAATGTCTTCGCCCATTCAGTAGGCAGCCTCTTCATTTTGTTGATAATTTCCTTCACTGTGCAAAAGCTTTTTAGTTTGATGTAGTGCTGTTTGTTTATTTTTGTTTTTGTTTCCTTTGCCTGAGGAAACATATCCAAAAAAATATTGTTAAGCCCCATGTCAAAGAGCATACTGCCTATGTTTTCTTCTAGAAGTTATATGGTTTCAGGTATTACACTTAGGTCTTTAATCTATTTTGAGTTTATTTTTGTATGTGGTGTGAGAAACTAGTCCTGTTTGATTCTTTTGCATGTAGCTGTCCAGTTTCCAAATACCATTTATTGAAAAGGCTGTGTTTTCCCCATTTTATATTCTTGCTGCCTTTGTCATAGGATAATTGCCCATATAAGTGTAGGTTCATCTCTGGGCTTTCTATTCTGTTCCATTGAGCTATGTGTCTGTTTCTGTGTGGGTATCATACTGTTTTGATTACTATAGCTTTGTAGTATAGTCTGAAGTCAGGGAATATGATTCCTTCAGCTTTGTTCTTCTTTCTCAAGATTGTTTTGACTATTCAGTGTCTTTTACATTTCCATACAAATTTTTAAAATTATTCTACTTCTATGAAAAAAGCCCTTGGTATTTTATAAGGATTGCATTGAATCTGTAGATTGCCTTGGGTAGCATGGTCATTTTAACAACATCAGTTAATATTAATTCTTCCAATCCATAAGCACAGCATATCTCTCCATCTGTTTGTGTTGTCTTCAATTTCTTTCATCAGTGTCTTATAGTTTTCCAAGTACAGGTTTTTTACCCCCTCAGTTAGATTTATTCCTAGGTATTTTATTATTTGTGATGCAATTGTCAATGTGATTGTTTTGTTCATTCCTCTTTCTGATAGTTCATTGTTAGCATTGTTAGGTTTCTGTATATTAATTTTGTATCCTACAACTTTACCAAATTCTTTGATGAGTTCTAGTAGTTTTTGGTGGCATCTTTAGGATTTCCTATGTGTAATATCATGTCATCTGCAAACAGTAACAGTTTTTTTTTGTTTTTTTTGTTTTTTTTTTTTTGCGGTACGCGGGCCTCTCACCGCTGCGGTCCCTCCCGTTGCAGAGCACAGGCTCCGGACGCACAGGCTCAGCGGCCATGGCTCACGGGCCCAGCCGCTCCGCGGCATGTGGGATCCTCCCGGACCGGGACACGAACCCGCGTCCCCTGCATCGGCAGGCGGACTCCCAACCGCTGCGCCACCAGGGAAACCCAAACAGTAACAGTTTTACTTCTTCCTTTGCAATTTGGATTCCTTTTATTTGTTTTTCTTGTCTAATTACTGTGGCTAGGAAGGACTCTGATACTGTGTTGAATAAAATTGGTGAGAGTGGGCATCCTTGTCTTGTTGCTGATCTTAGGGGAAATGCTTTTAGCTTTTCACGAAACATAACAAAACAGATAGAGTCAAACAGATGGTTGCCAGAGGGGAGGGGAATGGCGAAAGGAGAGAAATAAATGAGGGAGATAAGAGGTACAAACTTCCAGTTCAATATAAATGAGTCACAGGTATAAAAAGTACAGTGTGGGGAATATAGTCAATAATTATGTAACATATTTGTATGATGACAGATGGTAACTAGACTTATCATGATTGATCATTTTGAAATGTACAGAGACATCAAATCGTTATGTCATATAAGAGGAACCAACATAGTGTTGTAGGTCAATTATACTTCAAAAACAAACAAACAAACTCATAGAAAAAGAACAGATTTGAGGTTACCAGAGGTGGGAGTTGGGGGAGGGGGAACTGCATGAAGGCAGTCAAAAAGTATAAACTTCCAGTTATAAGATAAATAAGCACTAGAGATGTAATGTACAACATGATATACACAGTTAACACTGCTGTGTGTTACATATGAAAGTTGTTAAGAGAATAAATCCTAAGAGTTCTCATCACCAGGAAACATTTTTTTCTATTTCTTTAATTTTGTATCTCTATGAGATGACTGTGTTCACTAAACTTATTGTAATCATACCATGATGTATATAATTCAAATCATTATGCTGTACACCTTAAACTTATACAGAACTGTATGTCAATTATATCTCAAAGAAACTGGAAGAAAATAAGAGGTAATAAAATTGAAAAAAATAATAAAAATTAAAAGGTTGGTTTGCGCTCCCTGAAGTTCAGAGTACAAGGCACCGGCTCCTAACTCACACTTGACTCATATTTGAGAACGTTGTAGTGACTGGCAGCAGGATAGCGAGTTTAGTCTGGGAGGTAATGCAATAGATCAAATGTGCATGTGCGTTCATCTCAGGAACCCAATGCAGAACTGTCTCCCTGAGGTCATGTTGAAAGGGATGCCGCATGGGTGGCAATGTTAGAACCCCAACAGAGAGATTCTCAATGGACTTAGGCCATAGATTTTACATCCAAGTACCCAGGACTGTATGTACTATGCTTGAAATAACTTAAATTAGGAGCCAAAATAAAATATGGCAATTCTATAATACATACATTTTTATAATACTATAACTGGAGAAAGAACGACCGACTTGGAGAAGGAACCTGAATCTGATGAAAACACAGAGAGCTGTACCATTCCATACCACTCTCCCTGGGAGAGAGCATGTCGGTTTTGCACCCTAGCAAGAGTAGTGAGAATGTTTCTTACCCAAAAGGGCCCCCAATCCACCCACAGAGTTTGGAAATCTAGGTCAACCAGCATCACCCTACCACCTCGCTGTCTCTGTTTTATCCTGCTTCCTTTCCTGCCTTCTTCATCTATACCCCAGGCACAACTGGGGGTACCCAAGGGCACTGCTCAACCTAGCAATCAAGAAGCCCCTGCCCCCCACAGTCATGCAGCCTAGCCTGGGCCACTTCTCCCCCGGTCTTCTCCCTTGTTCAGTGTTTGCAAACTGTGTTCTGTGAACCATTAATTCCAAGACATGCAATTCCTATTAACACATTAAATATGTTTAATGCCTTGCAGAAAAAGTAATTCCTTGAAATGTATTCAACCTAGGATTTCCACACTTTTTTTTTTTTTTTTTTTTTACCATAAACAGTGGTTAAAAATACAAAAGAAAACAAAATTCAGCAGTTCAGCTTCTTGCCTCTCGCTGTTCCGGCCGTGCTCTCCGATCCGCGTCATCATGCCTCGCAAAACTGTAGAAACCAGGACTTTCTGCTTACAGCCAGGCAAAAGGACACCAAGTGACGCCAAGAAAAATAAGGATAATGTGAGGTTTAAACTTCGATGCAGCAGATAACTTTACACCTTGGTCATCACAGACAAAAAGAAGGCAGAGAAGCTGAAGCAGCCCCTGCCCCCAGGTTTGCCAGTGAAGGAGCTGAAATGAACCAGGCACGCTGATTTGAACTGTATTAACATTTTAAAAATTAAAAAAATAAATTAAAAAATCATCATTTCAAGAAACTAGTGTTCTGGGGAATCCTGTTTGGGAAGTGCTACCCTGATTTTCAATTCAAATATTATTACTATGGAACTGGATGGCTCTGGGAGACCACTCCATTCTTTCTAGCAAGACTTCCTGACATAAATCTTGCTGCTTTGCCCCTTAATAGAAAACAGAGGAGGCTCACCCCACCCATTTTAGCCAGAGATAGCTAAAATGAAGGAAAAATAGAACTTTGATTGAAGGATGCATCCAAGTCAGAGGACTTTTAGAAGCAAAGTTATAGCTTGGAGAGTTTCTCTGGACTTTGTTACTTTACACCTCAATGCTTTATCATTTTGAGGGCGATTTCTCCGCTATGCCTTGGGTAGATGCCACTCTTTGTCTTTTTGAAGTCCAAAGTTGTAATGCCTTAAAATGAATGCTGTGACTGATACAAACCTAGGCAGCAAGAGCAAGATGTGTAAGAAGAAGGGAAAGGAATATCTATCTAACCCTACAAATTCAGGCAGAGAGATCTCCCTGTTCCTTAAAGTTGCCTGGAAGTAGGGACTCCCTAGCTCCCTTCCTATTAGCAAAGCTGCAAGGAGTCATCTCCAAGGCCAGTTAGCTACACAGAAAGCCTTCAGAGCCACTAACACAGTGGTTCATCTGGTGTGGGCCTAGGTCCTTTTCTCTTTGCCGAATAATCTCCCACAGGGATGCCACCCAGTGACCTGAGGTCCTCTGCAGGATTGACATACCACTTGGGATTTCATCACACACACCTAAACCTTAACCCTCCTGGTACACAACTTCATTCCTCCTGATCAAAAGTGGCCAAGCCTTGTATCCTCTCACATAGTGAGAATCTTGTTGTTGTTATTTTATGTTTGTTTTTTTGGGGGGTAGGTATAATTTCACTACATAATGATTGAAACTTTCTTCTTATACGTGTGCAATATTTATTTCACCCAATTTTATGTTTCTCAAATACTAATCTCTTAAAACACTGACTTTATCTCCATGTTCCCACTTTTGAAACTGAGCAGGGAAACTCCCGAATGCTAAGCATTAGCAGATAAACTCTTACATCCAGAGGGAATCGAAGACATTTTTAAGACCAGCTGGAAACCATTTCATAAATGTGTGGGAAGTGTTTCCTTTTATAATCTATATTTCACTTTAGAGCTATGTGACTGATAGTGGCAAGAAGTGCGTGGTTTAAAACACAGTAAGTGGAGAAGAAAATACTGTGACCAGAGGAAAAAAATATGTTATATTAGAAAAAAACACCAAAGGCATAAATAATATATTGAGACGGTCACTCAATGTGAGCGTCCAAGTCACTCAGTTACTAAAATCATTCATTATTTATGGACCCATTTTTACAAACCATTGTTCTCCCACCTGTGTTCTGAATGAATGATGCTGCCCTTCTTGTGCTGCTTTGGTTGATTCAGAACTTCAGTAATTTTCCTAAAGGAAAAAAATCAAACTCATAAAAAATGTTCGCTGACTACCTGGCAGAGGGCCTGAGACCATATTCAGGATGTGATATAACACATTTATTTGACTGCTATCTTTTTCAGCACACATTGGAACTCTCCAGAATTGGTTTATGCCTCCATTCCAAACCCTGTTGACACAGCTCTTTCCTAGGTCCTCTGAGGGAGTTAAAGTATCCACTGCCGGAGTCTTACCCAAGGAAACAGACAATACAAGTGAATAGATCCAAATGGAAACAGTCTAGCATGAAGGTCATGTGAGAATTCACCTTGATGCAAAGGGAGCCTCTGAGAACAGTCCCAAGTAAATCACGCCTGAGGCCACAGAACAGAAAGGCGCAAAGACTCAAAACTGAATATGCTCGTATTGCGTGTTTTAGTAAACCAATTAAAATACACCCTTAGAAGCAAAGGGAAGGAGACGGGGTAAGTGAATACACTTAGAGAAAGGTGCAAGTTAATGGAAGGACCACACTCACATCTCCTCTCTCTCTCTCTCTTTCCAGACTTCCCCATGGATGGTGTGATTATGAGGACCAGAGATTCGGATGCAGCAAGGGGGACCATAGACAGAAGGTGCCCTGAGCTGGTGCCACACACTTACTATCTCAGAGAAACACAGGGGCAAGTTCACCTGGCTACAGCCATAGCTTCCCAATAACTGCTGAGAAGCTCTGGGGTTTATGTTCATTTCTTGGGCAAAGGACATGTGGGACCAGAATGGGTATCACCAATGGGTGGCCAACTTGGGGATGACATAGCTGTCTGCCCAGAGGTGGCATGATCATGACCCGACCTCTTCATCCCTTTCTATCTATAAGCAACAAGCTTGTCTTTTCCCATAGATATTTTATTTATTCTATCTTTCTTTAACATGTTTTAAAGACTGCTAACTTACTATCTGTATGTGACACATCTTGTGAATTCTGCTTGTCTCGCAAACTATTTCCTTACTCATCATCTGTATATAACAGCCTAGGAGTTCCACCAACATCTCATAAGTTACTAGCTTACTTTCTATGCATATTCAGTATTTCTTGTGAGCTTTATCCTTCCCATTTGCTTCCTTGTCTTCTACAGCAGAATGGAACATATAGAATCAAATGTAGAGGCTATGAGAAGTACGGCAAATGGACTTTCTCTTGTGCCTTTCAACAGAACACACAGGGAACAACACGAGAGACAGTGAAATACTAAGCATTGTCTTCAGCCTTCTCTTATATTTTACAAACTTCGATTCCTTCCAGGAGTGCATGAATAATTATTTTAAGTGTATTTTGAGTATTGGTCTTGGGGGCTTGACCTAAATCAGGGAAGACTGATTACCCTATAAAATCCCCGGAACCATGAACTATTTCAACTCCATTTTGGGGTCATTTAGTTGAGCACATGCAAAAGACAACCCTTAAGCTAATTTCTCCTCAGAAAAGTCACTTAGAATGAATCAGCCGTGTAGCTAGAAAAGAAGCCTGGGAACATCACCCCACTGAGACAAGGTATAGAATTACCAGTGTAGAAGCTGGCAAAGCGAATGCTCAAGTGATCAAAGGACTCGGCAGTCCTTGCACTGGGATGCCAGAAACAGAATCCATGAGATGGAAACTCAGTCAAAGCACCTGCTGACACCTAATCTCCTGTATATGGCCATTTGCGCAAGAAGGGCAGGATAAGATACAGAAAGAAAGAAAGGTAAGGAAGACCTCTGACCTGTTTCAAAGGGGTCCCCTCAAAGCTTAGCTTTCTCCAGTATGGCACAGAGAGTGAGTCCACCCCCAGTCTCTGAAGACACATGCACAGAGGGTCAAATCCCAACTCTTTAACCTTACTAGCTGCATGAGCTAAGCAAATTACTTAACCTCTCTGAGCCTCAGTTTCTCCATTTATAAACTGATCATTATAATTACACCCACTGTAAGGCTTACGGTGAGGATTAAATGAAATGATTTACCTAAAGGGTGTGGTACACTAGAGCCTAGCACATGCCATTCAGATGGTTGCTGCAATCATCATTATTACAATTGTTGTTGCTATTATTATTAGCCAGGCCAGCCTTAGAGTGAGAATTATATTATTTTAGGAGCAGTGCTCCCAAAATACTGGATAATGTCCTAATGTCTTCAATGGAATACAGTCTTCTATTTTAGAATTGGTGTAGGATCTTAAAATGAGACTTTCTCCTTGGAATTGTGACATGTTGATTTAAATTCACACAAAGTCTTAGATGTCTATGGCAAATTCCTTTTCTGTTGGAGGTTTTGAAAAGGATAGGATAAGAAATAGAAGATACCTGAAGAAGAAGAGAGTGAGAGTGGGAAGACTGGCAACTCATCGAGTTGCACGGGCTTTGAAATCAAACAAAATGGGGTTTGGTTCCAGACTCAATCACACCAGCGTCGGTGTGACCCTTTGTAACCTCTCTGAACCCCTAAGTCCTCATTTATAAAATGGGGATAACTATGGTACCGACCTCCTGGGGCTCTTTAAGTGTTCAAAGAGATACAGCATATAAAGCACATTGGCTGACATTTACATTCTCATTAAGGACCATAAACCTGCACGTTTACAATGCTGCCTGGAACTGACTTGTTTTCTCGCATTGGGTTCTCCCTCCTGGCTAGTGCTGGCTTTCCTACAGACCATGAACAGAAAGATCAGAGATTCTTAAGATTAGATTTCTGTGTGGAAGAAACAGCAAAGAGAAGCTGTATGTTGATGATGCAATTTAGCTAAGAAATCTAGACACTATCACCCTGCTACCGCTGCCAGGAGATAGCTAAAGCCTCTCTAGCCCTGGATGAAATTCCAGACTGGAAGTCTTCAGTTCATCCAGACCTGGGTGACCTTCCTAAGCCTTGGATTTCCCGGGACTGCAAAATTCACCTAAGGTCAGGCTGGTTAGCAGATAGAGCTGAGAGTTCTGCTCTGCTCTGGAGTCTGGAGTCTTCTCTGAGCCTCTGGGTCTTTCTCAAGAACCTGGGCTCTGCTGAAGCACTACAATTTCAACTGGTCCCCCAGATCCTTGGGGCCATCCCTGAGCCCCCAGGGCTGAGCCCGGGAGAGGGAGGGCAGGCAAGAGCTCTCAGCGCTCTTGCACAGCTAAGTTTTCTGGGTCTACCACTTTCTCGCCACTGATGTGTTCCTGCTCAGGTCCCTGGGAGACAGGAGATGGTGCCCCACAGATCTGGGGAATTGAAGCTTTCCTAGTAGCTCAAATTTAAAAAGAGAGGATGAGCTCTACAGTCTGAGAATTCCAACATTGGAGGGAAGGAGTGAGGAATAGGTAGGAGAGGCATCTAGTCAACAAAGTTCTCTTTAAAAAATAATGAAAATTATTAACAGTTTATATGGTGCTCACTGTGTGCCTGGCAGTGTTCCAAGGGCTTACTTCATTTAACCCTCACATCATCCAACAAGTTGGTAATCTTTTCCCCATTTACAGTTGAGAAAACAGGAGCAGAGAGGCTGAGTAACTTGCCCAAGATTGCACAGCCATTAAGTAGTAAAGGCAGGATCCAAAGCCAGACATGCCGGCACTGGAGTCTATGTGCTTAACCATTGTGGCTAAACCATAGTGACAGCAAATGTTTATTAAGCTCTATATTCCAGGCACTGCACTAAACTCCTGTTTTACATGGACCATCTTCATTTCATCTTCACAGTAACCCCTATCACTTTAATTCCCATTTCACAGATGTGTAACTGAAGTTTAGAGACACTGATGATTTGTCCAAGGTCTCAGAGGTCTAGTTTGTCCAGATCTACAAAGAGGAAAGCTATGAAACGGAAAGAACCCCTTTGCCATCCCATACCACAAAGCCAAAGTCTTGAGTTGTTGCTAATAAGCAGACATTAGACAGTTTTTGCCACGTCTACTTCAAGACTCTTCATTTTTATTGTGCATGGATATTAGGGCATATTTTGTTTAAAAAGGGTCTATATGAGTCTAGAGGTTTCACGTGTGCTTTGTTTTACTGGTCAGTAAAAATCTAGGCTCTTCATGCTGTATCAACCACGGTTTTTATTTGTGTTTCTTCTACCCAGTTGTAAAAGACATTAGCTAATGAGTTCTGTGCTTATGTCGGGGAAGGAAGGGACTCTGTTATTCCTCAGAACAATGACAGTCCTTTCTATGTCCTCTGATCATCTGAAACCCATCCCAGCTAATGAATCTTGCATATAGTAAATGATTCTAGTTTTCTTACTGCCTAAAAATAATAAAGCAACTCCTAAATTTCCATATTTTTGATGATTTTTTTCCCCTTTTTTCTTTTTGCAACTGGTATTTGACTGCAGTCAAGAAGCCTCTCCCTTCCTCAAGCATGGTGAGTTGATGTCTTTTTAGTTTGGGGTTTGAGGCAGGGGGAGTTTGGGGAGGAAGCAATGGAGCAGTCTGTGATTTCTTCTTAAGTCATGCGCACAATTGACATTGACTCTGAAAAGAGCGAAATTAAATGTGAAGGGATCCACCAGGCCTGACTCTGAGGTAGGCCCCACCGGAAAACCTGGCTGGCAGAAGACAGAGCTGCCTGAGTGATGGCAAAGGGCTACTGCATCCTGAAAGTGAAGAGCGATGTTGGGCGTGGGAAGGATTTTCCTGGGTTTGTCCCACAGGAGCCAGTGAAATATGTCAGGTCACCTCTCTGCAGCAACAGAAGTTGCTTCCCTTTTGAGCTCCAAATCAGGGCTGCACCCTGGCCTCGTTACTCAGACCCCAGCCCTGCCCTGACAACCGGCAGGACCTAGACGCGGCTAACAGAACCCGGGCAAGCCTAGCACCTCAGCCTGCAGGAGCCCTCATTTGCGCATTCGTTAGCCCTTGGACAGAACCAGAGATCGGGAGCCAGAAATGCCTGGAAAATCTCTCTGCCCTCGAAGCACAAGGAGAACAGCAGCATCAAGAAACGGTCTCCGCATTTGCAAACTCTTGCTTCCACTTTCTTTCCGTCTCTCTGTTTTGCAGACCATCTTTCCTGTACTTCACTTCCTGAGTTAAGGCCTCCTTCTGTTTCTCTGTTTAAATCAAGTGAAAGAGCACTTATCTAAGGCCAGGCCCTACGGGGAGTGCAGAAGTAGATCTGACAGACCCCTGCCCTCAAGGGGTATACGACTCATTGGAGAGATATGGAGAACCCCAGGGTGGTACTTAGGGGCCAATCAGGACCACCACGGGTACACTTGATGTGAGAATCTGAAAAGGCACCCCTTTGGCATGGAGAAAAGAGCATGGGCTAGATGTCTCCCACACACAACTCCTTGAGAAGAACACAAAATACATGTGAAACAAGAGGGACAACCCTGGGAACAATAATAAAAATGTTCAGTCCAATGTAACCCATGGCAAATAGGCGTAGCACAGAAACCACCTGACATAGCCAGAAAAGGGAGTAGTAAATATTGGTTAGTTTTATTTGGAAGACTTTGTGTAGAAGGTGGGCTTCGGGCTGGTAGGGTAAGCTGGGAGAAGGTCACTATTCCCGACGGGGCAGGGCATTCCAGAAGGAGAAAAGTGGACACGCAGAGACACGGAGTTGAGAGAGAACATCAGTCCTGTACTTCAAGTCCTTCCTTTTTCCCTTTTGCTCTTAACTGCATTCATTTAAAAGATTTCCTCAGATTCCTCAGTTACGGTAATCCATCTTTTTTCAGCAGATCCCCTTAGGAAAGGATGAGCAGACACTCTGCTTACATGAGGAAGCCTGTTCTGGTTCTGTCAGAGCTGACCCACCTCAGTGGTAAATAAACCACCCGTCTCCATAGTTACTAACCTCCATCATGTCATAAGCTTCAGACGCACAGTAAAAATAAAGATACTTTAGGCTGCATAAACATCAGATTTCGTGAGCCTCTGAGGTGACGTGGCGTTGGCCCTCAGCCCAGTAACTCGGTTCCCAGAGCCTGATTTTTCATGATTATTCTCTTATTCTTTCGTCTCCGGGTGTAACTGGTTTTAAGGGAAATGGCCGAGGAGTAAGAGACATCAGCACCGATGTGCCCATGGTCGGTGGATAAACAGAAATAAGATTGACATAAACATATCAGTGAGTCATTTATCTGGACCAGCCTGAATCATATTTTTTCAAATGGAATTTTCTTTTCAGACCTCTCTCAGCTCTAGTTAGCAAACTGACAGATGAAAACATAGCAGGTTGCCAGAACATTTCTTTGTTTATTTCCTTCTCAGTCCAATACAAATAAAATAACAGCTATGGAAATGAAGAAGACTGTCCAATGTCTTTGTCCATTCAGGAATTCTTTCTACAATATCCCTGAAGGACTTTTATCAAATCTCCACTGGAAGAGTATCCATGACAGAGTCCACCACGACTTTGAGGGACCACATCTTCCACTGTTGGAAAGAACTTCCTGGTTTTTTCTTAAAAACGTCTTTATGTTGCACGTACTGCCTTCTGTTTCAGCTGACCCATTGGTCCTAGGTTTGCCTTCCACAAGAGCACAGAATGTGGAAGTCTTAAGTTTTCTATTGCTTAAGGTGATTGAAAGAACACTAAACACAAGTCAAGAAACCTGCCTTCTAGTCCCAGAATCTCCGTTCAACTGCTATTCTGTTTTGAGCAAGTGAAGTTTACCTCTTTGACCCTCGTTTTCCTCATTTACAAAATGACAGCAATAGCAGCCTCGTCTACTTCACAGGCCAATGTAAGAATCAGGTTAAATAATAAAAATGAAAGAGCTATGAAGATTGTGAGGTGCCATATGTAATGTAAGGGGTTACTGTCATTCACATGCAAGCCCTCCAAATATTTGAAGACAGCTGGTATTATTTCCTTAGTCTTTGCTGCTGTAATAGTTTCTAGATTTCTTTCCTTGCCAATTGTCCTCATCTAGGAGCTTCCCATTTGTCACTGTGTCCTTTAAGCTTGGTGCTCAGAATCATACCCCCAAGGTCATAAAACCAGCAAAGAAGAAGGGAGTGCTTCCCCATTCCTCCCGAGTTGAGCACAGTACAACACTTCAGTGACTGCTGCCTAGATTGTATCAGTGCTTCTAACAGCCTCTTTGGACTGTTGCTAAACATTAAGTTAAGGACACCTAACACCTCTATGTCTTTTTCACACAAACTGCTGTCAAATCAGGTCTACCCTTTCCCGAATTCATTTAATGTTAGGGTTAACATCAGTGAATAGCTTTATATTTATGCCCATAGAATTTATTTCTGTTGATTTTCATCTCATTGGTATCAGCTCATGGTCAAGGGATAGAATGCCGTTCCATTATTCTCCAGCTACTTCAACTGACCTTGGTGTCTTGAATGGGGGTTTCTGCAGCAGTGTATAACCAAAAGACTTCTGAGAAGTCCCACAATGTTCAGTAAACAAAAACACTTGGAGAAAGATCTATGTACCACAGAAGGAAATCTCCCTAATCAAGGTCTCATAACTGGCATTCCTGTGGTGAGGAAAGATTGTTTTAATAAGATTTTATTATTAAGATGATTGATCTAGTAAAGTATTTTTAGCATTAAGAGACATTTCCTTTTCTAGAGAGCTGCAAACATAATTACAGTTCCAAAGTTTGAAAACATTTTTCTATGTTCTGAGCATTTAACATGAATTTTTTTTAATTAAAATACTTTTCCAATAAACAACACCTACAGATTCACATTATCCATCATGTGAAACAGAAGTGATGAGACTTTTTCCAAAGGAGAAGCCAGTTACTGAGTCTGAAAGCAGGACAGTCTTGAAGAGACATCAAAAATGCTACTTTATCCTTGGCCTCTTTGAAGGGAATTAGAGGAGGCCAGGCAGATGAGACAAGGTGTCCCTTACCTCCAACAGGCAAGGATTAAGTAGGAGTTCTTCGGTTGCAAGTGACACAACCCATTGTCAAATGGCTTAAGCAAAAAAGATAATTTATGTGGTTTATGTAGTAACTGAAACATCCAGTAGTTAGTTTCAGCAATTCCACTCCTGGGTATATCCCCAGACATGTGTGAAGATGTCAACGACAACATTGTTCATGGAAACAGGGAGATTGAGTCAACCTGGGAGCCCTAAGTAAGTCAGGTCAGTGAGTTTCAGACAGGAAGGCAATTAGAGCTTAAAAACACAGTATTGAGTTGAAAATAACAAAAAAGGAAGAAACTTAGTGAAGTCTATAATACAATGCCGTTTATTTATATTAAAAACACAAATACACAAAACCATGCCAATATATGTTCTTGGCTACGTGTGTACGTTTGAAAAATATAGAAACACATCTAAGTAGGCGTCTGTAATGGAAGGAGAATGACAGAAGGGATAGGGGATGAAGGAGAACAATAATTTTTTAAATGAGAGGCATCTTTTACAGACCAATAGTGATGTATGCCAAGAACCGTGGGGTATGATTATTGTCAATTGAAAATTCTAATTGTCAGCCTGTTCATGCACCTACCTTTGTGAGAGGGAAGGCAAGGTCCTTTGATTAACAGCCCCACTAGTGGTGACCACCACCCATGACAGCAAAGCACCTCCAGCACAGTCCTGGAGTTCAAAGAAGTCCTAAGCAGACCAAACTCAGAGAGAACTGCACTCTGACAAAAACATGTTTATTAATCAGGCTGGACTCTGTAGAGTGCAATCAGGAAATTATTTAATTTTTCTCCCATTCTTTGCTTCAAACCTGCTCTGGCAGATCTTTTCCTGACCCCAGACAATAACCTGAGCAAACTATATAACTTCTCCAGTGGCTTTTTACTTTTGTAGCAGTCTTGTTTCAAGGCATTATACACGTTCAATTTTCTCTAATATCCAAACTTCACTCTTTTCTCTTCTTCAAATCTTCCTCCCCTATAGGCTAGTTCAGGTCTCCATAGGTCTCGGTAACCTGCAATAGGGAAGGGGCGGGGGGGACAGTCCTTCTTCCAACCACACCCCAGTCTTGTTTGACGTTCCTTCCCATTTGAGGTGTGGAGGAGGAAGGAGAAGAAGCAAAAAGGTTTTCGTTATTTGGCTGATGCCCTTTTATTTGGCCACTGATGTCCTCTGTGAGACAGATGCTGAAAAGCCAGCCAGCTCTCTCCCTCACATAAATGCAGAACTTTCCTGTGTTCTTCAGAAACCCCCTCGATCCCCACTGGGGATCTCCCACACTCCCCTGTTCCCTCAGTGGACACTATATTCTCCTGCTGACCATTCACAAGTCTCCCTTAGCTCTTGCTCAGACAGTAATCCTACAAAGACTGTGTTCTTGGGCAGGGTCTTTTTAAGATGCTTACACCTCCTGTAGTGTCCACACTAGTCCTCGTAAGACCCAGTCATTACCCTGCTTATTATGGAATTGTAGCTCACTCCCACTACAACCTCTGCTCTCCTTTTTGTGAGGGGGGCAGCTCCAGCCAAGCCTCATGACCAGGCAAGGAACAGATGCCATACTCTGTGCTCACAAGCTCAGAGAAACAGAGGTCAAATTCTCCCAAGACCACATAAAAACATGTATGTTGTTGTTCATAGCAGCATTATGCACAATAGCCCCAAAGTGGAAATAACCCATACGTCCATCAGCAATGAATGGATTCACAAAATGTGGTATAGACATACGATGGAATGTTATTCAGCCGTAAAAGGAGTGAAGCTCTGATTCATACTACAACAGGGATGAACCTTGTAAATGTTAGGCTGAGTAAAAGAAGCCAGACACAAAATGCAAATAAAATGACCAGAATAGGCAAATTCATAGCAACAGAAAGCAGTTGAGTGATTGCCAGGGGCCAGGAGAAGAACAGACGGTGTGACTGCTAATGAGTACAGGTTTCTTTGGGGTGGGTGATAAAAAATGTTCAAAAGTTAGATAGTTGTGACTGTTACACAACTCCGTGAATATACCAAAAACCATTGAGTTGTACACTTTGAAAGGGTGAATTTGATGATATATGAATTATATCTCAATAAAGTTTTTATTAAAAACAATTCTCCCAAGAACTCTCTTGTTGGAATTGGGTGAGGGACCACAGGTCATAGAAGCAGTTTGGGGCCCCTCTTAGCAAGCCCTGGTGTTGATCTAGCGCCTCTTCAGGGAATGTGGAGGTACTTGTCTCCAACTGTGCTCTGCTTTGGTGTCTCAACATGAGCCCACAGGAACGTCCCATTTAGTAATTTTACACAAGTTTCTATTTCCAGGCTCTAAGAGTGATCAGGATGCACACGGTGTCCTTGACAACTTCCACATGAGCTATTCGCTTTTCAGATTTTTCAGCAGAAGTAGAAATTCTTACCCACGCAGCTGCAGAAAAAAGCCACTCTTCAAAAACCAGGGACACGCCGCGGAGCGGCTGGGCCCGTGAGCAATGGCCGCTGAGCCTGCGCGTCCGGAGCCTGTGCTCCGCAACGGGAGAGGCCACGACAGTGAGAGGCCCGCGTACCACAAAAAAAAAAAAACCAGGGACACTCCACTGCCTTGTGATCTCAGACCTAAAGAAGTGATATTGACTAAATATCGTCATGGAAGGTACCATATGAAGCCCTGGAAGCTTAACCTCACACAGGAGGCTGTTTCCTATTTTGCTCACCTTGTAGCATCATGCAGCCGTTTCCACCGTTGATGATTACAATCATGGTTATTATAGTCTTAGTAGGAAGATGCGTTACTCACCCACAATTTTGTTGAGGGTCTACTATTGCTGGGCACTCAGGTGACGAGGGTGAATAACATAGGCAGGCTCCCTGCCCACCCTGAACTAACCTCATTTTGGCATCAGCTAATAAGTATTCCAGCGATGATGCCATGCTTCTGTCAGTGATTACCGGTGATCAAAATAAGATGATGGCTCTACAGATACCAATGAGTTGCATTATATAATCAGAAAAAGCACCTAAGCTATTAAAAATATAATAACACACACACACACACACACACACACACACACACTGCATCATTAAAGCACTAGAATTGAAATCCTTCAAGATTATGTGTTGCAAGACAGGTACTCTTGTGGTCACACCCTTTTCTGACTAAGTATTAGTGCCATAACATTGTACCTAACACAATGAGAGGAAGAGAACAGCTCCCCTTTCCCAAAATATTACGGTAAGATTCTTATGCAAAGATTAAGTAATCCATTGTTTCTTAAAGGCATTTCACAGCTTTGTATTTGTAGAAGTAGTTACACTTCGAGGGCTTTTTTCCAAAATTCTAATGGTTATGTTGATAACTGGGATGGCTATGAATGTGGGGGGTTGGAGGTGTATGAGAAATCTCTGTACCTTCCTCTCAACTTTGCTGTGACCCTAACACTGCTCCATAAAGTCTTTAACGTTTTTTAATGGTTACCATGTTTCTATTAACCATCATAAGATGAAAATTTGTAACTAATGTCTGGTTTGCTTCTCCCTAAAAGGAGATACTTTCCAACCTCTCCCATTCTCTAATTCCTCCAAATTTGCACTGAACCGAACCAGCTAGGACTTGCCACCTCACACTACCTGGGATGAATATTACCCCTTTTCAAGAACTAATCATCTCTTCCTATATCCCCAATTCCCTTGTTCTTACAGCTAGCAACACCCCTTACTTCGGGACTGCTTGACTTCAACTTGTGGGTCCAAAGTAGTCCTTGGGCTGTGTGTGTGTGTATGTGTGTGTGTTTATATTCCTCACCTGTCAGAGGTTGAGTAGGGGAGGTAAATACGAATACAGTCGTCCCTCCATGTGCGCAGGGGATTGGTTCCAGGACTTTCGTGGACACCAAAATCCAAAGATGCTCAAGTCCCTTAACACCCTTATATAAAATGATGTAGTATTTGCATTTAACTTATGCACATCCTCCAATATAATTTGAATCATCTCTAGATTGCCTTTAATACCTAACACAATGTAAATTCTATGTAAATAGGTATAAATACTATGCAAATAGTTGCCAGCAACAATAAATTCAAGTTTTGCTTTTGGAAATTTTCTGGAATTTTTTTCCCAATATTTTCCATCTGCAGTTGGTTGAATCTGCAGACGCAGAACCCGTGGATACAGAGGCCAGGCCAACTGTACCTGTTTACACGAATGTCATCCAGACTTAGAAGAAAGCACGTAGAGCATCAGATCTAAGTCCTTCACTTTTCAGATGAAGAAACTGAAGCCTGGGGAGATTAAATGGCTTGCCTAGAGGCGCACAGTTAGTAATCAACAGTGCCAGAGCTGCAGGCGGTGCTGGATCTTTCCAGCTCCCGCTCCGATGGGCTTTTCTCCCCCAGTGCAGTTTTTACATTATCCTACTGCAATCTTTCTCTGCGCCGTTATTTCCTCATCTACAGAATAAGAATAACAACAGTTCTGCCTACTTCACAGGGCTGTTGTGAGAATTAATGAGATAACATATGTGAATGTGCTTTAAAACCCTTGCAAACGTCAGATGCTATTTCAAATGAAAATTATTTCAATCAAGAAAATAAATGCATACCATAAAGAATAGATCATAGAATAATTCACAAATGAGAAATACTCTGCAGATGACTTCAAGCACTTACAATTAAGTTTTCAATCAGACCTAAATACCCAATAGAACTGAAGGGAAAATAAGATTGTCTTGTGTGAGTAGGGGTAAAAGAAATCAGCAGGTGCCTAATGGAAATCAGGCAGCTACATGGGGCCTAATGAAAATGAGGTTACATCGCTAAAAGCCGGGGATTATGCTGTGGCCTTTATTTCCCTTCCACTGTTGCCTCATTTTCGCGACACCCTCGTCGGCAATGGAGTTTTGAGGTTATTATCTTAATGGAGATGATTGCCTTTTCTTACTCAGAAAGAAAGTGGCATGTTCAACAGAAGTGAATCCATGGAAAGAGAAATTTATTGGGCTAACATCTAAACTATATTCAATTTTAGAAAACTTTGAGGAAGCAAAACTAGGAATGATGGGGGGAGAAAACAGAGGGGAAACCCATGGCTTCCTGAAATGTTTAACCTGCATGCAAACACTAAGATTGAAAGATAGGTGGAAAGAACTGAAGTCAAAAACCAGAACTACAATATTATGACTTCGTTAACTGAAGGGTTGTGGGACAATGTTGTATGACTAGCATTGAGAAAGACTAGTTATTCAGGGGGATAAATTACAGTAGTGAAGAAATTTCCTTAATTTGGGCCTCAAGAAGAGAACGTCCCCAAGTAGCAAACTTTATACACAGCCACCCCCTCATAAACAGACCTTTGCTTGTGCACAGTTATTTATTACAGCTATCCCCTAATACATTCACCCCCCCCCCAAATCCCTTTCAACCAGCAACTAAACTGTGTAGGTCACTTCATGAGCAGCACAGAGAATATCTGACTCAGCCTTTTTTCCTCACCGCCTTCTTTCTGTCAGTAAAAAGATGAAGTGGTGGCAGAACAGCCCTTATGTAAGATGATAAGAACTGAGACTAAATACCTGCCTTTGAAGGCCAGGCAGAAGCTTGGGAAACAGGCACTTGGGAGAATCCAGGTGCATGGGCAGGGCACGGAGTCAGGAGAATAAAGCGAGAGGGGTGAGTGAAGCATAGCAGTGGGGAATCCTGGAGCCAGTCATGTTCAGAGACCCAGGCAGCAAAAAGGTCTGGCTGCTGGTGTCTGGACTCCTGCTTGGAGAACAGTGTTCAAGGGCAGACAGGCAAGATCAAGGCAGAACCTCTGCTCCGGAAGAGCTGAAGCCTTGACCAGGAAGTCAGGCAGAGGCTAAGGATGCAGGAAAATGGGACAAAGACTCAGCCACTACGACAAAGATACAAGATAGCACTTTGGTCCAAAGAATGGGGTGAAAGGCTTATTTCTGGAAATAAAGTCCGAGATCAAGACAGGCTGGCCTGAGCTAAGCGGCCCTGATGTCCAACAGCCAAACTCTGACCTGGCTTTTTTTTTCTACTCTCCTGAGTTGGAAGAGGTCCTCAGCCTGGGACAGAGCTGAGTGGAAACAAAATTTTGATCTTGCGGTGCGACTAGCCACTCTTATACACCCCGGGTATATCTCTATGTTTGCACTTATTTATTTAATACTAGGTAGCACTTACTATATTTCAGGCACTCTTTTACAAATTTTATAGGTATTAACTCCTACAACAACCTTATGAGGTAGGTACAATGACGCTCCCCATTTTACAAGTAGACGTGGAGAAATTAAGTAACTTGTCCAAGGGCACACAGATAGGAAGTGGCAGAAGAAGAATTTGAACCCAAGCACTCAGGCTCAAAGTTCACGTTTCTAACCATTATCCCACATCACTTTGCTACCTTTGTCATGATCCGTCTGTGCTTCTCTCTCTTCCCCTCTAGAGTCTAAGATATGGTCCCTGCCATAAAGAACTTGGGTCCTCTCTGCATCTTCAGTGCCTAGTGCAATGCCTAGTACATAGTGGGCCTTAATAAATGACTGACAGATGGATGGACGGATGAGTAAAGAAATGAATGAACAAATGAATACGTGCTGGGCATATTAAACACACAAACACCAGGGACTGCAGGGGCCTTGACAAAGGGAGTAACAAAGAGACAAAGTAACACTCCCCTTGACAAAGGGGACACTGAATTCGGTTAACGTGATCTGTAAGGCTGTGCAAGAGACGGCAGCCAGGATGCAAGCTGGGGAGTGGCTGGTGGAGCTGTGTGGGGGAGGTGTGGGGATGTGGCCCATAACAGGAGCTGTGGATCAGTGGCTTAAAAAAGCAACTGAGGTCAGAGGAGGCTGGGGCACAGGAAATGGTTGTACAGTAATGTGCTACTTGTCAGTGCCCCACCTCCTGCTTGCTATGTGGTATTTCAGATGCTCTGCCCCACACCTGAGAGAACACATGGATTTGGTCAACCATGATTTGTGTGCAGAAATGACTGTCCCCATAGATCACTGTCAACAGTCTTACAGGATTGGCGTGCCACAACTGCTGGGTAAAATAAGCTATAACAAGCATGGTTTGAATTCAACCATCGAAAGGACAGACCAATATTAAAAAGAGAATTGATCTTCCTGATAGCAACAAAAGCCAGAAAGATCACTTCTGAAAGAAATCTTCATAAATGTATGAGCACTCAGTGGGCCCGATTTTGTTCTGGGGCACGGATGTGGGTACACATAGGCATTAAGGTAGACAGATGGCAGATTCATACGCTTCTCACTCTCCTAGAATTCCCTTTCCAACCATAAACATCAAGCTAGACCATGAGTCAGAGGTCAGTAGGTATCACCTGTAATTTTAAGAGAGGGAGGAAGTAAAAGTAGCTAAAGTTTATTGAGCACTTACTCGGCGCTGGGGTATATTCCAAAGGTTTCACATATATTAATTTATTGAGACTTCATGACAATCCCTACTTTACAGAGGCAAAGAAAGAGGCATGGCAAACTTAGGCAATTAGTCCAAGATCACATGGCAAAAAACTGGTAGAGTCATGTTCCAACTCAAGGCAGTGCTTAGAACCACAATTCTACAGGGATCATCCACTCTGAGTACAGCAAGTAATGGAATGACTGGAATGTAAAACTGGCTTCTAGCAGCCACACCCAGCTCACCTTTGTATAACCATTTGGAGGCCATGGACTGTAGGTTACCCAGAATGCTTATCCTCTACGATTAATAGAGGTAAGGGAGCATAAGCGTCCCAAAGGCATCCACAGATGGACAGTATAGTCTCAAGATAGAGCCTTCCCTAATTGTTGGTGGAGCACAAACAGATCCAAGAAATATTCTGTCCAAGACATGACAATGGATTCTGCTCCAAGCTAGGTTAACACAAGCTACCATTTCAAGAGACTATTTTTTCAAGCCACTATTACGGTGTACCCTGGGCTCCCCAACACACTTTCTTCAGACCAGTCTTATTCAAATTAGAGAATGCCTCTGCATGACTAGGAAGACCTTGGCATCAAATTTCCACCTTGGCAAGGAAACCAAGTAAGAAGGACCTCCTCAGCCCTTGAGGACCAAGCCCATCCAAAGCAAACAGTTCCCATAACTGTTTACGGTAGAACAAGCTTCTTCCTTTAAACAGGGCAAATGTGGAAAATCACCCAGCCAGACGTTGCTTGTTATTTTAGCACTTCTGAAATTCAGGGAGGAGGCCATCCCAGGCAGAGATCCATCCCCCTCTTCAAATGGGGAATGCACAAGTTAGGAAACACATCAAATGTCCTATTGGAGGCTATAAAGATTTAGTTGTTCTCTAAAAGCTTGTTCTTATCATAATTACTTAAACAGTTACTATGTTTAATATCTCCACTTAACTAGCACCTCCTGGCACAGCTTGCAAATCCTCCCTACTTTTTTGTGACACTACCCAGAGGAAATTCGCAATCTGTATTCCTCTGGCCCGGCACTAGCAACACCAGGGAAAGAGCCTTGGTTGAGTTGCTTCCCAGTCATTGGCTTCCACTGCTGGATGATTCCAGCTCTCTAGTCATAAATAAGGACTATTACGTGATTACTGACGTACTTTAAGACTACCAGTAAATTTTTAAGGAAAATATTTGCGAGTATCCACAGACCCAAGTCTGAAATTTGGTAAGCCAAAATAAGACATCTAGATGATATGAAGGTTAGTTGACAGCTTTATGAAACACCAGATAAGGTAAGTATAAGGAATATGACATAAGCTGGTCTCTTAGTGATTGGAATAAATCTACATGGATTTGAACTTGCCTCTTTTTTCTAGTTTCCCAAGAGCCAGACATCCCTTATACAAGCTCAATTGAGCATTTACTGTTTTAAATGCTAAAATGACTAGGCCAATTAAAATAATAGGTGGCATTTATTAGAGAAATGCAAATAAAAACTACCATGAGGTATCACCTCACACCAGTTAGAATGGACATCATCAGAAAATCTACAAACTACAAATGCTGGAGAGGGTGTGGAGAAAAGGGAAACTTCTTGCACTGTTGGTGGGAATGTAAATTGATACAGCCACTGTGGAGAAAAGTATGGAGGTTCCTTAAAAAAATGGAACTACCATATGACCCAGCAATCCCACTACTGGGCATATACTCAGAGAAAACCACAATTCAAAAAGACAGAGGCACCCCAATGTTCAATGCAGCACTATTTACAATAGCCAGGTCATGGAAGCAACCTAAATGCCCATCAACAGACGAATGGATAAAGAAGATGTGATACATATATACAATGGAATATTACTCAGTCATAAAAAGGAATGAAACTGGGTCATTTGTAGAGACATGGGTGGATCTAGAGACTGTCATGCAGAGTGAAGTAAGTCAGAAAGAGAAAAACAAATATCGTGTATTAATGCACGTATGTGGAACCTAGAAAAATGGTACAGATGAACCGGTTTGCAGGGCAGAAGTTGAGACACAGATGTAGAGAACAAACGTATGGACACCAAGAGGGGAAAGCGGTGGGCAGGGGTGGTGGTGGCATGAATTGGGAGATTGGGATTGACATGTATACACTAACATGTATAAAATAGATAACTAATAAGAACCTGCTGTATAAAATAAAATTCAAAAAAAAACTGTATAAAAATAAATTAATAAAATAAAAGCCATTGAATTGTAAAAAAAATAAATAAATTTGAAAGTTTATGTAAAAAAATAGATGGTATTAAAAGTATTGGGAATAGCAAAAATATGTTTAATTTTTATTTATATGGGAGTCAATTCTAAAAATGGAAAAGACTCTCTAGACAGCACGCGAAGAGAAAAATCACTCACTTAAATCTCCATGCTCCTATACCATAAAAAGGGGAGGGGTGGAGCAGGAATCTTTAAGAGGGGCTTACTTACTTATGTTTAAAATAAAGTAGGGGGGCTTCCCTGGTGGCGCAGTGGTTGAGAGTCCGCCTGCGGATGCAGGGGACACGGGTTCGTGCCCCGGTCTGGGAAGATCCCACGTGCCGCGGAGCGGTTGGGCCCGTGAGCCATGACCGCTGAGCCTGCGCGTCCGGAGCCTGTGCTCCGCAACGGGAGAGGACACAGCGGTGAGAGGCCCGCGTACCGCAAAACAAATAAATAAATAAAATAAAGTAGGTGTCTGGTGCCTTCCAGGGGTTAATTCGTGATTACCCCAGATGCTGATAACCAGTGATCCAGGAAAAAAGCCTCCTGGGATGGAAATGACCATCAGAACCTCTGACTTTTCCCTTCTATATGTGCCGTTAAGAATGAGAAGGCCTTTGTGGCAGCATTTGCATCTCTTTGTCCGACGTGAAAGGCTGAGAGGGGACATCAGTGCCGCTGTCAGACTGGCCAATGTGCTGGCCCGCAGCAGCTGCACGTGCCTCCAAAAAACTCTCCTTCTCCCCACAGATCAGCTTTTGTATTTCTAATCCCAGAATCAGGGTGCCATGCATGGAACTACAGCCTCGGCTGTTATCAGTCTGGGAAAGAACTAGCACCAGCTTCAGTCCCCAGGGCTATCAACGTGTTTATAATTCCAAAACACGGTAAGAAAAAAAAAAAAAACCCACAAACATGTACATTTTGTATACATAGTTTAAATGAGGACTGCTTGAAATGTAAAAAATGTATTTTACTCAGCTGTTGCTGCTTCTATTTGTTTTTAAAGAAAGGGAGATTAATTGTAAAGAGCTTTGGCTCTTGTATAGAGAGAATTTTTAGTTTTGAGCAGAGGCAAAAAGATGAAGAAATAATATTATAATTAAAGCTGGATTATTTACAATTAAAATCAGAATTTGGAAACATATGCAATAAGTATTTAATACTCTAATGACTATTATTAGCATGCTCTTATTTTGTTTTATTAAAATGCCTAATACCCTTCCCCATTCACTGTCATTTCATATTCTCATTTGCAGAGCACTATAATAACCATTCTATTGATCACATGATTATTACAAGTTTTCAGCACTGTAGATGATTCTTTGAGACAATGTTGAACAGTGATTGCATATATATAGACTCCAGCTTTCTCTCTTATGCCAGGTTGAACACACCCACCACACCAAACGAAAGCCACAAATTTGTTTTGAGACACTTGTGTTTGTTTTCCATTTATTTACAAATCCTGCCTCTTCCCAGAAAGGATTTGAAGCTGCTGTTACCACCAGTTAGTCACATCAGTCCTTAGGACTCCAACTGTTGGTAGAAACCAGTATTTCTCGTTCCTTCCTGCCTGTGGAACCTCACAGCAATCAGAGACCTGTGCAGACTGGCTCAGATAACTGCCAGTAGAACTGGCCATTCTGGCTTCCTTCATCAGCCAAAAGTGGAGCCAGCCAAAGTCGTGAACTCTATAGAGACTATGTCTTTCTTATCAGTATGGAATAGGCAATCACTACACAAATACCCCTCCCTCTCCCAGAAAAAAAAAAAATACCGAACTTCAGAGCAGTTGCTCAAAGACACTGTGTCCTAGAGCCTGTCAACTGTTGACACAGTCAACATAATCACACTTCTGCCAGCTCATAGGGTACACATCTGTGTTCTGTCATCGCTGTTCTTTCTTCTCATACAGACAGCTTTCCAAATCTAGTCTTCCCATTCACATATTTCTACTGTTCATTAGAACCAAAGGTTTTCCAGGGAATCCCTGCTAAGTGACCCAACGGATGATCAATGTTTTGATAGCCCATAGACACAATGTTCCTTCTGGGCTATGAACTTGTCACCCCTCCCCTCATTTAACCCTGGACAATTCTTATATAAGAGCTCCCAGAGAGAGGGAAAAAAAATCTGATTCCACGGAAACCGAGATTGATGACCTAAGTGGCAATTTTCTTTCCCAAGTAGGAATTAAATCAACACACTAGTTGAAACATGACCTCCAGTCCTGACATATTTTGATTTTGTGAAAATACAAAGATACTCATTAAAGGAATATGATAGAAAGGATAACTTGATTCATTCTTAAATTTTCCTAGCTTCTAGTTAGAAGCTGCTCTTGACTTTCTCTCTTCAAACCTATTGTGAAGTCTTACTGGTACAGAATAACCAGAGCACAGTTCCTCAACCGCTTACTGAAGCTCAGCAGAGCCTCAAGTCAAAACTTTATCCGAGGGCTTCCCTGGTGGTGCAGTGGTTAAGAATCCGCCTGCTAATGCAGGGGACATGGGTTCGAGCCCTGGTCTGGGAGGATCCCACATGCCGCAGAGCAACTAAGCCCGTGCGCCACAACCACTGAGCCTGAGCTCTAGAGCCTGCGAGCCACAACTACTGAGCCCACGTGCCACAACTACGGAAGCCCTCGCGCCTAGAGCCCGTGCTCTGCAACAACTGAAGCCACCGCAATGAGAAGCCTGCACACCGCAACGAAGAGTAGCCCCCGCTTGCCGCAACTAGAGAAAAGCCCGCATACAGCAACGAAGACCCAACACAGCCAAAAATAAAATAAATAAATTTATTTAAAAAAAAAAAAACTTTATCCGAGAGTTCTCCAATCCTCCTTCTGCAACCAGCCTTTCTTCCTAAGGTTCAGCAAGATTCCTGATGGAAAGAAAAGCTGGCTGTGGCAGCCTACTCCTCATATTGTTCAAGAAGTTCGCTGTCAGGCTTCCCTTTCCTCCTCCACTCCTACAGCCACTGACTATCAGCAAACTCTTCTCCAACACCAGGTTGTTTCAAGGCTTTCAGGAGAACTTTTCCTCTCAAAAGAATATTATGTCCTTCACCAAAGCGACTCTATATCCAAGACCCAGCACCAAAGCTGGCACATAGGAATATCAATAAATGTTAAATGAGTGAAAGAATGCATGAATGAATGGTTTTCCTTCTCTGTAACTTCCCCCTTGTAACCTCAATCTCCTGAATACCCCTTCTTTAACTCTAAATACCTCTAACTATTATCCATTAACTGTAAGAGCTTTTATAGAAGGATTGTCAGATTGAAAGGGGGGAAAGATTCTTTAGGAATAAGTTAAGTCAGATTGCCTTACCCTAACCCTTTATATTGTTGGGTATGTTTTTTCCACTTTCAGCATTACTTTCAATAAATAAAAATAATTACCTAGGGCTTCCCTGGTGGCGCAGTGGTTGAGAGTCCGCCTGCCGATGCAGGGGACACGGGTTCGTGCCCCAGTCCAGGAAGATCCCACATGCCGCGGAGCGGCTGGGCTCGTAAGCCACGGCCGCTGAGCCTGTGCGTCCGGAGCCTGTGCTCCGCAACGGGAGAGGCCACAACAGTGAGAGGCCCACGTACCACCAAAAAAAAAAAGTAAAATAAAAAATAATTACCTAATTTTATTTCAATGACGTTTCTGTTTATTATTCTTTTACGTAGAGTATCAATACTGGATATTTTACTCTCACAGATGTCAGGAATTATACCTAACTACCCAATCTCTAAGAACACATAAGCTTTTTAAAAATCATGATACAGAAATATTGTCTATCTACATATCTTCTATTTAACTAGAGAAGATAAATCGCTTAAAAAAAAATGGAGGGCTTCCCTGGTGGTGCACTGGTTGAGAGTCCGCCTGCCGATGCAGGGAACACGGGTACGTGCCCTGGTCGGGGAAGATCCCACATGCCGCGGAGCGGCTGGGCCCGTGAGCCATGACCGCTGAGCCTGCGCGTCCAGAGCCTGTGCTCCGCAACGGGAGAGGCCACAGCAGTGAGAGGCCCACGTACCACAAAAAAAAAAAAAAAAAAAAGGAAATACAATGGTGCTGAAAAGAGTCAATAAACAAATCATATATTTCCTCTGTTCCTTTATTCCCATCCAAAAGGTCTCTGTTTATCCCTAGTAGAACTGATTAGAGGTCAAATGGGAGCATGTATGCAAATAGGGTTTGAGAGGTAGAAAGCAATATAGAAATGAAAGATATTGTTGTTGCAATCTTACTGTTATTTCCATAATCGCCAGCTAGTTAATTCAACTGAAAGGAGCAAAAGGGAGGTTTGCCAGATGATTATGTAACCATAGTCCTATTGCTTAGTCTGCAACCACTCAAAACATCATTAAAGAAAAAAGCTTGGGGCCCAAAGAGAAGCACAGAAGTAAAGAGGAGAAATCAGCACTCCAAGATAAGGAAAAATCAATGACTCAAGTGGCTTCACATGCTAAGCCCTTTGACGTGGCATCTTCTCTGCTATTTTCCATCACCTATTCCAGACATTCCCCACTTCAGTGCCTTACTATATGTAGGTTCCATTGGTAGTGCTAACAAGTGTGAATGATACAGAAGACAAGCCACTCAATTATCTCAACAAAGGGTTTACATTAGCATGTGTGAGAAAGACGCAGATAACCTCACCAAATTGTAATTTTTTTTAATGCTTAATGCATCGTGAAATAATTTCCTCTAGCTATTGCATTATTTCCATGACATTAAAAAGCATAGTATTCGTCCTAAACATGAAAATTTGTGGTCTTTGTGTAATTTGTTTTGTATGCTTCAGCAAATTTTTAATAATTAATCTGGTTTCTGTCCCTGCCATTCTACTAACACTGCTCTCTTAAAAGGCATCAGTCACCATCTAATCACTAAACCCCATTGCTTCTTGGTCTGTATCCTCCTTGAGCCCTCGATTGCAATCCTTGCTGTTGCTCAGCTTCTTCCTGGAATCCTCTCATATTTTATCACACTGCATTCTCCAGGTCCTCCTATTGCCCAGATCATTCCTTCAGTATCTTAATACCACTTCCTCTTCTTTCTACTGTCTCCTATACCCAGATTTTCCCTGAAAGTTCCCAGTGCTCTTCTTGTTTCTCCTGATGTGGTTTTTCTTGATGATCTTATCTCCTCCACAACACCTACTATTATCTCTGCAAGTCCATCCACATTCCTACTCTCAAATTCTTTCTAGCTGGGCTTCCAACCACCTCTCAAACTCAGCATATTCATAGGCAAGCCTACTCTTTCTCCGGATTTCCATATTTCCATGAATGGGGCAACCATCTTCCCAGTAGCCCAGGTTCTTGGAGATTCACATTTACGACCTTCATTTAACTTTTTCTGGACATTCTTCTGCTTCAAGCCACCATGGCATATTGCATGTAAACTCACTTATGGCATCTAACACGTCCTCCTTTGTAATTTAGTCAATTGTGCATTTACCTATGTTCCCTACTCTATATAAGCTCCTTGAGAAAAACACCATGCTTTCCTCAACTTTGTACACCCTGCAGAGTCTAGCACAGAGTCTGGCGCATAAGTATGTTTAGTTGAGAAAGTAAACCTGAGCATTCATCGATACATTGTATTCACATGTTTCCACTGTCCTTTGCCATCTACAGTCAACAACGCTAAACTAAGATCATACTTAATCTCAGTACTCTGAGGAAAACTGTGAAAGAAACATTCTAAATAATACCACAACAAGCAGAGCTCTTGCTGTACTGAATTTATTGTGTGTGCAGTCCACAGTTTCAGCCATTGGTTCCATATGAAAAAAAAGTTTTTTATATTTGGAAGGGACACTGGAATGTGTGGGGAACCAAATTCACATCTCATGCAAAAGCTATTCCCTTGGTCTGCTTCCTCAGTAGTGGAATCCCTTCTCTAGTTCCCTATAATTTGCTTGTTCTGTTATTACTCCCACACTCGGTTATGAGAGCTCTGTATTGTTAAAAGCTACACTCAAAACATTGCAACGTTAATTCAGTGAAAGCATGCACCTCTGAGGGTGACTCAGCGTTGTAAAGATGCCCACGCTCCTGTCTTTGCTGATCACTTCACCGACTCTGGATTTGGTGTTAACTGAGAACAGATCACGAGTTTTCGGTTTAGGGGCTGGCTTTTGTTTTGTTTGATAACGGAATAAGCAGGATAATGGAAAGTAACGTGGTCGAGCTGTCTGACATCCTGGCCAGCATTCCAATGGCAGATGCATGGCTTTACATCCACCAATAGGAGGAGAGCAGATGTTGGGTTTATTATAGCCTGGGGAACTGAAAAGAAGCTTGCATCAACCTGCACTCTCACACACACTGAGGTTTAAG
Source organism: Pseudorca crassidens (assembly GCF_039906515.1). Classification (NCBI taxonomy): domain Eukaryota; kingdom Metazoa; phylum Chordata; class Mammalia; order Artiodactyla; family Delphinidae; genus Pseudorca; species Pseudorca crassidens. The sequence continues at coordinate 32,214,357 of NC_090301.1, forward strand.
AAAATTTGAACAAATCATTCCACTGGTCTCTTCTTACTTAAAGGGCTATAAACAGGTAAACTGATAGATTCCTACCTCTGCTCTAAGGATTTTTCCAGATTCATCATTTTATAGAAAAAAAATAAGCAGTTCATGCTCAAATCTGCATTTTCAAGAGCATTTCATCCAGCTCAACAGTAAATTTTTTTTTCTTTTGATGCCTGGCTAGTGGACAGTGTAATGCTAACATCCATACACCAACACCATTCATGTTGGAAAAGTTTAATTTACTAAGTCAATCAGGAACGCTACAACCACAGAATTGAAGACGTATTTACACCTCAAGTTTGTTTCACATCTAATAATCGTTGACAACATCTCAAGCTAATGTTTGGACATGAGCGGATTGTTGAACATTAGCTGAAAAGAGATCTCTCCCTGAAACAGTGCTGCCGGATTGTTTTTAAGGAAGTAAAGTTCAGACAGTATCACTCATCTGTTTACTCTTCCCCACTCCCTACAACCTACTTCTCCTACCTGTTTGCAAGCCGTCTTTCTTCACACTCCCACATTCCAGCCAACTGAACAACTCACTCCTCCCCTACACCATCTCTGGATTTTTGCCTCTGCACATTTGATGTTTCTGCTCTGATCTCACTCTCAAATCTCAGTTCCAATGCTACTTCCTCCACAAGCCTTGACCCTCTTTCGTCCAGCCAAAATCTCACTTATCTGTACCTCTCAAATAATTCACATCACTTTCTACTTTGCATTTTTAAATTATCTCTGCCTATCTTGATTTCTCCTGTTAACATGTAAACTCTCTAAGGAAAAATTCCACAGAGAATTCTCTTATATATATATATATATATATATATTTAGAGTACAATTTTTGCATGTAGAGGTCCATTAATATACCTTGGAATAAAAGCACAAATGCTTCCCAAGGTATAAATGAGAATGGAAAACTGTCTGTGGCTTGACTGTACTCTGCAGGTCAACAATCTCTGAGTTCTCCCCTGAGGTTAATAGTCATTGGTATGATTAGCATGGCCTCTCGTGACTTTCCTTCCTCAAAATGAGCCACTTCATGTTTGCTGGGTGCCAAGCTCATCCACTGTCAGTGGCTCTTTTTCAGCTTCATGACACAATTTCCATAAGCTCTGTTGAAAGCAAGTGTAAGGCGTGTGTTTTATAACTTGCCATGTAAAAGAGAAAAAAAACCTACCAGTAAGTAGCAATTTTACTCTTTCTATTCTAAGGCAATGCCAGCGATCCTGAAGCAGCCAGCCCATGGTCACTAATGTCTTGCCAAGTGTTCTTAAATTATCAAGACCATTGATGTCAAAGCCAGTCATCCCCATTGTCTACTGTTTATTCAGTTGCCACATAATGTTTGTCATCAAACTAAGCACTTGAGTAAAAATGTACCTTAACTGTCGAAAGCACAGTCCCTGAGTTCTTGGAATTTTCTTCTGAGTCAGACCTCATTGGCATGAAGTGTCACCAGTGAGTTACAAAACTCAATTTTCACAAAAGAATCTGAAGTTAGATTTTTAAAGCAGTCACCTTGGAAGGCAACATAATTCCAATGATGTTGGCGTTGCCTAAAGTTATTTTAGAGCTTTAGAACTGATTTGTTTTTAAAGTCACCTTCTATGCCACATCTATTGTAATCTTTTATCAGAATTTAACATAATTACCACATTTTGTTTTGTTTTAACCTCAAGTGGAATTATCCAGCTTGATTACCCAGAACTGGCTCCAAATGACCGTTGGTGGTTTTTGGAAATCACATCCATCTTTGAAAGATGAAGATTTTCCACAACCAAGGACATTTCAAAGAAAATGCTAAAGGCCCCGGAGCTTATTCTAAACCTATTTTGAACAACAGCAGCGTTATTCAAGTAAACGTAAAATCTTACTGGGAAGGAAAAAAAGACTTGGAATGTTTGTATTTAGTAATATTTACTGTATGGTCACACTTAGCATGTTTCCCCAAAGAACTATAAAAGGCATATAGAAAACTCATTTGGGATTTTTTTCTTGCATTTACGCATATCACCTTTTAAAGAACATTTTCAATTAATAAGAACACATCCTCTGATGAGAATTAACTTATGTGGGAGCCAAAACATTGGGTCTGAGAGCCAAACTGGACTCAGCAAAACCTACAAACACACCTGACAGCTGTGTAGTTATTGGGGAATGGCCCACAAATTTTAGTTGTTTCTTATGATTCAGTTTAATTTGATTTGGGTACTATAGGATCTCTCTCTTTTTCTAAATCATGCAAAAAGTTTAATGAATTAGGGCCACCAACATAGATGTTTTTCATCTCTGCAGACACTCTCCAAACCTGGTACATAAGCACTGGAACCTTAGCTGCCCTTGAACTTAGGGGCATTAAGATATCACAGTGGACCACATGGGATATTTGAGAGAGTGCAGCTGAGCCACACCATTTGGTCACATTATACTGTGTCATGAGGGGAAAAAATGATCAAGACCAAAGGTGGTGAGGTAGACCCAGTTTCCTATGTCGTGTAAGTGTACATTTTGCCAGTATTATATGTGTTACAAATACATATTGACTTTTCAACCACTTAGCTGACCTGCTAATGGTATAGAAAGAACCTACCTAGGACAATCAAAACAATCTAAGCTATGAATATGCTAAATAAAGTCCTGCAAGTAATACATTGCAGAATTATTATTATAAACATCATCTTTATAGAAATAATGCCTTAAGAAAATACCTCCAATATTACAAAGGTTATGAATTATTTAATGAAGAGTTCTAATAGTAAAATAGTTTCAATAGTTAAATAGTAGGGATTATAATAGCTCCATTTACTGAGCACCTATTATGTACATGTAGTGCATTCTTTCAGGTAACTATTAACTGTCCTCACTTGACAGGTAGAACAAATGAACCTCAGAGCTAGTAAATGGGTGAGGTCTATGCTGTGTGGCTAGACCCAAAGTGAAGGTCTTCCCTGGAGTCTAATTTCTGTAAATTTATCTCAGTTTTCACGAATAATTTGAGTGGTAATAAGATAAAGAAGGAAAGGAGAGAGGGAAGGAAGGAAGAAAAGAAGCAAGGAAAGAAGGAAGAAGGGAAGGAAGGAAGGAGGGAAGGGAGGAAAAGAGGGAGGTAGGGCGGGAGGGAGGGAAGGAAGAAGAAGGAAATAGGTACTGCAACATACTATCCATTGCAGATACTCTATTCGTGGTTTCAATGATTCCATCTGCAAACTGACAATTATTTACATGCTATTAGTTCTCTCTTTTTAGTGAGTCCAAAGGAGTACACAGTCATTTGCCAAAGTGAGAAGGGAGTTGTTGCTGGTATAAAACAATGCTAACTCCATATATTATAGTCCCTACCTTCCTGAGCTTATATTCTGTAAGAGAGTTTGTCTTTTTTTTCTCACTAACACATCCCCAGTGTGTTAGTGGCACAGTGCCTGTCAAAAATTGTGCCCAATATATTTTTCACAGAACTAGAACAAATAACTTTACAACTTGAATGGAAACACAAAAGAACCCAAATAACCAAAACAATTTGAGAAAGAAGAACAGAGCCAGAGGAATCATGCTCTCTGGCTTCAGATTATACTACAAAACTGCAGTAATCAAAACAGTATGGTACTGGCACAAAAACAGACATATAGATCAATGGAACACGTTAGAAAGCTCAGAAATAAACCCACACATTTACAGTCAATTAATCTACAACAAAGGAGGCAAGAATATACAATAAAGAAAAGACAGTCTCTTCAGTAAGTGGTGCTGGGAAAACTGGACAGCTATATGTAAAAGAATGAAATTAGAACACTCTCTAATACCATATACAAAAATAAACTCAAAATGGATTAAAGCCCTAAAAGTAAGACCAGATACTATAAAACCCCTAGAGGAAAACATAGGCAGAACACTTTTTGACATAAATCACAGCAATATTTTTTGGACCCGTCTCCTACAGTAATGGAAATAAAAACAAAAATAAACAAGTGGGACCTAATGAAACTTAAAAGCTTTTGCACAGCAAAGGAAACCATAAACAAAACAAAAAACAAACTACGGTCTGGGAGAAAATATTTGCAAATGATGGGCTTGACAAGTGTTTAATTTCCAAAATATACAAATAGCTCATACAGCTTAATATCAAAAAACAAAAAACCCAATCAAAAAATGGGCAGAACTAAATAGACATTTCTCCAAAAAAGATGCATATTTGGTTAACAGGCACAAGAAAAGATGCTCAACATCATTAATCATCAGAGAGATGCAAATTAAAACCACAATGAGCTAGCACCTCACACCAGTCAGAATGACTATAATCAAAAAGAACACAATAGGGCTTCCCCGGTGGCGCAGTGGTTGAGAGTCTGCCTGCCAATGCAGGGGACACAGGTTTGTGCCCCGGTCCGTGAGGATCCCACATGCCGCAGAGTGGCTGGGCCCGTGAGCCATGGCCACTGAGCCTGCGCATCCGGGGCCTGTGCTCCGCAACGGGAGAAGCCACAACAGTGAGAGGCCTGCGTACCGCAAAAAAAAAAAAAAAAAGAAAAGAAAAAGAACACAAGTAACAAATGTTGGCGAGGATGTGGAGAAAAGTGGACCCTCATGCACTGTTATTGAGAATGTAAATTGGTGCAGCCACTATGGCAAACAGTATGGAGGTTTCTCAAAAGACTAAAAATAGAACTACCATATGACCCAGCAATTCCATTCCTGGGTATATATCCAAAAACACGAATCTGAAAAGACACATGCAGCCTAATGTTCATAACAGCATTATTTACGATTGCCAAGGTATGGAAGCAAGTGTCCATCAACAGATAAATATAAAGAAGATGTGGTATATATATATGTGTGTGTGTGCGTGTGTGTGTGTGTGTGTGTGTATGGTAAAATACTACTCAGCCATAAAAAAGAATGAAATTTTGCTATTTATAACAACATGGAGGGACTTGGAGAGTATTATGCTAAGTGAAATAAGTCAGACAGAGAAAGACAAATACTGTATGATATTACTAAATACTGTATGATAGCTTTTCTGGTCAGTAGCCTGAGAGGGTAAAAGGAATGATGTCTGTGTCACTAGTCTAGTGTCAGAACTGCTGTAGTCACTGGTAGCTCCACATGGGAAGAAACAGTGGATAGAAGGATGGCTGTGATGATGGCATTTCTTAGGACACCTTTGGATTAATCATGAAAACAACTACTCTCTGAGCAGCTGCGGGCAGCGTTTAGTACATAAACCGTGTAAGTTACTGTAAATATGTTGACAGAATTATACTTGCTCGTTTCCAGGTGACCTCTAGAAATGATTCGCTATTCACTTGACCCAGAAAATCCCACAAAAGCATGCAAGTCGAGAGGTTCAAGTCTTCGTGTTCACTTTAAGAACACTCATGAAACAGCCCAGGCCATTAAGGGTATGCCACCAAGTATCTGAAGGATGTCACTTTAAAGAAGCAGTGTGTGCCATTCCATCATTACAATGGTGGAGTTGGTAGGTGTGCCCAGGCCAAACAGTGGGGCTGGACGCAGGGTCTGTGGCCCAAAAAGAGTGCTGAATTTTTACTGCATATGCTCAAAAATGCAGAGAGTAATGCTGAACTTAAGGGCTTAGATGTAGATTCTCTGGTCATTGAGCATATCCAGGTGAACAAAGCCCCCAGGATGCGGCACAGGACTTATAGAGTTCATGGTCGGATCAACCCATACATGAGCTCTCCGTGCCACATTGAGATGATCCTTACTGAAAAAGAACAGATTGTTCCTAAACCAGAAGAGGAGGTTGCCCAGGAGAAAAGGATATCCCAGAAGAAATTGAAGAAACAAAAACTTATGGCCCAGGAATAAATGCTGCAAAAAATAAATGCAAATAAAAGTTAAAAAAAAATACTGTATGATATCACTTATATGTGGAATCTGAAATATACAACAGTCTAGTGAATATAACAAAAAAGAAACAGACTCACAGATATAGAGAACAAACTAGAGGTTACCAATGGCAGGGGGAGCAATATAGGGGTGGGGGAGTAGGAGGTATACACTACTGCATATAAGATAGGCTCAAGGATGTATTGTACAACACAGGGAATATATCCAATATTTTATTGTAACTGTAAATGGAAAGTAACCTTTTAAAATTTTATTTTAAAATTTTTTAATAAAATTAAATTAAAAAAACAGACTCACAGTTATAGAGAACAAACTAGTGGTTACCAGTGGAGAGAGGGAAGTGGGGAGGGGCAAGATAGGGGTAGAGGATTTTTTTTTTTTAACTTTTTTCTTTTTTGGCTGCACCACACAGAATGTGGGATCTTAGTTCCCCGACCAGGGATTGAACCTGCGCCACCCGCATTAGGAGCACAACGTCTTAATCACTGGACTGCCAGGGAAGTCCCAGGGGTAGATGATTAAGAGGTACAAACTACTAAGTATAAAATAAGCTATAAGGATATATTGTACAACTCAGGGAATATAGCCAATATTTTATAATAACTATAAACAGAATATAACCTTTAAAAATTGTGAATCACTATGTTGCACACCTGAAACATATATTATACATCAACTATACCTCAATAAAAAGAATAATAAGAAACTTTTAAAAAACTGTGCCCAATAAATATTTGTTGTTGAAAGCATGTTGAAAGAGTATTTTGAGGGGGGTTATGGGCAAGTTTAGGGATGAGGCTGCCTGGGACAATCATAGAGCAACAGAAACCACCCCTACTCAAAAGAACCTCTCAGGGACCTACCACCACTTGGAATTCCAATTGTGTTAATAGGTTTCTCTTTGAAAAGGTAAGATAGAAGGCATTCACATCTCAGTGCCAATGTTTTTATTAGGTAAACATCTTTTGGAGGGACAGGGGGAGTCAAAGAGAAGGGATTGGGGAGTTTAAAAATTTAACTAAGAAAAAGATTCCTATTGCTCCCCCAACTTCCTCCCCTCTTCACTCCAACTTCTTAATAAGTTGTCTTCTTGGGCAAGAGAGTCCTTTATTAAACAAGACTGAAATGTATCTAACTGGCATATCAGTGTCTGAATAAGAAGATGCCTCAATTTGTGCCTGACCTGAGATCTAACTTCTGCTACTTTTATGCATAACTACAAATGTGTATTCTTAGCCTAAGTGTTTTTGTTTTGTTTTGTTTTAATTTATTTGGCTGCTTCAGGTCTTAGTTGCGGCATGTGGGATCTAGTTCCCTGACCAGGGATCCAGCCCAGGCCCCCTGCATTGGGAACGTGGAGTCTTAGCCACTGAACCACCAGGGAAGTCCCTAGCCTAGTTTTTCTAATTCACTAATTCACCATTTGGCTTTAACTGTATAACAACATCTATGTCTTAAGCTGTGATTCTCACAAATTATTTTCCCAAGTGCATGGAATATAGTAATATAGAGTTATAAATAAACACACAACATAGTGCAAAATAACCTACATTCTTCTCAATAGGAATTGGTTTGCTCTGAGTCTTTAGCAGTGTCATGGAAAAAGTGATGCTCTTACGTTCACAAGTCTCCAAGTCCTAGCCCTGCTATTTATTATGTGTTTGACCTTGGGCAGGTCACAGCCTCCCTGAGCTTCATTTTCCCCATCTGTAAAATTTTATAATAGCGTGTACCAAATGGAGCTGATGGGAAAATTAAGGCAATAACATATGGGAAAGTACGTTAAAAACTATAGAACTCTATACAAATATAAAGTACTATCATCATTTGAAGAAGCAGAATTATAGGAGTTAAACAAACTTGGATTCCAATCCTGGCTCCACTGTTTTTGAGTGGTGTGACATTATGCAATTATATAATCTGAATTTCAATTTTTTAGTTTGTAAAATAGAGGTAATAATAAAGACCTCAAAGGTGTGTTGTAAGGATAAAACAAGACAGTTCTCCTGGAGTACTACCTGGAACACAGTAGGTACTCAATAAATGTTAGCTCCCTTTTCCTTCCCTGCTGCAGTTTTAAATGCCTTTATTTTCGTTAAATCAGAATCACTTCCACCACTCTCTTGCCCAGTAATAGCCAAGATGAATCCTGAGGATATGATGAAACAACAAAGCAGAAAATCAATGATAAGACCTAAGTTGTGGTATTTTCCCATCCAGTAGTAATCTCTCATTGTGCTGGAACCATCAACAGCTAATTACATCAAGTACCAAAACAACAGCCAAGGAAACAGCATGAAGCAACCATGGCAAGGTAAATTAACCTGGAAAGCTACCATAAAAATATGAGGAATAACCCTGAAAATATTCCTATTTGTACTCAAAAACATAATTGCAAATTGCTTAGGCAAGCAGGGTATGTTCAATTAGATTCTTGAAATTTTATCAGACAAATGGTTTTGGCTCCCTAAGACCTTGTGGTGTCCTGGGCTCACAGTACACAAGCTATTGTGCAAATTATTTGGGATTGCTTCTTACCACAATTTTTTTAAATGCAAAATATTGTCTACTCTGCCACTAAGCTCTGCTGTGTGTTATTTGCTAATTAAGGATGCAGACAGCCTGTGCAGTAATGGTGATTGATGTCTGCTGCACGTCTTAGTGAGAAGGATGGTGAGGACAAGCATTAGCTGCAGCCCACAAGAGAAACGAGGTAATTGGCATTGCTCACTGCACTGCAAATCACGTCTTCCTGGAATTACAGAAGAGGCACTTAAGAATAGAGAATTATCCTGCATAAAATTGTAGTTGTGGGGGGCTTCCCTGGTGGTGCAGTGGTTGAGAGTCCGCCTGCCGATGCAGGGGGCGCGGGTTTGTGCCCCGGTGCAGGAAGATCCCTCGTGCTGCGGAGCGGCTGGGCCCGTGAGCCATGGCTGCTGAGCCTGCGCGTCCGGAGCCTGTGCTCCGCAACGGGAGAGGCCACAACAGTAAGAGGATCCCGTACCGCAAAAAAAAATTTTTTAAATTGTAGTTGTGCTCATGCTGAAGAACAATGCTGTGAGGTACTGTTTTCAATTATTTTTGTTATATAAATTAATGACAATGTAATTTTTAGCATTTCACTTCAGTTCACATCACAATACTGATAATAATAATAATAGTTCATTTCTGACTTTTTAACATGGACCTTGTTTCATCTCTTGTGTTTTAAACTTTTTTGTGTCTGGAGATCAGCCTTCTAATCTGGATTTATACATGCTAGCTCGAAACCAGCAATTTTAATGGTAATGGTAATAACTGTCCTTGAAATAATGAGAAACACTTAATGAATAAAGATCAAGTTCAACAGCCAAGTGTTGGCTCTTGGCCCACTCCCACCATCCTGCAGCTCAATCTCTCAGTAACTCACTTCTTTCCTCTAAAATGAAACACAGTAATTATCATTAATTAACAAACGCCACACACAGGTAATACAAGTGACTGTACCAGGTATCATGTCGATTCGGCAGCATTAGAAGAGATTTGCCTGCAGAGACCATGCCTACTACTAATGAAGAAACACAAAAAGTGGTCTCTGCTCTGAAGAAGACACTTTCTACCCCAAATTAATCTTATAAAGCAGATTTCTCTAAAAAGTGTGGTCTCTTTATCTATGCTCTCTGACTTATCCAACAAACAAATCAAAAAGTAGAGTTAAAATGTTCAACTGGGGACTGGTTCAATAAACTACAGCATACCCAAACAATGAAATATATTGTACAATCATAGAAAAGAAAGCAGGAGTGGATGAATACTGTGACTTCGTTTATGTAAAAAGAAGGAAAAGATGAAAGAAAGAAAGAAAGAAAGAAAGAAAGAAAGAAAGAAAGAAAGAAAGAAAGAAAGAAAGAAAGAAAGAAAGATGAAAGTTAAGAGAGTAGATTTAAAAAATTATCACCACACACATACAAAATATGTAACTATGGGAAGTGGTGGTTGTGTTAACCTTATTGTGGTAATCATTTCACAATATGTATGTATATATCAAACCATATACATTGTATACCTTAAACTTACTCAATGTTGTACATCAATTATATCTCAATAAACCTGGAAAAAATAAAAATAAATAAATAAAAAGAGGCTCTGGTGAGAGACTCAGAGAGCTTCTATCTCTTGGTTTCCATCAAGAGAAAAAGGAAAGAGAAAGAAAGAGAGAGAGAGAAAGAAAGAAAAAGAAAGAAACAAAGAAAAGAAGAAAGAAACAAAGAAGGAAAGAGAAAGGAAAAGGAAAGAGAGAAAGGGAGGGAAGGAGGGAGGTAGGAAGAAAGAAAATAAGCATATATATGTTTATATTAATTGAAAATTTCTGGAAGTGTTCTTATAGATCCTCTTCATTTATTCATATTATTTACCTTGTTTGCTTATTATTTTTTAATTGAAAGCAGGCGTAGCTTGGATCTAAAGTTCTCCAAGCTCTGCAAATCTGTTTTATCTTATTGCTGCTTTGATCAGGAGCAACTCCATTCCAATACAGATTCCGATGTGTCTCTTTTCTCCCATGGAGCACATCAGTGAAGGGACAGAAGGAAACAAGAATGACAGACCTGGCCTCTCTCTGACCATGACACGAAATGTGAGAAAACATGTCTACTCACATTTACCTAATGATTTCCAAAAGTCAGAAAGAATGCAATAACTGGATTTTGTAAGAGGCTAGGTGATTTTTTAAGGGGGAGGGAAGGTCAGATAAACTGGCACTACGATTGAAAGTGGTCCTGAGTGAATCAGAATCAGCCTTGGTACATTTCGATGCATTCTCTTTAAAAGGCAATTTTGACCAATTCTGAAAAGAAAGGAGGGAGTAAATCGGAGACTTAGGGTTCAATAGGACAGAAGAAACTGAGTCGTTTGGGGCTATTTCATGCTCCAAGTGAAGAGCAGTGTCACTAAGCAGTGGGTTCACAGCTATGCTAAAAAAAAAAAAATTTAAAGGTGAGTAACAAGCCCAGCTAGGTGGGGCTCAAAGTGGGGCAAATCCGACCACTGGGCCATTGCTCCCTGATTAAGAGCCACCATCCACCTGAGACAACAACTCAAGCTAGGATCACAGAGCTGAACAAGAATTGGAAAGCTCCTTCAGCACTTGGCCTTCAAGTCCTCTGGCTTTGCAGGGACAGAAACGTCAGGGACAACAAGACTCATTGTTCCCTTACCCGGTTCTACCTCACTCTGCCTTCTCTGCCTTAGTAGAGTTGTAGAAATTTAGAGCTGAACAATCCTCTCATTCCTCCAATGTGGAGAGAGAGGCTAGGGGCGGGGAGTGATTTGCTCACACAGCTAGTTATTAGCAGAGTGGTAATTAGAGTTTTGTCCTTAGTCCCACAGTGGGTGTTCTACTATAGCAGTGGCCTCCTGTTCTTAAGTCTCCTAATGTTACCCAAAGTGAATGAATTGCTTATCCCTGAGGTGCTAATAGCAAACAGTGGTCCAATATTGCCTTTCAACCAGCAGCTTCTGAATTTTAAACATTTCCTGGAATGAAATAGTTGACTTCAAAGGCATGAATCTCAAATGATGGGAATTATAGGGAACAGTGCTGTCTGCTACCAGCACTTCCTCTCATTTCTTTGCCTTTCTTCACTGAAGTCGCACAGCCAGCAGGGATGCCAACAAACTTGAACTTGATTAAGTTGGAGGGGTTGATGGCATGAGCTTCCACAGGCAGCTCCAAACTTCAAGGTTGTACACATTATGTCTGATTTTGTAACTAGTGGGCTCTCCACCTAGTGCCAGGGCTATTTTTCTGAGTCAGTTTCATTGTTTGGAAAATAAATAAAAGAAATATCTTCATTTCCCAAAGATATAATTTTAAATTCAGATGTTTAGAAATACGTTGCAGTAAATACCTGCAGAAAAGAAACAGACATTGGATATTAGCATTTTCAAACAGAGCAGGGGAAAGCTTTTTTTCTTTCAAGTAAGGATTAAGAGTTCTACTTGCAAATGGAGAAAGATGACTAAATATTGACATTGTTCTTTACTATAATTAGAATTATATATACAAGAAATGGTTGACTCAATAAGTCAGACAAAAGCACACCTAAAGCAATTCTCTCTGCATGTGAACAGCAAGGAATGATGCCTCAGAGTGAGGTATTAGAAATATTCAAGCCCCTTTATTCTGAATTGCAAAAATTACCTAAGATTCTTCATTTGCAAAAAGATGACCTCTCAGGTCCTCTCCAGCTCACAGGGAGCTTTTCTTCCTTCAGCAGGAAAGGAATTAGTCAAGTTAGCTAATTGCAGTGAATCAGTGACAATATGACTTTTACCCTGGGCGATTCTTTCATGTCTTTCCGTGCTAAGAAAGTCCCTGGATTTAAATGAAAACCCACATGGTTTCATTTGTAGCTTCAGAAATAGGAACGAGCTATTTTTCCTTATAACAAACCATTTATCTCAGAAGGCAGAATAGTGAGAAGCTTTCCAGATCTTTTTATACTGTTTTTTCAGTTTCCATTGTGTTGAAATCTGTTGACTAATTGTTCAAATAGAGTACTGTCACAGGATAGATCCCATAGGAGATCCCCTGGGTTTGAGAAACACAGAACAGCATATTTGGTAAGAATACTGCCTTCCCATAGCAATGTGTTAATTTCCTTTCAATGAAAAACAGATTCACCAATTCAGAGGGTTACATTCTTCTGAATATTTTCTTTTTCTTCTAATCACACTTAACTTTCGAATTAGGATTTGCGTAGGGCAATTAAATTGTTTCTAGTAAACATTTTAGTGCCCAAAACAATCTGATTCTTACACATAGCCTTTCCTTGAAATAAGCACTTAAGATTTTTTGTTTGTTTAATATACCTCCCTCATAATTAAATGCATATCCTAGTTGGAGGGAAATTTACCACCACTGTCCCCAAAATTTAGATGGCAAATATAATTATAATGAGGAGGGGCGGAGGGAGAAACTCAATAGTTTCTGCTTCCTGAGAACTATAGCTTCCTAAGAACTTAACTTTGAAAAATGTGAGGTTGTTTTGTTACTTGAATTTGGATCAACATTACTGTTCCCTGCCTAAGAAGGAGTGTTGTCTAAAAAATGAAGAATAAACTTGAACCTCTGACCATAATGCTTCAAGTACCTATTTATTGCTGCCATCATGGTTTTCTTCCACTCAGTAAATTATCCATTCTGAAAAGTAAATTACATTTTTATAGTCCTTTGCAAATAACTTTTATATGTATTATCTCATTTAATCCTAACAACAAACCCATCAAATAGGTAATTGTCATCCCCACTTTACAGATGAGAAAACTAAGCCCAAGAGGTTAAGTGCTACTTAAAGCAGACTTTCTAACTCTAAATCCAGTGTTCTTTGCACTAAGCAAACTGCTTCAGATTGTTAGAAATATCAAATTTTGCATGAGGTCTGTGAGTGGTAAAACATGTTTAAGATCAGTTATCACTAAGGGGAATTAATAAGTATGAGCTCCAGAGGACATGACCAAACAGTTATATCCATTTGTGTGTTCCTCCAAAGAATCCAGGAGCAGACTAGAAGCAGAGCTGGAGGTAGATGGCCCTCAGAAACAGAAAGGTCTTGGCAGGTACCAATCTCTGCTAGGGAGCTGGGACCGAGAGCAGGAAGTTCAGGTCCAAGAGTCCTAGAGAGTAAGGTAGAATGCTAACCCCAAAGAGGGTTGTATCTCAAGTCAAGGACATGGGCAAAAAGGAACAAGTCAGGGGCCTAACGACTATAAGTAACATTCACTTATTTACATTACATTATAGCTATTGTATTATATGATATGCATTACATACATTAAGTATTATATTTATTACATTATATCTATTTATTTATGTGTATCATATTATCCTTTAAATATAGTGTAATTAACTAGGGGGAAGCTCGGACACTAGGACCAAAATTTGGAGGTCTTCCATTCACCCTACTCTACCCCATGGCCTAGGGCACCCAGGACAATTATTGTTTCCAATACACAATAAGGGGCTTGGGAACAAACGAATCTATATTGGGTCCCCATAGCAGATAATCGGTCTAGGCCATGGTTAGCCCCATCCTGAAAATCTAGGCCCCTCTTTCTCCTCCTTCCTCCTGCCCTTGTTTTGGAGAGCTCGTGGACAGCTAACCTCACCATGCCTGTCACGCAGAGCTGCCACAAAAGGCTATGCAGGTTGTGCACTACTTGGGGGGACACATCACAAGGCACTAGCATCCTCATTATTTGGTCACACATCCCCCTCCCTGCCAGGTGCAAATCCCTCCTACAATCTGCCTTCTGTATTTTCATCCATGGTTCATCACTTCACCCAAGCCCTGCAATTCTCTTTTGCCATTGCCTTTCATTTCACCTGTCTAATAAAATCCCAATCCTGTCTTCTCTACTCCTATATTCAAGCTACAGGGGACTCCTGGGGGAAAAGACACTGCTCTGCATACTGGATGTGGTTAAAATATATGGACTCCACCAGCAGAAATGCTATATAAGCGTAAAATAAAACTTCTATTGTGTTAAACCACTGGAAAAAACATGATCTCAAAAAAAAAAAAAGAGAGAGACATCAGTCATGCCTACAGGTTCTCCCAGGGAGCCCTCTCACTCTTTCAGTTTCCTCACTCTCCTCCAACTTCCTACTCCATCCCCGACCCACTCCCTCTGAACCAAAGACTAAGCCTCCTACTTCCCAAGACAATGGTGACAGAAGAGAATTCCCTCAGCTTCAGTCCCTCCATCTTCCTGCATTCATACCCATCCTGTTTCTTTCCCTCCTGCCCCAAGGCAAGAAGGGTCTCTCCTATCCACAGCCAACACCTCCCCGCAGCTGCTCCCTAACCCACCTTAGAGACTCTTTTCTCTCTGGCTTTCCAATTACCACCCCTATCATCTTCTTTCTCTGCTGGCTGTCTACCACCAGCATTTAAACAGCTTACCCTTCAACTCCACAGGTGTCTCTACCTATCATCTCCATCTATCCCTTTTTACCTCTCAATTTCTTGAATCCACTAGCTTCCCAAACTCACTATCCTCTTGAATCTTCCCACCTGAATTCTACTCACTCTCCTCCATTCCTCACCTCCCATTCACCTCTCAGTCCTCTGCAACCTGGCTTCTGCCAAACATTCCACTAAAACTCTTCTCGTCAAAGTGCTCCCTGTCACAAATGGAGTTTTTTCCCTTCTTGTCTCACGCACTTTCTTAGCAGCATTTGTTGATCGCTCCTGCTTTCTGAAGTGACGCCCCCCTTTTGCTTAGATAACACTGGGCACTTCTGGATTTTCTCCTGCCTCTCCAGTTACTCCTTCTCAATATCCTTCAAGGGCTCTTCTTTCACTCACGTCTCTTCAGTGATGGTCTTTCTCGGTGTTCTTGGAACCTCTCTTTTTCTCCATCTACTCAGCATCCCTGGATAATCTTAACTCTACTTCTAGACCTTTAAGTATCCTTGTAATGCTGACTACTTCTAAATCTTGTCTTCAGAATTGAATAGCCAGCTACTCAAAAGACATTTGCACAAGCACTTCAAAGACCACATGTGAACTCGTTGTTTCCCCAGCCCATCCTGTTCCCCTAGTGGTCTTTCCCAGTGGCCACTCAGTGGAGCAGAGGATGGAGCAAGAAGCTCAGCATCTTCCCAGCAGGGGCTGCAGGCAGAGCAGACTTCTTCCCGCTGGACCCCTCCAAGTAGATGTCTGCACTGCAGCAGAGTGATCTGTTTAAAGTGGCAACTTGATGCATAATTGCCCTGTTTATCCTGAGGGCAACAGGAATTCAGTAAATGTTTTTAAAGTCCAAACTCCTTACCATGGCACACAAGGGTTTTCTTTGGCCACTCTCCATCTTTCATTTCATACTATAGCTAAATGATAGCAAACCCTTATTCTTATGCAATATGCCCGGCATCATTCTAAGTACTTGAACATATTAAGTTTATTATTCCTCACAACAATCCTATAAGGCAGGTTCTATTATTATTTCTATTTTATGGATGAGGAAGCTGAGGCAGAAAGAGACTAAGCGTCTTGCCCAAGGTGACATAGCAGCAGTCTGACTTCAAACCTATGCGGTCTGGCTTTGAGATCATGATCTTAACTACTATGTTATATTGCCAAACAGAGCTACTTAGAGTTCCTGGAACATGCTATTCTCTGCTTAACCTCCGGCCTGTCTCTCTCTCCATATATATATATAGATGGATGGATAGATATAGATAGATAGTTAGATAGATAGATAGACAGATAGATGATAGATAGATAGATGATAGATAGATAAATAGATAGATGATAGATAGATGATAGATAGATGATAGATAGATGATAGATAGATGATAGATAGATAGATGATAGATAGATAGATAGATGATAGATAGATAAGCAGATAGATGATAGATAGATGATAAGTAGATAACACACACACACACACACACACACACACACACACACACACACTTCTCCCTACATACTTAGGTAACTCGTCATCCTTCAGATCTTAGTACAGAAATCAACTCTTCTGGGAAGCTTTTTTCTGACCCCCCCCCCCTTCTGTACGCACACTATGTTCCCACTGTTGGTGCCTCCCCTAGGGGCTCCCACAGCATCCTGCCCTTGAGCCTGTCATGGCACTTAGCACTCTACTGTGATTGCTGGTTAACTTGTACATCTTCACTTCAAAATTGAAAGACTCTCAAGACGAGGACTATGTCTTGGTATTTGTTGTGTCTCCATAGCTTTACACAGTGCCTGGCACATAGTAGGGGATGAATGGTAGCAGAGGTAGGTGTTGAATAAGTACTTGGCAAATGTTCTAATGACATCATCAGACAGAATGAATGAGCCTGAGTTGTCCAGATACTGGCCTAGGGCTCTTTAAATTGCTCCAGACCTGACCGAGAGCTGTTCCCAAACATAAGTGTAGGACTGAGCCTAAGAGTGAGGGCTTGGGGATTCCAGCTGTTAGGACCAAAGAAGAGGAGATTGATGAGAGCCAGGAGGAAACTAAAGCATTAGCCTTGATAGGAGCCTGAACGGATCTTATAAAATGGATTAGGATATAAGAAAAATGAAAGCAGATAAGCAGGAAGGACAGCAAAGGATTAAAGAGAACATTATTCTGGGAGGTTAAAATAAAGAGGGACTGTGGGAATTTGATATGGGAGCTTTATCTAAATTTAAGCTGTGGAGTTGAAGGTTTCCCACCCCACATGACTGATTTGGAAAATGTAACCAATTCGACAGCAGTCGTAGTGTATTCACAGTAAGTGTTTTTATATGATCTGAAGGGTCCTCCAAATGACGATAATGGTTCTTTGCGCGTAGGTAGGGGCAAGCCTGGTATTTTTCTGTGTTTATTTGTAGCTCTGGAGAGTAGTGCTGGAGTCAACACAGCAAAGGATAAAACTCCTATTCTAGTTGAAGGTCCATTAGCAACCCTTTGGTATGCTTTCTGGATGAAGATTGATCTTAGGTTATAATCATTCCATTCACCAATTCTTTTAATACGGTGCCTGGGTCTAGGGCAGAAACATTAACAGTACTGTGGCAGCCCAGGCTACGAAAAGCATCTCGGTGAGAAAAATCAGGGCAGTTATCACCACAAGCATTAAAATAGCAGAAATATGAGAAACATGTCATGTTTTTGTACCTATTTTAATGAACATTCATATTTACAATAGATCTTCTTATAATTCTGTTAAATATCCTTCTTTATATTAAATTCATTAGCACAGATTCATTCATTTAAAATATGTGATAATCAGTCCTAAGTTTGAAATATAAAAGGGAGTTTTGCCTCTCAATACAGTTTTACTTTTCCCTCAATAGAAGTCTTGCACTTTTTTGTCAGATTGCGATATTATATAAAAAGCACTTAGAGGGGGAGGGAGAGTACATACTACTGGGTGTAAAATAGGCTACAAGGATGTATTGTACAACACGGAGATTATAGCCAATATTTTGCAATAACTGTAAAAAAAAAAAAAAAGCACTTACAACAGTGCCTGGTACATAACAAGGGCTGTACCGTGTTAAATGTTATGCTGTGCTTGTACTGAAATTAAGACTTCAAGAAAATAGTTTACCTCAAGAACATAAACAGTTATTAAAGACTTTTTAAAAATGTCTCCATTTTTTGTTCAATGGGTACACCGTTTCAGTCATGCAAGATGAAAAAGTTTTAGTGAACTGATGTGCAAAAATCTGCATACAGTTAACAACTCTTTAATGTACAGTTAAAAGTTAAAAGGGTGGGCTTCCCTGGTGGCGCAGTGGTTGAGAGTCTGCCTGCTAATGCAGGGGACATGGGTTCGAGCCCTGGTCTGGGAGGATCCCACATGCAGCAGAGCAACTGGGCCCGTGAGCCACAACTACTGAGCCTGCGCGTCTGGAGCCTGTGCTCCGCAACAGTGAGAGACCCGCGCACCGTGATGAGGGGTGGCCTCCGCTCACCACAACTAGAGAAAGCCCTCACACAGAAATGAAGACCCAACACAGCAAAAATAAATAAATTAATTAATAAACTCCTACCCCCAACATCTTCAAAAAAAAAAAAATTAAAAGGGTAAATTCATGTTATGTGTTTTTCACCACAATAAAAAAATCTGTGTCCAAAAGTTCTGCTAATTGCAAGTGAGTCTCATCTGTTCATTTAAGTAAGTCCAGAAGAATCTCTTTTTGGAAATTTCCAGTAAATGACAGTAATAAGGGTACCTGTATTGCTGGGATATCAGGAGCTGCTGTTAACAAGTAAATTCCCACTATCTTGCAGCTATTACACATTTTGAGATCTATTTCTTGTTCATGTAGTGCTTCTGGTTGGCAGACAGCTTTCTTCTAGATGGTGACTTGGGGACCCA
The DNA here is from genome assembly GCF_039906515.1 of Pseudorca crassidens. Taxonomy (NCBI): domain Eukaryota; kingdom Metazoa; phylum Chordata; class Mammalia; order Artiodactyla; family Delphinidae; genus Pseudorca; species Pseudorca crassidens. Next base: position 32,233,117 of record NC_090301.1, read on the forward strand.
GGTTCAATTCATCTGCAGCTTCACCTCCATTAGGCCCCCATTGTCATGTGCCTCCAGCCAGATGGAGGAGGACAAAGAAGAAAGGGAAGAGGAAATTGCAGATAGAAAGGCATACTTGCTTCTTTAAAGGCTTGGCCCTGAAGTGACAAAAGTCACTCCTCACATTCCATTGGCCATAACTGTCTCATGGCCCGCCCCTAGATGCAAAGGAGGCTGGGAAATCCAGACCCTAGCTCAGCAGCTATGCTCTCACCACAGCTCTAACCACGAAAGGGACAAGGGATTTTGATGGACAGCTGGCCGTCTCTGCCACAGCACTTGAAAATAGTTTTTAAAAACATGTTTAGGGCTTCCCTGGTGGCGCAGTGGTTGAGAGTCCACCTGCCGATGCAGGGGACACGGGTTCGTGCCCCGGCCCGGGAAGATCCCACATGCTGCGGAGCAGCTGGGCCCGTGAGCCATGGCCGCTGAGCCTGCGCGTCCGGAGCCTGTGCGTCCGGAGCCTGTGCTCCACAATGGGAGAGGCCACAACAGTGAGAGGCCCGCGTACCGCAAAAAAAAAGAAAAAAAAAAAACATGTTTAATCTTAATTTCAGACCTCTCACAAAATCAAATTATCATTCTCTTCAGTACTCTAAATGTACTTTAATTGCAAAAATACTACAAAATTATTTTACGATTCTCTTTTCTCATAATTTCTTTCCTTTTACTTTTGTCATGTCCTTAACTTCCACATAGCATACTTTAAATGTGACTTAATTATTTTTTTTATTTAACACCTTTACTGGAGTATAATTGCTTTACAATGTTGTGTTACTTTCTGCTGTATAACAAAGTGAATCAGCTATATGCACACATATATCCCCATATCCTCCCCCTCTTGCATCTCCCTCCCACCCTCCCTATCCCACCCATCTAGGGGGACACAAAGCACCGAGCTGATCTCCCTGTGCTATGCAGCTGCTTCCCACTAGCTAGCTATTTTACATTTGGTAGCATATATAAGTCCATGCCACTCTCTCACTTCGTCCCAGCTTACCCTTCCCTCTCCCCAGGTCCTCAAGTCCATTCTCTAGGTCTGCATCTTTGTACCTGTCCTGCCCCTAGGTTCATCAGAACCACTTTTTTTTTTTTTTTTTTAAGATTCCATTTATACGGGTTAGTATACAGTATTTATTTTTCCCTTTCTGACTTACTTCACTCAGTATGACAGATTCTAGGTCCATCCACCTCACCACAAATAACTCAATTTCGTTTCTTTTTCTGGCTGAGTAAAATTCCATTGTATACATGTGCCACATCTTCTTTACCCATTCATCTGTCAATGGACATTTAGGTTGCTTCCATGTCCTGGCTATTGTAAATAGTGCTGCAGTGAACATTGGGATGCATGTGTCTTTTTGAATTGTGGTTTTCTCAGGGTATATGCCCAGTAGTGGGATTGCTGGGTCATATGGTAGTTCTAATTTTAGTTTTTGAAGGAACTTCCATACTGTTCTCCATAGGGGCTGTATCAATTTACATTCCCACCAATAGTGCAAGAGGGTTCCCTTTTCTCCACACCTTCACCAGCATTTATCGTTTGTAGATTTTTTGATGATGTCCATTCTGACTGGTGTGAGGTGATACCTCATTGTAGTTTTGATTTGTATTTCTCTAATGATTAATGGTGTTGAGCATCCTTTCATGTGTTTCTTGGCAATCTGTATATCTTCTTTGGAGAAATGTCTATTTAGGTCTTCTGCCCCTTATTGGATTGGGTCGTTTCTTTTTTTGATATTGAGCTGCATGAGCTGCTTGCTTATATATTTTGAGACTAGTCCTTTGTCAGTTGCTTCGTTTGCAAATATTTTCTCCCATTCTGACAGTTGTCTTTTCGTCATGTTTCCTTTGGCATGCAAAAATTTTTAAGTTTCATTAGGTCTCATTTGTTTGTTTTTATTTCCATTTCTCTAGGAAGTTGGTCAAAAAGGATCTCACTGTGATTTATATCAGAGTGTTCTGCCTATGTTTTCCTCTAAGAGTTTTATAGTGTCCAGCCTTGCATTTAAGTATTTAATCCATTTTGAATTTAGTTTTGGGTATTTTGTTAGGAAATGTTCTAATTTCATTCTTTTACAGGTAGCTGTCCAGTTTTCGCAGCACCACTTATTGAAGAGGCTGTCTTTTCTCCATTGTATATTCCTGCCTCCTTATCAAAGATAAGGTGACCATATGTGCGTGGGTTTATCTCTCGGCTTTCTCTCCTATTCCATTGATCTCTATTTCTGTCTTTGTGCTAATACCATACAGTCTTGATTACAATAGCTTTGTAATATAGCCTGAAGTCAGGCAACCTGATTCCTCCAGCTCTGCTTTTCTTTCTCAAATTGCTTTGGCTATTTGGGGTCTTTTGTGTTTCCATACAAATTGTGAATTTTTTTGTTCTACTTCTGTGAAAAATGCCATTGGTAGTTTGATAGGTAGTTTGCATTGAATCTGTAGGTTGCTTTGGGTAGTATAGTCATTTTCACAATGTTGATTCTTCCAGTCCAAGAACATGGTATATCTCTCCATCTGTTTGTATCATCTTTAATTTCTTTCATCAGTGTCTTATAGTTTTCTGCATACAGCTCTTTTGTCTCCTCAGGTAGGTTTATTCCTAGATATTTTATTCTTTTTGTTGCAGTGGTAAATGGGAGTGTTTCCTTAATTTCTCTTTCAGATTTTTCATCATTAGTGTATAAGAATGCAAGAGATTTCTGTGCATTAATTTTGTATGCTTCTACTCTACCAAATTCATTGTTTAGCTCTAGTAGTTTTCTGGTAGCATCTTTAGGATTCTCTATGTATAGTATCATGTCATCTGCAAACAGTGACAGCTTTACTTATTCTTTTCCAATTTGGATTCCTTTTATTTCTTTTTCTTCTCTGACTGCTGTGGCTAAAACTTCCAAAACTATGTTGAGTAATAGTGGTGAGAGTGGGAAACCTTGTCTTGTTCCTGATCTTAGAGGAAAAGGTTTCAGTTTTTGACCATTGAGAATGTTGTTGGCTGTGGGTTTGTCATATATGGCCTTTATTATGTTGAGATAGGTTTCATTTTTGCCTACTTTCTGGAAAGTTTTTATCATAAATAGGTGTTGAATTTTGTCCAAAACTTTTTCTGCATCTATTGAGATTATCATTTGGTTTTTCTCCTTCTATTTGTTAATATGGTTTATCACATTGATTGATTTCCATATATTGAAGAATCCTTGCATTCCTGGGATAAACCCTACTTGATCGTGGTGTATGACCTTTTTAATGTGCTGTTGGATTCTGTTTGGTAGTGTTTTGTTGAGGATTTTTGCATCTATGTTCATCAGTGATATTGACCTGTAGTTTTCTTTCTTTGTGAAATCTTTGTCTAGCTTTGGTATCAGGGTGATGGTGGCCTCATAGAATGAGTTTGGGAGTGTTCCTCCCTCTGCTATATTTTGGAAGAGTTTGAGAAGGATAGGTTTTAGCTCTTCTCTAAATGTTTGATAGAATTCGTCTTTGAAGCCATCTGGTCCTGGGCTTTTGTTTGCTGGAAGATTTTTAATCACAGTTTCAATTTCAGTGCTTGTGATTGGTCTGTTTATATTTTCTATTTCTTCCTGGTTCAGTTTTGGAAGGTTGTGCTTTTCTAAGAATTTGTCCATTTCTTCCAGGTTGTCCATTTTATTGGCATAGAGTTGCTTGTAGTAATCTCTCATGATCTTTGTATTTCTGCAGTGTCAGTTGTTACTTCTCCTTTTTCATTTCTAATTCTATTGATTTGAGTCTTCTCCCTTTTTTTTTTTGGATGAGTCTGGCTAATAGTTTATCAATTTTGTTTATCTTCTCAAAGAATCAGCTTTTAGTTTTATTGATCTTTGCTACTGTTTCCTTAATTTCATTTTCATTTATTTCTGATCTGATCTGATCTTTATGATTTCTTTCTTTCTACTAGTTTTGGGGTTTTCTTGTTCTTCTTTCTCTAATTGCTTTAGGTGTAAGGTTAGGTTGTTTATTTGAGATGTTTCTTGTTTCTTGAGGTAGGATTGTATTGCTATAAACTTCCCTCTTAGAACTGCTTTTGCTGAATCCCATAGGTTTTGGGTCATTGTGTTTTCCTTGTCATTTGTTATAGGTATTTTTTGATCTCCTCTTTGATTTCTTCAATGATTTCTTGGTTATTTAGTAGCATATTGTTTAGCTTCCATGTGTTTGTATTTTTTACAGGTTTTTTTCCTGTGATTGTTATGTAGTCTCACAGCATTGTGGTTAGAAAAGATACTTGATATGATCTCAATTTTCTTAAATTTGCCAAGGCTTGATTTGTGACCCAAGATATGATCTATCCTGGAGAATGTTCCATGAGCACTTGAGAAGAAAGTGTATTCTGTTGTTTTTGGATGGAATGTCCTATAAGTATCAATTAAGTCCATCTTGTTTAATGTGTCATTTAAAGCTTGTGTTTCCTTATTTATTTTCATTTTGGATGACCTGTCCATTGGTGAAAGTGGTTAAATGTGACTTTAAATGATTCAAGGATCACAGAATTCTTTTCTAGACTCTAAAAACAAACATTTGATGTTGACAAAAATGGCCTCTAACAGTTTTTTCTAGCTATAAAAACGTATTTTTATGTTTTTAACATACCCACAGCATATGTTGAATGTACAGTAGGGAAAATAATATCAGCCAAATTCCAACTCAATTCATACAGAACACTCAAACTTTTGCACATTAAATTCATAATGCAGGTTCATAGTGCAATAAATACTTAAGGCAATATTTTAAAAATCATTTACTCAGAGATTAAAATGGAAAATAAAAACTCCTGAGTTGGCTTTAGAGGTGAGGGAACTCCTAAGAAGTAAAAGTAAATGGAGACAAGGTATCACAAATATGAGGAGGGACGATAGAATTTCATCCTCTTGCTATTTGAGAAAGAGAATCCACCAACAGTTTGGGTGAATCACCTGGATTCGAGCATTTTGTGTGTTTCTATCACGAGTAACCTCTGCTCATATGTACATTTGCGTTGTCATCATTGTATTCTAATTCATAGAAATAGTAACTAAGATGTTAAATAATAGCTTCCTGTGGAAACTATTCTGTCTAGAATGAAACCGCTTTATAGTGAAGTTGGAAACACACAAACATTCACACTCATCTTTCTCCATAATGAGAAGTGTGCATTGTTGAATTGAAAAGCAGTATTCTTCAGTGGAATAATTGACATTTGCCTTTAAAATTCCCCACCTTCCCCTCTTAAAAAAGACTCATCTAAGTCGTCCTGCTCCATGCAGGCCCCTCTCCACCTCATCACCCACTCCAAGGACCTAGTAGCTTCCCTCAAATCAGTCACTTAGGCTTGTCGATTAATTGCCTATTACCCTGGTATGAACGAGTTTCAGTCAGTGTATCTCTTCAACTAGGCATTTGTCTCTTATCTCTAATTGTCCATGAAAGGACTTGTCAAGAAAAGAAATTTCAGGCATAATCAAGCGGGTAAAGAGATCTCTGTGGGGTCAGGGAGACTCTAGAATCACCTATGCCCACCCTAAGTGAAGGATTAGTTATTTTCCCATATGTATGTTCAGTGTGGCAGAGCCCCTGTTGGGATTTCCCCTAGTAAGTGGAGGACAGACCTCCTCAACAAAATTACTCTATCTCCCTGAGAAAGGGGATCACTTCGATGTAGCCCCAAGCCAGGCCAGAAACTGAGGCCTCCCTCATTATTCTTGCTCCTGATCAGATTTCTTTCTTTCTTATTTTTTATAAATTTATTTAGTTATTTATTTATGACTGCATTTGGTCTTTGTTGCTACGCACAGGCTTTCTCTAATTGCGTTGAGCAGGGGTTTGCTGCAGTGCGCGAGCTTCTTATTGCTGTGGCTTCTCTTGTTGTGGAGCATGGGCCCTAGGCGCGCAGGCTTCAGTAGTTGTGGCACATGGGCTCCATAGTTGTGGCATGTGGGCTTCAGTAGTTGTGGTGTGCAGGCTCTAGAGTGCAGGCTCAGTAGTTGTGGCACACGGGCTTAGTTGCTCTGCAGCATGTGAGATCTTCCCGGACCAGGGCTCGAACCCGTGTCCCCTGTGTTGGCAGGCGGATTCTTAATCACTGAGCAACCAGGGAAGTCCCTTGATCAGATTTCTTAGAAGGAATCAGCCATTTGGTCCATTGGCTGAAATTTCTTAGGGAAACAGCCTTAGGAACCAAGTCTGAAATCAAAGAGTAGGGTCTTTTGAACGGCAAAATGACTCTGCATCAGTGCAAAGTTGACAATGAGTTCAGGCTTCCTAAGAATGGGACCTCAGTTGGACCTTACACTTTGTTAAAGGCAATTCACACCCCAGGCTCTATCCAGTGGATCAAACTCTTTCCAGATGTTGTGCTATGTAATCCAGTGGACCAGTGCTTTTGTTCGGTAAGCCTGGAAATCTGACATCAGGAATATCCAAAGTCAGGCGAGCAGACATCTGCTCCAACCCACAGTTAAACTCTAAAACCACCGCTATATTCAACATATACCTGACCTGACTTCAGGTAAACTTTATGCCTCCTGCTGCCTTACCCCACACCTGAACTCACCTAAGATGCTACTGCTCTGCTCCTACCTGTAAAACTGTGCCTGGTACTATTTCCTAGCCACCTTCCTGCCAGTCAGAGACTAGGGAGATGTCAGCTATGATTACTTTCTCCCCCCGGAATGTCTTTTTGCTCTCTTGGGGAATGATGTTAGACTCTAGCTCCCGGAATTCTATTCCCAGAAGATAACAGGGTCAGAGGAGCAAGAGTCTCATTTTCACCACTAATGTCCAGGAGGGAGCCCAGTCTGTCCTCAGGGTCCCTCTGTCTCCTAGAGCATAACTCCTTGCTCCCTCTAGAACAGCTATGTTCTCACCTTTCAATCCTACACTTACCCCTTCCCTTCTTTTTCCCCAAGACTCCCAGCTGTAGATCTTGGATTCCCAGAATGTTTTCTCTAATTCCAGTTAGAAATTAATTATATATTCAGGCAACAAGTCTAGTTTCCCTACAACTTACACCTTCTCTATTTCTACTTTTTAATAATACGTGTTTTAACCATCTTTAAATGTGAGTCATTTCACTTGCTAATATAATACTACATTTAATGCAAAAATTAAAAAAAATACTACATTTATATTATTGTTATACTTTTTATACTGAAATAAAGTCTTCATAGGTGTTTGCCTTGTAAGATAGACTTCATAGGTAATAGTCCTATAAGATCTCTGGACTCTCATTTTTGTAATTTAGATCAATCACGTTAATAGACATTTTAACCAACTTATCAATGAGGGAATAAACTTTGTGATTTTCTAAGAATAACTCTGGCAAAATAGTGTTTATTTTTTGGTTTATATGATATGAGACATTGTCTTGGAGCTCTTAAATAAAGGGATGAAATTTTAAGAAGAATTTGACAATGAAGGACATAGACTTTGATACTTTCTGTCTCCTTCCTCCCCAAAACTTTCCATGCCCTAATCTAACCCCCTTGTCCCCGTCCTAGGTTCTGAGTCCAATCCTGCTTCTGGCCGTGGGGAATTCGAGAAGCCTAAAAACGAGCCTTCAGCCAGTGATGCTGTCTGAACACATTCCCTTGTTCTAATCACTGAGTTTTGACCTCATTCCCTGTACGCCATCTCCCATCTCTTACCGCCACTTCAATAGCTAAATCCTCACCTCCACCACTTATTTTCCATAAAGTGTCCACCTTGGTTTCTATTTCAGTTCAGCATGTGTTTGACTATGTGTATTTCATATAGTTCAAAATATGTAAGCAACAGAAATCCCAACGGTGGTTTAATCAAACAAGTGTGTTTTGTTTATCTGTTTTTGTTTATTTGTTTCAATTACAAGCAATCTGGACGCAGGACATTTAGGGCTGGGACAGTAGCTGCACAGTATCAAAGACCCAGCCTGTTTCTCCCTTCTTGTTCTACCGTCCTTAGCATGTTGCCTTTGATCATTATATACTGATGCAGCGTGCCGCATGCTTCTATTCTAGGCTGGAAAACAAAAGAAAGAAAAGGTTCTTGTCAGTAGTGCTTAGCCCTAATTATCAGGAAAGCAAAATATTTCCCAAAAGCCTGCCCCTTAGTCCCAGCAGACATCCCATAATATGTCTTGCTTTGGAATTGGATCACATGGCCACCCCTGACTGCCAGGGAGGGAAGCTGGGGATGCTTTGTGGTGGCAAGCAGCCGTATATTTTGTAGTTCCTACTCTGGTTATTCTAGGCCTGGGATCCATCTTGCTCTTGTCTTCCTTAGAACTAGAATAGCGCCTCAAAACCTAGACCCATAACCGTGTCAGTGAAATCTATTTCCAGGCCTCCCTTCTGCTGACTACGTCCCCGGGGTTCTGCTCATCACTCTGACATGACTCATGGCTGTCACTCTCAGGAGACTATCTGGCTGAATAGGTTCCCATCATCTCCTTAGCTGGCCTCATTCTCCAAGCACCCACTCTATGCCAGATGCTTGGCCTGAAACTCTGAGCCCCCCATGTTCACCCCTCAAGCCCAGCTAGATGGTAGAGCTGAGCTCCCATCCTGACCCAGCCACAGGGACAATTCAGCATTTCCGTCCTAGACTGCCTTTGCTTTTATGTTTCTAGGAATATACCCAACACACGGTAAGCCCTCAATAAAAGCTTTTTTTTTTTTTTCTGAATGAATATCCAGGTCTAGGTAGACCTAGATTAGAGTGAGAGAAGTTCAGGTAAAGCCAAAAATCCAAAGGGAATCATCTATGATAATTCTTTGTTCTGTATGACACTCTAGGAGTAGACATTTCTGTGTGATAAAAATCGGCATGCAGATGATTTGTTCTTCAGTTGCTCTACGGCTTAGAGAATGCTGGAGGAAAAAGGTTTTTCTCCCCCTTCCTGGAGCCTCAAGGAAAGAAACAGGCACACATCTTCACATTACCCTGAGAGCTAATAACTTTTTTGGTTGGCCTTCCATGCATGCAGTTTTCATGTCCCTGATTCTATGAACCATGATATAGAGACATGGATTATCAGTGGCAGGTGCACGTTTCTTCCTCTAGAATAAGTGTAAAGAAATATGATCTAGCTAAGGAACATTCTAAACAAGGACTGATATTTAATTAAAGATCCCTTTGGAAAAAAAAAAAAAAGATCCCTTTGGACAATACTTAAAGGAAAGAACGTTTTTGTTACACAAATAAAAGCATAAAATATAAATAGGAAAGACGGTAAAAAATATTGAGGAAAAAAATCTTTCACTTAGAGTTTTGACAAATATTCTACATGGATAGCCCTTCAAATACAAAAATGCACGAGAGGCCCTTGTGGTTTCCCATTATTTGTTGTGGTAACAGCAAAGAATCTCTGGAGTGTATATATATATACATGTATATATACACACACACACATACTACTCATTCTACATTACCATCATATTCTAATTAGAACTTTTACTTAGCATTGCCATCACAGGCATAAATGTACCCAAAACTGGAGCAGAGGAACAGAGAATATGAAATCTCCAGACAAAATGGAAACCTATGTTTCCCTTTGTCAACTCGTGCGTTTCTGGGGAAAAAAACCCCAAACAAACAGTAATTATACAGTAAAAGTTATCACAGAGGTTGCAAATACATCAGTGAAGAAACTACTGGTAGTGACTTGCCTTTTGCTCTTTACCAAATTATTTTAGAGAAAAAAAAATCAATGAATGAGTTAAACGTAAATGAGAGGAGACTTCCTACAAATCACACAGTGATTCTTCTTACAATGCAATTGTAACTATCTAAACTACATTGTCATCAACATTTTTTAAGGGAGAATCAAGCTCTCCAAGGACAAAATTACTACTGAAATTTCCTGTTTATCAACCGGCCTATATTACTGGTGCTCATACTTCTAACATTTTTCCTACTGGTATTAGTAAACCAGTAGGAAAAATGTATTAGTAAATGTGAACAATGGAATGTATTCCATGCATTTCTTTTCCTCACGTCTCTGATCTTGGACTTTTCCCTCTCAGTAGAATGTCTGACTGATACCAAGTGCTTTTACACTAAGGCTTCAGGCAAAAAATTCTCAGTCAGCTAAGCAAGCCTGGGCAATCTGACGCTGTGGGAGGATGAGGCTTTCAAGATATTTGTTCATGGCCTCCTCGAGTATTTTCCTCTTTTCACAACCTATCCTAAATTCAGAAAGGTAGTAAGGCCCCGTGCTTCTTTGCCTCGAGGGAGTATTCACATGTCCAAAGGAGGAAAGCAGAAGTTGCCTGCAAGATACTTCCCTTGTTGGTATTTGCAAGTGCCTAACCCCTCCAGAAGTCTCTGCTGGATTTCCTGAAGGAAAAAGAGAAGTGGGTTTGCCTCGGAGGGGAAGAGGCATTTTCCTTGAGGAAAATGAGAAATGTCTGTGCACTCTGCCCTCTTTTCCCTTTGAGTAGCCTGAGGATGTGACCACACATTTCCAGCTCATCAAAGACTCAAGTACCCAAGGGTTGAATGAAAGCAACGAAGTGCTGAATCTGAAGGACTCCGAACTAAGGCAGTGGGCGAGTCCACAGAACCCAGCAGGGGCGGATGACGGAAGGGACCTCCCCAGGGCTTGGAGGCTATGTGAGGCCTCTGTACTTCCTTGGCAGGGGGTAGGGAATCAAGGGGGAGGGGAGCCCCAGGAATGAATGAGGTTGAATTTCTTACATTGTGGAAAGGGAGACTCCAAGTCAAAATTAATTCAAGAAAGCCAAGAAATGTGATATTTTTGCACATTAGTTTGAGGACTAAGATTTATAGCCAGAACAATTGAATATGGCTGCTAAAAAGCACAGAAAGGAAGATATACCGCCTCCTCCTACTGAAAAAGGGTAGTGATCCCTTCCACCAACAGCTGATATTCTTTAGAAAAAACCCAGTTGTGCTTACTGTGGTGAACCATACATAAGAACTAGCTGTGTTCATTTGAGAATGTGATCTTGAAAAATACATATGAAGCATTTGGTGTACCAATGTGCATTTAAATATACAATCTTATATCATTGCTCAAATCTTCCCCATTCATTCAAATAAGTATTTCCTTCCTCTTACTCATTTGTTCCCTGAGCTCAGACAGCATTTGTTCCCTGAGCACATTCCCTGTTATGTGTTCCCACGTACCCTTTTACTTGCCTTTAATAATACTCAGTGCCCAACTTCTGCACTAGACTGGAAAGGCCATAAGAGAAAGGGTTTGGAAAGGAATTATACTTTCTGGAAGACTGGCATCCCCATTGTTTGTTCAACTTGTAAAATACAGTGTAATGATGAGAAGAGTGAATAAAAATACTAACTACTTTCATCCATGAAGGGAAGCATTGATGTCAGTATGGCTTTTTTTTGCTTGTTTCTTCAAAATTAAGGCCGAAATGGATTGCTGATATAGAAAAGGAAAGGGGAAATTTGTTCCAAGTACTTTCAGTTACTTATGGAGGACAGTTAGGTATTCTCCCTAATATTGGTTTATAGTGAGTAAATAAAGCCACAAAACAATGTTCATGGCTTCAAATTTAATTTATTTTCAATGAAACTATGATCCTTAGAGGATTTTTCTGTTTGGAATCTTTTGTTTTTAATGAGGCTATTTTTAAGAGCAGTTTTAGGCTTACAAAAAGTTTAATTGTAAGGTACAGAATTCCCATACATTCCCCTTTACCACCTCCCCACTGCCCATTGCCTTATTATTAACATCTTGCGTTAGTGTGGTACTTTTGTTACAATCCATATTGATGCATTATTGGGTTTTTTAAAATATTTATTATTTGGCTGCGCTGGGTCTTAGTTGCAGCGTTTGGGATCTTTGGTTGAGGTATGTGGGATCTAGTGAACCCGGGCTGCCTGCATTGAGAACAGAGTGTTCACCACTGGACCACTAGGGAAGTCCCTTGACACATTATAGTTAACTAAAGTCCATAGTTTACGTTAGGGTTTACTCTTTGTATTATACATCATATGGGTTTTGACAAATGTATAGTGACATGTATCCACCATTATAGTATCATACAGAATAGTTATACCTCCCTAAAAATGCCCTGTGTTCCTACTCACTCCTCCCTCCCCCTGGAATCACTTTTTAGCCTGGCGATGGGTATATCATTGGTGCTTTTCTGTTCCTGATGGACAGTTCTATACAGAATTGGGCTCTGTTTTGTGTTCATGTTAGGATTATTGGGAGAAGGGTGTCATTGTCCAGGTAGAGAATATTGTCTAGAGGCTTTAATACCTGATTTGGACTTTAAATTTACACTTCCACTTGAGGCAAAAAAAAAAAAAAGGCAGAAAAAGAGTTACATCTGAACATAGTTAAGTTTTCCCTTGGAAGAAGGCAGATGAATAAATCAGGCAAAGTTTTTAACTTATCCCTGTATGTATTTGGAGCAAGACATTCTCCTTCCATGGAGAAAACAGTAAAAGCATCTGCATACATAGCTATAATATTTAAATGTCATAAAAATTTTTTTCTCCTCTCTTTAAGATTAGTCTCATAAAATAGACCCTTACAGTTATTAAGAATTTTTTGTGGTCATCTTACTCAACTCCTTGCCTTTAGAAATACATTCTACAAAGTTCAGAATTCATTTCATTGTTTGACATCCTTATAGTGAAAAACCTATCCAGGCACACCTAAATTTCATTTTGTGATTAGATGCTTATTCCCTGCCTCAGTCTTAACTCCCAGAGAGGGAGAACCCTACCTTCTGTATAGCAAATTTTCACAAATGTCATGATTGTTGTTAGGTTTCCTTCCATTTTTTTTTTTTCTCATGGCTAAATGATTCTGGCTTCTTCACCTTTTCCCATCAGGTCTTACTTCCCATTCTTAAATTATCTTCATGGAAATGATGAGAAAACACGCAACATAAAGATGACAACTTAGTGTCCTGAAACTGTCCTCCAATGTACCAGACCATTTCTAACATAAATATTCTCTGTGTCCACTGTGCTTTCTTCCAAAAAGGACTGCACCTTAATATTGCTGAGCTTTTGCTTAACGTGTAATTTAATCAACCAACATGAACAGCTAGCTCTACTTGTAAAACATAGATGGCTCTTGTCCTCATGGGGTTTATCATTTATCTGGAGTCATCCTGAACCATAAAAAGTGGACATAGGTGTTGAATGCAGACCTTGCATGTTATAAACATTCAGAGAAGGAAGGCTTCCCTGGCTAATTTGGGGGGTATTTCATGGAGTTTCCTAGAAGTAGCTGGGAAGGTTGGACAGAATTTGGATGGAAAGGGACGGGAGGTGAAAACAGTGCAGACAAGGAGAAAAACAAGTGCAAAGCCACAAAAGCGAACATCATAAAGTGAGTAAGGAAAGATGAGAAGGCCAGCCAGAGCGAAGCAATGTTGAGAAGTGGGGCAGAGACAGTGGGGGCTGGTGAACAGCTTTGAAGTCAGTCAGAGGAGCTAATTTGAGACAGTAACAGGCAACAGGGAATTGTTGCAGGCTTAAAAACATTCCTAACTATTTTAACCCAACTCTTGTTACAAATGGTAGAAACAGCCAGTTTGGGCAGAAGGAGAAATCTAGTGATTTATAGATCCAAACCTAGGTAAGGAGACGAATACAGCTCTCTGGTCCTCAGACACCTCCAACCAAGGATGCAAATACCATTTAGGATGGTAAATTAGGATTTACCCTCTCTGTTTTCCTCATCTCTGCTTTGCTCTCATGTTTCTATGATATTAGAATCATAGTCACCAAAATTTTCTTGTTTGCCTTTCCCATCAGAGAACTGACTTTTTCTCCTAATTCTAGGTAAAAGAAAAGAAGAACAACAAAAAAAAAATGCTGGAACTGCCTCTGGTTATCCCAGTAGGATCACACGCTCTCACCTGTAACCCAGGTAAAGAGGTACCATGGTTGGCAGCAATCCTTAGAGCTGCACAGTTGAGCTGGAGGCTGTGTTGGGAGGAGTAGTTCCCAAAGAAAGATCGTATCTCCAGAAGAAGAAAAGAGGACAGGGCAGGAAATAGCAAGTGTCCTGTATAGTGACATTTACTGTTTCTGTCATCATTCTCTATGAATAAAAAAGTAATGCAAGATTCTTTTGAAAACTGGGAATATATTGATCAAGCACAATGAAGTACAAATTAAAATCACTTGAAGTTCTTAATGTAGAGATAATCAACCTGTTAACATCTGGGTTAGACAGAATAATGCCACCCCCCAAAAAAGATATCCACGTCCTAATTCCCAGAACTTGTGAATATGTTACTTTACATGGCAAAAAAGATGTGCAGATGTCATGAAATTAAGGATATTGAGATGGAAAAATGTTTCTGAATTATCTAGATGGGCTCAATGTAATCATAATGGTGCTTATAAAAGGGAGGCAGGAGGGTTAGTATCAGAAAGAGAGAGAGATTAGAAAGATGCTATTCTGCTGGCTTTGAAGATGGAGGATGGGTCCATGAGCTAAGGAATGCAGGCAGCCTATAGAAGCTAGAAAAGGCTAAATAAAAATAGATTCTCCCCAGAGCATCCAGAAGGGATGCAGCTCTGTCCGCACCTTCATTTTAGCCGGCTGAGACTGATTTTGGACTTCTGATCTCCAACACTTTAAGTTAATAACTTTGTGTTGTTTAAAGTAACTGAGTTTATGGTAATTTGTTACAGCAGCAATAGGAAACCAATACAATGGATATGTATGTAATACAGTGGATGTAAATGTATACATGTATGTCTGTCGGTTGGGGTTTTCTGTTTTCAACCAAATCAGGATCATACAGTACTTGATGTTTTGTGATTTGTGTTTTTCAAAATAAAAATATTGTAATTGGGGGGGGCTGTTTTTAACAGAAAAATGATACAGTGAAAAGGGTCCTGGTAGTACTAGAGATTGGGTCAAAATATTATGCAGGGTGTTTCAAAGGGAGAAGAGAGAAGCCAGTGGGAGATAACCTGCAGACTTTTGCAAAACCCTAGTTTGAGACGATGAAAATCTTGAGAGGGATGGTAGCAAAAAGAACAGTGAAGGGACAATTAGAGACATTTGAAAAGCATGACTGATGAAAATCAGTGACAGCACTTCGGTGATGTCATGTTCTTTGGCATAGACTTGCCTCAAGGCACATAACTGAACAAATGTTCTAGTGATCAGCTATTCATCTGTTTGCTTTGTTTGTTTTTCCATGACATATTTTTCAAATGACTTTTCCCAAGTGGTTCAAAGAATCATACAAATATGACATTGAGGCAGCAAAGGGAGAGAGTCATTTCTTAACTCACTCATCAATTCCCTAGATGAATTATCAAAGAAAAAAAGTGTTAAATGATAAATATATAATAGTAGGAGAATCTAAGTTGTTTTTGGTAAAATAACAGGACTCTGATACTTCTAATTGTTCCCCAAAAAGCACATTTTGCCTATGCAGTGCATATATACATTTTGACCACAAAGTCTAAAAACCTAGATAATGTTTTATTTTTTTACGGATTGAACACCCCTGATTACTTCTGAGATGCAAATCATCTGAAGCAAAGAACCACAGATGGATGTGCAGGGGTTAATGGAAAGACCACATTAATATACCACGATCATTGCAATTTTTCATAGTGCACTGAATTATACATAGCTAACGAGGAACAACACATTAAACATATCATGGAATGCCACTGAACACATCATGTATTATAATATCAATAAACCATTTATTATATGTATAATATCAATATATATGTATGTGTGTGTGTTTCCAGTCTTTATTTGCTGTTTCCAGTCTTTATGGCCACTAGGTGTATATGTATTTACCTCTTCAGCCTTGATTTCTCATCTTCGATGCAGTCCCTTCAATTCAACCAATATTTATTGGGTAGCTGCTATGTACTGAATTGTGTCCCCCTCCTGCCCAAATTCATATGTTGAAGCCCTAATCATCCCCTCATCTGGAATGCTTTCCCCTCTTTATGGTGGCAACTCTAGACCTGGCAATACCCCACACTAAAGACATACTTGATGGAAGTTCACAGTCTGTCCTGTTCTTTGTCATTGCAATCATTTTTGGAGACAGGGTCTTTATAGAGGTAATGAAGTTAAAATAGGATCTTTAGAATGTACCTTAATCCAATATTCCTGGTGTCCTTGTAAAAAGAGGAAACTAGGACATAGACAGAGAGAGATGACCATTTGAAAGCACAGCAAGAAAGGAGCTGTCTGCCAAACAAGGAGAGGCCTCAGAAGAAACCAAGCCTGCCGACACCTTGATCTCAGCCTCCTGGACCTCTAGCCTCCAGAACTGTGAGAAAATAAATATCTGCTGCTTAAGCCACCCAGTCTGTGGCACTTTATAATGGTAGCCCTAGGAACTAATACAGCAATCTACTATGAGTTAGACACTGTGACAAAAGACAGAGACTAGATATGCGCCAATAGAAAAGACACAGTTGTTAGCCTGGAGGACAATCTAGTTCTTGATTTCCAGCAACCTAAACACCAGATCCACTTGAATATCGCACCATTATGTACTTCAGATGCCACTTGTCCAAAACTGTGGCTTCCCTTGTAGGGAACAGGCTTTACTTTCTAGAGTACAGAAGGGTTCTAGCTCTTCCCTGTGGCCTCCCTCAGCACAGTGCCTCGAACCTGAGAGGCACTCAGTATCTATCTGTTGCTGTAGCAATGATATCAGTCCTCTGCTTTCAGCATTCTTCCAACCTAGAAATCCTGGAGTCATCTTGCGCTCTTCCTCTCCTTCACACCTTTGTCCACTCTGTTACCTAGGCTTGTCAGTTTCTCCAAGTGTATTTTAGTTTCCCTCCTTTCTCATTCCTCGTCACTTCACATGTGGATTAACACAACCAGCTCTCCAATTGTTTCTCTTACTCCAACCTATTTTTCAAAATGTTGCCAGATGTTTCTCATTCATCCCTCTCATCCTTTAATTTGACAAACATTGCTGAACTTTTCTACAAACAAGATGCTATGCAAGGCGCTGGAGAAAACACACATGTGAATAAGACATAGTCTCTGCCCTTTGATGAACTCATGGTCTTTTGGAGGAGTCAGACACATGTGCAAAACTTCCAGTACCAATATGCAAAGTTTGGGGAAGCACATAGTTGCAGCAAATAACATTTTTCCAGAGGAACTGGGGATAAAGGAGGAGACATTAGAACCGTAATGAACAGGAGCAGGACAGACAGAGAAAGGGGACAGGACATTCCAGACAGAGAAAATTCATAATGACAAAGGCTCAGAGTTGGGGACATGGCTGGCACATTCAAGAACAGACTTGATTACTTCCTCTACTGCACGGTTTCCCAAATCTACTGCTTGGTCACCAAGGGCCTTCATAATCCATCTTTCTTTCATCTCATTCTTCCTAGATAGACCTCTTCAGCTCTAATAAAACCATTTTCCCCATTGTTTACTAAAAATAACCTGCTTCTTTCTGCTTGATGTATTTGTTACACCACCCACACACCTGGAATGCTTTTGCCTCTTTACAGTGCAACTCTAGACCTGGCAATACCCCACACTAAAGGAATACTTGATGGAAGATCACGGTCTGCCCTGTCCTTTCCCATTGCAGACATTTTTGTGATGGGCATAACTTTTTAGTTTACTATTAGGCACTAAAGACAAGTCATTCGCTTTCAGTTAGTATGTGTAGCTAACACTGTAGTGGTAGTTTAGTTATTGAGCTCGAAAGCTGGCTTAGCACTCTGTAACATGTGTGTAATCAGAATTTCTGAGCTCCAGTTGGTTGAATTCATTTGTGGTCTGATTGTGGACGTCAGAACACTCACAAGGGAGCAGGTTATGATAACTGTTCTTGCACAATAGTTGGTGTTTGTTCTAGGCAAATATCTGGGCATGTCCAGTTCTACAGATTTTATAGATAAAATGCCCCCCAAATGAACTACTCTTTAAAAATATCTACTGTAACTTCAAAAATATATATTACAAAGTATATGTAATACTCTATTTACTATATATTTATATTATATAGGGCATGTAAATCCTACATGTATGAAAGAAGCAGAAACACCTTTATAGGCAAAGATCAAGTGTTCTGCAGTTGTTAATGTTTGACTGGTACGGGTGAGATGTACCTAGGATGGGCCATGCGAGGCTCTTGCCTCACCCTATAATCTCCCCTTGGCTTTCAGATTCCGAGTACCAGCTAAGTCTCACTTCTTCCGTGAAGTCATCTTAACCTGCTCCAACCCCAGTCATTTCTCTCTTCTCATAACTCCTATTGTACTGTATCTGTATCTGAGCTGAGTTTTTCGTTGTTTGCTGGTTATTTCATGTGTTCTTGCCTTGTCTCATCAACAGTTTCTTGAATGCAGAAATCCTTTTTAAAATTAAAATTAACTTTTTTAAAATCAATTTTATTTATTTATTTTTGGCTGCGCTGGGTCTTCGTTGCTGTGCGCGGGCTTTCTCTAGTTGCAGCGAGTGGGGGCCACTCTTCATTGCGGTGCGTGGGCTTCTCATCGTGGTGGCTTCTCTTGTGGAGCACGGGCTCTAGGCGTACGGGCTTCAGTAGTTGCGGCACGTGGGCTCAGCAGTTGTGGCTCATGGTTCTAGAGCACAGGCTCAGTAGTTGTGGTGCACGGGCTTAGTTGCTCTGCGGCATGTGGGATCTTCCCGGACTGGGGCTCGAACCCATGTCCCCTGCATCGGCAGGCGGACTCTCAACCACTGCGCCACCAGGGAAGCCCCACACATGGGTTCGAGCCCCGGTCCAGGAAGATCCCACATGCCACGAAGCGGCTGGGCCCGTGAGCCATGGCCACTGAGCCTGTGCATCCGGAGCCTGTGCTCCGCAACGGGAGAGGCCACAACAGTGAGAGGCCCACGTACCGCAAAAAAAAAAAACAAACAAAAAAAAACACTTTGTGTGTTATCTTCAACATTTTGTTTTAGAGATTTATCTTCATAAATATTGATTT
This sequence comes from Pseudorca crassidens, assembly GCF_039906515.1. Classification (NCBI taxonomy): domain Eukaryota; kingdom Metazoa; phylum Chordata; class Mammalia; order Artiodactyla; family Delphinidae; genus Pseudorca; species Pseudorca crassidens. The sequence goes on from NC_090301.1 coordinate 32,252,068, forward strand.
AGTTCATTCATTTTAATTGCCAATTAAAGAAAACACATTCATCATTAAAAGATAAATAAAAGAAAGTACCATAATCATACCACTCTGCAATAAACATTTTTGTCTTCCTGTTTTATTTCCTTCTAGATTTTTCCTATATATTTTTTCATGAGTTCATATTGTATATAGTGTTTGTAATTTTTTATTGATTAACATATTGTGAACACATTTTCATATCAAAAATGATTCTTTTAGAAATCATCATTTTCATAAACTCATTGCTGGATATTTAGGGGATTTCAAATTATTTGCTGTCATCCCATAATATCCTAACTGATGTTTTGTTCTTACTCCTTGGAATAAACTCATAGAAGAGAAACTGTTTGATCAAAGAGATGCACATTTTAAAGTATTTTATCTAGTGTTAGACTACCCTCCAGAAAAAGGTTGTAACAGTTTATATTCCCACCTGCAGGATATGAGAGTGTGTTTCTTTGCATCCTCGCCAACAATGGGTGGGGTCATTTTAGAAAATCAGAGACTATTTCTTATATTTCTCTAGTACTCCTTAAAGTGATTCAACAGAGCTGGGGACACAGTGGACACTAAGGAAAGAGTTCTGATATATTAATTAATAAGTAGTGTTCTTCCCACTACTTATAACTACTGATTTAAGTAAAAAATTATTCATTATGATTTTGATGGTCCTTGGTCTGCCTACTATAAATTAATACAGCATTTAGAAATGAAACAAATACTTTATGAATTACTGAATCATAAATTAGTGATAACTAGTTTCAAAGGTAATGTCTATAGAAACTACTCTTAAAATGAAAGCTGTCCTATCGTTCTAAGAAGTCTCTTGGGAACAAGCAATTCATCTCATTTTTCTAAGAATAGGAAGTACTAAAACTTCTTCTCTGGGAAATAGGACTGTGAAATTAGGATATAAAAACCTTCCCATCCATCAGCTATTAGAGTTTTAAGAATCAGGGAAATTGTGCCAGAGAGGAAGTCAAAACCTCGTGTAGATTTTCATAGTCTCAGCATATTTTAGAACCTGTCCTTTCCTTCAGTATGAAGCGGGGGAAATCAACACTAAAATTTCTGGGGAGAGTTTTAATATTTCTATCCATTTGTGAAAGTTCGTTTTATTTAAAGCTACCTCAGGGCTAGTGCAGATAGATGGATGTCCTATTTATTGTTAGGTGATTTCATTCTACAAGGCTCCTGCTGAATTATCAGAAAGATCATACTAAGGTAATAATTGGCTCCACTTTTTCCAATGTACAAATCTTTTCATCTTACGTAGAGTAGTAATCATTCAAATTAGCATAGCTTTAAAAATTACTGATTTGAAACTTCATTTAAATGGATATATCTTATAATTCTTTTACAGTATCTTTCTCTCCAGGCTTGGTTGAAGGTACTGGAATGTGTTTGTAGCTTATAAAGCATTATGCAGTGCAAAGAACATGTGAGTGGGGTCAGAAGATATGGATTCTAAACCAATATCTTCCAGCAATGCCTATTTAACTTTAGGCAAGTCACTTCAGCTCGAGGGTCCATAGTCTTCTCTACTATAAACCAAAAATCTGGCTTAGGTCAGCATTCCCCATGGTGTGTTCTATGGAACACATGTCCTATGAGATATTCCATTGAAAAGAGCGTTTCATGGTCGAATGCATTTGGGAAACGCTGCGAATTTCTAAGCTGACAGTTACCTCTTAGAAATTCACAGTTCATATTAACATAGTAAAACTACTGAAAACCCTTCTCGTTTAGAAACCTGTCGAACTTTAACATTTCTCATTTATTTGATTAAAGGGAATTGTTACTTTTTTGGAATCACACCTACTAAAATCCTGTGAAACTACAGTTCCAAAGAACACGCTTTGGTAAATGATGGATTAAGATCCTTTGAGATGCCTGGATGTGTATTACTACTCTTTCTCATACAGGTATTCAGCCAGTCCCCTGAAACCTGCTCTTCCTTCTGGGGTCTTCATTTCAGCGAAAGCCACCACTGCCATCCAGTCTGTCTCCCAAACCAGAATCCTGAGGGTCATCCCAAGTGTCTCCTTCTTATTCACTCCCTCGTATCCAATCATATATCAAATCCTGTAGATTCCACCTCCTTATTATTTCTCCCATCTAGTCCCTCCTCCCCATTTCACTGCCTCTGCTTTTATGGAGACTGGCGACATATCTCTTCTGGGCTGTTGCCATCACCTCCTAGTTTACTCTTGCCCCCAGTCTGGTTTCCCTGGTCTCCAAAACACAAACCCAGGTGGGGCTTAAAATACTGCAAAGATTTTATTTTTATTTATTAATTATTAATTAAAATACTCCAAAGATTTTTTGTATTATTTATTATTTCCCAAAGTATCAAGTTCAAACTCCTTAGTTTAGCACATGAGCCCCTTTGTTGATGAGATCCTTCTACCTTTTCCGCCCACCACTTTGACCCTTCTCTGTACGCATCCTTACAAAATGGAACTACATGCAGAGCCTCCAAGGCATGGTGCTCTTTGGTGCCTGTGTACCTGCCCTTGTCTGGAATGCCTGTTTTCTCCTTCTTCACCTGGCTAGCTCCTCTCTGTCCCTGAACATTCAGTTCAAGAATCCCCTCCCCCGAGGGAGGCTTTCCGACCTGGGAAATGGACTCCATATTCCAATTGTGATTTCTTTGCCACCTTTACTCACTAGACGGTGCACTTTTTGAGGGCAGGAGCCATCTTGTCTTGTGTTTCTTGTCTTTGCATTCCTAGGCCTTAGTTGAAGCTCAATAAACCCTTGTTAAATAAATGAATGATTTTATGGTTTAAAGGAACTGATGAGAACCCGCTCACTTTTCTCAGTGGCTGAAAGTGACTGTTTTCTAATTAGCCTTGACCAACCTGAGCACTGAGAGGAGAGAGAGTTAGCTTCCCTGGTGGTGCAGTGGTTAAGAATCCGCCTGCCAATGCAGGGGACACGGGTTTGAGCCCTGGTCCGAGAAGATCCCACATGCCATGGAGCAACTAAGGCCGTGCACCACAATTACTGGGCCTGTGTTCTAGAGCCCACAAGCCACAACTACTGAGCCCGTGTGCCACAACTACTGAAGCCTGCGTGCCTAGAGCCCGTGCTCCACAGCAAGGGAAGGCAACGCAATGAGAAGTCCGCGCACCGCAAGGAAGAGTAGCCCCCTATCACCGCAACTAGACACAGCACATGGGTAGCAATGAAGACCCAACACAGCCAAAAAAAATAAATAAATAAAATAAATTAAAATAAATAAATAAATAAAAACACTCAATGGTCTATTTTTTAAAGGTTTCGATGAAGTGAATATCTTCCCTGTGCAGTTATCACACAGCCTTGTTATATAGAATTTGATGAGAATACAGAGTTACTATGTTCTGCACTCAGGTATGTATAATTCCAACAAACCTGGTCATGAGGGATACAGGGTGAGAAGCTATAGAAACATTTGTATGAATTATCACTTAAAATGTTTAAAGCTTTTGTTAATTTATTGTGCAAGGTACTATGCTAGACATTATGGCAGATATAAGGATGAATAAACTATTGTATTACATTCATTAGAAAAGATTATAATTTATTGAAATAATTATAATTAGAGGTAATGAATGATGAATTCCACAAGAAAGGAACAGAAGGCTATAGGAATTGGTCAGCAGCAGCATCTTCATTTATATGAGATAACATTATTCTACACAAGAATATTGAAGCGCTTTCTAGACTTAAAATACAAAACTGCAGTTATGTTTCTAAAGTACAGATATCTCAAGTGTGAAATGCAACTAGTAACTGTATTGTATGGTTCTAAATACCAGTTTGAAACAGATTATGTACCAGTTTGGAACAGATTGTGCAAGAGAGACCAAACCACTTCAAAGTCCTCAAGAATATCTGAAAGAAGGAATGTAATTAACCAATCCAGGATTTGGCCCCAGGACAGAGAAATGAACACTCTGGTTCTTAGAAAGGGAGCCAGGATCTCAAAAATGTACAGTAAATTTTTTGTGAAAATTCCAGATACAGATACTCTTACTTAGCAAGCAGATGGGAAGACATGGAAAAGGAATATTCACTGCAACAAATTTCAGGTCACACTCCGGATTTGTTAATTGTTTCAATGCTGTCAACAAATTTGCTTTGCATGTAGCCAGGCAAAAATGATTTAATTCTAGTTTTTTTCTTCCTTTGATCAACTTTAGAAGGTCAAAATAAAGATATAAATTAAAATTTAAGTCCAAGTCAAGCCTACATCAAATTAAGCAGCATCTGAGTAACTTAGAGCTTGGTGATAAAGAATAAAGGTGCTATCACCTTACTCCTAAACCATTTCAATAAGGGGTGTGTGTGTGTGACAGAAATTAAGAACGCAAGATAAGCAAATTGCAAAGCTAAAAAATAATCGAAGATAATTGAAATGTCCAATTTCTAAAAGCTTCCTAAAATAGTGCATGAAACTGCAGAGAGAGTCATTGGCCAGAATGTGATTTCCTAAAAAAGGCCTCACACTGCAACAACGGTCAGTTTGAGTGCCTAAGGCCCCATCTGAGGGTTGCTGGAGTCCTGGAATACTCCAGCAGGAAGGTGCACGCATACAAGTCCTTGACAGACGTGCTCAAGGCTTCACTGTGTCCCAGGGCCCTCGGAGAGAGGCCGCTGGACCTGCTTCCAAGGAAAAGCGAGCAGGGGTGGAACAGCACCGTAATTTTCCTCCCTCACTCATTCATTCTCCGATTCACTGGTTCCTGGAGGCGGTTCCCAGGGACGCGCTGAGGAAAGGCGGAGCGCGGGCGGCCCCCGCTGGGTGCGGTCGGGCGCCTGGGGCTGGGGGTGAGCCTGGCGGGCCAGGGGGCGCGGACCGCGGGCGCCCGGGAGGGGCGGGCTCGGCTGCCTGCGCCGGAAGTGAGTGGCGGGTGGCGGGTGGCGGGTGGCGGGCGGGAGTGGGGGGAGCGAGCGGTCGGACTCCAGTCGGTCAGCCCGGCGGCCGCCCTGCCCTCAGCCCCGCCTTCTGCGTCTCGGCCGGACGCGGCTTCATTCGGATCCGCAGCCGCTGGGCACTGCGGCCGCCCCGCCCGCCGCGCGCTCCGCCCAGCCCCCGCCGCCGCTGCCAGGGCGGTCGGTCAGTCAGTCAGTCACGGAGCGCGCGGCGCGGGAGCTGCGGACCTTCGCGGCGTCTCCGGAGAAGGAGCGCCGCGCCTGGGGAGGAGGCGGCGGCGGCTGGACGAGCGCGAGCGGCGGCTGCCCAGCCCGGGGCCGCCCCGGAGCCGGGCCCGCCGGAGGACCGAGCCGTTGCCACGGTGAGTGCTCAGCCTCGCTCTCGGGCCCGGCCGGGCGCAGGGTTGGGAAGCGCTGCCGTCGCTCCCGCCTCCATTTTCCCGGCGCCCGGCCCCGCCATCCGGGCGCGTTGCGGACGGCCGAGCCTGGGGCGGGGTCGCGGCCGCGGCCGAGGCCGGGGCCGGGGCTGGTCGGACCTTGCCCGTCAGGCGGCCGGCCGGTGTTTGGGGGTCTGCGGGGCCTGGGCTGTACCCTGCGCCCCTGGGGGCCGCGACAGAGGGAGACAATGAGATGCAGGGCCGCCTGGGGAGGGTGCGGTTGGGCTTCTCCGACCCGGCACCGGGGACTGGTGGCCCGGGACCGCGGGAAGGAAAGGACTGTTCCCCCGACTAGCCACAGAAACCAGTGATTCGGTGTCTGGGGTTCCTCGGGTTTCAGTGCTCCCCATCTTTCGTAAATGAGTTCAGTGCAGAGATTTAGGAAGGCGGGGCACCTTCTGTGTCTTCTTTCTAATTAAGCAGGCTGAGTAATTGCTCCATTGCTTTTGAGCCCATCTCTTCTGCGTCTGTTTGCATTCCCGCCGGAAATCCAAACTGCAGTTCATGCGGGGGGGAGGGGGGGAGAAGGAAGGCAGTGTAATAGCATTAGGATGCCTTCGTTTTAAGACGGTTTGAAAGATGTGGTTAATAATTCAGGCGGAGTCTTAGGGTGTCCCCGCGGTGTGAGCTGGAAACCGCGTAAGTCATTGCTTGTAAGCATGAAGACGTGGCTTAGTATGAAATAAGAGCTTTGGGGAAGGGTGTAAGCGTTACATCAAATGTGACTTGTTTGTGTGTATCTCATATATTCTGTGGGAAGGGCAATTGGGGAAATCTGAGCGAACTGAACGGTTCACTTAGCCTCCAGATAAGGGTTGGTGTTGTCGGCAGCATTTGTCTTGGTGATGTGGAGAGCTGCCTCTGTGTGTGAAGTCCGCGGTAAAGGAACAGTAAAGGTAACCAACCGGCTAGGGATGGGGCGTGATGGGGTTATTAAAATGGTAGTAGTGAGTCCGTAGGAATATTAAATTCAGCAAGTATTTATGGAATACCTACTATCTGTTAGGCAGGTGGGGGATATAAAGTGAACAAGAATGCAGCGTATAGCGGTGGAAAGCTCTTTGAAGCCAGGGAAACCAGGGGCGCCGTAAGCACTGGAATTGGCTGGTAGTGTGACGTTGGATAAGCTGTTGAACTCTCAACAGTACGGTTCTCTGTCAGTAAAATGGGAATAACTAAGACCACCTGCTTACCTCCCGAGATGGCTGTCAAAGGATTAAATGAGATAATGTATGCAAAATGCCTAGCACCTTGCAGGGCACCACGGCGTTTTTAACAAATGTTAATTCCTTTTCTCTCTAGCCTACTGCTCCTGAGATTTTCTTGGGGGAAGGTGGGAGAAGTGAATGTAGGTAATTGTAATGCAATGCATTATATAATAAAATGTTGAAGGAGAGGTGCAAAATGGGGAAGTGAAGAGGCGAGGGAATAATTCTAAATTGGGAGCACTGGGGGAAAATTCATGGAAGCTGTGGCATTTAAGTGGAACCTTTAAGGATGGGTAGGATTTCAGCTGATGTAGATGGGCAGGGTGAGGACATTCCTAGTAGAGGTGGAGGAATTGAGGAACAGCAATGGGGGAAGGGCAAAATTAGAGACACTCAAAGGCTTTTTAGCTCTTGTTGAGTCTGACCTTCAAAGATTGTCTCTGTTATTTTGCTTTCTGTGTTGTGAATTTACCAGAAACCAGATTTAGTATATTCAAGTAAGTACAGAAATGTCTACAAAGCTCAATACATGATTTTTTGGATAAGACATTTTGTGGTATTTGGACTGCTTCTCTCTCCTGTTTGAATTTAATAAAGAATTATTTGTAGCTAGTTCCTTGTGATGAATAATAGTTCTATTTGGCAGAAAAAGCCGCTGATATTGTCAGTCAGAGGTCTTACTAAGATTATATAGTGAGTAACTGGCTGAAAGATATGGAGTAGTGGGCACATATTGGGTGTGTCTCAAACTCTTGATCAGTATTGTTTGTTTTCACAAATATTTTAACACTTAATTTTCAGAAGAGGTGTTTTTAACCATTGTCTTGTCTTTGAAAAGAATTAAAATGGCTTTTCTTTTGGTTTTGCTACCTTTTGGTTCCCATCCCATGCATAATTATTTATTAGATGAGCATGGTGGATGGCTATCACAATATCATTCACAGATACTTGGACACACATTATAAAATCTCATGACTTTGCCTTGGTTCTGAAGTAGTTGAATGTCAACATTAGTATTGTTGATCTCAAACACTTATTTTAGGAAAATTAATATTAGCAAAACAAGATATATGACCTCAAGCAAATCACTTTTCTTGGACTCTCAATTCCTTTACCTATAAAGTGAGAAATTTGGGTTAAATCACTGGTTTTCAATCTGTGTTTTACTGAACTCTAGAACTCTGAAGAGGACTTTCAGAGGTTCTCCAGGTGTTTTGAGTTTAATTGCATTAAAATTGTGTTTTAAACCCAGAATAATAAAAAGCAACTACTTTTTGAGATGCACTATTTTAAGTGCTTTACATGTATTGACTTATTTCATCCTTGCTATAATCCTGTGATGTAGGTTCTGTTAATATGTGAAAAAACAGGCACAGACTACAGAGCTATAAAGTAGCAGAGCTGGGTTTGAAAGCAGGCAGCATAACTCTTAAGCTTGTGTTCTTAACTACATTCCTATATTGGCCACCATAATAAATAACACGCAATTTTTTTTTTATTGTGGTAAAATATACAACATAAAATTTACCATTTTAACCATTTTTAATTGTACAGTTCAGTGGTATTAAGTACATTCACATAGTTGTGCAGCTATCATCACTATCCATCTCTAGAACTTTTTCATCCTCTCAAACTGAAACTACCCATTAAACATTAACTTCCCACCCCCTTTCCCTCTGGCCCCTGGTAACCACTTTTCTACTTTGTCTCTGTGATTTTGACTACTCTAGATACTTCATATAAATGGGATCATGCAATATTTGTTTTTGCCTTTTATCTGGCTTATTTCACTTAGCACAGTATCTTTTTTTTGAATATCAAATTTATTTTTATTTTGGGGGGGCATAATTAAACCTTTTATTTTATTATTTTTCTTAACATCTTTATTGGCGTATAATTGCTTTACAATGGTGTGTTAGTTTCTGCTTTATAACAAAGTGAATCAGTTATACATATACATATATCCCCATATCCCCTCCCTCTTACATCTCCCTCCCACTCTCCCTATCCCACCCCTCTAGGTGGTCACAAAGCACTGAGCTGATCTCCCTGTAGCACAGTATCTTTAAGATTCATCCATGTTGCAGCATGAATCAGAGTTTCATTACTTTTTAAGGCTGAGTAATATTTCATTGTATGTGTATATACCACATTTTGTTTATTCATCTGTAGATGGACATTTGGTTGTTTCCACCTCTTAGCTGTTGTAATACTGCTCTGAACATTGATGTACACATATCTACTCAGGTCCCTGCTTTCACTTCATTTGGGTATATACCCAGAAGTGGAATTGCTGGATCATATGGTAATTCTGTGTTGGATTTTTGAGGAACTGCCACACCGTTTTCTACAGCAGCTGCAGCATTTTACACATTTGCAGCTGCAGCCAGCACAAGGGTTTCAGTTTCTCCACATCCTCACCTCAACACTTGTCATTTTCTGTGTTTTTGATAATAGCCATCCTAATGAGTGTGAAGTGGTATCTCATTGTGGTTTTGATTTGTATTTTTCTAATGATTAGGGATGTGGAGCATCTTTTCATGTACTTGTTGGCCATTTGTGTATCTTCTTTGTAGAAATGTCTATCCAAGTCCTTTGCCAATTTAAAAGATCGGGTTGTTTTGCTGTTGTTGAGTTGTGGCAATTCTTTATATACTCTAGATATTAATCTCAGATCCATGATTTACAAATATTTTCTCTTATTCTGTGGGTTGCCTTTTTACTCTGTTGATAGTGTCCTTTGATGTATAAAAGTTTTTCATTTTAATGATGTCCACTTGATCTATTTTTTCTTTTGTTGCCTGTGCTTTTGGTGTCCAGGAAATCATTGCCAAATCCAACGTCATGAAGCTTTTCCCCTGTATTTTCTTCGAAGAGCTTTATAGTTTTCGCTATTATATTTAGCTCTTTGATCCATTTTGAGTTAATACTTGCATATGGTTTTAGGTAAGGGTACAACTTCATCCTTTTGGTTGTGGATATCCAGTTTTTCCAGCACCATTTTTGAAAGAACTGTCCTTTCCACATTGAATGGTCTTGGCACCCTCTTGTACATATATATAAAATTTTCTCACATTGAAAACAGTAGTGCTGCATTGGTTACACTTGCTTAATTGGGGGGGGAAGCATTCCTTAGAATGAAGCTTCTTTTACTATCTCTGATTATTTGTGAATTTTAAATGGGTAAGGAAAGTTGTAGTTTGCAGTAAGTTTTTTAAAAATTCAGTCCTGTGCATGTCTATTCATATAGAATTGTCTAAACAGTACATTACTATGGCATATAAACTGCGTTTGGTTAAATGACAGGCAAGACTCAAGCCCATTCCTTTGGGGGTATACTCATCCTGTGTAAGTCAATTTGTTTAGTAACAAATGAACATGTAACACTAAGTCCTGATATCATGTTACAGTATAGATGTTTTATAGCTCATTGCAAGTTTTAGGTTTTTCTTGTTTGCCTTGTAAGCAGTTTTTAGATATTGTTACTAACTCATTTTGAAAAGAAAATTCTTATTTAAAAAATTTCTCAAATCAATTTAATTGAAACATATCCTGAGACTGCAAAAGAAACCATTAAAAGCTACTAAGAAAACAAAGCAAGTGCTGCTACCTACTTGCAACTACTTATCTGAGTGAAATAAAAACAAAACTTTACAGAAATAAATGGGTTGTTTAGGTGTCAAGACTAACATCTCTAACCCTCATTTGTCTCTTTGAGTTTTTAATAAATTATATTTGAACATAAAATGGTATTAGCAGTGCTTTTGCAGTTATATATATTTGCCATGCTGCGTAAGATTTCTTCTGGAAAAGTTTTGTTGTGAAATATTAGAAACCCCTCAGATTATATGATGTCTACACTTCATCCTGTGCTCTTAATCACTGTCATTTTAAGATATAGTATTTACCACACTTTGGGGCAGATGTCTTAAAATACATCACTCAGGGCTTCCCTGGTGGCGCAGTGGTTGAGAGTCCGCCTGCCGATGCAGGGGACACGGGTTTGTGCCCCTGTCTGGGAAGATCCCACATGCCGCAGAGCGGCTGGGCCCGTGAGCCATGGCCGCTGAGCCTGCGCGTCCGGAGCCTGCGCTCCGCAACAGTAAGAGGCCCGTGTACCGCAAAAAAACAAATCAAAACAAAAACATCACTCATAACTTATAAATTGACTTTTTAAAAAGCATATGTTCTGCTATTCATAAAATATATATTGTTACTCTGCTTTAGGCAGAGCTACGCATAATGGAGAAATCAAAGAAATAGGTATATCTCCCCTCCAAAATAGAGAGGATACTAGTTTAAGTGCAGGATACAAGGAATCAGTAGAGAATGTAATTTAAGGGAGCAGAGTGTAAAAAGAAACAGAAGAGACTGGTGTTTGTTAGACTTGGAAAAGAAGGGACAAGTCATCCCTTTACATGAGAAGAAAAGCAAGATTGCGTGGCCCATAATTGATGTCTTGTCATTTGTGTAGCTCTAAAAATGTAAGCCCCCTGGTGAAGAATGGTGAAATCTGGAGAAAATTAGAACTGTGAACATATTGAATAGGCCCAAATATTGTAGAATTACAATAGTAAGTACAGTTTTTAAATTGTACTTGAAAATTGAATGCTTTTTTGGAAATCACTTTTAGAATGATCTTACTAAGTTTGATATGTTTGAAGAAGAGTGTTAGCTAAGTCAGTACAGCAAAATAACTAGCAGTGTGACTTGAAAATACAATATATTCTTTATGTATCCCAGACTGTACGTGCCTCTATCCATGGTTCCAAGCATAGTTTATTTTCCCTAATTTTTCTAGTCAAAATTCTACTCATCCTTTGAGTCCCAGTTCCATTGCCACACACCTTTGTGAAGCTGTTTGATACTAAGTAGAATTCATTGCCTTCCTCTTCATTCCTCTAGACCTTACTTGATTTTCCCTATATTGTAAATAATTGTATACTGTCTTAAATCCCCGATTCTGGAGTATTGGATCTAGTTTTACTCATCTGAAGTCTCTCAGTCCCTTAAATATAATAGAAGTGCAATAAAAACGGTTTTAACGAGGACTTCCGTGGTGGCGCAGTGGTTAAGAATCCGCCTGCCAATGCACGGGACACAGGTTCAAGCCCTGGTCCGGGAAGATCCCACATGCCGCGGAGCAACTAAGCCCGTGTGCCACAACTACTGAGCCTGCGCTCTAGAGCCCAGGAGCCACAACTACTGAGCCCGCGTGCCACAACTACTGAAAAGCCCGTGTGCCTAGAGCCCACGCTCCGCAACAAGAGAAGCCACCACAATGAGAAGCCTGCACACCGCAACGAAGAGTAGCCCTCGCTCGCTGCAACTAGAGAAAGCCCGCATGCAGCAACGAAGACCCAACACAGCCCTAAATAAATAAATAAATAAAGGTTTTAATGAAAGCCATCATTTGAAGAATTCTTTATGGTTGGTGTTACATCTCCTGAAAGAATCCATAAAAATCTAATAATGTTTATTTTATTTATAAAGAACAATTCTTTCTCGCCTTATTTGGTTTATTTTATAATGTAACAAGTGACTTTAGAGACTTGTGAAGGGAATCAGTGATCCTCTTTATCTGTGAATAGAGTTCTTTATAAATGTTAGTAATGGCTCAAAAACCTTTTTGTTTACCCTAAGTTTTTTAAATAAATATTTGTTTTTTAAAGCAAGCGTAATGAATACAGTGCATTATGTTTGAAAAATCTTGGTTGTACTGCTTAGTAATACGGAAATTCCAAAGTCTGGATCTTAAATTTGTTTATTTTGGTACTTGGTTTTAATGCTTGTCTTAGCTAAAAGGCAGCTCATGCAGGGACACGTACCCCAAAAGAATAACTGCCTCTTTGGCTATACTTTCTAAATGGAGATACTCATTGTTGAATTTCTGTCTATCAATTATGCAGATTTGGCTAGCAGAGTTTGCCCTTTCTATACAAACCAATGTGAGGATTTGCATTTATATGTTTTTAATAAATGTATTCAAAATCCAGGGAAACTACGTATGGAAGGCATTTAAAGAATTAGAAAATGGTTTTTCTGTGTTTAGAGTGTGCAGGTATGAGTATTCAAGATGACACACATTGACTTCTTTTGAAATACAGTTATTTTCTTACTAAAAAAATGCTTCATTTACCTTTAAGGTACACGTAGATTAACTATGTTTTTGTTTTTAAAAACAACTGCTAGGTAGCGTACTGCTAACCGTCACTGATCACAGAAAGTCAGCAAATTTAGACTTTGTGTGTGTATGTGTGAAAGATAAATGCTTAACTCATCTTTAAATTTGACAACTCTTTTAAAATACTTTGCCATGAGACAACCAGTAAACCTGTTTGGTATAAAATATTTAACTGGTCACTCCTCAACTACATCAGCAACATTCTGTAACACTTGGTGCTGTTTCTGCTTCAGCTTGTCTTTTGCGGCAGTAGTTGCATTTGAGGTTAAACCTTACTTCCCCTGCCCCAACTTTCTTTTGTTGAGGTCAAAGCAGCTGCTTCATGAAGGATTAGATAATACAGTTTTTCCATAAAATATTGTTTCTATAAAGGAAATCATTTACTGTAAGAATATGTCTTCCCTGGAACACCAGTCTCTTGTAGCAATTTGCAAAAAGGTGCGTTCTTTATTTCATTTTTTTTTTTTTTTTTTTTTTTTTTTGCGGTACGCGGGCCTCTCACTGTTGTGGCCTCTCCCGTTGCGGAGCGCAGGCTCCGGACGCACAGGCTCAGCGGCCATGGCTCACGGGCCCAGCCGCTCCGCGGCATGTGGGATCTTCCCGGACCGGGACACGAACCTGTGTCCCCTGCATCGGCAGGCGGACTCTCAACCACTGTGCCACCAGGGAAGCCCCTTTATTTCATTTTTGAAAAAGATTCCAGCAAATACTATCACTCTTCCCTCCAAATATTTAGAATCATTTAGTACCAGAACACTTAGACTACTTTATATATATGATGTGTGACTGTCTGACAGGTGGCCATAATGAAGAGGCCAGTGTCGTTTTCTATGATAAGGATACACATGTATTATATTGTATTACATTATATGGTACTTAAAATACATATGTGTATTAAGATAAAGATTAACTAGAACTCCTAATATGTTGTTCTTATACCCTAATGGATCATCACTCATACTTCCTGGGTTATAATCACCTCCATTTTGGAAATCGCTATACAAGCTTATTGAAGTACTGTTGATAATAATGAACCTTTTATATCAAGTTCCATTTCATAGTGTATAATATACTTGTATGAAGCCATCTTAAAAATAAAGCACTTGGGACAAGACATTCTGATTTTCTTACTAATTAGAAAGAAATGTTTGTGGAAGAAAAATAGATAAATTTCAACAAAGTGAGACCTTAATAAAATTTATTCTTTTAAAAAATTTTATTTATTTATTTATTTATTTATGGCTGTGTTGGGTCTTCACTGCTGTGCACGGGCTTTCTCTAGTTGCGGCGAGCGGGGGCTACTCTTCGTTGCGGTGCGCGGGCTTCTCATTGCGGTGGCTTCTCTTGTTGTGGAGCACGGGCTCTAGGCGAGCAGGCACGCAGGCTTCAGTAGTTGTGGCACGTGGGCTCTAGAATGCAGGCTCAGTAGTTGTGGCGCAGGGGCTTAGTTGCTCCGCCTCATGTGGGATCTTCCCGGACCAGGGCTCTAACTCGTGTCCCCTGCATTGGCAGGCGGATTCTTAACCACTGCGCCATCGGGAAGCCCAATAAAATTTATTCTTTACCACAATTGAAGTTATTAGCTTATTTTAGAATCTTCAGTTTGGATTTTGCATTATGCTTTCAGGAATTAGGGTGAATTAAAAGTACCCATTTAAAATTTAATTTAGTAATTCAGTAGTGTTGATAGACACAATTTTTCCATGCCCATAGTGAGCATTTTTTTCCTTGAATCTCTAGCAAGATAGAAAACGTTTCCATGACTCTACCCTTTATCTTTCCCTTTCTTCTCTACTTCTGCAACTGCAGCCACAGTTGCTTCATCACAGATATATTTTGCCTGTTCTAGAATTTTGTATTAGTTGAATCATATGTATGTGTTCCTTTGTCTCTGACTTCTTGCCCTCAGCATGATGTTTTTAGATCCATCCATGTTATTGCTTGTATCAGTAGTTTGTTTCTTTTTATTGTGGAGTAATATATGCAATTGTACGAATATTGAATGTACCATAGATTTGTTTATCCAGTTTCCTTTTGGTGGGCACCTGGACTGTTTCCAATTTGGGACTACTGTGAAGAAAACTGCCATGAATATTTTTGTACAAGTGTTTTTGTGGACAAATGTTTCATTTCTCTTGCATAAAGGAGTGGAATTGCTAGGTCATACATAGATGTTCCTCTTTTTAAAGACTTGTATTTGAAGAATAATATACACATGTATCATAAACGTACACTTCTACAACCTGAATACTCCTGTGTAACCAGAACATAGATGAAAAAGAAAATTACCAGTGTGCCAGAAACCCTCCTCATATTTGCTTTTCTATACGACTGCCCTGTCACGGGTAGCCACTGCCTTGACTCCTTACTCTAATTTTGCTGTAAAGTCTTTTGTTTTGCTTGTTTCTTTAAATTTTTTTTCTAATTTATTGAGGTATAATTTCCACATAATAAACTGCACGCATTAAAGGATACTGTTTGATAAGTTTTCATACACCTGTTAAGCTATCACTGCAAACAAGGTAGGGAACATATTCATCATCCCCCAGTTTCTTCACATCCCTTTGCCAGTCATGCTCCCCTCCACCTCTGTCTCCGTGCAACCTGTCACTGTAGATTAGTTTGAATTTTCTAGAATTTGATGTATGGAATCATACAGTGTTCTCTTTCAGTCGTTCTCTCTCTCTAGTCTGGTTTATTTCTATGCAGAATAATGATTTTTTTAACAAGTCTATACAAAAGTCTTTATTTTAACATTAAAAAGAAAGAATCACATGTTCTTTCTCACAGCTTTACCAGACTGAACCATCCGATAAGTTACATGCACACAGGGACTTGGCAGATTATTGCACAGCTTTTCAACGGGTTGAGTCAGGACCAAGTGGCCACCTTCCCCACAGCTGGGCTCTGAATAATGATTCAGAATAATGATTATAGATTGATATAATAGAATAATAATTTTTAGATCGATCCATATTGTTTGGATTAGTTCCTTTTTATTACTGAATGGTATTACATTATGTGTATATACCACATTTTGTTTATCCATTCACCTGTTGATAGCTATTTGGGCTGCTTTCATTTCTAGCCTTTTACTAATAAAGCCGCTGTGACATTTTGTACAAATGGAGACAGATATATGTACACATATATCTTCATGAATATGTTTTTATTTCTCTTGGATAAATACTATGAGGACATGCTGAGTTATATAGGGTACATGTATTTTTAATTTTTTAAGGAACTGGCAAACTTTTCCAAACCTGTATCATATTATGTATCCAACCGCATTATATGACAATTTTAATTACTCTACATCCTAGCACTTGGTATCGTTTTCATTCTAGCCACTGGAATGGATACATAGTGGTATCTCATTGTGCTTTTAATTTGCATCTCCCTGATTACTAATAATGTTGAGCGAATTTTCATGTTCTTATTAGCCATTTGGGAAGTGACTGTGCAAGTCTTTTGCCCATTTAAAAAATTGGGTTGTTTTATCTTTTTTAATTTAATTGTAGCAGTTCTTTATATATTCTAGGTACAAGTCCTTTATCAGATATATTTGTGAATTTTTTTTTTTTTTGTGGTATGCGGGCCTCTCACTGTTGTGGCCTCTCCCATTGCGGAGCACAGGCTCCGGACGCGCAGGCTCAGCGGCCATGGCTCACGGGCCCAGCCGCTCCGCGGCATGTGGGATCTTCCCGGACCAGGGCACAAACCCGTGTCCCCTGCACCGGCAGGCGGACTCTCAACCACTGCGCCACCAGGGAAGCCCTGTGAATGTTTTTTCTTAGTCTGTGGCTTCCCTGTTTATTTTTTAGTGATGTATTTCAGATAGCAGAAGTTTTGATATTGCACTTCATGAAAATGATCAATATTTCCTTTTATGGTTAGTGATTTCTTTGTCCTAATAAATCTTGGCCCACACTAAAGTTGCAAAGATATCTCCCTATGTTTTTTCCTAGGAGCATTATGATTATAGTTTTCACATTTCAGTCTGTGATTCATTTTGTTTATGGTGTGATGTAGAGGTCGAACCCCACCCCCCATCCCATGCTTATGCAATATCCATTTGTTCCAGCATCATTTATTTAAAAAAAAAAAGTGCTTTCCATTTTTGTCAATTATATCTCAGTGAAGCTGAGGAAGGCCCCCTTTCCTTTCCTCCTTTGAAATCTTCGTTGAAAATATTTGACAATAAGCGTGGGTCTATTTCTGTACTCTCCATTCTGTTACAATGATGTAATTCTCTCTTCTTTTGCTAGAATTACATTGTCTTGATTACTTAGCCTTATAGTGAGTAAGAAGTCAAGGTAGAGGATATCCCCCAAGTTCTTTTCGCAGATTGTTTTGACTATTTTAGGTCACTTGCCTTTCCATATAAATTTTATAATTAGATATTGGGATATACACCAGGAGTGTTATCATTAAATTGGAAACCTAGTCAATATGGGGAGAATTGGCTTATAATAATATAGTATCTTCCAATCCATTAACATGGTATATCTGTCCATTTATTTAGATCTCTAATTTCTCTCAGCAGTATTTTACATTTTTCACTTGGCATAGAATAAGCACTGCTTGCTGTCCTATTTGTATCTTTTTTTTTTTATGGCCAAATCATACTTTACACAAGCTTATTTTTATAAGTAAAGGTTTGGTATGGAGATTTTCCATTTGATAACCTTTATCTAATGCATAGATGAAGGGACCACCTGTTCTGATGTGACAGTGCTACAAATAGAGGAGACTGAAACATATCTTTAGAAACATTAAAGCAGAAGCTTACAGCTTTATAGTTATTGGCATAATTCTTTTGACTTGTATGGTTGTGGATATTAATATTTAAAGAGACTTATCTTTATTAGCATAGCCTAGTATTTTTAGAATCAGAAGTAAAACAGAATCTTATCAGTTTAATTGGAGCATTAGTTCTTACCAGAGGAGTTTGCATTTTGAGTTTGCATTTTGTAGTTTGCCTTTTCTTCCCCCTTTCATTAATAATACTAATGGAAATATGCAACTCTCAGAAATGTATAAAGAAGAAAATAAAACATAATCCTACCACCCAGAACTGATTACAGTTAAAATTTTTGGTATATTTTCTCGTGTGTGTGTGTGTGCGTGCACATGCCTGTTTATATAGCTCATTATTGTATGCATAATTTAGTTCTTCTTTCATTTAAATGCTTATATCACTAGCATTTTCCCATGCAGTAAATGCTTTATGAATAATTTACAACATCTGCATTATAATCCAGGATGGACAATAAAACACACTTGAATTTACTGAGTTTTTCTTTTTTTGTGGGATATTTAGTTGCCTTTCCCCCTCCCCGTGTGTGTGTGTGTGTGTGTGTGTGTGTGTGTGTGTTTAATATTTGGCTTTAATGAGCATACTTGTTCACAATCTTTGTCCGTATTTTTAATGTCTTTCTAACATTGTTTTAAAGTCAGAAAAGTTTTAAACTGAAGTGTAAGATATGATAGACATCTACATACTCATCACCAGGAGTAATCAATTGTTTATATTTTGCTTCAAATAATTTGTTGAAGGAGAAATAACAGATAAAACAAAAATCCTCCCCAGATAACAATTTGTGTTATTCTGGTGCATATTTTAGCGCATTTAACAAATGTGTGTCCATAAAATTTTACTTATTACTGTCTGTGCTTTTGAATTTTATAGAAACAATAAATTATATCTTCTTCTAAAATTTACATATTTTACTCAACTGTGTGGTTTGAAATTATTAGTACTGGTTCTTGTAGATCCAGTTCATTCTTTTTATCAGAATAAGCCAGTTTTTCCATTCCTCTTTTGAGGGGGGTTAGTTAGATAGATAGGATGCCACAGTGAACATCCTTTTACATTTCTCCTGGTGCTTGTATCTTACATATTTGGGCACTTAGAAGTGGTATTGCAGGATCATAAGGTGCATAATCTCCAGAAGGCTCTCCAAAGCGGTGGGGAGTACATGTCCCGACCGGCAATGTTCTCATTGCTCCACATCCTCCCCGCCCCCTGGTTTTATCAGACTTACTGTTTTTTTGCCAACTTGATGAGTACGAAATGGATAATATTTTTTTCTTTAGTATGTTTTTAGAGATATTGTTATTAGGATGGGAGCACAAGGTTCTGTAGCGTAATCAGTGAAACTTTTTATGCTTGGAAATTGTATTCTTTCAGATATCCATTAAGAAATGTTTTCTAATCACACATTAAAACTTTTAAAGAGTTTTGAATAAAAGCATTGTTGTTTATGTTTATTCACAGTGGGGTATAATTGTTTTGTCTAAAGAAGTATTATCTGTCCTGGCTATAAGACTGATATTGGAGAATTGCCTAAAATGCATTAACTCTTATGTTGTGACATCTGTGTAGATAATTTAGATGATTATTTGGCTAACAGAACCTTGACTGATTTTACTTCTTGTGAGCTTTTTGGGGAAACATTTAATTTTTTAAATCATGTACAGTCAAGTAAAAATGTAATATCCAGTTGTAATTTTTTTCATTTCAACAACTGACAATTGCTTATGACACAAGAGTAGAAATGATTTACTGTGGAAATTCTGAATGTATTATTCCTTCAAAAGTTGTCTTCCCTAACCCTTTTCCCTACTGTGTGTGTATGTGTATAATAATACACATTTCCAGTTTAAAATATTGTAACATGTAGGCACATTAATTTTAAAAGTAAAGAATATAAAAGATGTAAAAGTTCTGTTCTCTGTTGGAGATTGTAATAAAACTGCCTGAAGGCAGGGACCATGTCTACCCTTTAAATAGCTATATTCTCTGTGTTTTTCTGTACAGTGCCTGACTCATAGTAGTATTTCACTAAGTATTTGTTGGATGAACGATATTATTTCTTGCTAAGTAGTAATCTTAAGTGAAAAATAACTACTTTTTTAGTACAGATAAACACAGACTTAATTCTGTGTGGACCTAGAATTCTGTCAGTATTTATTCTTAAATGGTAATGTTTAAGCTTTGGTTTTTTTGGTCTTCTGAGTGAGAAGCAAGCAAGTAAAGGCAAAAAAGTGGTAGTTTTTATTATAAAGAAACTCAACTCTGGATCTTTTTTTTTTTTTTTTTTTTTTTGCGGTACGCGGGTCTCTCACTGTTGTGGCCTCTCCCGTTGCGGAGCACAGGCTCCGGACCGCAGGCTCAGTGGCCACGGCTCACGGGCCCAGCAGCTCCATGGCATGTGGGATCTTCCTGGACCCAGGCACGAACCCGTGTCCCCTGCATCAGCCGGCAGACTCTCAACCACTGCGCCACCAGGGAAGCCCAACTCTGGATCTATTTTTAACTGAAAAAGAAAACTAACTTTTTAGCCTAAGAATTCACTTGGAGTCCCTCTGCATGATTTAGGTGTATTTTAGCCTGTGAACGTCCAGTTCTCTCTCCATGACTTCTGACTTGACTTCCTTATTGTCTCATCTCTCTGCTCCTGTATCTTTGCCCCTAGTCCTTGTGGGCACAAAGCGCTTTCCTTTACGAGCCAAGGGTCTCATAAATTTAGTGACTTTATTGACCATTTGGAGGTTTACAAGGGAGAAATCACATGATGTGTATGTAGCCTTTTACCATCTTACAGCCTCTGCACCCCATCTGTGGCTACTTTCCCCAGCCAGCTCTTCAGACCTGCCACCATTTTTTTATCCTGTAGAGCTTTCTCAGAACTTTAGTCCCCCACTCTCAATGTAGTTTTCACAAGGAGTAGCACTGTGTTGTGTTGTCTATTGCTGTGCAATGGATCGCCCCAGAACTTAGTGGCTGAAGACAGCAGCAATCGTTTTATTATTATTTCAAATGGTTCTGGGGGTTACCCAGGCTTAGATGGTTCCCACTGGGAATGTCTCATGCAGTTGAAGTCAGGGGCAGCTGGAGCTGGAGTCCTCTCAAAGGATTCCTCACTTACCTGTCTGGTGGTTGAAGCTGGGACCTCAGCTGCGTCTGTGGGCTAGTTTCTACACTTAGCCTTCTGTGGCCTGGGCTTCCTCACAGCATAATGTTGGATTCCAGCAGCAGCTTTCCGAGAGAAACAGCAGGTGGAAGCTGTTAGCACTTTTGATGATCTAGTCCCCGAAGTCACTCAGCATCACTTCCTCCATAGTTCATAGGTCCTCCCCAGAGTCCAGGGAAAGGAACATAGACTTTACCTCTCAATAAAAAGAGTGTTAAGGCAGATTGTTGTGAGAAGAGCAAATGAGACTGGGGATATTGTTGCAGTCATTTGGAAACTATCATCTGTCTTACTATATCAGGTAGGTTTACTGATCCCCAGCTGAAATTCTGATGAACAAAATTTTATCCACCTTCTTTTATCTGAAAAAATTTCATTACAGATGATGAGGAAGTTATAGATACGTTCAAATGCCACTGCCTTTAAGAATGAAGGTTAAAAAGTAATCTTTAATCCTGCTGTCTCTGTTCGTTGGAGCATTTCAAATGTACAAATGTGTGGACTCCATCCCAGTCTCCCAATAATTAGAATGTACTGGACGGACCAAAGGCATATATTTAAAAGCTTCATGGCAACCTATTAGAGAGGATTCAAGCCTTCTGCCTGTACTCCCCATATATTTACCAGTGCCACACCACCGTCCTGTGGACTCGCTAACATTTTGAAACTTCCCTCCTCTCTTTATATTCAAAGTATATGATATCAACAGAAAACAGTGGTAGTCTGTACTAGAGTGCTAAATAGTGTGATAAGACTGTAAGTAAAAAACTGAAATTTAAACGAACATACAAGCTGTAGTCATCAGGGCAGTTTCATAAGAGTGAACTTAAATTGGATCTTGAAAAATAGATGGAGCTTAGATATGTTTTGTATTGATGGGAAACTCTTCTACTCAATTGGTTGTGAACATTATTTTTTTACTGAAGTATAATTGATATGAACATTATCTTTAATCATTTAAACAGATATCTTGGAGATGGTCAAATGGATCATTTTGCTCTCAAATGTGAAGATTAAATGCAAGGGATCTCTTTTTGATACAGTAGATATTTCTATTTTGCTTATCTGTTTCAGACATGGTTTAACAAAGTCAAAGGCATTCTTCCCTGTGACAGCCTCTGAAAGACTACTGTAGCAGTTTATCATTTTTTTCTATGCCCAAATTATTAAATCTGATTTTAAGTAAATCTGCCAGTGGTGTTTAAACCCTTTTAAATGTTTTCATCAACCACCTTCTTAAATAGAGAAGTAAAGAAAACATCATTGATAGAAGCTGGGCCACAGTGAAAATAGGAAGCCCTCAGTAGATGTTACCTATACGCCAGACTCTGAAGTCTTTAATGTAGATTATTTCATGTATGCTTCACCATAAGGATGTGGGATGATTTTACAAATGAGGACACAGGTTTAGGAAGATGTGAAAGGACTAATACAAGTTCATGCAGCTATTCAGTATTCAAATCAGGTAATCTAATAACTGGAGAGCCCCAGCTCTTGACCAAATCAAGTTCATTTTCTTCACCTGGGAATGCCTATGAAACAGTGATGGAAGAAAGGACACCACTTAGCCATCTGTGGAATGACAAATTGTAACCAAGAGTGTCTTCTTTTTTGTATATTGTAGATATGGCTCCAGTCATGTGAACCTTTTAGCTATGATCAAAAACAGTGCAACAAACTTAACACTACCTGACCATTATTAGATTTGGCCAATGTGGTGAGATGAGAATCACTGATATTTTGAAACCTACCCCCCCTTTTCTTTTTTAACCCCACATGCTGTTTAGCCAAAACTTATAATGGTTAGGCATTGTTACTGGTTTCTTTAAGGTTGTAGGAAGATTAGTAAAGTTATTGGGTTTTATTTTTTTTAAATTTAATTTTAACAAAATTTTAATTTTTTGTTTAAATTTTGTTGAGAGGTTAATAAAGAACAGGTAAATGTTTTTTATTTTATTTACTTTTTAAAATAATTATTTTATTTTTGGCTGCATTGGGTCTTTGTTGCTGCGCGTGGGCTTTCTCTAGTTGTGGCGAGCGGGGGCTACTCTTCGTTGTGGTACGTGGGCTTCTCATTGTGGTGTCTTCTCTTGTTGCAGAGCACAGGCTCTAGGCGTGTGGGCTTCAGTAGTTGTGGCACACGGGCTCAGTAGTTGTGGCTGGCGGGCTCTAGAGTGCAGGCTCAGTAGTTGTGTCGCACAGGCTTAGTTACTCCGCGACATGTGGGATCTTCCTGGACCAGGGCTCGAACCCATGTCCCTGCATTGGCAGGCAGATTCTTAACCACTGCGCCACCAGGGAAGTCCTGGGTAAATGTTTTTAATCTTTCCTCTCTCTGAGACTTTCTTTGAACTTCAGTTTCCTCATTATAATAAGATGGAAGTGATACCACCTGCTTTCCTGCTTTTTCGAACTAGAGCAGTGTACTCCTAGACTCCCCTAGGTGTGTCTGTGCAAGTGCACACAGGGTTAGGGATTCAGAGGGATTGGGAATGCAGAACCATAGAATAAATGTCACCATTATCTTGGAGTTCTAAATTTATTTGATAGGCAGTTTTAAACACTTTTTCTATTTTAACTTATAGAGCAGAATGTAAAATTAATATGCAATTTTAAGATAAGATAGTTGAATTCAAAATAAATTTTAGGTGTACAGCAAGCCCACTCCAGGGATATTGCTCATTCTGTCACTGGCAGCCACTTTTCATACTTCTTGGAATCCATATTTTGTTGTGCAGTAAGTCAAATTTAATTCTTTCTTGTAATCATGACCATTTCTACTGTTCAGACAAATGAATAGATTGTGGGAGGTAAAACCGAAACCCATAAAAACCCTAACAGTATTAAATTATTAGAAGTCAAGCACCCTGAACAAGTTTTAGACTCCTGCTGAGACTTCATTTGTGTTGGGAATTCGGGTTGCAGAGAAGGTGGAAAAGCGAGCTGCCTCAAGCCCCTCCCTCCCCTTAAGCAATATGCCTAAAGAGTAACTGGAAAAGAGGTGCTTTTCCTCTGGAATTCAGACTGGAGAGAGAAGACTGATAAATTTGAAGGGATTTAGAGTGAAGTCAGTAATGAAATAATAGAACTTCAGTCAAGAATAGGTTGAGAAGGGTGGGGAGAGGCCTTTGGATTTAACTAGTCCTTTTTTTTTTCCCCAGACTAAAAAAATGAGGTCTAAGGATTTAAATGATTTAGCCCATAGTTTCTGCTAGTTAGTGGCAGAATAAGAATTTCCAGTTTCCTGACTCCTTATCCCAGCTGGATAGGCTAGGAACATCTTGCAGACTTTCCTTAAACGGACCAGCTTTTCAGTGTTATTAGATAATAAAGGTTTCTGCTCTTACTAATTCATATTTAGGGCATAAAAATGAAAGATTTACTTACTTGAGTTTTCTTGTTAGCCAGAATTTGTGTTAAAATGTTAGAGGATGTTTATTTAACATCTATTGTTTAAACATTCCACAAACTCGTTCTGAAAATTTCAGTTAACTATAGACTCTCTCCTCTTTACCCAAAAGAAATCTTGACCATCAGTCTTATTTATTTCCATTTTTGGCTGGTTAATGTCAGGAATAATGAGCCATCTCTGGTTGGTTTTCTGACTCCTGCCACAGTAAAATACTAAGATATGCAAAGATGGAGGCAGAACTACTTTATGTGGGATTTACTAGTAAAGTGATTCTCCCCAACCTTGAGCTTCTATTCAGAATTCTGGTTAATTCTAAACATTTGTTTTAGCAACTGTATAAATTTTGGATTTTCATATGCAGGAATTTGGATTAGCTCCTTTGAAGGATACTGAGAGAGGGAAATGATGGAACAGAATGGGGAGAATCTAAAGCGTGGTATGTAAAGCAGGTTGCAGAACAGGATTACAGAATTTTAGAATGAAACCTTGGAAAGGAGAGAAAGGGATATAAAGGAGGTTGAGAGAAGAGATGCATTGTGATAAATGTATTGATAAACTTCCTAATACTTTGAATTGAATAAATTATTTGCTTAAGACTAGTTTGAGTTAGGTTTCTGTCACGTGCAGAAACCCTTACTAATACTCATTTAACTTTTTTTTTAATTTATTTTTGGCTGTGTTGGGTCTTCGTTGCTGCGCGCGGGCTGTTCTCTAGTTGTGGCGAGTGGGGGCTGCTCTTCCTTGCCGTGTGTGAGCTTCTCATTACAGTGGCTTCTCTTGTTGAGGAGCATGGGCTCTAGGTGCGCGGGTGTCAGTAGTTGCGGCACAGGGGCCCTAGAGCACGTGGGCTTCAGTAGTTGTGGCTCGAGGGCTCTAGGGTGCAGGCTTGGTAGTTGTGGCACGTGGGCTTAGTTGCTCTGCTGCACGTGGGATCTTCCCGGACCAGGGCTCGAACCCGTGTCCCCTACACTGGCAGGCGGATTCTTAACCACTGCACCACCAGGGAAGTCCCTCATTTGTTAATTTTTATAAGAGAGTCATATAACACAGCTGTTGAATCAGATCATATAATATAAAACTATTCTGCTGAAACTAAAATGCATTGTAGAATTTTTTTTTCTAAACCATTCCTCTATTATAGAGAAATTAATTTTAAATGTGTTGGTTCCTTTAAGTTAGTATTTTTGAGAGCCGGATAAATTAGCCCCCCCCTTTTTTTTAAGAAATGCACCTTTAGCTTTGAGTCATCTTAAATTAGATGTCATCTTAAATTTTAAGTCATCTAAAATTAGAAATATTTAACAAAAAAAAGTTGAAATTCAGATGAAGAATTGATTCTTTGGTAGTTGCTCTGGGGTGAAAAATGAGAACCATATGGTCTCTTTCTAGAAGCCTACAACCTAGTTGGGTGTGGAGGGTCATAAGGCAAGTGCACAAATAACCACCACACAATACAAAGCTGATTAGTGATAAATGCCATAGAGAGGTACAAAGTTCATGGGCGTCTCAGAGGAAGTAGTACCTAATTCTTCTTTTGTTTAGCAGTGTTTAAACTTTTTTTTTAGTTTTCTTTAAATTAAGATATACATACATAACATTCACTTTTTTCTTTTTTTTTTGCGGTACTTGGGCCTCTCACTGTTGTGGCCTCTCCCGCTGCGGAGCACAGGCTCCGGACGCACAGGCTCAGCGGCCATGGCTCACGGGCCCAGCCGCTCCGTGGCATGTGGGATTCTCCTGGACCGGGGCACGAACCCGCGTCCCCTGCATCGGCAGACGGACTCTCAACCACTGCGCCACCAGGGAAGCCCTAACATTCACATTTTTAAAGTGTAAGTTTCAGTGGGTTTTAATATTCACAGGTTGTGCAACTTCACCACTATCTAATTCCAGCATAAACTTTTTTAAAAATTCAAATATTTTTAGCTATGATATGCCCTCTAGTTCTTAGGCTCCACCACTCCCTACTGGTCTACATCTGGCTGCCTCTGGTCTTTATATTGGCCACCTGATTCCTGAAGGCATTTAAGTTTGCCTCCAGGCTTGAGGAGTTGTTTTTCTAGTTTCCTGTACCTTGGAAGCAAATGCCCGCATTACCCTGGGGTTGCAGGTGTGGGGAATACTGGCTGCTGTCTTGCTGAGCATCCTTTTCCCCACCTCTATCCCTTTTCCCACTCTACCCTCTGACTCCTCCAAGAATGGTCCCCACCTCTGCTGCAGCCTTTTGAGAGGGACGACTTCTGTTGCCTTCGAAAGGGCTTCCTTGGAATAAAATCCAAACTGCTTTTCTTGGCTTACAAATCCTTACATGATCTGGCTTTTTCTTCTCATCAGACTAATCTTTCTGTTCCGTGACCTAGCAAACTTGTACCCTCTGCCTGGAATGCTTTTCTTTCTGATCTTTGCATGTCTGATTCTGTTTTGTCATTCATATCTCATTTTAAATATCACTACTCAGAAAGGTCTTCCCTGGTCATTGAATCTAAAGCGGCTACTTGCTCACTTTCCACACAACTCTAATTTATTTATCACCACAGTTGTCATGGGTCTGATTTTGTTGCTGTTGTTAATAATTTTCTCTCCACTAAAATGTAAGTTCAGTGTTAGTGGGTCCCTTGTTTGTCACATGTATAACTGCATCCTGAGCTTCTAGAGCAGTGTTTGGCACATAGCATGTGCTTAATACGTTTATTTGTTGAATAAATGGTTGCTTTGAACTGTGGCTCTTGCACTGGTTCATCTGCCAGTATGATTCCATTTCTGTCTTACAGAAATTTGCCAAAAATCTCAGGTCCTTTGATGCCTTTGCCGGCTCCAGCTCTCACTGCCTTTATGAGTTAATTCCCTTTTGTAATTGTTTACTGTCATTTCAATGGAATGAAATGTATTCTGTCTGTCTTTTGACAGATTGAGATGTTTTAGTCAGGTCGAAAACATGAACAACAGCCAAGTTAGGAAAGCATGGCTTGTTTTTTTGACAATACTAAGTAGTTTAGGTTGATTGAAGGGTAGAAAATAAGGTTGAGAATTTAGGTTGAGGCCATGTCAGAGAGGGTCTGAAATCATGAAGAGTTTGTACTTAATTCAGAATGTCCTGGGGCACCCTTGTGGGGTGTTCGAGCAGAATCATGACTTGAAAAGAGTTTTTAAGGAAGATTGGTCTGACAGTGATGTAATAAAGAAGAGAGGTCAGTTAGGAAGTTACTAGAATAATCTGAGGATGATTCATTGTGAATCTGAACCAAGATAGTGGTCAACAAAGTGAAAAGGAGGGCAAGGAGTTAGAAAAATATTTGAGCCTCCTGGTGCTGACACTGATAAATTTCTCTGTAATAATTACAGTTCAGCAATGTGACTTTTTGTTTTAGATGGATTGGTTGATTGTATGGGGAACTGTATTGAATATCTTCTGTCAGTAATGTGTTATAAATGTCTTTCTTAGAATTTTTACATTTATGAGAGATGAAACAGAAAGCAGACATCTCAGCTTTGTTGAGTTGGGGATATTTGGTCAACTCTGGTGCTTCATATCCCTGGATGTTGGCAAGAGGTCAGGGAATACGTTAATGAATAATGCAGGGTGGTACAAGTGTTTCACTGTTTAACTCCCTTTGTTCTCACTAAATGTAACAAAATTTTAAAAATCAAAACATCTTTTAAAAATCCCATCTTAAAGTCTATATTTAGCTTTAGCCTTATTATTTGATTAAATAGTAGTCTTTGATTTAGAACTGAATTCTGATTTCTTCCTGACCTACTTGTGATTTTAACCAACTTTTTTTTTTTTTTCACTTAGTTGCTTTATTTTTACATCTGAAGTTTGGAAATGATTGTCTTTTGCCTCTGAAAGAATTATCTGATGAGTAATTATTTTTCTAAGATGTTAAGCTTTTATTTCCATTAAGTAAAACTAATTTTATGATGACCAAACTAACCTTAAAAAGTTAACTGAGGGCTTCCCTGGTGGCGCAGTGGTTGAGAGTCCACCTGCCAATGCAGGGGACACGGGTTCGTGCCCCGGTCCGGGAAGATCCTACATGCCGCAGAGCGGCTGGGCCCATGAGCCATGGCCGCTGAGCCTGCGCTTCCGGAGCCTGTACTCCACAACGGGAGAGGCCACAACAGTGAGAGGCCCACGTACCGCAAAAAAAAAAAAAAAAAAAAAAAAAAAAAAAAAAAAAAAAGTTAACTGAGTAAACCAGGCAAATGCAATTTAGAAATGGTAACACATGCATACATAATGAAAACCATATGTTGGAGAAATATGCAAGTGTTTTTTAGGGTTGTTAGGGTAAACTGCATTATTTTATTTGGTAAAAATATTTTCAACCTACGTTTTTTTCTTTAAGTTTATTTTTGAATTTTTAAAAATTCACACTCTGTTTTCCTAACTAAACTACAACTTCCTGAGGGTAGAGACTGTTCTTTTTTTTCTTTATCTCCCCTGTCTCCCTTCTCTCTCTTCCTTAATTTATTTTGATATAATTTTAGACTTACAAAAAAGTTGTAAGAAGAGTTACAAACAACCCCCATATTCCTTTTACCTAGATTCACCTATTGTTTACGTTTTGCCTAATTATCATTACTCTCCCCCTATATACATATTTACACACACACACACACTCACACATTTTTTTCTGAGCCAGTTAAGGATAAGTTGCAGACATTATGCCCCTTTATGGCTAAATTCTTTAGCGTATGTTTCCTAAGAATAAAGATATTCTTTTATATAACAGCAGTACAATTAATCAAAATCAGGAAACGTTTCATTGATACAGTACTATGATCTAATCTATAATCCATAGTCAAATTTTGTCAGTTGTCCCAATATTGTCCTTTATAGCTTTGTTTATACACTTAACATTTTTTCTCTGGGTCCAGGATCCCGTCCCAGTATCAAACACTGCATTTAGTCGTCCTGTCTCCTTTAAAGGTTTCCTTTAATCTGGAACATATCTTCAGCCTTTCTTTGTGCTCTTGGCCATTACATTTTTGAAAACTACAGGCCAGTTATTTTATGAAATGGCTCTTATGATTGATTTAGTAATGAATTTTTGTCAGGAATACTACAAAATGATAATGTGTCTTCTCAGTGCATTATTACAGGAAGCATAAGGTTTGCCCCAATATTGATGTTGTTAAGTTTGATAACTTGGTTAAGGCAGTGTCCCTCCAATAATCTGTGGGGCGATACTTTGAGAATATGTAAATGTCGCATCAAATATTCACCCACTAGTTTTAACATCTATTGATGGTTCTTGCCTGAATCAGTTGTTATTGCAGTGGTTGCAGTGGTGATCTTCTGTCATTTCTTCTATGTTAATTAGTTGGCATTCTACTGTAAGGATGAACTTTCTCCCCTTTTATGTTTATTTATATCAGTATAGATTTATGGATTCTTGTTTTAGTCAGTGTTATACTTTTTTTCTGTCATAATTTATTTTGATGCTTAAATTGTCCCAGAATAGGCTCCTGGGACACCCGCCCCCCCTTCCCCCCAGGCTTGCTCCTGTGTCCTTATGACATGTCCCCATCTTTATTGAGCAGTTTTTGGCACTAGATGTTCTAGGGGCTCATCTTGTTATTTTCTCTGCCCCAGCCCTGGAATCATTACTCCAAGGATCTCTGGTGACTTTTTGGGTAGAATATGTATTTAGAAACCAAGAACTGGGAACTAGGTATTCTAATTGCTACTGGGGTGTTACTGCTACGAGGCTCTTTCAGTGGACATACCTATAAACACACATACACATAATATCTAACTTTATTTCTACCCCTCCCTTTATCTCTATCTGTTTAAAACCTTGAGTTCATACTGATGATTCAAAATCCAATCCAAATGGTTTCTCTGCTGCAGGCTACGGCTGTCTGGCAGTCTCCCTTATCCCCCAAAGTATGGGCTGCCTTGAGGGGCTGCATTTCCTGCCGTGCATTTGCCTGTCTTACAGGAGAATAGGGCAAACGTGGAGAAAAACAGTAGTCGACCACCACCCTAATGAAGCTTTCAGTAATTTCAAGACAGTTTCTCCTACCCAATAGGGTAGTAAAGTTGTAGCCTCTACTTTCAGTTGAACCTGAGAGTGCATGAACAGTATTAGCCATCTCCAAAGATACATACTTATGTAGTATACATAAGTATGTATACATTATGTAGATACATACTTATGTAGTATAGCAGGAAAGGTCCCAAGTGTGGAGCAAGATGAATATCCCTGGAAGCAGTTGTGGAAGCCACACCTACACACCCACACCTACACACACACCCACACCTACACACACACCCACATATGTATATATACTGTATTAGTTTCCTAGGGCTGCTGTAACAAATCGCCGCACACTGGGTGGCTTAAAAAACAACAGAAATAATTTTCTCACAGTTTCTGAAATAAACTTGAAAAGCTGGAATATAAATGAAAGAACTTTACACTTATTATTTTTTGGTTTTGTTTTTCAGTTTTTATTGTTTATTTTTTAGTTGCCCTGTGATTTCAGATTATGGTTTGTGGTATACTGTGTAATAAGTAATTATAAAATTGATCATTAGAACATCTTATTTCTGGGAATGGTAGGAGTTTCTTTGTAGTACATTGAACTAAGATTGTTTTTTCCACTTAGATAAGGAGTTCCTATTTGGGGTTTAGTAGATTAAGAATATCTAGTATTATGAAAATCCAGTGTAAATAAAAGAATGAATATGGTTCATCCTGTTCAAAGAATTCCTTTACTAGGGGCTGTGTTTAAGTGCTTGATAAATAAAACATTAAATTAACAAAATTGCCTTTGATTTGACTTTTAGCTCTTAGGCATTATAATACTCTGTCAACTGTTACAAGAGCTCTTGCTTGTTTTTATGCTTCTTTATATGATCTTTAGTTACCTCACAGTTAATGTACATGATAGTGAAGAGGATGTGTTAGTTACATCCTGGGTTGTCAAAAAACAGAGACATAAATAGAGAAGTAGGTATAATGGTGTGAATCACCTCCCCTAGTATTTCTCTTTCCTCTGAGTAAGGAGGGGTTCACAGTGGCTGGCCCAAGAATAGTACACCTCTGTATTTATTAGGGAGGTTCAGTTCCATGTGGAAACTTCACAAAACTTAGTTCCAGGTGTCAGCTCATTCCCAGAGGACCAGGCCATGCAAGTTTGCTCATAGCCAGTGAGTTTACTGGGCATGCTCCTGCAAAGCCTTTGGATGATATGGTACTTTGCTTCTTGTCTCTTTCAACACTTAGGAGATGGTAGCTTCCTTTATGCACAGGCCTACAAAAGGAACTTTGTTCTTAGAGAATTTGTTAATCAAGATACCTCTATGTTTACCACCTTTCCCCATAGTTAGGATTAATGTTCTCTGAAGTCATGGAAGATGTTTTTTGCTTTCTTTGTATCTTGCATAATGCTATTTGTAGGCAAGGTGTTTTGAAGTGTTGGACCCCAAGTAGAACTGGGGCCTTTTCTGTTGAGGGCCACTAACCTCCGGAAAAAACTTAAGTGATTGGTTATACAGAACTTTTTATTTCTTTTTTAAAACTCACCTGATTTATAAATTAATAACAAGCTATAAAATGATGTTTAAGAAAAGGCTCACACTGGAAAAGGATCCTCAAAAACAGAACCTAGTGTGTTCATAGAACATAGATATATATAAATAAAAGAAACATATCAAGCCTGGGAAATTCAGAATTTGGGGAAAAATCAGTTTAGGTTCTCACTTTCACATTTTTTGCAAAACTAAGTTACTTATGTAAAATGCAATAATTACATAAAAGAATGAATAATAAAACTAAAAATTTATATAACCATTTATCTGATTTCTGGGCGGAGAAGAATTTACTGAACAAAACAGTGTAAGAATGTTTTTCACTATTTGTACATTTGGTAACTTAAAAAAAAAAATGTTCAGCGGTGTCTTAAAAAAAAAAAAGTCCAACGAAGTTAAAAGGTAAAACCTGAGGAAAATGTTGCTATACACACAACATGTTTAATATCTTAATT
The DNA here is from genome assembly GCF_039906515.1 of Pseudorca crassidens. Taxonomy (NCBI): domain Eukaryota; kingdom Metazoa; phylum Chordata; class Mammalia; order Artiodactyla; family Delphinidae; genus Pseudorca; species Pseudorca crassidens. Next base: position 32,284,224 of record NC_090301.1, read on the forward strand.
CTGTAAAGTGCTCATGTAAATTCAATTGGTTTATTTTATTTTATTTTCTCCTCTTCTTCTTTTCTATCAACCTTGCCTTTATACTGTTTCAATTGGTTTATTAAATTCCCAGCTTCCATTTGGGCCGTTTACACTTGCTACCATTTAGTTCACAACAGAACTGAGTTAAGAGTTGTAGGTCCAGAGAGAAACATACCTCTTGGTGCCCTATTTAGATGAGTACTTAATAGCCCTCTATCCCCCACAGTTCTCACTTCATTTTACATTTTGTTGTGTCCTGTTTCTCTCCTTTGCCTTCTTAGCTCTGACTTCCTCCCTCCTTTTGATGGGTTCTCTTCCTCTTTTCTCGCCTTACTAAATTTAACAGTTTTTTTCCTTATTGTTTCTTTTGCCTGATTTAGGTTTCCTTCCTCTTGCTTTTATTTTGCAAGAGTTGTATCTTGCGCATTTGGGGGCACTCCTTGAACCTGGAAGTCTTCACAGCCCCCCTTCTCTGGCGTCTGTTTTTCTTTAGAATTATTTATCAGATTAGAGCAGCATAGGAGGTGTTTTTCTTTGGAAATGCATTTCTTTTATTTATTTATTTATTTATTTTACTTTTGGCTGTTTTGGGTCTTCGTTTCTGTACGAGGGCTTTCTCTAGTTGTGGCAAGTGGGGGCCACTCTTCATCGCGGTGCGCGGGCCTCTCACTGTTGCGGAGCACAGGCTCCAGACGCGCAGGCTCAGTAGTTGTGGCTCACGGGCCTAGTTGTTCCGTGGCATGTGGGATCTTCCCAGACCAGGGCTCAAACCCATGTCCCCTGCATTGGCAGGCGGACTCTCAACCACTGCACCACCAGGGAAGCCTGGAGGTGTTTTTCAAAACTGTTTTTGTGATAGAGCTACTGAAACATAACTGGACATAAAGAACTGAAATTTATTTCTAAATAACTCTGAGAAGAAGCATGGAACTTTCGCTTCTTCCATGGAGGAGGAGTAATTATGGTATGTTAATTAGGAGATCCTGATGCTGCTTAGTTTTTTTATGGTCTTTGGGAGTACTTATTCTAGGTTGTTCTGCCTTTAACCAAATTGTGGTCGTGCAAAACTGCATTACTTTTGTCTTGGAAGTCCTCCCAGTAATTATAACACACTATTGCAGTTCTCAGACTTTTGTGGGCATAAGCAATTCCCTGGGGGGACTTGTTAAAAATGTCCCCCTCCTGGAAATTAGTATTCAGATCTTGGACACGCCATTTTAAAACTGACTTTAAGAAGAAGCACCCCAGGTAATTTTGATGTAGGTCATCAGTAGACCACAGTTGGAAAAATGTTGCCATATGGCATCAAGTCCAAACTCTTTGATATGGCTTATAATGTTGCCCCTACCTCCCTCTCCAGCCCCATTTTCCATGAGTCTATGCCACACATCCTATGCTTCAGGAATGTTAAGCCACCTAGAGTTCTCAACATGTCTTAACCTTCTCACACCTTTATATACCTTGGCACATGCTGGTCCCTCTGCTTATAACCCTCTTCCCCATCTCTGCCTTGCATATTCATTCTTCAGGTCTCTACTGAAGCATCACACCTTTCCTCTCTTCTTCTCAAACGGAATTAAACCACACTGACATAACATACTCTATTGTAGCACTTAACATAGTGTTTCATCATTGTTGGTTTCCTGGTCTGTTCCCTACTAGATTATATGTACTTAAGGATGGAGTCTGTCACGTTGATCTCTCTTCCCCCAGTGTCTGGCACATGGTAGACGTAGAGTAAGTACTAAATAATATCAAAGCTTCTCTTGCCTCTTTGGAACATTAAGCATGCTAGATCTAAAGAAATGCTGTAGTAGCAGCTCTGCACTCCTGTATTCTGAGAGTTTTCACGTGTTTTTAAGTATAGAGCACTTATTTTTACAAAAAGCAATTATTCTTTAAGTGCTTTTACAAAAAGCAAGTATTTTGAATTATTTTTGAATTTTTGAATTAAAGGGACAAAAAGAGTTCGGTAATAAATAAGGTACCTTTGCTATATACCGTGTATTTTTCTTGCCACTTGTGAGTATGTGACTTGTATAAGTTGTACTTCCTCTCAAGACTTTAATTTCTGTATCTGTAATTCTCTCTAACTAATACCCATGGTGGCCTTCTAATGGTCTTTCCCTTTTCTAATAACTCTTATACAGGTACCATGTCCTCTGACTAAAATACCATTTCTCCCCCTACCTCCTTCATTTCTGTGTTTAGTTCTTCCCAGTTGCCTTCTGGAGGAAAAAAATAGGTTTGGCTTTCAAGGTCCTGTATGACCGGGTCCTTTCCTAGTCCTTGATCTTTAAATCTCACTCCTCCTTCTTGTTTTAATTTGACAGTCTCACAAAAACAGACCTTCTTCTTTGCTCTTTATAATTAGCCCTACCTGGAATATATTTATTCAAATCCTTACGTCCTACTCTAAGCCCCACCTTCTTGATGAAGATCACCATTCCATCTTGCAGTGAGGAAATTGAATAGTGAGCCAAAATATCTTCCAAGGGGAAGGTTAATAGGGAAAATATGCTTGCATGTTTTAACTTCATGGAAAATTTAGTGGGAATAATATTGTTTCATACTAAGGCATACTAAATGGATAGTTTTGTTATGTGTAGTGGAGCTTACTATGTATATTATACGTTTTTCACCTGTAGTAATTGAAGCACAATTATTCACTGTTATTTGTGAAATGAAACCAACCAGCATAAAAGCAACTATGGATCATTCCCCCATTACTTCTGTTTTCACTTCATTAATAAAATAAATGTCAGCTAGTTTAAAATGTTAGTTATTATTAGCTGTAATCTATTATTTTTTCTGTAATAAACATGAGTTTGAAATAATATTCAGGCTGACTAAACTTTCTCATTACCTGAGTCCTAACTTCCTCGTTTTTTTCCAGTTGGATGTTTGCTAGGCATCTCTCAATCTGTCTTCAAAACAGAATCCACATTCTTCCTTCCTCTGCAACCTGCTCCAAGGAACAGCAGTGGGCAGGACTGTGTGCCTGGAGGGGAGAGTGGGGAGAGTGGGAATAGAGGTCAGAGAGGTCCCTGAAGGCCAGGATCACTCAGGGCCTTCTCGACCTGCCAGCGACTTTGGGCTTTGTTCTGTATTAAGTAAGTCTGCACTTTGGAAGCGTAAACCTTTTCATTTGTGGCAGGGTACATTTGTTCTTTAAGGAAATAGTTTCCCTCGGATATAATGGAGCAGGGAATTTGAGTGAAACCTTAGTATGTTCCTCCTAAAGTACCTCCTAATTTAATAGAGTAATTTAATAGTATTTGTTCTAGTATGTATTATAGTTTCCTTGGGCCTATTTCTACATCATTAAGGAAAAACATCACATTAGAAACTATCCATTTAAATCCTTTTTTTAAAAAATTTTTAAACATCTTTATTGGAGTATAATTTCTTTACAATGGTGTGTTAGTTTCTGCTTTATATCTAATTATTTTTAAAACAAAATTTGTAAGTTCTCTTTTCTTCTTAAAAAAAATTTCCCCTTTTTGTTTGGAGAGACAGTTGACTGACTAGTGTATAATTTAATTTGCATTTTCTGCTGTCATCATTTCCAGCAGGGGCATTATGTTGGGAAAATTCAGGTTTAGAATTGTGATTTAATTGGAGACAGGACTGATATATAATAAGGAATGAATTGCCTTACCAGATTTGCTGACTTTTAGACGGTGCAGAGCCTATAAACTTTCTTGGGGCTCCTCATTTGGTGTGTGTAGTAAACAGAAACAATGCCATATTGGGGGTAGGAGAATAAGGATTAACATCAGCTTCTAGAGAATGGAGAGTGCTGTTTTAGAGTATAGATCCTTAAAGAAATGTTGTAGGACCTAAATTTTTATTGGAAAAGTCTGTGAATAAAATGTCTAAAGTTCATTTTTGTAAAATAACCCATGGGGTGACAGAAATTCAAGAAAGGACAAAATTGGCAAAAGTTACATAAATAGTAAAAGTCTAATAGTTACTTTAAATTTTTGATTTATTTTATGACTCTGTCATTGTTCCTTAGCATATGTTCCTTTACGTGAGTCAACAGTAGTCTAGATAAAACAAAATTCTTAAAATATTTGAGAGACTTTTTAAAATCCAAATAATCATTGGGTTTGAATAATAGGAAAAAAACTCACAGAACACACCAGACTTTGGTGAGGAATCTGTAGTTCTATTTGGATCCATGACAATTTAAAATATTCATATTCATTTTGAACCGTTTAGTGTTTGCGCTGTAAAATTATGTTCCTATTGTTTCATTTTTTTTCCAGTGTAGCATCTTCCTTATGGACATTTGCAATGTGTGCTCAGAAGGGAAGCGTAGGCGTAAGTGTCATTATCTCAAAGCAGAATTCTTCCTAGAATATTTTTGCTTCTGGGTTATTGCAGTGTTTAGTTTTGAAGATTAGGGAGGAACAGGAAGTTGACTGTTAACGTTCCCAGTTATGTTGCTTGTTGGCCCTCATTATGAAGACTGAGTATTACTACTCTTAGATGTTCTCAAACTAGCAACTGTTATTCAAATGATTAAGTCACCTGGTGAGATGAGGTTTTTCTTTGCACTAACTTTTTGTTTTTAATGGGTTGATAATGTTTTTTTAAAAATTATTTATTTATTTTTGGCTGCGTTGGGTCTTTGCTGCTGCACGCGGGCTTTCTCTAGTTGTGGTGAGTGGGGGCTACTTTCCGTAAATAATTCAATAATGAATGAAAATCTTAGAAATAGTATTAATACAAGTGAACTATAAAAACCAAATGTCTTTAAAAGCCAAATTTATGCATTGGAAAATTAGTTGATCCATTTTCCATTTGTCAAGGTAGAATGCCCTGATTTATACATGCTTATAGTAGTGAAATTAAGAAATGAGAATCTCTTAAGTGGTTAAATGGGATATGATCTGATTTTCAACATTATTAGAACTAAATTCAGTTTTGATTTTGCAACATCATTTGACCGTTTCTACAAAATTTTATATGGTAAAATAAAGTTTAAAATTTAACTTCATGGCACCTCATCAGATATCTAAAATCCTTATGTATCTCATAACTGTATTTAAGGACTGCAGAAATAATTTTGTTGATTGCTGCTTTGGAGGTATAAGATGTATGTAAATTCTTATTCTAGATTAAGGATATCTTTAATCTCTGAAGAACTGTTTAAGCTAACTGACAAGTTGTATTCTGAATATTGCCTAGATCCACTAGAACAAAATTTGTGTTTTCACAAACTTGAGTCAAGAGTCTGGCATGTACAATGAAGATATTCATTGTGTCCCTGGGAAAGTTAATGGGTGTTACTCCAAGTTGAAGGAAAAGGATCTGTGGGCAAGTAAATTTGGAATATGTTGGTTTAAGCAAAGCTAAGCTTTACTGAAGATTTCTCAGAGCCTTTAATATTGAAATATTTTATATTAATCAGATTAATCTTACTTTAGGAATTTTAAGTATCTGGTCAGTCATTGATCTTACTTTGTTTCGTGTAATCTTTTCCTCCTTTCACAAAATAATATGCAAGTTCCGTGTCAGATATCACGTTATTTTATTAGTGGGAAGAAAGAAAATATCTCTTCTTTCAAAGGACTTAACACGTGAAAAGTCACCACATGTAGGAAATTTTGTATATGAATTTCATGTTTTCAATTCCTGTTTTCTATTTGAATTCTAGTTCCTTGAATTTTTTTTTTTTTTTTTTTGCGGTACACAGGCCTCTCACCGTTGTGGCCTCTCCCGTTGCGGAGCACAGGCTCCGGACGCGCAGGCTCAGCGGCCATAGCTCACGGGCCTAGCTGCTCCGCGGCATGTGGGATCTTCCCGGACTGGGGCACGAACCCGTGTCCCCTGCATCGGTAGGCAGACTCTCAAGCACTGCGCCACCAGGGAAGCCCTAGTTCCTTGAATTTTGTAGGGACTGATAGGGAAATTAGTAAAGGACAAATGGGGTAGAAAGTAAGAGTAAGATAGAAGGAAGAACTAATTCAACAAACTGAACTAGATTAAAGATTTTTGCTTTGTCTTTTCTCTGAAATGCTTTTTGGACTAAGGTTTTCATGATACATACTTATTTGAACAAATTTTTACAGAATAAATAAGATAATAACTTGCTCATTAAAGTCTTCTGAAATTTTTTTTTCTGTGGTGTTTGGGGGTGTTGCAGGATCTATTAGTGGAAAGAACTGTACTACTTTAATATCCTGTGATTAATGGGAGTGGTCTGTGATTTAAAAATCATTGTTGTGGGCTTCCCAGGTGGCGCAGTGGTTGAGAGTCCGCCTGCCGATGCAGGGGACACGGGTTCGTGCCCTGGTCCGGGAAGATCCCACGTGCCACAGAGCGGCTGGGCCTGTGAGCCACAGCCGCTGAGCCTGCGCGTCCGGAGCCTGTGCTCCACAGCGGGAGAGGCCGCAACAGTGAGAGGCCCGCGTACTGCAAAAAAAATTTAAAAAAAAAAAAATCATTTTTGTAAAGCAACTATACTCCAATAAAATTTTTTTTTTAAAAATCATCATTACTTATGATTCTGGTTATAATCTGATACAGTTTGTTCTTCTTTCACAATTTCCTAAAAATTTGAGACTTAATTGCTCATTTCTACTCCCTTGTTAACCTTGTCTCCACTTATGATTTCGTTTCCTTTTATAATATAATCTCTAGTTTTTAAAGTTTGACTCCAGAGAGTTGCGACATGTATCAGAACATACACTGCATGATTTTTCAAGTTCAATAGTTATTCATTATACACAAATATCTGTATTTCAGATGGAGCAGCTGTCAGATGAAGAAATTGACCATGGTGCTGAAGAAGACAGTGACAAGGAAGATCAGGACCTGGACAAAATGTTTGGAGCCTGGCTGGGGGAGCTAGACAAACTCACTCAGGTTAGAAATTGTGCTTGAAAAACTGGTTGAGGATTTTAAGTCATCACTATGTGCCAAAACTTTACTGTGTAGACATGAGGATATGAATATAGTTTATGTTTTAAAATACTGCTATAAAGGGAAGATGTCCAAAACATTAACAAGTAAATGAATAGTAACTCTAGAACACAAGATATTGTCTTCTGTGGTTATTTTAAGGAGTTAAAAAAAAATGCTTTTGACAGAGGTTCTGTGCATCTAGAGGGATTTCTTAAAATCTGTTTCATAAATTGAGTTGCTGCCTAAAAAGTTTTAAAGCCTAAAATGTAAAAATCTAAATTTTAGCAAATTTAGTGAGTATGAACACATTTTACAATATAAATAATATCCTCACATGCAGATATTTTCTATTACATGATTCCAGAATACTGACAAAATTTCATCCCCGGCTGCATTTGAAAACAGTGGCAGAGCTTTTTCATTTTGTTTTATTGGATCTTCGGTTTTAAAAAAAAAAGAACGACTTTACCCTCCAAACCAGGTCACTTTTTAGAATAAAAGCATATACTATTACAACCCCAGTTAATACATTATATTCAATATATATGAAGATAGTTATGTTTATTAAAGCAACGTTAACTTTATGACAATGGGAAAGAACATTAGAACAAAACTTATTTTCACTCATACTTAAATAATATCTCCGGGAAGAATTTTTGTGTAAATTGCTAAGTATGAGATTTGTTAACCAGTAGAAAAGTAGGTGGTAAGGTGGAAACTTAAAGTACTAGTTTGTTTCTGTATCTCTTTCTATAGCAGTCTAGGATTGAAACTGAGAAACTCTTCATGTAATTCTTACTAGATCATTTTGAAAAGCAGGTATGTTTGTGACCACAGCCTGTTAATGATGAATTTTGAGAAGAACGCTTTCAATCTTGCTAGGATTTCATAAGGATCATGCTCTTCATCTCCTATCAGAAGAAATAACAGTATTTGTGGTGATAAAGGTCTTTTATGTAGTTACCAAACCATTTCAGTTTAATTCTTAATTTTTTTTTTAAAAAGTGATTTTGGCATGGAGATTATGACTAGGCTATGCAGTTCTATGTTGAGGAGAAAAAGGAAAGAGGAAGGAAAGAAGAGGAAATAGAAAATGATAATGCTTGAAGGAAAGTATATGAGGGCCAGCTGTTATGTGTGGGATTTCCTTTTTTTTTTTGGCCATGCTGTGTGGCTTGTAGGATCTCAGTTCCCTGACCAGGGATTGAACCCAGGCCACAGCAGTGAAAGTCCGGAATCCTAACCACTTGGTCACCAGGGAACTCCCAGGGGTTTCCTTGACTGTGGGTTTTATTGTCCATCCCCAGAATCCTAACCACTTGGTCACCAGGGAACTCCCAGGGGTTTCCTTGACTGTGGGTTTTATTGTCCATCCCTGGAGAGGGGCCAAAAAAGAGCAAAGACAGGTAAATATCAGTCCAGCCACTCTGGGTGGAGTAGACTCCATGCTACTCCACTGTAGATGGCATTTCTACTGAATACAATAAAACCTTGTATTCTTCCCTATATTTTAAATTCCCTGACATACAGATGTGAAGAGCCATTCATCAAAAAAGGTTGGCTCCTAAACTAATGCTGTGACAGTTTTTTTTTTAATGTATGAAGCTGTCTTTAGAGAGAAAACAGGTTAAAACTATTGCATAACATGGCTTGCTGCTAGCAAGTTGCTTTTTAACACTTCAGAAATTTTCAAAAAATATTTTACTTACTAAGTTGGTGGCTGAAACTTAAGTTGTTTATTTCCTCATTTTAGTTAACTACAGAGTCATCTGTGCACCTGTATTACCCAAACGATGTTAATGGATTTTCAGCTTTATATTAAATCAGTTTTAAGTGATTGTTGAATCATCTGAAATTGTTTGCAAAATTTTATATGTATTTGCATTTTTCTGGAAGAAGGTTCATGGCTTTTATCACATTCTCAATGACCTCCACTCCCACCCTGACTCCACCCCCTGCTAAAAAAATATGTTAAAAAACCACTCTACTAGATTACCCATTTCTTGGCATCAAGGAGTATTTCTTATTATTTCCCTTTTTGCCCCAGCACCATGGACACAGCAGATAATTATAATAAGTATTTGTTTATTTAAACTGATGAATAGATTGAGTTTTAATATGTTTTCAATTATATTCAGATTTTACTGAAAATATTACCTACATACTATTCTTCATTTCCACTTAGAGAAGGAGGATTAGGCCTTAAATTGCAGCAGCAGATTTTGGTTTGAGGTTGAAGGAGAATTTCCTAGCTGTTTCCCGAAACTTTGAAATAAGACACTGAATGGCTGTGGATCTCCTTCAGATGATAGCTTTAAAAACTGGATGTTACAATAGCCTGGAGATGGAAACAACCTAAGTGCCCATCATCAGATGAATGGATAAAGAAGATGTGGCACATATATACAATGGAATATTACTCAGCCATAAAAAGAAACGAAATTGAGCTATTTGTAATGAGGTGGATAGACCTAGAGTCTGTCATACAGAGTGAAGTAAGTCAGAAAGAGAAAGACAAATACTGTATGCTAACACATATATATATGGAATTTAAGGAAAAAAAATGTCATGAAGAACCTAGAGGTAAGACAGGAATAAAGGCACAGACCTACTAGAGAATGGACTTGAGGATATGGGGAGGGGGGAAGGGTGAGCTGTGACAAAGCGAGAGAGAGGCATGGACATATATACACTACCAAACGTAAGGTAGATAGCTAGTGGGAAGCATCCGCATAGCACAGGGAGATCAGCTCGGTGCTTTGTGACCGCCTGGAGGGGTGGGATAGGGAGGGTGGGAGGGAGGGAGACGCAAGAAGGAAGAGATATGGGAACATATGTATATGTATAACTGATTCACTTTGTTATAAAGCAGAAACTAACACACCATTGTAAAGCAATTATACCCCAATAAAGATGTTAAAAAAAAAAAACCAAAAAAACAAATAAAAACTGGATGGACACTATCTAAATGGATTCAGTTGAAACAAATGAATAAAGAAGACAGCATTCTAATCTAATTCCATGATTCTACAAATAGACTATTCAGCATTCTTTTTCATTTGAAATCTATTTGATAATTATAAAGAGAAATTAAAATTTTAAAAGACTAATCGTAATATTTACAAATTAATTTAAATAGACACTAAATAACTATTGACCCTTTCCCTGAATTTCTCTGTTGTAAACGCCTTATCTTCCTTATTGTAGAAAGGTTGGAGAGAAAAAAGTGTCATTTAAAAAGATGGTGAGTTGGGACTTCCCTGGTGGTCCAGTGGTAAAGAATCCACCTTAACAATGTGGGGGACGCGGGTTTGATCCCTGGTCAGGGAACTAAGATCCCACATGCCACGGGGTAACTAAGCCTGCGTGCCACAACTACTGAGCTCACGCGCCTCAACTAGAGAAGAGAAAACCCGCACGCCACAACTAGGGAGAAGCCTGCATGCTGCAACAAAAGATCCTGCATGCCTCAACGAAGATCCCGCATGCCACAGCTAAGACCTGATGCAGCCAAAAATAAATTAATTAAATAAATAAATAATTTTAAAATCTTAAAAATAAAAAAATAAAAAGGTGGTGAGTTAACTTACAAGACACCCTACCCTGAAGATCAGTGTGATTGAAGACTTAATCACAGGCAGTATAGCTGGTTACATTTTGCCCTCACCTTAGTAGAGCTTGCAAAGAACAAGGACATTGCATCATTGTTTGAAGTTGTAGCCATTAAGATCTAGGGTCTCATAATTTTGAGTCCAGAATTGTGCCTTATCTCCAGGGTAATTCATTCCAAGAATGAGGCTCTGTTGGACCAAAAACAAATTCCTTTGAAGAGAGAGAAAACAGAATTCTCTGCATTATTTCTTATCTTACCATGCCCATATTCATGTACCTAGCTTATTTTATAGTGAATTTATGTAAAACGAGCTCAGTCACTATCCATGATGTATTCAATATTTGGAAAGATATTTACTCCAAACTGTAACTATCTCAAGTGCCTTAAGTAAGCATATATCTAAAAATTGAAGAAACTATAACCAAAATGATATGAAAACCAATTATACTTTTCCTTAATGCTATTACTTAGAAGAACTTTGGTTGTATTAACTATTATACGACAGTTCACTTAATCATAAAAAAAAACTTTATTCATCTTTTTATTATAATTGAAGCCTGAATTTAATATGACTTCTTAAACTTTGTTTTTTAAAGAGTTTGGATTCTGACAAGCCCACGGAACCAATAAAAAGATCTCCTCTTCGCCAGGAAACAAACATGGCCAATTTTTCTTATCGTTTCTCCATATACAACTTGAATGGTAAGATGTAATTGGAAACAAAATGTAAAACAATGTATTAAGTTATATAATGTAGAAATAATACAGTAACAATTACAAATAGCTCAATATAAAAACCATATATGCATAACTTGACTGAGTTCTTATATTTCTTGATTTGTACATTTTACTACTAATTCAAATCATCACAGAAAAAAACAAACTGGAACATAACTAAAATTTTCTAGTTGAGTTATTAATAATTGACAAAGTACATACTCAGGTAGAATCCTACAGCAAACTTAATTGCATTGTTGTATTTTCACTGGAATAAAGTCCAGTGAAAGTGAAATTACTTGTTACTAATTTAAAACCAGCCCCTCTGGCCTTTATTTAATGAACTCTACCTAGTCAGCTTTTAGTTCTTGGAACTGACATTTCAATCTGTAATTTTTTTTAGGGCTTAACATTTCTCTTTTTATGCCCTCAGATCTTTAGGTATTAACATCTCCACCAGGGCAATATTAACAACTTAGAGCCTCTGGTAAAAAATTGCATGGGGCATGTGGTTAAAACCATGGAACAGTATACAATTTTTCCATTATTTTTATCTTTCAACTCATAATTTTATCCTCCTCTGATTACTACAAATCTTAAAAGATGGACTCTTTGCTTCTAAAATTTTCTCTTGGAATTTAAAACAAAAAACTGTTAGAAATCCTGTATTTGATAGGCGTTAGGCCCAATAGGATAAATTTGTTTGCTTTTCCCCTGGCATTCATTAACTGGTTTATAATAGAATGTATAAATTCTAATTCACTGTGTTCTGGAAACATGTATGTTGTTCATTGCAGAAGCTCTGAATCAGGGAGAGACTGTGGATCTGGATGCCCTAATGGCCGATCTTTGCTCAATAGAGCAGGAGCTCAGCAGTTTTGGTGCAGGAAATAGTAAGCGTCAAATCACAGAAACAAAAGCCACTCAGAAGTTACCTGCTAGCCGACATACATCAAAACATAGCACCTTGAAAGGATTGTCTTCTTCGTCTAATAGGATAACTAAACCGTCTCATGCCAACTACTCCCTGGATGACATCACCGCACAGTTAGAACAGGCCTCCTTGAGCATGGATGAGGCTGCTCAGCAGTCTGTACTAGAAGGTACTAAGTCCTTAGTAACTAATCAGCACAGGAGAACAGCGTCAGCGGGCACAGTGAGTGATGCTGAAGTACGCTCTATTAGTAACTCCTCTCGTTCAAGCATCACTTCTGCAGCCTCTAGCATGGACTCTTTGGATATTGATAAAGTAACACGCCCTCAAGAACTGGATTTGACACATCAGGGGCAGCCAATTACTGAGGTAAGTGGATGGAACTTTCTTCCCTGGTATTTCAGTATTACAATAAGGAAGAAATGATATTTTAAAAATGCAGTTCTAATCAACTTTCCTGTTTTTTCTACATTTAAAGTTTGTCAAGAATACCTCTGAGCTAAGCTTTAAAATCAAACTACAGAATATATTACCAGATATAGCAGTACCATAAAGATGATTAAGAAGAGATTTAGTTTCTTCAGTTTTATTCTTGTGACTATTTGAAGTCCTTAAATTAATGTCAGTTGTATCACATGATTAAAAAACTTGAAATATATTTAATGATATTTTGTAAAGTTATGATAGCTATTAAGCTGAAATAATTGCTTTCTAATATATGTTTATTACAAAATAACCATTTGAGAAAATGACTCATATCCCCATTATAATTCTCCCAGATTCTAGCTCTCAGGGTTTACTCCATTTTATTGTCAAAGAGTTGGTGTGATGTAGTGAAAAGAGCCACTGGGCTTGGAATTGGAAAACTTGGTTCCAAGTGTTTCACCACCTATCAGACCTACATGAGTTATTCAATCTTTGTGAACTTCAATTTCTCATAAGTAAAGTGGAGCTAATAGTACATGGTCTACCTTCCTCATACGGTGGTTCAGAGAATCAGAAGTGATATGATATGCATGAACAGATTTTAAAAGATGAAGTTTTTCTGGATGTGATGGGGTGAGGGTAAGGAATGGATCTGTGATAAAATAAGTTTAGTAAAAGCTTAGCTTGATGAAGATGAATTCTTTATTGAGTTTTTTTCATCAAGGAGAAGGCAATTTTGTTATAAGGCAGCAGCAAGAAAGAAGAAAACCTATGGGGCAGAATAAAGCCAGCCTTCCATTCAGTTTATATATATAGTGCTCTCTAATACAGGGTAAAATAATTTATATTAATCAATACTAAGGTAAAATCTTATAAAACGTTGTTTAAGGAATTGCAGAGAAATTCAAAATTTACACGTGTTACTCAATATTATTGATCTTCCCACCATTGATTTAATTCATTAGGTTAATTTCCATCCATCAGTAACTCTTGGTATCCACTAGCACTTTGTTCTAGGCACTGTGGAGCACAAAAGAAGCATGAATCATGGTAGTTTGGAGATAAATTTAAGTTTTATTGCTTGTAAAGAAAGTTAGCAAATTACATCAAAGAGTAAACTTTCATTTATTTAAAATGAAACTTTTCTAAGCGGTATATATTCTATAGAGAACTTGAAAACTTATTTCTACCTTGTGATACCTGGGCGTTATATTTAGCACCAGCTACTTAGCATGCATCACTTATATCTTTTAGGCTTACCTGTTGGGAAATGAGCAATATTTTATTAGGGATGAGCTTGTTTGGTTATTCTGTGTTTTGTGTGTTGATATTCCTTCTTTCCAATCAGATTATTTTGAGTTGGGTCAAAATGCATGAGGACAGGTTATGAACTAATTAAGAATCTTGGTGTGTATGTGTGTGTTTCCATCTGTAAAATACACTCATTATAAAGTTCACTCTGTAAAGTACACTCATTATAAGTAACAATTGAAGAGCAAACAAAGTAAAAAGTGAAGTCTTCTAGCAAACACTTCACACAGTATCTAGTGGTATCCATGGGCAAGGATACCAGTGTTCAATGGTATAATATTTAATATAAGACTTTAGTATAAGGTTTGGTGAGTAAGCCAGCAAAAAGCAGGGAAAGGAGTTAAAAGTCTTCTCTGTCCAGCCTGTTCTTTTGCCTTGCCCAGGTGGGTAGAAAAGTGGCTTAACAAATCTGGAACTTGTTTCAATGTACTTTTTTTTGGATCTAGTCTGTTCTAATGCAAACCAAGAAAACTAAGAGAGGCTTGCTAGATCCCAAACCAGTGTATCAAATTACCACCAGACTCAAATACAATTTTTTAAAAAATACTTTAATTAGTTTTGCATGCATGGACTTAAAGAGTCATATAGTTCTAGGGACTTCCCTGTTGGCACAGCGGTTAAGAATCCACCTGCCAATGCAGGGGACAGGGTTCAATCCCTGGTCTGGGAAGATCCCACATGCCGCGGAGCAACTAAGCCTGTGTGCCACAACTACTGAGCCTGCGCTCTAGAGCCCGTGAGCCACAACTACTGAAGCCTGCGGTGTGCTCCGCAACAAGAGAAGCCACCGCAATGAGAAACCTGTGCACCGCAACGAAGAGTAGCCCCCCTCGCCTCAACTAGTTAAAGCCCGCACGCAGCAACGAAGACGCAATGCAGCCAAAAATTTTAAAAAATAATAAATAAATTAATTTAAAAAACAGTCATATAGTTCTAAAGAGACTTGTTACCAAAAAAACTTTGCTACACGTGCACACACACGCTCATGCACCCTGTATTCTGCTCGCAGAGGTAAGTGCTTTCTACTCTTTCAGCTGATTCTTAGTGTATTTACCTATCATTAAATCTATAAGTATATCGCTATTTCTTGATTTTTTTTCAGTTGTATGTATTACCTACTGTCTTCTCACTTTGGAAATTAGGATATAGTTCTCCTTAGACAGTTCCCCTCTTTTCTCCCCTCCCGTTCCCCCATCCTTCGAATATATTTTGGTTGGGTAACTATTCAGTGTTTATATTATCATGACTGTATACATGCAATTTACTGCTAAACTGTATATACTTCTGTTACATTTCCTTTTGGGGACATTACCTTTTGCTTTTCCTGGAATTAAGAATTGTCTTTAGATTTCAAAATAGCTTTTTGTATGTTTATCACTATTTCTACTCCAAACTTTCTCCCAGTTGATTAAATCTCTTACTTGGTTTGAACAAAATTGGTGTTCTGTTAATTTTATCTTCTTAAAGTTCTTCTTTGTCTTTTGTAGTCTTTATTCTAGTATCATTCTTAGGTCTTTTCTCTCAGGTGGGTAAGCTTCTCCAGAGAAGATTCTTCCAATCCCCTGCATGGAGGGCATATGCTTGGCTGCCAATGCTTTAGCACTCATTTGGGAAAGAAGGCATGGGATGTGGAGTGGTCCTTAACACAACCTTCCATTTAATCCTTTCAAGTCAAGGCTATCGACATCTGGGCTACATAATTCTTTGTTGTGGGAGCTATCCTGTGCATTGTAGGATGTTTAGCAGCATCCCTGGCATCTACCCACTAGGTGCCAGTACTACATACATCCCTCCAGTTGTGACAACTAGAAATGTCTCCAGACATTGCTGTCTGTTCCCTGTGAGGCAAAATCGCCCCCATTTGAGAATCACTGTGTAAGTAGAAAGGGTTAATAATAGCAGGTCTGAGCCCTTTTTTTCATGGGAAATGACCTTGGATTTTCCTTCTCCTGGCATTCTTTACTAGAAACTTGATTAATGAATATATAACGTATCCAGGTAATATTGTTTATTGTAAATTGATGCTGATTGGTGAGTGCATATGGATCAGGAAGACTGTGAGTGAACTATAGAAGCCTGTGAAAAGACACTGAACTTGACTCCTGTTGTGCAATGTGTGACTCTTGTAGGTGAGCATGAACATATCCCTCCAGGGGCCCTGGAACCTACACTCATTGGCTGTTAAAATATGCTCCTGGTTCCTGTGAAGCATGGAGTTTCCCTAAGCCAGGGTGATTTCTGTACTTATTCACATGATCTCTTTCTCTTACAGGGTCCAAAAAAGGCCCCTGGTGGGCTGTATAAACCCCTTCTGAAGATAGCGTGCCTCATGCTAGCATGCTGTCTTTGTCTTTGTCTTTCTGCAGAACTAAATGAACCTGGTGCCAAGCTGTGGTCTTTGGGGTCCTATGAATGAATATCGGTCTGAACCTGAGACTGCTGCTGGTGGCAGGAAAGGAGGAAATCTGGGAATTAACTGCTTTCTTAAATATGCTTTCAACCAGTCCTGCTTTTAGTCCCACCTTCATTCACTTCTGCTGATTCTGGAGTCATTTGAGGCTACAGAATGTAAACTGGGGTGCTCCTCTGCTTTTCTCCAGTGCTGGCTTAGCATTCAGCTTTCCTTGGGCCTGCTGAGTGTTTTTTTTTACCACTCAGCCATATGCTTTCTGGCTTCCAAATTTTTGTCATGTCTTCTTATGAGTTTGTCTTTAAAACAGCAGCAACAACCAAACCCTTTATCTATGTTTTAGTGAGATTTGGGGAGGGATTGGAACTACCTCATTGGCCATTCACAGTCTCCTTTTCATGTCTACTGTCTCTTGACCTTGGAGTGCCCCAAGGTGCAGTCCTCAGACTACCTTTCTATCTGTATCTACTCCTTTTGTGATCTTACACACTGACAACTCCCAAATTTTAATACCCTATCATTTATTTAAGGCACATTTCCCCCCCCTACATCTTAGTTCCTCTAAAAACAATGGTTCTCAACTGGGAGCTATTTTGTCCCCCAGAGGGCGTTTTTGGCTGTCAGTGATAGAAGGGTGCTCCTGGCATCTGGTGGGTAGGGGCCAGGGGTGCTGCTAAAATCCTGCAATGCACAGGACAGCCTCCACAGCAAACAAGTATCTGACCCAAAATAGTGCCAAGATTGAGGAGCCATGTTCTAAAGCAGGTGGCATCGATCACTCACTGTCAGCAAGATGGCAATTACACTGTGTTGTGTGAAGCTGTCTGTTGACAGTTTCTGATAAAGATCAAGAAATACCAGCACTAAATCACCTTAGATTCAAGGGAATACAGGTTTCTTTAGCCAGTGCCTCTCCCCTGAACTCCAGGCTCATGCATCCTATTTCTAATCAGTATCTCCATTTGGTTATCTAATAGGTAACTCAGATTTAACTGCTCTAAAACTGAAGCCCTGATTTTTTTCTCCCAGACTTATTCCTCCTGCAGTCTTCTCCATCTCAGTTAATGGCTATTCTGTCCTTCCAGTTCATCAAGCAAAACCCTTGGAGTCTTTATCTCCTTCTCTTTTTTTTTTCCCCACCCTGCTTCCAATCCAGCAGCCAGTTCTGTTGCCTTAACTTCAGATTATATCCAGAATTTGATCACTTCTCACCACCTTCACTGCCACCAAGCCAACCCTGTCTTGATATAGATTTTTGCAGTAGTCTCCCAATGAGTCTTCTGTGTTCACTGTTCCCTTAACAGTCTGTTATCCACATGTCAGCCAGAATGGTCCTATTAAAGGTAAGTCAGATCTTGCCCCTCCTCCTTTCAAACCCAAAGGCTTTGTATCTTACTCAGTATAAGACCAAAATCCCTACAGTGGCCTGCAGGGCCTTACCAGATCTGCTTTCCTGTTGCCTGCTCCTGTATTCCTTTCTTTCCTCCCTCCCTTACTCTGTCAGCCATACTGCCTCCCAGTTGTTCGTTGCCAGAAGTCAGAGCTTGCCTCAGAGCCTTTTCGTTTGTCCCCCTGCCTGGATGCCCTTCCCTGTGATAGTACCCCTTTACTACCTTTAGGGATTTGCTCAAAAGTCACTTTCCCAGTGAGGCCTTCTGTGATCACCCTATTTTAAAATTGAACTCCTCTTCCTCTGCCCTGTGATACTTTTTATCTCCCTTTTCTGCTTTATATTTCTCTTTATTTTATCACCATTTAAAATACTATATATTTTACTTTTTTAAAAAATAAATTTATTTATTTATGTGTGTATGTATGTATGTTTGGCTGCGGTGGGTCTTCATTGCTGCATGCAGGCTTTCTCTAGTTGCGGCGAGCAGGGGCTACTCTTCATTGCGGTGCGCAGGCTTCTCATTGCAGTGTCTTCTCGTTGTGGAGCACGTGCTCTAGGGCCACGGACTTCGGTAGTTGTGGCATGCAGGCTCAGTAGTTGTGGCTCGCGGGTTCTAGAGCACAGGCTCAGTAGTTGTGGCGCATGGGCTTAGTTGTTCCGCGGCATGTGCGATCTTCCCAGACCAGGGCTTGAACACGTGCCCCCTGCATTGGCAGGTGGATTCTTAACTACTGTGCCACCAGGGAAGTCCTTTACTTCTTTTATTTTGCTCATCTGTCTTCTCCCACTTGAATGTGAGGTCCAGGAGGAGAGGAAATTTTTGAAAAATTTCTTTGATTCCTGATGTGTCTTTAGCACCTAGAACATTATTTGGCTCGTAAGAAGCAGTCAGATATTTGAATGAGCATTTAAATATATGCACATGTTCAATCCATCTTTGTCTAGAAGTCTTGCACTCTAAAATTATCAGCAATTATTTTCTTTCAAGATAGTGGGCGGAGTGCCATGAGTGAAGTAATATGTGAAAATTCTGATAGTGAAACTTTTTTTTTAGACCCCACTAAGTTCTTTAGAGGAAGTAATTGTACCTGTTTTAAGAAACCTAGGACAGAATAGTTACTTGCACTGAAGTTTGGTGATACAAATACCAGTTGGAAAAATCAATTTGAGATTGGTACTATTTCGTCTTGGGGATGTGGGTATTCAAACTGCCCATTCAAAAATAAATAATTCTGTGGCTTATCTTTCTGCCTCCTTGCTCTCTGAAGCCAGCAGGGATAGGCACAGTATAATTTCACATCAGGGAGAGTATGTCTTTTTCCCCTCCTTTCTCTTTCTTGACTTTTGTTGAAATACTGTGCTTCCAGGCACTTCACACATGTTTATTTCATTTAAGCTTCCCGCTATCCCGGGCATTATTCCAAAGAAGAGATTAAGTAGGTCAAATAACTGGGAAGTCTATATTTGAATTCCAAAACTACATTTGCCTCCCAACTTTTATCAGTATCTTAAAAATAAAGTGAAGCTGATTATCAAAAATGATTATTCCCTGAATGTTAAAGAATGCTTTAAGCATAAAAATATTTTCCATGGATAAACGTAAAAATGAATTACAGAATAATTTTAGTTAGTATTCTTATAAAATCCATCAGTAATGTTCATTTGCTAAGTTTTTAAAATTAGAATTCATTGTAGTTGAAGTAAATTAGGGCTGTTTATATCTAAAGCAATGTGAAATAAATGTTGCAGCTGACTTGCTGGTACTTTTATTCACATTAACTGATAAAACAATTTTTAATAAGACAGCAGTTTTCAAATTTAAATAGTAATTTCATGTTATAAATTTTATATAAAGTAGGGTCTACTGATAAAAGGTTAGTGCTAAAATATACCTGTATATTTATTTTCTGGTGGGATTTAAGGGAATGATTCCTCTGAATTTGGCATTTTATACACATAAATGTGTTTTTAAAGTGAAAATACTTTTAGAAGCTTTTACTGAAGTTTATGGTAGATTCAAAAAGTTTTGCTGAATCTTTAAGAATATTTGATGATCGTATTATAAATATTTTGATAGGAAAAATTCCCTAAATATCTGAGCTACTAAAACTTTTCAGTGTTATATATTTTTTCCTTATGTACATAGGGTTTTTTAAATGAAATATTTCATGGATACACCATTATAACTTGTGATATGCAACACAGCATATCATAGCTTCAGGGCAATTCCTTTACTTCTTTTACTTCCCCGAACTATTTCAGGAATTAATGTGTGCAGAAATTTTGAGGTATTGGAAAGAAAACAGCAATTGTGTTGTACTATCAGGTAGCATTGGCATTGAAGTCCCAAATTATTCTTAGAAAACAGCCTTTTGCTCTGAAGTATTAACCAGGTGGGAGCACAGGGCTTTCTGAAACTTTAAGAGGCCTACATATCTAAAAGATTGGGGTTATTAATTATTACAGCTACATTTCGCGTAAAATTCTAGTGGCTATGTTGCTACATCTCACTGAAATTTATTCACGTGTACCAACTTGGTGTTCAATTCTAGATTTCACTGGCCTAGTGAGATTAATAAAAGGAATAGGTATCAGATGAAAGAAGAACTGAAGATTGGTGAAAGCCAGGGGAAAAGCCTGGTCATCACTCATAGACACTTTTCAGACACACCACCCAGTCAACACTGGCATATATGCCCTGATCCTTATTGGGTGGGTTTCTTAGAAATATATGCAGTGTTTCCTTGAGGAAGTGAAAACGCATCTTTATTTGGTTTTAGGTCTGTTTTGTTTTTGTTTTCTGTTTTGCTTTGTGTTGGGAGAGCTGGTAAAGGACCTTATACTGGCTATATAATGGCCAGTTACATATCTAGGAGAGGAATAAACGGAAGAGGGAGGAAAAGAGAAAATAATATCAGCTACTATATTGAGTGCTTATTCTGTGTTGGGCATTGTGCTTTACATGCCTAACACACTGAATCTGTACAGTGCCTTGTGGAATAGGTACCATTACCTCTATTTTACAATGAAAGGAACTAAGGCAGAGTGACTAAATAACTTTCCCAAGGGTTTGAACCCAGACAGTCAGCAATACCTTGCTGTTTCATTACAGAATTGAAGGAGGATCAAGACAAGGCTAGACTGGCCAGTGCTTCTCAGATCCAGACCTAGAGACAGAACTACATGGGCAGTAGAAAAAAGGCAAAGAGATTTATGCAGCAACATCCCCATCTTGTGGTGTTTTAGTATATTCCCGAATATATTGTTAAAATTTAACAGCTATAAGCTAGCTCTAATCTAAATGAATTGAGGCTTAAATAAAATTCAGATGATGGCTGGTGGTTTCCCACTTTTGATATAATAGTAATGTAATTATTACTCATTAATGTTTATAGCAACTTTTGGAGATAAATGCTGTCATTACACCATTTTACACATGAGGAAACAGGTTAAATAATAAGCCCAGAGTCGCATTGCCAGGAAACGACTGAGCTGGGGCTTGAAACAGGCCCTCTGGCCGCAGGGTCTGGATTCTTAACCATCATGCTATATTTATTTTTAATATTTGCGAAGAGCATATACACATATCAGTAAGAGATGATGAACGTTTTATTGAAGCATTAATGTGTGTTCACAAACCTCCACTTTCCTCCAGTTGTTATCTAAGGTGTACGCTACCAAAACGAAGTGTTTTATTTTGTAACCATGGTTTTGGTAGAAGGTCATTTCTTGATTATGGGTGGGCTCCTGTGTTCAGATCAGTGCTTCTCTATACATCCTCCCCCCACAAGATTCTGGCTCGTAAATGGTACTTTTAACACGTTACAGATTCAGTTCAAGAAAGCAGTGATCCATAACTTGCTTTGCAGAGATTTGTGGAGAGTTTTTGAGAGATTGATAGAGAACGTGATAGCTTTATAACAAATGAAAGATTTTGAAACTGAGAAGGTATGGAGCAAAGTTTGTGTGCAGAATTGACCTTCACATTCACTTCTTGTATGTGTTTTGAGCACAGCTTTTAGATTTATGAAAGTAGTGATGAAGAAAAGATAAAAATACTACCAAAAAAAAGTATTTAAATAGTAGTAGTATTTTTTGTAGTATTTAAATATTTTATGGAAATGGAACCTATTTAACGTTAAAGAAATGATTTCTATCATTGCATAATCCCTTTTCATCTTTATTAAGATAACAACATTTAATCTTTGTTTGCATATGTACTGTTTTCTATTGTCTTTGTTACTTCCCATATGTATATTCATTTTTGGTAAGGATATGTTGAATTTTAATAATATAATGGTTCCATCATACTGTTTAACATGGCATATAGGCAGCCATCTCTTGTTGAACACCTTGGATTGTGATTTTTTTTAACTAACCAGTAAGTGTTTAGAAATATGACGGGAGCTTGTGTGAGATTGAGCCTAGAGAGAATATATATTTTTTAAACTTTTTATTTTGAAATAATGTCAAATTTACAAAAATTTGAAAGAATAGTACAAAGAACTCATGAAACTCTTTACTCATGTTCACTAATTTTTAACCTTTTGCCACACTTTATTTTTTATGTATATACATTTTTTTCCTGAACCATTTGAGAGTTGGTTGCATTTATCATGCCTTTTTAGCCCTTAATACTTAAGTCTTTATTTCCTAAAAATCAGGATAATGGCATTATAGATTTGATAGGCCTCCCATTGATGCAGTGATTGACACAGCGCTATAGGATATGTTGACTGAGAAAATGTATAGAGGGGAAAGCAAAAACAGTCTTGATCTGGCCAAGCAAGTGGCATGAAGGCCAAGAAGTAATAGTTATTCATACATTCCATAAATATTGGAGCACCTAGACACTGTGACGGGCTGTAAGGGATAAAACTATGAACATAATACACAATGTCCTTAGGAGATTATAATTTATTGTCTGAGGAAAGGGGTGTCAATACAGACAACCAAAGAAGCAATTTTAGTACAGTGAGTAAAGTACTATGATAGGAAAGACAGAAACCTTGGTTAAAAGGTCATTGATGACTTTGAGAATGAATAACAGAATGCATTACAACTCAAAGGATGAAGACTTTGGAGAAGAAAGGTGGATGCTAGATTGCAGGGAATTAAGGGATAAGTGCAAGAGGTACACCGTAGCTGAATTCAAAAGTAAAAAATAATGAAAGTAAAAAATAATAGTTTAACAAGAGGAGGGTACCCAGAAGAATTGAATGTTTTTCTGTCCTTCTCAGCCCCAGTAAGCTAGACCAGTTGAGTATCAGAGACTGAGATATTAGAAGGGGAATGAGTGGGATCTAGGACATGGTTAGCTTTGGAGGGGAAAAAAGGGTATTTACTCATATAGAAGTGGAGAGAAGGATGAGAATATGGGTGTAGTTGTAGGATACATTTTAGGGATGAAGATCCTCATGATAGATGCGATTTTCTTAGAAATGGAAGGAAGTGAGGTCATAGGGAGAGGTTGAAGGATGAAACCAGGAAGTTGAAGAACTTGGAAACTACTTGTTCCCTCTAAGAACAAGCTTAGAGGGAATGACTTAGAGAGAGGAGAAAAGATTAAGAGTACTGCTAAAGAACAGTTAAGGCCCAGTTGGGGTTCAGTATGAATTGGTACTGGACACACTCTTTCTGTGTAGTTCTCCGATAGAGCTCTACTGTCCAGAAGGAGAGTGAGGTTATCCTTAAATTATCAAGGGTTAGGATCATCTGCTTCTTACCTTTTCTATTTTTGCACAGTATAATGAGGTGCATGCAACTTTTCATTACTATTTTGTTTCAATGATTCATTTCAGTGATCTTTTTCTCTTCCTGCATGATAATGAGAACTGCCCTTTTCCACCTCCTTTACCTATCATTTTCTTCCTTCCTGCATTTTCACAGCATGCTATTTCTCTGAGATGTCCCAGCAAGCAGGCCAAGCGTCATATTGACTTCACAGAAGAACAGGCTGAGCTGACACCTGTAAGTTCTGTAAACATGTCCATTGGGACTACTCAAATTTTATTAGCAAAGAGGAATGCATTCTCTACAACTCCTGATGGTGAAACCTTGTCATATATCTCAATTTTTTGAACACAAACAAAGCTTAATAAATAAGCAGAAACAAATGAGCAACTGTATGATACAGTATTATTGAATGTTAAAACTCATGGTAAGAGTATGTTGGTGGTTGTATATCTGGTATAGAGAAATTTTATATCAGAACCTTTTTTATTAAGCTAAGGGCTTCTGTAAATTTCTCAAGATATTGCTAAATTTGGCTGTTCTTCAGAAGGGGGATATCAAGTGTAATGACTCTTCTGCACTGATGCTTAACAGAAAACCTAATTTCTTCAAAAATGTATCCTCTGGTCAGTGGTTGACACACCTGGATGCTTCAGAGCTGCGCTGTTCCATACGGTAGCCACTAGCCACAAGAGGCTATTAAGCACTTCAAATGTTAATCCAAATTGAGATGTGCTATAAAGATAAAAACACATACTGGATTTTGAAGACTTAGTATGAAAAAAAGAATGTAAAATAAAAGATGCTAATATTAGTTTATTTCATCATTTTCTTTTTACTTTTTTAAAAAAGTGGTTATTAGAAAACTTTAAATTACATTTGTAGTTCATATTATATTTCCATTAGACAGTGCTGCTTCAGAGTCATCTATGAAGCATTAAAAAAAAAAAAAAAAGTCCCTGACCCGCACGCAGTTGAATCAGATTCCCTCTGACCTTCCCTTCTCCCCTCCTTCCCTTCCTCCCTCCCTCCCTTCCTTCCTGTCCTTTAAAAATACTGGTAGTAACCCAGTGAATTGATTCCACAACCCACTAATGGGTTATATCCTGCTTAGTGAAAAACACTTCTCCAAGCTTACCTTTGGCCCCTCCCCTACATTCTTTAGCATCAGCCCCTCGTACTGTAATATTTGCATTGTCATCTACTTGTCTCTTCCGCCCGGGCAGCAGTTCTCAGTCCTTTCAGTCCCAGTACCCCTATTTTATAACAGATAATTTATAGCAATACTTTTACTATCCCAAATGAAATTCATAGATAATATAACTTACCTACATACCTGTTTTTGTTTTTGTTTTTTTAGTGAATTTAATGCCCTAACACCTAGTATGAAGGAGAAATAGCCAAAAATAATTTATAATATTATAATATATCTTTCAGGTTTTAAATTATTGGCCATTTAAAAACTGTACTAAAAGACACAATGAAATAGTCAAATCCTATACTTATTTATAATTAATAACTTTGGATTTAAGAAAAGTGAGATCAGAAGTCATTTTTCTAGTAAAAACAAAGCAGAAATATGGGTGGACCCAGAATTAAAACATGTTATGGCACATAATAGCAGACAAAACGTTCCTGTATATGGTAATTTTAAAAAGGGAAATAACCTTAAATGAAGTAGGGATAATGTGCTGACACAATTTATAGATTGCCAAAGAAAAGAAAATGGTGAAGTACAAAATTCTTGCAAATAAGATGATGCTTATTTATAATTGTAGTGACAAAATTATTCCCTGCCTTGTAGTGTGGGATGAGGTAGTGATAAAATGATTTTTATATTTGACTTTTTACAGTACAGATTTCTCATTGTGCTATATTTTAAATAATTCTGAAAGATAGAGTAATTGAAATATTTTAAAATAATCTGTGTTAATGAAACTCAGTGAAATTCCTGCCTTTCATGTCTTTTCATTAATTTAACAGTATCTGGTTCTTAATTCTGTTAAAAGGAATATCAGCTCTCTCCTGTCATTTATTTGCATGTGACAGAGTGCACACTGATACTACCAGTTCTCATATTGGCAAATCTTACTTCAAGCTGGGTTTCCATTGGTGAGATGATTTTCCAACATAATGAATAATTCTTGGTAAATGTTGAACGGGAATTAAGTGCAGGCTTCCCTCAATTTATTTTACATGGTAAATAGCATTCCTGGAAGAGTCACTGAATATCAAAATTATATAGAAATACTTTGTTCTTATGTGTAAAATGGAGTTACTGAGTTCTAAACTCAGATTGTTATCAACAGGAATTCCCATCTATAATAAGGACATTAAAAATTCATGTGTGATGTGGGACTTGTTATTATATGACATTGTTCCGTGCTTGCAGGGCATCTAGCATTTCTGACTTCCCTCCTCATAAATACCAGTAATGCCCCCCTCCTCCTCATTGTGACAGCCCAAAATATCCCCAGCTTTTTCTGAAATGCCTCCTTGAGGGAAGCACCACCCAAGTTGAGAACCACTGATATCTCCCTTTGCTCTGTCTCTACCCTCCACCCCACCCACAGCTGCCTCCTACTCATCCTCCAGGACTCTAGGCCTTTTCAGAAATACTTTGCTGAGCCCCTAATTTGGGTTTAGACACTGCCTCTACCTCTTACTTGCTCCTATACCACTTAACATACTGTATTACAGTTGTCAGTTATCTCCCTATTAGACTCTAAACTCTGTGAGAGCAGGGAGTGCCTTTGCATCTCCAGTGCCTGGCATGGTTCCAGGTTCAACGCTGAATAAATAGTGAATAAATGAAAAAAGGAGGGAAATAGACGAGAGAGAGAAAATGGGCTGATACACCAGTGAAATGGATTAAAAATAGGCTATTGACTTTGTGTTGTTAGTGGTAAATGAAAGAAAATATAAGAAGGCCCTATTTAAATGAAGCTATGTGCATTTTTGTTACGAGCCACGTGTACCAAGACTGAGGCTGACTTAACAGTGTGCCCAGAACACTGTGTCTTTCCCTTTTCTCAGTCCTCCACCTGCACTCCACTCTCCTCATCCCTCTCGCATCTTTCTCCAGTAACCAGTTCTCGGCCACCAGCACCTCCCTCCTGAGCAATTCTAGAGCACTGTGTGACGGGCGCCAGTAGGGGAAGGAAGATAAGGCATTTATTGAAGGAAGGTGTTAGCTGCTTGTGGTTTCTAGATTTTCATTTTTTTCTGCTACAAATACTTGTGGCTTAGAGGGAACGTGGAGCCCTGGCCAGTGGTGAAGCAGTGCATGGCTGAGTGACTGTTCCAAACACAAAGGGGTTATGATCTTGTTCAGCTACTGCTTGTAGTCTCATTTTTTTAGATGTGGTGTTTTGGGGGGTCACCAACCATTAATGATTATCCTCTTTTTATTTTAAGGTATTTAAACCTTTCAGTATTTTAAAATCAGTAACTTCTACTTCTGGGTCTTTAAACAAATACAGTTAGATAATATTGTTTCTTACTGATCAGATATAGATTTTTTTAGTGATTTGAAGTCTTGAGGTGATTTGAGTTTGAAGACTGACTAAATTTTGTAAGATCTTTTTTTTTAAGTTTAAACTTGAATTTAATGTCTAGAATTATATTTACCAAAGAATAGTTTGTTTTGATGGCCTCAAGCAGAATTTTTTTTTAATTTGAAAAATAATTATCTGAATATAGATATTCTACTCATTTGGGGGATCTTTATCTGAGAAAGTAACTTTTATGAGTAAGACAGATAGGACTAGGTTTTCAAGAAATTATTTTCTATATGTTCTACATAATTACGTAAGAATACGTTTTTCCCATTATATATGAATAACAAAAAATGAATGAGAATAAGAGCAATGAAAGTTATAGTTGCTCTTTTTAATTGTCCTCAGTTTTCTTCCTGGTCTTAGCTGATTGCTAACCTCAAATTAAATTCAATTTTCAGAAACTTCTGCTTAACCTGGCGTTTTTATAGGTGAGCCAACTAATCTTTACCTTCAGGGGATTATACCATCTAGGTAAATGAGGACCTAGAGATAATTTTCTCCGTTCTTATTATTGTTTGACCTTTTAGTGCTAATATTGATGAAAACGTCCAGTTTTTGTTTTAAATCTTAGGATTTTTTTTTTTTTTTAGTGTTTTTTTTCTTGTTTGTTTTGTTTTTTTTTGTTTTTGCTGTACACGGGCCTCTCACTGTTGTGGCCTCTCCCGTTGCGGAGCACAGGCTCCGGACGTGCAGGCTCAGTGGCCATGGCTCACGGGCCCAGCCACTCCGCGGCATGTGGGATCTTCCCGGACCGGGGCACGAACCCGTGTCCCCTGCATCGGCAGGCAGACTCCCAACCACTGCACCACCAGGGAAGCCCTTAGGGTTTTTTTTTTTGTTTTGTTTTTTGTTTTTTTCCCCCCCAGGAGTAGGTGAAAGGGGCAGGTATGCTTGTAAGGTTCATCTTGAACTAAAAGCTAAAAAAAAAATACAGGCAGTGACATACAATATAGCAAACCCAACACAACATAGTGCAGATATGAGCAAAGATTAAGTTAATATTATTTTCTGTAACAGTGTTTTAATTTTGAAGTTGTGTATCTTGTTATCTGTGACAATGAACTTTATGAGAGTAGGTGCTGTTCTAGTATTTCTCTCCAAAAAATTTGTTCCTCAAGAATAACTTGATATATACTTAGATTTATAAAATATAATATTATAGAATACTTTCTATAACTCTACTCAGCTGTGCCATGCATTGTTTTAAATGGTGGTTAGTAACTACATAACATTAAAAAATAAATACTAACTTAGAATTATTTAGGGATAAGCAAGTCTGAATTACACATATATCAAAACAGCAGCAATTTATACTATATGAGTTTAATAAATACAGTTGCAAAAGCATAACTTACAATGTTTACAACCTTACTAAAAAGGTTTTAAGGGGGAAGAGGACAGTTAGGGACTATGTTATTCACAAATCATTTTTATGAAAATATACTAATTGAATTCATTTAACCAACTTAAGGGAAAACACTTCATAATATTTTGTTTATATCATTCATTTGCTATACAAGTCCTTTACTTGGGCAACACAGTACTGTTAATACTGATATAATGAGTGAATTAATA
This sequence comes from Pseudorca crassidens, assembly GCF_039906515.1. Lineage (NCBI taxonomy): Eukaryota > Metazoa > Chordata > Mammalia > Artiodactyla > Delphinidae > Pseudorca > Pseudorca crassidens. The sequence goes on from NC_090301.1 coordinate 32,312,835, forward strand.
AAATTTTACTGAAAACACGTGATAACATTAGGCAAAATATTTATGGACATTTTTCCTCTTGGTGTGGCTATCATTGATTTGGTCAGAAATACTTGCAAAAGTTTTAAAACTGAGGAAGGAATAGGGATAGTCATTCGTCTTTGACACCTGTTTATTTGTGCTGTGTGCACAGCAATCAGAAGCACAGCCCTAAAAGACAAATTGCTCTGTGATCTTTGCAGGGTGTGATCCATTTTCCCAGAGCTGAGGGGTCAGCAGGAGTGGGCTAGGGCATGCCTGCTGGCAATGGTGGTATCTTTCCCTCCCCCTCCTTTTCTTTTTCTTTTTTTAAATTTGGTCATATTTCATTGAGTTTAGGTAAAATATGAAATTAATGGTAGAGAATCATTCTTGCTTTGTCAACGTTATATTTTAAACACATAAAACCTCCACTGACTTCTATTGCCTTTTTTGTTTGTTTGTTTTTCTCTCTCTTTTCCTGCACAAGCACTCGTATCTGGACAGGGAAACCTCCCTTCTTCTGAGAAACATTGCAGGAAAACCTTCTCATTTGCTGACCAAGGTGATACTTCTTCTTCCACCTGCATGTAAATATTTATTGCCTTATAGGTAGAATGTAATTTCTGTTTTTGACTGTGCTCTCAGATTTCTCAGGTTGTGCTTTCTTATTTTTGCACCTTTGTTCTTAATAGAGGTATTTTTTTCTCTTACTGAAGGTAATTATTTACTGATCTTAATAACTATCAGAAAATACTGAGAGTAGAAAATATTTTCAGTAATTTTTCACTAGTTTTTAACTTTCGTAAATACCTGGCAGCCTGCCCAAGTGTGTTGGCACTTTTTCTAATTTAACATTGTATTTAATTTTGAAGTCTGAAATGATTGTTTAATTTTAACTTACTTCTAATGGTCATCCATGCTGTGAGGTACTTTAGCAAACTTTGTTTTTTAATTTTTGTTTATATTATCAATGCCTCATTTAATTAAACATTTATTTATATAAACAGAATCTTACTTTACATTAGTTTAATCAAATTGGAAGAGAAGGCTGCAATTTAAATTTCTCAGTTCTCTGCCCTCAGAATGGTTTGAATCAGTCCAGCTGGATTTTCATTGGGCTTGCATTTTACAACAATTTAAAATCACTTAGCCACTGTCATCATTAACTCAGGAAGAACAGAATAGGGAAGCTGAACAGCTTTCTACCTCCTCACAAGTCATGTTTTTATTTTGTTATTTTATTTAAATAATGTTAAATTCAAGCATGTCAGACTTGGTTATAGATAGTTTCTGAAGAATATACAAAGTAATTATGGTTTATGTCTCTTAAGTTTTCATTATCGTATCAGAGGGTTTCTTTCTTTTTTTTTTTTTTTGCGGTACGCGGGCCTCTCACTGTTGTGGCCTCTCCCGTTGCGGGGCACAGGCTCCGGACGCGCAGGCTCAGCGGCCATGGCTCACGGGCCCAGCCGCTCCGCGGCATGTGGGATCTTCCCGGACTTTAAAAAATTATTTCTTCTTAACTTTATAAACTTGTGAAAGAAGATGGTAAAGCTAAAATTAAAATCTCCATGAGTAACAGCTCAAAGAGAAGACTCAAGAATCAGCAATAGGACTTCCGGGAAGATGGCAGAAGAGTAAGACTCGGAGATCACCTTCCTCCCCACAGATACACCAGAAATACATCTACGCGTGGAACAACTCCTACGGAGCACCTACTGAACGCTGGCAGAAGACCTCAGACCTCCCAAAAGGCAAGGAACCCCCCCACGTACCTGGTTAGGGCAAAAGAAAAAAGAATAAACAGAGACAAAAGGATAGGGACGGGACCTGCACCAGCGGGAAGGAGCTGTGAAGGAGAAAAAGTGTCCACACACTAGGAAGCCCCTTCGCGGGCGGAGACTGCGGGTGGCGGAGTGGGGGAGCTTCGGAGCCGCGGAAGAGAGCACAGCAACAGGGGTGCGGAGGGCAAAGCAGAGAGATTCCAGCGCAGAGGATCGGGGCCGACCGGCACTCACCAGCCGAGAGGCTTGTCTGCTCGCCCGATGGGGCGGGCGGGGCTGGGAGCTGAGGCTCCGGCTTCTGTCGGAGCGCCGGGAGAGGACTGAGCTTGGCGGCGTGAACATAGCCTGCAGGGCGTTAGTGCACCGCGGCTAGCCGGGAGAGAGTCCGGGGAAAAGTCTGGACCTGCCGAAGAGGCAAGAGACTTTTTCTTCCCTCTTTGTTTCCTGGTGCACGAGGAGAGGGGATTAAGAACGCTGCTTAAGAGAGCTCCAGAAACGGGCGTGAGCCGCGGCTAAAAGTGCAGAGCCCAGAGACAGACATGAGACGCTAAGGTCGCTGCTGCCGCCACCAAGAAGCCTGTGTGTGAACACAGGTCACTATCCACACCCCCTTACGGGGAGCCTGTGCAGCCCGCCACTGCCAGGGTCCCGGGATCCAGGGACAACTCACCCGGGAGAACACACGGCGCGCCTCAGGCTAGCAACGTCACGGTGGCCTCTGCCGCCGCAGGCCCGCCCCGCACTCCGTGACCCCCCCCCCCCCCCCCCGCCCCTGGCCTGAGTGAGCCAGAGCCTCCGAATCAGCGGCTCCTTTAACCCCGTCCTGTCTGAGCAAAGAACAGACGCCCTCTGGCAACCTACACGCACAGGCGGGGCCAAATCCAAAGCTGAGCCCCTGGGAGCTGTGAGAACAAAGAAGAGACAGGGAAATCTCTCCCAGCAGCCTCAGAAGCAGCGGATTAAAGCTCCACAATCAACTTGATGTACCCTGCATCTGTGGACTACATGAATAGACAACGAATCATCCCAAATTAAGGAGCGGTGTGGATGAAAGACCCTTGGTGCTGCAGCCAGGAGTTAGTGCTGTGCCTCTGAGGTGGGAGAGCCAACTTCAGGACACTGGTCCACAAGAGGCCTCCCAGCTGCACATAATATCAAACGGCGAAAATCTCCCAGAGATCTCCATCTCAACGCCAGCACCCAGCTTCACTCAACGACCAGCAAGCTACAGTGCTGGACATCCTATGCCAAACAACTAGCAAGACAGGAACACAACCCCACCCATTAGCGGAGAGGCTGCCCAAAATCATAATAAGTCTACAGACACCCCAAAACACACCACCAGACGGGGACCTGCCCACCAGAAAGACAAGATCCAGCCTCATCCACCAGAACACAGGCACTAGTCCCCTCCACCAGGAAGCCTACACAACCCACTGAACCAACCTTAGCCACTGGGGACAGACACAAAAACAACAGGAACTACGAACCTTCAGCCTGCAAAAAGGAGACCCCAAACACAGTAAGATAAGCAAAATGAAAAGACAGAAAAACACAGCAGATGAAGGAGCAAGATAAAAACCCACCAGACCTAACAAATGAAGAGGAAATAGGCAGTCGACCTGAAAAAGAATTCAGAATAATGATAGTAAAGATGATCCAAAATATTGGAAATAGAATAGACAAAATGCAAGAATCAGTTAACAAGGACCTAGAAGACCTAAAGATGAAACAAACAATGATGAACAACACAATAAATGAAATGAAAAATACTCTAGATGGGATCAATAGCAGAATAACTGAGGCAGAAGAACGGATAAGTGACCTGGAAGATAAAATAGTGGAAATAACTACTGCAGAGCAGAATAAAGAAAAAAGAATGAAAAGAACTGAGGACAGTCTCAGAGACCTCTGGGACAACATTAAACGCACCAACATTCGAATTATAGGGGTTCCAGAAGAAGAAGAGAGAAAGGGACTGAGAAAATATTTGAAGAGATTATAGTTGAAAACTTCCCTAATATGGGAAAGGAAATAGTTAACCAAGTCCAGGAAGCACAGAGAGTCCCATACAGGATAAATCCAAGGAGAAATACTCCAAGACACATATTAATCAAACTGTCAAAAATTAAATACAAAGAAAACATATTAAAAGCAGCAAGGGAAAAACAACAAATAACACACAAGGGAATCCCCATAAGGTTAACAGCTGATCTTTCAGCAGAAACTCTGCAAGCCAGAAGGGAGTGGCAGGACATATTGAAAGTGTTGAAGGAGAAAAACCTGCAACCAAGATTACTCTACCCAGCAAGGATCTCATTCAGATTTGATGGAGAAATTAAAACCTTTACAGACAAGCAAAAGCTGAGAGAGTTCAGCACCACCAAACCAGCTCTACAACAACTGCTAAAGGAACTTCTCTAGGCAAGAAACACAAAAAAGGAAAAGACCTACAATAACGAACCCAAAACAATTAAGAAAATGGGAATGGGAACACACACATCGATAATTACCTTAAATGTAAATGGACTAAATGCTCGCACCAAAAGACACAGATTGGCTGAATGGATACAAAAACAAGATGCATATATTTGCTGTCTACAAGAGACCCACTTCAGACATAGAGACACATACAGACTGAAAGTAAGGGGATGGAAAAAGGTATTTCATGCAAATGGAAACCAAAAAAAGCTGGAGTAGCAATTCTCATATCAGACAAAATAGACTTTAAAACAAAGACTATTAGAAGAGACAAAGAAGGACACTACATAATGATCAAGGGATCGATCCAAGAAGAAGATATAACAATTGTAAATATTTATGCACCCAACATAGGAGCACCTCAATACATAAGGCAAATACAGCCATAAAAGGGGAAATTGACAGTAACACATTCATAGTAGGGGACTTTAACACCTCACTTTCACCAATGGACAGATCATCCAAAATGAAAATAAATAAGGAAACACAAGCTTTAAATGATACATTAAACGAGATGGACTTAATTGATATTTATAGGACATTCCATCCAAAAACAACAGAATACACATTTTTGTCAAGTGCTCATGGAACATTCTCCAGGATAGATCATATCTTGGGTCACAAATCAAGCCTTGGTAAATTTAAGAAAATTGAAATTGTATCAAGTATCTTTTCCGACCACAACGCTATGAGACTAGATATCAATTACAGGAAAAGATCTGTAAAAAATACAAACACATGAAGGCTAAACAATACACTACTTAATAACGAAGTGATCACTGAAGAAATCAAAGAGGAAATCAAAAAATATCTAGAAACAAATGACAATGAAGACACGACGACCCAAAATCTATGGAATGCAGCAAAAGCAGTTCTCAGAGGGAAGTTTATAGCAATACAATCCTACCTTAAGAAACAGGAAACATCTCGAATAAACAACCTAACCTTGCACCTAAAGCAATTAGAGAAAGAAGAACAAAAAAACCCCAAAGTTAGCAGAAGGAAAGAAATCATAAAAATCAGATCAGAAATAAATGAAAAAGAAATGAAGGAAACGATAGCAAAGATCAATAAAACTAAAAGCTGGTTCTTTGAAAGGATAAACAAAATTGATAAACCATTAGCCAGACTCATCAAGAAAAAAAGGGAGAAGACTCAAATCAATAGAATTAGAAATGAAAAAGGAGAAGTAACAACTGACACTGCAGAAATACAAAAGATCATGAGAGATTACTACAAGCAACTCTATGCCAATAAAATGGACAACCTGGAAAAAATGGACAAATTCTTAGAAAGGCACAACTAGCCAAGACTGAATCAGGAAGAAATAGAAAATATGAACAGACCAGTCACAAGCACTGAAATTGAAACTGTGATTAAAAATCTTCCAACAAGCAAAAGCCCAGGACCAGATGGCTTCACAGGCAAATTCTATCAAACATTTAGAGAAGAGCTATCACCTATCCTTCTCAAACTTCCAAAATATAGCAGAGGGAGGAACACTCCCCAAGTCATTCTACGAGGCCACCATCACCCTGATACCAAAACCAGACAAGGACGTCACAAAAAAAGAAAACTACAGGCCAATATCACTGATGAACATAGTTGCAAAAATCCTCAACAAAATACTAGCAAACAGAATCCAACAGCACATTAAACGGATCATACACCATGATCAAGTGGGGTTTATTCCAGGAATGCAAGGATTCTTCAATATACGCAAATCAATCAAGGTGATACACCATATTAACAAACTGAAGGAGAAAAACCATATGATCATTTCAATAGATGCAGAGAAAGCTTTTGACAAAATTCAACACCCATTTATGATAAAAACCCTGCAGAAAGTAGGCATAGAGGGAACTTTCCTCAACATAATAAAGGCCATATATGACAAACCCACAACCAACATCGTCCTCAATGGTGAAAAACTGAAAGCATTTCCACTAAGATCAGGAACAAGACAAGGTTGCCCACTCTCACCACTCTTATTCAACATAGTTTTGGAAGTTTTAGCCACAGCAATCAGAGAAGAAAAGGAAATAAAAGGAATCCAAATCAGAAAAGAAGAAGTAAAGCTGTCACTGTTTGCAGATGACATGATACTATACATAGAGAATCCTAAAGATGCTACCAGAAAACTACTAGAGCTAATCAATGAATTTGGTAAAGTAGCAGGATACAAAATTAATGCACAGAAATCTCTGGCATTCCTATACACTAATGATGAAAAATCTGAAAGTGAAATCAAGAAAACACTCCCATTTACCATTGGAACAAAAAGAATAAAATATCTAGGAATAAACCTACCTAAGGAGACAAAAGACCTGTATGCAGAAAATTATAAGACACTGATGAAAGAAATTAAAGATGATACAAATAGATGGAGAGATATACCACGTTCTTGGATTGGAAGAATCAACATTGTGAAAATGACTCTACTACCCAAAGCAATCTACAGATTCAATGCAATCCCTATCAAACTACCACTGGCATTTTTCACAGAACTAGAACAAAAAATTTCACAATTTGTATGGAAACAAAAAGGCCCCAAATAGCCAAAGCAATCTTGAGAATGAAAAACGGAGCTGGAGGAATCAGGCTTCCTGACTTCAGACTGTACTACAAAGCTACAGTAATCAAGACAGTATGGTACTGGCACAAAAACAGAAATATAGATCAATGGAACAGGATAGAAAGCCCAGAGATAAACCCACGCACATATGGTCACCTTATCTTTGACAAAGGAGGCAGGAATGTACAGTGGAGAAAGGACAGCCTCTTCAATAAGTGGTGCTGGGAAAACTGGACAGCTACATGTAAAAGTATGAGATTAGATCACTCCCTAACACCATACACAAAAATAAGCTCAAAATGGATTAAAGACCTAAATGTAAGGCCAGAAACTATCAAACTCTTAGAGGAAAACATAGGCAGGACACTCTATGACATAAATCACAGCAAGGTCCTTTTTGACCCACCTCCTAGAGAAATGGAAATAAAAACAAAAGTAAACAAATGGGACCTAATGAAACTTAAAAGCTTTTGCGCAGCAAAGGAAACCATAAACAAGACCAAAAGAAAACCCTCAGAATGGGAGAAAATATTTGCAAATGAAGCAACTGACAAAGGATTAATCTCCAAAATTTATAAGCACCTCATGCAGCTTAATAACAAAAAAACAACCCAATCCAAAAATGGGCAGAAGACCTAAATAGACATTTCTCCAAAGAAGATATACAGAGTGCCAACAAACACATGAAAGAATGCTCAACATCACTAATCATTAGAGAAATGAAAATCAAAACTACAATGAGATATCATCTCACACCAGTCAGAATGGCCATCATCAAAAAATCTAGAAACAATAAATGCTGGAGAGGGTGTGGAGAAAAGGGAACCCTCTTACACTGTTGGTGGGAATGTAACTTGATACAGCCACTGTGGAGAACAGTATGGAGTTTCCTTAAAAAACTACAAATAGAACTACCATATGACCCAGCAATCCCACTACTGGGCATATACCCTGAGAAAACCATAATTCAAAAAGAGTCATGTACCAAAATGTTCATTGCAGCTCTATTTACAATAGCCCAGAGATGGAAACAACCGAAGTGTCCATCATTGGATGAATGGATAAAGAAGATGTGGCACATATATACAATGGAATATTACTCAGCCATAAAAAGAAACGAAATTGAGCTATTTGTAATGAGGTGGATAGACCTAGAGTCTGTCATACAGAGTGAAGTAAGTCAGAAAGAGAGAGACAAATACCGTATGCTAACACATATATATGGAATTTAAGAAAAAAAAATGTCATGAAAAACCTAGGGGTGAAACAGGAATAAAGACACAGACCTACTAGAGAATGGACTTGAGGATATGGGGAAGGGGAAGGGGAAGCTGTGACAAAGCGAGAGAGAGGCATGGACATATATACACTACCAAACGTAAGGTAGATAGCTAGTGGGAAGCAGCCGCATAGCACAGGGAGATCAGCTCGGTGCTTTGTGACCGCCTGGAGGGGTGGGATAGGGAGGGTGGGAGGGAGGGAGACGCAAGCGGGAAGAGATATGGGAACATATGTATATATATAACTGATTCATTTTGTTGTGAAGCTGAAACTAACATACCATTGTAAAACAATTATACTCCAATAAGATGTTAAAAAAAAAAAAAAAAAGAATCAGCAATAAAACCCTTTCTTTTGCTTGAGTTTCTCTCCCTAAAGGAGATCTAGGAATAGGGTAGAAGCAGCTTAAAGATGAGGGAAATTTAGAAATCTTAAGCATATGGTAGCCGTGTACGTTATAACCAGAGCAAAGAGCAAAATTCTTCCCTGTTTCTTAGCTCTTCCTTCTCTGTTCACTCTCTCTCTGGAATCCACTCTCATAGCTTCAACTAGGGTCTCTGTTAATAGATCAGGTCTCTCTTCCTGAGAGGTCGCTGTCAGACATTTCCTGGAAGATGACCAGCACCTCCAGTTCTGCAGGTCTTCAGCTTCCTTAACCACACTCTCCCTGGGGCCTCACAATTTATATCTGTTTTCTTCTTTTGACACCTCTGTTTCTGTACACAATGCTGCCACTCTCCCACTTACCCAGGTTTGAGCCATCTGGTGCCTTTCTTGTCACTTATTATCTCAGAGCTCTAATAAGCTTGTCATAATCTGTAGGATTGGTTGAGTTCACCCATCCATTTCATTCCCATTGCCACCACCCTAAAGCAGCCTCGTATTTTTTATTAGAGCCACGACTCTTGTCTCTATTTTTGCCTGTCCCTCCTCCAGTGCATTTTGTATACTGCTCTCAGATGAAGTATAACATACTACCATTTCCATTGCCTATTTATTCAACAAATATTTGTTTAATCGTGTACTGCGTTAGGTGCTGGGATATACAATAATTTTGTATGAAGTGGACATCGTCCCTGCCCTCAGCAGCTCACAGTCTATTTAGGAATATAGATAAAAAACGTTTACAAGCAAGCATGTAAACAAACTCTAAATCATGTTAAGTGCTATGAAGGAAACAAGGTAAGTAATAGAGAATACTGGGGGGAGGATTAGGGCTACATTTCCTTTAGATGGTAACATCAGCAAAGGCCCTTATAAGGGGTGATATTTAATGTAAAGCTTGAAGGATGAAAAGAAGCCAGCTTGAGGGTGAAGGGAAATGTTCCAAGTAGAGAGGTCCAGGGAGAAAAAAGCTTGGCATGTTTGAGAAGCTGAAGAAACACTATGTTGCTGGAGCCACAGTAGTTGAGTAGTTGAATGAAGATATGAGTATCTTGATTTAGGTTTGGAGAGGTAGACAGGAATCAGATCATTCAAGGCACACTGAGGAGTTCCCCCCCCCCCGCCCCCCGCTAAATGCAGTGAGAATCTATTGAAGAGAATAACTTCATTCAACAAATATTTACTGAATACCTATTATGTGCCAGACACTGTTTACAACCCTTGAGATATGGCAGTGAACAGAACAGAGTTCCTATAACAGGGAGAGTAAGGTGTTTGCAAGTTTGGAAAAAATGCAGGCAGTAACTTCTCATCTCCCTTTGCCCAAGAGATGTTGATACTCACTGCAGCGTCAGAGCCATCACTACTCAGATCCAAGTGCTGGCATTACTGGTGTATGTGGCCAACATCTGACTCTAGCTACCTCTATATACTGCCCTGCTTTTATACAACAAGACATTTGATCAGGAAGGTGACTCAGTAGCATAGAACCTAAACGTTTAGGGTGGAGTGGGGGATGGAGTCAAGGACGAGGTGGCAGAAACTCCTAGATAACCAGAGCCACAGGGACCTCTCGATGTCAGTGCCCTCTACCAGAGCATGTGGCTGTTTTGAAGCTAAGTTGAGTTTATACCTCTTTCATACCACCTGTGTGGCAGTCTGGTTCCCCTTACCCAAAAGCATGGTGTCCCAGTTACTGACTCACCTCTGACCTGCACTTTTCCAAACTAGGACTTTGTAACACTGGGTAGTTAGAACACAGTAAAATGAACACAGTAACACTGCTTAGGCCAAGAATGCAAAAAGAATGCTTTGTTTGTTTGTTTCCATCCCCAATCCAGTTGTCATTATATCACTGTTAATGAAATAACTACCCCATTATACAGTTCTGAGCCAGGAGCCTCTGCAAAAACAATGCCAACCTATTTCTTCTAAGAGCAGCATTAGTGCCAGCACAGGACTATTTTGCCATAAATGGGAGCAGTGGGCAAAAGACACATTGCTGATCTGATGCCCTTAAGTCTCTGGGTACCATTTGAAAGGCTTTCCCTGACCTCCTGAAATAATAATGCATTTTTTTCACTCTTTACTCCTTTAACCTGCTTTATTTTATTTTTTTTCATAGAACTGACCACTAACTGACTTATCTCATACCTGTTTCTTTCTTGTCTCTCGTTAAATGTAAGCTCCATGAGAGCAGGAGCTCTGTATCCCCGGCACTCAAGCCCAAGCCTGGACAGTCTCGACAAACATCTGTCATGTAAAAGAATGGTCCTCTAGTGACCATCGAGGTTTCAAGGACTGCTGTACTGTTAATCACCCTTTTCTTTCCTTCAGAGAAGTTGTAAAAATGCTTTTATATTACTGAAAGTCTTTTGTTTTTGATAAGCAGTTTTTATTTACTGTTATCCCCAAAGTGTATGTATGCTATAATCCTTAAGGACAAAAGGGACTGTGACATGGTAGAAAGAGCAAGTAGTTATTCACTTGGTAACTGCCTGTATGATCTTTGAAAGATAAGTCTTTCTGGGCCTTAATTAGTTCAGTGGACATAATAATAATAATGTTAGCCCCTGCATTATTGAGAATTAGATGAGATACATGCCTTGTAGTGTGTGGCAAGTAGGTGTTCAGTTAATATTAGTTCTCTTCTTAGTGAGAGAATCTGTTTCGTGATTTCTTCAGGGGGAAGTAGACTAGTTGTTACTATTATTATTTTGGCTCTAAGCAGTTTTATAGAATAGAACATTTTGTGGGCATTAAACTGTTCATCACTCCAAGTTTTCTTTGAATCATTTTAATTTACACAACTTTATTGTAATCTGTGACACAAACTGGACCTCAAAGAAACTGCTAACTACTCTTCAGCTCCTTAATTTCAGTCCCATTGGTTCCGAACCCACAAAGCCTTAATAATTTCTTAGCTGAAGGAATTCACTAGCCAGTTCTTTGCAACTGTAACTCTTTCTGTAAGTATTCTAATTTTTACGCTGAAGAGAATGCTGTAACATGAAGAGAATGCTGTAACACTTTGTAACCACAGCATTGGCTTTCATTTAATCATAAGATCTTAACGGAGTTTTTGTCCTTTATGTAAATTTGAGGAGGCTTGGCATTTGATGGTTATTGATAGCCACACAGGAGTTTTTCAGGTGGAAAAATAGGTTGTCTCTTGCCCTTTTAAGGGAAGGGGTAGGAGAGAAAGTTAAGTTGTTATATGTGTGAGGTATCTTTTACTTATGTTAAGGATGGTTGTGAGACAAACAGTGTGAACAAAGGGATAGCCCAAAGATAAGGGGCAGAAAACTTAAGACCTACCTGAGTTTGTCAACTTTAACAAACAGAAGAGAAGATGGGATGAATAAAGCTTTGTTCTTTGTATTAAACTTGGCCTGCAGACATTGAACAGAGATTTACCTTGCCTAAATAAGTAAACTATTAGATGTCTTCTAAGTATATAATCTAAACACATCAGCAAAGATTTATTGACCTTTCCTGTATTGCACAGCACTCTGAGCTTAAAACAATTTCTTCCTTTCTATGGTTGTTATGGTTAAAAGTACGATTCTAGCCTAAATATAGTAAATACAAGCCAACTTTCTGAGGAAGAGCAGATTACCCATGGGAAGTATAAAATACTATGAATCTTGCAATTTGATACAAATATTTTTATTTCCAGTTTTGCTCCAGTGACATTCAGACTCTAATAGTTAGAGGTATTTTGATCAATTGTTTCTTCTAAAAGCTTCTAGCAGGGATTGATTATCCTTGCTAATAAACTGGAGAAGAATAAACTAAAATTTGCCTAGGTTGAAATTAAGCACACAGTTCTTAAATTCAAATTTGACCAATTTATGTATTTATTAAGAGTAGTATTTTGAGCAAATGGAAGAATAGCTGAGTTTGGATGTTAAAATAGGCCCACCTGGCTGCTCTACATAAAAATGGTTTCTTATTGATGGCTAGGAAATCTGATTGGTTTAATGTATGTTAATTGGTTGTTTCTCTTGTTTCTTTAATCCTTTCTTCCTATGTGTCAACTTTTTAGCCTGTGGAGCAGAAACTGATCTGGGAGTTTAAATTAATCTTACAATTGAATGACTTTTTGTCACTGCTTCAAAAGATAGCAGTGGTTGTATTCTATTGTATTTGGTAAATAATATAATAATAAAATGGGAGTATGAAAATACTGTTTTGGTGTTTATAACCAATATCAGAATGCTACATTTAAATTTTTATATTCCATTTTTGAATAGACTATTTTTTAAGAGCAGTGTTAGGTTCACAATAAAATTGAGAAGGAGGTACAGAGGTTTCCAGTATACCGCTTGCCCTCACACGTACATAGCTTCCCCATTATCAACATCCCCCACCAGAGTGGTACGTTTGTTATAATTGATGAACAAGTGTTGACCATTATTATCACCCAGAGTCCATAGTTTACATTAGGGTTCAGTCTTGGTGTTGTACGTTCTATGGCTTTGGACAAATGCGTAATGATGTGTAGCTATCATTATAGTATCATACAGAGTAGTTTCACTCCCACAAAAATCCTCTGTAGTCCACCTATTCATCCCTCCCTCTCTCCCTAACCTCTGACAGCCATTAATCTTTTTACTGTCTCCATAGTTTTACTTTTTCAGAATGTCATATAGTTGGAATCATACAATATGTAGCCTTTTCAGGTTGGCTTCTTTCACTTAGTCATGTGCATTTAAGGTTCCTCCATGTCTTTTCATGGCTTGATAGCTCATCTTTTTTTTAGCACTGAATAATATTCCATGGTCTGGATGTAGTACAGTTTATCCATTTGTCTACTGAAGGATATCTTGGTTGCTTCCAAGTTTTGGCAGTTATAAAGAAAGCTGCTATAAGCATCTGTGCGCAGGTTTTGGGGTGGAGGTAAGTTTTCATCTCATTTCGGTAGATACTAAGGAGCTTGATTACTGGAATATTGTAAGAGCATGTTTAGTTTTGTAAGAAACCACCAAACTATCTCCTAAAGTGGCTGTACCCTTTTGCATTCCCACCAGCAATGACTGAGAGTTCCTGTTGCTCCACAACCTCACCAGCATTTGACGTTTTCAGTGTTTTGTATTTGGGCCATTCTAATATGTGTGTAGTGGTATATCGTTGTTTAAATTAAAACAACGATGGCAGTTCTCTAATGACATATGACATGAGCATCTTTTCACAGGCTATTTGCCATCTGTGTAAGCTTTGGTGAGTTCTGTTCAGGTTTTTGGCCCAGTTTTTAAATTGGGTTGTTCATTTTCTTGTTGAGCTTTAAAATTCTTTGTATATTTTGGATAATAGTCCTTTATCAGATGTGTCTGATAAATATTTTCCCCTAGTCTATGGCTTGTCTTCTCATTCTCTTGAATATTCTCTTTTTCTTAAAAATGTTATTTGGCTTTGAGGAAATCTTCTAAACGTTTTTTAACTTATGCAGATCAATCATAATATCATAAAAGAATTTGGCCTTTTAGAAGCTCATGTTTATGTTCCAGATACACAAAGCATTGATACTATCAGTTTTTCCTCTTCAGACTTTGAGATTTAAATTTGCTTTTCAGAAATATGAAGTGAAATTCGAAATTATGCCTTGGTAAATTTTTCTTCTTTATAGCAGCCATTTATACCAATATAAGGATGTGGCAAATGAGCCATGAAGAACATACAATCATTATCCCATTGAGAAAACACTCATAAAACTTCTGCTTCCCTCTTTATCTTCCAAAATATGATGAAATAACTGATTTAATAAAAACCGCTGGAAAATGCTAGTACTTAGAATTCCTGTATAGAATAGTGCTCCACTCATCAGAAACACATAGGGTTTGGTAATTTAATAATGATTTTGTTTCTCTAAGACACAGAATTCTAGAGGCTGAGAGTTTGTTTGGTTTTTGTTTTGTTTTTTTTTTTTTTTTTTGCAGTACGCGGGCCTCTCACTGTTGTGGCCTCTCCCGTTGCGGAGCACAGGCTCCGGACACGCAGGCTCAGTGGCCATGGCTCATGGGCCCAGCCGCTCCGCGGCATGTGGGATCTTCCCAGACCAGGGCACGAACCCGTGTCCCCTGCATGGGCAGGCAGACTCTCAACCACTGCGCCACCAGGGAAGCCTGCGCATTTTAATGAGAGTTTTAATGACAGTAGTCTAGTTTTCTCATTTTATAGCCTGCTTTAAAAAGAAAAAAAAATGTATCTTATGTTAAAATATACAGTCAACATATTTTATAATTCTGTAATTTGTTTATTTGCATACAGGCGGAGGTAGGATGATTTAATCTTTTAATCAGAGGAGTATATCTAAGAATCAAGTCTTATCTTACTCCTCTCCATTGTTAAAATGCAATTCTTTGTTCTGTGTCTAATTGGGTTTACAGATAGTATTTCCAGACCTTAGTTATTATGTTAATTCACTGACTGCTTTCATTGAAATGGATCAGATTTCTGGCAAACAAACCCACTGTCCTTCCTAACCACTGTTTTCTTCTCTGTTCCACAGAGTAGTAAATACTAAGCTTGAAATGAGGGGAGTCAGCCTAGAGTGTGAAATGGAAAGAGAAGCAGTTAAAAAATAAGGAAGCCAACAGAATTTAGGAGAACAGGGAAGAATCTATTAAATGAATTGAGTTTTTGTTTTTTTGCCCTAGAAACTTTAGCTTTTTAACGAAGAATAACACATGGATTGTGGTTTTTAATCACAATCCAGAGCAGATAAAGTTTGGCTGATGTAAATAGGTTTCTCGCTTTTTTTTTTAAAGTCATATTAAGTAAAGAAATATATAATATGGCATTTTATGTTTTTCTTAGGTATTTTAGATATTTGCTAGAGCAACCAAAAGCTTAGAATTAAAAAGGAATCCTTTATTATAAGCAAAGGTTTACTTACATGAGTCTTTTTCAATTGGAGATTAATGCTACAGTGTACTATGGCCTATTGCTGGAAAGTACAAGTAAGTACCAGTGTCACAGTACTATATGTTGTTCTAGGAGAAAATAGGCAAATGTTTTAAGTATAGTTTTATTTTATTACTACTTGTAATCTAAATTTTATAAAGTAGAAATTACTGTAAGTTAAATATTTGGAAAATTATATTAGTATTTTAAGAACTTTTATCCATGAATTAATAAAAACAAAATTGCATTTAAAGACGCGAGACATTGATTATATTGTGTGATTGCTCCAAAGCAGAGTAAAACCTAAGAATTTAATGCAGCCTCCTCTGTTTGTATTTGTATATTAATATGAACATACCTACATTTTTTATTAAGTATTTTTGTATGGCTGCAAAGAGATAAATTGATACTGGTTTTTTGCTATTTTTATGATGATGATATGTTTTCAGTATAACAGGACAGAACATTACTATGCAAAAAATTGCCTGTACTTTGGAGGGGGTATAAATTCAGAGTCACTGGCAGACCCACAGATACCCTCATGTTTTCCCTATCCTGAAACCTGAAATTTATCTGCTTCAGATTGACAGTTGAGAATTAAACTGTTGGATTAAATTAAAATTAAATTACTACATCACTAGAATATGAAAATCTAGTCTTATTATAAGAGATCTTCAAGTCTGCATCTTAAAAAATGTTCCTTTATAATATGTCTGCTCTCACTTTGTGAACACGGTTATTTTTAAATTGTGTTCTATATAAGTGTGTGAAGTTATATTCTTACTGAAATTTAATTTTAGCAGCATCCTTAAGGATAAAAAGACTTCTCAAATAATTCTCATTATTTTAGCATTAGTTTATCTGAAGTGCTTTGTGTTCACAGGAAGAACAGGCAGCAAAATTGAAAGCTGAGAAGATCAGAGTTGCCCTAGAGAAAATTAAAGAGGCACAAGTGAAAAAGGTGATATTTGGGCTTTTTCTTGGTTTGGGATTTTTATCTGTTTTACGGATTTATGAAGAATTGCCTTGTTTATGTAACGTAGCTCTAAGATATAGCAAGCTATAGAGGGGTATTTCTTTCAAATACATTTTTCACATGTATTTTTTTGTGGATAAAATACATTATAAAAGAAGTACCTTTCTGGTTTTAAATTCTAAAAGGGTAAAACAAAATAGTCTTATTATAATCTTACCTGTTATTTTAATTTTTAAAAATGCATTAAATTTATTTAGTTAGGTTATCTAATACCTAATTTTAGAGTATTTTTCTTGCATAATAAATCATCATTTGTGTTTTAATTTATATTTTAGCTAAGGACATTACTCAGAACATTACTCAATATTGGAAGAAATTTCTAGAATGCCTGTTTTTTGGTTTGTATTTAATTTCCTTTTTTCCTATTATAGCTGGTGATTAGAGTCCACATGTCTGACGATAGTTCTAAAACAATGATGGTGGATGAGAGGCAGACAGTGAGACAAGTGCTGGACAACCTGATGGACAAATCTCACTGTGGTTATAGTTTAGACTGGTCTCTGGTGGAAACCATCTCTGAGTTACAAATGGGTTAGTAGTATCATTGCTATAATTACTTTTTAATTTCTATGTAATTTCAACAGTTTTCATGTTGATAAAAGCAACTTGAGACATCTTTATACTGTATTTTTTTTCTATTATATAACCCTGGCCTTTTTACATTGTTTTTTTCCCCCCAAGTGTTTTGACATTTCTTTGAGTGCAGTATCATTTCCAGTTCACTTTAGATTTTTTTTTGGCCAGAACAAAGTTGTTCTCTTTTTTTAAGTAACAAAATATTCTTTTCCCTTCAAATAAGAACCAAATATATTGAACACACTTACTAAAGACCGTTACATTTATTCACATTTGTACTGAAGTCTTTATACCACCATTTGACTTTCAGGGGAAACATAAAGCACATCTTATTTTTAGCTAGATGTACTAAGTCTTAGTTTCCTATGTTTTGTAGTTTGGTATGGTGTTTTCTAACTTTAAAAATCCCTCTTTTTTTTTTTTTTTTTTTTTTTTTTGCGGTATGCGGACCTCTCACTGCTGCGGCCTCTCCCGCTGCGGAGCACAGGCTCGGGACGCGCAGGCCCAGCGGCCATGACCCACGGGCCCAGCCGCTCCGCAGCACGCGGGACCCTCCCGGACCGGGGCACGAACCCGCGTCCCCTGCATCGGCAGGCGGACTCCCAACCACTGCGCCACCAGGGAAGCCCAAAAATCCCTCATTTTTTATATCATCTTTGACTCTTTTAAAAAGTGTTCTTTTTGTAATATTGTGTGATTACAGAAACCTTGCAATAATTATTTTATTAGGCTTTATTCAATCAGTAATCAATTTCAACTTGCTATTTTGTTTAAAAAATGTATTTGCATTGCTCTTACTACCTATGATATCTTTAAATATTTCACAGCAGTTTCCAGAGAAATAAAAACTTAATTATTAACACTTTTCTTTCAGAACACACATACACAACCCCCAAAACCAAACCATAAGTTAGAAGTTTATTAATATGTATAAACATGTATTCTAATAATACTTCCCTATAACTATTCTTAGAGAATTAGAAAGGTTTGAGTTCATAGATATAGTGTCACCATACACAGAAAATGTTTGGATGATAGTTTTTAGAATATTTCCATGGCCATAGTTAAAGATCCATAACTATCATTTAATCATATTTGGCACAGTGATTCAAATATAATATGTAGTCATTCAGTACTTGGTGAATGAATAAAAGAAAAGAAAACAAGGGACTACTAAGAGCCCAAAATAAGATGGTGGAAACAAACTATGACAAATGTAAATCATTCAATTAAACAACAGAGATTATTAGAAAGGATGAATGAACAAAATGCAAGTGTTTGCTGTTTACAAAAGACCTTTTACCTAAAGACACAGAAAGATTCAAAGTAAAAGGAATGTGGAAAGACACTAACCAAAAGAAAGATAATATTAACTATGTTATTATCAGGCAAAATAAACTTTAAGCAAAACGCATTACTAGAGATAAAGAGAACCATACATCTTCATCAGGCAGGTATAATCATTCTAAATTTTATCTAATAATAGCATTAAAATTTATAAAGCAAAAGTTGACAGAACTACCAGGAGAGATTCACAAGTCTACCTTCATAGTAGAAACTTTTCATCTAAGAATCTTTTCAGTGATCAGTATAATCAGGCAGACAAAAATGAATATAGATATATTTAGAACACTAATAACAGGAAAATATGCATTCTTTACAGGCAGAAATGGAGTATTTCTAAAAATTGATTCTGGTATGAGGTTATAAGCAGCTCTCAAGAAATTTCAAAAAATCATTATCTCTAGAATATGTTATTTGAACATATGTTCAATATATAGGACAAGTTCTTTGATTCCTAATTTGGAAATTAGAAAATACATCTCTGTTTAAATTTAAACAAAACTCATAGATCAAAGAAGAACTCATCTTGGAAATTTTTTGAATGACAAGAAATGAATGCTGTTAGAAGCACTTAATACCAGAATTTATGAAATGTAACTAACATGTTGGTGTTTTTTTTGTGTGTGTGTGGTACGCGGGCCTCTCACTGTTGTGGCCTCTCCCGTTGCGGAGCACAGGCTCCAGCCGCGCAGGCTCAGCGGCCATGGCTCACGGGCCCAGCCGCTCTGCGGCATGTGGGATCTTCCCGGACCAGGGCACGAACCCATGTCCCCTGCATCGGCAGGCAGACTGTCAATGACTGCGCCACCAGGGAAGCCCGCATGTTGGGTTTTTTTTAAGGGTGGGATGGGCAAAGGCTGAAGGCTGAAGAAGACCTTGAAGTCAGAAGACCTAGATTCTAGTCCTGATCCTTCCATGTAGCAGCTGTGTGACCTTTGCTGAAGTCACTTAACACCACGAGGGCATGTTTCCTTATTTGAAAATAGAGGGAAGACTAGATAATCTCTCAGGGGTGTCAGTTAAGGGTTTTGCTGTGAATTACTTCACAAGGTTTCTTGTCTTTTATGCAGTTCTGATGAATACTAACAAAATACTGATATTTTATTTTGGGACAGAGAGAATCTTTGAAGACCATGAAAACTTGGTTGAAAATCTTCTGAATTGGACAAGAGATAGCCAAAACAAGCTTATATTTATGGAGCGTATAGAAAAATATGCACTTTTCAAAAACCCACAGGTGAGACTATAGCTTACAGAGGTCAGGATTCTTAAATGTTCATATTATATAATTCTCTGACTGCTAAGTTAATAGAGTTAAAAGATTGGTAACCACCCGGTTGGAGCATTCACTACTGCCCAGGTGGCAGGCCTCAAAGAAGTTGCCAGTTCTGCAGAGCCAGATGGGATGAGCCTTTGGAGAAGCAGGATTACCTCCAGGGGGTTACCAGGTTTCTGTTCTCTCTAATTCAGAGCCGTTTTGAGCTGTTTATTTGGTGAGTTCCTTATCCCTCAAAGGAAAGTACTTGCATATTTAAGTTTCTCTACTTTTGTCATTTATCCAGTTGACACTTTGATTTATTTTATTTTTTTGAAAACCCAGTAACCTTGATTGTAAATGGTTCCACATTCTAATATATGTTACCTTTATCTATTTAGTATCTTTGCTTATTCCAAAATAATATTTGAGTTAATCCTTCCTAATACCCAAATAGTTTATAAAAATCAATAGGTGAGAGAAAACAGCCCCACTATAAAAAGTAGTAATGAGAAAAATAGTAGCAGTGTTAAAGTTATTGAATAGTTATCCTTCAGGCAGCTTAGTCATGAAACATCTTTACTGGGTATTTTTAGTGAAGAATACACATTTGGGAATACCAACAGATCTTTTTACGGATGATTGTGAAAAAATGTTTCATAAGGCTGATAATTAAAATTCAAATTTTAGTTGAGTCAAGCAAATGAGATCATGGTAGCCTCAGAGAATTTGGGATTTAGATTAAATTTTCTCCATCTGGATCAGTTAAACTCAGCATATTTTAAGGTAATTTGCCTTACTTGTTGTACTTAATAATTTGTAAACATTTAAGGTCCTGTAAGTGTAGCTTTCATTAGATATACAAAAACATATTTGCTAGCTGTTGCATGTAATATCACCTCAGGATTTGGGGGAGGGCAGTTTACGGAATAATTCAAGATAAATGGATAAGGTAAGGAGGAGGTCAGTGTTAAGCATTTCCGTGAAGATCCCACGAACAGGTTGCTTTTCAAAGGGGTGTTCCCCTCACTCTGTGTAGGCAGGAATCAACACAGGGTTTCTGTGTCTCTAGAAGAAATCATATACATCCCTGTGCCAAGGGAATAGCAGAGTGGGTTTATCCTTTAACTTTCATCTATTCATTTTTCCAGAATTATCTTCTGGGAAAAAAGGAAACAGCTGAGATGGCAGATAGAAACAAAGAAGTGCTGTTGGAGGTATGACTTCCTTCCCTCCTTCCCCTTTTCCTGCACATTATAATATTTCAAATATTAAGCACCTTTTTTGAAGTCCAGAATGTCAGTGCTCTATATTTATAATTACAGTCGTAAATAGGGAAGCCTATTTTCTTCCATAGCCTGTTGGAGAGAGTTCAGCTGTGTGAACATTAGAACACCGAAGAACCTTGTAAAACTTATTATTTTGCCAGGCAGTGTACTAGTGGGCTAAAAGGAGTTATGAGCTTTTAGTAGCTGACAAGTGGGAGAAAAGGCTGGTCATGAAGGATGTGATTGTACTGTTTTATCTGCTTACCCAGAGAGAAATTTGAGTATAGTTAGCTACTTACAAAATATTTCAAACCTTGGCCTGAAATAACTCAAATAATTTTAAAAATCATAATGATTCTTTTTAAAAAATATATACATCTCTTTATTTTGAAGAGTAATAAAACAAATTCAAACATAATTGAATTTTTGGTTTTTGCTGATTTTAGAGAACTAAGGTCGACATTAGTATGTTTGAAAATCTGAATAAACTCTTATTTAGCAACAAGGCTATTAGGAAGATGAAGATCAGCACTAAGCTTTTCATAGGGATGCTATAGCTATAGTTAAGAAAAGTACTCTGCATAATTCCTAATTGTTTTTTTTGTTTCGGGGAGAGAGAAATTAATTCACCTTCATGTGTTCAAGTTTAGTGAGGATTTCTACTTTTCCTTTACTAAATACATGATTGATTTTTTAAATTAAATTTTTATCTAAGTATAGACATTAGAATCCAGAATTTTGAGTTTGTTTATATTCCTTTCAACCTAGTATTAAATATTCTTTGTTTTAGAAGTTTTGGTACATTGATAGTTTTTAAACTGTGAAAGTGTAATCATTCATTTAGCATGTTGCTTTCTTTTAAAATATATTCCTATTTAACGTACAGCTAATCGAAATGTGTTGTTAATTTGGAGAAAAATAAAGTCTAATGTTTATGTTAGCTCTGACACTTTGATTAAATTTAGTGTAACTATGCTGTTTATAAATGCATTTAAGTACCTTTATATGCAACTCAGTTGACATTTCACCTTAGTTTCCTCAAAACAATGTTAGGAAAAAGTTCTTAGGGATTGCCATAGTCGTTCCAGAGTAAAGCCATGTAATGTTTAGAACAGAAAGTTCTAATTGAGGTAAAATTAGCAGCATGGTTTTTATACAGAGGCATTTTGGTTGAATCACAGTGTCATGCATTTCACAGGGGTAAACACAACTTTGTTCTGAGAATCTAAAGATCGTGTCTTTCCAAATCATCTTCTTCTTTTAGGAGTGTTTTTGTGGAAGTTCTGTAACTGTACCAGAAATTGAGGGAGTCCTTTGGTTGAAAGATGATGGCAAGAAGTCCTGGAAAAAGCGTTATTTTCTCTTGCGAGCATCTGGTATTTACTATGTCCCTAAAGGAAAAGCAAAGGTGCGTCCCTTCTGCTGACTTTTAGCTTCCTTATTATGCTGATTGATTTTAATTTGTAGTGAGCATGCTAATAAGGTGATCTAGGCTCTGATTTGTTTCAGCTCATGTACGACACACAAAACATTGCTTTGTTTATTGATCTATTATAAGAAAGAAGAAACCTGAAAATGTTCACTCTCTGCTCATTAGTTGGGCCCATCTCGATTCTCCTGGCAAATTTGAAATCATGCTTTTATTTCTTATTTTTGGAGCTTCTGCCAGAGTCATTTTTGCTTGTTATTGTTCGGGGGAGAATACCTTTCTAGGATTACAGGCGTTTCAGCCTTGCTTAGGTAATGTGCTTCTGCTAAGGGCCCCCATAGTAGCTGTCACTTCTGTGCTTACGGGGGGCCCAGCACTGCAGAAGATCTTTACAGGGCAACCTCATCCAGTGTTTACCACCATCCTGAGAGGTACATGTTGTCGCCCCTGTTTAACTGGCGAGGAACCCTGACTTGAGAATTGCTGTACTTGAGATACGCACTACAGGCACTGAGCTACATGATATCTCTTGTTCTTTCCAGAGAGCTCTATCATACTGTATTGTATTTAATATAAATACTATACTATATTTAAAGTCTCTTTAAAGTGCCATCCTTTCCAAGCAAGCCATTGTTCCTTATGAATGGCAAGACAGTAAGTGAAACGGACTGCCTTTTTTGTTGCATCATGGATTTAAAGAAGAAGCATCTGCAGAGAATCTCACTGTCTTGTCTTCTGCAAAATAGCAATAATTTCTACTTGGTAAAGTTTGATTCTCAGTTAGAAGCTGTTACTAGTGATATCTGCTTGTTTACACATTACTATTAATTCAGTCTTTCGGGTGTTTTTTCCGCAGGTGTCTCGGGATCTGGTGTGCTTTCTCCAGCTGGACCATGTCAATGTTTACTATGGACAGGATTATCGGAATAAATACAAAGCACCTACAGACTACTGTCTGGTGCTCAAGGTAAACATATATCTCATTTTAGGAATTCTAATTGATGTTAGACATAGAGGGGGTTATTGGACATCTTAAAATTGTTTGGATCTCCATCGAGTGTCCTATTTTTGCTTTTTTCTGTATAGGTTTTTAAAGGAATGGTAAAGGGAATTCCCTGGTGGTCCAGTGGTTAGGACTCAGCGCTTTCAGCTCCCGGAGCCTGGGTTCAATCCTTAGACGGGGAACTAAGATCCCACAAGCTGTGCATCGTGGCCAATAAATAAATGAAGGAAGGAGGGAAGGAAGGAAAGCCTGTGCTTATCCCGCAGCTGACCCTAGTTAGAGTGATGACACTAGGAAATGGATACTGAATTGTAAGCTTTGAGTCATAATATATAAAATGGATTAGATTATAAATCTGAGACTCTCATTTAATAGCTGGCTTAGTTTAGGAAGACTTAGATCAGAGCCACATGTGGGGGGAAGGGTTCTTTTCCGGTACTAACTCAGCAGAACCAACAGAGCCCGAGTTCAAAGTGGGCTGGTTCTCATCTGGTCCAGAAATAATTCTCATCTCCCTTTTCTCCTGAACTATGGCTCTGATAGCCCACGCATGTATTATGATCCATCTAAGCTGTTTTTATTGATTTTTTCCCCCTATATCCAAACTTTTGAGTTTCTAATACTCATCATATCTGTACTTTTGAGAACTGACATTTTTAGTGATCTATTGGAACATTAGGAAAAGGTAACATTAAAAAGTTCAGGATAATTATGGAGATGATTACGTTTTTCTCATTACGTTTTCTCAGTAGCCCCGTGGTAACTACTTAGGTCTACATGTTTATATCATCGTTTGATTTTGCTTTTGTCTGAGAATTGTCAGTTGGGTTTGAAGAGGTGGTTTAGGATTTTGGGGTAGAGTTTTGATTGCTTTGATAAAGTTAGGTGTATTATAATGGTAGCCCTTTATTAAGTGATCGTTTTTGGAGAATACCCTATATCACTTAGTTCCAGTAGCAAATAATTTTTTAAAAGTCAGTATAAAGTAGCTTAATCCAGCAGTTTTCAAAATGAGGTCTAGGGTCCCCTGGAGTCCCTGAGACCCTGTAAAGGGACCTGTGTTGTCAGTGTTATTCTTCTAATAATGCTAAGATGTTTTTTGCCTTTTATACTCTCATTCTCTCACAAGTGTATAATGGAGTTTTCTGAAAGGTTACATGACACGTGATGATATCTTTGCTCCCCTGGGTAGTGGAATGTGTATTTGTATACTCTTATATTTAACTTTTTCTCAGCTGTAATTTCTTATAAGGTAAATATCAATATAAATAAAAGTTATTTGAGGGTCTCATAACATGGAGACAGTAAGAATTTATTTCAGTGGCTCAAAGTTGTCAGTGAGAACCTACATTCTTTCCATCTTTCCCTGTTCCATCTTCTGCATATGGAGCTTCATAAGCTGCGTATCAGCTTATTCTCAGACCGACTTACCTCAGTCACAAATGGCCACTGCCATTTGACCCAACAAAATCCAGCAGAGGAAGAGGGACTGTTTTTCCCTGTATGTCTTTTTTTAAGAGGAAAGAAATATTTCCCAGGAGTTCTTCTAACAGCCCTCCTTTTGAGGGCCGTTGGCCCGGAGTACATGCCGACTCTTACACCAATCACTGACAGGGAACAAAGCCACCATTTTTGGTTTACACTAGTCAGAATTTGCTCTCTGAGGTGAGGGGTAGACATCCAAACAAATTGGGGTTCTATCAGAAAAGGGGTAGAGAGGAGGAGTTAGCTGTGGGGAAGGCAATCAACAGTGTCTGTTAGGGCCAGAAGTAAGTAGGACCACTGGCTAGTACTTTAATCCTTTTTGCAGCTCATAGAATTCTTAGGTTAAGAATAGTTTTGTTCTAAGGGTTTTCTTGTTTGTTTTTATAATAATGATTTGTATGCTTCGTATTTGCTTTTAGTAAAGTCGGTTAAGCTAAATTTATGTATTTATATTGCCTACCTATTTATATCTAGAAATTTTAATGTATTGAACTGAAAAAAACACCATACCACTGGGTGCAAATAATAGTAAAAATAATGGCCACCATTTACTGAAGAACTCCAGGGTGGAAGGTGCTGCACTAGAAGCACTGGACATGTCCATCTCACAAGTCTGGTCTAGAGTCCCTATTTTCCAGATGTGGAAACTGAGGTTTAAGGGATCAATTTGCCTGAGACCACTCAACTATTAGTATTTAAGATATGTCTTTCTTTCTTGTAAGTCTACACTAGATTTTGCCTATGTAAGTGTTTTATTCTTGAGCGTTTGAGTTCTGACAAACAAACCAAAAAGTGCTGCCACACAGGGTCTACACAAATGCAAATGTAAATATTTGTAGGGCCTGATCCCTTTCATCAGCTTTGAGCTTTAATGACTGAGTCTGAGTCCTTCCAGTGACATGCAGGATACAGGAAATATATACACACTTGTAGGAGGTAATAAAACACACCATTTGGTAATTAGGTTTTTTCTTAAGATAATAAAAATAAGGGAAGAGCTTATTCATGAAATTTGACAATGTAGAAATAAATAAGATATATGTTGATGTATTATCTGAAAGAGGTACACACTTGGGACACATACGTATGCGTGTATAATTAAGTATCTTAAAGGAAACCTGTGTTTTAAAAAAATATATACCACAACAATTGTTGGAATAGAGCTCAGCTTAGCCAGGTCTAAATTTTCATCCCTTGAGAAATGAGGCAAAGTAATTTAATATGTTAGGTGGGAAGGAAAAAAATGGTTAGGATTTAGGGATGGAGTATGAATATGAACTTCTCAAACACTGTTATTAATAGAAGGATGTTATACATGATAATCATGGAAGTAACAGGGTGGTTGAGTGTTATAGTCTTATTTTTTAGCTTCTTGCATATTAGTTGAGAGAATTGATTTTCAGGCCTATATTGTTTCCAAAGTAATAAATGCATTGTACATATTCAGTAGTTTCTTTTGGTACTTGGACTAAGATGTTAGAGTATCACTTTTAGTTACAGATTAGGAATTATGTCTCAGTCTAATTTTTGGCAGGAAGGGTTTTTTCTTCCCAGGGAACTAGTGGTTGTGGCCCAGTGGAGTTAAAACACCCTGAGTCTGTTCTAGCACTTGCATTTTGTAGCCAAGGTCAAGTCACTCACCTCCCATCCAAGACTCAACTGAAAAGTACATTGGGCTGTGAAGACTAAATCTGATGACGCAGTTGAAAAGCTGCTTATTGCCCAGAGGGCACATGCTGTGGGCAGAGGGGCCTGCAGAGCAGTGCTT
This sequence comes from Pseudorca crassidens, assembly GCF_039906515.1. Lineage (NCBI taxonomy): Eukaryota > Metazoa > Chordata > Mammalia > Artiodactyla > Delphinidae > Pseudorca > Pseudorca crassidens. The sequence continues at coordinate 32,339,410 of NC_090301.1, forward strand.
AGTCCACAGCAGGGAGCAGCACCCATTGCATCCCAGGTGCTGTGCCCTGTGCTTCTTCCCCCCACCCAGGTGTTCACCTCCAGAGAAGCACTGGAAGCTTCACCAAAGACTCTCTTATATGGAGTCTTCTGATTCCATGAGTTCAGTTAATTCAAAGTGAAATAAACATTCTCCTCCCTTTTTATACTCTTATATTGGTAGATTAAAACTTCCACTGACTTTGTTAAGCTTGGTAGACTTTGTTTCTTTGAAGTGTAGAAGGGGTACTGTGGAGTTTCCCATGATGTGAAGGTTTTTCTGTTTTTTGTTGGTTTGTTTTTTAACTGAAACATCTTGACCTAAAATTTAACACAAGTTTCTTTCTTGTTTATTTTGTAAAAATACTTAGGGCCATTTTATTTGGCCTTATGGATGTTTAAGAGGTATAAATTATTTGGCCATTATTCCAAAGACCTGTAATTTGTCAGGATATGTTTAAGCTTTGATAGACTTTGTTTATTTCTTAGTTCTCCAGGGGACTTAGTTGGATTTTGCCTTTAATCTTGCAGCACCCACAGATCCAGAAGAAATCTCAGTACATCAAATACCTTTGTTGTGATGACGTGAGGACCCTGCACCAGTGGGTCAATGGTATCCGCATCGCAAAGGTAGGTTTTCTTTTGGTTTGATAATGGAATGATGGGTGCTTAATGATATGGTTTTTGTTGTCACGATAATTATCCTGTTTGTTTCATGTTCATGATTTTGCCAGTGTCTAGTTTTCTCAGGCCTAAGTTTCACGTTTTAAATGTCTTTTTTTCTTGGTGATGGGGATAAGCTTTTAACACTTGGTATCCAAGGAATAATACTGCTGGTAAAAGCTTATGTAGCATCCACGTGATTTATTTGGGCTTTGGAGAATGCACTGTATGATGCTTATATAGCAGAGTTTAGCCTAAACAAAAGAAATTTTTTGAAAATTAAACTGCCTTGGGGTTGGGCGAAGAATGAATAGGTGGCGCATGGAGGATTTTTAGGGTGGTGAAAATACTCATACTCTGTATGATGCAATGGTGGGTACATGTCCTATACATTTGTCCAAACCCATAGAATGTAAACACCAAGAGTGAACCTAAGGTGACCTATGGACTTTGAGTGATTATTACATGTCCATGTAGGTTAATTGATGGTAACAAATGTACCACTCTAGTGGGGGATATTGATAATGGGAGAAACTATGCGTGTTTAGGGGCTGTGCATGTATATGGGAAATCTCTGTACCTTTCTCTCAGTTTTGCTGTGAACCTAAAACTGCTCTTAAAAAAGAAAGTCTTAACAAAGTTTTTTTAAAGGACATCTTAAGGGTGATTATACATAATGCTTGAAAGGGTATTTATTCAGTTACTTTTAAGTTAATGTAACTAAAAATAAAATTTATTACAGACATAAAATCAAAGTTGCTTTAAAAGTAACTAAAAAAACTCTTTATATTGTTAATGAACATAATCAGAATCAAGTGTTGACTTCTTGTTGCCTTTCTCAAAATGAGGACAAATAAGAGTGGATTATAATTTACTGGTATGAAAAGAATTTTTGAAGTATTATAGGTATTTTAATAGAGACTATGAGTCAGTAAACAGAAATGTGTCCCCTTTTCCTATCCCACGCATCCATACCATACCCAGTAAAGTACAGATGTCATCATTTACTGCCTTCTGTTTAGTACGGGAAGCAGCTCTACATGAACTATCAAGAGGCCTTGAAGAGGACAGAATCGGCTTATGATTGGACTTCCTTATCCAGCTCCAGCATTAAATCAGGATCCAGTTCTTCCAGCATCCCAGGTAGTTTAAAATGTCCAAAGAACTCTTTACTACCAACAGGAAGGTGTCTCTGTAGAGACTGATAGAAGACCTGGTTATCTCAGAGTGATTTTTTAAAACTAGAGCCATGCCTGATTTCTAAATTATAATCAATAGGTACATGTGCTTTTATTCATTTATTTTTTTATTTTTAGAGGCGATAATATCATGGACTAGTTCCCAAATGTGTTTGAAATGGAAAACGGGTAAAGTGGTAAAGCCGGGAGTTTTGTTGCATATTTATAAAGTTAATTTGAAACTCAATCATATTGCTGAAAACAACTGTTGATGCATAATTGGGGGTAGAAAGTTGCTTGGAGAAGAGTACTCCGAATCATGATGAAACTGCACTCCTTCCCCACAGGTTTCCTGACATTTCAGCAGAGTGGAAACAACTGGAATTAGTTCAGTATCACAGTTAAGGAAGCTATTTAAGTCATCAAATTTTGTAAAGTTTTCAGAGGAAATAGTGATACTCAAAAGGTGCTTATTTTCAGATTCCCACATCCTTTAAACAAGGATGCTGTGATCACATCTTAAGATAAATGCTTCTTTCCCTTCAAAAGTTCCGTAAATGATATCTGTGTCATCTAAAATCATAAATTTTTTCTTTGTTCTAACAGCCCATGTTATGAAATAATTACTTTAAGAAGTATTTGATTTAAAAGCTGTATGACTAGATCTCATCCCTAAATAAAAACACATCGAGAATGTGTATATACATGGGCTAGCGTACACACATATATTCTCTCTTCTGTCCACTGAGAGGGCTAGTAGCAGTGAGAACACTAAGAACCTAGACCTCGGTTTCTCAATGCCATTTTCCAAAACAAAGGATCCCAGGGCTCTGGAGTGGCTGATTCTAGGGCTGTGGCAGAGAATATATAAGATGAGCCTGGAGCATCATGTGACAAAGGAAGTACTCAAAAAAAACACCGCGATGGGGAGTCTATAAAAGGGACCCAGGACCCAACCTAAGAGAGTGCTCAGTGGCCAAAGCTGGAACAATTTGAGCAAGAAAATAACATAGTATAGGACTGCAATCCAAATTATAAAATAAATAGCCATCAGTCCATGGGGATATAAATAAGTTATTGAATTAAATAAATAAATGGAGAAGAAGAGAAAAATCTCCTGTACAGATTTCTAAGTAGATTTATACAGATGCTCTGCCCTCAAGGAGGTGGCACTTAACTCCCCTCTTGTTAAGTGTGGGCTGTGTAAAGTGACTTGCTTCCAAAGAGCACGGAGCGGGGAGGTGTAACCTTATATCTGAGAAAGCTGACAAACCATACCTCGGCCAGGTGATCACGGTAATAAGTCATATTGATAGCATGTGCCCTTGATGCAGTGTGATGAGACTGGCATCTTCCCTCTCTTGGTCTTCCTCCCCAAATCCCTTAACCTCAGAGAAAAGGCATCAGACAAATCAAAATTGAGAGACATGCGACAAAATACCTAACGAGTACTCCTCAAAACTGTCAAGGTCTTCAAAAACAAGGAGAGTCTGAGAAACTGTCATGGGAGACATGACAACTATCTGTAATATGGTAACCTGGATGGGATTCTGATCAGAAAATGGACATTGCGGAAAAACTAGTGAAATCCAAATAAAGTTTGGAGTTTAGTTAGCTTTTTTTTTTAAGTATTGTTTTATATTCTTTTTTTTTCTTAATTTATTTTTTGGCTGCATCGGGTCTCAGTTGTGGCGTGCAGGATCTTTTGTTGCGGCACATGGGCTTCTCTCTAGTTGTGGCGCATGGGCTTAGTTGCCCCGCGGCATGTGGGATCTTAGTTCCCTGACCAGGGATCGAACTGGCATCCCCTGCATTGCAAGATGGATTCTTAACCACTGGACCACCAGGGAAGTCCCAGAGTTAGTTAATATTAACATGAGTGTAGGTTCATTATTCGTGACACATGGACCAGAGTATTGTAACATGTTAATAACGAGGTAAACTGGGTGCTAGGTATGTAGGAACTCTGTGCTAGTTTTGCAACTTTTCTGCAAATCTGAAACTATTCTAAAATAAAATGTTTATTAAACTTGGGGGGGGGAGAAACCTTTGTGGCAATGGATTAGGAAAGGCACGGTAAGAAGAGCATGTCACAAGTAGGGTTGTAGAAAATGGAATTAAGGGAAAGATGGAGGGAAAAAATGATGTATACTATTTTATAAAAATTTATATAGCACTTAACAATTCAAGTGCTTCCACATGTTACTTTATGAAGTGGTATGGTGCCTTTTCCCACTCCAGCATCATCTATTTGTATACATCGTGGTAAGTATTAGGTAGACTTTTTCAGGTAAACTGTAAAATCATACATATTCATGCTGAAGAGAGCTCAAGAAGTCACATGTTCCAGCCTGTCATAGGCTGTTATCCTAGATATTAGATAGGGATGAAGAAAATAAAGTAGGTTTTATCCTATATTGCTTATATTTTTACCCTGAGGATACTATCTTAACTTTATCTAAAGGAGTTTGTGGCTGTTATCTTTGCAATACTTTGATGAACTTGGCTGGACTTGCTTATTAATATTGCAATCTAATAATGCCCACGTCTCACAGAGTGACTGGATGGGACTAGCTTTAACATTTGAGTCTCCACCAGATGCCAGACATTGGGCTAGGTGCTTCTGCAAGGTTATCTCACCTGACTTGGAGTCCAGTGAAATAATCTTTCCAGTTCCCTCACCCTGGATGTCAGTCAAATTACACTGTATCCTCAGCCATTCCCAGGTCCCTTGAAGATGTCTTCATGCCCTTCAGGAAGCCAGGCTATGGTACAGCTGCTGTCTTGTGATGTCAATACCTGAATCCCTAGGAAACACCCTTCTTACTGGGGATCAGATTCTCAGTATTGTTCATTACTGGGATAAAGGAAGTAATCATCATGTATAGATCTGAATTCATAAGTGAGAAATCTCTGAGATGGTCTGGAGCAGGGGTATATAAAAAGATTGATTCTCCATGTAATGAAGATATGACTGAACAAAAAAATTCACTACTCTATTCATGGTTCATTAATTCTCTCTCCTTTTTAAATTTATTTATTTATTTTTGGTTGCGTTGGGCCTTCGTTGCTGCACGCGGGCTTTCTCTAGTTGTGGCGAGCGGGGGCTACTCTTATTTGTGGTGCACGGGCTTCTCATTGCAGTGGCTTCTCTCGTGGAGCACGGGCTCTAGGCGCGCGGGCTTCAGTAGCTGTGACACACAGGCTTAGTTGCTCTGCCGCATGTGGGATCTTCCCGGACCAGGGCTCGAACCCGTGTCCCCTGCATTGGCAGGCGGCTTCTTAACCACTGCACCGTCAGGGAAGCCCTCATTAATTCTCTTATTTGCTAGGAGTTCTTACAAGACAGGCTGTCAGGATACCAATAATGTTACTTGAACCTTTTATTGCAATTATCGGTTTCTTGTGGTGAACTACTTAAAAAGAATGGAGATTTCCTATTCACCCTAGGACAAGAGAAGTTTTCTAGTGGAAAACACGGGCTGTGTTTGTGTGAAATGAGTCAGGTAAAAGTAACTTGTTGCCGCATCGCATCTGATCTTGAGTGAAAGAGTTATCCAAACATACATATTTATACGTCACAATACTGACTTATTTAATCTGATTTTTGAAAATCTGTTTCAAACAGAGTCTCAGTCCAATCACTCCAATCAGTCTGATAGCGGAGTGTCTGATACGCCACCGGCAGGACACGTCCGTTCCCAGAGCATTGTGAGCTCCATCTTCTCCGAGGCCTGGAAGCGAGGCACGCAGCTGGAAGAGTCTAGCAAGGTAACACGCTCGGGTCAGGGTAGGGGGGAAAGCTGTACTGTTCCAGGGGTGTAGCTTGTTGTTCCTTTATTAGGAATCTTTCTTGGCCTTATTTCAGTATTCTTTCTTTGCTTCTCCTCAGAAATGGACATTTGTGAATTGGCTCTGATGATCTAAGATCTCAAAAAAAAAAAAAAAAACCTAGCAGTTTTATCAGTGGCTCAGGATTTTAAGAAATAACACTTTCCACTCTTAAATCAGTTTGGATGGAGCAACAACACCCTCCAGTGCCAATGCCTTAATTTTCCAAAAAAGCTGCTAAGTGTTGATTATTTCTTTATTCGTTATTTAGTTTATTCAGACTCATTCCTCTATCTTCCTTTCTTTTATGCTTCTTGGCATTTCTCTGCACACTGATGAATTTTCTCAATTTATAGTTTATGTGGAAGACTAAATTCCAATTAATCCCCTTAAAATTTAGGATCCCTGAGCCTTGCATAGAAGGTGGTTCATTGACCCTGAAGGACACAAGTATAATTATTGCAAGGCTGTTTAGAAAAATAGAGAAGTTCTTTAGCCTGGTTGAAAGATACCGTATCCAACTGCCTCTGAAGTCCTGTGGGTGACCGTGTCCCAGCAGTGCTCACCTCTCAGCAGGCGAGGGCACACACCATCGCAGGGAGCCAGTAGGACACCCGGCCTGGCCATTTTGTTTTCACCCAGCAATCATTGTGATTTTTCATCATTGGCAGTCTTGTCTGAATCACTTACATCAGTACGTTCATCAGTGAGAATTAAGTGGCTATTTCCCCTCAGTTTATTCCTTTATTTGCATATGTGGTTGATCCACTGGACATGGAGAGGGTGGAGGGAGGCGTATGTAGCCCAATGGGGTGGAACACTTTCTCTTAGAAAAATAAATATTTGAGAATTGGTTCTAATGACCTAAATTCTCAAGACACTGGCAGTTTAACTCCCTTATCGGAGGCTCCCACTTTTAAGAAATACTTCTTTTTCCTTCTCGTACTTCATCAATTTGAGTGGAACAGCACTATTTGGTGCTGGTGGTCCACATGTGTCGTAGACAAGCCGGGTTTACACAATTCACATACCTAAAGAAAAGTCCTTTACCTTACTAAACTTTTAATGGTGTTATCCATGTGCATTTTAAATTGTAGAACTACCCAGTTGTCATGAGAAAGGCCAAGGAAAGCAAAGGTCCACATGGTCTGTGACGAAGCAGTGTAGTCCGTCATGGCACGTAGTGTCAGAAAGTCCACGAACCCTGCCATGCAGCAGTGACAGTGTATTTGAGTCTTGACCCCCTGTGTGTTTCTTCTCCTGTTACCTCAGTCTCAGGTGCCAAATGAGAAGGCCAGCACAGCTAAGGTCTACTACACCCCTGCAGCAGCCAAGACAGGGTCAAGTTAAGGTCGGGGGTTGTTCTTTGGAAACACATTAACCTGGGTGACTCCTGTAACCAGATCTTGCGGACTAATGCTTTTATTTTGATGTGCAATTATTAAAGGAACATGTGAATGTCCTGACGGGCATTAGAACTCAGCCCCATAATGAGCCTTCTACTCTACTAACCTAAGCATTCTTGACGCTAATTAGATGTCATTCAGAATTGGAAACAAATGGTTTATCTTGGATGCTCATAGTTTGTTCAAAGAGCCTAAAAGATGTGCCCAAAGTTATTAAGCCAAGAGTTCTTCCTCTGCTCTCTCAGAAGTACTTGAACCACATTCATGCATGAGTAGCTCCATGAAATAAATGACCAGATGTGGTAATTTGGGCAGTGCCAAGAGGGGCCCACATGGGCTGGTCAGCGAGTTGTTGGCAAACTCTAGCTCCTATTTCTAGGTACATTTCCTTTACTCTAGCCTTCCAGAGTTTCCTCTCATTTTCTTCTGGCTTTTTCTGTATGATATTTTTATGATCTTTTGGCATAATGTTTATGAAGCATTTCTTTATGTATTTTCCAGTAAAACAAATGTAAAGAATACCCCCCCTTTACCTGCATTGCTGGACTTCTGTGCATGTTGGATGCAAGTGTCTCACACGAACACGAGTGTGTGTGTCAAGCTCATTCATTCCTGTGTGACTGTGCACGCCTGCTGAACATACTCATACTCTCACGTGTCTGCTCACTAGCATCAGAAAGCCGTCCTCATTCTTCGGGAGGCCCTCCACCAGCACTCCTAAACCCAGTTATGGCATCTGCTTGATGTAGATGCCGTCCTGGACTGAAAGGTGAACTCCAGCCATCACGTCTCCCTTTGCCAGAGTCCGGGGAGGCGCGGGGTGCGGTTCCGTGCTCTAACTCGGGGCAGGGTGTGTGAAAGCCAGAGGCAGAAGCCAGAGGGCCCAGCACCATCCAGACAGCTTGTGCAGCAGGACGTTTTCCCCAGGTTGTTAGGCAGCCTGGCTGTTGGAGAAGATCGTTGGGTAAACACATTTTCTCCGCGCCCTTGCTGCCCAGGGAGTTAGATTTTAGCCTCCCCGACATTGTCCATCTTTATGATCAGCTGCTGCATCCTTTCATGCATGTCTCTGTTTCCTTGCTTTTTAGTTTGACAGTCAAAGCTTACCTCTGTAACTGTTGTGTTTGTTGTGTTTTCTCTCTCCCAACCTCCCCTTTGTCCTCCTTTTAGGCCAGAATGGAGTCTGTGAATCGAGCCTACACTTCTCTCATGCCCCCTTTGTCCCCGCAGCCTAAGCCGCTCACCCCCTGCTCTGCCTCACAGCCCTCGCCGCCCCTGCCGCCGCCGCCCCCGCCCCCGCCGCCTCCCCCGCCGCCGCCGCCGCCGCCGCCCCCGCCCCTGCCCAGCCAGTCGGCCCCTTCTGGGGGCTCGGCAGCCGCGATGTTTGTCAAGTACAGCACAATAACCAGGCTGCAGAACGCCTCTCAGCATGCGGGAACCCTGTTTAAGCCTCCCCCGCCACCAGGGATGCAGCCTCCCTCCTCGACCTCACAGGCAGGGAAGCCTCAGATCCTGGTGCCGCCCAGCGGAGCCGTGCCCCCGCCGCCGCCCCCGCCGCCTCCCCCCACACCCGGCTCGGCTATGGCCCAGCTGAAGCCCGCCCCCTGCGCCCAGGCCTTGCCGCAGTTCAGCCCGCCCCCGCCCCCGCCCCCGCTGAAGATTCATCACGTGCAGCACGCAGCTCCAGCAGCCCCTCCGGCGCCGCCCCCACCTCCTCCCATCCCTGCACCCCTCCCTCCTCAGGCCCCCCCCAAACCCCCTGTGACCGTGCCGCCCGCTATGCCACAGGCTCTGTCACCTACACCTCCTCCTCCCGTCCCCCCAGTGAAAAAGCAGCCAGCGCTTCCTGTGTCTCACATTCCACCCTCTCCCCCTGCTCCTCCTGGCCCGGTCCCCCCGCCCACGCTACCCAAGCAGCAGAGCTTCTGTGTGAGGCCCCCTCCCTCTCCGCTGTCTCCGGCGCCCTCCGTGGTGAAGCAAATAGCCAGCCAGTTCCCCCCGCCTCCAACCGCCGCCCCCACGGAGGCGGCGTCCTTGAAGCCCGCTTCAGCCGCAGCAAACGTCGCCCCTCAGTCCCCGCCTGCTGTGAAAGCAAAGCCCAAGTGGCAGCCCAGCTCTACCCCTGTCCCTTCTCCGGACTTCCCTCCTCCTCCCCCCGAGAGCAGCCTGGTGTTTCCTCCGCCTCCGCCAGCCGCACCCACTGCTGCCCCTGCCCCTGACAAAAGCGGATCTCCGGGCAAAAAGACCAGTAAGACGTCCAGTCCAGGGGGAAAGAAACCTCCCCCGACCCCGCAGCGCAACTCCAGCATTAAGTCCGGCAGCTGTGCGGAGCACCCTGAGCCCAAGAGACCCTCAGTAGACAGTCTAGTCAGCAAGTTCGCAGCGCCGGAGCCCTCGGCGTCTCCCGGCAAGGAGACGCCGCAACCTCCCGCAGCGCCCCCCAAACCTGGAAAACTCAGTCTTCCCGGAGTTCTCCAGCAAGGGGGTGTGTCGGCAAAAGCATCTGTTCTGAGTGGGCGCGGCAAGGACTCCGTGGCAGAATTCCCTTCTCCTCCGTCCGATTCTGACTTTCCACCCCCTCCGCCGGAAATAGAGCTTCCTCTGCCCCCCGTAGACATTCCAGCAGTGTTCTCGGGAAGCACGTCTCCAAAAGTGGCAGTGGTTAATCCGCAGCCACAGCCGTGGGCCAAGTCGGTCAGGAAGGCCCCTCCGCCCACGCGACCCAAACGGAACGACAGCACCCGCCTCACGCAAGCCGAGACCTCCGAGCAGCCGCCAATGGCCACAGTCGTGCCACAAGTGCCCACCTCTCCCAAATCCAGCCTTAGTGTCCAGCCTGGATTCCTGGCTGACCTCAACAGGACACTGCAGCGGAAGTCCATCACGCGGCATGGCTCGCTCTCCTCCTCGCGCGTGTCTAGAGCAGAACCCACAGCCACCATGGATGATATGGCGTTGCCCCCGCCACCCCCTGAGCTGCTCTCTGAGCAACAGAAAGCCCGTTATGGAGGCAGTCATATATCAGGCTATGCAACATTGCGGAGAGGGCCGCCGCCCGCTCCCCCCAAAAGAGACCAGAACACCAAGCTCTCAAGAGATTGGTAGCTACGTAGGACTTTATTTTCGTGGGATCTGTAATCAGTTCTACAGTCAGCTCACCTGATCATCTACGAATTCAGGCGTTCAGAGCCTCTTGGTATGATGTTGCTGTTATTCAGGTAGTGTTCAGCTATATGTGTGTGTACGTGTGCAGGTACACACATAGCTATACATAGGTAGTGTGTGTTTGTATATATATGTATACATATATGTATATGTATATATATAGCTGAAAGTGATTCTATTTATTCTTTTTCTCTCCTAATCTGAAAATGGGTTTTGTGTATTTTGGGTGGCAGCGGCATGGAAGGGGATGTGTGTCCTGCCGGTCCCTTATGATTTCTATTATCTGTCATGTGGATTGGACCAAAAACTTCTGACTTATTTAGAAGGTATTTTATAAATGTCCATGCGCGGCCTATCTGTGCATGTTGTATATTATATATTAAGGATAGATGTATAATGTGCTGCTTCTCAGTTTGAGAAGATAACCAGAATGTTTGGTGTATCTATGGGGCTTTTGTGTTTGTTTTTTCCCCAGTTGGCTGAAGTTAGAACTGCTTGACTGACATTTCATTACTATACATAAAGGGGCACCTCAATCAGGAAAACCTCTCAGCTTCATAGAACGGGTAATAGTGCAGTGTGGGGAAATTTTCAGACACTTATCTGTATGTGGTCGGTCGTGCATAGAAAAAAGTAAATACATGGTGTAACTCAACCATTCTAGTTGCAAAACTGTTGCCATGATTCCCACAGGAATCTAGGATGTATTCTGTCACAGGTAAGCCCTTCGCCTGTAACACATGGATAATTTAGTACTGTAATCCTGCATAGTTCTTTTTGTACTGTTGGGATCCTTTTCATGAGCTTGTGAAGCTTCAAGTTTGGCTTCATGATTCTTGCTTTGATTTATTGTAAGAGGATATCCAACACGACACCCTTGGAATGCTCTGTCCCAGTGTGTCTTTCGGTCACCAGTTACCTCCTTATGGTGTGTGCTGTAGGTAGATGGTGATACTAGGTGTCTGTAGACAATTGCTGTATCAGGTGTACTCAATCCTTTGTCCAGTCCAGTATGTTGCATCATGATGAAAAACAAAATCACCTTCTGAAATGCGTTTTTGTATATTGCTCTCTAGAAGGATGGATGATTAGAAGAGAACAAAACTGGCCCCTGTGCAGCTGTCATTAATCAGGTTTTTTGTGGCTAGTAACGTGAAATACAAAGAATTCATTTACGTGTGGGACTATCATAGAGGGAGGGGGAAAATGAGTTTTTTGACAGTTTCACCCATAGCGACTGGAGCACACTAGGGTCCTTGCTTGTTGTAGCCTGGTTGTAGAGATTTGTCCAGGTTACCAGGTGTTCTGATGGGAGTTGTATAGTCCAAGTACAGTAAGTGACATTACATATTATGCATATGCAGTTTGCTATAACATAGAATCATTGCTCTAAGGACACACTATAATTCTGTATGCTTCACACTATACTTCTAGATGCTTTTTTTCCCCTGTGAATTTTCCTCGGTATATGAGAGAAATGTGTATTGGCTCATCAATTTGTGATGATAAATGGACCGTCAGGTCAATCTCAGAGCTGCTCTTAAACCAGAGAATAAAAACTAGCCTCCCCAGCAGTGATAAATGAGCACACCTTGTAATGAAAGTCTGTGCCTGTTATGAATAGGGATCACCAGTGCAAACTGCAAAAATCTCTGACACTATCCCATAAGGAAAAAGCGATGCCAATACAGTGGGGCAGAGATACTAAATAATTCAAGAATAAGCAGAGTTGTGCTGTGTAAACAGGATTTCCCTGTAAACCCATTCTCCAACAAAGTACTTCATCATAAAGAGAGAGTAAGAGGCACCCCCCAACTGTCACAGATGTGACAGTACACTCATGTGTTTATAGAGCAATAAGAATATACACCATCGTGCATTTGTTACAGCCCTGCTTCTTTAAAAGACACTTTTTAGATCTTTTCAGTTGACAAAGTTTTGTGTGCTTGATATTGTTATGCTTATGAAGTGACCTTTAACACATCTGCGTTGTTAATTTAAGCATGCACAGCAATTTGAAAAACATTTGAGAAAGACTGCCAAGCTCCACTGTGACTCATGAGTGAAGTGATTTCCCAATGTCTTCTGCCTGCAGCTTTATATTCTAAGGATCGCCCTTATTTGTGGGATAAAGAGTTTCTAAGAATAGGAATCCAGTGATATAAATGTTCATCACTAGGGTTTTTTGTGGTGGTGGTGGTGTTTTTTTATATGAAGGTGGGCAACTTCAGCTCTCCTTGAGGGAAACAAATCATGTGCCCTCAGTCTTCATTCCCTCCGCATTTGAGCCCTAAGATCCAGCCTTTTTTTTTTCAGTGGGGGATTTCCCGGGCCTTCTTGCTTGTGTCAGTCTGGATGGTAGCCATCTGAACTGATGCTTCTGATGTATCGTTTTTCTGAAAGAGCAGACATCCTTTAGAACACTAGGGACACTAAAGAGAACAGGGCCAGAGGAGGAGCTGTATCATTTTTACCCCAGTCAGTGGCTTGTTGACTATCTATCTGACAACAGGCCGTTTCCCTTTGTATTTCTCCAAAGACAGAAAAGGCTATTTAATCAACATTTTTTCCTCTGTGTGTGAAACAACTGAATCAAAAAAAAAAACCAAAATGGTACTTTAGATACACTTCTAGTGTTTTACTCCCTAGTTTTTTTTTTAATTTTTGAATTTGGATATTTGTTAGGATGTGGTTTCATGGGGGGGTCGGGGCTTTGGAGATTACTGTTATTTTTGTACTGTTCTTCTTCCCTGGTGTGTTCAAGGAAAAAACATACTGCCAGATGACACTAGTACTGTGCCTTCTTTCACTGCCTTCTGCTCAGCAGCTCTAACTCAGCAAAGCTTCTTCAGGTCAAGGAAGAAGATCTTGGCGGCTGTCTTGGCTGTACCGAAAGATCAACAGCATAGATGAACTCACCCTGCTGTGGAGGGCAGTGCAAACAGGTGCCCATTAGAGCTAGTGACTAGATTAATTAGTGACACCCTTAACTTCTACCACATAATTTCAAAATTGGATCCAACCTATGCTTAAAGTTTTGGCACCAACTCTGAAGGGTAGCAAAGCCTGTTCTGGTTAGATTTTTCTGTACTGAAGCTTTTACTACTCAAATGCATTTTTTTTTTCCTTAGCTGCTACAGAATCATACTCTTGGAAAAAGTAACTACTACTGTAAAGGTTTACAGGTACCCACTTAACTGTAAATTGGATTTTTTTTAAATTTCTGGGGCTTTTTAAGATAAGACTGCTGACTTCAGAAAAGTCCTGGGAAACAATTTTCATCAGAACGTCTCACAGTAATAGACAAGGTAATGTCTCACAGTCCTGACATCAAGGTGCTCCTGCCCACTGACGCACATCCTGTTAAGGAAGGGCTGTGAACTCTCTTGGAAGTCCCCTCTCTATGTAAGTTTACTTGCCACTGAAAGCAGTCCTCAGTTTATCAAGAAAGTTAATCTAAACAAAATTGGGGGATCATGAAGAATAACAACTCTGAAGGGTAACAACTCTGAGGTCAAGGTTATTAATAGCTGTGCATCTAATTAGAGTTTCATAAGCTGCTATTCTGGGAGAATACAACTGCTAATAACTTCATGTCAAGGATGTAAGGCTACGATTAGCCTGAAAAAAACTTCAGGTAATGGTAGGATTGGTTTGATTTTACCATCAGGCCACCAACAGAACCCTTTGTCACCTTTTTTCCCTCAGCTAAAAGCAGTTTTATGTTACAAACACAAGGTGATTTTAAACAAGCAAACTAACCTTTTCCTCGTTTTATGTATTACCAAATTTTTTATACAGTTTCCACATAGGTATAACTTATCTCACAGATATAAGTTCAGACCAGTTAAAACTGTATGACCCTGTGTGATTATAGGTGTAATGACTTGCTTTCAATAACACAGGCTTCATAATTTGGATTTATACACTTGATAAGAGGACGTCTCTTTCTAAAAAAATCACTTTAGGTTGCAAGTACCTTTTGCCAACCTGGAATTTTGTTTTATACACTTTCTGTCATTGCATAAAGCAAGTTATTCCTAACCCTATAGGAATATGCGACCACTCACGAAGTTGAGATTTGATCCATGGAGAGATGCAAGTAGTGCAGAATTAAGTATCCCAATATCTTTTAAGATTTATTTTCATTTAAAAATTGAATAGAAGATCATTGTTAACCCCTTTCCCAGACTCCCTCAAACTAAACAAGTGCTCGGTTCTTAATTGTGCCCTTGGAAGATCTACATGTAAAAGAAATCTGAAATTTAGCTGTACTATAAACTTGCTAAGTAAAAATAAGCTAAACACAATATACTTGATAAATACTCGAAGGAAATAATCTCCAGTTGGTTTGCTCTTTGCTTGTTGAAGTAATAAACCATTTAGAAGAGGAAACATCTGCTATAACCCCCAGTGCCTTGAACTCTTTTGGAGGATTAGCATTAAAAAAAAAAAAAAAAATCCAACAGGCAAACTTTGAGGTGCTAATGAAAGAGAAGGAAAGTGTTTCTAGTTTGTGCAGAAACAGGAAAAGTGATGGTCTCACGAGAGATGGCTTCATCTACCTAAACGGGGTCTGGCTGCTTTCTACCAAAGACATTTAGAGAAGCGAGTCGAGTCAGGGTGATGGTGAATACTACATATTTAAAAGATGGCCAAGTTCAGAAGTGAATGTTGATCATGGATGGCTATTAATACCAAGCTCATCATCGAAGCCTCAACCTCTTCTTAGGCAGAACATGCTTGTGGCACTTAAAAAAAAAAAAAAAAAATCTGCATTTTGGAAACTGTCCATTGTTAAGTTTATTGTAACCTAATACCAAAAACTGCCATTTTTCATGATTACCACCTCCTATATTTTTCTCTCTACTTGTAAATAATTCCTCCTAGAAAATAAGCATTAACTGGAATGTTTCAAATGATTTTGCTTAATTTTATTATCAGCCACTAGTGAACTCCTTTTATAGAAATGTACATTTAAAATATTAGCTTGTGCTAAATGTCATAAAAACATTGTTTACTGTTTTAAAGAAAAATTGCACATTATATTTAACTGGGATTGCTCCCAGTTGCTGACATCTAAGCTGTGGGAGCTTTGCCATAAATAGATACAATGTAGGAATATACCTTACTGAAGCATGAAAAAGGCAAAAGGAACTGCGTTAAAAGTACTGGATAGAAGACGTTATTCAGATGATTATGCACAGCTCAGTAAAGATGAAGTTACAGTTTTTCTTTCAGCTTTGTAGCTATTATTTTCTTCTGCTTAAATGTACGCTCTCATTTAATTAATTATGTGCCTTGCTCCCTGATTGTGCAAACCTATATATATATAGATATATATAAGAGATATATTCAGTACTACTGACCATGTTTTTGTTCTACTGCTGGATTAAGTTATTTTCCAAGTTACTCTTGCCAGTTACTGTCAGTAAACTATTGTAATGGCTTAGGACAGTAGTCATACAGTCAGTGTAATTTTTCAGCTACGTGTTTTCCTTATGTCAGCTTATCCAATCCTTAATAAAAATACATAGATTTCATTTAAACGTTAGAACTGTACTTGACTGTTTGTTCGTGGATCGGCACCACTAAGAGCCTGGTTTTGCTGTTTATGTCAAGGTACCCAAAACAGAGAGGCTGCAACACGCACATAAAGTGTGAAGGTAAACAAACTATAATTTGATGTGTTCAACTGATTAGCCTGTAAGAAAATAACTTAAGATTTTTTTCTTTAAACAAACAAAATACAACAACTAGGTACGAACTAGTACAAAAAGAGCTGCTTTTTGTTTCAAAGGCTTGTTATCACAATCATGTCTTGGTCTGCCATGTCTGTCAAGGTATGTATAAACGTGGATTCGAATGTATTTACAAATCATGTTATCAATTACCAAACTGGGGCAAAAAGAACAGAAGGTCTCCTTTTTTATATTAAAAGAAAAGAACTGTATGTATTTCGTGGAAAGTGATCAAAACCTCAGGTTCACTTACAGCAAAAATAGGGACAGAAAGTAATTAGTGCAACAGGTACGGATTCTCTCTGACACACTTAAACTTACCACCTTAGAAAAGAGGTTACAGGAGTTCCCTGGTGGTCTAGTGGTTAGGATTCTGGGCTTTCACTGGTGTGGCCCGGGTTCAGTCCCTGGTCGGGGACCTGAGATCCCGTAAGCCACACAGCACAGCCAAAAAAAAAAAAAAAAAGAAAGGAGAAAAGTTACTCGCAGAAATACATTCACAAGACATTTGGATACACTTTGTAGGATTTTATTTAGGCCAAGTTCTTAGTACACAGCAACAATTAATTCGAAATACAATTTCAAAATTAAAAAGTGAATGTTCCCGCAACTCATCTGGAGGTGGTTTAATGGCACACACAAGAAACGTTACTGGCAACAGACTGCTCCCTCAAATTTTCCTACATGGGTTTTTACTCAACTCATAACACCAACCCTCCCTCCGGGAGCTAAAAGTATAACTGACCAGATCACAAATTGTTTACATTCTTTTTTGTAAACCATCTTGTTAAGAAAAAGATGCATGGACACAAATATGATAAAAACTGCGTTTCCATAGAATTCTGAAGTTGCAAAAGACGTTTCCATTTTAATGTGAAAATAAGCTTTTTGTCTTTTGTTTGATTTTTTACAAAAAACCTCAAGATATTTAGCAAGGATCATTTATACACAGCTAGGCCCTGTCATTTGTCAATTTTCTTCTTTTTTTGAAGAATTATGAGATTCTCAAGAAACAGGAACAAAGATCAGCATAAAATAAACATAAGGTAATGAGCGCAATGCCTGTTTTAGAAGTGTTTTCTAAGGCTCTCTCAAATAAGGCTGTGCTGTGCTCTTTCCAGTGCCCAGACACTGTAACATTTTAGCTACATACACCTTATGGAAAAGACCATTTGTACTGAGTGTAGTTATAAAAGGGTTAAAATGAAGATTACTTTCACTAATTAAGGCTACACTCAATACACTCCTTTAGACAACACTCTGAATGGTATTTATGGAGACATAGCACATCTTTTCAAGTATCTTCCTTAAGACATCCAGTAGAACTTTAAAAGAAACATACAACACAATTAAGACAGTTGTAGAAAGAGTACCAGGCGCTGAGTCAGGAATTCTACCTTTGTTAACTAGCTGTTATTTGAAAAGGAAACATCTAAACCTCATCAGTAAAATGGTATTGAACTAAAATTTCTGAAATCTCATCTAGCTCTAAAATTCTATGATTCTAAGTAAATCATGTGAGGGAAATCATCACCTTAACACTGATCAGGAGTTCCTGGCCAAGGAAGTTCAGAAGTGAACAGATGGGAAGTGATGCAGATCCCCATTCTTTTCCAAGACGTAGCAACCACCTGCCAGTTCCTCCATCAAACACTTTTCAAAGGGAGAGGTGGCCTTCAGGACATGCCATGCTGTCTCCACTGAGGAGAAAAGGTGGTAAGAAAGTACCAAAGTACCAGTTCTTAATGCAGAAAGGTCACCTGCTAAAAGCAAATGAGCATAAGAGGATAAAAGCAAACTACTATCATTTTGATGCCTCTCAAACAGGAAAGTCTTCAGTAATATCAAGAGACTGCTGAGGAGCACAGCTACATTACAGAGACCACTGTGAAGACACATAAAACAGTCTCTCTAGCTGGGTAATAAACAGTGGCAGGAGGGGAAAAAGAAAGGGAGGGATGAAAATGTCTCACCCAGTGACTGTTAGGAATGCAGCAAGAGTAGCAGGCCCTTAACCCTACTGTAGGAACAGGAGGTGCCCCTGGAGAAGATAGAAAGCAAGTAGCCAAAAGATGGGAAACAATGAACAAGACATCTTAAAGGTTTCATATGTATTTCAAACACAGCAGGCTGAATCTCTCAAGTCTAGATTTTGACACACTGACACTTTTGGTTTTCAATTTATTGCCTAGGCCATAACGTCAACAAGGAAGTATATTTTCATTTACATCCCTATGGCCTTTCAAATAGTAATACTTTAAAAAAGGGAACAAACTCTTAACCCTCCCCCCCCTTTTTTTCTTTTAAGGAAAAAGGGAGTGGACACAAGTCAAAAACACTTCAAGAGGAAAAAGATTCCCTCTAGCCTGATAAAATGGTTGCTTACTGGTCAGAGTTTAGACTTGGATCATCTTTGCCACAATATTATGTAGCATGTAAGATTTCTGCACTCATTTAGAATTACTACTACCAACCATCTTGTAGTGTATAAAAAGATAAATGGGGGAAACTTACGATAAAACAAATACTACCCTCACATACTATTAATAGCATGCAATCTATGAAATGTTACATACATTAAAAGTCTCCAATGACTTTAGGCCTGGCCCATCATTACACAGTATCCTTCCAAAATGATATATAGAATTCAAAACTATACAAAAATTTAAAATATGCAGAAAATCCAACAGGTGTTATTTTTAAAACAAAAAAATCACACACGTTAGTACTAAAAAATAAAGGAAAAATCAGCTGACCCATGGATCCCTCTGCGGCAGGTCTTCAGTCTGAAGGACTTCACTGACGTCTTCTCGGTTCCCCAATCCAGCAGGGGTCCAACAGGCAAGCTGACCACCACCAACTCCTTTTGCACAATTGTCTTCTGGGCTTCTGTAGGTGTGAGCTGTGGGCACTATTTATTGGATTTCAAAATACCCTCTGCCTTATTAGTCCAGTAAGTTTTCTCAGCGAAAAGCTATTTAAATAACTGAACATCTAATTTCAAAACAGTTTTCCTAGTTACACACCAACACTAAGAAGAGTTTAACCTCTCCAAGTATAGTCTTGGTTGCAGCCATAATGAAGCTGAAGGCTCAGAGGACACTCAAGGGCCATTACTTTGAAGGAAGACAGGGAATAAAGGGTGTCAAGGTGACCTAACAAAGCATGAAGTGTAATGTGTACTGGAGGCAAGTTAATGAAAACTAAATTCAAAGTGCTGGAGAAATCTAAAAAGAGCTAACTTGCAGTGTGTGAGAAAAAAACCTGCAACCGTGAAACAAAAATCTTGATAGGAAACACTGTACCTGGGTCTCAGTTAAATGGTGGTAAGTTTTCTGCTCTGATGACAGAGTCACAGGTGGAATATTAACTCTGTCTACACGATCTGAAACTCCCTCACACCTACCACCCTTGTTCATTTTTCAATCAAGTTCCTCTCTCTGCACTACCTATTATGTTCAAGGCCCATGTTTGAAATATATGCAGCCTACCGCCTCTCACCTTTCCCCCAGCACTGGGAAGTCACCTGGCAAAGCTCTCTTCTGGCCAAGTCACTGGGACTGGGAAGGACCCATGGTGGCTTTGGCCTGTGAGCTGGTTTATCATCACAGTATTCAGCTGCTGAGCAGCAAGGCCTCCTGGATGTTTTTCAATATTATACTGATTACAGAAGAGAGGATTAAAGCCATCTGCCTTCCAAACTCCAATGAATCTGAAGTTGTAATTGTGCAGGTGAAAAAAAAAAAAAACTTGAATAAGTATTTGGCCTTATACCACTTATCCCACTATTCTTAGTCTGAGAGATAAGGTTCAAATCCTTACCAACAGCAGCTACTTCAAAAGCCAAACACACAGAATCAGGGGAATATTTACCTTTTCTAAGTGAGTAAATTCAGCAGTAGCTGACACCTGCCATAACATTCAGAGAGCACAGCAGCAAGCCTTTTATTCCCAGTGACTGTCGAGACTTGAAAATAACTGCTATTAAAAAAAAAACCAAAAACTATTTATCTAAATAGTGAAAGAAGTAAAGAAATAGTTGGTCTGACCTCTAAGGTCCTACTCCTCAAAACAGCACCTAAGGCAAGGGTTTAGGATGCACTTCTGCAGTTCAACCTCTCTAGAACCTTAGGGACCCTCGTGTCCACCTCTGCACGCCCACTTGAGCGCACGGACCAGGCTGCACCTGTCACACCTCTGGGTGCACTGCCAGCAGTGGCAATGCAGTCTCACACAGCAGCAGCGCAGTAGAACAAAACCACCTTCAGAATGTTTGGAGACTCAAATCATTCTTATAATCTACGAACTAAGAAACATGAAGGGATGCAAGTCAGCTCAACACTAACTCACCTGGTGCACTCGTGCTGAGAGAATGCAGGATTTACAGTGTTGAAGAGGAAATAAGCCATGTGAAACAATTATAAAAATGGTTATGTATGGTATTTAAATATTGGTTCCCCCTCCTCATCCCAGTGGAAGGAAGTGGGGCTGGGGCACACCCTGGGCCATGAGGCTAGCCACAGGCACTGCAGATCATCCAATGCCACAGATTCCGCAGGAGGAGAACTCCCACGCATGTACAGTATTCCTGAGAAAGATCCCAGATTTCTTTTCTGAATCAGTTTTAACCTGATTTGTTTCACATAGTTATGCTGTTATACCTCTGATATATTCAGAAACCGTCACTTTATTTCAGTCCAAACAGCTCAGCATAGTATAAGTGATGGCAGAAAGAGCCATTTGTTCAAACTCAGCTTGCTTTTTTGTTTTAATACTGAGGGATAAACCAAAAAAAACAAAACATAAGTAGTTTTTGTCATTTGAATCCTTCATTCATTTCACTGGAGGGGAATCCCCAGGGCCTTTTGATAATCTGGGAAGACCTGACTATTCCTGTGAGGGAAACACAGCCTTGCTGAGCTTTACTCAGAATAATGCATGATAGACTCGACATAATTCCCAGGAAAGAGCCCAGTCACTCCATTCATAACTCCTTCATACCAACCATCGTCATTCTTCTTGATGACATAAATAATGGCTCCTTCCTGAAAGGACAGCTCATCTTCCTTGTCTTTTGTATAATCATAAATTGCCACAACTAGAGGGGGAAAAAAAGGATATGAAAAAGAATAACGTTCCTAGAAAGGCAGAACCAAATAAATGAATATCTATCCTTTCTGAACTTCTGCAGCACTTCAAACACAGTGACTTTCTAAACACAGGACCCTCCCTGCGAATTCTGTTTTCTAATACCCAGTCCTGCACAGTGGAATCCCATCTTGAGGTTAGGTTCAAAACTGTATAAATGGCCAAAAATAGTATTTAGTCACACTTACTGTTCAACAATCTCTCTGAAGAGATACAATCCCAGAATAGGGAAAGATGGCTGTTTCTTCAGTTGAGCTTGTGTTAAAGCACCATATTATGTAAAAACACGTACCTTTAAACATTAGAATTAGACTAGTGCAGTGAGATACACTAGGAGAGGCCAGTGAAAAAATGAGAGACTGAGTGAAGAGCAGACTTCCATCTGCTTTCTCACACTTTCTAGAGCCTATGCCCATTCACTGAGAATAGTGGTTGAATTCCCACAGGTTATATGTGTGAATGACGGGCGTCTACTATATATATTCTTTCAAAACACATGCTGCATTATGCCACCAATTTAACATATCCACAGTAACAGACTAAAAGTGTTAAGAAAACCAAGATACCTGTAAGCTCTCCTATGATTTTCATTATTTAAATAACTTGGTAAATGGGGCCTTTAAATGATATCTGGGACAATCTCTGGTTCCTAAGTGTTACATTTTCCTCAATAGTTTAGTTAAATTGGGATACCCTGTAACTTGCTCAGATCCACTTGAAGATTTATCTTTTTTATAGAAAGATCCTCTATGTTTATTAAACCACTCAGAATTTCACTCATATCTCCATCTATCCATTTTAAGAAGCATATATTGACTTTGTTTTCTGTGCAACCTTAATCCTAAATAAATCATTAAGAAACAGAAACTAAAACAGGGACTTCTGATACAGTGCAATTTGTTCCAGGCCTGCTTTAAGTAAAATTCAACAGCTTTCTTAAACTCTGAATATTTGCCATTACAGTGATCTAGGATGCCAGAAAACACTTTAGAGGGACCTAGAAAGCGTTTAGTGTGTATTTCTAACATCTAAACAGATACAATTAAATGGCGTACAAGTTTAAAGAGAACACAAGATATGTAGAATACTCAGTATTTCTAGTCAATGTAGTATTTTTTAGCTTTTTTTGGGGGGGTTGATAACATTCTTGATGCTTATAGAAATGCAAACCCACTGAAAAGTAATTCAGAGGAAAATATCCACAAGTCCTGTTAATTCTACACCTTCTGAATCTCTCAAACCCAAACACTTTTCTCCATCATCACACTCAACGCCCTAATCAGCGCAGCAGTCTTTAAACTGGAATACACATATCACTGTGGGGCACCTGAAGATTTTCTAAGTAGCATGAGTGACAGATGATTTTACAGAGTTTCTTTCTAGATCCTCAACTTTTATAAATCCTGCATCGAAATCTGATCTGCTTGAGATGATATCCTCTGTCAAGCATCAGTCATAAAAGTTCTCATTTCCTGTTTATCTTTCTCCTACTTAACAAAAATACAGTGATGTACTATGCTTAAGTATAAAACACCCTGAGTGCCAAAGGGACAATTCAAAATACCAGTGTGGTATTAAGAAAGAGAATTACTCCACTGACTATCCCAACCTTTTTGCAACTTAAGCGGCTCCCATTCTTTTGCTTTTAACAAAAGTTAAGGTGGACTTTAACGGGGTTATCAGATGACACACCATATAAAACATGATTTTTAAAGATAGAACATTATTTGATTTTTGGCAAATAACTCTGAAGGATTTAAGAGAACTGACAGTGCTGCATGAAAAATAATTCCATTTGCATCTACTTATTTATGTGAACAAGGTTTTCAGCACCACTGCCTCAGTTGAGGCCCTAATCTCTTGCTTAGAAAGATACCCAACCTGGTCTTTCCAACTCCTATTTTTCTTTCTTTCTAATGCACACTACACTATTATCAAGTATCTTTTTTCAAAAATTAAAATCCAAATACATGGGAACTTAACATTAACCTATTTAAAATCTTCCACAATTTCCCTCTACTATCAGATTTTTTAAAAAGAAAAAAATCCAAAACACCTCAGCCTGGTATTCAAGGCCTCCCATCATTATTTACAACTTCCCTTCCTATACTCTTAGCTTGCCCACTCCCTCCCTACAACCCACCCAGGTCCCCCCAGCACAGGACATTACTCACCATGCCCTTTTGACTCAGAGGATTCCCTCTGACTGGATAGCCCTTCCTCTCTCTCTCCTCTGCCTGAGAAACTCATACTCATCATTCAAAGCACATCACATATACCATGTCCTCTGAGAAGCTTTCTGGACTCCCCAGACAGAATTAATGGCACTATTCATTTTCTGACAATCATTAATGGAGCATCCACTCTGATTTTTAGAGATACAAAGATGAATAAGACAAGGGACCGTCAGTCTTGTGAGGACAAAAGTGTTATCTGATAAGTTACCATACACTGTTTATGCTTCTACCAAGAAGTTATGTCATTTAGCTAGAAAAACACAAGAACAGATGGCTTGATAGAAGAAAGGGAAATAAAACAGGCACTGACAAGTCAATTTGTCACAAATAATTTAACGCTAGTAAACGTTACAGCCAAGACTCAATTCCAGGTCTGTCAGAGTACAAGCTTAAGACAATGTTAAGAAGGTAGGCTCAGGAGTTATGCCACCTAGTTCAGATCCCAGCTGTACCACTTATTACTTTACAGAACATACTTAACTTTCCTAAGCTGCTTTTTACTCAGCTGTATAATGGGTATTATAATAGTGCCAATACCTCAAAGCATCGTTATATTAAATGAGGCAATGTACACACAATACAGGGCCATGTGTAAACATTCTATATAAATGTTAGCTGCTTTTATTACCATTAATAACTATTATGATATATATGATATATATATACTCCTATAACACAAACATCTTCTGTCATATTCTGTAACATAAATTATTTTGAACCTCAATTTCCTAGTTTGCAAAATGGGGAAACTAACTGCCTTACATATGTAATAAGTCTTGCATCATGCCAGGCACATAATAAATAAAAGAAAATATCTTTTCTCTACCCAAGTTAAATAAAGATACTTACATATACAAATTATCTCCACTTGGCTAATAATCAAGGGTTATGATAAACCTATGCAGTGGTTCTCAACCTTGGAACTTTAAAAAATTCTGATGCCTGCGTCCCATGTCCACAGATTCTGATTTAATAGATCTGGAAGTGCAGACATATTAAACATTCCCTAGGTGACCCTAATATGCAGACACAGTTGAGAACGAGGTCCTAAGTCTAAGATAGCAAAATAAGACATTAGGCAACAGGCTCAACATTTATGCACTCCAACAAAAAGCAATCAGTCATAAGCTGAACACGGTTATTTCTGTTTCTCCAGAAAGAGTAAGGAGGAGGTTATTTGATTTTCATGTTTTAAAAGATTTGAGCTTAACAGAGATTAACTTTGAAAAATATCTTAGGAAACAACTCAGGCATTTTCTTTTAAGCTTTAAAGAGTTATTTGGACTGAAAATAAACTTACTTTCCTCTCTTACAAATCTCTCCAGATTTTAACATGTTCACCGAAGAGGAGATTTTTAACAAGCAAATCTCTTCATTATGCTTTTCTCTTAAGGACTCACTGAGCTGGTTTTTCAGAGCTGAAAACTGTCATCACTTTGTCCAGGACAGTGTTAAAATCAGCTAAGGAATCTGTAAAACATGTCATGGAATCTGTAAAACATGTCCATGTCCAAGGCCACTGGACATTGGTACCCTAGTGTACCTTGGGCTCTTTTTTTTTCTTTTCTTAAAGCAGCTTTATTAAGAAGTAATTTAGACAAAAAACACAATCACTTAAGTTTATATTCAGTGAGTTTTCACAAATGTATGCACCTGTATACATGACAAATGAACAACTTCTACCACAATCCTTACAATGGCCATTATCCCAAAGTTTCCTTATGCCCCCATGTAGCCACTATTGGTCCCCCCAAACCACTCATCTTCTAAATTTCATTTAGATGGAATCATAAAGTATGAGTCTTTTGTGTCTAGATTCTTTCATTAGCATAATGCTTGAGATCCATCGATATCGCTGTACGTACCAGTAGTTTATTCCTCTCCATTGCTGAACAGTATTCCATTGAATGGATGGATAGCCCACAATTAGCTTATCCATTCACCAGTTGAAAGACGTATAGGTTGCTTCCAGTCTTGGCTATTAGGAATAAAGCAGCTATGAACAATCAAGTTCAAGTCTTTGTGTGAACATACATCTTCATTCCTCGTAAATAAACATCTAAGAAGGGACTGCCAGACCACCTGGTAAGTGTATATCTAACTTCATAAGAAACTGCCAACTGTTTTCCAAAGTGGCTGAAACGTTGCATTCTTACCAGCAATGTACACTGTACCAGCTCCTGTTTCACCACAGTTTCTCTGACACTTGGTATTATCAGTGTTTTTAATTGTAGCCATTCCAGAGGGTGTGTAGTGATAAGTAGTTTGGTTCATTGCAGCTTCACTTTGCATTTCCCTGACTAATAATGTTGAGTATCTTTCCATGTGCTTATTTGCAGTTCATACATCTTTTTTGATGAAGTGTTTCCAAACTGTTTTTTTCTACAAGTTGTTTGTCGTCTCCTGAGTTATTTTGCAAATATTCTTCCCAGTCTATATGGCTTGCCTTGTCATTTTCTTAACACCATCGTTACAAAAGAAAAGTTTAATTGAATGAAATTCAATTTATCATTTTTTCTTTTAAGCTTCATGTTTTTTAATGTGTTCTCTACAAAAAGCTTCCCCTAACCCCAGAACACAGATTTTCTCCTGTATTTTTCTCTAGAAGTTTCACAGTTTTACATTCACATCCAAATACATTTCGAGTTAATTTTTGTGTATGGTGAGGTAATAAGGGTAGAAGTTCATGTTTTGCATATGGATATCCAATTGTTAACAGCACTATTTTTGAAAACACTATCCTTTCCCCATTGAATTACCTTGCACTTTCGTCAAAAAGTATGTGTGGATCTTTTTCTGGATTCTTTTTTTTTCTGGATTTTGATGTATATTTCTATATTTATACCACACTGTCCTGATTACTGTAGCTTTATACCAGAACTCTGAAATCAGGTAGTTTAAATACTCCAACATTAGTCTTGTTTTTCAAAATTGTGTTGACTAAACTAGGTCTTCTGCATTTCCATTTAACTTTTAGAATCCCCTTGTCATTTTCTGTAAGAATGACTGCTGGAATTTTTATTGAGATTGCATTCAATTTATAGATCAATTTAGGAAAAACTGTCTCTTAACAATAATGATCAAAAAACATTATTTATTTCAATTTATTTAAGGCCTTTATTAAATTTATCCCTGGGAATTCCCTGACGGTCCAGTGGTTAGGACTCTGAGCTCTCATTGCCAAGGGCCCAGGTTTGATCCCTGGTTGGGGAACTAAGATCACACAAGCCACGCACCACGGCCAAAAAAAAAAAAAATTAATCCCTAAGTTTTCATATTTTTGATGTTATTACAAAAGGTATTATTTTGTAAATTTCAATCTCTAATTGTTTGTTGCTAGTATATAAAAATGCGATTAATTTTGCAAATCAACTCTGTAGCCTACCATCTTGCTAAATTCGCTTTTTAGTTCTAGCAGCTTTTTTGTAGATTCCTTAGGATTTTCTACATACAAGATAATATCTTCTGCAAATAAAGATTATTTGATATTGTTCCACATATCTGTTGCTGTGTTTTTGGTCTTGGTTTTTTTCTCTGTGCCTCGTTTTGGATAGTTTCTAATGTCATATTGTCAAGGTTGCTGATCTTTTCTTCTAAGTGTCCCTTCAGATACTATATTTTTCAATCTCCAGAAATTCTATGTTTCTCTTTCTCTTTTTTAAGAAAATATATTCTGCTTCTCTCTCATGTGCATGTTTTCCTTTGCCTTCTTGGATATATGTGGCATTTATACTAGCTATACCCGTGTCTGGTAATTCCAACATCTTGGTCACTTCTGGGTCTGTTCCTACTAACTGGCTTTGCTTTTAGGTATGAGTTATATTTTCCTGACTTTTTACATGCCTTGTAATTTTTGACTGGATGCTGGTCACTATGAATTTTACTTTTTGGTGTACTGGATTTTGTTGACTCCTTTGCACAATGCTGGGTTTTGTCCTGGAACTCAGTTAAGTTACTTGAAATCAGCTGGATGTTTTCAAAGTTTGCATTTTAACATTTGTTAGGGCAGTTCAGGGCAATCTAGAGCTGAACCCCTAATCTAGGGCTAATTTCGCCCCACAACTGAGGGGACACACTTTTGAGGCCTCTTCTCAATGCCTTGTGTATTACAGGGTCTTTCTGTTCTTGCTCGTTCGGGAACATGAACTATTCCCAGGCCTGTAATTTCCAAGACTTTTTCTGCCTACTCCTTTCTGATTGTTCTTTCTCTAATCTCAGGTAGTTTCTTCACATACATGTACAGATCAGTACTCTGTCAAAGATTCAAGGAGACCCTTCTGCAGATATCCAGAGCTCTGTCCTTTGTCTCTGAGTAGTTTACCTGTTCTCCATGGTCTCCCAAAACTCTGTGATCTCTTATCTTCTCTACTCAGTGAGACTTCCAGGCTTATTTGGGTTCCAACTCCTTGCACTGTGGCCTGGAAACTGCCTCTAGATAGCAAAGCTAGAACAATTAAGGGCTCACCGTGTTTGAGTTCCTTCTTTCTGGGACCATAGTCCACCAATGCTTGTTATCTAATGTCTGAAAACCATTATCTTTTATATTTTTTCCTGGATTCATTCCTAATTGTTTTAGGAGGGAGGGTAAATCTGATTACTGTTGCTCTATCTTAGCCAGAAGTGGAAGTCCACTATTCGTTGATGTAAGCTCCCCAGGTGATTCTAACGTGCAGTCAGTTTTGAAACCCAGTGAGTTAGTAGCTTTAACTTTCTTAACAGAAAATTTCCTTCAAGACAGCACACATTTCTTCTGAGCTGACTAGTCCTGATGACGTTTGTAAGCCTGTGTCCCAAAAGTGTCATATGATGGTTAGCTAATATATTCAGAGAAACTTTTCACCAAAAGAAATGCCAAACACCTACTCTGCAAAGAAACTGAGAAACCATATTCTTTGGAAGAAAGTTTCATATGGAGATACTTAAACTGGAATATCTGATATAAGATGCCACAAAAGAATGCTTTAAGGACTTCCCTGGTAGTCCAGTGGTTAAGAATCCGCCTTCCAGTGCAGGGGACGCAGGTTCGATCCCTGGTTGGAGAACTAAGATCCCACATGCCACAGGGCAACTAAGCCCACGTGATCTAGAGCCCACACGCCACAACTAGAGAGCCCACATGCCGCAACTACTGAGCCTGCACGCCACAACCAGAGAGCCCGTGTGCCACAACTACTGAGCCCACATGCTCTGGAGCCTGCACGCCACAACTAAAGAGAAGCCCGCGCACCACAACAAAGAGCCCGTGTGCCTCAATGAAAGATCCTGCACACCACAACGAATATCCTGCATACCACAACTAAGACCCGATGCAGCCAACGTGAATAAATATTTTTTAAAAAATGCTTCACAGCGTGGGAGTAGGAATAACATAATTTGGAAAGATCATCCTCTTCCTGAGTCATTCCAGAGAAAAACCTCTTTTCAAAATTTCTGCCTTATAGAAACCATTCATAAAAAGCACGTTCAACGGGAACAACATATAATCGTAAATAAAAATCAGTCCCAGGATTTTACCAGTGTGACTTCAAAAATCATGAACCTTGTAAACTAAATTAATTAAAATATACAGGCTAATACAGGCCAAACTTTACTTATAAGTAAAAAATAAATAAGATTCTCTTCAGTACCAGCAAATTTCATTTCTACGTACATAGAGGTTTCTTCCCATCCTTCCAGATATCCCTCTGAAACTTACCCTTTTCCAAGTAAGACCTTGGAGCCCACGGTGGGTCCTCTTCAGCATAAGGATCACTATACTCAACCACGGCTGCCTCTTCCTCTTCGTAATCTTCTGGAGGAGGAGGTGGTGGTGGGGACTCATCAAAGACTGGTTCTTCCACAGGTGGTGGTGGAGGTGGTGCATCTGAAACTAAAAATGTATCAAGCTGATAACAAAACTACACATTATGCAAAGTTCAGTGTTTCCTATCCAAGCTTCTATGTTCATGGAGTATAAACCTAGACTTGAAAATAATAATCTTTCAAAAAATAAGTAGGCAAGAGAAGTGTTCCCACCAACTCTACTGTTCCAAATCCCCAAGCTTGACTTTCTCCTCCCTTTGGGTTAGTGCTGATGGATGCTGAATAAAGTTTAGCCAAAATGATTACTACTTTTTACTTAAAATGTTCCAATTACTCAGTTAGCACTTTATAATACATTATTTCATTTAATCTTTACCTTGGGAGGTGGTGTTTTTAATCCTCATTTATGGATGTGTAAACTGGCTTTCCAAGATTAAGTACTCCAACAGTAAGTGGAAGAGCAGGAATTTGAACTCCAATGCCTCTTATCTTAAAAGCTACACTATTATGGAATGAGATCAGTTCAACAACTTTAAAGTCTTGTTTCATTATTCATTCAAAAGCATCAACTGAAAGCCTACCATGGCCAGCTACGATGCTCAGCACTGGGAATACAGCAGTGAGCAAAAGTCATGGAGACATGGACAACCAAACTTGCATTTACAATTAAGTGCAGTAAGTGCTTTAAGTCATCATGGAAAACAGAGCAGTAGACCACATCTCTTATGTGGGTCAGGAAAGGCTTCCTGGAACCTGAAGGATGAGTAAGAGTTAATGGCCCAGGGTGGGGGTAGATATTTCATGTCAGATGTAAAGGAAAATAACAAACACAAAGCAGGAGCCCTTCAAAGAGCTGAGCAAAGTTCAGTAGAAAGAGGCATGAGGAAGCTGGACAGCACTAAGCAGAAAGGGCCTTGTAACAGTTTGAACTCTATCCAAAGAGCAATGCGAAGCCAGAGAAGGGTTTAAGAAGATAACAGAATCACAGCTGCATTACTTAGCCCGGTATAACTGGTTCCAAATAATTCCAGACTTCTTCCAAACATCAAACTTAATATAGAGTAAATATCTGCTACCACAGAGTTATCTTCAAAATAATGTACTTGAAAGTTATAAAGATCATTCCAAAAGATAGGTATATATCTTTCCAAGGTGAGTGTTTTGAAGAGGACAACATTCATTTGAATGTGTAAGTCCTGCTATGCCTGTAAAATCAGCCACGGCTCACCTCATATACAAAGTTTCTTATTTTTATACATTTTGTAGGTGAGAAAATGTATATGACTATGGAAAGAAATGAGAAAAGATCATCCTAAAAGGTAAATATTGCACAATGTGGTAAATATTGGAGGTGCTCATTGGGGTACCTTCCAAAAAGCAGAGGTAAAATAGACTATTTTCAGAAATTAGCAAACAGAGATGCAAAGGCACCTGAAAGAGACTGAGCCCTCAGGCCAATAAGACTGGACTATAACCAGTTAAAATACAAGAAAGAAATGTGTCGATACAAAAGGAGCATTTAGTCAGCTATGGAAGCACACAAAAAAGGAGGGACTCAAAGTGCCTGCTCTGTGTCAGATGCTTTACTAAGTGCTGGAGAAATAGCCAGTGAAAAACAAGCAAACATCCCTGCTCTCATAGAGCTTACATTCTAGTATTGGCAATGCCCATTTCCAAAGGAGCAGGAGTCCTAAGCAACAGAATGCAAATATTTCTATCCCACGGTTGAGGCCATCCCTGTTATGAGATGCATGCATTAGGCTACATCAGCCTCATGACATTATCTCCTTCATTAGTGTAATTCCCCTAGTTCCGACTCCACACCCGTACAGCCTTATGATTGTGACATGGTTCCTATGTAGACTGCTCACAAGAAGAGAACTCATCTATCATACAGACTGTGTTCACTGCTTTAGCAATTCCTCACTAAATACAGATACAGGCCTCCTGCTCTGTAGACATCAGTCTCCTCAGCTTCCTTAATGCTTCTCTAGGAGCAAACTCGACCTGTCAATACAATTAGTTATCTGATCCTGCATGATTCAACACCAGACCACAGGCCAGCTTAAATTCACTGCCAATCTATGAGGCCTCATGGGAGACAGACTGACAATTTGGTCCCCTGGGACCCACCATGGCATGGCCATTTTTACACCTGGAATCACAGGATTGGAAGAAGATTCTCAGGCCGGCCACAAAACCCTAAAACTCCAGTGATAGACCACTAATTGTCTGAGCAACCCAGAGAAAAGTGTGGGATATCCAGTGATTAAAGAGCACCTCCTCAATTAGATGTGATCTTTCTTTTTACATGTGCCTTATTTTATATTTATTTGTCTTATCTTCACTACGAGATTTTAAGTTGTTTGAAAGTAGAGAATTTCATCGTAATCATTTTACCATCCACACTAGCTGCTCATACAATGACTGTTCATAATATTCAAATATCTGAAGTATCAGTGAATGAATGACTATTCAGCCAATCATATATAAATGACATTTTATGCCTAGAATCTGATCTACAGCATAAAGAAGACATAAACTTACTATTTTCTTGGACTCTGGCCACAAATCCCATTAAAGGTAACTGAGGAGTTACCTGTAGGATGGAGGGAGGAGGAGCAAGAGATACTGCAAAAACAAAAAGGTGCGGAGGGTAAGGGGTAAGGGCAAGTTACATTAAACGGAAAGGGTAACACAATAAAACAAACATATAAGGAGGGAAACCGCTATGCATAAACATTTTACAAGCTATCTTAAGGATCCTCTTTTGAGGGATAACTCATTAACACACAAAACAAAGTATTAGGGAAGTTTTAAAAACTTACAACAGGAAGCATTCATCATATACAGATCTATTCTTACATACAATGGCAAATTATCTTTTCATGTCAATAGCATGTCTTCTCAAAAAAAGAATTTCTTCAGATTACCATGAATAACTTGGTTTTCTGAATTTTACCTTGAAGGTTATAAGTTTAAATGTTCATCAACACAAGGGAAAAAACCATTACATGCCAACATCCTAATTTTATACTTTTCATTACTTCATTTAACAGGCAAAATTAATTGGTTTTCAGCCACTGATTAAACAAATATTCACTGACTTCCCACTAAGGTGCAAGCACTCTGCTAAGAGACCAACATCGAAACGGTTCTCTTCGAGTCAGGTCTGTGTCTTTACAATTTCCCACAGTCCCAATTCATGCCACCTACTCCAGGTACATTTTCTCCCTGAAGCTACAGAAAAATGCCAGCCTCATTCAAGTCATTCCTCTCCCCCCAAAGCTATCTTTCCCTTTTAAACACCTGGTACAGCGCCTAGCACTAGTGAGCCTTCAACAAACGTCTGACGTAGATAAATACATAAATAAGCCAGGTACATGCCAAACAACTTCCCAAGATTAACTCTACAGTTATGGTTTCCTTCGGAATGGGTATACAGTATGGTGTGCATCTTCTTATAAAGACAGAACATCTTTATTAGCTTCAAATCACAGTGAAGACTAATAAAACTAAAAAGATGAGTAAGAGTCACTGCCCTCAAAAAGATCACATACTAGTTAGGAATGGAAGACAAAATAATAACCCTAACCCAACAACATCTGTAGCACTTCCCTGCAGGTGGTGGTGGTGATGGGTAGTGGAAGAGGCACTGGTGATGGTGTGGTGTCATGGTGGTGACGGAGAGGGCGGTCAGGGTTTGAGTAGGGGTGGGGCTACCCAGAAGTAACCTCTGAGCAGGTGCTTGAAGAAAAGGAGTTCGACAAGCAGACAGGCGTCGAGAAAGACAAGCCGAGAACCAAGTGAGGCAAAGGTTCTGAGGTATAAAATAGCATGACCAGCTCACAGAACCAGAAATATTTCCATATGGTTGGCATAAGATGCCCCAGAGAGAAAGTACAAAACCTGGAAAGATGAGCAGGTAGATATGCAATAGGTAAGAATCTTATATGTTAGGTGAAAGAGCGCTTAGTGGGAACACCTTGGACTTAAAGTCACCTAGCATCAAATCCCTGATTTGCTATTTCGCTGCTATTGGAACGGCAAGTTATTTTTTGAGCTTAATCCATAAATGTGAAATGAAAGAGGTAATGCAACCTACTTTACAGACTAACTGCAAAGATTTAAAAAAAAAAAAACCATGTATGCAGAAAGTCTAACCCAGGGCCTGACACACAAAAATCAAGGCAATAGAAGTGGAAAGAAAACGAGAGAACTTAGTACAGTGTGGACAAAAAGAGTATTTGGTATCTGAGGATTCAGGAAGCATATGAAGGAGTGAAACAGCTCAAGATGGTCTTAGATTTTTATCCTTCCTACCTATGAAGGTAGTGGTGCCATTAACCACATTAACCTTGGTGGGTGTAGTACAGGGAATGAAATGGGCTGGTGAATAGAAAAGTCAGGGAGAAATAATGAGATGTACGAAAGTAACTTAAAACATAAATATGGAAGGCAACTGG
This sequence comes from Pseudorca crassidens, assembly GCF_039906515.1. Lineage (NCBI taxonomy): Eukaryota > Metazoa > Chordata > Mammalia > Artiodactyla > Delphinidae > Pseudorca > Pseudorca crassidens. The sequence goes on from NC_090301.1 coordinate 32,373,064, forward strand.
AAAGTCTGGGTTGAATCTGTGGGAAAAATCAAGAGGTACAGAGGTGGCAGTAATCAGTAAAGATAACGGTTGTGCCATGGGTAAGTGCAGGCAGAACATGTACTTATAATGGGCAGACAAGAGTTAAGCAGATAATCCTGAAGAATATCTCAGATTTAAGGGACAGAGTCACATAGCCCTAGAAATTGGTACCTTTCTTTAAAAGATACCTTGTGGTTATGTTTTTCCCTGAAGTCATACTTCTTGGTAGTAAACCCTTAAGCTGTGTGTCTGTGTCCCACTCTCAGAGGCTTGGAACAATTGCTGATATGTTCACAACACCCTGTGTTCCCAAACTTGGGGTAAGAAGACACAATGAACAGAGAAGGCGACAGAAACAAAGTAGATAAAACTGAGAGACAGCAGCAGACAAGCAACTGCACTAGAAAAGTGGAATATAAGATGATGAAATGTCCCTCTTCTGTTAGCACCCATCCCAACCTCCCCTGTAACAGAAAAGCAGGAAATTTCCCACTTCAGTCATTGTTTCTCATCAAAAAAAAAAAAAAAAAGACCTTCTAGTACTCAGCTAAAAAAGAATGGTAAGGTACTTAACTTAGAACAGGGGTTTTGTAGGTAGGTTGAGTTTATTATTTTTTTAATGAATATATATATTTTTTTCTTTTCTTGTTTTGAAAGTGAAGGTCTGAAACTCTAGTGGTTTTTTTAAGAAGCCTAACAGCAGCCCAGGTAAAAACCAGTCCCAGCTCTTCCTTAAACAGAATTACATCGTAACAAAACAAGTTAGATTTTTTTCAAAGCCAATCCAACGCATGTTAAAAAATTCAGTTCCATATGGAGTTTACAAAGGTTGCCCCAAATTCTACTTTTTTTGCCCAGGGCAAACCTTTTACATCATGGTCCAAATTAATTTAGTTACCACAGCATTTTCTTTCTGGTCATGGAGATTTCATCAGAAAACCTGTGAACCAGAAGATCCTACTTTAGACTAGATTTATCTTCCTCAGAGTCGAACTGAAAATGAACTATTTTAGGAGAATTTAAGCAGGACTGTGATGTGACGAACTGTTTGCAATAATCAGTTCTAGTCTGAGGTATCTCATGAACAGGCAAGAGCAGAAAGTAACTATCAATTTGTTTCCACGCTATTTAGCTAAGATGATTCCTCACAAGACAAAACCCTTTCCCTATAATCACCGAAACGTCTCCAAACTTAGATTCAGTAATATTACGTTCAAACTACACAATAATGAAGTTAACGTGAAGAGAAAGGCTCAAGAAGAGACTGGAGTTTATAGAGAGATCTTAAGTAGAACTATAAGGACTATAGCTTACATTCACTCAGCAACACGGAGGTATACAAACTGTAAAAGGCTCTGCAAGCAAACCAAACTTAGAGGATGAGTCTGTGCTGATGAAATATACAGACTTCCTAAGTATGACCTTCCTGGTTATTTACAAAATCCTGGAGCATCTTCTTTGAGGTTAAAATGTACAAAGAGTTTTGAAGAAAAATTAGGCTTTTTTTTTTACTGCTTTATAAATACTCTAAGAAAATTAGACAAAATAACCACTCTAAATACTATTTCTAAAACCATTCAAGATATCACCTTTAGAGGCCATACATTTGACAGCCCATTCAAGTTTAGTTGCAAATATTTTACATTCCAGTGAGGGAAATAATTTAAGCAATTTATTTTTAAGAGTGAAATATTTTCTAAACATGGATAGTAACTTAGAACAAGGAGTATTTAAAAGTGAATCTAACTAATCATACTCAGTAAGGGAAGCTTTTTTGATGGAAAAGAATAGGGTTACCAAATAATTATCACTCCTGTAGTCTCAGAAGGGTTAAAAGAATTGGGCCATTTTTCTTATTCCTTTTCAAGTGAAAAAAAAACATCGTTTGACATTATGCCGAGAAAAAGTAGCAAATTAATCCACACAGTTTAAAAACATAACTTGTGTTTAATAATCGATGTAAAGGGTCTATTTGGTTTACTTGGTCATCTGAGAATATACTTAAACTTTTCGGGTTTTTCTAGCTTTTTTGTTCTCCCTAGAGTAAACATGCACTAACAAAAGCTAAAGATGCCTAAAATGAGGACTGGAAAACAGCTTCTTGATTGCTCTCTATACTTTGCTAAAGCCCCACCACACCTGTATTCTTCTGGAGATTTATGGTGATGCTGTAAGTTAGCTATCATTTAAAGAATATGCGTTATGGCTTTTCTTTTACAATATCACCAACCCAACATTGTTTTCTCACTGTGTCTTTTTAGTTGTTTTTTAATATCATTCAGGGAAGCCTGATATCTTCCCTGTGTAAAACACCATACTCATTCAGAAATTCCTCTTTCTCATATAACTATATACACTCACACTGCTTGGAACCAACATTCCACTTTATGAATTAGATTTTTTTAGTCTTTGTTGTAAGAAAATATGAGTAGTAGGGGGCTTCCCTGGTGGCACAGTGGTTGGGAGTCTGCCTGCCAATGAGGGGGGCGCGGGTTCGGGCCCTGGTCCGGGAGGATCCCACATGCCGCGGAGCGGCTGGGCTCGTGCGCCACAGCTGCCGAGCCTGTGCTCTGGAGCCCGTGGGCCACAACTACTGGGCCTGTGCGCCTGGAGCCCATTCTCTGCAGCGAGGGGGGCCACCGCGGTCAGAGGCCCGCGCACCGCAACAGGGAGTGGCCCCCACTCCCCGCAACTAGAGAAGGACCGCGCGCGGCGGCGAAGACCCAATGCAGCCAGGGATAAATAAAATAAATAAATTTTAAAAAAAGAAAATATAAGTAGTAAAATGTAAGATATCTTTTACCAAAGGCCTTAGTACTTAAACACCATATTACTGATTCCTTACTGTTAAGGACTGAATGTTTATATCTCCCCAAAATTCATATGAAATCCTAACCTCCAATGTGATGGTATTAGAAGGTGGGGCCTTTGGGAGGTGATTAGCTCATGAGGGTGGAGCCCAAATGAATGGAATTAGTGCCCTTATAAAAGAACTCCAGAGACCGAATTAAACTTAAAAGCTTTTGCACAGCAAAGGAAACCATAAACAAAACAAAAAGACAACCTACTAAGTGGGAGAAAATATTTGCAAATGACATGACCAATAAGGAATTAATATCCAACACATATAAACAGCTCATACAACTCGACATCAAAAAAACAACCCGATTAAAAAATGGACAGAAGAACTGAAAGGACATTTTTCGAAAGAGGAAATGAAGATGGCCAACAGACACATGAAATGATGCTCAACATCACTAATCATCAGGGAAATAAAAGTCAAAACCACAATGAGATATCACCTCACACCTGTCAGAATGGCTGTCATCAAAAAGAACACAAATAACAAATGCTGGTGAGCATGTGGAGAAAAGGGGACCCTTGCACACTGTTGGTGGGGATGTATATTGGTGCAGCCACTGTGGAAAACAGTACTGAGATTTCTCAAAAAACTAAAAACAGAACCACCATATGACCCAGCAATTCCACTCATGGGTATATATCTGAAAAACCCCCCAACAATTTGAAAAGATACATGCACCCCAATGTTCACAGCAGCATTATTTACAATTGCCAAGATATGGAAACAACCTAAGTGTTCATCAACAGATGAATGGATTAAGAGGATGTACACACACACACTGTAATACTACTCAGTCATAAAAAAGAACAAAATGGATTTGCAGCAACATGGATGTACTTGGAGGGCATGATGTTAAGTGAAATAAGTCACACAGAGAAAGACAAATACTGTATGATATCACTTATATGTGGAACCTAAAAAATACAACAAACTAGTGAATATAACAAAAAAGAAGCAGGCTCACAGTATACGTATAGAGAACAAACTAGTGGTTACCAGTGAAGGGGGGGCAATATGGGGCAGGGGGGAGTAGGAGGTATAAACTATTGGGTGAAAGACAGGCTCAAGGATGCACAATATTATGCAACATGGGGAATAGAGCCAATATTTTGTAATAATTGTAAAATGGAAAGTAACCTTTAAAAATTATATTTAAAATTTTTTTAAAAGGCATTGCCAAACAAACAAACAAACCATGGAGAGTTTTCTCTCTTTTTCCACCATGTGAGGATACAACAAGACAGCAGTCTACAACCTCAGGAGGGTCCTCACCAGAACTCAGCCATGCTGGCATGCTGATCTCTGACTTTCAGCCTCCAGAACTGTGAGAAATAAATCTCTACTGTTTATAAGCTACCCAGTCTATGGTACTTTGTTATAGCAGCCCAAACTAAGACACTTACCAAACTAGGTTAATGTATGTAAATGTACATGTACAAATACATATGCATATTCTTCTTTACCACCAAGGTGCTTCATGTTTATATTGAAAGTAAAGACTGTTAAAACTTGTGATTAGCCCTATTTGTTTCAATGACACTCCTTGCTGATGACAAGATGAATGATAAACTAGTATTCCTATTTCTTTGGCTGGATTAGATTAAGAAACAATGAGAACCAAATAGGATTCATTTTATGTTCTAAATGAAGTGTTCCTTTCATTAACTTGCTTCTGAAATAATCTCATTAGAAAACAATTATTGTGCTCTTAGGACTTGGCACTACGCAGCGGGTGCTCCTTATTTTAATTCCTATGTTATAACGTCATTTCAAACTCAAACCAAATATAGTAGCAGTGCTGTTAGATTTACAGCTCACAGAAAACCTCACTGAATTTACAGTCACATGAATCCCAGCCTGTCAGCTCACTTCCTCAGAAGCACAAATCCATGTCAAGCCTCCAGCTGCAAAAAATATGCTCATAAAACACAAATCTGGGATCACTGTTAAACCAGGGAATTAGCTACTTGAGAAAGCACAACAAATTTTCTCATTTTAAATATGAAAAAACAAGGACCACTGTAAGACCAGTGGTAATAATACAAGAGACTTACATAATAATCTAATGCAAATAAAATGAAAGTGCATCTAACAGCCTTCGAATACTGGCTTACAAAGCATTAAGAGTGTTGCAAGAAGAACTTTTCAAAGAACATAATTTAGTTAAAATTTTTTTTTAGTTTAGAAAAAAGCACTCTGATTATTCAACTGAGTTGTAGCCAGCCTCTTTAAACAGTTACCAAATCCCCGGAGAAGAAAGGCAGAACTTAATTGAGAGAAGTACATGAAAACAAACTAACTAAATTGCCTCACACATTATGCTGAAGGCTCAACAATGGAATATTACTCAGCCATAAAAAGAAATGAAATTGAGCTATTTGTAATGAGGTGGATGGACCTAGAGTCTGTCATACAGAGTGAAGTAAGTCAGAAAGAGAAAGACAAAAAAAGAGGAGGATCAAATTTCTTCTGCAAGATTTCAAAGGATATAACAAGGTTTCACCAAAAGGTAGACAGATTTCAGCTCCATACAATTCAGGGCTCATCCAAGATGGAATGGGCTGTCCCCTAATATTACAGGTGATCACACATGGGCTTACTGGCCTCTTGGCAAAAATCCAGAAAAACACAGTAAGTTCACGTAACATGTCCACAGTAGTCACAGAGTATAATATCTGCTCTTACCCTCTCTGGGGAAGAAGCAAAACAAATGATTATGTTTAGTATTAAATATGTGCCAGATTAGTTCTTCTGTATGCATGATGCAGCTGAAAGGTGACTGTTATATCTGGATCAATCTGTCCAAGTCCCAGTTTTTCCATTATAGGTTTGGTAGGAGAATTGAAAAAGATAGTATAACTAACTGCCCACCATAAAGCAGCTTCAAAAATGTCATTTCCCTTTTCCTTTGCCACTTATAAACTCTGTTCATGTATGCTCAACTTTCATTATTTGCTATTCATAGAGCAAGGGTATCTGATTAAATAAGAAGGAAATACTGTTCAGCAAATATTATTTTAAAAAACAAATAATCACTAACACATTAAAAAAGATTCCGTTCAAAAAAATTAAGTTTGGGGCTTCCCTGGTGGTGCAGTGGTTGAGAGTCTACCTGCCAATGCAGGGGACACGGGTTCGAGCCCTGGTCTGGGAGGATCCCATGTGCCACGGAGCAACTAGGCCCGTGAGCCACAACTACTGAGCCTGCGCGTCTGGAGCCTGTGCTCTGCAACAAGAGAGGCCGCGACAGTGAGAGGACCGCGCACCGTGATGAAGAGTGGCCCCCGCTTGCCGCAACTAGAGAAAGCCCTCACACAGAAACGAAGACCCAACACAGCCAAAATTAAATAAATAAATAAATAAATTTAAAACTGTTAAAAAAAAATTAAGTTCTGCAACTTTATATGAAACCATGTCGATTTTTAAAAAGAGAACTGGAAAATACAGTATTAGCAACCTTGTATTCATTCTTCCACTCATTCAACAAATAGTACTAACCACCTACCATGTACTAGTCATTCGCAATTAAAGGTTTTTTTCTGTGTAATTGAAGATTTTTAATTAGATATATTCCACAGACTGCAAAAGAAAATCTAACCTGGGTTCTGGCTATAAAAAGGTCCTCCGTTCATCTGATTCTGAAGGCTTGTTTGTGAAGTTATGGAAGGAGGGCGCCTGTAGGGCAAAGAGCCCCCTATTGTTGGGGGAGTATGGCGAGTGGCAGGTCTATTCATGCTGTAGAACTGAACAGGATGACCTGGAAAAGGGACAGAACATAAATTTGTCACTAAAAGAAAATTATCTCAGACAATGAAATACTTTAGGTACAATGCCTGAATCTTAATAAGATTATTAAAAATAACAATATTTAGCTAATTTAATTGCCATCTGACAAATATTAATGCAAGGTGACAGTTATTTCTCAGTTAACAGTATATCCAAGTGCAAAAGCAGCAAAGTAGGTAAATAAAATTATGATTAGGTTTGGAAAAGCTATATCTAAATAGATTACTAATTAATATTATGATTTTATTAAATTAGTAATTTGATAGGGTTTCAAAATCATCACAATTAAAATTTATGGGGGGCTTCCCTGGTGGCACAGTGGTTAAGAATCCTCCTGCCAATGCAGGGGACAGGGGTTCAAGCCCTGGTCCAGGAAGATCCCACATACATGCCGTGGAGCAACTAAGCCCATGAGCCACAACTACTGAGCCTGTGCTCTAGAGCCCGCGAGCCACAACTACTGAGCCCACATGCCACAACTACTGAAGCCCGCATGCCTAGAGCCCGTGGCTCTGCAACAAGAGAAGCCACGACAATGAGAAGCCCATGCACTGCAACGTAGAGCAGCCCCCGCTTGCTGCAACTAGAGAAAGCCCACGCACAGCAACGAAGACCGAACACAGTCAAAAATAAAAACAAATTTGAAAAAGAAAATAATAAAATAAAATAAAATTTATTGCTCACTTCCTCCAAAAAAACACCAGCAATTAAACACTGAAAACTAAACAAGATGAGAAAAACGTTTAGAAAAGAAAAAGAAAAAATGTTTGACACACAGTTTTATTCCAAAATAATAATAATAGTAATAAATTTAAGGTAGCAAGCCAATTTGTTTAAAGGAAATAATAAAATATTTCAGCAAAAGGTCAAGTGACATAATTCCAAATCACATTTTTCAATCAAAAATATCCTTCTCTAAACTTAGATTATTTTGTCTTAAAATTAGAGTTTAACAAATTTACAATTATGAAAAAAAGCTAAGACACAAAAAGTGTTGTCAAAAATATCTAATTTTTAGTATGATCCTGAACGTGTTCATATTTATCAGCAATTTCATACATTTTGCTCTCTGAGAGCACTTCCACAACTAAGGCTAACAGAAGACACTCTTTCCTAATCCATCCAATTGCCTAGTTCAATCCAGTTCCTAAATTTTATCTTGACTCCAATTCTGCTTAAAATCATTAGCTAAGGGCCTACTGTACAGACAGACCAAGTACTAGAGCACCCATGAGAGAGCAGGCAAGAAAAGAGAAGGGGGAGGAATGGGGGAAGGGGAAGAGTGAGGGAGAGAAGAGAAGGGAAGAGAAAGGTGAGCGGAAGAAAAGGAGGAGGGGAGGGGAAAGGAGAGGAGAAAGGACAAGGGAAGAAGGGAAGGGAAGAGGCGAAAAGAGAAAAACACAACAATTTTTCTTCTTTTCCATGATTGTAAAATGGTTTTACGTGACTAAAACTGATCTTCAGGAACTGTTAAATTATCAAACTTGGATTCATATGGATACTCATATAAAGAATATTACAGAAGCACTCAAGAGCTGCTATAGGATTTACTCTTCATACATACGACAGTATCAAAACCTAAAACTCAATTCTGTTGTATAAAAATCTTGAGTAGTCAAGCTCAAGCACAATCCACTGTCAATTTATACAGCCATGATAAAAATGTAAAAGCATGTAAACTAATAAGCTATTTTTTAGAAGGTATATTTTGTCATTTGAATCACACATTGCTGGCATTTTAGGCATTAGTCTGTAACACCCTAATACAAACCTAGAATAATCAAGTTAAAAACTCTGATATTTAACACCATTATGAATTTTATATAGTTAGATCCAGTCTAAAACCTCCCATGTTATAAGCCATCAGTGATCCAAAGACACTACATAATCAAGACTCTATTCAAACCATTAATGAAGCATTTATTTTGCTTTGAGCTGAAAAACAAAACTATAGTTTAATTACCATAGACCTAACTATAAAAACCTGAAACTAAAAACTTCTAGAAGAAAACAAGACAAAAATCTTTTGTGACCTTGTGTAAGATAAAGAGTTTGTAAACACAACACTAAAAGCACAATCCCCAAAAGAAAAAAGAAAAAAAAAAGAGCAATGAACGAGACCATCAAAATAAAGAACTTCTGCTCTTTAAAAGACACCATTAAGAGAATGAAAAAGTAAGTCACAAAATGGAAGAAAATATTTGCAAATCACACAATTAATAAAAGGCATATTCAGAATATAAAAGGACTCAATAAGAAAACAAACAACCCAATTAAAAAGGTGTGTGAGGGGAAGCAAAAACATTTGAACAGACATTTCACCAAAGAAGATGGCAAATGAGTACATGAAAAGATGTTCTACATCATTATTCATTGGGGAAATGTCAATCAAAACCACATGAGAAACTATTATACACCTATGAGAATAGCTAAATTAAATATACATATATATATGTGTGTGTGTGTATATATGTATATAATGACAACACCATGTGCTAACAAGTACGCAGAGCAACTGGAAGTCTCACACACTGCTGGTGGGCATGCAAAATTGTACAAGCACTTTGGAAAACAATTATGCAATTTCTTACAAAGTTAAGCATTCACTTACCAGACAACCCAGCAATCCTACTCCCTAGGTGTTTACCCAAATGAAATGAAAGCCTATGCTCACACAAAAGTCTGTGTGTGAAGGTATCTGGCAGTTTTTTCACAATCACCCAAAACTGGAAATAAATCCAAATGTCCCTCAATTGGGAAAGGGATAAACAAACTCTGGTAAATCCATTCAATAGAACACTACTCAGTAATAAAAAGGAACAAAACATGTAATAATGCATAAATCTCAAATGCACTGTGCCAAAAAGCCAGACCCAAAAGGTTACGTTACATATGCTTCTATTTATGGTATTTTTACAAAGGCAAACTTTAGAAGAAAAAAAAAACAGATCAAGAGGTTGCCAGGGGCTAAGAATGAAATGAGTGAAATGGAAGGACTGCCTACAAAGGGGGCTTGGAGGAAATCTGGGGATGATAGGACTGTTCTATACCTTGACTGTAGCTGTGGTTATATCACTGTATACATTTGTCAAAACTCACATGAGTCCATACTAGAAAGGGTGAATTTTACTGTATATAAATTATATCTTAATAAAAAAGTATTTGGTGGGTGATTCAAAGATACTACATAAAAGAGATTATATTGATATAAGTTGTTAATAAGGCATTTACTTTGCTTTTTGTTAAAAAACTGTAATTATTCACTCATACAACAAATGTTGATTCAGTGCAGACTAGGAACCAGCACCTGTTATTAAATTGTAATTTAATTACTAAAATGTTAACTCTAGGTGAGGGTGATTTGTCCTTTCTGGGCCTACAACTGATTTCAAGGTGTATTCCTTACTCTACTGATGCAGGAGCATAACAAGATTTCTATATTTAACTAGCTAGAGTGGCCTAACAGAGTGGTATGTAGATCAAAGGACAGCTCATGTTTACATACACCCACTGCAGAAAGCTTTTCTTAAAAAGTGCTGTTACAGAAGCTATGCCATAAAACACCATCCAAAATGAATGGATTAACATGGATTTTTAAGATGTCTTTTAAAACACTTAAACACCTAGATACAGCAGCAGCACTGCACATATATTCTATGAAGTACCTTATTAACCAGCTAAGGTGATGTGTGTCCAAACACATACATTTTTATAGTAGATAAGAACTTGTTTACTAAACCAGCATCACTATTAACTTTGAAAATATACTTTGTAGCAATTGAGCCTTTTTCTCCTTAGCCATGAAAACAAACTTAGGTAGCAATTTTAAAACAGTAAAACACCAGTCAATCTTAAATTACAAACAAACTTGAAATCCTTAAAAAGCCCCCTAACTATGTGTTTCCAGTGCTGCTATAATAAGCAACAAATTCTGTTATAATAGACTTGTACTTTCAAACTGTTATATCAAATATTTCCTATAAAATATACCTTAAAACTACTGTCATACTTTTCTTTTTATTAATGACATAACCTGTAACAAAGAATACTTCTAATAACAACTTCTCAAAACTGTATAGAAGGGACTTCCCGGAGGTTCAGTGGTTAAGACTCTGTGCTCCCAATGCAGGAGGCATGGGTTCAATCCTTGATCAGGGAACTAAGATCCCACATGCCCAACGGCACAGCCAAAAAAAAAATAAAATAAAATAACTGTAGAGAAGACAGCTCCATACTAAATTTGCAAATCTCTAGTAAATAAAATTCAAGCAATAAAAAATGTGTATTTGTGCTATTCTACTAGAAAAATGAGAAACCTTACCCTGATTCCCTCAGGAAATTCTATTCTTCGGTCACATGCCATTTTCTAGTTAGCACATTATTCTTCAGATTTTTTTTTAATACAAACCACAAACAAACAAAAATCATAAAGCCAGAGTTCCAAGTAAGAGAAGAGCCAGACAACTGGATCTGCCTGCCAAAGAATAAACCAATACTCACCTGTAGGGGGAGTGGAAGAAACAACAGGGGGAGTTGGAGAAGTGAAGCCATCAGCAAGGGTCTGGGCACCCCCAGCGGCAGTGTCTGGGGCAGTGGAGGGAGGGACAGTAGCAGGAAGAGGGGCAGGGGCAGATGCAGAAGTAGCAGGAAGGGGAGGAGTACCAGCAGAGCCAGCAGGGGCTGAGGGGAAAGAGGAGTAAGAGGCAGCATTAATGAGGCAGTTCCATCAGGCAGGATTAGAAACGGCATTAGAGAACTTAATGTTAGCTACTCGGTGCTTATCAATAACCAAAGAATAGAAGAGAGTGTTAAAAAAAAAAGAATGAGCTTATTATGTTAAAGGATTATTAAGGTTTGCAGCAAATAATTCAAGATGCTAAGGGTAATGTACAGGATTTTAAATTCATTAAAAGCATTCCTTTTTACCTGATAGCCACTACTCTAGAAGAAAAGTGCTCCCTTTATATTGTTATTTTTAACATTCTGTAAATATTGATAGTATACAAAATGAAACACAACACACTACAAAATGACAGTATTCCATTTTGAAGTATACAAATCAGAAAATAAAAATATTTCAGACATAAATATCAGGTAAAAAAGAATTTAGAAAAATAACTCTTTTTCATGATTTTTAAAAAGGTATTATCTATTTGTTATTATAAGTAAGTTAAATATGTAATATTCTATCCTTACGTCTTTTCTGTCATGTTTTTAAAACTAAATTTTAACTTTGTGTCCTCAGATTAAACAAGTACATTTTTCTGTTTCAGACAAAAGAGGGTAGCATTTCAGTGACTATCAAGTTCTCAGAGTCCATGAGATTGAACTGTCAAAATTATATCTGCTCAATCCTTTGCTACCAATATGGTTCTCACACTGAGACCCCACTGTGCCCAAAGGCATGCACTGTCATAACACCAGCTGGAATTAAACACGTAACTCATTCCGGTGAAACCTCAACTCAAAGCACCAACTACGCCACAGCACCAAAGACACAAACCCAAATAACAGAGAAGTACGTGAACATAAACTCACAAATCATTTGGTTAAAAATAACAAACGCATAAAGATTTTTCAGCATTTACAGAGTCTTCGAGGGAAAAAAACCCTGATTATGAAGAAAGCCCAGTGTAATTAAATCAGAAATTGAATCCAAACTCAGCAAGCAAGGTGAAGATGAAGCACAATTCATGTTTTACCTGGAAAGACACTGGGAGGAGAAGGTGTAGGAACAGCAATGGGGACTCCCACACTCCCACTTCCACTGTTCTCCCGACTGCTGCTCCGACTACTAGGGTGGCTTCCTCCGCTACTCCCGCTGCTGCTAAAGAAACAGAAGCCACCAAAACATGAGTATTGATATACAGCAAGATACCGCCAGCATTTTCCAGAATTTTCTGAAATGAATACAGCTACAAAATGATAATTCAAAAGCCCTCCACTTAAAAGATGAATTTCTTAATAAAGTAAGGAAAAGAGCTGAGTTCAAGAAACTTGTTTTGGCTACCTTTTAATAAGCATGTATTAAAGAAACTGAGAAAGAAAAAAAATTCTCCATAAACATAGTGATAAATCATGGGGCTTGACACATAAAAATAATATTACTTTCTCTTATTCCAGTTTAATGGCTGTCTGAAGAAACCTCTTTTATAATAAAAACAGTTTTCCTAAACAAATTATTTGATTAATTTTATTTGTAATGATATCATGATATACTATCCCATATTTAATGTTTTATTGCATATAGTTTTTCATCTGTAAAGTTCCACCAAAAAACAACTTGAAATTTCCCACATCTGGTCAATTATTTTTTTCAGGTCAACAATAACTATTAATCTTGCAGAGAAATCTGCACTTTGAGATGACTGTTCTCTTTCAACTTCCTGGCTGCTCAAAGTTGCATCACAACATGAGAAGAGAGAGGTAGAATCAGATGAGGTTTGGGGGAGCAGAGTGAGGAAAAGAACTTAGTGCTTGGAAAATGAGAGAGATTTAACTGAAGTTATCTGAACAAATTATGGTACTATGACCATCACATTTTGCGCTGAGGTAGAGAAAATACCTGTAAGTTCGATTTCTTTGATTCACAGAAGCTGTCCTCACAGGGCTCTGCTGCGAGGGAGCCATAGTACGGGCTGGGCTAGGTACGTAATCATTTGGTACCACTGGAGGGCGCACTGGCTCCAGTGTGCGATAGGGGGAGTGCCGCCTACAAAAAGAAGAGCGTATGTATTGTGTGATTAGCAAGTTTCGGCACAATCAATTCAGAGCTGCCAGTAGTGAAATACAGTTTGTACTCGGAGGTAGTAGAACGTGTTTTAACAAAACCCAGCTACCAATTTCAGTCTTCCCTTAAGTATCACTTCTCCATTAGGGTTTTGATGCATATTGTTGTATTTTAGTCTCCAACTTCATTTCCCTCTGCTAATGCGATTTTGTTCATTCATTCTGAGAGCACGAAGATTCTACTACCAGATAAGCCAATGTTTCCCAGACTCTCTTCTTAGATGAGTTCAAATTATTTTAGTGCCATGTCAAATTCCCCCAACTGCACTGCATAAATGCACTAATTATCCTCCTCACCTCTCTCTCCCTAACCAAAAACTCAGACAGGGTAAATCAGTCTAGAACATGGCTCCACAACCCCCGCACTGATGATCAATAGCAACCCTAACAAGTCACTTCCCTTTCTATAAGGTACAGAAATAAAACCATGTCCACACACAGAAATATATAATTTAATCTCATCTCCTTCCATTCTCACTTCACATCCTCCTTCAGCTTTCACCTTGATTGCCCTTACCTCTTACCCTCTTCACAGTTCAACATTTAAAAGGGAGAGAAGGAAAAAAAGATCACCTAAGTCTTTCTACCTTATTTGAAGTACAAAACAGACTGGATTTATTAGCATATCTCCCTCTTTTTTTCAAAATTTCCTTTTAAAAGAAAAGAATGAGAAGAGCAAGAAAGGAAATATGATAGGAAATAGGATGCACACTGGAACACTAGTAATTATTGAGTTAGTTCTCATCTTTAAGTTTCCAAATAACTTTATGACAATGATAAATACTCAACTGACACGAAACTGATATTGTGTAGATGAGATTCTGGTCTTTAACTGGATCTCAAGATGTGAAAATTAAAGAGCTTTCTTTTCCTGAAATGATGTTGCTCACCTGACTTATGTATTTCGCAATAATTCACTTCCCAAAAAGCTCCCAAGGTTCCTTTAAATACTGTTCTCCTGGACCACTCGAGTTTTGGCTCATTGATTCTGGATGAGATTACTCTGCAATGACCCTGTCTACTACGCTCAAAATCTTCTTGCATAAACAAATATACACATTACTAAAAATAAATAACAGGCACTAGACAAGATATTGGGTCAAAGAAAGAAAAAGGAACGTTAGGACCTTGGATTTAAAATACAAAAAAGGGGCTTCCCTGGTGGTGCAGTGGTTAAGAATCTGTCTGCCAATGCAGGGGACACAGGTTCGAGCCCTGATCCGGGAAGATCCCACATGCCGCAGAGCAACTAAGCCCGTGCACCACAACTACTGAGCCCGCGTGCCACAGCTACTGAAGCCCACGCGCCTAGAGCCTGTGCACCGCACCAAGAGAAGCCACCGCAATGAGAAGCCCGCACACTGCAATGAAGAGTAGCCCCCGCTCGCTGCAACTAGAGAAAGCCCGCATGCAGCAACAAAGACCCAACACAGCCAAAAATAAATAATAAATTTATTTTAAAACATAAATAAAATAAAAGACAACAAAGTTCGGGCATCTCTGAAGTTATGATGTAAACATAAAACACCATAAAATACGAAACTGATTGATTTCCAATTTTTCCCAGACAATAAAAATGTTCTGTTTCATGCAAGAAAAAAAAAAAACCTTTGCTGAGAACCATACAATGAAGACAATGATAAAAAAAAAAAAAAGGTAAAAAACTAGGGGCAGAGGACAAAACACGGTAGCTGGGCAAAGACCGCGAAAAAGCCAGGCTGTGACCATCAAACGGCTAGTGGTGCCCAGCCACTCTGGTCTCCAAAGACACTGCAGAGCCCTTGCTAATACACAAGGAAAACAAATACTAGTGTATGAGTAAATCTTTAAAATTGGGGAGTAACAGAAAATTTTATTTTACTAGGGTTATCTTGCTAACAATCTTGATTCAAAACCTAATTAAAATCCATTAGATACTATACATGATAGAAATACAGACATTCCACAGGAAAATAAATATTTCCTCTTGACCTGATTCTCCACTCTTACCCTGTACAATTATAACCTACCACACATCATCTACATTCTACCCTGAAGTTTAAATCTTATTTAAGCTACTAGATCCTCTCCTCTCTAATCTAAGCAGAATTTTTTGTCTACCCCGAATAAAATCATCCTATTCCTGGTTGGAAATCATTTTTATTCTTTTGTTTCACACTCTCCTAACTATAATTCCTCCTCCAACATCATCTTTCTTTGCTTGATTAGGTTGCTAGGGTTTTTTGTTTGTTTCTTTTGTTTGGTTGGTTTTTTGTTTTTTGCTTTTTTTTTTTTTTTTTTTTTTTGGTGAGGGGGCCAAAAATCAAGATTGCCAATTAAAAACTTTTAAGCATATATCACAAAGCCAATGGTAGTCAAAGCATTTTGTCTTACACATTTAAAAAAAATCCAATTCATGGTACAGTGACTCTGAAAAGTTGACAAAGGACAAATTACCCCCTTTTACAGATGAAAAAACTGAACTGCTAAGAGGCTTACTATGCAACACGACACAGCAGGAGCAGAGCTGGACCACGATTTTAGTCATCTCACTTCTGGGTGATATTATGCCCACTTGATCATGATAAACCAAGTTTTTATACTAAGATGCTATAGAGGAAAAAAGTCAAGCTTTTCCATCAATTGACCATTTCTCCCAAAGTCAAATCCGAAGCCCAAGTCTGTAGACTGAATGAAAGCTCAGTATTCTCATAAAAACACAAGATATACAGACTTCTGTATTAGGCACAGTATTTTCTTCAGAAGACAAGTTTGAATAAGAAAAATCAACTATAATACAAAAGACTAAAAATTTTCTGAAAATAGGAATTAGAGTGTAATTTATAATAAGCCATGAACTCAGGTTAGGATTTACCTAAAATTTAAAATGCATTAGAAAAATAATTTCTAAACAAAATATTTTTAAAATATAAAGATGAAAAAAAAAAGTATAAAGATATTTCCCAGGTATAAAGTATAAAAGATGTTTTCCTTTTGGAAAAGTTACACACAAAAAAGATAACCCTAGGAAAAAAATGTTCTCTTTTCAAATATTTAAAAATAGTTTAAACATATATATTGTTTAGTTTCCACACAGCACTACATGAAATGGTTTTCAATTATTACTTAGTTTCATACTCACCCAAGTGTCCCTTTCCCTGACATAGGGGGACTGGGGGGTTTCTGAGTTGGAGGTGTTGTACGCGGGAGCCCACCCATCTTCATGTTCTGGGTACTCACCTAAAAAAATTTTGAGGAAAAATCAATTTAACCTGTATGCAGTGAAACAAAGTGGCACTTTCAGGAAATAACATTATGCTATTTAACAAAGGAGGGGAAGGTTTAAATAGGAAAAAAAATTAGAGGCCATGCATTTCATATGCAATTTCTACTCTACTATCATTCTACAGTTGTACTCAAAGGACTCTTCCTAACGTGAGATTTTCAAATGATTATAAAGTTGTATGCAAAGACTTTATTTGCCATTAGGCCATCACACCAACAGATCACTGGTTAGACTATAAGATACTACATTCAATTGAAATCAAATAGGATAACTATAAAAACTTTAGTTTTTATAAAGAGTAACTCAATCAGACAATAATGCCTTTATGCAATTCCTTGTTTTTTAGATAGTAAGTTTATCATAAAAAACAAAAGACATGTTTCCCCCCAAAAAAATGCAACTTTAGTTTTGATCCATTGTAAGTAGAGAATATAAAATAAAGTTATATCATATACAGAGAAAATTCCATTTTTTAAAATTGTGGATCAGCCTTACAATTCAGATTTCTTTAATGTTCTCTTATGAAGGAATCACCTACCTGAAAACTGCCAGAAGTTAAGGCATGTTCCTAAACATCTGAACCAGAAAGGTAGGGCTGAGGTATCCCATTCAACTGTGAGCGGTACAATGGCCACTGGCAATGTCCTAGTTCCAATGGGAATTAAACCCACTCAGACCCAAAATGAAGATTAATTTAGGCATAGGAAAGATGTAACATAGTCCTAAATCAGAGCTAAGCCGTGATTCCTCACTATTCTATCCCCAACTGAAAGTGCAAGTGTGGGACAGTTGGGTGATTTGGGAACCATGGATGTCACCAAAGGAGCAAGTCAGCACTTACACAGAAAGCCCTAGAAATCTGGGTACCTTAAAGAGTTAAGAGAAGTCATGCACAAATATAGATCAAATGCAATCTCAAGTTGTTTGAGATTACCAATTGGTTAGAGTTAATAATGTTTACCACATATGTTCATACCTGACCCTATTTTAAGCCCCTAATATTCTGGATTTCCAAACACTTCAAAACAGGATCTTAACTTTTCTAATAAGAATACATCCAGAGTATTCAAATTATACTTATGAAATGAAACTGCAAGACTTCTGAAATCAGAATACACTTGTAATTTTAAAATATAAATTTTAAGAAAACAAATCATAATTATATAGAGTATTGAGGCTGACAAAATTAACTCTGGCTTAAAGGGAATATTTAAAAATCCTAAAATACTACTTGTTATCTGAATAGGCAAGAAATAATATATCAAGAAACAAACTCTTCAAATGAATAGCCCAGTGAACAAGTTGTGTGTGATGTTAAAACAATCTTTAATGACAAATGATACCTTTGAAATATCAATATTTTTAAAGTTAAGCATTCATCTATAATCCTTTTTTTATTGCTTTTAAACAACAAATACAAAACAAACTGGTTATCAAGGAAGAATAAAGATTAACTTATCCTTGCTCTCCCCCTCATTAATAAGCAGAGGGTATAATTGTATCTTAAAATGAAAATGTCAGAAGTTTTAAAAAATTAATCCACATTTGGGGAAAATTTTAGGAGTAATATGACAAATAACGAATAGCTTTTAAAACTGTATATCTTAATTTATGATACCAGAAGATTTTTAAAAGTAGTAACCGAAGTCCTTTAAGCTCAACCTTAAACAACATAAAACCCAAAGTCACTTTAAGTGATGAAGGAGAAGTAGGTGAGCCAAACACTAAACTACATCAATTTGCTAGAAACAGGAAGGAAAAGGAGCAGGGACAGAAAAAGAGTAAAACAGAATTTTATTCTATACATGGAATAGCTAACATACTTGAAAACAGCTTTCCAACTTTGATTTGTTTAAGGTTTGGGTATATAAGGTGTTTTGATTAAATTGCAGTATCTTCTCTATAAGTCTTTTAATCTACCCAAAACATAAAATAAACAATCTATAAATTAAAATTTGGTGGACATTTCTATACATAAAACTTGATACATTTTATGATCTGTAGAATCGTCAAATGGTTCTATTTGTTTGGTTAATGGGGTTTGCATGAGTAACTTAATTCACTTAAGAAACCAAAGAGTCCCTGTGGAATGTCCAACTAATCTATTATTTTATACTTCACTGATGCTGTGCTACCTCTGTATTAAGCTAGAAGAGTATTCAATATTTCTTCAAGGTAGCTTTCCTTGTGAAAAATGTTTCTACGCTAAGTAAAACAATGAATATGCTATACAGAATATACATACTGCCATCTAATTTGAGGAAAAGGGAAAAGAACAGGAATAATTGCCAAACAAAACTTATTATAATATAGAGCTCACCTATGATAAAAGTTAATAAACTGTATTTCACACCTAAAATAATTTGGTAAAAAATTACTTACTGGATACTCATCATGGTTCTAAAAACTACTTTGAGGGAAGTTACAGGGGGACACAACGCTTCCTGAAAAGGAGCAAAACACATGACTGAATTGTGAGTGTGGTGAAGGGGAACTTAACTAGAGAGAGAGGACATACCACAAACTCAGGATAAAGCAACACTGCACCCACTCCATAACAGCAATTCCACTTGAAGCTTTAGAAAATGTAATACACACAGGCAAAACTATCATCTGGCACATGAACGTGTAGTTGGCGGTCCTGAATCATGAACAGAAGTGCTCGTGATACTTTTCAAAGTTTTACTTGGGAACTGGAATGAAACTTTGATGGCTGATTCCAACAATATTTCAATTAATGTGGGTATTTTCTGATGCCACAAAGGAAAAGTCATCATTGAGAGCTGAGTGAAGCAGGTGTTAGCCACATGGAGAAAGAGCAGGAAAGGTCCCTTTTTTTTCCCTGCCAGAATGAAACTCTCAGAACAGAAGAAATACTTCATTTAGGTGATGAAAGTTAATGCATGATCACAACTCAAATAGTTTCCCACTGGCCTGGATGAAGAAATGCAGATAATACCGAGAGTAAGAGCAATTCCTTTATGACCAGAGTGGTCTGCTCTCCCAGACTCTGGAGATCACTACAACTAGAACCAACCATCAGGCCAATTATTATACCTTACTACTGCTTCTAAAGTGCTCCTATCTTTCCTGCTCTATCCTTTTTTGGTAAATGCAATACCCTCCTTGAACCCTGATATATATATAGTATCATGTATTTCATATATAACACTCATTACAAATCTTAGTGATTTCCAGTACCCTGTGAACTCCAGTATTTTTTATAAAGCTGGCCAGCCAGGTATCTCTAGTTCAGAGCACATCACCTCTGCTATGAAGAAATCTCCCACGAAAAGATGACCTGTTGCAACTTAACAGTGACAGACACATTCTAAAATGATATCTGTGGTATATCCCTCATTTGAACTACCTACCACCAGACTACTAGACACAAGGGTAAAAGAATATGAAAAATAAAAGAAGACAAAGGTCTGTAAAATGATTTCTCTGCTTTTAAGGAACTTATTTTAGAACTAAGACCCACATGTTTAAAACAAAAAGTAGTATCTACAAATTATATCGAAATCTCCAAAAAAGAAATATCAATGCAAGACAAAATGGCTACAGAAGGTTTCATAGAGAAAAATCTGAGCTGGAGTGTTAACAAGTCTTAAAAAGAGCAAGATTTAAATATACTAAGAGAAGAGGAGTAGTATGTATAGGTTGTGTCTGGATGTGGCGTAGTGAGAATGGGCAGCAGCTGTGGTCAAGCATCTCTAGGCTTTCGTTCAATGCCCAGTATCGTTCCCCATTAGTTCCATCCAGTGCATAATTTTCTGGCTTCCTAGAGATCTTTATCCCTCTCCTCAGAGGATATATGTTCCTACTTCAATTCTCAGAGCCAGCAGGAAAAGAACCAGGAGATCCTCTGAAGGAGATCAAAGCTGAAATCAGGAATTCGAGTATGACTTCAGGAGAGATGTAAAATTTTTAGTAAGAGAGTTAGAAAGACAAAAAGCCTAAGGTGCCAAGAGTCCTAAAATAATCTAATACAGAGATAAGGGAATAAGAGATTAGGATTAAGGGGGGAAGAACAAATAAAGTAAGAAGAAGAAAAGAGGAATAAAGATGGACAAACTTCTGCTTGATTCTGAAAACAGTTTCTAACAACTGGCTTTTGACAAGATAGAATTGGTGGCTCAAGTCTGGAACTGATAGGCAAACCCAGATGAGTCTTCCAAAAGTTGCTGTTATTGTGGAGTTTTTCTCCCAAGTGTTGTATCGAATAAATGCTTAACAATGAACCCTCAGCTGTACCCGAGAGCTAGAAATGTGAGAGGCAATTTATCATCCTTCTGTACTGTAGGCAATGACACACAAGGTCACATGCAAAGTGAAAAGGTTAGCCCATTTTTTACATAAAGTTATGGATCTTCAAGATCCCAAGCAAAATTTTCAGAAGTGTTGTATTCTTAATGTGTTAACTGTAAAAGAAACTCCTAACCCCTCCTCATTAATTATTAAGAATCTGCTTGTACAATGTTCATCTGAAATAAATACTACAAAAACAGATCAGAAGTCTTTATTTTTTTTGCATTAAAGTAAATACACTTATTTTAAAAGTACTTAAGCTTAGCTTCATTAGTGACAACTTTCAACAGAAATATCTGTTTCAAACACATCAGTAACAAGGTCTTAAAACTCTTTTATTAAAATAAAGAGTGGGGAAAGGGTACCCCAGTGCAAGGTACATTCCACTTTTATATGGCCTCAGGTACATATTAAAACCCCTCCAATATGGCATGCTATCCATCGGCTTTTTATACCTTTTTCTTTAAAAATATCACCACGTTGTTTTCAAAGGTCTTATGAATTAAACTCTACAACTTCTCATTCGACTGAAAAAAGTTAACCCAAATTTTAGATGAAAAGAACCATTAAACACAACCAGGACATGCTGTATAAAAGGTTAAAAGTTCAACTTTTAAGCATGGAGGTCTCTTCTGAGTCAAATCCCATGTGTCTTGTCCCAAAGTATGATATTTGTTTAGAGTATATCTGAAAGGCATCAAGTCTGACAACAATGGGAGCAAAGACAGAGCTCATAATGAGCTGAGGAGGAAATCAAATATCAGGAGACTTCCAGGGCACCTGACATAATCCACAGGTCTACAAAAATCTCAGCTGGAAAACCAGTGGACTAGTTTACTATCTGTGGTCCCTTCCAACTTTAACATTTTTAAATTCTATTTTCTATCTTAATATACTCAATTATTCCATTAATCAACCTTCTAAAGCAATTCATTTTTTCCCATCAACATTAAAAAGAGTAACGATTTGCTATATGCTGAATATTTTTTCCACTCTATTTTGTTTTGGTTCACCCAAAATTATTAACTATGTGCCACAAGTTTATAGAGATGACAGACATACTCAGAAAGAAAGATAAGAAGAAAGAGACAGAGGACTGGCACATTCTAGCTTCTAGGATGACCTCACGGTACATACTTCTCACCCTGTCAACCCCATCCCAATATAGTAGAAACAACTACATAGAGCCACAGTACTAAGGAGTGGAGCTTTTTTGGTGCAAAGAGCAAAGATGTTAAGGAATCTTATCCAAGTGTGATGTTCCCTTATTAGATCTTTCTTTCTTGGAAGCTCTCATTTCCCACTCACTCTGGCCTCTCACACAGAACAGATCCTGAACCCAGAAAGATCAAGAAGGAATCCTGGTAGGGTTTGGAAGAAATGAGCTAGGGATAGTTCCTTAGGCAAGCTGGTCTAAACTTTAAGGGGAAAGAACTGGTCCATTTTTTTTTTTTGTCTTTCCTTTAGTTAATCTTTCTGTGCACTTCTATCACTTTGGAGGTTAATGTATCAATAGCCAAAATCTGAATACAGACTTTAAGGAAAAAAAGCCAAGGTAGCCACAAGGACAGCTTCTGGTCTAATTCTACCTATTTTATGCAAAGGAATCTCCTCACTCACCGAGACTGAGGGCTTGGAGTCAACACTCCAATATACTTTTATGTACACATGAAGTACATCTGCCTGGGCTCCTCCAGTCACATCTCTCTACCATGATCTGTTAACTTTCTGTGGCCGTGGTTAGTAGCTAGTTAATGATTCAGATCTCAGTCATCTTGTCTTCTTGTTATCACTTTCTACACTGAAGACATGGCAAACAACAGGGTATATGGTAAGAATACATATTTGAAAAGGAATTATAGAATTCAGCTAAGAAAAAAAGAACAAAAATGAAATGCATGATCGATTTGGTGACAATAATTTTAGTACCATTCTATCTGACAGGCTTCTTGATTATTCTTGAATGTCTTTTCCCATTTTTCCCTCCAAAATACTAAAATGTTACTGAAACAAGTAAGAAAAGGAAATATCTTTAATTCTTAACTTGTATTTTGTTAAACACTATCATGAGCTTTTGATGCTTTGCATATAATACTCGGCTTGAAAACCTCTTAAAGTGAGTTTATACTGAAATATTTATATAGCAATTTGAAAAGACTAATTTTGTTTTTTGCAAAATACATGATACTGCAACTTAAAAAACACCCAAAACACTGAATATTTTCCAATTTTCAATTTTTTTAAGAGTGATTAAGAGTCAAGAGATAATGACATAGTGGCCACAAGGTATATAATAAAGCACACCATTTATAGAATAAAAAGGCTATTACACAGGGGGAGAGTTAAATGAAGCACATTAGCAGCCCTCCAATCCAAAACAAAATTTCTACATTTACAAAAGTCCAGCTAATTTTATTTCATAATGACATTTTATGATAGGGTAACTTACATTTCAGTTTCACAAAATATACTGACATTGCAAAATAACCATTTAGTCAACAAATATTTACTAAGTGTCTAATGTGTGTCAAGCACTGTTCTAGGCACACAGGATAGGGCAATGAACAAAACAGTCAAAAACATCTGCCCTCATGGAACATGAAGACACACAAAGTTTCATGAAAAAAAAAATAAAAAAGAGTAACTATTTGTTGGTTTTAAAATAAGGCCAAGTGCCAAATATCTCTTCACTCCCCATATGTAATATTCTACATAAGAACAGAGAATGGAAATCCAGCCCTGGAATCTCTTACCTTAAATCTAAGCAACCACTTAATGCATAAATGGAGCAAATAAAAGAGGTAAGGGAAAAAAGCATTGAAAGGTTAGTTGGAACTTCAGGATGTGAAGAGAAAGGAAAAAAACAAAGAAAAAACAAGTTAAGCATTCAGCATTAAAAAATAATGTTTCAGTAGATCATAGAAAGAGTGGTTAAAGCAGAATGTGTCATGAACAGGAGTTTTGTGATGAAATTATATGACACTTTTATTTAAAAACAACTTTATTAAAGATTTCTTCAAATTAGTGACCCCTAAACACTAAAATGTACAAAAAATGAAAGGGACTACAGATTCCCTAAAGAACATTTACTTGAGGATTAAATAAGAATTGGGGGATCACCTTTTTAGTATATAAGTGGGGAAGTACAAATATGATGTTTTATATTCTAAGTGCCTTTTTATCATTAAATTCGTTCAGGATCCTAAAATTTTCTATTAGCAGTTGTTAGCCTCAAATAAATCTCAAAAGATTTTCCCAAGTTAGAATAAATTTCAGTTATTAATTATCCATCCAATTGTACATCCTATTTTAACATGCTCTAATTAGTACTGTAAACTAAATGCATTAGGTGTTCATTATAAAATTAAATATCAAATTTCAGATAATAGTGCTTATATCAAAATTGTAAGAAAGAAAAAGATTTTTTAAAAAAATTTACACCATACATATTCTTTTACCTAGATCTACATTAAAGTTACATTTAACCGATTTCTAGCCATACTTGTGTGAGGTATATTTTTTAAATTTAAATTTGCTTATATTAGACACAAATCAATTGCATGAACTGTACAGTTTCACTTATAGGCATATACGTATTTATTCAGCATCACATTTGAAAAGTCACTGTCTTTCAAATCACTGCTGAGATGCAAACTTTAAATAACCTAATCCTTAGCTGAAGCTCTGAATAGTTTCTTAAGAACGAACACCAATTTAAATGAAAGTTATATGCTCCTCAGTTGTGATTATGGTACTTTACATACACAGCAGGCACTTAAATACATTTTAAAAGATAGCCAAAATATATAATGACTATCTACTCAAAAGCAGTGGAAATACTAGTTCACATATTAGTTTTAGCTACATTATTCTCACCCAAAATGTTGAGATAAATTTGTTTTAGAAAAATTCAAAGTACGGGTTTGTTTATATATGTTCTTTCTGAAAACTAATGCCAAAAGTTTGTTGATATTTTTGAGATAAAGCAAATACTTTAATAACATACTGAATAATTTTTAATTAGTCATACTAAATCATTAAAAGATTAGAAATATAATACCACATTTATTTCCAGATCTATATGAGGTATTTTCATAACTGATTAAGCAAAACAATTCAGTCAAAGATGACTGTTTAAAACTTGACAACATAATACTAAGAAGAAAGAAGGATAACATAGTTATAGTGGTAAGAAATCTTCAGAACTACAAGTAGGCCAAGACTTGATCCTCTGGAAAGAAAAGATAAACGCTTAATTTTCTAAAGAGTTAGTTTCATTATGGGCTGTTGTTTTTAAGCTGGACAAAAATTATACTTACCTTTACTCCATGTCCAATATCATCTAGAATTGTATAGTCAATAGGTTTTCTAATATAACGAACTGGTCGTTCAAGGTTGGCTGGAGCAATAATCTTATGTGTCCTTGAAGTGTTTTTATTGGTAGTCAAAATACCAATTTCTCTTCTTGCAACTTTCTCTTTATGAATATCAACGGTCTACAAAATATAATATAAACACAACACAAAAATGTATAGCTCTTATATCCAGAAAAATAAAAATATAAATACTTAGAGGTTTAATATTATTATTCATATTCTTAACCACAATTGCTAACTTCTCCTTTTGGGACCAATACTGACTTTCTCCCTTTCTAGGCTAAAGCAAGGGATGGGAAACCATGGCTGGCAGACCAAATTTGGCCCACCACCTATTTTTTACAGCCCAAAAGCTAAGAGAGGTGTTTACATTTTTTTAATGGTTGAAAAAAGTCGAAAGAAAAATAGGTCTTGACATGTGAAAATTATATGGAATTCAAATTTCAGTTTCCATAACAAAGTTTTATTGGAACACAGTCATTCTACTTGCTTACATATTTTCACAATATAATGGCAGAGATGAGTAGTACTAACAGAGACCTTATGGCCTGCAAAGCATAAAATATTTATTAGCTGGCCCTTTACAGAAAAAGTTTGCCAACCTCTGGACTAAACATGCTAATTTTTCCCCTCTCCATTAAGACTTAACCTTATTAAGAAAGCCCCAGTGAAGGAATTCCCTGGTGGTCCACTGGTTAGGACTCCATGCTTTCACTGCTGAGGGCCTGGGTTCAATCCCTGGTTGGGGAACTAAGATCCCACAAGCCGTGCAGTGCAGCCAAAAAAAAAGAAAAATCTTCAAAAAAAAAGAAAGTCCCAGTGATTAATCTGGTTCTATTTAAAAATAACCTATTAGTATAAACTCTATTAGTGTTTAAATAATTTTTATTAAAAAAAGAGAGGCCTAAACTATAAATACAATGTTAAAATAAGAATCATTTTTTTACAGAGAAACTTGTTTACTGAGGCAATGCTGCTTATATTTTATCATAACAAAATGCTTGTAAAATATTTCATTATTTTATTTATTAAATGTTCAAAATAGGATATAATTTAGTACATAACAACAATGTGTTTTTACTCAGTTTTCTATTTGCTGAGAGAGGGCGAATTTAAGCACGGGTAATTAATACACTAAAGCAGCATTTTTCAAACTGCAAGGTGCAATTTAGTGAGATGTGAGCAGCAATTATTTTAAATGAAAAAGAACAGAAATATCAGACAACATACACATAGTAAGGTATTTTTTCTTAAAATGTTATGTATATAAATACATACATTAAATTGTGTACTGGATGAAATATAAAATATATTTTTAACTGTGAGTTGCAGTTTAAAAAGTTTGAAAAATACTTCACTAAAATTTTGTTCACATCTCTTGCCACCATTCCTGGCTCAAGCAGCAATTAACAGATACTTTTGCTATTTCCTCCCCAAACATACTTTAATTTACCCTGTCTAAAGAATAACCAGGTAGTAACACAGAAATGGAAATGAAAGATAACCATCATGACATTATTAAATACAACTTTAAGAAATCTGAACACTGATTATTTATCCTTCTAAACTACCTAAAGTGTGAAAGAAACCTGAAACAAATTTGAAGCCTCCCATTTCAACCAACAGATCTTAAAAGAAACAGAATCTGTAAGTTCATAACTAATAAATATCTAAATGAAGCAACAAATCGAATACCGGCCAAGGTAGTGACCTTATCATTTTAATTATTTCTTTTTAAGACAAAAATAGGTTTTGAACTTTTTCAGTGCATATTAGAAAAATTACAAAATTTGCTTTCCTTTTCAACTGTTTGAGGGAGCTATAACAGAAAAAAAAAGGTTGCACATTAGTGACAATATTGGAATTTACTTATTTTTAACTTCAGAGAAATGGAAATTAATCATATTTTACTTTTGAATAATTTTTAATGAGTCTTTCTGAATTACTAAAAATATGAGCTAGGGGCTTCCCTGGTGGCGCAGTGGTTGAGAGTCTGCCTGCCGATTCAGGGGACATGGGTTCGTGCCCCGGTCCAGGAAGATCCCACATGCTGAGGAGCGGCTGGGCCGGTGAGCCGTGGCCGCTGAGCCTGCGCGTCTGTAGCCTGTGCTCCGCGACGGGAGAGGCCACAACAGTGAGAGGCCCGCGTACCACAAAACAAAACAAACAAACAAACAAAAATGAGCTAGGAAGATTTCATACTTACCAATTATACTTCAAAATAACCAAAAAACCCCAAAATATGACACTTATTTTTTATATATAACTGGTCTTTGTTATACCAATAAAAGAAAATTTATTAGAGAATGTAATCCTCTTTCAACATTGTTTTCATTCTGCTTAGTTAGAAATATAATTATTCAGAAATGAAAACAAAAGAATGTAAACCTAATCAACAATAACAGAATTCTAAACTTAGGGCAAACTGGAACTTCAAATTTTCCTGCTAGAAATATTAATAAATCTCTGGAGAATGAAAAGAGGGGTAACTTTTCATTATTATTTGCACTAAGATACAGTTATATTTTATAACAAGCACATATTTTTAAATTATTTGAAAAAACTGAGACTTTTTTAAAAGCATTAGAACAATTAGATCATACCTGGGGATTGGGGGCACTTACATATTACTTATATATTTTCTTTATGTACACATAAACACACAGCCCAAACCTGTATAAGCCATTACAGTAAGCATAAAAGAAAGACCAACACAGCAAAAGAAACGATCACAGAACTTTTATATATAAGCCGAAATAAGGGATAGTTGCTACAATAGGGCATAAAATTAGGCTCTTAGCTTCGTAGAGAAGGCAAAGTATAAATAATGAGTTACAAGAAAACATACACCCCTTCACTGGAAAAGTGACCATGTGCCCAGCACTAAACTCTTAAAGGAACTGGTTGAAGGAATTATGAGAGAAATGTTCTTTTTTGCTTCTTACATTAATTCTCATTAAAACTGAAGGCATATTTTAAAACGTAATTCTTAACAGCATATGTCTATATGAAGCCAAAATAATCTAGTTTGCTTATACGTTTCTAGTTGTCTACTCTAAAAGAATACTAGAGCAGGGCTTCTCAACAGCAACACTACCAGCATTTTGGGCCAGATAATTCTTTGTTGTGGAAGGGCTGTCCTGAGCATTGTAGGTTGTAGTGAAGCCTCCCAGTTGGTATCTATAGCACTCCCCACCCCAAGCTGTAACAACCAAAAATATCTGACGTTGCCAATTGTTCCCTTGGGGGTAAAACTGCTCTGACAGAGAACCAGTGATGTAGAAGAAGGACTAATTCATTTGTCTCATACATTATTCACTCTCAAATGTCAACTGTTTCCAAACTTTGTACAAGAGTTGATTTATGATTAATGCCTCTAGTGACTGCCAAATATCAATATTTGATGTCATTAACTTCTAAAAATCATCTAAAATAATAAAAGTAATATATGGTTAAGAAAACCCAAAGGTATAATTTGTGAATTGCCATCCTAATACCACACTGAATTGAACTGTAGGAGTTCCCGTAGACAGAATCAAATATAACTTCAGAACATGGTTATGATTTTATCTTAAGTCTGAATAACAACTTTTAACGGAGAACAATAAATCTATTACATAAATAAGGAGGAGAAAGTTTGGTCCAGAAGATTCTGAAGTTTTCAGCAATTACCTAATTCACATTTTTCAAAGATTTCTCTGGTAGAAAATACAATCATTTTCAAATTAGACAGAGTAATGTAATGAATACCCTCCATATACTTAACATCCAGCTTCAACATTCATCAACTCACAGCCAATTGTCAGTTTTAAAAGAACTTTGGTAAGGCTCCTAAAACATATTTTTAAATATGGCTTGTATGTTTTCCCTAAATCAAACTCATAGCTTTCAGTAATCACCATTGCCTTTGCCTTCACAATATACTTTGATATTACAATGCTGAAATGAATTGTTAAATTTTGGAAGTACGAATTCAACACTGATAGCTAGTCAGAATTTTAATAATAAGAAAAGTATTTTCCACTTATCCTGGATTTCTAAAGTTACTAGTTATATGCCAATAAACTTACTCTCATTCAGAAGAGGCCTCAATAATAGCACTCACCTATGGCAAGTGGAAAATGTGTTTAACTAGCAAAGAAGACCAAAACTAATGCAAGTACACTGCTATTAATACTATTATTGTTTGCTACCTGTTAACCAAAAAACACACCAAGTAGTATTGCTGCAACTGTGCAAGAGTTAAATATCTTTTCTCCCACAGTTCCTTAACAATTTGTTTCTCCATCCTCTAACAGCTATTGCCAAGCTGGTGTCACATGCTGCAGGCTCCCCCCATGATATTTCAACCACGCAGTGCCAAACCCAGGCTCCTCTAGAATACCTCTCATGGCCTTGACTTTCAGCTCCTCTGCAAGCCTGAGGCCCCCTCCCACACCTCCATCATGGACCCAAGCACATGCTCAGGCCACAGCAGATGACAGGAAGGTATGTATAAAGTATTTTGCTTTAGGGTTATCCATGCATTGTCCCATTACCACAGATAATTGAAAGTAGACTGTACTGGATAGCACTACCTCAGTCAGCTGCCCATCAGTGTGGGAAAACATCCGCAGTCAAACAGTTACAGTGGGTTAACTCAACTAAGTTGGGTGTTTTAAAATGTGTCTCCATTTTTTTACATTAGTAAGTTAATGTTTCAAATAAGCATTTATTTATTTTAATCACAAATATGCTTTACACTATTCATCTTTCATAAAACAAATTAGTTATTCACAAACTGAATGGGTAATTTTCAGTTATTTATTTTCTATGAAATGATATAAACTTAATTAGGAACTGTATAAATCCTACTTTCTATACATAATTACACACTGATAACCATTAGTGGGATTTCCTAAATTTAAAATTGGTAATTTTTAAACAAATCTATATACATAAAGTTTTTTAAATTTATTATTTATTTTTGGCTGAGTTGGGTTTTTGTTGCTGCATGAGGGCTTTACCTAGTTGTGGCGAGCAGGGGCTACTCTTCATTGCAGTGCGCAGGCTTCTCATTGCGGTGGCTTCTCTTGTTGCGGAGCCCGGGCTCTAGGCACACGGGCTTCAGTAGTTGTGGCACGCAGGCTCAGTAGTTGTGGCTCACAGGCTCTAGAGTGCAGGCTCAGTAGTTGTGGCACACGGGCTTAGTTGCTCTGCGGCATGTGGGATCTTCCCGGACCAGGGCTCGAACCTGTGTCCCCTGCATTGGCAGGCGGATTCTTAACCACTGCACCACCGGGGAAGTCCTACATAAAGTTTTTTAAACAAAAAATTACCCTACATGATGAGTTCCTCAGGGTTTAGACCTTCCATTGCCTTTTAGTAGTCCCTAAACCCTTAAGAAGAATCACTTCCATTCCTATATTATTTTACAGTCATTCCTTTCTATCTCCTCTACTTGTTACATGCTAACTACTTCAACACCTGGCCCAGTAAGTTCTAGTTAGCTCTTGGGAGGGTGGGAGAGACACTGCTTTGTAAGTTCTTTATGTTGCCTTTTGCCCTCTCTTGATCTTCTTCTAAGCCATGTTGAACCGAATACTGACAGTATTGACTGTTTTTAGTAGTTAAGAGAAGAATTTTAATTTACAAGTTTATAAGAATTTTAGCTTGAATAATGTTCTGTAAATCTTTTTTTACCTTACCAGAAATGGACACAAAATCATGGACACAGTAAATAGCTATACTGACTTAACAGCAGCTCTGTGTGCCTTGCTTATACAAGTATTCAGTAAAAATTAAATGTCTGCTCTGACAACTACACATTCTTGAAAAATATTTAACATTAATTTAACTCTTACTCTCGGCTTGAAGATTAAAAATTTCATTTATCTTTTAAATAATATGCTTCCAAAGAATTGACAGGATAACAGCAACAAAGCGAGAGGTGGAATTTCTTTAAAATTTAACACCCTTAAAATACCTAAGGTAACCCACATCAGAACCTATCCTAACACTGTCTTACAGATACAGTGAGTGTGGTATAGATTAGTACACTACCTAATACTATATGGTCTTTTTAGTATAAAAAGTTTCTGATACTAAATATTCATAATCAACTCTATCTTGTTTTTCAAAACATTTGCCATTGGGAGAATGGGTTATTACTTTGTTTTGTTGAATTATTTCTTCCTGATACATAGTTGGTAGAGTCAGTGGAATTTCCATCCTCAGATTCAAAATGAAAGTAATCTGGAAATAGTTCAGTTACATCAGAGTGATAGAGGGTTGAAGTGAGTAGGGCGCAGACTGAGGTAAACAGCAGAGCCAGCAGAATAGAAAGAAGAAAAAAGCAAATATAAATCAAGTTCATTTGTGAGAATCTCACAATTGTGAGAATAAAAATTCAAAATGGAAGACAGCTCATAAAGCATCTAATCAGTCCTATCATTTTACAGGTGAGGAAACTGAAGTTCAAATAAGTCAAATATCACACAAGTCAGCAGAAGGACCAGAGTAAAATCTAGATCCCCCACCCTCTCCCTCCCAATACTCAGTGTTCATCTCTATTAAAATGGAGAAAAGAGCTAGAGCACTAGGAGGCTGAAAAGTGGTAAGTTTCCTACCTAGGAGATAGGAAAAAGATACTGATGAGGAAAGAAATTGAATACCTCAGATATCTAATATCTACTGGTCCTTAACCACTCTACCAGACAACCCTTAACAACAACTCTTGACACCTACCATTCCAATACACATGTGATCTCATCTTTGACCTGACTGAACCTCCATTTCTTTGCTTCCTCAACCCCACTTCTCTCCAAATTCTCCCAACCTAGTATTTTTGCTCCAAATGCAAAAATAAATATGACCTCAAGATATCTTGAGAACATTGTAACTCCCTCTAAAAGCATAATAATGTTTTTAATAAAGCATAATAATAATAAAATTTAAGTACCAAACATTTGAAAACCAGTATTTTGGAGCAAGAGCCTACAAACTATAGCCCACATGCCAAAACTGGCTTGTAGCCTGTTTTTATATGGTCCACAAGCTAAGAATGCTTTTTACATATTTAAACAGTTGCTTAAAAACATACAGCACAGGAATTTCTTTAAATTTAACACCCTGTGCTGTAATTACATAGAGCACCCTGTTTAAAAAATTTTATGTAGGACTTCCCCGGTGGTGCAGTGGTTAAGAATCCGCCTGCCAATGCAGGGGACACAGGTTCGAGCCCTGGTCCGGGAAGATCCCACATGCCGCAGAGCAACTAAGCCCGTGTGCCACAACTACTGAGCCTGCACTCTAGAGCCTGTGAGCCACAACTACTGAGCCTGCGTGCCACAACTACTGAAGCCCGTGTGCCTAGAGCCCGGGCTCCGCAACAAGAGAATTACAGCACAGGGTGCTGTATGTAATTACATACAGCACAGGAATTCGCTGTCAGTCCAGTGGTTAGGGCTCCACACTTCCACTGCAGGAGGCACGGGTTCGATCCCTGGGAACTAAGATCCCGGATGCCATGCAGCGTGGCCAAAACAACACAAAACAAAACATACAGCACAAAGAATCATAGGAGACTGAAACCCCATGTGGCCCACAAAGCCTAAAATATTGACTATCTAGCCCTTTACAAAAAAGTATGCCAATTCTTGCTTCAGAGTATTTACTGAGCATTTGCTTTACAAACAGAAAACATTTTCTCTTATACTATGGAATCATATTTCATTCTAAAGAGCATCAAAGAGCTTTGCTATTCAATTGACTTTTAAAATAAAGGACTCTACATACATTAAATGAAACTGAAAAAAGTTTCAATCCTTAAGGTAAATGCTAAAAGTACATAAATTTTTAAAAATTTACTCATTTCTTAGCTATAGCCTCTATCAGCCCATTTCTCCTACTCAACTCCTCATCCAACATACTTCAATATATTTCATATAAACTTAACAGCTGCTGTAGAGTTGCAGATCCCTTGCTTTTCCAAGTATTGCCCTCTAGACACTCAACTCCAAAGGAAGGAGGCTCAACATATTCTTGACAGCTCTGACTCAGGCCCCTGTTATTTCTGACCTACCAATCTCTATCCATTCATCTCTCCCATTTTTTACTTATTCCATTAGAACAGCTTTAAAAGATAGTATTAAGCCATATTAATTAAATATATAAGATTTGTATGATACTCAAAAAGAAAATGTTCTCATTAACTGAATACATATACTTACAACTTAGAGTAAACTTAATCGCCTTCCTCCTTAAGGCTGCTACACTTTTCTACCAAAGAACTACAGAATTCTAATCAGAATACAGATGATTGCTTTCATTGTCATTGTCCTACTGCCATTATCTACCCACACAATCTCACAAACTAATAAAAAGTTGTCCCTCCTTTTTAGGAACTCTAATATATTAATTTCTCTTCTGCATTTGCACTTTTCTTCTTAATTTCTTCTTTGAGTTCTTTGCCAAAATTTCAAACATGCGGAAATTTTAAGACTCTGAAGTATAAATTTCAAAATTCTACATCAGATTAGCAATATGTCAGCATCCCTTTTTCTATAAAAAACCAAGTTCATCTATTCCATCATTTAAAATGCCACTATTTCCTCTAGGAGGTCCTTTCAGAATAAAAATCTACCTCTTGCTCATTAAAATTCACCAATACTTTTTTTTTTTAGCTTAAGACACAGCAATACAACAAGCAATAAATTATATGATGTCTACAGAAGTTTATATGGAATGTGAAGAAACCGTTATAGGGGCAAATTCAGATTTAAGATTAAATAATATTAAATAACAAGAAATCCCTCTGAATGGTCTGATGGATTTAACAGAAATATAAGGTAGGGGGGACCTTCAAGATGGCACAGGAGTAAGATGTGGAGATCACCTTCCTCCCCACAAATACATCAAAAATACATCTACATGTGAAACAACAACTACAGAACATCTACTGAATGCTGGCAGAAGACCTTAGAATTCCCAAAAGGCAAGAAACTCCCCCACGTACCTGGGTAAAGCAAAAGAAAAACAGAAACAAAAGAATAGAGATGGGACCTGCACCTCTGGGAGGGAGCTGTGAAGGAGGAAATGTTTCCACACACTAGGAAGCCCCTTCACTGGTGGAGACAGGGGGTGGGTGGGGGAGAAACTTCGGAGCCACAGAGGAGAGCACAGCAACAGGGGTGTGGAGGGCAAAGCGGAGAGATTCCCGCAGAAAGGATTGGTGCCGACCAGCACTCACCAGCCTGAGAGGCTTCTCTGCTCACCCACCGGGGCTGTCTGGGAGCTGAGGCTCGGACTTCAGAGGTCAGATCCCAGGGAGAGGACTAGGATTGGTTGCGTGAACACAGCCTGAAGGGGGTTAGTGCACTACAGCTAGCCGGGAGGGAGTCCGGGAAAAAGTCTGCACCTGCCTGAGAGGCAAGAGACCATTGTTTCAGGGTGCATGGGGAGAGGGGATTCAGAGCACCGCCTAAACAAGCTACAACTATGGGTGCGAGCCACGGCTATCAGCTCGGACACTAGAGACGGACATTAAACGCTAAGGCTGCTGCTGCAGCCACCAAGAAGCCTGTGTGCAAGCACAGGTCACTATCCACACCTCCCCTACCAGGAGCCCGTGCAGCTTGCCACTGTCAGGGTCCCGTGATCCACGGACAATTTCCCTGGGAGAACCCAAGGTGTGGCTCGGATGTTGCAATGTCACCCCAGACTCTGCCACCAGAGGCTTGCCCCACATTCCGTACCCCTCCCTCCCCCGGGCCAGAGTGAGCCAGAGCCCCCACAGGCGGCCTACACACAGAGGCGGGTCGAAATCCAAAGCTGAACCCCAGAAGCTGTGCAAACAAAGAAGAGAAAGGGAAATTTCTCCAAGCAACCTCAGGAACAGCAGATTAAATATCCACAATCAACTCGATGTACCCTGCATCAGTGGAATACCTGAACAGACAACGAATCATCCCAAAATTGAGGAGGTGGACTTTGGGAGCAACCGTAGACTTGGGGTTTGCTTTTTGCATCTATTTGTTTCTGGTTTTATGATTATCTTAGTTTAGTATTTAGAGCTTATTATTTTTTTTAACATCTTTATTAGAGTATAATTGTTTTACAATGGTGTGTTAGCTTCTGCTTTATAACAAAGTGAATCAGTTATACATATACATATGTTCCCATATCTCTTCCCTCTTGCATCTCCCTCCCTCCCACCCTCCTTGTCCCACCTCTCTAGGTGGTCACAAAGCACCTAGCTGATCTCCCTGTGCCATGCAGCTGCTTCCCACTAGCTACCTATTTTACGTTTGGTAGTGTATATATGTCCATGCCTCTCTCTCGTTTTGTCACAGCTTACCCTTCACCCTCCCCATATCCTCAAGTCCATTCTCTAGTAGGTCTGTGTCTTTATTCCTGTCTTACCCCTAGGTTCTTCATGACATTTTTTTTTCTTAAATTCCATATATATGTGTTACCATATGGTATTTGACTTTCTCTTTCTGACTTACTTCATTCTGTATGGCAGACTCTAGGTCCATTCTCCTCATTACAAATAGCTCAATTTCGTTTCTTTTTATGGCTGAGTAATATTCCATTGTATATACGTGCCATTCATCCGATGATGGACACTTAGGTTGTTTCCATCTCCGGGCTATTGTAAATATAGAGCTGCAATGAACATTTTGGTACATGACTCTTTTTGAATTATAGTTTTCTCAGGATATATGCCCAGTAGCGGGATTGCTGGGTAATATGGTAGTTCTATTTGTAGTTTTTTAAGAAACCTCCATACTGTTCTCCACAGTGGCTGTAACAATTCACATTCCCACCAGCAGTGCAAGAGTGTTTCCCTTTTCTCCACACCCTCTCCAACATTTACTGTTTCTAGATTTTTTGATGATGGCCATTCTGACTGGTGTGAGATGACATCTCATTGTAGTTTTGATTTGCATTTCTCTAATGATTAATGATGCTGAGCATTCTTTCACGTGTTTGTTGGCAGTCTGTATAACTTCTTTGGAGAAATGTCTATTTACGTCTTCTGCCCATTTTTGGATTGGATTGTTTGTTTTTTTGATATTGAGCTGCATGAGCTGCTTGTATATTTTGGAGATTAATCCTTTGTCAGTTGGTTCATTTGCAAATATTTTCTCCCATTCTGAGGGCTGTCTTTTAGTCTTGTTTATGGTTTCCTTTGCTGTGCAAAAGCTTTGAAGTTTCATTAGGTCCCATTTGTTTATTTTTGTTTTTATTTCATTTTCTCTAGGAAGTGGGTCAAAAAGGATCTTGCTGTGATTTATGTCATAGAGTGCTCTGCCTATGTTTTCCTCTAAGAGTTTGATAGTTTCTGGCCTTACATTTAGGTCTTTAATCCATTTTGAGTTTATTTTTGTGTATGGTGTTAGGTAGTGATCTAATCTCATACTTTTACATGTACCTGTCCAGTTTTCCCAGCACCACTTATTGAAGAGGCTGTCCTTTCTCCACTGTACATTCCTGCCTCCTTTATCAAAGATAAGGTGACCATATGTGCGTGGGTTTAACTCTGGGCTTTCTATCCTGTTCCATGGATCTCTCTTTCTGTTTTTGTGCCAGTACCATACTGTCTTCATTACTGTAGCTTTGTAGTATAGTCTGAAGTCAGGGACCCTGATTCCTCCAGCTCCGTTTTTCATTCTCAAGATTGCTTTGGCTATTTGGGGTCTTTTGTGTTTCCATACAAATTGTGAAATTTTTTGTTCTAGTTCTGTGAAAAATGCCAGTGGTAGTTTGATAGGGATTGCATTGAATCTGTAGATTGCTTCTGGTAGTAGAGTCATTTTCACAATGTTGATTCTTCCAATCCACGAACATCATATATCTCTCCAACTATCTGTATCATCTTTAATCTCCTTCATCAGTGTCTTATAGTTTTCTGCATACAGGTCTTCTGTCTCCTTAGGTAGGTTTATTCCTAGATATTTTATTCTTTCTGTTGCAATGGTACATGGAAGTGTTTTCTTGATTTCGCTTTCAGATTTTTCATCATTAGTGTATAGGAATGCCAGAGATTTCTGTGCATTAATTTGGTATCCAGCTACTTTACCAAATTCATTAATTAGCTCTAGTAGTTTTCTGGTAGCATCTTTAGGATTCTCTATGTATAGTATCATATCATCTGCCAACAGTGACAGCTTTACTTCTTTTCCGATTTGGATTCCTTTTATTTCCTTTTCTTCTCTGATTGTTGTGGCTAAAACTTCCAAAACTATGTTGAATAAGAGTGATGAGAGTGGGCAACCTTGTCTTGTTCCTGATCATAGTTGAAATGGTTTCAGTTTTTCACCATTGAGGACAATGTTGGCTGTGGGCTTGTCATATATGGCCTTTATTATGTTGAGGAAAGTTCCCTCTATGCCTACTTTCTGCAGGGTTTTTATCATAAATGAGTGTGAATTTTGTTGAAAGCTTTCTCTGCATCTATTGAGATGATCATATGGTTTTTCTCCTTCAGTTTCTTAATATGGTGTATCACCTTGATTAATTTGCGTATATTGAAGAATCCTTGCATTCCTGGGATAAACCCCACTTGATCATGGTGTATGATCCTCTTAATGTGCTGTTGGATTCTGTTTGCTAGTACTTTCTTGAGGATTTTTGCATCTATGTTCATCAGTGATATTGGCCTGTAGTTTTCTTTCCTTGTGACATCCTTGTCTGGTTTTGGTATCAGGGTGATGGTGGCCTCATATATGAGTTTGGGAGTTTTCCTCCCTCTGCTATATTTTGGAAGAGTTTGAGAAGGATAGGTGTTATTAGCTCTTCTCTAAATGTTTGATAGAATTTGCCTGTGAAGCCAACCGGTCCTGGGCTTTGGTCTGTTGGAAGATTTTTAATCACAGTGTCAATTTCAGTGCGTGTGATTGGTCTGTTCATATTTTCTACTTCTTCCTGATTCAGACTTGGCTTGTTGTGCATTTCTCAGAATTTGCCCATTTCTTCCAGGTTGCCCATTTTATTGGCATAGAGTTGCTTGTAGTAATCTCTCATAATCTTTTGCATTTCTGCAGTGTCAGTTGTTACTTCTCCTTTTCCATTTCTCATTCTACTGATCTGAGTCTTCTCCCTTTTTTTGTGATGAGTCTGGCTAATTGTTTATCAATTTTGTTTACCTTCTCAAAGAACCAGCTGTTAGCTTTATTGATCTTTGCGATCGTTTCCTTCATTTTTTCTTCATTTATTTCTGATCTGATTTTTATGATTTCTTTCCTTCTGCTAACTTTGGGTTTTTTTTCTTTTTCTTTCTCTAATTGCTTTAGGTGTAAGGTTAGGTTGTTTACTTGAGATGTTTCCTGTTTCTTAAGGTAGGATTGTATTGCTATAAACTTCCCTCTTAGAACTGCTTTTGCTGCATCCCATAGGTTTTGGGTCGTCGTGTCTCCATTGTCATTTGTTTCTAGGTATTTTTTATTTCCTCTTTGATTTATTCAGTGTTCACTTCGCTATTAAGTAGTGTATTGTTTAGACTCCATGTGTTTGTATCTTTTACAGATATTGCCCTGTAATTGATATCTGGTCTCACAGCGTTGTGGTCGGAAAAGATACTTGATACAATTTCAATTTTCTTAAATTTACTAAGGCTTTATTTGTGACCCAAGATATGATCTATACTGGAGAATGTTCCATGAGCACTTAAGAAAAACGTGTACTCTGTTGTTTTTGGATGGAATGTCCTATAAATATCAATTAGGTCCATCTTGTTTAATGTATCATTTAAAGCTTGTGTTTCCTTATTTATTTCCATTTTGGATGATCGGTCCATTGGTGAAAGTGGGGTGTTAAAGTCCCCTACTATGAATGTGTTACTGTCGATTTCCCCTTTTATGGCTGTTAGTATTTGCCTTATGTATTGAGGTTCTCCTATGTTGGGTGTATAAGTATTTACAGTTGTTATATGTTCTTGGATTCATCCCTTGATCATTATGTAGTGTCCTTCTTTGTCTCTTGCAATAGTCTTTATTTTAAAGTCTGTTTTGTCTGATTAAGAATTTCTACTCTAGCTTTCTTTTGGTTTCCATTTGCATGGAATATCTTTTTCCATCCCCTTTAATTTCAGTCTGTATGTGTCTCTAGGTCTGAAGTGGGTGTCTTGTAGACAGCATATATATGGGTCTTATTTTTGTATCCATTCAGCCAATCTGTGTCTTTTGGTGCGAGCATTTAGTCCATTTACATTTAAGGTAATTATCGATATGTATGTTCCTATTCCCATTTTCTTAATTGTTTTGGGTTCGTTATTGTAGGCCTTTTCCTTCTCTTGTATTTCTTGACTACAGAAGTTCCTATAGCAGCTGTTGTAAAGCTGGTTTGGTGGTGCTGAATTCTCTCAGCTTTTGCTTGTCTGTAAAGGTTTTAATTTCTCCATCAAATCTGAATGAGATCCTTGCTGGGTAGAGTAATCTTGGTTGCAGGTTTTTCTCCTTCATCACCTTAAATATGTCCTGCCAGTCCCTTCTGGCTTGCAGAGTTTCTGCTGAAAGATCAGTTGTTAACCTTATGGGAATTCCCTTGTGTTTTATTTGTTGTTTTTCCCTTGCTGCTTTTAATATGTTTTCTTTGTGTTTAATTTTTGACAGCTTGATTAATATGTGTCTTGGTGTATTTCTCCTTGGATTTATCCTGTATGGGACTCTCTGTGCTTCCTGGACTTGAATGACTATTTCCTTTCCCATATTATGGAAGTTTTCAACTATAATCTCTTCAAATATTTTCTCAGTCCCCTTCTTTTTCTCTTCTTCTTCTGGAACCCCTATAATTCGAATGTTGGTGTGTTTAATGTTGTCCCAGAGGTCTCTGAGACTGTCCTCTGTTCTTTTCATTCCTTTTTCTTTATTCTGGTCTGCAGTAGCTATTTCCACTATTTTATCTTCCAGGTCACTTATCTGTTCTTCTGACTCAGTTATTCTGCTATTGATCCCTTCTAGAGCATTTTAAATTTCATTTATTGTGTTGTTCATCATTGTTTATTTCATCTTTAGTTCTTCTAGGTCCTTGTTAAATGTTTCTTGCATTTTGTCTATTCTATTTCCAAGGTTTTGGATCATCTTTACTATCATTATTGTGAATTCTTTTTCAGGTAGACTGCCTAATTCCTCTTCATTTGTTAAGTCTGGTGGGTTTTTCTCTTGCTCCTTCATCTGCTGTGTGTTTTTCTGTCTTCTCATTTTGCTTATCTTACTGTGTTTGGGGTCTCCTTTTTGCAGGCTGCAGGTTCATAGTTCCCGTTGTTTTTGGTATCTGTCCCCAGTGGCTAAGGTTGGTTCAGTGGGTTGTGTAGGCTTCCTGGTGGAGGGGACTAGTGCCTGCGTTGTGGTGGATGAGGCTGGATCTTGTCTTTCTGGTGGGCAGGTCCACGTCCGGTGGTGTGTTTTGGGGTGTCTGTGGACTTCTTATGATTTTGGGCAGCCTCTCTGCTAATGGGTGGGGTTGTGTTCCTGTCTTGCTAGTTGTTTGGCATAGGGTGTCCAGCACTGTAGCTTGCTGATCGTTGAGTGAAGCTGGGTGCTGGTGTTGACATGGAGATCTCTGGGAGATTTTCACCGTTTGATATTATGTGGAGCTGGGAGATCTCTTGTGGACCAGTGTCCTGAAATTGGCTCTCCCACCTCAGAGCCACAGCACTGACTCCTGGCTGTAGCACCAAGAGCCTTTCATCCACACAGCTCAGAATAAAAGGGAGGAAAAGAAGAAAGAAAGAAAGAGAGAGAGAGAGAGAGAGAGGGAGGGAGGGAGGAAGGAAGAAGGGAGGGTGGGAGGGACGGATGGAGGGAGGGAGGAAAGGAAGGAAGAAAATAAAATAAAATAAAGATAAAATAACGTTATTAATATAAAAAAATTAATAAGAAAAAAAAACGAACGTACAGAACCCTTGGACTAATGGTGGAAGCAAAGCTATACAGACAAAATGTCACACAGAAGCATACACATACACACTCACTAAAAGAGGAAAAGGGAAAAATCATAAATCTTGCTAAGTCCACCTCCTCAATT
Source organism: Pseudorca crassidens (assembly GCF_039906515.1). Classification (NCBI taxonomy): domain Eukaryota; kingdom Metazoa; phylum Chordata; class Mammalia; order Artiodactyla; family Delphinidae; genus Pseudorca; species Pseudorca crassidens. The sequence continues at coordinate 32,414,483 of NC_090301.1, forward strand.
TGGGATGATTCGTTGTCTATTCATGTATTCCACAGATGCAGGGTACAGCAAGTTGATTGTGGAGCTTTAATCTGCTGCTTCTGAGGCTGCTGGGAGGGATTTCCCATTCTCTTCTTTCTTCTCACAGGTCCCAGGGCTCAGCTTTGGATTTGGCCCTGCCTCTGCGTGTAGGTCACCAGAGGGCGTCTTTGCTCAGACAGGACGGGGTTAAAGGAGCAGGTGCTTTGGGGACTCTAGCTCACTCAGGCCGTGGGGGATGGAGGGGTACGGAGAGTGGGGCGAGCCTGCAGCAGCAGAGGCCAACATAACGTTGCACCAGCCTGAGGCGCACCGTGCGTTCTCCCTGGGGGAGTTGTCCATGGATCATGGGACCCTGGCAGTGGCGGGCTGCACTGGCTCCCCGGAAAGGGGGTGTGGATAGTGACCTGTGCTCGCACACAGGCTTCTTGGTGGCGGCAGCAGCAGCCTTAGCGTCCCATGCCCGTCTCTGGGGTTCGCGCTGTTAGCCGCAGCTCGCGCCTGTCTCTGGAGCTCCTTTAAGCAGCGCTCTTAATCCCCTCTCCTCAAACACCAGTAAACAAGGAGGGAAGAAAAAGTCTCTTTTTCCCCGGGCTCCCTCCCTGCTAGCCATGGCACACTAACCCCTTCAGGCTGTGTTCACGCCGCCGACCCCAGTCCTCTCCCTGCGCTCCGACCAAAGCCCGAGCCTCAGCTTCCAGCCCCACCCGCCCCGGCGGGTGAGCAAACAAGAGTCTCGGGTTGGTGAGTGCCGGTCGGTACTGATCCTTTGCGGGAATCTCTCCGCTTTGCCCTCCGCACCCCTGTTGCTGGGCTCTCCTCCGCGGCTCTGAAGCTTTCCCCCTCCGCCACCTGCAGTGTCCACCCACAAAGGGGTTTCTAGTGTGTGCTGGGCTCTCCTCCTTCACGGCTCCCTCCCACTGGTGCAGGTCCCGTCCCTATCCTTTTGTCTCTGTTTATTCTTTTTTCTTTTGCCCAACCCATGTACATGGGGACTTTCTTGCCTCTTGGGAGGTCTGAGGTTTTCTGCCAGCGTTCAGTAGGTGTTCTGTAGGAGTTGTTCCACGTGTAGATGTATTTCTGGTGTATCTGTGGGAAGGAAGGTGATCTCCACGTCTACTCTTCCGCCATCTTCCGCTCCTAGAGCTTATTATCATTGGTAGATCAGTTTATTGATTTGGCTGCTCTCTCTATTTTTAAAAAAAATATATATTTTTTTATCCTTTTGCTCTTTTTGTGTGTATGTGTATGCTTTTTTGTGTGACTTTGTCTGTACAGCTTAGCTTTTACCATTTGTCCTAGAGTTCTGTCCATTTTGGTTTTGTTTTTTTAGTATAGTTTTTAGTGCTTGTTATCTTTCGTGGATTTGTTTATTGGTTTCGTTGCCCTCTTCTTTCTTTCCTATTTTTAATTACTTTTTTATTTTTAATTACTTTTTATTTGAATAACTTTATTTTATTTTTCTTTCTTTCCTTTCTTTTCTCCCTTTCCTTCTGAGGCATGTGGCTGACAAGGTCTTGGTGCTCCAGCCAGGTGTCAGGCATGAGCCTCTAAGATGGGAGAGCTGAGTTCAGGACATTGGTCCACCAGAAACCTCCCAGCGCCACATACTATCAAACAGCAAAAGCTCTCCCAGAGATCTCCATCTCAATGCTAAAAGGCAGCTCTACTCAACGAGCTGGTAAGCCACAGGGCTGGACATCTCATGCCAAACAACTAGCAAGACAGGAACACATCCCCACCCATTAGCAAGAGGCTGCCTAAAATGATAATAGGTTCACAGACACCCAAAAACACACCACCAGACATGGTCCTGCCCAGCAGAAAGACAAGTTCCAGCTTCATCCACCAGAAAAGAGGCACCAGTCCCATCCACCAGGAAGCCTACACAACCCACTGAACCAACTTTAACCACTGGGTGCAGACACCAAAAACAATGGGAACCATGAAACTACAGCCTGTGAAAAGGAGACCCCAAACGCAGTAAGTGAAGCAAAATGAGAAGACAGAAATACACAATAAATGAAGGAGCAGGGGAAAAACCCACCAGACCAAGCAAATATAGAGGAAATAGGCAGCCTACCTGAAAAAGAATTCAGAGTGATGACAGTAAAGATGATCCAAAACCTTGTAAATAGAATGGAGAAAATACAAGAAATGTTTAACAAGAAACTAGAAGAACTAAAGAGCAAACAAACACTGATGAACAACACAGTAAGTGAAATTAAAAATTCTCTAGAAGGAATCAATAGCAGAATAACTAAGGCAGAAGAATGGATAAGTGACCTGGATGATAAAATAGTGGAAATAACTACCACAGTACAAAATAAAGAAAAAAGAATGAAAAGAATTAAAGACAGACTCAGAGACTTCTGGGACAACATTAAACACACCAACATTCGAATTATAGGGGTCTCAGAAGAAGAAGAGAAAAACAAAGGGACTAAGAAAATATTTGAAAAGATTATAGTTGAAAACTTCCATAATATGGGAAAGGAAATAGTCATTCAAGTCCAGGAAGTACAGAGAGTCCCATATAGGATAAATCCAAGAAGAAACATGCCAAGACACATATTAATCAAACTGTCAAAAATTAAATACAAAGAAAAAATATTAAAAGCAGCAAGGGAAAAGCAACAAATAACATACAAGGGAATCCCCATAAGGTTAACAGCTGATCTTTCAGCAGAAACTCTGCAAGCCAGAAGGGTGTGGCAGGACATATTTAAAGTGATGAAAGGGAAAAACCTGCAACCAAGATTGCTCTACCCAGCAAGGATCTCATTCAGATTCGACAGAGAAATTAAAACCTTTACAGACAAGCAAAAGCTGAGAGAATTCAGCACCACCAAACCAGCTTTACAACAAATGCTAAAGGAACTCCTCTAGGCAGGAAACACAGGAGATGAAAAAGACCTACAATAACAAACCCAAAACATTAAGAAAATGGTAATAGAAACATACATATCGATAATTACTTTAATGTAAATGGATTAAATGCTCCAACCAAAACACGTAGACTGGCTGAATGGATACAAAAACAAGACCCATATATATGCTGTCCACAAGAGACCCACATCAGACCTAAGGACAGATACAGACTGAAAGTAAGGGGATAGAAAAAGATATTCCAGGCAAATGGAAATCAAAAGAAAGCTGGAGTAGAAATTCTCATATCAGACAAAATGAACTTTAAAATAAAGACTACTACAAGACACAAAGAAGGACACTAATAATGATCAAGGGATTGATCCAAGAAGAAGATGTAACAACTGTAAATATTGATACACCCAACATAGGAGCACCTCAATACAAAAGGCATATGCTAACAGCCATAAAAGGGGAAATTGACAGTAACACAATCATAGTAGGGGACTTTAACACCCCACTTTCACCAATGGATAGATCATCCAAAATGGAAATAAATAAGGAAACACAAGCTTCAAATGATACATTAAACTAGATGAACTTAAATGATATTTATAGGACGTTCCATCCAAAAACAACAGAATACACTTTCTTCTCAAGTGCTCATGGAACATTCTCCAGTATAGATCATATCTTGGGTCACAAATGAAGCCTTGGTAAACTTCAGAAAATTGAAAACATATCAAGTATCTTTTCCGACCACGACGCTATGAGACTGCGTATCAATTACAGGAAAAAAAATCTGTAAAAAATACAAACACATGGAGGCTAAACAATACACTACTTAATAACCAAGAGATCACTGAAGAAATCAAAAAATACCTAGAAACAAATGACAAGGAAAACACGATGACCCAAAACCTATGGGATGCAGAATAAGCAGTTCTAAAAGGGAAGTTTATAGCAATACAGTCCTACCTCAAGAAACAAGAAATATCTCAAATAAACAACCTAACCTTACACCTAATGCAATTAGAGAAAGAAGAAGAAAAAAACCACAGTGTTAGCAGAAGGTAAAAAACCATAAAGGTCAGATCAGAAATAAATGAAAAAGAAATGAAGGAAACAATAGCAAAGATCAATAAATCTAAACGCTGGATCTTTGAGAAGATAAAAAAAATTGATAAACCATTAGCCAGGCTCATCAAGAAAAAAAGGGAGAAGACTCAAACGAACAGAATTAGAAATGAAAAAGGAGACGTTAACAACTCACAATGCAGAAAGAGAAAGGATCATGAGAGATTACTACAAGAAACTATATATGCCAATAAAATGGACACCCTGGAGGAAATGGAAAAACACTTAGAAAAGCACAACCTTCCAAGACTGAACCAGGAAAAAATAGAAAATATGAACAGACCAATCACACGCACTGAAATTGACACTGTGATAAAAATCTTCCAACACACAAAAGCCCAGGACCAGATGGCTTCACAGGCGAATTCTATCAAACATTTAGAGAAGAGCTAACACCTATCCTTCTCAAACTCTTCCAAAATATAGCAGACGGAGGAACACTCCCAAACTCATTCTACGAGGCCACCATCACCCTGATACCAAAACCAGAGAAGGATGTTACAAAGAAGGAAAACTACAGGCCAATATCACTGATGAACATAGATGTAAAAATCCTCAAAAAATACTAGCAAACAGAATCCCACAGCACATTAAAAGGATCATACACCATGATCGAGTGGGGTTTATTCCACGAATGCAATGATTCTTCAATATACTCAAGTCAATCAATGTGATATACCATATTAAGAAACTGAAGGAGAAAAACCATATGATCATCTCAATTGATGCAGAGAAAGCTTTTGACAAAATTCAACACCCCTTTATGATAAAAACCCTGCAGAAAGTAGGCATAGAGGGAACTTTCCTCAACATAATAAAGGCCATATATGACAAACCCACAGCCAACATCGTCCTCAATGGTGAAAAACTGAAACCATTTCAACTAAGATCAGGAATAAGACAAGGCTGCCCACTCTAACCACTACAACACAGTTTTGGAAGTTTTAGCCACAGCAATCAGAGAAGAAAAGGAAATAAAAGGAATCAAATTGGAAAAGAAGAAGTAAAGCTGTCACTGTTTGCACATGACATGAAACTACATGTAGAGAATCCTAAAGATGCTACCAGAAAACTACTAGAGCTAATCAATGAATTTGGTAAAGTAGCAGGATGCAAAATTAATGCACAGAAATCTCTGGCATTCCTATACACTAATGGTGAAAAATCTAAAAGTGAAATTACAAAACACTCCCATGTACCACTGCAACAAAAAGAATAAAATATCTCAGAACAAACCTACCTAAGGAGACAAAAGACCGGTATGCAGAAAGCTATAAGACACTGATGAAAGAAATTAAAGATGATACAAATAGATGGAGAGATATACCATGTTCTTGGATTGGAAGCATCAACATTGTGAAAATGACTCTACTACCAGAAGCAATCTACAGATTCAATGCAATCCCTATCAAACTACCACTGGCATTTTTCACAGAACTAGAACAAAAAATTTCACAACTTGTATGGAAACACAAAAGACCCCGAATAGCCAAAGCAATCTTGAGAACGAAAAATGGAGCTGCAGGATTCAGGGTCCCTGACTTCAGACTATACTACAAAGCTACAGTAATCAAGACAGTATGGTACTGGCACAAAAACCGAAAGATAGATCAACGGAACAGGACAGAATGCCTAGAGATAAACCCACGCACATATGGTCACCTTATCTTTGATAAAGGAGGCAGGAATGTACAGTGGAGAAAAGACAGCCTCTTCAATAAGTGGTTCTGGGAAAACTGGACAGGTACATGTAAAAGTATGAGATTAGATCACTCCCTAACACCATACACAAAAATAAACTCAAAATGGATTAAAGACCTAAATGTAAGGCCAGACACTATCAAACTCTTAGAGGAAAACACAGGCAGAACACTCTATGACATAAATCACAGCAAGACCCTTTTTGATCCACCTTCTAGAGAATTGGAAATAAAAACAAAAGGGACCTAATGAAACTTCAAAGCTTTTGCACAGCAAAGGAAACCATAAACAAGACCAAAAGACAACCCTAGAATGGGAGAAGATATTTGCAAATGAAGCAAATGACAAAGGATTAATTTCTAAAATTAACAAGCAGCTCATGCAGCTCAATAACAAAAAAACAAACAACCCAATCCCAAAACGGGCAGAAGACCTAAACAGAGATTTCTCCAAAGAAGATATACAGACTGCCAACAAACACGTGAAAGAATGCTTGACATCATTAATCATTAGAGAAATGCAAATCAAAACTACAATGAGATGTCATCTCACACCGGTCAGAATGGCCATCATCAAAAAATCTAGAAACAATAAATGCTGGAGAGGGTGTGGAGAAAAGGGAACACTCTTGCACTGTTGGCAGGAATGTAAATTGATACAGCCACTATGGAGAACAGTATGGAGGTTCCTTAAAAAACTAAAAATAGAACTACCATATGACCCAGCAATCCCACTACTGGGCATATACCCTGAGAAAACCATAATTCAAAAAGAGTCATATACCAAAGTATTCATTGCAGCTCTATTTACATTAGCCAGGACATGGAAGCAACCTAATGGTCCATCAACAGCTGAATGGATAAAGAAGATGTGGCACATACATACAATGGAATATTTCTCAGCCCTAAAAAGAAACGAAATTCAGTTATTTGTACTGAGGTGGATGGACCTACAGTCTGTCATACAGAGTGAAGTAAGTCAGAAAGAGAAAAAGAAATACCGTATGCTAACACATATATATGGAATCTAAGAAAAAAAGAAAAAAAAGGTCACGATGAACCTAGGGGCAAGACGGGAATAAATACACAGACCTACTAGGGCATGGACTTGAGGATATGGGTAGGGGGAAGGGTAAGCTGTGACAAAGCGAGAGAGTGCCATGGACATATATACACTACCATACAAAAAACAGCTATCTAGTGGGAAGCAGCCGCATAGCACAGGGAGATCTGCTCGGTGCTTTGTGACCACCTAGAGCGGTGGGATACGGGGGGTGGGAGGGAGGGAGATGCAAGAGGGAAGAGATATGGGAACATATGTATATGTATAACTGATTCACTTTGTTATAAAGCAGAAACTAAGACACCATTGTAAAGGAATTATACTCCAATTAAAATGTTAAAAAAAAAAAAATCTTCCACAAACAAAAGCACAGGACCAGATGGTTTCACAGGAGAATTCTATCCAACATTTAGAGAAGAGCTAACACCTATCCTTCTCAAACTCTTCCAAAATATAGCAGACGGAGGAACACTCCCAAACTCATTCTATGAGGCCACCATCATCTTGACACCAAAACCAGACAAAGATGTCACAAAAAAAGAAAACTACAGGCCAATATCACTGAAGAACACAGATGCAAAAATGCTCAAGAAAATACTAGCAAACAGAATCCAACAGCACATTAAAAGGATCATATACCACGATCAAGTGGGGTTTATCTCTGGAATGCAAGGATTCTTCAATATACAGAAATCAATCAGTGTGATACAGCATATTAACAAACTGAAGGAGAAAATCCATGTGATCATCTCAATAGATGCAGAAAAAGCTTCTGACCAAATTCAACACCCATTTATGATAAAAACCCTTCAGAAAGTGGGCATAGAGGGAACTTACCTCTATGAAGGTAAGTAAGGTACCTCTATGAAGGTACCTCTATGAAATTAGAACACTCCCTAACACCATACTCAAAAATAAACTCAAAATGGATTCAAGACCTAAATGTAAGGTCAGACACTATCAAACTCTTAGAGGAAAACACAGGCAGAACACTCTATGACATAAATCATAGCAAGATCTTCTTTGACCCACCTCCTAGAGAAATGGAAATAAAAACAAAAATAAACAAATGAGACCTAATAAAACTTAAAAGCTTTTGTATTGCAAAGGAAACCATAAACAAGACGAAAGGACAACCCTCAGAATGGGAGAAAATATTTGCAAACGCTTCTGACAAAGGATTAATCTCCAAAATATACAAGCAGCTTGTGCAGCTCAATATGAAAACAACAAAACAATCCAATCCAAAAATGGACAGAACACCTAAATAGACATCTCCAAAGAAGATATACAGATTGCCAACAAACACATGAAAGGATGTTCAACATCACTAATCATCAGAGAAGTGCAAATCAAAACTACAATGAGGTACCACCTCACACCGGTCGGAATAGCCATCATGAAAAAATCTACAAACAATAAATGTTGGAGAGGGTGTAGAAAAAATGGAACCCTCTTGCACTGTTGGTGGGAATGTAAATTGATACAGCCCCTATGGAGAACAGTAAGGAAGTTCCTTCAAAAACTAAAAATGGAACTACCATATGACCCAGCAATCCTACTACTGGGCATATATACCCTGAGAAAACCATAATTCAAAAAGAGTCACGTACCACAATGTTCACTGCAGCACTATTTACAATAGCCAGGACATGGAAGCAACCTAAGTGTCCATCGACAGATGAAAGGATAAAGAAGAGGTGGCACATATATACAATGGAATATTACTCAGCCCTACAAAGAAACAAAATTGAGTTATTTGTAGTGAGGTGGATGGACCTAGAGTCTGTCATACAGAGTGAAGTAAGTCAGAAAGAGAAAAACAAATACTGTATGCCAACACATATTTATGAAATCTTAAAAAAAAAATTGGTTCTGAAGAACCTAGGGGCAGGACAGGAATAAAGACGCAGGCATAGAGAATGTCCTTGAGGACATGGGGAGGGGGAAGGGTAAGCTGGGATGAAGTGAGAGAATGACACGGGCATATATACACTACCAAATGTAAAATAGATAGCTAGTGGGAAGCAGCTGCATAGCACAGGGAGATCAACTCGGTGCTCTATTTCCAACTAGAGGGGTGGGATAAGGAGGGTGGAAGGAAGATGCAAGAAGGAGGAGATATGGGGATATACGTATACGTATAGTTGATGCACTTTGTTATACAGCAGAAACTAACACACCACTGTAAAGCAATTATACTCCACCAAATATGTTAAAAAAAAAAAAGAAGAAATATAAGGTAGACCTTACATAACTGATTCGGTTATGTGGACTATATTTAATTATATAAATTAAACCAAAGACTTTGAAAAATTGATGGATTAGTCAATTTTAGAAAAGTCCTGAACTTTTAAGATATACGAAAGTAATATGCACATTTTAAAACTCTTTTTATTCCAGAAGCATTCTAATCATTTATTCTATTTTAAAAATAGAATTGAATACCACCAAGTTACTCGAATGGCAAGAGAGTTAAAATAGAAAAGTTACAAAGATTTCAAAGAGAGGCCGACAGATCAAAATCTTTTCGTTTTAATGTTTTTAAAAATGTATTTTGCAATTATAAATTGGTTTTTACTGTAGTAATATTTTAAATGGTCCCAAAATATAGGAATGGTTATGAAAATTATAATATATATATACAACATTATGTAGCCATCGAAAATGTTTATGAAGATCTTATAACATCATGAGAAGATGTTTATTGCAATGGTAAGTTAAAAGCAGAACTCAAAATTCCATATATAGTATAACCCCAGCTAAATTTTAAAAATCATTTAGAAGAAAAAAATATTAAAAGGAAATATATCGAAATGTTAACAGGAGATGTTTGAGTAGTGGAGAAAGGGCTTGTTTTCCTATTTTTTTCTCTTTTCTTTATGACATTTACAATGGAGAAAGTATAACATTAATTTTTTCTAAGTTCTATACAAAGATAATTTTATAAGGTCACTTAATCTATCCATTACTGAGGTAACAGAAAACAGCATTTAAACAAGTCATCAAGCTATCACATTTTAAGTGTAAAATTCGGTAAAAATTGGAAGAAAGCAGGCAAATTCTCACCTCAAGGCCGATCATTTTAACTTGACAACTGAGTTTTAATGAAACCATTAAAGTAGACTTCCCAGGACTTCCATGGTGGTGCAGTGGATAGGACTCCGAGCTCCCAATGCAGGGGGCCCAGGTTCAATTCCTGGTCAGAGAACTATATCCTACATGCATGCTGCAACTAAGAGATCGTATGCCACAACTGGGGAGCCCTTGTGCCACAACTAAGGAGCCAGCAATCCGCAACTAGGGAGGCTGCCTGCTGAAACTAAGGAGCCCTGGAGCCACAACTAAGGAGCCCATGTGCCGCAACTAAGGAGCCCACCTGCGGCAACTAAGACCTGGTGCAACCAAATAAATATTTTTTAAAAAAGATGTTTAGGGGGCTTCCCTGGTGGCGCAGTGGTTGAGAGTCCGCCTGCCAGTGCAGGGGGCGCGGGTTCATGCCCCGGTCTGGGAGGATTCCACGTGCCGCGGAGCAGCTAGGCCCATGAGCCATGGCCACTGAGCCTGCGCGTCCGGAGCCTGTGCTCTGCAACGGGAGAGGCCGCAGCAGTGAGGGGTCCGCGTACCGCAAAAAAAAAAAAAAAAGATGTTTAGGGACTCCCCTGGTGGTGCAGTGGTTAAGAATCTGCCTGCCAATGCAGGGAACACGAGTTCGAGCCGTGGTCCGGGACGACCCCACATGTCACGGAGCAACTAAGCCTTTGCAACACAACTAATGAGCCTGTGCTCTAGAGCCCGTGTGCCGCAACTACTGGAGTCCGCATGCCACAACTACTGAAGCCTGCGCGCCTAGAGCCCATGATCTCCAACAAGAGAAGCCACCGCAATGAGAAGTCCGCGCACTGCAACAAAGAGTAGCCCCCGTTCACCACAACTAGAGAAAGCCCATGCACAGTGACAAAGACCCAATGCAGACAAAAATACATAAATTTTTTTTAAAAAGATGTTTAAAATAAACAAAGTATACTTCCCTATCAAAATCACAGAGAAGATAATCACTAGACAAAAAGATAGAAACAAAAAACCTACTACTGAGTTTGTATTTTCCAAATCATACATGTGAGTTAACTCACATAATAAAGGCTGCCAGCGTTATAGATAGCCTGTGTTTATTACATGTTCCTCATAGGCAAAATAGGAAAATAGTGTGGTCTTACTTGTGAAATATGATTGATTGAAGACTCCATCCTTCGAAGTTGGGACGCCTGGATATCCAGCATCTGCAGGACATTGTTGGCCAAGGTATTTATCAGATAGGCAACACTTGCTAAGGACTGGGTGGTGTAGGCTTTGGTTTCTTCTAGGGCTCGCTGCTTATCTGCTGACTAGAAAAACAAACAATCATTACTTCAAAGATAACCCATTCTATAGATCTAATCTTCAAAAATACTCATCAAAACCATTATGTTGCTGAATCTACACACACTAGTGTAAAATGCTTTGAAAACTAGTTATCAGTATTCATGTAAACCCAACAACTAAATTATTGACTTGACTTCACTAATATTTTCACGTTGAATAGGTTCATCTTTGTACAGATGCAAATAAAATCCTGAAGCTGTTGTTTAAAAAATGAGATCCGATGGATATTTTGAGTAATGACAGCAAGTACAGTACATAGCTTCTCAAGGTCACTGCTTGGAAAGGTAGCATTGATTTGAATGAGTAAATTCTGGTGTACATTTTTCTACTTTCCTGAATTCCTCTTTTCCTTTCACTCTAACATGTAAAATGCATTTATAAAGAAATGTCTGTTTAAAGTAATAATGACAAAATAATAATGATAAATAAAAATGATGAAGTAAATAAAATGGTAATAATCATGATAAATAATGATAAATTAAAATAAAAGTAATAAAAGGACACTTTCTTCCCAAGCATCTTAAGTATTATAACCCTATGGAACATAAACTGCCACGTATCATAAACCCTACTTGAAAAACGGAGAGTACACAGTAAAAAGTGGTGAAGTGATTATTTCCAAGGTCACAAAGGAAAGCAATTGTAAAGTTACATATTCTATACTGCTGGCAAACACCATTTTCTTGCCCTAGTTCTACAGAAAGACTCTACGGTTCAGTAGAATGTACACAAGTGTCTGAATCAGAAACCTTTTATCTTAATGTCAGTTCTACTATTACAGCATGTCATATTTTAAGCAGTTGTGAACATCAAGTAAGATAATGAATGTAAAACCACTTTCTAATACTATAAATCATTATATCTAACAAACATCATTACCTCTTTGAGTAGTCATTAACTGTTCAAAGTCCACTATGTCCCACTCTCCCCTCTCCCACACCGTTTAGGACTCTAAACTTCTTTAGGACTCTAAACTTCTAAACTTAGCTTAGAAAAACAGTCAAATAAGAAAAAGACACAGACAAGGATGTACACTGACAGTTAATGGTGAAAAAGAAAAAAACATGAGACTGATTAAACAATACATTCATATACTACCTTTATGCAGTAATGAAAATAGTATTGTTATGTATTACTGATATGGAAAAACATCTATGAAATAACTAATTGAAAGAGAGCTGGTTACAAAGTACCTTAACACAATCATCCTAGTTTTGTAGGTGACTGTGTATAAATGTAAGCACGAGAAAAAAGTCAGAAAAAGGCCCAAAATGTTAACATAAGTTTTCTCTGAATGTTAGGAATGTAATTTGAGTCTTTTAATGATTTTTAATATGGTCTATTTTTTTTTTTTACCTTGGACATAAATACTTGTTATCAGAAAAAGTAAAGCTATATTACCTTGTAAAACCATAATGCATGCATTAATACAAAAGAGCAAACTTTAAGTGCTCTGTCCTAGTCAACTACTCACAAGGAATATTTGTAAGGAATAAGAGCACCAAAACAATTTTTTTTTTTTTTTGGTTAAAACAATTTTTTTAATCCTTCTGAAATGTATTTTACATTTGCACACTTATTTAAACAATGATTTGGGGCTCAAGACATTTTTCCTGTTATTTCTAAGCGCCAAATGAAGCTTTAAAGTGTTGAGGCTGCTGCATGTCTGGTGTATGGATAAGTCAACCCTCGGACATTCACTAAGGTTTTATAAGAACCTAATTTTACAAGAGCGGATATTCTAAGTTTTAGAGTTTTGTGCTTGCTTCAGCAGCACATATTCTAAGTCTGAGATTGTTTTCCTATAAAGTTAAGTGCTGAATAAAAACCTGAATAAATGCAAACAGAACCTATTTAAATAAAACTGGTATCAAAATTGCTGCTTTAACCTAGAAGCCTTATAAATGACAATGGAGAAGCTATAATATCTTATTTTACATATAAGAAATAGTGAACAACACTAATAGAGGTTATTTTGTAATTCTTAAACAATGTATGATAAGTAAACACCTGGGACTATATTCTTATCTTTTGCTACAACCAAGTTTAATTATCACAGTTATAGTTCATGCATTAAAGGCACTATGACACCTCAACCCAGTTATCTAATATTCCTATTTAAATGGGATTAAGTTCCTGAAAAAAAGAAGAAATTTAGATAAAGGAGAAAATTATCATAGGCTTATAGAGGAATATTATAATGTATGCTATGGTAAGGACAAATAGTCCTATGAGAAAAGATTCTTACATAGAATAAAGTGACTTATTGCCAAGAGCCATCCTAGGCAATGATTAATCCTTCCTACTTTGTTATTTCTTCACTTTCCCTCATGATACTGACTTCTTATCTCTACAAGGGGATGTTCCCAAAGACTCTTGTCTTCAGACTACTCTTCTTGCTGTACTTGCAACCCTTAGAAAGAAATTTCACTCCTTCCTTAGCTATCACTTCCAAGCACAGAATTTTTAAATCTATTTACATCTTAACTTCCATCTCTCCCAAACCCATATTTCTGTTTACATGGCACCTCACCATGTATAATGTGCCGTATCAGTATATCTATAACTCACCACCTTCCCCAAAACTACTTCCTCCTACTTTTGTTAATAACATTATTACTCCATCACCTCAGATATTTTCCAAGTCTCTGTATCCTACACCTAATCCGTTTACATGATCCTTATATTCTATCTGTGCCAACATATCATTTCCTTTCTTTCAATTGCTACTGCCTACATTCTACTTCAGGCCCTCGTTATCTCTTGCCAGGACTACTATACCAGTTTCTAGGTCAGATTGTAGTATCTTACACGTGGTCCTGCAGATTCATCTTTCTAAATCAGTTCTGAAGCCCCCAGAGCTTCATCTTACCTACTTAAATAAAAAACTTTACTTATCATTTACAGTCTTCCTTAATGTGGCCTAGAACTTATCTTCCATTCAACCCTACTTGAACCTTAGATTACAGTTTAATTAGACTTAACAGTTCACAAAACAGACCTTGGTTTCTTACCTTTGTGCCTTTGCCTATTCTCTTCACCTGAACCCATCAACTTCACCAACAACCCATCCCCTACCTTATCATCCCTGATTGTGATACTGATCATTTCTTACTGAGAATTCCCACAGGATTTTGTTTTCAGGTTTACAGCACATACTTTATAATATCGGGCTGGCCATAAAGTTCGTTCGGGTTTTTCGCAAGGCGTTACGGAAAAACCCAAATGAACTTTTGGGCCAACCCGATATGTGCATGTTTCATTGACCCAAACTCCCACATGCCCTAGTGGAAAGACCTTGAGGGTAAGTATTATGCTTTCACATCACATTACACACAGGCATTACATATTATCTGTTGAAGTGTATCTTCCAAAATGTTCCAGAGAATCAAAGTTACTTCTATCACCCAATAGGCAGTGAGGGTGGGGAGGAAGAAGTGATATAAGAAAGATTTCTTTGACCTCCAGAAGCTTAGGCGCCATCCATGGTACTCATGCCTTACTGTGTACCCCTAAAAAGAAAGTTCAAACTTGTTTTTCAATTTGATGTTCTAGGATGGGTGCTGAGAAATATGAAGAATAAGAACGTTACACCCTCTAGAGCAGCTCAAGACTGCAGTATTATTACCACTAGGTTACTACCATTATTTATTTTTCCTTTTCACTTCTACTAATAGGAAAACAGATTTGGTAGAGATTTAAGTATATAGATAATGGGGAGGGGGCAGGAAAACAATGATAATATTTAAGACGGACATGTATGGACATGCAGGAGAGAATTCTCCTCTACAGATCACACCCTTGAGATCTACTGTCTGTTTCTTTCTCTTCTCCAGCAGTAAATCTCTCACCCACTCTAGTCCAGCCTGTTACTCTACCTGGAAAATATGTAATTATTTTTGCTCTGGGTATAAACTATTACCACATTAGTTAAAGTACAGGTACTAAGTTCTCATTCAATCAGTTATCTAAAGTATTAAACAATTTCTTCTACACCTGCCATGATTAATTTCATTTCATCAGTTCATTTCAATAAACCCTTATTGACTGAATGTATATTACATGACACACATTGTACTATGTACTAGAATATGAAAATGAAACACGTTCTCTGCACTCAAGAAGACTTTAGTCCAATACAGAGAAAAGCATATAAAATAGAAAATGTCAATGCAGAATGGTCAGGGATATGAATGCCATCCAACTAGGAACACTATCTTATATGACCATCCAAGTGGAGTCTCACAGAATGGAGTTAATCCTGCCAAGCAGGAGTAAGAGAAGATATTCCAGGCAGAGCAAACAGCCTAAACAAGGGCACAGAGGCATGAAAAAGATTCTTGAATCCAGAACACATGTAAGTTTGGTATTATTAACATATCATCAGTTCACTACTGCGCCTACTTTAAGACTGAGACGTGCTGAAATTAAAGATTAGTATAGTAACTAACCGTTTTCTTTCTCACAAAATTGTTAAGAAATTAAAATATCACACATATAATTAATCTAGGTCATGGCAGAGTCATAGCACCTGATTCAATAATGGGGCTGACGAGAGGGGAGTATTCTTAGATTACCTATTTACTGAGCTTTCAATTCTGCATTCCAAAAAATCTTGTTACTAAACCAAATTGAAAAGAAAGGTCCCATCACTAAATCTCACAGAAATTAAAGTAATAGCTTCTAAAATATATGCCAAGGGCTTCCCTGGTGGCGCAGTGGTTGAGAGTCCGCCTGCCGATGCAGGGGACATGGGTTCGTGCCCTGGTCTGGGAAGATCCCACAGGCCGCGGAGCGGCTGGGCCCGTGAGCCATGGCCGCTGAGCCCGCACGTCTGGAGCCTGTGCTCCGCGACGGGAGAGGCCACAACAGTGAGAGGCCTGCGTACCGCAAAAAATAATAATAAAATAAAATATATGCCAATCATTATATACAAATAGAAAAATTTTGCCAAAAGACCATACAAAATATTAGAAATATACTTATGTCTTCAGAATTGTTCAAATATTAATTTCTATGATGCCTAAAAGGGAATATATTCATTTGCTTCCATACTCCTGGATGGAGAATGCAGTCTCCAAAAAAAAAAGTATGGCATTCAAATTAGAATGAGTCATACAAGTCATAGTGAAAAATAGCAAAGCACAATTAGATAAACATGGACAGTTCACCAAGGAAAGAACACAAGACAAACATGAACATGGGAAAACATTCAGCCACACAAATGATGGGGGAAAAAAACGACAGAAACAAAGCACCATTTTTACCAAGTAATTAACAAAAAAGTTTTAAAGAGCATACCTGCATCGTTTTAAATTTGCTTTGTGGTTACCTTGCTTTGGAAGACGAAGAAAGAGAAGCACATGCGATGAATGCCAAATACTCTTATGAAAGGAAAAGTAATACTGAACGTGCCAGGAGACTGCAGAAATCAAGAGAAAGGACTGTTTTAAGAGGACAACATGGTCATGCTACTAAGAAGAAAGATGAGCTCAGAAAAGTATCCAGTAAACAGCTGTGGCAATATGGAATTGCTTGATGAATTTTTAAAAAGTATTTTTAGCTGAGCAGTAGTGTAGAAATCAGATCAGAATGAATTTTAAGGATTGAGATGGATGCTGGGAAAGCAGCCCTAAGGTCCACAGAGCCGTGGTTCATTAGAGATGCCACTTAGATGTACAACAGGAGCTACCAAGGGGAAAGCTGGATGTAGGAGTCCAAAGCTCAGGAGAGAGGTCAGCGTGGGAAATAAACACTTGTCATTGGTGTATAGATGGTACTTACAGCATGAACCTAGAAGAGGATACCTGAGGAGTATAAACGCAAATCTGAGAATTCATCCCTGGGGCATGCCAACATTTCAAGGAACGACTCTCCTAAAGAGAAGCCAGCAAAGGGAGAACAAAGGAGCAGCCAGTGAGGTAGAAGGAAAGCCTGGGGAATGTGTAATCAGGGACTTAAGAGAGGAAAGTATTCAGGGGAATGTTTTCCTTCAGCTGAGTTGAAAGCTGCTGAGCAGAAAAACAAGATGAGAACAAAGACATGGATCCAACATGGTGCTCATCAATGACCTTGACAAGTGACACCTCAGGGGACAGACTGTCAGGTGCAGGAAGAACTAAGTTTGAGTACCTCAAACCAGAGGACAGATCAACATGGACTCCTGTCCCCAGAGGAATACGGATGATCTTCCCCCAAGCGGATCATCTGTGCTTGCCTTGGAAAGATGAGTCTGATCTGGATGCATAGATGTCTAGGGTGAGACAGGACGTACACAGTTTGCCCAGCCAAGGAACCACGGAATCAGGTCTCCTGGGAGGAGCAAAAACCAGGTGAAGCAGAGAGCACATGGCGGGGAGTTGTGGGTAATACAGCTTGAGCTTCAGTAGAATCTGGTCATGGGTATCTGGAGCTAGCTGGAGGCCCTGAATTCCTGCTCTGGCAGGAGAACCTGCCCTTGAGGAACATGGTGATGGTAATGGGACAGCCCAAGGAAGAAGAGGAGCTGAATGTGTGTATGTTGTGGGGCAGGGTCCGGGGAAGGGGGCCAGAGGGAGAAGAGGTGCCTGAAAGGAGGACCAGTCTGACAATCTCCTTCTTCCTTCAAGTGCCAATGCCGGCTCTCACCACCTGAGGACATCCTTCTGGAGCCTTTCCAAGGGCATAGTTTAGAGGTCCATCCTCCCCACTCCCATAAGGCCCATGCTGACTCTGGCACAAAAAAATGCTGCCCCTAGGGCAAACTGTTTCTAATTCTCACTTGAACAGGTCCTGTTGGCATTTACAACTGCTTCATGATTTCTCTTTCATTCTGAAATCCTACAACACCCGACTTGTATTGAGTGTCTCCTGTATGCCAGATGACTAAGCACATACAGCATGAGTACTGAGTGGAGGAGGTGGCGGGTGGCAGACCTCTCCTGGGTGGAGAGGGTGGCCTTGTGGATTTCAGTCTGATGCTCCCACAGGTGTCGGTGGTTGAGTAACCTCCCTCACTCTTTATCCCACGTTCTCCGGGAATTCACCTCGTGAAACTGTCCTCTCTTCACTACACACTTGGGCCCAGCATGTCCATCCGGGGTTTTTACGTTCCATTACCTTTTCCATGTTTGGGAGCTTTCATTCTACAGATTAAAAATATTTTTTTGAAATTAAAAAGAAAAAAAGAATTGAAGAAAGCACATATAGACAACTCTTTGTAAAATGTTTGGCCATACAGCAAATTAAAGAAATGGAACGAGCTAGAAGAGAATATAGTGTTAAAGAAAGGTTTATTTTAAGGTGGGAAATACCAGAGCAGTTTTACATGCTGAGATAAACAATCTAATGAGACAGGAAAGGTGGAAGAGGCAAAAGGGTTTAAGGAAAGGAACAAAATATTTGAGAAGGGGAGAGCTCAAATGGAGAGACTAGTCTTTGATTGGAGGAGAACAGTTCTTTTAGAAACTGTCGTCTTTGCAAAAAAGAAAAAGGAGAAAGTTGCTGCAGTTAAAAGGTTTATAGGGCTTCCCTGGTGGCACAGTGGTTGAGAGTCCGCCTGCCGATGCAGGGGACACGGGTTCGTGCCCTGGTCCAGGAAGATCCCACATGCCGCGGAGCGGCTGGGCCCATGAGCCATGGCCGCTGAGCCTGCGTGTCCGGAGCCTGTGCTCCGCAACGGGAGAGGCCACAACAGTGAGAAGCCCGCGTACCACAAAAAAAAAAAAAAAAAAGGTTTATAGATTTTAATCTGGGAAGATGAAGATTTAGGCTAGTAGCTTTAATCTCTGAAGTATGAGGCAGGGCAATATATAAAAATGAAGAGGGCAGAGAGATTTGTGGATATAAAAAGAGAAGAAAAAAAAAAAGAAAGACATGAAAATAAGACATATTTATCTCAAGGCTTCCCTGGTGGCACAGTGGTTAAGAATCTGCCTGCCAATTCAGGGGACACGGGTTCGAGCCCTGGTCCAGGAAGATCCCACATGCCGCGAAGCAACTAAGCCCGTGAGCCACAACTACAGAGCCTGTGCTCTAGAGCCCGCGTGCCACAACTACTGAGCCTGTGCTCTAGAGCCCGCAAGCCACAACTACTGAGCCCACGTGCCACAACTACTGAAGCCCACATGCCTAGAGTCTCTGCTCCGCAACCAGAGAAGCCACCACAATGAGAAGCTCACACACCGCAACAAAGAGTAGCCCCCGCTCACTGCAACTAGAGAAAGCCCGCACTCAGCAACGAAGACCTAATGCAGCCATAAATAAATAAATAAATTTATTTGTAAAAAAAAGGCCATTCTCAATTCTATCTTACTTAAAAAAAAAAGACATCTTTATCTCAGAAAAAACAGGGAGGATTAAACGAGATCAGGTATGCCAAGAATTTAGCACAGAACTTGGCACAATAGAAGAGCTCAATAAATGATAGACCTTTTTATGTTATCTGATCTCCAGATGTAGAAAATCTTTTAAATATAAAGCAATGGTCAGGAAGGACAACTACGATCTCCAAAACTGCTATATTATAAAAGTTTTTAAATAATATAATAAAGCTTCAAAATATAGACAAGCAAATCAAAACCCTACACCCAACAGGGTAACAAACGTAAATTTAAATACACAAATTTAAGACAGAAAATTTAAAACCAACTCTGTAAACGACAGTTATATTGAAAAGACGAGCCACAAACTGGTTTAAAATATCTACAAAACATATTTGATAAAGAACCAGCATCCAAACTACGCACGGAACTCTTAAAACTCAACAGTAAGAAAACAATCAAATTTTTTAATGGGCAACAGATCTGAACAGATACCTCACCAAAGAAGATATACAGATGGCAAATAAGCATATGAAAAGATTCAACATTATATGTCATGAAGGAATTGCAAACTAAAACAACAAGATACCACTACACACCTGTTAGAACAGCTAAAATCCAAAACACTGACAACACCAAATGCTGGAGAGGAAGTGGAAGGAGAACTCTCACTCATTGCTGGTGCGAATGCAGAATGGTACAGCCACTTTGGAAGACAGACTGGCAGTTTATTACAAAACTAAATACACTCTTATCATATGATGCAGTAACCATGCTCCTCAGTATTTACTCAAATGAGCTGAAAATTTATGTTTATACAAATTTTGCACAAGGATACTCTTATTGTATGATCCAGCACTTGGTATTTTCCTAAAAGAGCTGGAAACTTATGTCCACACAAAAACCTATATATAGATATTTATAGAAGCTTTATTCATAATTGCCAAAACTTAAAAGCAACCAAGATGTCCTTGAGTAAGTGAATGGAGAAATAAACAGTTGTACATCAAACAACTGAATACTATTTAGCACTAAAAAGAAATGAGCTATCAAGCCATGAAAAGACATGGAGGAATAATAAATGTATATTACTAAGTGAAAGAAGCCAATCTGAAAAGGCTACATACTGTATGAGTTTAACTACGTGACATTCTGAAAAAGGCAAAATTATGGAGACAGGAAAAAAGATCAGTGGTTGCCAGGAGTTTGTGGAAAGGGACGGGAGGGATAAATAGGTGGAACCCAGGAGATTTTTAGGGCGGTGAAACTATTCTGTATAATACTGTAATGGTGGGTACATGTCACTATACATTTGTCAAAAATCATAGAATGTGAAACACCGAAAGCAAACCCTAATGTAAACTACAGACTTTAGTTAATAATTACAATATTGGTTCAGCTTTGATAATGTACCACACTAGTGCAGGATGTTAATAAAAGGGGCAACTGGGCGTAGGGGTTTAGGGGTATATGAGAACACTCTGTATTCCATTTTTTCTGTAAAACTAAAACTGATCTAAAATAAAAGCCCTATAACCAACATTCTTATAAGACAGTTCTATCCCAGCTACCTTCTGTTCTACTTATTTAGCCCATAGAGGAAAAAAAAAATCAGTATTTTTGCACCTCCAAACTCTAGAAGTACTAGGTCCTCCCAATACAGCTTTCTCTCTTTGCTCCATTCCAGTAGGATTTAACCTTCAGAATTTTCTCAAGAAAAGTCAGGCAGGGCTTCCCTGGTGGCGCAGTGGTTAAGAATCCACCTGCCAATGCAGGGGACATGGGTTCGAGCCCTGGTCCGGGGAGATCCCACATGCTGCAGAGCAACTAAGCCCGTGCACCACAACTACCGAGCCTGCACTCTAGAGCCCGCGTGCCACAACTACTGAAGCCCGCGCGCCTAGAGCCCATGCTCCACAACGAGAGAAGCCACCGCAGTGAGAAGCCCGCGCACCGCAGCTAAGAGTAGAGCCTGCTCACTGCAACGAAGACCCAATGCAGCGAAAGGAAAAAAAGAAAAGTCAGGCAACAATTTTCATGCCTACTCCCATATCATGCCCAGTTCAGTCAGGATCTACTCAGATCTCGCTCCCTGTGCACAGCTCAAGCATTTCTACAGATTAGCAAACCTCAAACTGGGGATGAAATCTCAATCCTCCTTTTTAGTAGACAACCCCAATTTCTATGACTGATTTTCATAAACCTCTCCTGATATATGTGGATATGAGGGAGAAGCACAGCATTTCTACCACCCTCTTATAAGAAATCTTTATTCGTTTACATACACATATGTAAATGAATGGATATATATACCTATGTATATGTATATTAATGGATATACAGAGAATAAGGGGGTGAAAAGCAGTCTCATCTCTTAGCAGGTCCTATAAGAGTAACATAACAGCCTTTATTAAAATACAGAGGTAATTGTTAAATATTGTCCTCAACTTTGGAGCCTGAACTATAACACCAAGACAACAAAATAAAGTCTCATTTAATATCCTCTTACACAAATAATTAGAAACCATATAAATGTCCAACAACAGGGAAAGAGTTACATAAATTTGGCACAACTATATCATAAGATATTTAGTATTAAAAACTGTTTATGGGGTTTCCCTGGTGGCGCAGTCGTTGAGAGTCCGCCTGCCGATGCAGGGGACACGGGTTCGTGCCCCAGTCCGGGAGGATCCCACGTGCCGCGGAGCGGCTGGGCCTGTGAGCTATGGCCGCTGAGCCTGCGCATCCAGAGCCTGTGCTCCGCAACGGGAGAAGCCACAGCAGTAAGAGGCCCGCGTACTGCAAAAAAACAAAAAAGAAAACTGTTTACGGGACTTCTCTGGTGGCGCAGTGGTTAAGAATCCACCTGCCAATGCAGAGGACACGGGTTTGATCCCTGGTCCGGGAAGATCCCACATGCTGCGGAGCAACTAAGCCCGTGCACCACAACTACTGATCCTGCGCACCACAACTACTGAAGCCCACCTGCCGGAGAGCCTGCACGCCCCAACTACTGAGCCCATGCACCTCAACTACTGAAGCCTATGCACTCTAGCGCCCGCGTGCCGCAACTTCTGAGCCCGTGTGCTGCAACTACTGAAGCCCACGTGCCTAGAGACCATGCTCCACAACAAGAGAAGTCACTGCAATGAGAAGCCCGCACACTGCAACCAAGAGTAGCCCCCGCTCGCCGCAACCAGAGAAAACCTGCGTGCAGCAACAAAGACCCAACACAGCCAAACACAGCCAAAACCTGCGTGCAGCAACAAAGACCCAACACAGCCAAAAACACAACAGGCTCTGCCTTTCTGTTTGCTTTAGAGTTTTCATTCTTTTTTCCTTTATAGTCATCTTCTACACTGTCTCCTGGCCAAAACAAACGAACAAAAAATAACTCAGTACAGGAAAGCAGTATTAAAGATAGTATTATCTCTTTCTTGTTCAGCATCTATTACTGTTTTTTCTGGTTAAAGAATTCCACATTCATGTGGCAAATTTAGTTCGTGGCAGTTGACTCCCATTCTCCCTCCACCTTACCCATGCCACAGGTATGGACACAAGACCCAAGCTTACCTAAAGTACACCAATCCTTTGGACACTGTCTGATTTAGAGGACACTGATTCAAGTTAAGCCAGTAAGAGTCTTCTCTGGAACTTCTCTAACAGATTGGAAAATTAATTAGTTAGCAAAGGTTGCTGTGGTGGCCACAGAGACACATGTTCTGACCTCCCTTCAAGAGACCATGCTTTAGGGAGCCCAGGTGACTGACAGTCACCAGCTGCACCTTTAGAGATGGTGCTCATGCTGAGCCACACTTCTCCTAAGAAATGTATTATTCCTGAATAACAAAGTATAGATCATACTTGAAAGTAATTACCCTGATTTTGGTCCTTCCTGGTTTCATACATGGTATCAGCAACAAGAGGCAAAAGAGACTAACAAGGATCCTATTTAATCCCTGCGTTGGGTCAACATTTTCAACTCAGAAGTATCCTGATCTTGGAGTCATGCCCTTAAATGCTGGCCCAGTCTCTAGTTTGCCAAGCAAACTTCCTTTTCTGCATGGTGGGCTCATCATCTGTTGCTTCTTACCTAGCCCATATAATGAACCCAATTCTACTGATCCCCAGGCAATTTGTTATTCTGAATCAGCTCATCCCTAGTACCTAAATTCTCCTTTATACTCCTCTTGCTGAACTGCTACTTTGGCCTGTCCATACCTCTCTGTGCTTACCATCTCTGTCCTTCATCACCTACAGTGTTCTAATTCTTCTCCCCTCACATTTGCAGCTCCTCAACTGTCCTAACCTAAAAACAACTAAATTTGTTTCCCCTCATCATATCCCACTTCCCCTTTCCAGCTTCTCAAAACTCTAAGTGAAAAAATCCTCTCCACCCAAAACTCCACCTTGTGTTTAAAGCATTCTTTATCTTCTTACAAATCAGAACCTTTGTCATTCATGACTTTACATGGCAATACAAACCATTTTTAAATCATTTAAAAGTTTTCTTAAAATCCTAACACAAGATATAGCAACTGAATAGAAAACTTACAAGTGTCTTAAGTGTAAAATCGCTTCAATTTCTAAATACCTAAATCTGTATGTACCAGTACATGTACTGTATATATATAGAGAGTGTCAGTATATATAAATATACTACATATTCTATATTAAGAATATAAGCGGGCTTCCGTGGTGGCGCAGTGGTTGTAGAGTCTGCCTGCCGATGCAGGGGACACGGGTTCGTGCCCCGGTCCGGGAAGATCCCACATGCCGCGGAGCGGCTGGGCCTGTGCGCCATGGCCGCTGAGCCTGCGCGTCCGGAGCCTGTGCTCCGCAACGGGAGAGGCCACAACAGTGAGAGGCCCGCGTACCGCAAAAAAAAAAAAAAAAAAGAAGAATATAAGCTAGAAGAATATAAGCTATATACTGTTCTAACTTAACAGATGAAAAAGGTTAATTCTTTCAGATCAAGCAAGGTATGAATTTGGGATCTCTGTGTAGATTCTACAAATGAGAGAAACTATAGGTGGAATTCTCTAAAATTTTTCAGTGGGTAGAGGCTTAAAAGACCCAAAGTATCAATAGGTAGATGCCTATCCACGCCCACCCTATCCCCACACACACCACTCCTCCACACACAGAGCCAGAAAAAAGAACAGGCAAGAACTTAGATCAGAAACAACGCTCCCTATGATTTGTAAGTTACCATGTAGCAATTATAAATGATGTAAGCCTGCTATTAAGAACCTTCCCAAGAGGGCTTTCTATCTCGAAATGTGATATGGAGACATTTTTACTGATAAAAGTAAGATGTCATTCATAGGAAGTCAATTGAAAATGTAATCAGTGAAAATTCATCTATCTGCTTGGGAATTAGAAGATAAGTTCATATGGGATGGAGAGAACTATAAAGACATATGTAAAAGACTGAAAAATTGTATTTAACGTGTCATAGCGGATCACATTTTTATCTAACATTCCCTCCATCTTTATTAAAAAGAGAAAAGAAACTTCTCTCCACCTCATACCCTGGGTGTGACCTACACTAGGCCAATTCTAATACTTTTGCCCATTCTAGGCCACAGTGATTTTCTTCCAGAGAAATACAGATACATCTCTGGATTTTTTCCAACTGATTCTAGAAGAGAGAACTTTCCTTTCCTCTTAGATGTATGAGGTCTGAAACATATGTAAGGCTATCTCACAGGACACGGAGTATGCCTATCTGAAAGGACAAAGCCAACATGCAGAAAGAAACAGAAATGAGAGAGTTTGAGTTCTTGATGCCAGCCATTCCTACTTTTTCACATGGCTTGGTTAGTAACTAATACATTCACATTTTTGCTATTTGTGATTGGGCAGGAGGAGGTGCTGACTGAAGAGGAACTGACCACCACACTCAAGGTACGGTGCACGCCTGCTGAGGAGTTCAGAGAGTTTAAAGACCAGGATGGATGCGGAGATGATAAAAGGGAAGAGGACAGGGCTTCCCTGGTAGCGCAGTGGTTGAGAGTCCGCCTGCCGATGCAGGGGGATGCGGGTTCGTGCCCCAGTCTGGGAAGATCCCACATGCCGCAGAGCGGCTGGGCCCGTGAGCCATGGCCGCTGAGCCTGCGCATCCGGAGCCTGTGCTCCGCAACGGGAGAGGCCACAGCAGTGAGGGGCCCACGTACCGCAAAAAAAAAAAAAAAAAAAAAAAAAAAAAAGGGAAGAGGACAGCCTGACAATCACAAGTGTCACTAAACTCAAAACATCATGAAGACAGCTTCTTGGGGACAGTGTTTTGTTGACCCTGCAAACCTATGCCACAGACTTAAAAACTGAACAAGATTTATTCAGTAATAAGGAAGTCTACGCCAAACTCAGCTAGAAGGAACAGAACGCTTCACGGATTTCTTATGATCAGAAGATGATCTTACACCAATTGTTGGAACTGACAAGTTAGCAAGGTTCCCTGTTGCCTGAAGGAGCATCATTATGGAAAAGAACATTATTCTAAGCTGATATTCACTGATGCTTGAAAAGGAAAATATGGACCTTTTGCTTTGCTTTTCGTATTAAACACCAAGAGGAAAAGTTAAAAAAAGTTTTTTCAAATTGAGTTTCTGTCACTTGAAGCCAAGGAATCCTAAAACACTTAAAAGTGTTACTTTTAATAGCTTAATATATACTGGCTTCAGCTCTCAGTAACATGGCATCTTTAAAATAGTTGTTATGTCACCTACCTAGACAACCTATGTATATGCTAACTGGAAACAACTGAGGCAGATAAACTTGATATTCACCTCCACCCCTAAAGTATCAGTGGAGAGAAAAAGAAGGTTACTTTAGAAATAAAACAAAAGATCACTGACTAATCTTTTCGAGATTCAAAAAATAAAGTTATTTGCTGAGATTGTGGTTGGCTATTTCAGGAAAACCTATCACTACAGCCAAAGTGAGGTTTCTAGAAAATGATGAGGATAACAGAAAAGATAGGGCATTTGGGTTCTTATTCTAGCTCTGCTACTATCTTACCAGGTCATAAATAACTCACTTATACTCTCAAGAAATCAGTTACTACTTGTTACATTGGAAAATCTAGACTATTACGTCATTTTCAGCTATAAAATACCATCATTCTTTTCTGGAATTTGGAAGTAGGTCATTTTAGATTCAACTATACATGCTTATCTAAAAAGTGACAGATCACAAGTTTTATAATAGTATCTATTTTAGGTTAGGAAAAAAATAAGTCTGGTAAATTTGACATCAAATTTGTTTTAAAACAGACAAAAGTTTTAAAACACTTTCCTTATTACTTAAAGATGCTCTCCTTTACTCAGTTGCCTTTTTAAACACATTTCAAGTATGGGAGAAAATATTTGCAAATACATGACTGATAAGGAGTTAATATCCAAAATATATGAACAGCTCATACAACTCAGTATTGAAAAAACCCAATTAAAAATGGGCGGAAGACCTGAATAGACATTTTTCCAAAGAAGATATACAAATGGTCAACAGACACATGAAAAGATGCTCAACATCACTAATCATTCACAGAAATGCAAATCAATACCACAATGAGATATCACCTCACATCTGTCAGAATGGCTATCATCCAAAAAAAAAGAAAAAAAAAAAGACCACAAATAACAAATGTTGGCAAGGATGTGGAGAAAAGGGAATCCTTGTACACTATTAGGAGGAATGTAAATTGGTGCAGCCACTGTGAAAAACAGTAAAGAGACATTTTAAAAGAATATAAAACCACAAAAAAGGGAAAACAATTTTAGAAACTCAACCCAAGAGGTCCAAATCTGACTAATAAAAACATAAAAAAAGAAAACACAGCAGAAACATCACACAATTTTTCAGAGTTAAAGAATATAAGACTCCACTAAATGTACTCATCAAATGCTTAGTACAACTGATGGAAAAAGACCAATAGCAAAAAACATCATCATGAGGAATAAATGATCCTACAAGCCTCCAGACAGGGAGAGAAAAAAAAAAACATATACAAAAAAAAAACATCAGGAAGCAAAATGGCACCTGACTTCTCAAAAGCAACACCAAAAGCTAATAGAAAATGTAGAAATAGAAGAATGTCTTTACAATCTGAGAGAAAATTATTTCCAACCTATAATTCCTTACCAATCAAACCATCAATCTAGTGAAAGTTGAATAAGATTTTCAGCACACTTTTTTTTTTTTAAACTTTCCATGTACCGTTTCTCAGGAAGCACTGGAGGATGTACATCCTCAAAACAGAAAGGCAAGAAAGGAGGAAGCATGGAATCCAGAAAATAGCATCTACATCAAAGAGGCAAAGGAAAATCAAAGACCAATGGCAAAGAAAATTTCTGAGATGACGGCTGGGTTAATAATTCATATAATCCATATTGGAGAAGAACAGCCAAGGGCTCCAAGAAATACACTTCCTGGGAGAGGAAATAAAACTGATATTGGGAGACAATTCTCCGTGGTTCTTCTGCATTTTGTACATTGCGGTGAGCAGACGCACTGATGGTCTTTGTTTCACTATCTTTTCAAGTATGTTTGTACAGAAAACAGTCTTAGAAGATAAAGAGTATCTCCCTCTGGAGCAAGGGGCAGGTATTTTTACCGACCTACATAAAAGATTCAGGTTCCCTAAATTCAGGGTTCCTCCCAATAATGCAACCCACTGCATGTGCAGATATCACCTGGCCTTCCTCATGTCACACTGAGATCAGGGGTTTTAGGAATAAGATCAGGAGTTTTAGGAATATTATTTAGGAATAATAATAAGTGAAAATAAGGATTTTCACACTGAAAGTCAGGGGTTTTAGGAATAATGATACTCTGGCTAATGTTATTGCTGTGAGTAATAAAGTCTTATGTCTCTGACACAGGAGTCTCATGTCTTCTGCCACAGCAACCATAAAACTGTGGCTAGCTAGCCTGTTAGGTCGAAAACAGGGTTAAATTTCAGACCCTTCACAGTTTTTGACAACTGATAGATCACTAATATGCTTTAATATATTGAGATAAGATTTATACATCCAGAGGAAAGTTTAGAGATGAAACAGAGATAGATACATAAGTAATTAAGCCTTCGAAGAAGTGAGGTAATTATTAGCCCCAAGGAAAAGAAAAAATTTGCTTAGGAAAGGAAATAAAATCACCAGTCCACTGTATGATTCAGCTGTGAATATTTACATAGATATAATGGATACAATAAATCCAAACTGCTAGAAGTTATGTTGAAAAGATGGGAAAAAGTATAGGAAAGTGAAGTCACCATTTCTCATAGCAGAATTATCTAAAACTTTAAAAATAGCAACATGAACATGGACACGTGGAGGTAAAAATCAGAAGAAACATAAAAGTTGAAAGAGTCTCCAGACAGAGGGAAATCAAAAGTAAAGGGGGTACTCTTTTTTTTTGGGGGGGGGGTGAGGGTGTAGACATTGAATAGAATTATAACCGTGGAAATAATCAAATCTGTGTAATTCAATATGGCAGTCACTAGGCACATGTGGCTATCGAGCACTTGAAAGGTAGGTAGTAGAAATGTAAAATTTCAATTGAATTTCAATTAATTTAAATTTCAGTAACATATAAGGTCAATATACAAAGTCAATTGTATATATAGTAATAAACAATCCAAAAATTAAATTAAGAAATCAACTCCATTTACAATAGTATCCAAAAGAATAAAATACTTAGAAATCATTTTAAAATTAGAAGTATAAGACTTAAGACACTGAAAACTACAAAACATTATTAAAATAAATTAAAGAACTAATTAAGTGGAAAGCCATCCCATGTTCATTGATCAGAAGACTTAATGTAATTAAGATGGCTCCCCAAGTTTATCTACAGATTCAATACAATCCCAGTCAAAATCCCAGCAGCCTTTTTGGCAGAAATTAACAAGGCATCCAAAAATTCATATGGAAATTCAAGGGATGCAGAGTAGCTGAAATAATCTTGAAAAAGCACAAAGTTGGGGGACTTCCCTTGTGGTCCAGTGGTTAAGAATACGCATTCCAATGCAGGGAACGCGGGTCCAATCCCTGGTGGAGGAACTAAGCCTGCGCACCGCAACTACTGAACCCGCGCACCACAACTAGAGAGCCCGCGTGCCACAACTAGAAAGAAGCCCGCGTGCTGCAACAAAGAGCCTGCATGCCACAACTACGACCCAACACGGCCAAAAAATAAATAAATAAATATATATATATATATATATATATATATTTTAAAAAAGGACAAAGTTGGAGGACACATACATCAAAATTTCAAAACTACAATAATCAAGACTGTGGTACTGGGGTAAGGATATACATGGATAATGGATTAGAACTGAGAGTCCAGAAACAAAATAATATCTTTATGGGAAATTCATTTTCAAGAAAGGTGCCAAGATAATTCAATGGGGAAAGAAAAATCTTTTCAACAATCAATGCTGAGATGAATAAATGCACATGCAAAGGAATACATATGGGCCCTGTACCTCACAACATACCAAAAATTAACTCAAAACAGACCACAGATCTAAATGTAAGAGTTAAAACTATGACTCCTAGGAGGAAACACGGGAGTAAATCTTTGTGACCTTGGATTAGGTGATAGTTTCTTAGATATAATACCAAAAGCACAGAGAAAAAGAAAAAATATATATGTTGGACTTCATTAAAATTAAAAACTTGTGCATCAAAGGACACCATCAAGAAAATGAAAAGAAAACCCACAGATGGAAGACAATACTGTCATCCCTCAGTATCTTTGGGGGACTGGTTCCAGACTCCCTGCAGATACCAAAATCCACCACTGCTCAAGTCCTTTATATAAAATGGCATATCCATTTTATATAACCTCAGTATCCATGGGTTCTGCATCCTCGGATTCCGTATCCTCGGGTTCTACCAATTTGATCTGCAGTTCGTTGAATCCACAGATGCGGGACCCGTTGATGATGGGTGACTGTATTTGCAAATCAAATATCTGATAAGGGACCTGTATCCAAAATATATGAAGAATTCTTACAATTAGAAAATGAAAAGACAAACAATCCAATTTTTAAATGTGCAAAGGATTTGAATAGACATTTCTCCAAAGAAGATATACCAATGGTCAATAAACACATGAAAGGATGCTCAACATCATTAGTTGTTAGGAAAATGCATATCAAAACAACAAAAAAGCCACGTCACACCCACTAAGACGGCTGTAAGCAAAAAGACAGTCAATAACAAGTATTGATGAGGATGTGGAGAAACTAGAACTCTTGTACAATGCTAGTGGGAATGTAAAATGGTATAACCAGCTTGGACAACAATCTCACAGTTCCACAAATAGTTAAATATAGTTGCCATGTGACCTGACAATTCCATTCTTAGGTATATACCCAAGAGAAAGAAAAAATATATGCCTACATAAAAACGTATACATGAATGTTTATAATGTTACATGTTAATATATGTTCTGGTAGCATTATTCATAATAGCCAAAATGTGGAAACAACTCAAAAATCCATCAACTGAGGAATGGATAAAAAAAGTGTAGTACAGCCATTCAGCTATAAAAAGGAATGAAGCACTGATACATAATACAACGTGGATGAACCTTGAAAACACGCTAAGTGAAAAAAATCTAGACATAAAAGGCCACATAGCATATGATTCCATTTCTATGAAATGTCCAGAACAAACAAAAAACCCCAAAAAACTATATTAGTAGTTGCCTAGATATAGGCAGCTGGGAGGATAAGAGGTGGTAACTCAGTGGTATGGGGTTTCTTTTTGAGGTAATGAAAATGTTCTAAAAATTAACTGTACTTATGATTGCATATATCTGTGAAGATACTAAAAACTCCTGAATTATACACTTTAAATGGGTACTTAAATGGTATGTGAATTATATCTCTATAAAACTTATTTTAAAAAAAGACAAAATGATATACTGACATATTACAATATAGTGAACCTTGAAAACATTAAAGAACGCAGACACAAAAAATCACATATGAGTCCATTTATATGAAGTGTCTAGAATAGGCAAATTCATAAAGACAAAAAGATTAATGGTTGCCAGGAGGCAGAGGGAGAGGGGGATGGGGAAATGATGGCTAAAGGGTACAGGCTTCTTTCTGGAGTGATGAATATGTTCTGGAATCAGATAGTGGTGACGGTTGCACAATCTTGTGAATACAATAAAAACCCACTAAACTGTACACTTTAAATAGGTGAATTTTACAGTATGTGAAATATATCTCAATTCAAAAAATTTAAATGGCCACAAATGGCTACTGTACTAGACAGCACAGCCATAGAGGGTGCCTAAATTCAAAGCAGCCTTCGATTAGCAAGAAACAGACTTCTGTTTTCAGCCATTTGAGAAGTAGGGGCTGGGAAGAGACCAGGAACAGACAAATTTAAGACTAGCAAAGAAGTGCTAAACATTTGGACTGTAATTGCTTAAAACTTTTGAATATAAATTCAGATGAAAGTCCAAAAGCTATAACCCAAGGATGGATGACTTCATAACAGTGTTTAACCTCTATGGGCATAAGCTTCTGAGTTTATAAAAAGAAAATTAACTACAAGAGCATTTCCCAGACTGTGCTGTAGGTCTTATTAATAGCTACTGGGCATCCAAAAACAGTTTCGAGGACTAATACATTTTGTGAAACACTACATGTAGGTAACTTAAACAGGTTTCTTTACTGCAAGACTTCCCAGAACACTTGAAATGATATTGTGTTTTGTAGGTTCAAAAGGGGCACATTATGCAGTAACTACTTTACAACAAATATTTTTACATATTACACAATTCTGGTTTGGGAAATACTGAACTATATGAGTTATAACGGTTCCACCAGCTTTAGAGCTATATGAGTTCGATCCCTGGCCCGGGAATATCCCACATGCCACAGAGCAACTAAGCCCATGCGCCACAACTACTGAGCCTGTGCTCTAGAGCCCGCGTGCCACAACTACTGAAGCCTGCATGCCTAGAGCCCATGCTCTGCAACGAGAGAAGCCACGACAATGAAAAGCCCACACACTGCAACGAAGAGTAGACCCCGCTTGCTGCAACTAGAGAAAGCCTGCACACAGCAACAAAGACCCAACACAGCCAAAAATAAAAACAAATGAATAAACTTATAAAAACAAAAACAAACAAAAAAACCTATGGGATACTGCAAAAGCAGTTCTAAGAGAGAAGTTTCTAGCAATACAACCCTACCTCAAGAAACAAGAAAAATCTCATAGAAACAATCTAACCTTACACCTAAAGGAACTAGAGAAAGAAGAACAAACAAAAACCAAAGTTAGTAGAAGGAAAGATATCATAAAGATCAGAGCAGACATAAATGAAATAGAAACAAAGAAAACGATACCAAAGATCAATAAAACTAGAAGCTGGTTCTTTGAGAAGATAAACAAAATTGATAAACCATTAGCCAGACTCATCAAGAAAAAGAGGGAGAGGACTCAAATCAATAAAATTAGAAATGAAAAAGGAGAAGTTACAACAGACATCACAGAAATACAAAGCATCCTAAGAGACTACTACAAGCAACTCTATGCCAATAAAATGGACAACCTAGAAAAAAAGGACAAATTCTTGGAAAGGTATAACCTTCCAAGACTAAACCAGGAAGAAATAGAAAATATAAACAGACCAATCACAAGTAATGAAATTGAAACTGTGATTAAAAATCTCCCAACAGGGCTTCCCTGGTGGCGCAGTGGTTGAGAGTCGGCCTGCCGATGCAGGGGACACGGGTTCGTGCCCCGGTCTGGGAAGATCGCACATGCCATGGAGCGGCTGGGCCCATGAACCACGGCCGCTGAGCCTGCGCGTCCGGAGCCTGTGCTATGCAGCGGGAGAGGCCGCAAGAGTGAGAGGCCAGCGTAATGCAAAAAAAAAAAAAAAAAAAAAAATCTCCCAACAAACAAAAGTCTAGGACTAGATGGCTTCTCAGGTGAATTCTATCAAACATTTAGAGAAGAGCTAATACCCATCCTTCTCAAACTCTTGCAAGAAACTGCAGAGGAAGGAACACTTCCAAACTCATTGTAGAAGGCCACCATCACCTTGATACCAAAACCAGACAAAGATACTACAAAAAAACAAAATTACATACCAATATCACTGATGAATATAGATACAAAAATCCTCAAGAAAATACTAGCAAACAGAATCCACCAACATATTAAAAGGATCAGACACCATGATCAAGTGGGATTTATCCCAGGGATGCAAGGATTCTTCAATAGATGCAAATCAATGAATGTGATACACCATATTAACAAACTGAAGAAGAAAAACCATATGATCATCTCAATAGATGCAGATAAGGCTTTTGACAAAATTCAACAGCCATTTATGAAAAAAACTCTCCAGAAAGTGGGCATAGAGGGAAACTACCTCAACATAATAAAGGCCATATACAACAAACCCACAGCAAACATCATTCTCAACGGTGAAAAAGTGAAAGCATTTCCTTTAAGATCAGGAACAAGACAAGGATGTCCACTCTCACCACTATTATTCAACACAGTTTTGGAAGTCCTAGCCATGGCAATCAGAGAAGAAAAATAAATAAAAGGAATCCAAATTGGAAAAGAAAAAGTAAAACTGTCACTGTTTGCAGATGACATGATACTATACATAGAGAATCCTAAAGATGCCACCAGAAAACTACTAGAGCTAATCAATGAATCTGGTAAAGTTGCAGGATACAATATTAACGCACAGAAATCTCTTGCATTCCTATACACTAACAACAAAAGATCAGAAGAGAAATTAAGGAAACAATCCCATTCACCACTGCAACAAAAAGAATAGAATACCTAGGAACAAACCTACTTAAGGAGACAAAGGACCTGTATGCAGAAAACTATAAGACACTGATGAAAGAGATCAAAGATGACACAAACAGATGGAGAGATATACCATGTTCTTGGATTTTAAGAATCAATACTGTGAAAATGACTATACTACCCCAAGCAATCTACAGATTCAGTGAAATCCCTATCAAATTGCCAGTGACATTTTTTACAGAACTAGAACAAGAAATCTTAAAATTGGTATGGAGACACAAAAGACCCTGGATAGCCAAAGCAATCTTGAGGGAAAGAAACGGAGCTGGAGGAATCAGACTCCCTGACTTCAGACTATACTATAAAGCTACAGTAATCAAGATAATATGGTAGTGGCATAAAAACAGAAATATAGATCAACAGAACAGGAGAGAAAGCCCAGAGATAAACCCACACACCTATGGTCAACTAATCTATGACAAAGGAGGCAAGGATACACAATGGAGAAAAGACAGTCTCTTCAATAAGTGGTACTGGGAAAACTGGACAGCTACGTGTAAGAGAATGAAATTACAACACTCCCTAACACCATAAACAAAAATAAACTCAAAATGGATTAAAGATCTAAATGTAAGACCGGACACTATAAAACTCTTAGAGGAAAATATAGGAAGAAGACTCTTTGACATAAATCACAGCAAGATCCTTTTTGACCCACCTCCTAGAGTAATGGAAATAAAAACAAAAATAAACAAATGGCACCTGATGAAACTTAAAAGCTTTTGTACAGCAAAGGAAACCATAAAGAAGACAAAAAGACAACCCTCAGATTGGGGGAAAATATTTGCAAACAAATCAATGGACAAAGGATTAATCTCCAAAAATTATAAACAGCTCATGCAGCTCAATATTAAAAAAACAAACAACCCAACCAAAATATGGGCAGAAGACCTAAACAGACAGTTCTCCAAAGAAGACATACAGGTGGCCAAGAGGCACATGAAAAGATGCTCAACATCACTAATTATTAGAGAAATGTAAATCAAAACTACAAAGAGGGGCTTCCCTGGTGGCGCAGTGGTTGGGAGTCTGCCTGCCGATGCAGAGGACGCGGGTTCGTGCCCCAGTCCGGGAGGATCCCACGTGCCGCGGAGCGGCTGGGCCCATGGGTCATGGCCGCTGAGCCTGCACGTCCGGAGGCTGTGCTCCGCAACGGGAGAGGCCACAGCAGTGAGAGGCCCACGTACCACAAAAACAAAACAAAACAAAAAAAACTACAAAGAGGTATCACCTCACACCAGTCAGAATGGCCATCATCACGAAATCTACGAACAACAAATGCTGGAGAGGGTGTGGAGAAAAGGGAATCCTCTTGCACTGTTGGTGGGAATGTAAATTGATAGAGCCACTATGGAGAACAGTATGGAAGGTCCTTAAAAAACTAAAAATGGAACTACCATACGACCCAGCAATCCCACTACTGGGTATATACCCAGAGAAAACCATAATTCAAAAAGACACATGCACCCCAATGTTCATTGTAGCACTATTTACGATAGCCAGGTCATGGAAGCAACCTAAATGCCCATTAACAGACGAATGGATAAAGAAGATGTGGTACATATATACAATGGAATATTACTCAGCCATAAAAAGGAATGAAATTGGGTCATTTGTAGAGATGTGCATGGACCTAGAGACTGTCATACAAAGTAAAGTCAAGTCAGAAAGGGAAAAATAAATATCATATATTAATGCATATATGTGGAATCTAGAAAAATGGTACAAATGAACCGGTTTGCAAGGCAAAAATGGAGACACAGATGTAGAGAACAAACATATGGACCCCAGGGGGGAAAGTGGAGGGGTGGTGGTGGGATGAACTGGGAGATTGGGCTTGACATTTATACACTAATATGTATAAAACAGATAACTAATGAGAACCTGCTGTATTAAAAAAAATAAAATTAAAAAAACTTCTGATGTGTTAAATCACCTCCATCTACGGAAATTCAATCTCCCTAATTCAGCCTGATGTTCACTTGCATGGTTCACTCCTCTCTGTGGAGGTAAAAGACAAAAGTTACAGGGAAGGATTCAAACATCAGTCCTCAAATTTCTCCTTTCTCCTTCTTCATTCTAGGTACTTTTAACATTATTCTATTTGCGAGAACAAACAGAAGTTAAACACATAAATACAAACCTCCTTTCTGTATACTCTATGACCATCATAAAAAGCAAAGATTACCACCACTAAAAGTCTCTTTTTAAAGCAAGGTATAAAAGTAATATAGAACATGAACATAATATTTTTAAAATATATGATACGTAGATGTACATGTCAAAAAGATTTAAAAGTATAAATACCAGATGTATATTCAAAATGATTAGGCAATTTTAAGTTTGTTCCTTAATATTTGTATTTTCTAATAATTTTTCAACAATAAGCATGCATTTTAATGGTTTTTATTAGGAATGTGCAATCTTTATATCATTTTAGTAACACTTTTTAATGAAACTGACTAGTAAGCCATGATTCTGTTATGCCCTTATAAACCCTTCCTGCAATTTTTAATGAATTCTGAGAGTATCCTTGCTGATAATGAGAAAAAAGGAAAGCTATTAATGACATCTTTCCCATTATTCAAAAGAAAGATTTCAGAGAAAACATTAAGGTAAATTCTTGTTTTTTTAACATCTTTATTGGAGTATAATTGCTTTACAATGTTGTGTTAGTTTCTGCCGTATAACAAAGTGAATCAGCTATACGTATACATATACCCCCATATCCCCTCCCTCTTGCATCTCCCTCCCACCATCCCTATCCCACCCCTCTAGATAGTCAAAGAACCGAGGTGATCTCCCCGTGCTATGCAGCTGCTTCCCACTAGCTAGCTATTTTACATTTGGTAGTGTATATATGTCCATGCCACTCTCTCACTTTGTCACAGCTTACCCTTCCCCCTCCCCATGTCCTCAAGTCCATTCTCTACGTCTGCGTCTTTATTCCTGTCCTGCCCCTAGGTTCTTCAGAACCTTTTTTTTTTTTTTTAGATTCCATATATTATGTGTTAGCATTCGGTATTTGTTTTTCTCTGATTTACTTCACTCTGTATGACAGACTCTAGGTCCATCCACCTCACTACAAATAACTCAATTTCATTTTTTTATGGCTGAGTAATATTCCATTGCATATATGTGCCACACCTTCTTTATCCATTCATCTGTCGACGGACACTTAGGTTGCTTCCATGTCCTGGCTATTGTAAATAGTGCTGCAGTCAACATTGTGGTACATGACTCTTTTTGAATTATGGTTTTCTCAGGGTATATGCCTAGTAGTGGGACTGCTGGGTCGTATGCTAGTTCTATTTTTAGTTTTTTAAGGACCCTCCATACTGTTCTCCATAGTGGCTGTATCAATTTACATTCCCACCAGCAGTGCAAGAGGGTTCCCTCTTCTCTACACCCCCTCCAGCATTTATCAAAACATTAAGGTAAATTCTTAATTTCTGTTCTTCTGAGCAAAGCCATTTTACTGGATGACTTTGTTCTTAATCCAAACAGTGGACAACGGGATTTTACTATGTATCTATGTGAATTAACACTCACAAAAAGGAATAACTTTCTTTTATCTAAGAAAAGGAAAAATATAAATATGAATAAGTTGGCTTTTCAGACTTACTTTAGGAAAGTAACAAATATAATCTTACTTCATCCACCAAAGCATTAAAGCAACCCATGTTATTATAAAATTCTCCGTATGTAAATATGTAGATTCCAAGTTAATCAAAAATGTTTTAAAGTTTCTGGACATTTCCTAGATTAGGAATCAATGTTTATATTTATAAATGAAGAAAAAAAAAAACACAGGTCTTACATTTATCTCCAAAAAGTCCTTAACAATAACTTTAATCCTTTTTACAGGAAAGAAAATCAATCGGGGAAACGGGAAACTGTAGTTATCACTTTTTATCATCACATTTTAGAAAAAATATTTTGACTATCACTTTTTCTAGAGGTTGAAATAAAACAGAATCGTCTAACTTTTTACTAAAGATGATTTTTAAATTTCTAATGTTAACTGCATTATTAACCTGGAAAACTACTACTTACAACTCTGCTGTACCTGTAGATTGTGTGTGTGTGTTAATACAGGTAATATCTGATCACTCCTAATGCCAATAGATAACATTTCTGAAGGACATTTTCATGATAGAAATAATTTAAACACAGTATGTTTGTTTTCAGAAGGACAGCACACCATTTTCCTTCCTTTCCTCAATCTTCACACTAAATATAATCCACATTTAGAATATTCTTATTTACCTTATTTTTTTATACTCCAATGCATAAAACCAGCTATTTAAGGACACTGAGCAAAGAACCTTATCATTTGTTACTTATGATCAGTAGATTTGCCTTTTTTCTGCTTTACAGGCAAAAATTATATTTCCACAAAATAAAATGAGTGTTGGGTGAGTTAACTTGAGCTAATGGTTAGGACATGATGCTATAATAAGGCTAGATTGACCATTTGATCACCGATCCCACCAAATGACTTTCATCTATAGCAGGGTCACAGGCAGCATCGAAACTCCTGCTGGTCAGTTTGCTGGTCACCAAGAAGAGCCAGGCAAATGAGCAGCTGGGTCAGCACAAATCCACTATCACCATCTTCTATTTATCAACTTTACCACAAACAAATCATGTAAGAGTTGTCATCTGGGGAGAGATCCCCAACAATATCCCCACTGGATCTTAACACAGATGATAATCTAAGAGGTAAGAGTGTAAAGTTTATTTTAGATGCTAAGTTGAAGAAATAAGATATTTTAAAACCCAAGTACATTTCTATTAACCAGTATTTATACTTTGAATTTTAAAATACCATCCCATTAAATTCTGAGTCCCATTGCTAAGACAAATGATGGCAGTAACATTCTTCTCTCTTGAACTGGAATAAATGTATAAAATATATAAAAAGATGACAGTTGTTGATCCCTTTACTCTCTCAGCTTTATTAATTCAGGTACTTTTACCTTTATGTAACAACTGTAATATAAGAGGAACTATACCTTCAAATTACGATAAAAATTATCTTCCAAAGAGAGAGAAATCTGTTTCTTTTTTTTTTTAATTTAGTGGTGATAACCGCAACCCAATCAGTTTTCCACCCTCAATTTCTCTTCTGACTTGTAACTCTTTCTCATAATATGTTGCACAAGGGATTGTAATAACAACTTCAGTCCTTTTAATTTGCCTCTCCTAGAGACTGTGAATTCCCAGAGTGAGGACAGCATAGCTTCTTCCTTCTTCCCACCTGCAGCCCATTAAGAGTATAAACTGACACACTACATGGTATTCATTTGCTCACAGATCAGCCTCTCCTACTAACTACACTATGAGATTCTGTGGACACTAGGTATGAATCATCAACACTTGACACACTGCCAGGCTATCGACTTTCAAATGTATTTAGTGAAAAACTGAGCATTTTAACCTTTGAATCTCTCCTACCACACTCAGTATCAGCAAAGCACCTGATGAATATGGACAATTGTACTTTTTGTATGAATCTTTGACCCAAGTCACATTCTTTCTTTTCCTACTAGCCATACTTTCAACTGCCTCTTTGGAGGGAAAAGCCTTGGGTTATGTCTGATTTATTCTCCAATACAAATATTCCCTACAAGAAAATACAGAGTTCAAGATATGTCTAATCAAGCAAAATCTCACAATACTATCCTTGATCAACCATGTGGTCCTTACAAAATTTATGAACCTGTAAATTTTAACACCTATTTTTTTTGGTTTAAACCAAGACTTGAGAATGCTTCCCAATACAGCCGATGTTAAGAAGGATGCCTGGAGAGATGGAGGTGGGAACAGGAAAAAAAGACCATAGTAAAGGAACAATTTAACTTATTTCTTCCATTTCCACCTTCATCCCAAGAGAATTTAAATGGGAAGGGAAAAAATGGAGGTAGAACCTGTGATTCAGAATAAGCTATAAAGAAAACAAAAGATACTAACTTTGCAAACCGTGCATTTTAAACTATCCTTTCATATAATTTTTAAAGAGGAATTTTTTTTAATCCACAGTCTTTTGCTTCTTCCAGGAGCAGCTGGATTTCATCTCACCCAATATCCCCCACCTCCATACACATACATACAGCGCTACCACTGTGCCAAACCAATCATCACAGGAAAAACTAAACCATGAGGATCATTTCCTAATTCTCTCTGAAAAATAATCCCCAATTTTTTCCCCAAAGA
This sequence comes from Pseudorca crassidens, assembly GCF_039906515.1. Lineage (NCBI taxonomy): Eukaryota > Metazoa > Chordata > Mammalia > Artiodactyla > Delphinidae > Pseudorca > Pseudorca crassidens. The sequence goes on from NC_090301.1 coordinate 32,455,080, forward strand.
CAAATTACCTATTCTAATGGGATTGAAGGGAGGTGGCGGGACGGAAGATTTCATTATCATGCAGCTTCTCACTCTCTATAGGGAGAAAAACGGCATTAACTTCCAACAAGGGACAGCTTACTCTTTTACTGTATCCCCAGTTAGAACCTAAAAACAAGCAAAAAACCAAAAACCGATCTTTTGATGCATTCAAATGAATAGAAAGCTGAGACAGTTTACTCTGCAGCAATATAACCCCTTAAAAATCCACCAGAGCTTGGGGGATGGGGGTGACCCATCAATCCCCCCACACCCTTGCCATATGGGGGAGCAAGATTCTGTCAAATAGAAAATGCCACTCTCCGCCTCCTCCGCCATCCCGAAAATTGACTGGCACCGAGTGCGGAGGCGGCCGAGGGAAGAAGCGAGGAGGCGGGGGACACCACACACACACACACACACACACACACACACACACACACCACACACCACACCACACACACACCACACCACACACCCACACACACCACACCACACACCACACACACACACACGCACACACCACACCCGCACCAAGGGCTGATTCATGGCTTTTTAAATGTTTTAAAGCTACAATTTCCTCCAACCGGAGAATTCTCACCCATTCCCCAACCCCAGCTCCCACCATGCTCCTCCCCCCGCTACATAGGGGTCAGCTGGACTGTATCCCCGCCGCGGCCTCGACCCCACGCGCCCTACGCCCCCAGGCGCGCGGCCCCCGGCCGGGGGTCCCCCACGCGCCCTCACCACCCCGAGGCCCGACGCGCCCAGGCCGGGAGATGAGTCGCACCTGGATGTAGTTGTTCTCGCAGTAATCGGCCACCCGTTCCAGATTCGTGTAACTGTCGAAGAGGGCCCGGCGGCCCCCCGGGATTTCCTCCTCCAGCAGCATCTGCAGCTCCGCCATCTTCACATCCTCCTCCTCCTCATACAGACCGCAGAGGCAGTGGCGGCAGTAGCGCCAGGGAAACCCAAGACTGGGAGAGGAGGAGCGGCGGCGACGGCGGCAGCAACCGGGAGGAGCGAGAAACACTCCCCGCCAGCGACAGGGGAGGGGGCAGCAGGAACGGGGGCGGGGCGCGAGCCGACGGACTCAGAGGACGGTCACCGCGGCGACGGCCGGCACGGCGCGCGCACGCGCGCTCGCCTCCCTCCGCCTCCGGGAGCCCGAAAAAGATTCCCACCCTTGGTCGCGCCGCCCGCCCCTCCCCCACTTCCGGCGTCTCCTAGCGACCGCGGGAGTGGGGGCCGGGATGCGCGCGGGAGTAGCGCGCGCGGTTAACCCTTCGGCCCCCGCAGGTTGCGTGGCTGGAGAAGCGCCCCGGGCTGTCTTTGTTAGTCCGGCGTGAACGCCCACCCGGCTCCGCCGTCTTTTGGCCCGCGTCTTCAGCGACTCCCCTCGGTGTTATCCTCAACCTGGGGCCCAACCCCATGGTCATGGGCCTGAGGGATAACATCAGCCCACTAAACTTCCATGCAGCTTTAAGTGCCGCCCCACTTTTCATTTTTCTCTTCATCTTTGACCTCATCCATTCTCTCTGGTACAGATAAATTTCAATTTCCTAATCCCAAATTTCCTGTCCTTGGCCTTTTTTGCACCTGTTTGCCCATTGACACCGTTTCCCCCGGCCAGGTTAGCCTCTGTTCTGTTCTCCTTTGACCATCCTCCGGACTTCAGCTTTTTGCGCTTGCCCCTCTCTCTTTGCTATGCTTCCTCAGTGACCACCTTTTCTGTCATTTCTCTGAGTCTGTCAACTTCACTTTTTTCTTCGTCTGTTCCGTGTTTAAAGTTTCGAAAACGGTTTTGCTGGTACTTTCATTCCTCACAGGGCTGTTACATGGATAAAATAAAAGTTTAAAGCACCTCGGGAAACGATAAATGACACAAAAATTCAAGGTAGGTCATTTTGATCTTGCAGTTATTATTCTGTTATTCCTTAGATACTATATCTTTTTTTCCTAAATCTGACTACTACACACAATGCAATCTTAGAAAACTAAAATTCGTGACAACTGCTGAGATATTATAAAGTCCATGACCTTTATTTGTACTGTGGAAAGTCAAGGTTGACTACATTTGCAGTTTAGAGCAAGATTCATTATTTCAACTCTTGTATTTGTGATCTCTTGGCCCTCCTACAGTGATTCCCCTCCCCATTTTTTTCTTCCCAGATTATGAGGAAACTATATTATACTTTCTCAAAAAATCACTTTAATGCCTTACCATTACACATTTCTGGAGCAATCTCTGATGATGTTATATTAGCTTTATTATATGCACATTAGCAAATTGTGTTTTCTCTGTGGAACCCAAATTAAAGGATACTGAAAATGTTGTTCCAGTCCAGCTAGTTTTGTTCTTAACCACTTTAAACATCTTCTGTATTAGTGGTTCTCAAACTTAAGTGTGAAGAGCTCTTTAAAATGAAAGCTGCAAGGTCACACTTGAGATTCATTAGCTTTAGTGATGGAATGGAGTAGTTACTTAAATGGCCCATAAACATGCTTCAGGGATTAACATATTAGATCAAGCAAACTTTTCTTTGGGACTAAAGTTCAATGAATCAAAGGCTACTGTTGGAACTGTGTTAAGTCCACCAGGGTAAGTTAAATGCTAAACAGACTCCTCCCCCATTACTTGTTTCCACCTAGCATTCTTTCAAATACTGCTTAGCAATTAGCCCAATAAACAGTTCTCCCCAGAGGGATGATTCTTCATCCTAGGTATCACTGCATGAAGATTCTAGTATGCACTTTCTCAAATTAATATGTGACTTCTTTGGATCTTAGCTTCCTTATCTGAAAAATCAAAGGGTTAAACTCAGGTCAGTTCTTAAACTTCTGAGTGGATTGGAATCACCTGCAGGGCTTGTTGAACCGCAGGATCGCTAGGCCCCAGCCCCACACTTTCTGATTCAGTTGGTCTGCCCCACTTAATAGTTCTAACAAGGTCCCAGGTGGTGCCAATGAAACTGTCCTTCTGGCTCTGAAGGTCTAAGTGGGACTCTTTGCCGAGAGAAGACCTTTTAATATTTGGCAGAATCTAAGAATTGAAGGACATAGATACACACTTCTGCTGCCACCAAGAACATTTCAGCAAAAAAGAAGACAACTACAAAATCTATACAAAGTACATGCATCGTGTGTGCATATATATTATCTGAGTGGAAGGATTGTAGGGTTTTTTGGTTTTGCGCATCTTAATTCCTCTAAAATGAGCATGGATTAGTTTATAAGAGTCCGGTGAGGCTATTATCTCCCCAAATCAGAGAGAATACTTTTATTAATGCATCCCAAGATGACATTTTTAAAGCAATTTTATCATCAGTTTGATTCAAAGTAAGCATTAAAAAGTCACAGATTTTTTACATATTAACCCAGTCATGCCAAGTGCAGTTGATGTTTTTTTTAATCTAATTGCAGGTCCTTATATTTATTTCCAAATTATGCCTTGGCTTTTTCCCAGATTTAAACCCTCATTACCATCTCCTGAAATAAATTATCTTCCTTCACATCATCTACTGATTTGATAAGCAAGACTTTGGGGTTCATTATAGCTTTCAATAAGAATGTTGAAGAATTCAAGGCCAAGAAGAAGGCCTAACGGCTTGGCCCTGGAAGACTCACTTAGTTGGTCAGAGCCATTCTCAGTATGCCTTAAACTGGGCCACTTGTGATTGTACCTTAAAGGATTCACATTTACCCAGTATTTCATCATCATAGTCACATGACTGGTGAGAAAGTGTCAAATTCTTCGGCTGAAATACAGATACTGTGGAATTCCCCTGATGTATCTCATCCTAGCAACTCTATACTTAAATGAGGAAATTAAGGTAAAGCATATAATATATTGCCTAATATTATGGGCTCTAAAGAAATAAATGTTGCTTAACTGAATTGTTTACATTGCTTATCTTATGATACCTAGAAGACATACCGATTCACTTCAGACTTTCTGCCCAGACTCTTCCTGTACACACTGACATGATAATTCATCATAAACATTGTTTTCAGGGACTTCCCTGGTGGTCCAGTGGGTAAGACTCCATGCTCCCAATGCAGGGGGCCTGGGTTCCATCCCTGGTCGGGGAACTAGATCCCACGTGCATACCACAATAAGACCACATGACACAACTAAGAAGTCCGCATGCTGCAACTAAAGATCCTGTGTGCTAAGACTTGGCACAGCCAAAATAAATAAATAAACATTAAAAAAAGGAAAAAAAGATGCTCAACATCACTAATCATCAGGGAAACGAGACATCACCTCACACATGTCAGAAGAGCTATCACCAAAAAGAATACAAAAAAAACCCCCATTATTTTCATCATTAACTCTTTGCCTCCAAATTTTCAGTCTCTCTTTTAAATGACATCAACCTATCAGGTTTAAAATCCTTAACATTGAGTATTAATTAGTAGTTAATACTACTGTATTTTCTCATACATTTAAAAAATTTATTAGAGAATAATATCTATGGCACCTAAAGAATACCATGTGTTTCATTTCCACACGGCACTTTCTGTAATATTTATCCCTTTTCCTGGTTTTACATTAAATGCTTGGAAACTATTAAATAAGAAACTATAAGAATGTCATCCTTCTTCATGAAGATACTTGGGACTGTTTTCTTTCTTTACCTTGAGGATCTCAAAACTAGTTTTCTGGCTGCTATATGATTTTATCAGGCAATACCAAGTTGGATATGTATGTACATACACAGTTCAACGAATGAAGATATATTTCAATGAAATTTAAAAGAATTCCTTTTTAAGTAGTTAAGTTCCCTGTTTGAGATATTACACAGTAGTAATCAGGAGAAATGCAAAGCAGAGTGTTTTACTCAAGCAATGACATGGTTAACTTAGTTCTTCTTACCCCAAACAAGAAAAATAATTATCAGTGATTTTTTCATACACATTTATACACATTTTGGGGTTTTAATCAAATTTAAGACTACCAGGAAATTTTAATACCAAGTGCATATAATGTGTATATATTAAATTTTTGAAACAAATTTTCTGTATGTGATCAGAAGATAAATGACTGGGATCTAAGCCTTATATTTTTAGGCACACTTTATCATCTGAAACTTTGGTTTCAGTTTTAGTGATATAAACCTTGGTCTCAATTTTAGGGATACTTATTTAATGGTTAAAAATGTACCAAACTACTAAAAAAGAAGCTTTACTGTGCAATAGAGCATTCCATGCTTTATAGCTATATGAATACACATTTTAAGAAATAAGTTAAAAATGACTGGAAAGAATACAAAGAATCCTCCAAAATTAGCCTGTAAGAAAAAAAATCCCCTCCCATTTTCAGGAAGTCAGGAGTCCACAAGTCTCATACATATTTTTTTCATTTTTATTGTAAGTCATTTTTTTGTCTCTTTATTATGGAAATTACAAACATACAGTACGGAGAATGGTGTAATGAATACACAAACATCCACTGATTAGATGCAACAATGGCTTCTATTTTACCTTATATTATTCTTATGATACAGAATTTTAAAGAAAATTACAATAATCATGACATTTAACCCCTAAATACTTTATTATATATCTCTAAAAAACAAGGATATTTTGCCACATAACCACAATATTGTTGCACATCTAACAAAATCAGCAATAATCCCCTCATACTAACCAATACCCAATAAAAAGCATTTTTCAAGAAGAAATTACTCTTGAGAGAAAATAACATATACCCAAGATACAACCTGGAAGGATTGTATTTAAATATTTAGAATCGATAATAGTTTCCTGTAAGAGACAACAAAAGAGCTCCCTTTCCCGTGAAAAGTGAAAAGAGGAAAAAAGTTTTTCCATCAAACCATGAGAGTGGACAATATAAACCTGAAATTCTTCATGACAACATATCTCTGTGTATAGACATAACCAATGGGGTAGATAATTTATCTTGAAAGGCATATGGTTTTGAAGAATAAAAAGTCCTCAGTTCTTTAAGTTTCTACTAAAATTGGTTTTACATATCCCTCCCCCACAAAAACAGTGAATTTCAGAGCTAAAGCATAAAACAGATCATCCTTTCCCACAGCAGAGAGATCACCAATCAGTTCACAAAAATTGGATTTCTAAAATTAGCTACTTTTGTTCACACTTTGTCTTAAATTATGTTAAAGGTTTTATAGAGCATCAAGCCTCAAAACGTACTAACTAGGTTTTTATTACTGACAGCGATACTGACCTTCACTTAATAACATGAACTGCTAAGAGTTTGAAATATGCCAGTTTTTCTGATTATGCTTTAATACCATTAGAACCTGTATGCTGAATATTCACTGCAGCATGTATGATTTTCAAAGCTGCTAACTTTTTTTTATAACAATCTGTTCCTTATCAGTTTCAGTAATATTGCAAACAAAGAGGTTATACTTTGACAAAATTGCTAACTAAACATCATGGTATATGGTAGTAAGTCTCACCTGTATAGTACAAGGTTGCTAAGAATATCATTGACCACCGATTGCTATGTTCATGAAATGGAATGTAGAAGAGGTTAACAGCAAAAAAAGTGACTCATGATTTTCCTTGTCAAAGTAATTTTATGTAGCCTCTTGGAAAGAAAGGAGCAGAAGAGAATAACTTTGGTATTTTAAAATGGCAAGGAATACTGAATTTAACTACACTTAAAATACATCAGTAGGATTTCTTCCTTCCTCCTCCACAGGAATTAATAATATATTTCTCACAGATTTCTATTATCTAGATGTCCAACCATATGAATAAGTGAATGACTCATATCACTGAAATATTTCATAGGGTTTTATAATGATATTTCAGGGAAAAATCCCATTTTACCTTCCAGCAGAAAATGTTTGGCAATTATTAAAATACAGGAAAGTAAGAGCTCCATCAGTGAAATGGGGCTTCAGATAAGAGACTTATAGTGTACTGTATCACTTTTGCAACTTTAATAATCTGTATTATGAAATTGCTTTTAAGTTTGGCATCTATTTGTTGCCTATTTTGTAAATAATTTTAAGACATCCTAGAGAGTTTTAAATCGCTTGATGATAAATCATGAAAAAGACATTTATGGATATTTGCCAGGACAACTAGCATACAACCAGGAGGTACAGCCCTCAAAAACCACTGAGTCACAGCACCATGCTGTGTAAGGTCAGATGTGTCCAGGGCTAGCTTCATGGGCTGCAACCAGTGCAGTCCCACAGAAGCCCACACCTCAGAAGGACCCTATGTTGGGGTATAACACTTTGAAGGCACTGCAGTGAAATTCTCGAATTTTATTTGTGAATTTGTATTTTGTAAGTGAAGTCCAATGGGACCCTGGAGTATACGCCCGGGGCTTAGAGTTTACTTCCCTGCCTCCCTAGACATGTTCTCAGTTACCAGCTTCCTGCTCCCCAGTGCCCTGCACCCTGCCTGGCCTCCCTCTAACCATCCCTGCCCATTACCACTGCTGCCTTCCACCCAGAGCAGCAGTAAGATTGCATTAGGAGGAGAGTTGATGAAGGAGGCCCACTTTCTGCCACGTCACCCTCCAGGGGGGCCTGGGAGCAGGTGTGGGGAGGGCTGGAGTCCAGCCAGCAGTTTGCTCTGCAGCATCTTGAGGCAGGGCAAGGAAGAAGTCATCTCCGCTTTGGGCTGGCCACACCACAGCATGTTCACCAGGTAACTGGGCGGGGCTCCTCTGCCTACCCCTGATCCAGGTAAACAACATTGTCCCAGCATGGAAACTTCAATCCCTTGGGGGTGGGGTGGGGAGGGGGGTCTCTCATCAACCATAGGTTAAAAGAGCAGACCCAACGGTGGGAAGGGGGGAGACTGACTTCATCCCCAGCTAAGACCCCATATTTTCATTTTGCACTGGGCATACAAATTATGTAGTTGGCCCTGATTGTGCCTCTTACAATAAAAATAAGCCCCCAAACCTTTATAAACGTCATAGCATGTCCCATCATAGATGGGACATCTCTTTTCAAGTGTTTGTTTTTAGGAGACTATTATCCTATTTCTTCCAGTTATCAATAGCATAGTATAGTAACTTAGGCAGTTCTTTTTTGCTTAGGGGGCCTTTCCTTGGTTTTAAATTCATCCTTTAGAGAATAATATGAAACCAAAAGGAAATCACATTCTGAACAAGTTTGGGGGAAAAAAAAATTGTGCTAGCCTGGGCAAATTCTCATATAAAATAAGTTCTCTCAGCTTTCATTTCCCCCTTTTATAAGGCTATTGGATTAGAACATATCCGTGGAATCTCTTAAATGTAACATAGTTTTACAAAGTCTATTAAGACTAAAGTAAATTCAAAGCTAGCACATTAGTAGATCATACTTCTAATCTCAATTAATTATCTTCAGGGGTTCTTAAATTGCAAAAAAAAATTTATTATTATTATTTTTTACTATACCACAGAGGAACTAAAATATAAAACACAAACATAGCTCTTTAGCAAGCATCTCAAAATCTCAGGCAGCCATGTTGAGTTCTCAAATTCAAGTCATAGTTACCAGAAGGTACCAGTGACTACCCCCTTATTCCACTGCTTAATAAATTCATATTTCCAGAATTGAGGATGAGAATTCCTTCCTCCTAAACTTTGGGTGTCCAAAATCCTAGTCTTCTTCTCCTGGCCCCTGACGTGCAAAAGAGAGACTGACAGACAAGTGCATATGAAGTGAGGTAAAAGTAAGTGAAGAGGTCTGATAACGGTATCTCTCTAGGATTGCTGGATTGGAGTTCAGGCTAGAAGGAGTCTCTGGGGTGTCTCTGTGCACATGGCTGGCCATTGTAGAGCTGTCTCTTGTGGTTCTGAGTCAACCTATACTATGGATTAGATTTAGATGATCCCAAGGAGACTGGATCAGTTTGGGGGCTATCCAAGAGATTTAGTCCAAAATTTCCCAAACCTCCTAGGGCCCTCCTACAAATCCTCTAAATATGAAAAAAAACAGAAACTCAGAACAGACTCATGGTTCTATTTCAATCCAGAATTTCATCTTGGGTTTGAAGCCAGATCAATCTCTGATCGTGGAGAGAACAAGATGACATTTACCTTGGTGGGATCACCATGCTACAGAACTGCTCTGATGCTTGACTTGCATTTCTCAAAATTATATAATTCCCACAGGGCACCATCTAGATAGAAATACACCACAGTGCCCAATTCTTGTGATTAAACCCTGTATTGAGAAAGATGAAAACCTCAGAGACAGACATAAATTTTATACACACATTAAGAAAGGTTGTCATGGCAACTGCGCTTGAAGATATGTATTTTTAAATCTAAGTAAATTTAACATTCAAAACACATTTGCATCTCCCTCAAAGGCTCTGTATCAAGAATATTAAACAAATTTTTTCCAATTCCCTTTGCATCTACACTTCCTTGGAAGCTTAACAAAATCCTATGAATATAATAACAGCATTGACTTAAGCACCTATCTTTGGAAGACTATGAGAAAATCCAAAATGAAAGCCAAATAATGTTGCTCTTCTACTCCCAGAGGCCCTAGATTTCCCCCTCTAAAATTTTAAATTGTGAGCAGGCTAAGCCATATAATCTCTACAAGGTCCTTTTAAGCTCTAAAAATCAATTATCTATTAGCTGCTGACCTTGCAACATAGCAACAAATCATGAAAGATGAACACACCTAGTGCTGCAGTATAATTGAACAATTCATACAAATGACTATAATCAATATTGCTCTTTAACCTAGTCAAACCAATTCCTAGCTTTGTTTCGTCTCACTCTGAACAATCTCCAGGATTTCTATTCAGCATCAATGTTGACAGTTTTCCTTGATAAGATACGTAGTTTAATTCTCTTGCTCATAAACTTAAAGTAACAAAAATAATGGCTTGACTCCCAACGGTTCCTTGTGCTTCTTGCACCTCTAGAGCCTGTAACTGAAGCCTTCTGTTCTCTGTCATGTAGTCAACTACAAGTTTCTTCCTTTGTCCCTTTCAGCCACTAACCTAAAGGGTCCTTGAGTTGCTTCCAAACCCAGGACCTAGAGAGCTCAAGTGCTAGAAAGTTAAGCTTTGGCACATGAGACTCGGGTTCTTCCTCCTGGGGTGAAGCACAGAAGAGAGAGAACACAGTAAATTCCATGTCTGTTTGGCTCAGTGCTATATCCCCAGCGTCTGCAATAAGATCTGACACACATTAAGTGACCAATAAAAAAGTGTTGCCTAACTAAATGGGTCACATTTCTTTGGACAGAAATGGAAGTCAGGAGACGGAGAGAGTCAGGAGAGTAAGAGGGCTCTGTCCTCTGACAGGGAAAAGAGGAGGAGGTGAGGGAGTGAGAGAACATGGAATTCAGGTACCTTGGTTCTAATATGGTCACTCCTAGTCTGGAGAATCTCTGGACCATGCATAGGTTAAAGAACTACCTAAGACAGATGTTCCTTTAGACTCCTTTTGTCTGTAGATCATTTTGGACACGACATCTATAGATCTACTGAACACTGTATCTCCATGAAACACTGGTTTTTCAGGATAATAGGTATAACTTGAAAAAGGGGTACCTTCATCAAATACATTTGGAACACTCAGTGTTACACCAAGTTAAAATAGGTTTCCTTACAGTAGAACTTCTCAGTTCTTCCAATATATTAATATTCGTTCTGAGAAAGAATATATGTATATAAACAGAATGAATACGATCGAGGAAACTTTTTCTCAGAGTACCTCATAGGATAGGGTACCATGAGACACACTTTGGGAAATAATGCTGTTGCTAACCTAATAAAAAAACTCTGATCCTTAAACATTTCCTAGTTTTAATGATGACCTAGTGATAAGATATAGAAGGAACAAAGGACTACTTGCTTACCAACTATTTTGGTTGATATTTTGTAGAACTATAGGCTATTATAAACCTATGTTCACACCTAATACAGGCATCACTGAAAGATGTCCATACAACATCTTCTTAAATACTTCCAGCAATGGGGTACTTAGCATATTACAAAGTGCTGTTAGCATTAGAGGTAGTTTGGCTATCTGGAAATCTTTTTCAACTATTAAGTAACTTCAATAATCTCCTTTATTCTATATGCAGAGAAAAACCTAATGAAGATTTCATTCATTTATTCAAAAATATTTACTGATTGCCTTTTTGGAGACAGGAACATTACAACTTTATCTATAATATAGTTACAAAATAAGTTTCATTCTCTACTATCATGTGTTAAAAATTAAAACAAGAATTTGCAAGTATTTTAGATGTATATAAATGTAGATTTTTAAAAAAACTACCAAACAGGATTATTTGTGACTTATTTGCTCCTGGCAGTTTAGCCATGCTATAACAAGATCCATTCCCAATCTGTAGAAAGACATCCACCAAACTGTAAACTGAATGAATGGGAAGCCGACTGGAAGAAAGAATGTCATTTCCTGCCTTTTGTTTACTGTCTAGATATTTTACAAAATGGCTCCCAGCTCAAATTTTACAATTATCCATTCACTCAGTGTCATAAAATTCTATAAATCAAACATGAAATTGATTTCTATTGTATTTTAAAAGTCTACTCCCACCCCAAAATAAGACCTTACAAAATTGAAGTAACAAAAGAAAATGTCTGAAATGCATTAAATGAAAAGTAGATCAAATTGTTCTGATTGCAATAGGTAAAAATATACGTATGTGGGAACAGGAAAAAACTTAAAACAGTTGTACAAGTGGCAGCTGAGTTGGCAATATTTAGTTTCCTTTGAGATTTCTTTTAATACTGCTGTTACATTACTCTTTTAATCATTTTCTTTAGCTATTATGAACTGTACATCATTTGAAACTATTGCTTGGTTCTCTCTTAAATAAGAACAAAACCCCACTAAACCCCACTGAAGCTATTAAGATAATCTGAAGTTTAGATCTTTTACTATTTCTTAGCTAGTATCTGCTGTCTTTATTTACAGTATTTATTCTAGCAGGAATGAAGAACTATTTTAGTTAGTCCTACCTGTACCTACTATTACTTTCTAAGGACTAAATGAGATGAGTATATAAAGAATTTGGTGTGTAACAAATGCTCATTCCAGTCCCTTGTTCTACTTTGGCAAGTTTCAGTCTCACTCCTTTTTATCAGTGCAGATCACTGACAACGCTCAAAGCAACACAGTATCCAGCCTTTCTGGCCATGCTCATTTTCTGACTTCTGCAATAACAGCAACTGCTTTGTTGTCACTGCCTCCCTTCCCCCAACTCCTCCCCTTCTACCTTCATCATTGGTCTTAGGAACTCAGGAAACAGGCATAGGACTGGCTAAGAAGAAAAATAAGGTCGTTAGCATCAACTTGTTGACAATATAAAAACCCACCCTTGAAAATAGTGTCCATTTCTCTCGCAGCTGTCTTCTCACAGCTACTAAATGACTCCTTGATTCTACCGGCCATGTCTTCACTGTTACACACTCAGTAGAATTATGTTTTTTTAAGCAGTTTTCAATGTGTCAACATAACCGCATGTGAAAAAAAGGTACATTTTATAAAGGGTAACAGTACTTTTTATGGGTCTGGAGAAAAAAATAAACATGTCTTCAGGGAAGAATTTTAATCTGTTTCCCCCAGAGACCAAAAACAACAACAAAGATTCTTAAAATGTCCTCTTAAAAGATGAAATGCTATCTCAATTATATATTATAATTATATATTATGCTATCCCAATTATCCCTTAATTATATTGAAGATTTTTCTTAGGATAATGGAGTAATTTCATTTCTTAAATGCTCATTGTAACACCTAGATTATGCTATGACTTTAGCAACTTGGTTCTACTAATATATAACTGTTTTGATAGAATAGATGGAGAACTAAGGCCATTTTTAAAGTTGAAAAGAATAACAATATTTGAGAAGGGAAAGAGGCAGAGAAAACGACTGACAAGTCTGTGCTTACATTCTGAGTGAGAAGAATAGTAATGTTCCAGCTGTGGAAAACACTACTGGTTCATAACATATTAAATGAAGAGAACATTGTATATAATATGTCTGTAAAAATTACATGTGGATTAAAGTGTAGAAGGATCCACCTCAGAAGCTTAACACTGGTTAAGTTCAAATAGTGGTGATGGAGTTTCCTATTTTTGTGCTTCTATGTTTCCTATATTTTTCTACAATAAACCCATATAATTTTCTAACAAAAAAATAGAGCATTTTGTCTTTAAAATACACACTATTTTAATATAAAGAAAACAAATAAATTTTGATAGTCTATAAATAAGATAGAATCTATTTATATAAAAAAATGAAACTGCACATTTGTGGGCCAAACAGCATGTGAGTTTTTCATTTTTCCCAAACATATGCACAGAATTAATTGTTTTGAATTTTATTAGCACAAAGTGTGGAAGAGCCCTTTCATTCCATAAAAAATGTGTTGTGTTGATGTTTTTAACAATAAACTTCTGAACTATCAAAAAGAATGTAGATCAAAATCAGTGAAGAAATAGTTTTTAAAAAGCCAGAAAGCTATAAAACTTAAAGAGTCCTGCTAGAGCCATGCTACGAGCCATCAGTAACACTGAGGCTACTAAAATTTAGGTCATTTGACAAATACAGAGGGCCACGTAAGAACAACAGTGAATGGATAACTTATTTTACATATGATTAACAGTAATTTTTATTTTTTAAAAATCCTCTAGAAAAATGACTTATTTTTAATGTTTCAAGTTATTTATGTAACTCTGGATAAAATATGCTTATTTACCTGATTCTTCTATGCTCTATTTTCCTCAATTCCATCATTATTATACATTGTCTCACTTACTGGCAACATGCCAACACCCTGACTCTGGTTCAGTTACCCTGTTTTTGCCTTGATCATGGCTAATCAGGTCGCACTTGCTTTAAAATTCCACTGATCTCACCTGATTTTACTGACACTCGGTTTACATATCAACTGGCTACTCTAACCTTCCAGTGCCAGTTTCCAAACCAATTAAGGTACTTGGATAACAAAGGAAGATGCTCTTTATACGCAAAACCATAGAATATGATAGGCGACAGGGAATAAATGTAACAACATGCCTTTGTAGAAACATGATGCTAGGAACTAAGAATACATTTCACTTAAAGTTTCAGAATTTAAATTATTCCATAAATTAAATGTTTTTGTCAGAAATAAAGGCTGCATCTAGTTACTTAGTTTCTATGTTTAACTACTTATTACTAGGTCTAAAATGTTAGCTATATAACCATAAACACAACATAAAATAACTCAATTAATAACTAGGGTACATTCTTGAAACTAAAATTACAAGAGAAATTCAGCAGTGTCAAAAACAAGCCCATCTGCAAACATTTATCACTATTCTTCCTTTCCTCTCTATCAGCACTTGGCATACTTCCTTCATATCTCCTTTTATCTTTAAAAAAACATATTTTAAAAAAAGAGTTCTTCAAGAACAGTGTAACCAAAGAAAGCAAACTAAAATACAATGCTGTCAATAAAAAAGCATTAAATATAAAAGTTACCAGTACTAAAATGTAAATTTGAAAGATACTTATTTTTGAAAAAGCCCCAATATTTCTTTGCTTACTAGTTAGACTGATCATTTTTCTAAAAGTTTATTAGCTGTTTCCCCTTATAAAAGCTGTTTTGTCTATTTATCTACTGTATGTTTTCTTAACAATTTGTTTGACCTCTTTATATGTAATATGGATATTATCCCTTTCTGTCATATATTTTGCAATTATTTTCGACCCATCTTTGTTTTATTTCTTTTAAATTTGGTTTCAGCTTTTAGTTAATGCGCTCTCATTTCTTATGGTTAGGATATGACATAATAATAAATAAATTCAGGAATTTTTTTTTACACAAATGATGATTAGTGGAGTAACAGAGTGCTACTACAATTTCCAGCAAAAAAAGGACAGACAAGCCTCACTCTTAGTTTGCTACTTAGGAAGGACACCACTTCAAAACACATTCAGAACTAACTGTATTATTTTCCAAATGATTCAGAACTGTTCAAAATGATGAGCAATGTATAAGTCATGAAATAAACACTGTTGTCTGGGAAGGCATACAAGCAAATACAAGGTATGTTATTCACTGAATTACTCAAACCTAATAACAATGATTAAACACAAACTAATTTATACTCAGAAAATAAAAATATTAATCCAATAAATAAAATTATATAAAGTCCTTTTTTTCTTCTCCTTTTTATGTAAAGTCCCCTTTAAGAGGATTTACTAAAAGTGTGAAAATGAGTTATTTTTCTCTTTTATGAATATTTAAAAAACATTATTGTGAAAAATAATTTCTCTTCAAGAATATTAATTTTAGAGATCAAACTAAGGCTAAGAATATGAAAACAATGACATAGAAACTGATAAAACAAAAGTTAAAAGTAGAAGTCCTCCCATTAAAATTATCACTATAATAATGCAATAAGTATAAAAGTATATAATGCACTAAGAAACTCTGATATACAAAAATTCAAATTTACATGATGAAGTACTAATAGGTGTTTATATTATACAATGATGCTTGGCTTATAAAAGGATTCAATACATATTTTCTAAATGGTCATTTCCCTCAACAAAGTTAAGTGTATACAATTTTAATATCTCTTTGAAACAGTGATCCAAGCTTCCTCCTTGGATGATGTTACGAGTTCATACTTAGTTTCAATAACTTGTCCCTCCACAGAAAGTAGGTGCAGTCTCCTCACCAGTACACTCAAAAGTACTGTGGTTACCATATATGCAAACCTAGTCAGGAAGAAAGTCAACTGGTTACTAAAGATTAACAACTATACTTTAACTATATAGATTGTTCATTCTCATCAACAGTGATAAAATTATAAGTACAAAGTCTAGCATCTTTCCTTTCCTTTTCGTTTCTCTATCATCTCACCTCAGCTCTGGGCATTCCTGTGTGCCTGAGAATCCAAGCAAGGAGAAAGTCTTCATTACCGATTCATCATCAAACCGCTCTGGATCAAACCTAAAAAGAAGATTTGGGCCTGATCACAACAGAGTTCCACTGGCATGGTACATATTTACACTATAAGAACATGGGTATGTAATAAAGTTTTAAAACTACTGAAGATAGAAACTGCTCTCACATTATATTTAAATTTGACCTTTTATGTTCCCAAACTATTGAACATATATTACATCTTTTTTTGCTTACTTTTATTACTTCTATTTTATTTATTTATTTATTTATTTTTTGGCTACACTGGGTCTTCCTTGCTGTGAGCAGGCCTTCTCTAGTTGCAGCGAGCGAGGGCTACTCTTCACTGTGGTGCGGAAGCTTCTCATTGAGGTGGCTTCTCTTGTTGCGAAGCACGGGCTCGAGGCGCACGGGCTTCAGTAGTGGCAGTACGCAGGCTCAGTAGTTGTGGCTCGCGGGCTCTAGAGTGCAGGCTCAGTAGTTGTGCACAGGCTTAGTTGCTCTGCGGCATGTGGGATCTTCAGGACCAGGGATTGAACCCGTGTCCCCTGCATTGGCAGGCATATTCTTAATCATTGCACCACCAGGGAAACCCCTACTTCTAAAGAATAGATGCAAAATACATTTCTCTAGAATCATCGAGGAATGAAACTGTAACATGCAACTACATCATTTATGAGATTTAAGGATAAATTTATGAGATTTAAGGATAAATAATTTAAGGATAAATTAAGGATAAATTTAAGGATAAATAAATTTAGTCTGGAGACACCAGACTACAATTTCTATTAATCAATTAAATGAGACCCAAACTTATTAATAAGTGAGGGAAATGAAGAGGCTAAGAAGGATCTTTTATTGTACAGAAGTTTACTCTGTAAAAAGTCAATGGGAGCAATAACACTCTAATAAAGATGTTTAAAAAAAAAAGTCAATGAGGAAATGGATATATTAAACGAAAACAACCCACCCACCAAGGAGCATAAAAATTCCCCTCAAAAACAAGTGTTTTTAAAAGATCTAAACTCTGAGAAAAAGAAAAAGAATCCTGCTTTCATTGCCCTTTTTAAAAAGTGTAAATTACCTTTCACTTTTGGAATATACTATATTTATATTACAGTCCATATAAAAAACTGTATCAAATTTAATCAGCCTTTCCTTTTGTAAACTATCTTGAAAATTGAGACCCTAAATGTTTACTTCAAGATACCTATGTTTCCAGATTAAAAGGGAATCAAACTTGATTTTTCCAACTACTTTTTTTAATCTTTATTTTATATTGGAGTACAGTTGATTTACAATGCTGTGTTCAATTCAAGTGTACAGCAAAGTGATTCAGTTATACATACACATATATCTATTTTTTTAGAATCCTTTCCCATATAGGTTACTACAGAATATTGATTAGAGTTTCCCATGCTATACAGTAAGTTCTTGTTAATTATCTATTTTACATATAGTAGTCTGTATATGTTAATCCCAACCTCCTAGTTTATCCCTCCGCCCCACACCTCTCCCCTTTAGTAACCCTAAGTTTGTTTTCTAAGTCTGTGAGTCTGTTTCTGTGTTGTAAAAAAGTTCACTTGTATCACTCTTTTAGATTCCACATATAAGTGATATCATATGATATTTATCTTTCTCTGTCTGACTTACTTTATTTAGTATGATAATCTCTAGGTCCTTTCATGTTGCTGCAAATGGCATTATTTCAGACTTTTTTTTATGGCTGAGTAATATTCCATTGTATATATGTACCACATCTTCTTTATCCATTCCTCTGTCAAGGGATACTTACCTTGCTTCCATGTCTTGGCTACTGTAAACAGTGCTACAATGAACACTGGGGTGTATGTATCTTTTCGAACTATGGTTTTCTCCGGATATATGCCTAGGAGTGGTATTGCTGGCTCATATGGCAACCCTATTTTTAGGTTTTAAGGAATCCCCATACTGTTCTTCATAGTGGCTGCACTAATTTACATTTCCATCAACAGTGTGGGAGGGTTCCTTTCTCTCCACACCTTCTCCAGCATTTATTGTTTGGAGACTTTTGATGATGGCCATTCTGACCGGTGTGAGGTAATACCTCATTGTAGTTTTGATTTCCATTTCTCTAATAATTAGCTATGTTGAGCATATTTTCAAGTGCTTTTTAGTCATCTTCACTAACAACGAAAGATCAGAAAGAGAAATTAAGTAAACAATTCCATTTACCATTGCATCAAAAAGAATAAAATACCTTGGAATAAACCTATCTAAGGAGGCAAAAGACCTGTACTCCAATGACTATAAGATGCTGATGAAAGAAACTGAAGATGACACAAACAGATGGATATACCACATTTTTGGATTGAAAGAATCAATATTGTCAAAATGATTATACTACACAAGGTAATCTACAGATTCAATGCAATCCCTATCAAATTACCAATGGTATTTTTTGCATACACAGAACAAAAAAATTTTTAATTTGTATGGAAACACAAAAGACCCCAGATAGCCAAAGCGATCTTGAGAAAGAAAAATGGAGCTGGAGGAATCAGGTTCCCTGACCTCTGACTATAAAGCTACAGTAAGCAAAACAGTATGGTACTGGCACAAAGACAGACCTGGAGAGCAATGGGACAGGATAGAAAGCCCAGAAATAAACCTGAGCACCTATGGTCAATTAATCTATGACAAAGGAGGCAAGAATATACAATGGAGAAGAGACAGTCTCTTCAACAAGTGGTGCTGGGAAAACTGGACAGCTACGTGTAAAAGAATGAAATTTAAACCTTCTCTACCACCATACACAAAAATAAATTCAAAATGGATTAAAGACCTAAATGTAAAACCAGATACCATAAAACTCTTAGAGGAAAACATAGGCAGAACACTCCTTGACATAAATCACAGCAATATCTTTTTGGCTCCACCTCCTAGAGTAATGAAAATAAAAACAAAAACTAACAAATGGGACTTAATTAAACTTAAAAGCTTTTGCAGAAAAAAGGAAACCATAAACAAAATGAAAAGACAACCCACAGAATGGAAGAAAATATTTGCAAATGATGTGACCAACAAGGGATTAATCTCCAAAATATACAAACAGCTCATGCAGCTCAATATCAGAAAGAGAAACAACCCAATCAAAAAATGGGCAGAAGATTTAAATAGACATTTCTCCAAAGAAGACATACAGACGTCCAACTATTTTATGAAATACCTCACAATTTTAAGGATTAAAAATAAAATGAAAATGAAAAATAGATAATTTGGCCTCAAATGCTGAAGGATTTTTTAATCTAAAGTTTTTCAGCTTTATTGATTTATAACTGCAAAACTGTAATATATTTAAAGTGCACTACCATGTTGTTTTGGTTACTAAAGCTTGGTAACATAGTTTGAAATCAGGAAGTGTGATGCCTCCAGCTTTGTTCATTTTTCTCAAGACTGCTTTGGCTATTCTGGGTCTTTAGTGGTTCTGTGAATTTAAGGATTGTTTATTCTATTTCTATAAAAATTGACATTCGGATTTGGACAGGGATTGTACTGAATCTGTAAATTGCTTTGTCTAGTAGGGACATTTTAACAATATTAATTCTTCCAATCCATGAACACAGATTATCTTTCTATTTATTTGGGTCTTCTTCTATTATTTTCATCAATATTTTAGTTTTCAGAGTACAGATCTTTCATCTATTTGAATTTAATCCTAAGTATTTTACTATTTTTGATGCTATTGTAAATGGGATTGCTGTCTTAACTTTTCTTTCTGATAATTTGTTGTCAGTGTATAGAAAAGCAACTGACTTTTTTATATTGGTTTTGAATCATGAAACTTTACTGAATTCATTTATTAATTCTAACAGTTTTTGGTGGAATCTTTAAGGTTATCTATGTATAATATCATGTCATCTCCAAGTAAAGGCAATTTTACTTCTGCCTTTCTGATTTTATTTCCTTTTCTTTCCTAATTGCTCTGGCTAGGACTTCTAATATCATGTTGAATGAAAGTGGTGAGAGTGGGTATCCTTGTCTTGTTCCTGATCTTAGAGGAAGACCTTTCATCATTTCACCCTTGAGTATGCTGTTAGCTATAGGCATGTCAATATATGGCCTTTATTATGTTGAAGCACATTCCTTCTATACCTAATTTGTTGAGTTTTTAATCATGAAAAGATATTTACTTTTGGCAAAAGCTTTTTCTGTATCTACTGAGATGATCATACAGTTTTGTTTTGTTTTTTGTTGTTTTTGATTTTTTTGGCAGTACGCGGGCCTCTCACTGTTGTGGCCTCTCCCGTTGCGGAGCACAGGTTCCGGACGCGCAGGCTCAGCGGCCATGGCTCACGGGCCCAGCCGCTCTGCGGCATGAGGGATCTTCCCGGACCGGGGCACGAACCTGTGTCCCCTGCGTCGGCACGCGGACTCTCAACCACTGCGCCACCAGGGAAGCCCACCCTATGTATTTTGATCGGAAAATTTAGTCCATTTATGTTTAAAGAAACTATAATAGGTATGGATGTACTAATGCCATTTGGTGAACTGTTTTCCAGCAGTTTTGTAGTTCCTTTGTTCCTTTCTTCCTCTGTGATTTCATTATTTTCTACAGTGGGATGCTTTGAGTCCTTTCTCTTTATACACTGTGTATTTACTATATAGGTTTTGCTTTGTGGTTACAAGGATGATTACATAAAATATATTATGGTTATAACTGTCTATTTTAATCTGATAACAACTTAATTTCAAATGCATTGAAAAGCTCTACATTTTCACATTTCCCCCAATATTTTATGTTTCTAATGTCACATTTTACATCTTTTTATACAGTGTATCATTAATAAATTATTGCATTTAAATACTTTTGTATTTTAACCTTTATACTACAGTTATAAGTGATTTACCCACGACCATTACAATATTTGAGTATTCATATTAACTATGTATTTACCTTTACCAATGAATTTTATACTTTTATATGTTTTCATGTCACTAATTAGCATCCTTTCATTTGAGCTTGAATAACTCCCTTTAACATTTCAGCTTTTGTTTTTCTAGGAGACTCTTTACCTCTCCTTCAATTCTGAAGGACAATTTTGCCAGGTAGTGTATTCTTGATTGGCAATTTTTTTCTCTTAGCACTCTGGATTTATCAGCCCACTCCCTTCTGGCCTGCAAGGTTTCTGTTGAAAAATCTGCTGAGTGTCTTATGTGGGTTCCCTTGTACATAACATGTTGCTTTTCTCTTGCTTCTTTTAAAATTCCCTCTTTGTCTTTAACTTCTGACAATTTAATTATGATGTGTGTCAGTGTGTGTCTCTTTAGATTCATCTTTTTTGGTACTCTTCAGGCTTCCTGGATCTGGATGTCTGTTTCTTTTCCCAGACAGGGAAGTTTTCAGCCATTATTTCTTTGAATATACTTTCTTTGTCCCTTTCTCTCTCTCTTCTCCTTCTTGGACAACTATAATGTGTATATTGGACTACCTGATGATATCCCATAAGTCCCTTAAGCTATATTCACTCTTCATTTTTCTTTTTGCAACTCTGATGAATTCCACTGCCCTGCCTTTAAATCTGCTGATCCTGTCTTCCACTTCATCTAATCTGCTGTTAAACCCCTGTAATGAATTTTTCAATTCAGTTACTGTATTTTTTTTTTTTTTTTGCGGTACACGGGCCTCTCACTGTTGCGGCCTCTCCCGTTGCGGAGCACAGGCTCCGGACGCGCAGGCTCAGCGGCCATGGCTCACGGGCTTAGCCGCTCCGCAACATGTGGGATCTTCCCGGACCAGGGCACGAACCCGTGTCCCCTGCATCGACAGGTGGACTCTCAACCACTGCGCCACCAGGGAAGCCCCAGTTACTGTATTCTTAAGCTCTATGATTTCTGTTTGGTACATTTTTATATTTTCTATCTCTTCACTGAAATTATCATTTTGTTCATGCACTGCTCTCCTGACCTTCGTGAGCAATCTTTATGACCATTATATTGAATTCTTTTATTAGGTACATCACTTATCTCCATTTCATTAAGATCAGTTTCTGGAAATTTATCTTGCTCTTTTGTTTGGAACATAGTCCCCTGTTTCTTCATTTTCCATGACTCCTTGTGTTGGTTTCTTTATATCAGATAAAACATTTTTCTACTTCATAATGCAACGTGAAAACTCTGAGAAAATGTTATTACCGGGCATCTTGGAACTGAGCACTTGTACAGGATGGAACATCTGTCAGCAGATCTCAGGAAACTGGAAGCAAAGATTTTTCTTAGGCTTAAGGTTCGTAGTCCTGATATTGTTCCTCAGAAGGCATTTCATAAGCCTCAGTGTCAGGATCCAAGGGCGTATCTTCCAGAATTCCTTCCTGGGGGGCTCCTTCTTCACTCGGGCTAATATGAAGGTGTAAGCAGGGCTGCACTTCTTTCTGGAGGTTCTAGAGTAGAAATCATTTCCTTGTGTGTTCCAGCTTCCTATGTTTGCCCACATTCCTTGGCATATGGCTTTTCATGGAAAGCCAGCAATGGCTGTTCCAGTCTTTCTCCAGTGTCATCACTTTACAGCAGACTATTTTATCTAGTAAAATAGACTGCTGTCACAGTCTTGTGTAGGAGATGAAGCTCATTAATTAGCCTAGCCTGACTTCCTGGTTGCCTCTTAAACATCTGTGATTGTCTAACCTGCTGTCTTTGTTCACAGTTGCTCCCAGTAGTTGAGGGTATGTCATGACCTGTCAGTGTCCAAAAGGAGAGGATCACAGTCAGCACCTATACACAGGCTGATAAGAAGATGGACTGCCAGGCAACAGGTAAGGATGTATGTAGTCAAACTGCTTCCAAGGAGAAACTGGGAGATGTACGTTTTTATCTGCTCCCTCTGTGCTGAGCCTGGGTGTATAGCCACAGGGGGTGTTCCTGCACCCATTTAAAAACTGTTTGTTTCTTTACTATAATCTTGTGGAACTTGTAAATGCAAGTCCCATAAGCTATCACAGCTGGGTGATGGGGGCCTGTCCCTTAGGTGGCAGATATAAAAGCTGGACTGCTAGATGTGTGGACACGCTCCTTCCTGGGAGATACTTGCAAGCTGGATTTATTGTTGGCGTAAAGTTGGGGGGAGAAGGTGAGGAAAGTACCCATCAGCTCTTCTGGGGTCCAGAAGATCACAGTCAACACCTAGATGGTGGTCATTAGAAGCCAGACCCTCAGCCAACAGCTTGTGAGGTATGTAGTCAAACTCCTTCCAGAGAAAGACTGGGAGATGGGCATTTTTGCCTGCTCCCTCTGCACTGAAAGGTGGGTGCTAACCACAAATACCTCCATGCCCATTAACATATGCTTCTTTGTTTGCTATAGTCCCGTAGGACTTATGAATGCAAGATGTACTAGCTATCAGAGCTATGAGATTTAGGGCATATCCCTCCCTCGCATGGCAGCCATAAAAGTTGGGACACTAGATGTCTGTTCAAGGGAGATGCTGGCGACCTGGTTTTATTGTTGGAGTGAACCAGAAGGAGAAGGTTGGAGGTGTGTCCACTGACTCCCCCAGGGTCCGGGGAGGATCACAGCCAGTATACCCAGACGCATGCCAATTAGAAGCTAGACCTTCAGGCAGCAGCTTGTAAAGTATGCAGTCAACCTCCTTCAGAGAAAGACTGGGAGACAGGCATTTTTTCCTGTTCCCTCTATGGTGAACCCTATGGGGACAGTCATGATGAATGTTTGTGCTCACGCTATGCTCCCATTAAGAACTGCTTCTTTGTTTGCTACAGTCCTGTGGGACTCATGAATGCAAGCCTAGATGGCTTTCGGAGGTAGATGTTTTAGGAGCCCACTCCTCAGGTGGGAGTCTTTAAAGCCAGGGCACTAAATTGTGGTCCAAAGCCTTCAATCCGCAGGGAGAAGCTGGGACTTGGGGGTTCCCTCCTGACTGTATGGCACTGGGCTGGGGGTGGGGTTTATGGCAAGAATGTGTCTCATTCTTTTCTACCTGTTTCAATGTGGGTATTTTCTCATTTGCCCAATGTGTAGGAGTCACTCAGCTAGCTCCTGGATTTTTCTCAGAGGGAATTGCTCCATGTGTAGCTGTACATTCAATGTATCTGTGTGAGGAAGGAAATTCAGAAGCCTGCTATGTCACTATCTTGGTCCCAGTCCATACTGAGGTTTTGAATGTTTGTCTTCATTCTTTTTTTTTTTTTTTAATTTTATTTATTTATTTTTGGCTGCATTGGGTCTTCCTTGCTGCATGCAGGCTTTCTCTACTTGCAGCAAGTGGCAGCTACTCTCCGTTGCAGTGCGCAGGCTTCTCATTGCAGTGGCTTCTCTTGTTGCGGAGCATTGGCTCTAGGCACGCAAGCTTCAGTAGTTGCAGCACGTGGCTTCACTAGTTGTGGCTCGCGGGCTCTAGAGCACAGGCTCAGTAGTTGTGGCACACAGGCTTAATTGCTCCATGGCAAATGGGATCTTCCTGGACCAGGGATCGAACCCATGTCCCGTGCATTGGCAGGCGGATTCTTAACCACTGTGCCACCAGGGAAGTCATGTCTTCATTCTTTTCAGTTGAGAATTCTATTTCAGTCTGTTTTTTTAAAGTTGAGAATATTTCATTATTTGGTATAGAGTAATATTTACATTATGATCCATTTAAGTCATAGAATTTGACCCAGCGTTTCTTCCTCTGAGATACTGCCAATACAATAATAATGTATTTCCATGCATTTATTTCTGTAAATAAATCATATCTAGACATTCTTCTATAGGGAGAATAAGGTAATGTCAGCTACTCACTCAAAAAAAACTTATAAAAACCACAATGAAATATCACCACATACCTATTAGAACAATTAAAATAAAAAATAGTGACAATAGTTAATGCTATTGAGGCTGCAGAGAAGCTGAATCTCTCAAAACACTGCTGCTAAGAATCTGAGAAAAATAGCCTGGCAGTTTCTTGCAAAATTAAATATGCACTAACCACATAACTCAGCAATCGTACTCTTGGGCATTTATCCTAAAAAATGAAACCCTATGTTCACACAAAACTTGTACACAGATGTTTATAACAGCTTTACTCCTAAAAGCAAAATACTGCAAACAAACCAAATGTCCTTCAGTGGGGTAAAGTTGAACAAACCCTGCACATCCATAAGATAGAATACTACTCAGCCATAAAAAGATATGCAACATCCTCTGTTGACCTCAAGAGCATTAAATATAGTGAAAAAAGTCAACCTCTTCATCTTCCTCTGTGTGACACATTTAAACTATAATTAATCAATTACCTCTACAGGATCTATCTCAGTCTACGAACATTTTTGCTACTGTGAATTAGTCTCTCAAGGATCCTCTCAAGGTGCTGACACAAATGAATCTATGGACTTTTCACAAGGGATGGGTGATGAGCTGCACAACCTAAGAAAGCTTTTCCTTGGTATACAACATTATTAATAATATTTCTTAAATTTGACTGCATTTGATTTGTAAAAATGATTTCCACACTTTAGCAGATATTCCTTTCAGTATTTTCAATCTGTAATCTAGATTCCCTGAGTGCTCTGAGGATAGGAATAGTGTCAAAAGTTCCAGCAAAGTTCTTATGCTTTTCACATTACACCTAAAGTTTATCAAAAACTTGGCATTTTTCCACATGAAATTTTTTTAAGGTTTTAAAATTTGAAATTTTCATTTTTTATAATTATAAGCATACTTTTTTTAACCAATGTATATCTTTAATTTTGCTACAAAAGCCCCTTGGAATATAAAATTTACTTAATTTTTACAGAAGATTTTGAAGGACTGCTATTTCATTTATTAATAGATTCTCCTTTAATGTCATTGTAATATTAAAAACTAAAATGATAGGAACACTGAAAATGTCCCATCCTTATATTCCAGAAGTAGGTTTTTCTACTACTTCAACCATGCCATCAACTCTGTCCCCTGCATTTCACACAGCTCTTAGTCCGAATCAACTCAATGAATAATCTTCTTCAGGGCAGTAAATCTTAACCCATTTCTTTAAGGTGGATTTACCAGATGCCTACCTAAGAGGCAAACAATATCAACTTTATTCTTCACCTTCTCCCTCCCTTGCTGTTCTCACACATAACAATATACACACAACACCTATTTTCTGCATTTGACTAAAGAGCTTAATAATTGAGACCAAAAGAAGGAAAATAAAGAAACTGCACAACCAATACCCACTTACCAGGGCTTCCCTGGTGGTGCAGTGGTTGAGAATCCGCCTGCCATTGCAGGGGACGTGGGTTCGAGACCTGGTACGGGAAGATCCCACATGCTGCAGAGCAACTAAGCCTGTGCACCACAACTACTGAGCCTGCGCTCTAGAACCCACAAGGCACAACTACTGAGCTCGCGTGTCACAACTACTGAAGCCCACATGCCTAGAGCCCATGCTCTACAACAAGAGAAACCACTGTAATGAGAAGCCCACGCACCAGAACAAAGAGTAGACCCACTCACCACAACTAGAGAAAGCGCGTGTGCAGCAACAAAGACCCAACACAGCCAAAAATAAAATTAAGTAATTAATTTAAAAATACCCACTTATCAGTAAAATAACTCCAAAATACCAATGAAATTAAAGAATAATTGTAGAGATTAAGTAATTAAATAGATCTTAGGATAGAAGTGGTAATAGGAGAGACAAAGGGTAGCAGACAGTAGATTCATGAAAGAAAAAGCAGTGAGCAGAAGATACACAGGGAAGGCAGTGGCTTTCTTTTGTTGTATGCCTGTTACATATTGAATTTTCTCCTCAAAACTTAAAAAGGAACACAAAACATGCAAACACATAAAAATCAATAATTGCAAAGACAATGACAGAAATTTCATACTTGTATGGTGATGGCCAAGTACTGGGATCCTGAAGCACCACTCCAAGGGCATAAAGGACAAGGGTCTGCAAAAAAAAATTACTCTAGTTATTCAAGGTCTAACAGAGACAAAATGATGCCCAGAAAGCCAACTTATCTAAATGCTCTTTTAATATAGATAGTGAATAAAAAATAAAAAATAAAATAATAGAAGAAAACACAGGCCATTATTTTGGTGATCTCACAGTGGGAAGGATGAGCATGTCACAAAATATCAAAGCCATAAAGGAATAACAAACTTCACTACATGAAAATTTAAAACCCGTATCCAGTAAAAATAAAACAAAAAACACACTATAAAACAAGTAGAAGATAAATAACAGACAGGAAAAAAAATTTGCCATATAAGTGACAGAATTAATATGTATAATATACAAAAAGACATATAAACTCACTAGAAAGAAGTTAAAGGAAATACAAACTGTTAATATATATATGGAAAGCTGTTCAATCTCTCCAATGATCAGGGGAAAGCAAATTAAGAGACAATTTTTCATATAAGATTCATAAATCCAGATGTGGTAAGAATATGGAAAGGAAAAACATTCTCATGCACTGTTGCTCAAAGTATAAACTGCCTTGTAGAGGGCAATTTAAATTTTACACACATGTGCTGTTTGGCCCCCAAACTCCTTTTCTAAGGCTCTCGCAATACCAGTACAAGTATACAATTTGTAAAAATGAAAAAAATTAACGTCAATCTAAATTTCCATCAATGGGGACTGCTTAAATAAATTACGGTACATTCATACAATGCAATACTATGCGTCCATTAAAAATAACGAGTTGGATCCACAGTAAGTGCCAGTTGTATCGATTGCCATGGTACACTCAATAAAAGAAAATTAAAGAATACACAGAGTACTCTTTCACATATGAATTTGGTTTTAAAAATACATACGTATACATGTATATACACACACAGAGTAATACATATATACAGAAAAAGACCTACAAAATAAACACTCAACTATTCACAGTAGTACGTGTGGAGAAATGAGCCTTTCTTTTATATTGTTTGAACTTTAAAACAAGCACATATTATTTTGTCATTTAAAACACGTGTCTTTGATTTAATAATAGGCAACATTTATTGGACACTTTAAACAATAAAATTTAAAAACACACACTAACAGAGTTGAAAAGAATAACTGAATGGGTTAAGTATACCAAATGTTTCCTACCTCCCTAGGAATGATAAATTTGTCAATTTTTCCTTCAATATCTTGAAGCCGGGCAGAAACTGGCGTCAGTCTGGCAGTCCGAACAGTTTCACAAAGTACTTGCCGACAATACCTGTTTAAAAAAATTTGTTTTTGAAGATCTTTATTTTGGGAGAGGCAGTTTGAAATGTATATACATTTTAAAGTGTCATTCAACAATTTTCATAACCTTCGTAATTTGAAATAGTCATATCATAATTCTTATTTGCTTAAAATACATTATATATTAGACGTATATAAAGTCCA
This sequence comes from Pseudorca crassidens, assembly GCF_039906515.1. Lineage (NCBI taxonomy): Eukaryota > Metazoa > Chordata > Mammalia > Artiodactyla > Delphinidae > Pseudorca > Pseudorca crassidens. The sequence continues at coordinate 32,483,357 of NC_090301.1, forward strand.
GGTTGAGTAAGGATTTAAACAAATAAAAACAACTTTAAAAGTACCAGAAGAAAACTCGAAACAATATTTTTAAAATTTTTGAGTAGAAACACCTTTTTTTTTTTCTTTGCGGTACGCGGGCCTCTTACTGTTGTGGTCTCTCCCGTTGCAGAGCGCAGGCTCAGCGGCCATGGCTCACGGGCCTAGCTGCTCCACAGCATGTGGGATCTTCCCGGACCGGGGCACAAACCCATGTCCCCTGCAACAGCAGGCGGACTCTCAACCACTGCGCCACCAGGGAAGCCCCCAGTGTCTTTTATTTTTAATAAAGGATTTAATAAAAATTTTAATAAAAGACTTTTCTACTTAAAAATTATAAAAATACTGAAACAATGAAGGATACCATAAAGAAAAACACAAATATTGAATGATATGACTATGGAAGTTTTTTTTTCATACTTGCAATCATCATAAGTAAAATTAAAAGCTAAGAAGGAAAAATATTTACAGTAAATATATCCTTAATGCATCAAAGCTCTTTAAAAATTCATAATTAAAATGATCAAATACCCCAATAGAAATATGGACAGAAAATATAAAAAGCAAACCACAAAAACAAAGAAAAAATGCAAATGGCCTGGAAACCTAAGAAATGATACTCAACCTCATTAACAATGGAAAGATTGCCAATCAAAGCGAATTTTTTTACCTGCCAGATTAGCAAAGATGAACAAGAGTACTGTCACAGACAAACACTAACAAAAAATAAGGAAAAGGACATTCATATTCAGTTGGTGGAAGTATAAATTGGTACAACCTTTCTGAAGGATAACTTGGCAATATATATGAAAATATGAAGTGTGCCTCCCAATGAGAATAAAAGTTAAAATGTATTGAAATCTTGCTATGAGCCAGTTCTGTTACTTTCTATGCAGTATCTCATTTAATCCTTATAAGAAGCTCATGGATGCTATTAGTTTTTAATTTTACAGATTTTAAAAATGAGGCAATTGTTTAAAAGTGTACTGCAGGTAAGTGGTATTGGTAGGATTCAAACCCAAGTCTGTTACTCCATAGCCCCTAATCGTAAACACTACACTATTGCATATACTCTTAAATAATAATCTCATACAATGCAATACTATGCATCCATTAAAAATAACGAGTTGGATCCATAGTAAATGCCAGTTGAACCTTATTAATAGAAACAATCAGAAATATCAGCAAAGATGTAAGCATAGGAATGCTGATTTTTGTAATTTCTAAAAGCAACAAAAACAAGAGGAAACATCCTTTCCTCTTTGAACAAATATTTTTTGGGTACCTACTACATTAGAAGCACTGCATTAGATATCGAGCTACAACAGTGAACAAGACAGATACCCTCAAAGAATTTCAAAGTCTACTTGGCAGGGGAAGGGACGGAGGAAGGGACATCAAGAATGAACAATTAAAAAGCCACAGTATATTAAAAACGTAAATACAAAGAAAAAAAGGCAGAGCATAAAATAAATGTAGTTTATCATATGTAAATTATACTTCAATAAAGTTGATTAAAAATGATGGATGGCAAAGAAATCAATGTCAGATCTCCTCAGTTTAGTTTAACATGGCTCTTCTGCACAACCAGTTGAGTGTATTCCTAGAAACACGGCTTCTTATTTAGGGTGCTATAGTCAGGAAGGCTTTGAAATTACTAGTGGAGTTGCTCCATTCCAGAAATTTCTCTGATTGTTCTGTTCTGGTTTCAGTGAATACAACAGCTCACAAATTATCTGATGATATTAATTGGAATTTTATAATAGTTCTCTCCAGCCTCTCTTTAACCTCTACTTCCTCTGTGGCCATAAAGTAAAAGAAGTAAAAAAAAAAAGGGCACAGTAACTGTTATGATAAAGGAAGTTCAGGGTGTTAGGGGACACATGGCAAGGGCACCTAACTAGAGAAAGGACTTTGCAGAGAAATAAACACTTAGGCTGAGACCTGCAGAAAAAACTGGAGTTAGCTAGAGGAGGGAGGAAGAGAGAATCTCGACAAAAGCCAGAAGATAAAAAAGAGTACTTTACATTTGAAGAAACAAAAGAATTTCAATACAGCTGAATCCAAGGGTATGAAGAGACACAAGTAATGAGATAAGGTGGGAGAGGAATGCAAGGCCTAGCTCCTGAAATGCCTTATAAGCTAAGCTGGTGAGTTTAAATTTTATCTTAAGGGCAACCAGAAGTCACTGAAGGATGTTAAGTCGGGGAGTCTGATCATATATGACTCCCCAGATATAGAAAGATGACTAGCACAGTGATTCTCAACTTTGGCTACACATTAGAATCACCTGAGAAGCTTCTGAAAATTTCTGATGCCAAGAGATTGTTGATTTGGGATTGGTCACAGGTTATGTGTATTTTTAAAGTAGTTGAAGCGATTACAGTGTACAGTCACAGGCTCCAACAGCAATCTGGAGAATGCATAGGAGGGAAGCAAATCCAAGGCTGTTGAAATATCCCAGAGAAGTTGATGGTGCTCTAGGCAGTGGGGGCAATGGAAAGAACTAAAACTAAACTTCCAACTAAATGTTATTTGGAAAGCAAAATCAACAGAACTTAGTCACTGATTGGATGTGGAGTTACTACGTACAGGAACGCTGTCCACAGCACATTTAGAGAAAAAATGGAATTTACAGAAGAGTTACATGTTTTGTACTTTTAAATGGTTTTAATTTTTTTGTGTTAAATACATATGTATATATGCATAGAAAAAGTCTGGAAAAACAATACAGATAGTTAACAATTATTATCTCTTTTACAAAGGACATTCACCTTCCACTTCATACACTTCTGTATTATAAAAACTTCAAAAAACAAGTATGTGGGAGGGAGGGAGATGTAAGAGGGAAGAGATATGGGGATATATGTATAGCTGATTCACTCTGTTATAAAGCAGAAACTAACACACCATTGTAAAGCAATTATACTCCAATAAATGTTAAAAAATTTAAAAAATAAATTAAAAAAACAAGTATGTATTACTTTTAAAATTGTAATAAAGCTTCCTACATTTTAAAGAATTGGTAACAAAAGTCTCCCTGTGAAACCCATAGCTTCGAGTTCTTTCCAATGGCTGTATCCCTATCTTCTTTTCTATAGTTGAAAGATGATCCAAGGTAAGGGTGCTTGCTACCCAGTCTCAGACTTCCAACCCCCTAAGAAGTCACAGCTGTTATTTTTAAAAATCTTTTTAATTAAGGTATCACTTACATATAAAAAAAAGTATCTAGGGGCTACCCTGGTGGCGCAGTGGTTGAGAGTCCGCTTGCCGATGCAGGGGACACGGGTTTGTGTCCCGGTCCGGGAAGATCCCACATGCCGCGGAGCGGCTGGGCCCGTGAGCCATGGCCGCTGAGCCTGCGCGCCCGGAGCCTGTGCTCCGCAACGGGAGAGGCCACACAGTGAGAAGCCCGCGTACCGCAAAAAAAAAAAAAAGTATCTATTTTACCTGTACAGTTTGATGAATTTTAGTAATAGTATATAATTGTGTGAACATAACCACAAGAAAGATACAGAGCATTTCCCTCACCCTAAAAAACTTTCCTCATGATCCTTTGTAATTGATCCCCTCCCCATTTCTGGCCCCAGATAACCACTGATCTACTTTCTATCACAATAGTTTTGCTTTTTCTAGAATTTCACCTAAATAAAACGTATTGTAGGCAGTTTTTGTGTTTGATTTTTTTTTTTACTTAGCATAAAGAGATTTATCCGTGTTGTTGTGTGTATCGATATTGTGTTACTTTTCGTTACTTGGTAACATTTCCTTGTATATATATAACACAATTTATCTATTTACCAGTTGATGAACATTTGGACTACTTCCAGTTTTTGCTATCATAAATAGTATTACTATAAATGTTTGCATACAGGTCTCTGTCTGACATATGTTTTCATTTCTCTCGGGTAAATGCCTAGGAGAACTGCTGAGTCATATGGTATGTTTAACTTCATAAGATCCTGCCACATTGTTTTCTAACAGAATTGTACCATCCTGCATTTGTACCAACAAGGTGTGGATGTTCCACTTATTAGATATCACTGATACTATTTTTTTTTTTTTTTTTTTTTTTTTTTGCGGTATGTGGGCCTCTCACTGTTGTGGCCTCTCCCGCTGCGGAGCACAGGCTCCGGACGCACAGGCTCAGCGGCCATGGCTCACGGGCCCAGCCGCTCCAGGGCATGTGGGATCCTCCTGGACCGGGGCACGAACCCGTGTCCCCTGCATTGGCAGGAGGACTCTCAACCACTGTGCCACCAGGGAAGCCCACTGATACTATTTTATACAGGCTCATGTAAAGGTTTCCCAAAAGTACCTTAAGATTTTAAAAAGCAAGTTAAGTTATCCATTAAAATCTGTATGTAAATACTTTAAGTCCTGTAAAAATATATAGCTTTCCTAGATATTAGCATTAGCTTTAAATTAGATAAACCAACTCAAATTTACCCTTTAATGATCTCCTCTTTCCTCTTATTGTGTTCTTACCTGAGCTCCTCAATGTTCTCTGGAGTTACAGGTCCCTTCCCAAAAACTTGGTCTATCTCTTCATATAGTTTTTTCTGAACTTCTTCATAGGTGGTTAAAAAACAGACTGCCCAGGTACACACTAAGCGAAAATTTATATTAATAACAATGAAAGCAGCAATGAATTCATAGTTTGGGTGCAGAATAAGAAACAAATTTATAATTTTTTGGTATTTTCCTTTTTTCTGATACAAAAGATACATAAATGCTACCAAAAGATAAAACAAGACTGTTCACAAGATTTGTACTTCATTGAACAGAACATGAATATTTACAGAATATTCCCAAAAAGAGATAGTGAAATCTAGATTTCTTTCTTAAAACTGGCAAGTAATCAAAGGCACTTAATACATTTTACCTTAGATAAAATAGTAATGATAATAAATAAACTTCACATCTGGGGAAGTGTTAAATGTTGGTAACTGTGATGAACTGTTTGGTTCAATCGACCTTGTAAAATCAAAAAATTGATTTATCTGGGCTTCCCTGGTGGCGCAGTGGTTAGGAGTCCGCCTGCAGACGCAGGGGACACAGGTTCGTGCCCCGGTTCGGGAAGATCCCACATGCCGCGGAGCGGCTGGTACCGTGAGCCATGGCCGATGGGCCTGCGCGTCCGGAGCCTGTGCTCCGCAACGGGAGAGGCCACAACAGTGAGAGGCCCGTGTACCGCAAAAAAAAAAAAAAAAAAAAAAAACTGATTTATCAATTTCCTCAGGAGCTTTAATTAAATGATTCATACAAATCAAAGTAGCAGGAGATTTACCTACAAATCATTACTCTAAATTTTTACTTGTAAAGGTAGATACACTGGTTCAAGAACTGAGACCGATTATTGCTTAGGACAGTGGTTCTCAAAACTCTTCTGGGAGGTTGCTGATGGCACAACCCCACCATCCACAGATCCTGACTCAGTAGGTTTAGGGTGTGGTCCAGGGTTCTATATTTCTAACAAATACCACAATTACTTTGATGAACATCAACACTGGAAGATCACTAGCTTATGGCTTACTTTTGCTTAAAATGGCTATGGATTATAATCACTGGGGAAATCAAAAGGTAAGAAAATTAATTACATGATGAACATAAAACAGAGGAAACAGTAGTTATATTCCCTTTAGGAATCCACTGGGATTACAACTGTTCAAATGGAACCATCCAGACACATAATATCTCTTTCCCTAGACTATGCTTGATATGACTCTATGTACAGCTCTACATTTTCTATGTCAAGTACTTCTTAAAATGCATTTAATAATTTCTACTTCTGCTTATTAATTATCTCTTTCCTGAGCTAAAGGGCTGGCGTAAATTTATCTCAAAGTTAATTTTTTTAAATGTTCGCCTAAGTCACTTATCATCCAATTCCAATGCCTGGAAAATACGTAATTCACTTTCTGCACTAAATATTATCAATAAAATCAACAGCTACCTCATGCTCAATTATTTTGATATTACTCACACCCAGAGTTCATAAAACACATAGGAGTAGCGGACTTTAACTTTTTCCTACATATGTTTCTTTATTATGGCTTTTGAGTGAACTGCAGAATTTCTATTTCACAAGTGATATGAAAACTTATGTGGACAGTGTACAATATGTACATGTATGCAATTTTACAACAATATGTAGTAATATATAATATTGACAGATTTAGCACAAGTATTTGCATACAGTAGGCACTCATATACACTGATTGACTAGATTATCACTTAAAATTAATTTAACTGTATACACTTAATAACCTCAAACATTGGTTCTTTTGTACAACTCTATTAAAGAGTATGACAGAGGGGATAGCTTTAAAATGGGATTTTAAGCCACTTAATGTTCTTTAATTATACTATTGAATCAAGACACCATTTTATAGTTGAAAGATACCTTGGAGGTCACCCTTATTTTAGAAAAGGAAAGAAATGCAGAGTTCAGTATCTTGCTCTAGGCTAAGACTTGCTAAGTCGCAGAGGAGGGACTTTAATTAAGGTTTCCTGCCGATCTTGACTCTCAAAATTTCAGAGGTGCCTTAAAAAATAACCAACCCACATGCAAAGAAATAGCAATACTCTGAAAATTCCCCCTAAAAACTGCAAAAAAGATTAAAATATTAAATCAACCTTGGAAATGGTCACTTTTTATGGTATCCAGAGTATAAATGATTCAGATTTTTTGAAGGTCTTCAGCAAAGATATATTTTAATGTAATAAATTTTTAAACAAGTATTTAAAAGGTTTGATACATTATATCTGACACATGCTTACCTAAATTCCATTTAATCTATAATATCTGGACATGTCTAGATATCAAAAATTTTACAAAGAAGAAATACAGGAAGTTTACATTTATACTCATCCTTTTTAAAATTTTCTTAAACTGAAAGAGCTGTGAGTGAAATCCTTCAAGTTAACATAAATTCTTTAGATTTTAAACTGATGTTTTAATATCTCCTTTAGCATTTTATGTCAGTATATTTTTATGGATATACAAATTTTTACAAATACTGTATAAACAAATGGTAGTCTGATAAACTAAAAACCAGAAAGGAAACTAGAAATATATCACCCATTTTAGAATTTTAAATAATAATCACCTTCAATTCCACCAAGAGAAGAGTTCTTTTTAAATCATGATTTCTGTGGCCTATATCCTCTGCTGGTAGGTCTTAATAATAGCAGACTAGATTGAAGACAAAGTGAAAAGCCACAGCAGGAAATTGAAAAGCTCACAGCTCTGGCTGGAAAGGTGTCAATAGCAGTTCATTTTAAAGGCACTAACTAGAATTCACAATCCATAAACTGTGTCAAGAAATTTATGGCAATGTTCAGAGGTGGCACAGAGCATCTGGGGTTTAAAAAAAAAAAAAAGGTGCCTGTGTGAATCAAGCCTTTCAAGCAAGAATAAAAAAAGAAGAACGAAGGGAAATTATAAAGAGGTCTTGCAAACAGTGTTTCCTTTATTTTAGAATAGCTTTATCCTTGTATATTTTATAACCTATCTCAAACAGAAATCAATTTATACTTACATTTTGCAGTTATTATGCAACTGGCCAGAGAAAATATCATACTGTCTTCTAGGATCTAGGAAACAAAACTAAGTTTAGAAAGTGTGAAATGTAAGGTGGCCTATATTAGGCCCTAGTAAAATCACCTAGAATACAAAATGGGAGTTAAGGAAAGGGAAAACATGTTATTTCTTTATGAGGCTTTCACTTAAAGAAAATCTATATAATAAAAAAACCAACCGAAACACTGCACTGCATTTTTGATACAGTGAACACTTACCCAGTAATATTACTGGCTCATGATACATCAAACAAACTGGTTCAGTGCTATTGTTCTAGCTTGGCCTAGAGCAGAACGAAGACTCAGGAACAGTGAAGAGCCTGCCACTGTCCTGGATCCTGATATAATTTCTGCACCCACACACACCCAGAAAACCGCTTTTGTCTATGAGCACTTGCAGGCATAGAGTAGGGCAGAAGATTCCTACATTGAACAGGTAGGTGTGGCAGTAACAGCTCCACTCCTGTCCTTTGCCTGACAACACCACAAACACACAATATCCCAGTGGTATGCTGGGGTGACAGACACACTGGGAACAAGCCAAGCTGCCACACCTGGTAATGTAGGCAGAGCAGCCTTAGTCAGTACAGGCTTATCCAAGTCCTCCTCTTTTACAGTCAGAGAACTTTGGTTCGATATTTGCTTACTCAAATATTAAATACTATATAGTTGCTTCAAAGAACTAAATAACAGGAGACTAAATACTAAATACTATTTCTGGATGATGTACAATAAAAAAGAAAAACGGGGCTTCCCTGGTGGCGCAGTGGTTGAGAGTCCGCCTGCCGATGCAGGGGACACGGGTTCGTGCCCCGGTCCAGAAGGATCCCACATGCTGCGGAGCGGCTGGGCCCGTGAGCCAAGGCTGCTGAGCCTACGCGTCCGGAGCCTGTGCTCCGCAACAGGAGAGGCCACAACAGTGAGAGGCCCGCGTACCACAAAAAAAAGAAAAAAAGAAAAAAGCCATTGAATTCTAGGAGGGAGTCTGGGTTAATTAAAGTGGATAAAAAGCACACTCTATACATGTCTGATTATCTTTTGTTTGATAAACATTTAACAATTACATCACCTGTTGGTCATTAAGGTCCCCCTGTACTAAGGAGTCAATGAAAATATGTTCACTGAAGTTCCTTCCTTTTCGTTCTTTTATGATTTTCTTTAAAATAGATTCCAGTTGCATAAGGGCTTAGAGAAGAAAAACAAGAAAAGATTTTAGAATATAAGCATTTGTGAGGATTGAACATTTTTCTGTATCTCTACAATGTTCCTATGTGAAGAATAAAACTTTCAAAGTTAAAAGTAGTAACCAATAATGCTTTAAAAGCTAATTTATGTTTAAACTCATCCACTTACTTTTCTTCTTTTTGCTAAATTTAACACATACACCAAAAAGTGAATAAAACATACACGCACAATTTAACAAACAACTGTAAATCAAACACCCAGGTCGAGAAATAGAACAATGCTAGCCCCTTAAAGGCCTTTTACACATATATCCCTCCCCTGGTATTATTCACCTTCCTTCTAAATTCTGTCCTCTTAACTCCATTGTTCTCCCAAATCAGCACTCATTTAGAGACTGAAACAGATGTGAAATAATCAGAAAAGTAAACTTCTGACATTTGGAAGATTAATCCAACTATCAAGAAAATTATCCACAGATTTCTCAGGCCCCATCTTACTTGACCTATCATAGCATCTGATGCTGGTCACTTACTCTGTAGGAAGAACTTTTTCATTTGGCTCCTAGGATTCCACACTCTCCTGGACTCCACACTTTCCTCCCACTTTACTGCCAGCTCATTCTCAGTATCCTTTGTCGATTCCTTCTCACCTCTCAAATTTCTTAATGACGGAATGCCCAAGGTCAGGGATCTCTTTTCTTGGACCTCTCCTCTTTTTCTATTTATATTCATTACCTTGGTGATCACCATTCTCAAAGCTTTAAGTACAATCTATGTACTGAACACTTCCAAATTTATATTTCCATTTAGGATCTCTTTCCCCTGAACTTCAGTTTCATATAACTGACAATCAACTCAACATCTCCACTTCGACGTCTGAAGCATACTAAACATAAACATACCCAAAACTGAAGTCGTGCTCTTTCGCCTCAAAACTGGATCTTTCTACAGTCTGTCCCATCTTATTTCCTATTAACTTCATTTTCCAATTACTCAGGCCTAAAACTCTGGTGTCTCCTTCTCTCTTAGACCCCATATCTAATCTGGCAGTCAATATTGGTGGCTCTAACCTTCAAAATACAGAATTAATCTCTCTTACTCTTTTTTAAAAAATTTTGTATTTTCTGCTACCCGTCACCTAGTCCAAGCCAAATTATTTTTCTTGCCTGGTTCATTGCAGTAGCCCCCTAATTAGTCTCCCTGCTTCTGCTCTGAGCCCCTTTATGACAGCAGCCAGAGTAATCCTTTAAAAATACAACTCAGATTCATAATTCTGCTCAAAATCTTCCAGTAGCTTCTTCCTATCTCATAGTAGCAACCTAGTCACACCTAAGCCAGACAAAATCTGTTCCATCCCCCCAACCTTTCTGGTCTCATTTCCTTCTATTTTTCTTCTGACTCATTTCACTCCAGGCATACAGCTCCCTGATGTACCTCAAATATATCAGGAAGAATCCTACCTCAAGGATTTTGCAACCACTTGTCGTGGATATACGCATGATCTGCATGGACTGGTTTCCTTATCTCTTGCAAGTGTTTGCTCAAGTCACCTAATCTTGGTGAGGCCTTTCCTAATAATCTCCCCACCCCTAGCACTTCCTATCCCCCTTGCTGATTTAATTTTCTCCATAGCAACTTTCATCTTTTAACACACTATTCAGTTTACTTATTCAGGTTCTCATCTGCCTCTTGCCACTAGAATGTGGTGCCACAAGGAGAGGAATTTTTGTTTGTTTTGTTCACTGACACCTCCCCAGGACGAAAAACATACCAGGATATTCTAGATCTTCATTATTTATAGAATTGAAGGAGTCTAGTAACACGTTAGTGATTAAAATGAGAAATTGTTAACACTGTACTGCAATGGTTCACAAACTTTGCTTACATTACAATCACGTAGGAAGCTTTTTTAAAAAACCAATCATAAAATATAAACCACACCTTGTACCAATTAAATCTGAATGTTCAGGAGCGAAAGTCAAGCTTCAAAAAAGTTTAAAAGATTCAATGTGTAGCAAAGTTTGGGAACTACTGCTGTACATTCTCTATCCTACAAGTACATGAGGATAATCTGGAGAGCTTTTATTAAAAAAAAAAAAAAAAAGATCTGACAACCAAAGCACCTCTATCCCATATTCTGAATAAACTGATTTAGGGTGGGGCCTGATCTTCAATATTTTTTGTTTTGTTCTAAGTTCCCAAAGTGATTCTAATGTACAGACCAGGTTGAGAATTACTTACTTAAAACAGAAGAAGAAGTGACCCAGCCATGAGTTTCCACTCATATAAATACCAAAACATAATCATTTTCAATAAAAGCTCAAATTTGATATATGCCCATGTTACAGTTCAAGGAGCGTATCATACTAGACAATCTACTTTTATTTAGAATCAAAGAATATAAATTATTAATTTTCCTTTTATATAAATTAAAACCAATATTTGTAAAATACATTTTTTATTAAGGGTAATTAATCCAAATGCATCCATCAAGATAGTCAGAATGGTAGACTAGCAGATAGCAGGAAACGTGTCCATTAAATTGGCTTTTCTAGACTTACGCTGGAACTGAAAGAATCACCAGAATGGTAAACCCCAAGAGGACAGGGATTTTTTTTTTTTTTTTTTTTTGCGGTACACGGGCCTCTCACTGTTGTGGCCTCTCCCGTTGCAGAGCACAGGCTCCAGACGCGCAGGCTCAGTGGCCATGGCTCATGGGCCCAGCTGCTTCGCCGCATGTGGGATCTTCCTGGACCGGGGCACGAACCCGTGTCCCCTGCATCGGCAGGCGGACTCTCAACCACTGCGCCACCAGGGAAGCCCGGGGACACGGATTTTTTGTCTCCTATACATACATAGAATAGTGCCTAGCACATACAGGCCTCAATAAATATTTGTTGAAAGAATGAAGGAAGAGAATCTTGGGAAGCAATATTATTATCCATGAAAAATAATCCATTATTCCAATACAGCCTATGTATTTTAATTTGCCCTGCTTACTTCCAAAGCAAAAATTGCAGCAGCTCAGAATAAACGTATTAAAGGATAACAATCATTAAATTACTGACAGAAAATATAATACAAAAGAAAAAAGGGGGGCTTCCCTGGTGGCGCAGTGGTTGAGAGTCCGCCGGCCGATGCAGGGGACGCGGGTTCGTGCCCTGGTCCGGGAAGATCCCACATGCCACAGAGCGGCTGGGCCCATGAGCCATGGCCGCTGAGCCTGCACGTCCAGAGCCTGTGCTCCGCAACGGGAGAGGCCACAACAGTGAGAGGCCCGCGTACCGCAAAAAAAAAAAAAAAAGGAGAAGACAAAAGGGGGAGCACACGTTGGGGGCCATCTTAAACTAAACTTGCTATTTTTCTGTGTAGGTTTTATAAAGTTGTAACCAATGCTAAATAGTTTTGAAAATATCTTTACTCAATGTTATAATGGCCAAGAATATTTTTATGTTGCTACATTTCTTACAGATTTATCATGTTGATATTATTTCCTTAAAAATTCCTATATTGTTGTATATTTAGTTTTTTTGGTTTTCTACTTGTAGAAATAGCATTACAAAAAAAATTCATGACTATTTTCTTATTTTAGATAATTTCACTCATTTACAACTCTTAACTTGTATTTTTAAATTACTTTCCCAGGATTGTACCCCTGACACTTTCCATTAATCCTGTAGGCTATACCAGCTCTCCAGAACCCTCATTCTGCAGTGAGTGCTAGAGTTTATTTACTAATTCACTGCTTTTTCCTTTCTTTTAAGAAAAACTTTCACAATAGGAAATGTAGGAAAAAAACATAAAGGGCCGGGAAGATGGCGGAAGAGTAAGACACGGAGATCACCTTCCTCCCCACATATACCCCAGAAATACATCTACACGTGGAACAACTCCTACAGAACACCTACTGAACGCTGGCAGAAGACTTCACACCTCCCAAAAGGCAAGACACCCCCCACGTAACTGGGCAAAAGAAAAAAGAATAAACAGAGACAAAAAGATAGGGACGGGACCTGCACCAGTGGGAGGGAGCAGAGAAGGAGGAAAGGTTTCCACACACTAGGAGCCCCTTCGCGGGCGGAGACTGCGGGTGGCTCAGGGGGAAAGCTTCGGAGCCGCGGAGGAGAGCCCAGCAACAGGGATGCGGAGGGCAAAGCTCAGAGATCCCTGCACAGAGGATCGGTGCTGACCGGCACTCACCAGCCTGAGAGGCTTGTCTGCTCACCCTCCAGGGAGGGCGGGGCTGGGAGTTGAGGCTCCGGCTTCGGTTGGAGTGCCAGGAGAGGACTGGGATTGGCGGCATGAACACAGCCTGCAGCGGGTTAGTGCGCCCCAGCTAGCCGGCAGGGAGTCCGGGGAAAAGTCTGGAGCTCCCGAAGAGGCAAGAGACTTTTTCTTCCCTCTTTGTTTCCTGCTGCGTGAGGAGAGGGGATTAAGAGCGCTGCTTAAAGGAACTCCAGAGACGGGCGCGAGCCGTGGCTAAAAGCGCTGGCCCAAGAGACGGGCATGAGACGCTAAGGATGCTGCTGCTGCCACCAAGAAGCCTGTGTGCGAGCACAGGTCACTGTCCACACCACCATTCCGGGGAGCCTGTGCAGCCCGCCACTGCCAGGGTCCCGGGATCCAAGGACAACTTCCCCAGAAGAACGCACGGCGTGCCTCAGGCTGGTGCAACGTCATGTTGGCCTCTGCTGCCGCAGGCCCGCCCTGTACTCCATGCCCCTCCACCGCTCCCCCCCCCGCCGGCCTGGATAAGTCAGAGCCGCTGAATCAGCAGCTCCTTTAACCCCGTCCTGTCTGAGCGAAGAACAGACGCCCTCCTGCAACCTACATGCAGAGGCATGTCCAAATCCAACGCTGAGCCCCTGGGAGCTGTGAAAACAAAGAAGAGAAAGGGAAATCTCTCCCAGCAGCCTCAGAAACAGCGGATTAAAGCTCCACAATCAACTTGATGTACCCTGCATCTGTGGAATACATGAATAGACAAGGAATCATCCCAAACTGAGGAGGTGGACTTTGAGAGCAAGATTTATGATTTTTTCCCCTTTTCCTCTTTTTGTGAGTGTGTATGTGTATGCTTCTGTGTGAGATTTTGTCTGTATAGCTTTGCTTCCACCACTTGTCCAAGGGTTCTATCCGTCCGTTTTTTAAAAAATTTTTTTCTCTTAATAATTATTTTTTTTATTTTAATAACTTTATTATATTTTAAATTACTTTAATTTATTGTACTTTATCTTCTTTCCCTTTTACTCTGAGCCATGTGGATGCTGCAGCCAAGAGTCAGTGCTGTGCCTCTGAGGTGGGAGAGCCAACTTCACGACACTGGTCCACAAGAGATCTCCCAGCTACACATAATATCAAACGGTGAAAATCTCCCAGAGATCTCCATCTCAACACCAGCACCCAGCTTCACTCAACGACCAGCAAGCTACAGTGCTGGACATCCTATGCCAAACAACTAGCAAGACAGGAACACAATCCCATCCATTAGCAGAGAGGCTGCCTAAAATCATAAGCCCACAGACACCCCAAAACACACCACCAGATGTGGACCTGCCCACCAGAAAGACAAGATCCAGCCTCATCCACCACAACACAGGCACTAGTCCCCTCCACCAGGAAGCCTATACAACCCACTGAACCAACCACAGCCACTGGGGACAGACACCAAAAACAATGGGAACTACGAACCTGCAGCCTGCAAAAAGGAGACCCCTAACACAGTAAGATAAGCAAAATGAGAAGACAGAAAAACACAGCAGATGAAGGAGCAAGATAAAAACCCACCAGACCTAATAAATGAAGAGGAAATAGGCAGTCTACCTGAAAAAGCATCCAGAATAATGATAGTAAAGATGATCCAAAATCTTGGAAATAGAACAGACAAAATGCAAGAAACATTTAACAAGGACCTAGAAGAAATAAAGATGAGACAAACAACGATGAACAACACAATAAATGAAATTAAAAATACTCTAGATGGGATCAATAGCAGAATAACTGAGGCAGAAAAACAGATAAGTTATCTGAAAGATAAAATAGTGGAAATAAATACTGCAGAGCAGAATAAAGAAAAAGGAATGAAAAGAACTGAGGACAGTCTCAGAGACCTCTGGGACAACATTAAACACACCAACATTCGAATTATAGGGGTTCCAGAAGAAGAGAAAAAGAAAGGGACTGAGAAAATATTTGAAGAGATTATAGTTGAAAACTTCCATAATATGGGAAAGGAAATTGTTAATCATGTCCAGGAAGCCCAAAGAGTCCCATACAGGATAAATCCAAGGAGAAATACGCCAAGACACATATTAATCAAAACTGTCAAAAATTAAATACAAAGAAAACATATTAAAAGCAGCAAGGGAAAAATAACACACAAGTGAAACCCCATAAGGTTAACAGCTGATCTTTCAGCAGAAACTCTGCAAGCCAGAAGGGACTGGTAGGACATATTTAAAGTGATGAAGGAGAAAAACCTGCAACCAAGATTACTCTACCCAGCAAGGATCTCATTCAGATTTGATGGAGAAATTAAAACCTTTACAGACAAGCAAAAGCTGAGAGAGTTCAGCACCACCAAACCAGCTTTACAACTGCTAAAGGAACTTCCCTAGGCAAGAAACACAAGAGAAGGAAAAGACCTACAATGATGAACCCAAAACAGCTAAGAAAATGGGAATAGGAACATACATGTCGATAATTACCTTAAATGTAAATGGAATAAATGCTCGCACCAAAAGACACAGATTGGCTGAATGGATACAAAAACAAGACCCATATCTTTGCTGTCTACAAGAGACCCACTTCAGACCCAGAGACACATACAGACTGAAAGTAAGGGGATGGAAAAAGATATTTCATGCAAATGGAAACCAAAAGAAAGCTGGAGTAGCATTCTCATATCAGACAAAATAGACTTTAAAATAAAGACTATTAGAAGAGACAAAGAAGGACACTACATAATGATCACGGGATCGATCCAAGAAGAAGATATAACAATTGTAAATATTTGTGCACCCAACATAGGAGCACCTCAATACATAAGGCAAATACTAACAGCCATAAAAGGGGAAATCGACAGTAACACATTCATAGTAGGGGACTTTAACACCCCACTTTCACCAATGGACAGATCATCCAAAATGAAAATAAATAAGGAAACACAAGCTTTAGATGATACATTAAACAAGAGGGAATTAATTGATATTTATAGGACATTCCATCCAAAAACAACAGAATACATGTTTATCACAAGTGCTCATGGAACATTCTCCAGGATAGATATCTTGGGTCACAAATCAAGCCTTGGTAAATTTAAGAAAATTGAAATTGTATCAAGTCTTTTCTGACCACAGTGCTATGAGACTAGATATCAATTACAGGAAAAGATCTGTAAAATATACAAACACATGGAGGCTAAACAATACACTACTTAACAACGAAGTGATCACTGAAGAAGTCAAAGAGGAAATCAAAGAATACCTAGAAACAACTGACAATGGACACACGACGACCCAAAATCTATGGGATGCAGCAAAAGCAGTTCTAAGAGGGAAGTTTATAGCCATACAATACTACCTTAAGAAACAGGAAACATCTCGAATAAACAACCTAACCTTGCACCTAAAGCAACTAGAGAAAGAAGAACAAAAAAACCCCAAAGTTAGCAAAAGGAAAGAAATCATAAACATCAGATCAGAAATAAATGAAAAAGAAATGAAGGAAAAAATAGCAAAGATCAATAAAACTAAAAGCTGATTCTTTGAGAAGATAAACAAAATTGATAAACCATTAGTAAGACTCATCAAGAACAAAACGGAGAAGACTCAAATCAGTAGAATTAGAAATGAAAAAGGAGAAGTAACAACTGACACTGCAGAAATACAAAGGATCATGAGAGATTACTACAAGCAACTCTATGCCAATAAAATGGACAACTTGGAAGAAATGGACAAATTCTTGGAAATGCACAACCTGCCAAGACTGAATCAGGAAGAAATAGAAAATAGGAACAGACCCATCACAAACACTGAAATTGAAACTGTGATTAAAAATCTTCCAACGAACAAAAGCCCAGGACCAGATGGCTTCACAGGCGAATTCTATCAAACATTTAGGGAAGAGCTAACATCCATCCTTCTCAGACTGTTCCAAAATATAACAGAGGAAGGAACACTCCCAAACTCATTCTACGAGGCCACCATCACCCTGATACCAAAACCAGACAAGGATGTCACAAAGAAGGAAAACTACAGGCCAATATCACTGATGAACATAGATGTAAAAATCCTCAACAAAATACTAGCAAACAGAATCTAGCAGCACATTAAACCGATCATACACCATGATCAAGTGGGGTGTATTCCAGGAATGCAAGGATTCTTCAATATACACAAATCAATCAACGTGATACATCATATTAACAAACTGAAGGAGAAAAACCATATGATAATCTCAGTAGATGCAGAGAAAGCTTTTGACAAAATTAAACACCCATTTATGATAAAAACCCTGCAGAAAGTAGGCATAGATGGAACTTTCCTCAACATAATAAAGGCCATATATGACAAACCCACAGCCAACATCATCCTCAATGGTGAAAAAGTGAAAGCATTTCCACTAAGATCAGGAACAAGACAAGGTTGCCCACTCTCACCACTCTTATTCAACATAGTTTTGGAAGTTTTAGCCACAGCAATCAGAGAAGAAAAGGAAATAAAAGGAATCGAAATTGGAAAAGAAGAGTAAACCTGTCACTGTTTGCACATGACATGATACTATACATAGAGAATCCTAAAGATGCTACCAGAAAACTACTAGAGCTAATCAATGAATTTGGTAAAGTAGCAGGATACAAAATTAATGCACAGAAATCTCTGGCATTCCTATACACTAATGATGAAAAATCTGAAAGTGAAATCAAGAAAACACTCCCATTTACCATTGGAACAAAAAGAATGAAATATCTAGGAATAAACCTACCTAAGGAGACAAAAGACCTATATGCAGAAAATTATAAGACACTGATGAAAGAAATTAAACATAATACAAATAAATGGAGAGATATACCATGTTCTTGGATTGGAAGAATCAACATTGTGAAAATGACTCTACTACCCAAAGCAATCTACAGATTCAATGCAATCCCCATCAAACTACCACTGGCATTTTTCACAGAACTAGAACAAAAAATTTCACAGTTTGTATGGAAACACAAAAGACCCCAAATAGCCAAACCAATCTTGAGAATGAAAAATGGAGCTGGAGGAATCAGGCTCCCTAACTTCAGACTATACTACAAAGCTACAGTAATGAAGACAGTATGGTACTGGCACAAAAACAGAAAGACAGATCAACGGAACAGCATAGAAAGTCCAGAGATAAACCCACGCACATATGGTCAGCTTATCTTTGATAAAGGAGGCAGGAATGTACAGTGGAGAAAGAACAGCCTCTTCAAGAAGTGGTGCTGGGAAAACTGGATAGCTACATGTAAAAGTATGAGATTAGATCACTCCCTAGCACCATACACAAAAATAAGCTCAAAATGGATTAAAGACCTAAATGTAAGGCCAGAAACTGTCAAACTCTTAGAGGAAAACATAGACAGAACACTCTATGACATAAATCGCAGCAAGATCCTTTTTCACCCACCTCCTAGAGAAATGGAAATAAAAACAAAAATAAACAAATGGGACCTAATGAAACTTCAAAGCTTTTCCACAGCAAAGGAAACCATAAACAAGACCGAAAGACAACCCTCAGAATGGGAGAAACTATTTGCAAATGAAGCAACTGACAAAAGATTAATCTCCAAAATTTATAAGCAGCTCATGCAGCTCAATAACAAAAAAACAAACAACCCAATCCAAAAATGGGCAGAAAACCTAAATAGACATTTCTCCAAAGAAGATATACAGACTGCCAACAAACACATGAACGAATGCTCAACATCATTAATCATTAGAGAAATGCAAATCAAAACTACAATGAGGGTCTTCCCTGGTGGCGCAGTGGTTGAGAGTCCATCTGCCAATGCAGGGGACACGGGTTCGTGCCCTGGCCTGGGAAGATCCCACATGCCACGGAGCAGCTGGGCCTGTGAGCCATGGCCGCTAAGCCTGCGCGCCCAGAGCCTGTGCTCCTCAATGGGAGAGACCACAACAGTGAGAGGCCCGCGTACCACAAAAAAAAAAAAAAAAAAAAAAACACTACAATGAGATATCATCTCACACCAGTCAGAATGGCCATCATCAAAAACTCTAGAAACAATAAATGCTGGAGAGGGTGTGGAGAAAAAGGAACACTCTTGCACTGTTGGTGGGAATGTAAATTGATACAGCCACTGTGGAGAACAGTATGGAGGTTCCTTAAAAAACTATAAATAGAACTACCATATGACCCAGCAATCCCACTCCTGGGCATATACCCTGAGAAAACCATAATTCAAAAACAGTCATCTACCACAATATTCATTGCAGCTCTATTTACAATAGCCAGGACATGTAAGCAACCTAAATGTCCATTGACAGATGAATGGATAAAGAAGATGTTGCACATATATACAATGGAATATTACCCAGGCATAAAAAGAAATGAAACCGAATTATTTGTAGTGAGGTGGATGGACCTAGAGTCTGTCATACAGAGTGAAGTAAGTCAGAAAGAGAAAGACAAATACCGTATGCTAACACATATATATAGAATTTAAGAAAAAAAAATGTCATGAAGTACCCAGGGGTAAGACAGGAATAAAGACACAGACCTACTAGAGAATGGACTTGAGGATATGGGGAGGGGGAAGGGTAAGCTGTGACAAAGCGAGAGAGAGGTATGGACATATATACACTATCAAACGTAAGGTAGATAGCTAGTGGGAAGCATCTGCATAGCACAGGGAGATCAGCTCGTTGCTTTGTGACTGCCTGGAGGGGTGGGATAGGGAGGGTGGGAGGGAGTGAGACGCAAGAGGGAAGAATATGGAAACATACGTACACATATAACTGATTCACTTTGTTATAAAGCAGAAACTAACACACCATTGGAAAGCACTTATACTCCAATAAAGATTAAAAATATAAATAAATAAATAAAGGAAGAAAATATACATGACCTATATGTTCATCAATCAGACATAGCCCCATTAAAATTAGGGCACATTTCCTTTAGTCCTTACTAAAAATTAATAGTGATAAAACTTACCATCTTCATATTGTTTTTTCCGAGTTGTACTTTTATCAAGTGATCCATCTAGAAAGCCTTTTCCAATCTCCGACCAAACCTGAAAATAGGAAAACATATCTATTACCTAATATGTAAATTTTCCAAATCATATCAAGCAATCTAAGCTAACAGCTGGAGAACCTGTCTCACTAACAGAACTGTTAATTAAACTCCCCTTTTCAAGTGGGCTGCATAATCATTTACTCCATAGTCTTTAAGGATAGGGCACAAATACATTTTAATAATTTCATTCAAAGTACTTCCAAACTAATTATAATTAGAAAGTCAAAAGTTCCCTTCCGGGCTTCCCTGGTGGCGCAGTGGTTGAGAGTCCACCTGCCGATGCAGGGGACATGGGTTTGTGCCCTGGTCTGGGAAGATCCCACATGGCGCGGAGAGGCTGGGCCCGTGAGCCATGGCCGCTGAGCCTGCGCGTCCGGAGCCTGTGCTCCGCAATGGGAGAGGCCACAACAGTGAGAGGCCCGTGAACCGCAAAAAAAAAAAAAAGTTCCCTTCCTGAATTTCAAAGAAGTATATGCACAGGGAGGAAAAGAACACTGCAGTAGAGTCAATTCTCAATTTTTTATTATAATGGTACCAGTGGATAAGTAAAATTCATCCGGAATTCCAAATTTTTACTTCACCTGCAATACTGATAAGGTTTGGCTGAGATCCAGAAAAAGGTTAAAAATTAGTCTAAGATTTAGAGAGGGTAAACAACAGAATAGGCTTCTAATTATTTCAAAATTGGATAATTAGCCCTTAAAAAATTGTTTATAATTCAAAAGTTCTGAAAGAACCTGGGAAAGGACAAAACACTTATTAAACAATGCTAAATATTTTTTAAATTATTAATAGAGTTAAGAGTCCTCAAGTCTTATCTTACAAAGGTATGCCTTTCAGATTATTTCAATGTAAAAAATTAAACTATTAAAAGTAATGTAGGGCTTCCCTGGTAGCACAGTGGTTAAGAATCCGCCTGCCAATGCAGGGGACACAGGTTCGAGCCCTGGTCCAGGAAGATCCCACATGCCACGGAGCAACTAGGCTCGTGCGCCACAACTACTGAGCCTGCGCTCTAAAGCTCATTAGCCACAACTACTGAAGCCCGTGTGCCACAACTACTGAAGCCCGCGTGCCACAACTACTGAAGCCCACGTACCACAACTACAGAAGCCCGCGCACCTAGAGCCTGTGCTCCACAACAAGAGAAGCCACTGCAATGAGAAGCCTGCGCACCGCAACCAAGAGTAGCCCCCGCTCGCCACAACTAGAGAAAGCCCGCGCACAGCAACAAAGACCCAATGTAACCATAAATAAATAAATAAATAAATAAATAAATAATGAATTTAAGTATAGAATCTTTATTTAAAAAAAAAGTACCGTGAAAATGTAGGAATACCCTTAAAGTGAGAATGAAGTTCAGCTTTTTGCTGAACAGACAGAAATCAACAAGTCTTCTTGGATCTCTGAGACAGAGGAGGACCCAGGGCAAACTGTGGCCCCCAAGACTGGAGAGACAGGTGAAAACAGGGAGTCACACTTTACTGGAACAGATATACAAGTGGAAACTACCTCAGGAACCAGTGCTGGGGTAGGAAAACCTGAATTCTAATTGACAAATGGCTAGAGATTCAGTATGACAACTCTGACAGTTAAAAACTCCAGGGGACCCAGACACAGGGCCCCCCAAGTGAGATTTACTTCTGGGAGCTTGACCAGGTTCCCACAGTAAATATAAGAGAAAAATCCCCTTAGGTTTCCAGCAGGGGGGCTGAAAAAGGAACCCATTTAAAATAAGGCAGAGCACTCTGCTCTTCTTTAACAAGGCCTGCCCTCAGAGGGAACTCATTAGTCAGAGTCTAACCTTCTGGGGTATTAACAGAGCTGGGAAAGGGATATTCAATCCCAGTCAAGTCTAGTCTTTCCCGTGGGAGAAGGCAAGTACCGAACTCCCGCCTATGCTAGCCATCCTTTCCCACCTAAGGGGGGAGAAAAAAACTGAGAAACACTGGTGAAGTTCACAGTCCAAATGCATAGGCTCACTAAAAGACAGACCTAATCACAGGATTATGGAATGCTTCCCCTTTCTCCACACCTCACCACCACACTGCTAAAGGCCTATATACACTAGTTTCTTTTACACAGCACATCATGTCTGGCTATCAAGAAAAAGTTACGAGCCATACCAAAAGGCAAAAAACACAATTTGAAGAAACAAACCGAGCATCAGAATGGCAGGAATCTTGGAATTATCAGATCAGGAATTTAAAACAACTATGATTAATTGCTAAAGGCTCTAAAGGGTAATAGGCTAAGGGCTCTAAATGATCCTTAAGTAAAGGATAAAGTAGACAGCATGCAAGAACAGGTAGGCAATGTAAGCAGAGAGATGAAAATCCTAAGAAAGAACAACAACAACAACAAAAAACTAGAGATCAAAAACACTGTAACAGAAATGAAGAATGCCTTTGACAGGCTTATTACTGATAGTATACTGGTTTTGGCTTAGCAAAGAAGGTGTGATCTAGAGGATATATCCATGGAATCCTCAAACACAGTTTCTTACAAAACAAAAAATACTCTTTCAATATGATCCAGCAATCATACTCCTTGGTATTTACCCAAAGAAGCTGGAAATTTATGTTGATACAAAAACCTCCACAAGATATTTATGGCAGCTTTATTCATAATTGCCAAAACTTGTAAGCAACCAAGAGGTCCTTTAGCAGGTGAATGAATAAACTGTGGTACACACAATGGAATACTATCCAGCTAAAAGAACCATGAAAAGACATGGAGGGGGAATGCCCTGGTGGTCCAGTGCTTAAGAATCTGCCTTCCAATGCAAGGGATGTGGGTTCGATTCCTCATCAGGGAACTAAGTTCCCACATGCTGCAGGGCAACTAAGACCGCGTGCCCCAACTACTGAGCCCAGGTGCTCTAGAGCCCATGCACCGCAACTACTGAGCCCGCATACCACAACAAAGAACCCACACTCCGCAACGAAAGATCCCACATGGCACAACGAAGATTCCACATGCCACAGCTATCCCACATGGCAAAACAAAGATCCCAGGTGCCACAGCTAAGACCCAGCACAGCCAAATAAATAAATAAATAAATATTTTTTTTTAAAAAAAGAAAAGACAAGGAGGAAGCTTAAATATTAATACATATTGCTAAGTGAAAGAAGCCAATCTAAGGGTATATACTGTATTATTCCAATGTCATACAAAATTCTGGAAAAGGCAAAATTATGGATACAAGAAAAAGATCAGTGGTTGCTGAGACTGTGGGGGACGATATTATAATGATGGATATAGGTCATTATACATTTGTCCAAAGCCATTGAATGTACGGCATCAAGTGTGAACCCTTACATAATCTATGGACTCTGGGTGATTATTATGTGTCCAATGTAGGTTCATCCTTGGCAAAAAATGCACCATTCTAGTGAATGATATTGATAATGGGGGAGACTATGCATGTGTGGAAACAGGGGGTATATGGGAAATCTCTGTACCATCCTCTCAATTTTACTGTAAACCTAAAACTGCTTAAAAAAGAAGTCTTTTTAAAAAAGCACTATAGGGGACTTCACTGGTGGCCCAATGGTTAACACTTTGACTTCCAATGCAGAGAGTGCAGGTTCGATCCCTGGTCAGGGAGCTAAGATCCCACATGCCTCGCAGCCAAAAAACCAAAACATAAAACAGAAGCAATATTGTAACAGATTCAGTAAAGACTTTTTAAATGGTCCACATCAAAAAAATCTTCTAAAAAATAAATAAAAATTTAAAAGCACTATAAATAAACGTAAAAGCAAATGAAAATTGAGATAAAAATAAAAAGCTCTTACAGATTAGTAAGAAAAAGAAACACATTGATAGAAATATGGGTGAAGGACATGAGAAAGCATCCCACAAAAGATGAAACACAAGTTGTTCAGCAAAAATATTAAACAATGTTTAACCTCACAAACAATAAAAGAATTATAAATTTTAATCATAAAAAATCATTTTTTACTTACAAGATAGGCAGATATTTAAAAGACACATAACTCTAAATGTCAAAAGCACAAGGAAAGAGCACGCTAATGCTGGTGGGAAAATAACTGGGACAATGTTTTTGGAGGGTAGTTCAGAAACAGTATGCAGTTGGGTGTGAGGTGAACATTTTTCACATGTTAACGCCTGTGAAAGCGGTATGCATCTTATGACTGACGACATCTCCCAAGTGCTGTCAGCCAAGCAACAGTCATGGTGCAGCTGTCACTGCCTCTGCATTCACAACCTGGTTAGTGCTCCTGGTGGCACGGCTGGACAACAGCAGCCCCGGGGTGTTTCAGAAATTGAAGATCATTTAAGGCAGGATTTTAAGTCATGTTTATGGTCTGAAAACTTTTTTTTTTTTTTTTTTTTTTTTTTGCGGTACGCGGGCCTCTCACTGCTGTGGCCTCTCCCGTTGCGAATCACAGGCTCCGGACGCGCAGGCTCAACGGCCATGGCTCACGGGCCCAGCCGCTCCGCGGCATGTGGGATCTTCCCGGACCGGGGCACGAACCCGTGTCCCCTGCATCTGCAGGCGGACTCTCAACCACTGCGCCACCAGGGAAGCCCTGGTCTGAAAACTTTGACAACTTCCAGTAATGTTAAGAAAATGCCAGATTGCTGCCAAAAATATACAATTTGAATCTAGTCACACCCAAAAATATGTAATTTGAATCTAGTCAAACCCAAATGAGGGACAGTCCACAAAATAATTATCCTGTACTTAAAAAAAAATGTCAAGGTCAAGAAACAAAGAAAAGCTGAGAAACTGTTTCACATTAAAGAGGTTTGACCACTAAAAGTAAAGAAATCTGAATATCGGCTCTGGATAAAAGTATGGTATGAATGCTAAATTTCCCAAGTTTGACAACCATGTTGTTGCTATATGAGAGAATATCCTTGTTTTTAGGATATACAGACTGAAGTATTTAGGGGGAAAGAAGCAAAATGTCTACTTTACTCTCAAATGGTTTGGGTAAGGAGAGGAGGAATGGATGGATGGATGGATGGATGGATGGATGGACGGACGGACGGATGGATGGATGGATAGATAGAGAATGAATGACAAAAGCAAATGGGGCAAAATGTAAACAACTGGTGAACCTGGGCGAAGGATATTACGGGAGTTCCTAGTACTGGCTGCAACTTTTCTGTAAGTTTGAAATTATTATTTCTACTTTGAAATTCTAAGGAGAGAAAGGTAAAGAAAATGCCAGCATAAAAATACGCAGAATAGGAATAGGTATCAGCAGTTTAGAATAAAATTCTGGAAATAATAGTGGAGGTCCCGTTTTAAAACTGCGGTCTCATCAACATGAAAAAAATCAGATATCAACAACTGAGTCAAAAATTGATTCTTCGTTAAAATATGAAAACATTTTAGGAATTCCTTAGCCAATTTGTTTTAGCTGGGTAACCTGAGTAGTTTACTCTAGGAAGGGGAATTAGAATGATTTTTCCACTTTTATTTTTACGCTCCTGAACATGTGAACGTTTTCTAAGAAATGTATATTTTTCAATCATCAAACACAAGTAATAAAACCATTTTAAAGGGAAAAATGATAATATTAAACAGTGACAGAGTGTTAAGCCACAGTGCCTAGTGATTTTGTTTTACACACATTATATTATTTAACCTGTTTTTATAGATTTGAAGAAAATAAGTGATTTCTCAGAGATCCAAAATGCAGTGAAGTAAATGACTTAAGTATGATTTGAAACAAATAAAGTAATATAATGTTGAGACTGATAAAAATAGAGAATAATAAAGTCCATATGTGAGTTCACAAAGGCAAACAGTAAACCTGTTTTCAACTGCATTAGCCTTTCTTCATATTCATTTTAGTATTTTAACACTCCATCAACTTTAATTTCTTTCTATAGAGGACGTAGTCTCTATTAAGTATGGTTTTTCTCTTTATTCTAGAAATTAGTATTATTTTATAACACACTTGGTTTTGGGTGTTTTGCCACGCCACATGGCTTGCAGGATCTCAGTTCCCCAACCAGGGATTAAACCTGGGCCACAGCAGTGAAAGCCCAAAATCCTAACCGCTAGGCCACCAGGGAACTCCCGACATACTTGCTACATATTAAAAGAAAAATTTTTTTTAGTCATTCATTTTTTAAATTTCAAAAAGTAACTGCTTAGGGACTCCCTGGTGGTGCAGTGGTCGAGAATCCACCTGCCAATGCAGGTGAAACGGGTTTGATCCCTGGTGAAGATCCCACATGCCACAGAGCAACTAAGCCCGTGTGCCACAACTACTGAAGCCCATGCGCCTAAAGCTCGTGCTCAACAAGAGAACAAGAGGAGCCACCACAAGAAGAAGCCCATGCACCGCAAGGAAGAGAAGAGTTGCCCCTGCTCTCTCAACTAGAGACAGCCCACAAGCATCAATGAAGACCCAACGCAGCCAAAAATAAATAAATAATATACATAAATTTTTTTTAAAAAGCAACTGCTTAAAAAAGTAATTCTTGGGCTTCCCTGGTGGCACAGTGGTTGAGAGTCCGCCTGCCGATGCAGGGGACGCGGGTTCATGCCCCGGTCCGGGAAGATCCCACGTGCCGCAGAGCGGCTGGGCCTGTGAGCCACGGCTGCTGGGCCTGTGTGTGCTCCGCAACGGGGGAGGCCACAGCGGTGAGAGGCCCGCATATTGCAAAATAAAAGAAAAAGAAAAAAAAAAAAAAGTAATTCTTAAATTTTTAAAAAAGGGAATTAACCTTCTTGCATTGTTTTTGGCCCCAAACAAGGAAATTCTGTACTACAGAATCTTAAACCTTCTTCTTAAGAGGCAAAGTCTACATTATTCAACTATCTAATTTGATGAAAGAGTAATTTTAAATTTGGCCCTAGACTTACTGTGCCATGATTCTTTTGGAAGCGAATGACTTCTTGTTCATCTTCAAATGTACTACCCATTACCATCTGCGTAACAGACTTCATTGCAAAGCCAAGCATATGCTGGCAGAGAGGGACATGTTGGGACTCTGGGTAGGAGAGCCACTTATCCAATAATTCTTCCGAAAGCTGAAAGAAAACAGAAAAACACAATGATTTACTATTTTCTCCTACTAAATCTTAGAAAAATCCATCAAGTAGACTCATTTCATAGAGTATACAGTTCAACTCCTTAATCACAGCAAACATTCAGGTGTTTACTGACCTGTCAGGCTAACACTGGCTCCACCAATAATTACATCCCTAATCGTTTAGGTTCAGATTCTGTCAAAGGGCTGATTTGGAAAACAAAAAAACCACAACAGTGAAAACAGAAAATATAAGTTAAATGTTCAAAGGCTGGGAAAACCTTAAACCTAAAGGAAATTAAGATATTAAAGTCTTGGCCTTCCCTGGTGGCACAGTGGTTGAGAGTCTGCCTGCCGATGCAGGGGACATGGGTTTGTGCCCCGGTCCGGGAAGATCCCATATGCCGTGGAGTGGCTGGGCCCGTGAGCCATGGCCGCTGAGCCTGCGCGTCTGGAGCCTGTGCTCCGCAACGGGAGAGGCCACAACAGTGAGAGGCCCGCATATCGCAAAAAAAAAAAAAAAAAAAAGATATTAAAGTCTTAGTATCTAATTAAAAATGGTAAAGGTTCCCCACAGACTGGCTGTGATATAGTAAACAATCAATAAATATATGAATATGTAAAAGTCCTAGACATGCTTCAGTGACAGAAACCTCTCAGAGTCTCTTTGTCATTCCTTCATCCAACGAATATTTATCAAATCCCCTGTGGAATAAAAAACAATGTGTAGGGACTTCCCTGGTGGCGCGGTGATTAAGAATCCACCTGCCAACGCAGGGGACACAGGTTCAAGCCCTGGTCCGGGAAGATCCCACATGCCGTGGAGCAACTAAGCCCATGCACCACAACTACTGAGCCCACGCTCCACAACTACTGAAGCCTGCGCACCTAGAGACCATGCTCCACAACAAGAGAAGCCACTGCAATGAGAAGCCTGCACACCGCAACGAAGAGTAGCCCCCACTTGCCGCAACTAGAGAATGCCCACGTGCTGCAACGAAGACCAAACGCAGCCATAAATAAATAAATAAATAAATAAAACAATGTGTAATAAGAAGATCAAAAGCTTTGGAGTCAGAAAAACCTTGGGTTTACTTCTGGCTCTGTCACTTAGAAGTAATGTGACTTTGCGCAATCTGCTTGACTTTTCCAAGGTTCAGGTGTCTCAACAGTTAAACAGGCATGATATCTCCCACTTTTCACGGTTGCTGTGATAGGGATAATTGTACTTACGTCACACAACACAGTTTTGTGAAGGGTTTTGTGAAGTAAAATATATAAAGCCCCTTTCATGTTAGGAACTCAAATTTAAGCTACTTTCCCATATCAACTCCATGAAAGTTTTGTCACAGTGTAAAGGACCTCCCTGATCTACACATATGCCACTAACATAATTTTGAAAATTTACCATATCTATATAATATTTTCCATTACAATTCTCTTTCAAAATGTTCCAGAAGAGGGCTTCCCTGGTGGCGCAGTGGTTGAGAGCCCGCCTGACGATGCAGGGGACACGAGTTCGTGCCAGGTCCGGGAAGATCCCACATGCCGCAGAGTGGCTGGGCCCGTGAGCCATGGCCGCTGAGCCTGCGCGTCCGGAGCCTGTGCTCCGCAACGGGAGAGGCCACAACAGTAAGAGGCCCACGTACCACAAAAATAAAACAAAAATTAAAAATAAAAATGTTCCAGAAGACAGACTGACTTCCACAATGGTGGAGCGAGGACTTTGGTGATCTCAGTCTCCCTCTAAAACAGTGAAAATACGTGCGAAACAACTAAACAACTAACATCAACCATTCCAGCACTTTGGCAATTAACCAAAACCCAGTACCCACTGAGAAGTGTCTATTCAACAGGAACAACTAAACCTTGGTAAGATAGTGGGGTCTTCAGTGTTTTAACTTAAGGTTATTTCATTTTCCTTCTCTCCCCAGCTCAACAGTAGCCAAAAGTCAACAGCACTGCAGAAAACAGAGCTCTATTAAAAGCACCATCACCACTGGTCATCAAAATGGTCACTGAAAATGGAGGACAGGGAATCCCAAGACTCTAACCCTCCCCAAAAGCATGTAATGAGCTGGTCCAAACTGTCAAAATCAACTTCTGAAAAACTCTGGAATACAGCCAAAGACTTACAACAACCAGGGGAAGCCTTGATGAAGAAAGAAGCTGTTGCTTTGTGGTAAGAAAGCACTGTGACATTTTAAACAGCCTGCCTGTAATTCCCATATCCCAGAGAGGCAGCAGCTAAGAGAACAGCAGCCCATACTCCTGGTGCAAATTGCTAGGAAGCGATACAGACATTTTTGTCAAAAAATTGTGGCTGTGGGTCTCAACCTGTCTGGCAACTCCCATCAAGGACTGGTGCAAAGGCTGCCCTTGTTTGGCCCAACTCTGAGCATTTCCAGAGCTAGGACAGGTTCCTAGGTGGCTTCTGCCGAAAACATTTAAAGGTGCAGGTATTGGCTGCAAAAGCTGGGGCATGAAACGACAGCTGGGACAAGCAATGAAAAGACCAAGAAGCCAGGGAAGGAAGGGGTTGGGAGAAGAGATAAATGTGGGAATGGGAGCTTTTAAAAGCTTCTGCAAATACCAGGGAATTAAGAAAGTCATGCACATGCCCAAGACCAGGATACATGCTCAGAAAAGGTCTGAGAAGACTAGGCTTTCACATCTGGGGTCTTCTGGCTCCATACAAGCAGAAAGTGAGAACAAAGGCAGAGCTATATAAAACCTGGATAAGTGTTAAAGGAGGACTCCAACACAAAGCCAATCTGCAAACACTGGGAGAGCTTTTTTAATTTTCTTTTGTAAGCTTCAAGTGTTTAAGGTAAAATCTGTCGAAACACCAGCTGAGCATTAAGCTAACAGAACAGATGCTTCAGTGGCCACACATGACAAAGAATACAGACTTTACAAAAACAGTTTAGAAAAGACTAAGCAAGTGAACAACAATAATCCACAACAGATAGCAAGAACAAACTCTAAGGAAGGTGAAGAATCTGATTTCAAGATTGCCATCCACAGGTGTGCCCCCTCCGGCAGAGTCTGGATATCAGTCATGGGAGCATGGGATCTTCCTTGGGTGCTCTGTCTCAGCCCTAGAGTTGGTGACTGCTCCTTTTACCAGCTATTCTGGTATTCTTTAGAGTTATCTTTACTTCCGACTAGCTAATCTCTCATTACTCCAAATCCCCTGTTGTAGTTAATAATTCTTTATATTAAACTTTCCCTATTTAAATAATTGTGTGCTTTATCTCTCCCAACTGGACCCACACTGATAAACACTTCAAGAAACACAAATCAAGAAGAAGAGAGAGAAGGTACTAATGAGGCTAATGACATTAAAAATATAACAGAGGTACTTCCCTAGTGGTCCAGTGGTTGAGAATTCACCTTCCAATGCAGGGGATGCAGGTTCGATCCCAGGTCAGGGAACTAACATCTCACATGCCGCGGTGCAACTAAGACTGCATGTCACAACTACAGAGCCCACGCGCTCTGGAACCCGTGCAACACAACTAGAGAGCTGCTGAGCCACAATTAGAGAGAAGGTCAAGCACCACAACAGAAGATTCCATGTGCCGTAACTAAGACCTGACACAGCCAAAAATAAATAAATAAATATTTTAAAATATATATGTATAACAGAATAACTGGCAATAAAGCATGAAAAGAAATGAAAGGTATTAGGATTGGAAAAGAATAAAACTGTCACTAATCTCGGATATCATGATAAACCATTAGACTTAATAAGGAAATTTGGCAAGGTTAATGACTACAAGGTCAATACGCAGAAATCAACTGTATATATAAGTAACAAACAATGAAATTTAAAAACTGTAGCATTTATGATAGCATTTTTAAAATACCACTAAATAGGAGTAAATTTAATAAAAGATGTACAAGATCTCTACACTGAAAAGAGAAAAAATTATTGAGAAAAGCTAAAGACCAAAAAGTGAGAGGGTATTCTTCCATATTCATGGATTGGAAAATTCCATAATATTGTGGACAAAGAATGTTGCCTACCATTCCAGTAAACAACAAATGTTGCCACCATCAAGCCATCAGCCACTGCTGCCCCTCCTCCCCACATGGTGCACCCTGAAGGGATTCAGAATGGAGAAAAACAGGATACAGGCCCTAGATATGTAAGATGTATATCTAAGGAATAATTTCAATAAGTCCAGACTCTTACATCTTCTCATACATAGAAAAGCACTAAAATCACTAATTTCAGATATCTGGTTTTTGCCATTAGCAGTAGTCTTCTGATGTTTGACTACACAGTTTTTTTTTCTCAGAATATATAGGAATATATCCTGGCTCCTCCCTTACCTCTTCAGAACAGTTCCTCAGAGCCATCTGAGAGGCTGTTTCCCAGGCTATTTTTCTCAGTAAGGTCCCTGAATAAAATATAACTCACAACTTTTAGATTGTGCGTTTTTCCCCAGTCAACAATATGTAAAGGTAACTTTACATACATCAAGTGACCTACACAGTTACTTGGTTTTGACAAAGGTAACATTACAGTACAATGGAAAAAGGATGATCTTTTCAATGTTATGCTGGGTCAACTGGATAACCATACGGGAAAAAAAGGAATGTTAACCCCTTTCCTCATTCTTTACACAATAATAAACACTAAATAGATTACAGATCTAAGTTTGAAAGGTAAACAGTAAAACTACCAGAACAAAACTTAGATGAATATATTCATGACATTAAGTTAAATAAAGATTTCTCACGTAAGATTTAAAATGCAGTAAACATAAAGGCAAAAAAAATAAGTTAGACTACACTAAAATTAGTATCTGTTCATCAAAAGACAAGCTTAAGATCCTATAAAATCAAGCCACAGTAGAAGATACTTGAGATATACACGTATATAATATATATGCACACACACATGCATCCAATAAAGTTCTTAAATTCAGAATTTTTAAAAACCTCTTAAAAATCAATACAAAGAGAGAAAACCCAAAAGAAAAATGGGCAAAAGACTTGAAATAGCACTACACCAGAGTGACTATCCAACTGGTAAATAAACAAATGAAAAAATGCTTAATTTTATTCACCATCAGGAAAATGCAAATCAAAATCATAATGACAAGTCCCTCCCATCAGGGACCTGGCACAAGCCTCTTAGATAGCCTCATCCACCAGAGGGCAGACAGCAGAAGCAAGAAGAACTACAACCCTGCAGCCTGTGGAAAAAAACCACATTCACAGAAAGACAGACAACATGAAAAGGCAGAGGGCTAGGTACCAGATGAAGGAACAAGATAAAACCCCAGAAAAACAACTAAATGAAGTGGAGATAGGCAACCTTCCAGAAAAAGAATTCAGAATAATGATACTGAAGATGATCCAGGACCTCAGAAAAAGAATGGAGGCAAAGATCAAGAAGATGCAAGAAATGTTTAACAAAGACCTAGAAGAATTCAAGAACAAACAGAGATGAACAATAAAATAATTGAAATGAAAACTACACTCGAAGGAATCAATAGCAGAATAACTGAGGCAGAAGAACGGATAAGTGACCTGGAAGACAGAATGGTGGAAATCACTGCTGCAGAACAGAATAAAGAAAAAAGAATGAAAGGAAATGAAGACAGCCTAAGAAGCCTCTGGGACAACATTAAATGCACCAACACTCGCATTATAGGGGTCTCAGAAGGAGAAGAGAGAGAGAAAGGACCCAAGATAATAACTGAAAAGATTATAGTCGAAAACTTTCCTAACATGGGAAAGGAAATAGCCACCCAAGTCCAGGAAGCGCAGAAAGTCCCATACAGGATAAACCCAGGAGAAACATGCCGAGACACACAGTAATCAAACAAGCAAAAATTAAAGACAAAGAAAAATTACTGAAAGCAGCAAGGGAAAAACGACAAACAACATACAGGGGAACTCCCATAAGGTTAACAGCTGATTTCTCAGCACAAACTCTACAAGCCAGAAGAGAGTGGCATGATATACTTAAAGTGATGAAAGGAAAGAACCTACAACCAAGATTACTCTACCCGGCAAGGATTTCATTCAGATTTGATAGAGAAATCAAAAGCTTTACACACAAGCAAAAGCTAAGAGAATTCAGCACCACCAAACCACCTCTACAGCAAATGCGAAAAGAACTTCTTTAAGTGGGAAACACAGAGAAGAAAGGGACCTACAAAACAAATCCAAAACAATTAAGAAAATGGTAATAGGAACATACATATCGATAATTACCTTAAATGTGAATGGATTAAATGCTCCAACCAAAAGACACAGGCTCGCTGAATGGATACAAAAACAATACCCATATATATGCTGTCTACAAGAGACCCACTTCAGACTTAGGGACACATACAGACTGAAAGTGAGGGGATGGAAAAAGATATTCCATGCAAATGGAAATCAAAAGAAAGCTGGAGTAGCAATACTCATATCAGATAAAATAGATTTTAAAATAAAAAATGTTATAAGAGACAAGGAAGGACACTACATAATGATCAAGGGATCAATCCAAGAAGATATAACAATTATAAATATATATGCACCCAACATAGGAGCACCTCCATACATAAGGCAACTGCTAACAGCTATAAAAGAAGAAATCGACAGAAACACAATAATAGTGGGGGACGTTTAACACTTCACTTACCTCGATGGACAGATCATCCAAACAGAAAATTAATAAGGAAACACAAGCTTTAAATGACACAACAGACCAGATGGACTTAATTAATATTTATAGGACATTCCATCCAAAAACAGCAGATTATGCTTTCTTCTCAAGTGCACACGGAACATTCTCCAGGATAGATCACATTTTGGGTCACAAATCAAGCCTCAGTAAATTCAAGAAAATTGAAATCATATCAAGCATCTTTTCTGACCACAGTGCCATGATACGAGAAATCAATTACAGGGAAAAAAACGTAATAAACACAAACACATGGAGGCTAAACAATATGTTACTAAATAACCAAGAGATCACTGAAGAAATCAAAAAATACCTAGAGACAAATTACAATGAAAACACGACGATCCAAAACCTATGGGATGTAGCAAAAGCAGTTCTAAGAGGGAAACTTATAGCAATACAAGCCTACTTTAAGAAACAAGAATAATCACAAACAATCTAACGTTACACCTAAAGGAACTAGAGAAAGAAGAACAAACAACCCAAAGTTAGCAGAAGGAAAGAAATCGTAAAGGTCAGAGCAGAAATAAATGAAATAAAAACAAAGAAAACAATAGCAAAGATCAATAAAACTAAAAACTGGTTGAGAAGATAAACAAAATTGATAAACCATTAGCCAGACTCATCAAGAAAAAGAGGGAGAGGACTCAAATTAATAAAATTAGAAACGAAAAAGGAGAAGTTACTACGGACACCACAGAAATACAAAGCATCCTAAGAGACAACTACAAGCAACTTTATGCCAATAAAATGGACAACCTGGAAGAAATGGACAAATTCTTAGAAAGGTATAACCTTCCAAGACTGAACCAGGAAGAAACAGAACATATGAACAGACCAATCACAAGTAATGTAATTGAAACTGTAATTAAAAAGCTTCCAACAGGGCTTCCCTGGTGGCACGGTGGGTGCGAGTCCGCCTGCCGATGCAGGGGACATGGGTTTGTGCCCCGGTCCAGGAAGATCCCACATGCCGCGGAGTGGCTGGGCCCGTGAGCCATGGCCACTGAGCCTGCACGTCCGGAGCCTGTGCTCCGCAACGGGAGAGGCTGCGGCAGTGAGAGGCCCGCATACCGCAAAAAAAAAAAAGCTTCCAACAAACAAAAGTCCAGGACCAGATGGCTTCACAGGTGAATTCTGTCAAACATTCAGAGAAGAGCTAACACCCATCCTTCTCAAACTCTTCCAAAAAACTGCAGAGGAAGGAACACTCCCAAACTCATTCTATGAGGCCACCATCACCCTGATACCAAAATCAGACAAAGATACCACAAAAAAAGAAAATTACAGGCCAATATCACTGATGAATATAAATGCAAATATCCTCAACAAAATACTAGCAAACAGAATCCAACAACACATTAAAAGGATCATACACCATGATCAAGTGGGGTTTATCCCAGGGATGCAAGGATTCAATATACACAAATCAATCAATGTGATACACCATATTAACAAATTGAAGAATAAAAACCATATGACCATCTCAATAGATGCAGAAAAAGCTTTTGACAAAATTCAACACCCATTTATGATAAAAACTCTCCAGAAAGTGGGCAGAGAGGGAAACTACCTCAACAGAATAAAGGCCATATACGACAAACCCACAGCAAACATCATCCTCAATGGTGAAAAAGTGAAAGCATTTCCACTAAGATCAGGAACAAGACAAGGTTGCCCACTCTCACCACTCTTATTCAACATAGTTTTGGAAGTTTTAGCCACAGTAATCAGAGAAGAAAAGGAAATAAAAGGAATCCAAATCAGAAAAGAAGTAAAGCTGTCACTGTTTGCACATGACATGATACTATACATAGAGAATCCTAAAGATACTACCAGAAAACTACTAGAGCTAATCAATGAATTTGGTAAAGTAGCAGGATACAAAATTAATGCACAGAAATCTCTGGTATTCCTATACACTAATGATGAAAAATCTGAAAGTGAAATCAAGAAAACACTCCCATTTACCATTGGAACAAAAAGAATAAAATATCTAGGAATAAACCTACCTAAGGAGACAAAAGATCTGTATGCAGAAAATTATAAGACACTGATGAAAGAAATTAAAGATGATACAAATAGATGGAGAGATACACCATGTTCTTGGATTGGAAGAATCAACATTGTGAAAATGACTCTACTACCCAAAGCAATCTACAGATTCAATGCAATCCCCATCAAACTACCAATGGCATTTTTCACAGAACTAGAACAGAAAATTTCACAGTTTGTATGGAAACACAAAAGACCCCGAATAGCCAAAGCAATCTTGAGAAAGAAAAACAGAGCTGGAGGAATCAGGCTCCCTTACTTCAGACTATACTACAAAGCCACAGTAATCAACAGAGTACGGTACTGGCACAAAAACAGAAAGATAGATCAATGGAACAGGATAGAAAGCCCAGAGATAAACCCACGCACATATGGTCACCTTATATTTGATAAAGGAGGCAGGAATGTACAGTGGAGAAAGGACAGCCTCTTCAAGAAGTGGTGCTGGGAAAACTAGACAGGTACATGTAAAAGTATGAGATTAGATCACTCTCTAACACCATACACATAAATAAGCTCAAAATGGATTAAAGACCTAAATGTAAGGCCAGAAACTATCAAACTCTTAGAGGAAAACATAGGCAAAGCACTCTATGACATAAATCACAGCAAGATCCTTTTTGACCCACCTTCTAGAGAAATGGAAATAAAAACAAAAATAAACAAATGGGACCTAATGAAACTTCAAAGCTTTTGCACAGCAAAGGAAGCCATAAACAAGACCAAAAGACAACCCTCAGAATGGGAGAAAATATTTGCAAATGAAGCAACCGACAAAGTATTAATCTCCAAAATTTACAAGCAGCTCATGCAGC
Source organism: Pseudorca crassidens (assembly GCF_039906515.1). Classification (NCBI taxonomy): domain Eukaryota; kingdom Metazoa; phylum Chordata; class Mammalia; order Artiodactyla; family Delphinidae; genus Pseudorca; species Pseudorca crassidens. The sequence goes on from NC_090301.1 coordinate 32,520,019, forward strand.
TCAATAACAAAAAAACAAACAACCCAATCCAAAAATGGGCAGAAGACCTAAATAGACATTTCTCCAAAGAAAATATACAGACTGCCAACAAACACATGAAAGAATGCTCAACATCATTAATCATTAGAGAAATGCAAATCAAAACTACAATGAGGTATCATCTCACACCAGTCAGAATGGCCATCATCAAAAAATCTAGAAACAATAAATGCTAGAGAGGGTGTGGAGAAAAGGGAACACTCTTGCACTGCTGGTGGGAATGTGAATTGGTTCAGCCACTATGGAGAACAGTATGGAGGTTCCTTAAAAAACTACAAATAGAACTACCATATGACCCAGCAATCCCACTACTGGGCATATACCCTGAGAAAACCAAAATTCAAAAAGAGTCATGTACCAAAATGTTCATTGCAGCTCTATTTACAATAGCCCGGAGATGGAAACAACCTAAGTGCCCATCATCGGATAAATGGATAAAGAAGATGTGGCATATATATACAATGGAATATTTTTCAGCCATAAAAAGAAACGAAATTGAGCTATTTGTAATGAGGTGGATAGACCTAGAGCCTGTCATACAGAGTGAAGTAAGTCAGAAGGAGAAAGACAAATACCGTATGCTAACACATATATATGGAATTTAAGAAAAAAAAAATGTCATGAAGAACCTAGGGGTAAGGCAGGAATAAAGACGCAGACCTCCTAGAGAATGGACTTGAGGTTATGGGGAGGGGGAAGGGTGAGCTGTGACAGGGCGAGAGAGTCATGGACATATACACACTAACAAACATAGTAAGGTAGATAGCTAGTGGGAAGCAGCCGCATGGCACAGGGGTATTGGCTTGGTGCTTTGTGACAGCCTGGAGGGGTGGGATAGGGAGGGTGGGAGGGAGGGAGACGCAAGAGGGAAGACATATGGGAACATATGTTTATGTATGACTGATTCACTTTGTTATAAAGCAGAAACTAACACACCATTGTAAAGCAATTATACCCCAATAAAGATGTTAAAAAATTAAATTAAATTAAATTAAAAAAAAATACTGAACAGTACAAAAACAACAGCAGGGAACATCATTCTCCCCAAATCAACTCCTGCGTATTAGCAGCTTCCAGAAGAATAAAAGAAACCAAATACATAGTCCTAAGAAAGTCCATGAATAAAAGGCTTTGTTCTTAGAGAAAATTAAATAAATTATTGAATTTTGGTTTTAATTAGTCAATGAATTATTAAGCTTTGCTCCTAATGAAAATTCAGTGACTATTCAGACTATCACTGAGAGTTGAGTGGTTCATTGTTTTTTTTTGTTGTTTTTTTTTTTTTGGTTCATTGTTTTTGACTTGTACAGTAATACAGGTTAGTGTAAAGAAAATTAATATGTAGAAAACAATAAATAACTTAAAAATAAATGAAAATATAGAAATTAATTTAAATCACCCTAAATTCAACCCAGTAGCAGTAATTACTGATAACATTTTTTTTAATAGAGCTTTTCATGTTTTTCTATAGGTATGTGTATCCATGTATATGTGTACATACATGTGTGCATAAAGGTATACTTTGGACAATATATTAATACTCTACAAACTGTTCTGTATACTGGTTTTTTTCACTTACCATCTGTTATGGGTTGAATTGTGCCCCCCCCAAAGGATCTTGAAGTTTTAACCCCCAGTGCCTGTGAATGTGACCTCATTTGGGAATAGGTTCTTGCAGAAAATCAGTTTAAGGTATGCACATTAGGGTGGGCCTTAATCCAATACCACTGTGTCCTTATAAAAAGGGGAAATTTGGACACTGAAACACACACACAAACATATACACACACAGGGATACCTCATTATAAACATGAAGGCAGAGATTGGAGTGATAAGTGTACAAGCCAAGGAACACCAGAGATTACCAGCAAACTACTAGCAGCTAGGAAAGAGGCATAGAACAGATTTCCCTCATAGCCCTCAGAAGGAACCAACTCTACTGGCAACTTGATCTTGGGCAACAGCCTCCAGAACTGTGAGACAATAAATTTCTGCGTTTAAGCCACCAAGTTTGTGCTAGCTCTAGCAAACCATCTCCCCATGTCAGTAAATAAATGTCTTTGCCACCTTAATGTTTTCATTCTAATCCATTGTACGGATTTACGATCATTCAAATAATCCTCTACTACTGGACGTTTAAGTATTTTCCAATTTCTGCTACAATAAACAATGCTTCAACAGCCATCTCTGTATATACATCTATTGCCATTTGACTTCCTTAGATATGAAATTTCTGAGTTAAGAAGTAGTTTTTAAGCTTTTGCTTTATATGGCCATGCTGCCCTGGAGAAAGCCTATATCAGCTTACAGTCTTACCAGCAATCTCAAAGTGTCCATTTCCCATACTTTGGACTGTACTAAGTGTTGTCATTTTATAAAACCTCTGTCAGTCTAACAGGTAAAAAATAACTCAACATTGCTTTAATTGGCTTATTTCGTTCTAATTATTGGTAGGGTTTAAACAAGTTTCAAATATTTAATGGCCATTTACATGTTTTCCACAATGTACTGCACGTTTACTTCTTTAGCCATTTTTCTACTGGGGCTTCTATCTTTTCCTTAATAATGTGTAAGAGCTTCTGTACATAGCTGCTTTTTAAATGAAATCCAGGGTATATATTTCCTCAGTTCTAAGTGATAGGTAGTCAGTTTTCTGGTGACCTTTCTTCTGTGAGATATTACATGTTCCAAAAAAAAAACAAACAAACCTATAAATGGTATTCCTAAACATTGGACCTATAAATGGTATTCCTAAATTTGGACCATTTGGGTCAAAATTTAGGACCCAAATGGTATCCTAAAAACCTGTTAGGACAATCTGTGACTTATCAGAGACTTTAACTGTGACTATCTCCCCACAGTACCAGATTATTACTGATTATGCAACTAACTGTGGAAATGCTTTCAGCCTATGCTGGTAAAGCCTTTTTTTCCCCCTTTTTAGCCATGAGCATAAAAATTTTATTATCAATATTGTCATTTGTATCACAGAACTGTGTTGTGATTTGCTCATCCATTTGTTTTGCACAGTACTCTACAAAACAATGCAAATATTAGAAATGATTCATGGAGGTTTTTACCTGACATACATATCTAGTACATCTGCTAGAGGCTTATATGAATCTCTTTTAGTTTATGAATCTTGACTATGTGTATTAGATGGGAATTCTAACAATCTGTTGATGAGCTTCACTTGATAGTATTAAACCAATGAGTTCAATAATTTTGGCTATTATTACTAAGCTGTCAATTAAGAGGGTTCTGGAAAACTGTCATAAATTCTAAAATCCAGAAAATACTTCTTAAATCAGAGTTTAACCCAAAAGTCATAGGAGCATATGGGGCTGAAGCACACAGAAGAGAGAAGTTACACTCACAGAACTAAAGTGGACGTTTACACACAGCCTTTGAGCAGAGACGGTCAGGGCAAGAAGGAACCAGAACTCACAGGATGAGGTTTGAGAGGATTAGAGAAGAGTCAGAATACAGAATTCAGATTTGGACCAAAATAAAAATAAAAAAGGCAAAAGAGGCCTTCCCTGGTGGCGCAGTGGTTGAGAGTCCACCTGCCAATGCAGGGGACATGGGTTCGTGCCCTGGTCCGGGAAGATCCCACGTGCCGCGGAGCAGCTGGGCCCATGAGCAATGGCCGCTGAGCCTGCGCGTCCGGAGCCTGTGCTCCGCAACAGGAGAGGCCACAACAGTGACAGGCCCACGTACCGCAAAAATAAATAAATAAATTTAAAAAAAAAAAAGGCAAAAGATTTATTGTGTCAATATGAAGTACAGCTTATTCTGGAGTGGTAACTCTGATAAACAGCCCTGTTCTCTTAAAGAAAAACCATTAGTAGGGAGGAAGAGGATGCTCTGACTACAGCTCTCTTCAATCATGTTCTTACTGATTAAATATTAATTGGTATTTCTGACTAATGAGTAAGCTAAGTAACTGGCTTGTGCTACGGGGTTGAAAACATAAACCTGAAACACATTTCTCATGTATGGACCCAGTCTGTGAACCAAAGCTTGAAAATATGATGGCAAGAAATGTGAAAACTGGTAAATAATTTTCCACTTTGATTTGCCGTTGATCAGATAGGAGGAGAAAAAAACGCAATACAGAGCAAGGACAAAAAAGATTGAAAATTTGGGAAAGAGAGCCTACGATTAAAGATTAAAGAAGCTAGAATTACTTAGCTTGAAGCAGAGAAGAAAGACTAATTAAGGCTTTTAACAATAAAGATTACTGAAAAGCATAATCACTGAAAGCAAAGCAAAGAGAAATAGGTAAAATTCCCTGGAGCTATACAATTAAATACAAAGATTCTTACAGACAAATGTTAGGTGTTTAAACAGAATAGAAAGAAAGGTTCTGACTGGTGAATGCTTAGACAGAGGCAACATAACTGCTTTCAGGTAGGACATTCAGGTGTGACAGGACCAGCTATGACGACCCAAGCAGGCAGCCTGAGAGGTCCAGAGAACATGATGATACAACACAGTACTGACTGGGACTTCCCTGGTGGTCCAGTGGTTAAGACTACGCACTCCCAACGTAGGGGGCCTGGGTTCAATCCCTGGTCAGGGAACTAGATTCTGCATGCCACAACTAAAGATCCCGCATACTGCAACTAAAGGTCCCGCACGCTACAATGAAGATCTCGTGTGCCACAACTAAGACCTGGCACAGCCAAATAAATATTTAAAACAAAACAAAACCAAACAGTACTGACAATAATGAGAAGGTGGAAATTTGATATACAGATGTCCTGATGGCCCTGTGAATAATGGCTATCAGTTAGAAATAGGAACTGGAAAGGAGAAAGACTAATCAGCAGCTGGCCATGGTTAAAGGCCTTGTTTGCTTAGTTTTTGGAAGCAAAACTGTGCAAAGGAGCCAACATGTTAATTAATGCTTCCGGTAAACTCAACAAGCCAGCCTCAAATCTTGAATGAAAAGTGTGAGTTTCAAACAGAATTGAAGAATAAGGAAAATATGGCATTAAGCATTTACTGAATGTAATTTTTTAAAAGTAGATACTGTAGGATGAGTCAAAATGGCATCCTCTTAAGATTTATCAGTTATTCTACAACTCAAAAAAGTCACAAAAGTCTTATAATGAGCAGTCTGAACATTTTTAGGAGGAATGAACAAAGTTACAGAAGGTGAGAAGGAAAAGAAAAGAAACCTGACCAAGTAGCTATTACATGCTAAATACTCTTAAGCCCTTGAAAAAGTATGTCCTCATCTGTACGATGTCTGGAATCTGTTTAAAAATAATCCAGAGAGAAAACAGGGGAGGTAAGTCGGGGTATAGATAAAGTAAGATTGCGTCTAATTTGCTAACTGTTAAAGTTTGGTGATGAGAATACAGATGTTCATTATACTATTCTATTTTTATTTAAATTTTTCATGACTTTTACACTAATTATTAGAGAAATGCAAATCAAAACTACAGTGATGTATCACCTCACACCAGTTAGAATGGGCATCATCAGAAAATCTACAAACAACAAATGCTGGAGAGGGTGTGGAGAAAAGGGAACCCTCTTGCACTGTTGGTGGGAATGTAAATTGGTACAGTCACTATGGAGAACAGTATGGAGGTTCCTTAAAAAACTAAAAATAGAACTACCATATGACTCAGAAATCCCACTACTGGGCATATACCTGAGAAAACCACAATTCAAAAAGACACATGCACCCCAGTGTTCACTGCAGCACTATTTACAGTAGCCAGGTCATGGAAGCAACCTAAATGCCCATCGACAGACGAATGGATAAAGATGATGTGGTACATATATACAATGGAGTATTACTCAGCCATAAAAAGGAACGAAATTGGGTCATTTGTAGAGATGTGGATGGATCTAGAGACTGTCATACAGAGTGCAGTAAGTCAGAAAGAGAAAAACAAATATCATATATTAACGCATATATGTGGAACCTAGAAAAATGGTACAGATGAACCGGTTTGCAGGGCAGAAATAGAGACACAAATGTAGAGAACAAATGTATGGACACCAAGGGGGGAAAGTGGGGTGGAGGGGTGATGAATTGGGAGATTGGGTTTGACACGTATACACTGATGTGTATAAAATGGATGACTAACGAGAAACTGCTGTATAGAAAAATAAATAAAATAAAATTCAAAAATTCAAAAAAAATTTTTTTCCATGATTTTAAAAATTATTTACCATATACAATGTGAAAGTCAGTGGGGTGTATTTGTGTACTTGTGAGTGAATGTGGGTTTAATCTATATAGAACAGTAAGGACTCCTACGTAACCCTTCAAATGGGACAGATATAGGCCCATCAACTATAAAAACCCTGCATGAAAGAAGAAACGCATTAACTAAATTGGAAGCATTAATAAGGAGGTGTAGTTTCAGAGGAGCAGGGAAAATGTAAGAAAGAAGAAAATTTAACAGAACAGAAGAACGCTGGGAGGTGGGGGGAGCAGCAAACAAACAGCAGGAAAACCTACTTCTCAAACAAAGGAAGGAAAGGTATTTTTTTGAGTAGTTACTGTGTTCTAAGACCTGTTGTTAGGTATTTTACATCATGACCTCATATAATCCTCACAGCGAATTTGTAACGTGGATGCTATTATCCTCAATTTAAGATGAGGCAATAGGACCTCCCTGGCGGTCCAGTGGTTAAGACTCTGTGCTTCTAACGCAAGGGGCACAGGTTTGGCCCCTGGTCGGGAAATTAAGGGATCCCTGCAGAGTAGCCAAAAAAAAAAGAGGCAATAAAAGCTCACAAAGGCCAAGTAACACACAAAGAATCATGCAGATACTAAATGACAGAAATAGGATTCAAAGCCTTTTGCCCAAGCTTAAAGTCTCTGCTCTATACAATACTACTACTTCCCAAGAAGCTACATTAAACATACAACAAAATAAAAACTTTCTTCGAGGTACACAGATTACAGGAAAGGGGAAGGAAAACACAATATAAGAAGGGAGATAAGAAAGTCAATTTAATTTTGTTATGTAAGTATGGCCAGGTTGTCATGGTAGTAAAGAGAGTGAATGGCAGAGGGTAGGTAACTAAACTGGATATTGGAAGACGAGCTGGACAGGAGTTAGCTGAGGAGAAAATAGCAAGAACAGACCCACAGAGATAAGAGAAGAGACTATGAATTGAGGACCTGTAAGTTGGTCGGTATTCATTCACTGATTTAATAAATATTTACTGAGGGCCTACTCTACACCAAGACCCACGGATACAGTAGAAATCAAAACAGAATAGTGTCTCCCTCCGTGGAGCATACAGCTTAGGAAAGATTATTCAAAGAATTACACATAATATAATTACAAACTAGGACGTGTTGCAAAGGAAAAGCAAAGGGTGTTATGACAGCATCTAAAAGGGGGACCTTCCTAGGGACAGTGGGATGATCAGAGATGGCTTCCCTGGGGAAGTGACATCTAAACTGAGCTGAAGAATAAACATGCATTAACTAGGTGTGTGGATGGTTAGATGAGACAATCCAGGCAACAGGAACAGCATATACAGAGCCCTTGAGATAGCAGAGAACAAGGTACAGAACTAAGAGAAAACCAGGGTGGCTAGAGTATAAGCACAAATGAGAAAGTGGGAAATGAGGCTGGAAAAGTAGGCAGGCCAAACCACATACGGTCTTTAAGATTACATTCAAGACTTCGGAGTTTGTCCCAAGAGCAAAGGGAAGCCACTGGAGGTTTTTGATCAGGGACTGATAAAATAAGAATTGTATTTTGAAAGTGTCTGTTCTCAGGGGTTATGAACATCCAGTCCATAGATACCAAGGGTCTGTGCATAGAATCCAGGAGTCCATGAACTTGGATGAGGGAGGAAAAAAATCTTTATTTTTCACTAACCTCTAAATAAAATTTAGCACTTCTTTCTGAATATAGGCCTTTTAACTTTGTCGCAATACAAATCTCAAATACGTTCCCATTATATTTTGGTTATTGTAAAACTCTCAAAATAATGGTTTTGTCTCTCATAACATCATTACTTTAAAATTGTGGAAGTTTGAGGAAGCATTGCTAGATCTTGTTATGTAATACATTAACAATAAAGCACTGATATTATAATACCACATGTTTTTTAAAAATAACATTTTGATAACTATATTGGTTTCCTTTGTAGTTACACATTTCCAAATGCTATTCTCCGAAGGAGTCTGTAGGTTTCACCACAACTGCAAGGGGTACATGTCTTAAAAGAAGTCTAAGAATCCCTAACAGAGGGTAGAAATTGGGGAAGGGCAGAGAGAAGGCAGAGAAACAAGCAATCCACATAAGACGATGGAAGCTTAAACCAGGATGGGAGCAGTGCTGGTGGAGTAGAGCAATTTGAAAGATATTCAGAAGGTAAAAGTGACATTAGAGACTCTTTTCAAATGTAATTTTCTAAGAGTATTTACTGTTATAAAAATACTTATCATATAATGGTAAATAAAAATGCAGTCTAAAACTATCTCTACAGTATAATGCTGATTGAAATTCTACTGTACACAGAAATGACTGGAATGATGCAAAGTATTTTAAAATGTTAAACATGGTTATCACCGGGGAATGAACAGCAGTAAAAATGTTTATTTTTTTCCTTAGGACTTCTCTAAATGTTTCCATATTTTATAAAGTGACTAGCAGAAAAAGCATAATTTTAGTTATTTTTGGAAATTTTCTTCTCTTTTCTTTTCTCTTTTTCTTTTTGGCCGAGCCACAGGGCATGCAGGACCTTAGTTCCCCGACCAGGGATGGAACCTCGAAGCCATGCTCACCCCACCCTCACCCCACGGCCGCAGTGCAAGTGCAGAGCCTTCACCTGGACGGCCAGGGAAGTCCCTGCAAATTTTTTAATGATGGGGAAACGCTTACGATACGTTTTATAGTGAAAAAGTATATAAAATTGTACATACAATATGATCTCAACCATATAAAAAATCTATAGTCAAATTATGAGTGATTTCTTTACACTATCAGATTTTCCACGTTTTCTTTAGCAACCATATATTACTTTTATAAATTACATTATTTTTAAATGGCACAAATGGATAGATTAGCTTTGGACAGAAGGAAGGATTCTTCAAGATTTAAAATAAGAAAAAAGAACCAAGGTTTGTGATGGACAGAGTCTACTGGTGGGGGAACAGGCTACTGAGGGAGTTCACACGTAAAGGACTCCATAGTCTCAGCAAAGCAGGAGGCTAGGACATCTACAGCAAGCAAAGGGGTTGGTAGGACTGGCAGTACTAGAATAAGGGTGAAGGTCTGCAACAGCCCTGTGGGAGCACAGGGAACTGTGAGGCAGTGCACAGGGCTTGGCTAAGGGTCTTCAGAAACAAAAAGGAAACGGTAAGGATTAGTATTGTTCTCAACCTTTGTAAATGATTTGCTGAGCTTCTTAAAAATGTCAGGTGCCCCTCCCAGTGATTCAGTTTGTCCAAGTAAAGGCCCAGTAGTCTGCACCTTAAACAAGAGGGAGTGTTTCAGGTGAGTTCAGACCATATTTTAGGAAATGCTGGTTTAGTCTGGTCTGAAAACAATGGACAAATCTACTGATACATAAAATGTCTTCAGGTTCTCTCTGCTCCCATCATTCCAACCTACATAGGGAGTCTAGATGTTAAGATTTTTGCTTTGTTTTTGTTTCGTTTTAGAATTTCAGGAGAATAAAAATCAGCTTAGAGGGACTTCCCTGGCGGTCCTGTGGTTAAGGCTCTGCGCTTCCACTGCAGGGAGCATGGATTCAACCCCTGGCAGGGAACTAAGATCCCACAAGCCTTGCAGTGCGGCCTGCCCCGGCAAAAAAAGAGTAAAATTCAGCTTCGAAAGACAGGTAAGAAAAGAGTAGGAAAAACAAAGACACACTAATAGTTAAAATATACAGATGGTCCCCGACATACAATTTTTCAACATTACCATGGCGCAAAAGCCATAAGCGTTCAGTAGAAACGGTCCTCTGAACTTATCTTGATCTTCTGCTGGGCTAGCGTATGAAGTACGACTCTTTGTGACGCTGGCAGCGACAGCAGCCGTAGCCCACAGCCAGCCATGGGACCATGACAGCAAAGAGCCCATAAGCTTACAACCATTCTGTACCCAGACAACAATCTATTCCTCACTTTCTGTACAGTGTTCAATAAATTACACGAGCTAGTCAACACTCTATTATAAAATAGGCTTAGTGTGAGATGACTGTGCCCAACTGCAGGCTAACGTAAGTGTTCTGAGTATGATTAAAGCAGGCTAGGCTAAGCTATGATGTCCAGGAGGTTAGGTGTATTTAAATGCATTTTCAACTTATGATATTTTTCAACTCACGATGTGTTTATCAGGACATAACCCCATCGTAACTCGAGGAAGATCCATATACTATTATCTGTATGATAGAACTCCAGGACAAACTACCTTACCTTTAGCAGGAGAGCAAAATTACTCCGCAGAGAATTAGTCACACCATTTTCATACAATTTTTTCCTCATGAGGTTTTCACTCACATTCCCACTCTCAGACTGATACCTTAATAATGACTTTAGCATGGTTTCAAAAGGGTCCGCTGAAACAGACAAATTAAACATTTCAAAGGCAAAGTAATCACTCAAAAAAAAAAAATCTCCAGCAAAAGAACAGAGATCAGGGAGGTACAGGACTGTAGCCAAGAGACTATGAACATTTTTTCACAACTCCCTTGTCTTTCCTAAATGTGAACAGTTCAAGAGGCAATAAAAATTGGCAAGAAAGGGCTTCCCTGGTGGCGCAGTGGTTGACAGTCCACCTGCCGATGCAGGGGACACGGGTTCGTGCCCCGGTGCGGGAAGATCCCACGTGCCGCAGAGCAGCTGGGCCGGTGAGCCATGGCCGCTGAGCCTGCGTGCCCGGAGCCTGTGCTCCGCAACGGGAAAGGCCACAACAGTGAGAGGCCCACGTACCACAAAAAAAAAAAAAAAAAAAAAAATTGGCAAGAAAACAATATTCTGACTGGGAATTTCACTGTAAATCATTAAAATTTACATAAATTTTCTACTCACATGACAGCAATATCTTTCACTTTGCAAAAAAAAAATCACACCACTGATTTTTAAAGCAAAATTGATTTTGTGTATGTAACTGTCAAGTATTACAGTTAAAATTATTTAGCTGAATCCAAAAATTTCTTTTCTTTTCTCCTTCATTCACTTTTAAGTGTTTCTTGTTTCCTGTTTTTTTTTGGCGGCAGCGCTGTGAGGCTCGCAGGATCTTAGTTCCCCAACCAGGGATCACACCCAGGCCCCTTGCAGTGGAAGCACAGAGTGCTAACCACTGGATCGCCAGAGAATTCCATAAGTGTTTCTTTAATGACTGTATTGTTTCCACATACGCAAAAATACACTGTCATTGTAAATAATTAAAACAACATAGATACATAGAAAATAAATTCATCTAAATGTCACCACACAGAGATAGTCACTGTTAAATATCTGAGATTTTTTTTTTTTTACAGCTGTTAACATTTCTCACCAGAGAGAGACAGACAGAAAAATCTGTCAGATTTTGCAAAGAACTACAGTCCCTTCTTTCAGAGCACGTCTCTCAGTTCATTAGTGTGATCATTCGAACACCATTTACATGCTCCCCCACTTCCCCAGCACTAGACTATAAATTCCACAGGAGCAGAGGCCATGTCTGGTTATACCCATCTTTGCATTTCTTAACGGAGCCATCCTTCCACGTTGCGGAAATTCTGTGATTAAGAAAACAGACCCATGGGCTTCCCTGGTGGCGCAGTGGTTGAGATTCCGCCTGCCGATGTAGGGGACACAGGTTCGTGCCCCGGTCCGGGAAGATCCCACATGCTGCGGAGCGGCTGGGCCCGTGAGCCATGGTCGCTGAGCCTGCGCGTCCGGAGCCTGTGCTCCGCAACAGGAAAGGCCACAACAGTGAGAGGCCCGCGTACCGCAAAAAAAGAAAAAAAGAAAAAAAAGAAAACAGACCCAGCCCAGAGAGCCTAGCTTCAAGTCCCAGCTCCATCACTAATTAGTTGTGTGACTTTGGGCAAATGACTTAGCCTCTCTGTACATCAGTTTTCTCTTCTGTAAAGTGGGGATAATCATAATACGTACTTCATAAGGTGTTCTGAGGATTAAATCAGTTAACGTGTGTAAGGTCTTACAATAGTGCTGGCATATAGAAATTGCTATATGAGTATCTGAAGAACAAAATAAAATAAACCTATATCATCATATTAACTCCTGAATGTATCCTTTAATGCAGCCATTAAAAATTTTTAAGTTTTTATTATGAATAATACTAATGTCTTTTCTCATCTATGTGATTATCAGCTTATGATAATTCCTTAAGATAAGTCAAAGGTCACTGCCAACCTTCTCTCCAGATAGTTTGTAAAACATTTATACTCCATGTTTCTCCATTCCCTCACCAACAGTGAGTTTTGCCAACATTTTTCATCTCCTCTAGTCAGATAAGTGAAAATCTCATATTTATTTGCATCCCACTGATTATTAGTGAGGTTGAAATCTTTTAATTTGCTTATTGGCTATTTTTATTTCTTCTTTTTTAATTACCTTGTTTTTGCCCATTTTTCCACAATTGCATTTTATTTTCTTATTAGTTTTCATTTACTTTATATATATATAGGTGGTAAATAGTTCCCCCATCTCTCTTTTAAACTTCTTCATGGTACCTTTTTACTTTACAGAAATATAGTATGTGGCCAACATTTTCCTATCTCTCTTTTTCATGGTGTTTTTTATTGTACTGAAATTTTTTCATTTTTACGTAGACAGATTTACCCATCTTGTGATTGATGGCTCTTAGATCTCGTGTCAGGTTACAAAAGGGCTTATCAACAACCCCCTCAAAAAAATTTAAGATTTAACCATTTTTTCTTCTATTACTTTTATGACTCCAAATTTTAATCATTTCTAATTTATTTTGATATAAAGAGTGAGAGAGGGACTGAGATTTATTTTTTCCAAATAGCTAACTAGTTTTCCCAAACCATTTATTACCTTTCCCCTTTATCATAAAATGCTACCTTTATCATATATACTCGGTTTGTCTACTGGGCTACCTACTCCATTCCATCAATCCGTCTAGTCCTATCACAGTACAAGATTCTTTAAGTTAGTCAAGTTTTATAATACACTGTTCGACCTGATGGTACAAGAATCTCCCGCACTAATGTTCTTTCTAGATGTTTCTTAACTGCTCTTGTACCTTTACTCTTTCAGACGTACCCTGGAACTAGTTTTTCAGGTTCCAAAAAATTCCTGTTGGCATTTACACTGGGATTTTTTTCGTACATATCTATAAACTGAAGGAAGAAAATAATCATTTTACAATACTGTGTCTTAAATGAAGTAATTAATATAAAGACTTCAGCACAATGTCTGGCATATAATACAAAGTATTTAATAAATGTTAGCTATTCCTAAGAACAATGTATGGATCTTCATTTATAGACATCTACTCTAATTAAAAAGAAAATTAAACTTACATGTCTTATTGGGGTTGATATGTTGCTTTAGCACATCAACACTGCCCAAACTAACCACAAGGCGCCTGCCAAACCAGAAAGAGACCACAGGCCCATATCTCTCATGCAAATTAACCAGGAACTCGTGCAAACTTCCACTGTTCACAATATCTGGAAGATTACCATCTCTGAAAAAAGAGCAACATTTGACAAAATAATCAATTTAACATGGAAGAATCAGAAAAACAATACTAGTTGATTCTGAATTAACTGTGTCAACAGATGAGAGCAAAAATACACAAAATTCAAATTACTGCAAAATCCAAAACTGAATTATATTTGACTTCTCTCTTTCAGTAGTTACATTTGGATATGGATTTGTCTGATATTTTGAGAATTCATAACACTTCATACCAAATAAAAAAGCTACACGAGGAACATCTGACTTAGACACTGGAAAACTATCCAATTTTTGCAGCAACTCATTCTGAGATAGCAATGGACACCATCATTGGCTATTAAATCACAGGCTAATTTAAATCAGCTATGGCAACTTTTTCTTATTTCCTTCTATCTTAATCCTTTCTTTCTATTTTCAACACTGTCTGGCTAACAGAAGTGAAAGAAATTAAAGGTTTTGATTTATACAGCCTTCCTTTCTGTTCTTAACAAAGTTTAGGTAGTATGCCCAGCGATAATAAACTGAGTAATCTAAAGGTACGGTTTAGTTTTGATCCAAAATTAAGAGTTGACTCTACTTGATTTAAAAAAACAACAACTCACTTTTCTTCTGTTGGAGTAATCCCTGGAATTCCTGCAGCTTGTCTGGAAGCCTTAGGGAAGAAATTTTAAAAAGTTTAGTATAATGAATTATCACATATCCCATAAGTCAGATGCATTTTCCCAAGACATCTGCAGGACCTTAAATGATGGTTTTCCAAATTCGTTGAATCTGAGATTATTTCTATATTAAAATACAAAAACTGGATTCTTTGTATTGAAAAGCATTATCCTAATATTCCTCCTCTCTATCAACTAAACTAAGGTGTTTGAAGAATTTAACATCCATTCTTCATCAATTAATACATAATCAAGTACATTTTTCTTTGTTCTGAGACTACATATGGTCCCATCTGGCTTGGCTTTCAAAAAAAAAATCAATGTCATGATTATAATAATTTCATTCCTAAAATAGTTCTCCTCTTTCTAGTCAAAGAATTTACCAAAATACAATGTGATATTCATCATTTGCTTTAATGCAGTTATTATCAGGGTCATACAGTCAGAAAGGTGTCTGGTATAGAAGTAAATAACAAAATAATTCATAGCAAATTGTTAAAGTGACAACCTCTGAAGAATGAACTATGAAAAAGTTGGGGGAATTTTCATGTTTTACAATTTTGTACTGGGTTTATGGTCGCTGGGTTTAGAGGTTAGTGTCTTTTTTTTTATTTTACAACAAGCGTATTACTTTTATAATAAGATATCTTGTAAAACTATTTTTAAATAAACTAAATATTTATAGGAAAAATAACCTAAAATAGTCAACTCCAGAATCAATTCTGAATTTTGTCAATGACTTTAGCTAGTACTAATCAGAGTTTATTTGTCTGACATTCTGCCCTTTTCCCCCCTACTTAACATTATACAAATAAATGAATATTTATTTGAACATTTAAAGGCTAAACAGTGTTCCACTATGTATCCAGAATTGTGTAATCATCTTCCTGCTATAGTGTTATAAAACATCTAGGCTATTTCTTTCTTTCATTCTCTCATTGTTATAGGTAGTGCCATGAAAATCTTTATACAACTTTACTTTTTTCCTCCTTTGGGGTATGTATGCCAAAAGGGAGATACTAGGTTGAATGATACTAACTGAAGAGTTTAACAGTTTGTACTAAATCCTATAAGAATACTATCTAGGGGCTTCCCTGGTGGTGCAGTGGTTAAGAATCTGCTTGCCAATGAAGGGGACACGGGTTCAAGCTCTGGTCCGGGAAGATCCCACATGCTGTGGAGCAACTAAGCCCGTGCACCACAGCTACTGAGCCTGCGCTCTACAGCCCGCAAGCCACAACTACTGAGCCTGTGTGCCACAACTACTGAAGCCCACGCACCTAGAGCCCCTGCTCTGCAAAAAGAGAAGCCACCGCAATGAGAAGCCTGTGCACCACAATGAAGAGTAGACCCCACTCGCCGCAACTAGAGAAAGCCCATGCGCAGCAACATAGACCCAACGCGGCCAAAAATAAATAAATAAAAATAAATTTAAAACAAACAAAAAAAAGTAGTAGTCTGAAGTGATAATCTTTCCAAAAAAAAAAATACTATCTAGGTAATAGTATGTGCAACTTGCATTTAACTGATGACAATGAAACCTACAATGTAAAATTTTGTCCTACAGTCTCATCAATAATGGAAACTTGTCAAGTTTGATATTACAAAAAGTGGGGGAAAGGATGGAAGGAACTCAATTAGAAAAAGAAAAAGGCATTCATATAAAAAAAGCCAACTTTTTATTTTCTAGGTTGAAATTATTGACTGAAACAAGTTTCCTGACTTCTCTTTAAACATGGTAGATTGATAACACTCATCAATTATCTCTTCCTGAAATCCCACAAAATGAAAGTGAAGATATAAAAAAGGAGAAAATACCGATAAAGAGAATGGGAGAGGAGACAACAGTGGACGAACGATCCAACCAATTTTTTTGGAAGTGTTAAGCTGTTGGAGTAGTGATTAACTGACGTAGTTGTGAGGCCTCCTCTGGGGGTCTGCAGAGGAGAATTTCCACAAGAAGCAATCAGATTTGCACTCAGTAACCAGAAAGGCAGGGTAGGACGCAAGATTTTAACAATTAGCAAAAAGCCAGTATACAGATCCCTCAGACACCATTCTTGTGATTACCATCCTTCTGGAAAGAGACCTTGAGACTACAGATTCAGGAACAACCGGCTGGTGGGTGGTGGCCCCTATAATTCTAAGGGAAAATTATTCCCAACTTAGAATTTTACACTAAGCCAAACTATCATTCAAGTGTGAAGCTAGAACAGAAAGATTTTCACACAAGCAAGGCCTCAAAAAATGTATTTTCCTCAGAAGTCTGTGCGCTTTGCATAAGAGAGCTCCTACACCAACCTCCACCCTTCAAGAGGAGAAATGAAGAGTGAGCCCCAGAACACCAGGCAAAATGCTCTCCTGCCCTTTACTATATCCACATCTTCCACATAGCTAAATTGATGAGATCCCCAAATTGGCATGCACCTGGCAAGACCCTGCCAAACTCCCTGATAATCGTAGCCTCACCACTATCATCTACCTTAAGACCATCCAGAATGTTACTATGACCTTTTTCCTTACCTACATTAGACACCACACTAAGCCCAGGACTACCATCCCCAGGTCTTCCCTCGTCCCCCAGACTCCTATTCCTACAGAAGTTTATCTTCTTTCCTGACCCATCTGTCCCCAACTCAAAACTCCACCCGATCTCAGCCACTCATTCCTATGGTTGTACACTAGGTCTTGACATTACCAATAACTTCACCATCTCCAGAGTTTTAACATCAAGCATCCAAATCTCCAAGCACCTCCTATTTTCCCTTTTCACTATTTTTAACATCTTGACTCCAAAAACTATTTTTACCCCAAAAGAACTTTTAACCCACCCACTCATATACTCATTTTCCACTCTCTCCAGCTGAGATTCCATGGTCCATTATAACCACTCCCTTGCCCTATATCCTTTTGTCAAAACCACCTAGTAAAACACCAATTCTAATTAAACCCAATATTCTGTCAACTGCCCCTGATTCCACACAGATGAAGAAAAACTGCTGGAAGGGCTTCCCTGGTGGCGCAATGGTTAAGAGTCCGCCTGCCGATGCAGGGGACATGGGTTCGTGCCCCGGTCCGGGAGGAACCCACGTGCCGCAGAGCGGCTGGGCCCGTGAGCCACGGCCGCTGAGCCTGCGCTTCCGTAGCCTGTGCTCCGCAACGGGAGCGGCCACAACAGTGAGAGGCCCGCGTACCGCAAATTAAAAAAAAAACTGCTGGGGAAAAACACACCCATAATGACTAGTCTTATTTTAATTTCATGACCCTCAAGTGAGTTGCCTGGTAATCTCATTTCCCTACTCCCGCACTCTCCTAACCTTCCAGATGGCTATTTCTCAGAAAATAAGATTCACTGAAAGTTCCAGATTGTGCAATTGCAATACTCCAATCCAACCCATTTACCAGCGAGAATATTTAAGGTGTTCTGTCATTGCCAGCGATGTGTTTGGCACTGTGCTGCTGCTTTACAACTTCTTCTACAAAACCACCACCTTGCTTTGCAGATGAACCCCTCATCCATTAGCTCCTTTGTTTTCAGAACCACCTTCTGAGGTTGAAGAAGGCAAGAAGAGAAAGAAGGCCGGAAGGAGATTTCAGAGATAAAGCACTAGGCTAGGTGAAGCTCACAGCTAACCTCCCCCTGCACAGAGCTCCTTCCACGACCGCTTTATTTAGCCCGTGAGGCCCTGCAAGGAGCAAGACCCGGTCTGGACCTTAAGGACTTTGGATTTCAGGAATGAAAGTCGAAAGACAGATGGAAGAGTAGACGACACAAGAAACACTGGGGGAGAATCCTTGGGAAAGGGGAAAGGCGTGGAGCAGCCTGGAGTTTCCTCCCAGGCACACTAGAAAATGGAACTGGAGTGGGCAGAGTTACTGCCCGAAAGCCACCAAAGCGCTTCAGACCCGCCCTTAACAGTGGCGTGGCGAGGGCAGGCGCAGGGAAGCCGGACCCGCGGACCAGCCCTCAGCCCCCGGCGGCCGCATCCGCGCTGCTGAACCACCTGCCCGCCTCACTCGGCGTCGGAAAGCGGCCGTGTGGCCCGCGCCGCTCCGTCCTCAGCGCCAGCCCCGCGCGCGCCCGCGAAGCGTCACATGCCCCGGAGCTGGACTGAGCCGGAACCGCAGCAGGAGCTCTCCCCGCACCCCCTCCGGGCCCGCCCCCTGCAGCCCGCCGCGGGCAGGGCGACGTGGATGCGGGGGAGACCGAGGCCGAGCCGGCGGTTACCGGATAGAGGTAGAGCACGGCTCCCACCAACGCCAGCAAGAAGGTAACGGCAAAGATCGCGAAGTCCAACATGGCTCCTCCGCCCGGGAGCCACGTCTTGGTTCCACGCTCGGCAGCAGCGCCTCAGCGTGCTGGGACCCGCGCAACGGAGGGGTGTGCGGGGGCGCCCGCGGGACGAGCGAACGAATGGGCCGCTGGGGGCGTGGCCTGGGCCGCCAGGGCTGGCGAGGGGAGCAAGGGAGCGCGGAGGAGCTCTGGGAGATGGGAGCCGCGCCCCGGGGCGGGATTCCGGCGGACGCGACATCTGGCACGCCCGAGACTCCAGACACGCCCACGACTCCGGGATCGAGTTGTTGGGGAGGAGGAACCCTGGCTTGGAGAAAACATTAGGCGTTATCATCGCTGTGCCCCGACCAAGACTTTTCCAAGTAGATTTAAAATATATGTAATAACAAAATCTAACTGAACTTTATTGCACATGTCTGGGTGTTCTATAATAATCTAGTGGTGTTTGGATCAAATATAAAATATAGATGCATAATTCACACATTATATATTTATTTCATAAAATTTATTTTTCTTCCCTTTACTTCAGAAGAATCTCTTTTTAAAGTCAAGATTTTTGACATCATTTGTCTTCTGTCTGCAGAAATGCCAAATTATCCTGTCTTCGGTCATTGTGGTTCTTGGATAGATTTTTTTAAAACAATTTCAGGCTTATTGAAGCATAATTTATGTATAGAATAGTTTTTTTAATTCTTTCAAATTGAAGAAATTTTGCTCTGTTGAGGCAGTAGCAACTGGAATTATCAATAAAATTTTTAAAGTAATCTTTAGCTTCAGAAATGAACAATGACTTTTATCTATTGTGTTCAACTGTAATGGAGTTGTTGCATATGGTAACATTGTTATTGCAGCAAATATTATAAAACAGTTTAAATTTATCATAACAATTGTATCACTTACATTGTGATTCTCACCATCTCTTAAAGCGATAACTAGATCTGTAGGGTAATATAAAGAAGTGGTACCACACTTTACTCACATCATATCTAGACCTACATATATATTATTTTAAAAGGAACAGTAATTTAATATGGAAAAGTGTTCCTAAGCTGCCAGTTGCAACCACCGTGGTCACCACAATAATTGTTGAGTACTTCCAGTCCACTAATGGAACCCTAAGAGAAGAAATAATGTTTCTTTATGCAAAAATCTATTGTGCTTCTACTGAGAACAAAGATTGGCTAAAGTAATTTATCTATTTTTATCCACTTGCTCAAGCTCAAATACTCTTTCCACTGTTATATTCTCCTCCAGTTTTATAGCAGCACAGCCTACAAACCTTTATAGCATTTAGATGCAGTCACATTTTATAATATTTCAAAGATATAGAATGTGAGATATGAAGACTTTCCCTGGAGCCTGAGCAGTATTAGCTATGAGAATGGATGTTAACAGTTTCGTTGACCACAAAATCCTGATTAACCACCAAATCCTGACTGACCATCGAATACTGATTTGCCCATGCGTTCTTTAACTTTTTTATGGATTTGTGATATGTGGGTAACTCCCAAGCATGGGCCTGTCTTGCTCTGCTCTATAGGTGGTACTGTCCATATAAAAGGACACTCAGTGGGTTCCCTAGCCCTCTGATCCAAATTCTGGTTGGATTTGGCCAACGGGAAATAGTAGCATAAGATGAGAGGATGACAGGAAAGTAAAGTCAAGATAGTCATTCTACTGGCTTTCATGCTGTGGACTCACTGTTTACCATAGCTCCTGTCATATGGCCCTTCCCATACAGATACCCTTTCTAGGAAATGGAACTCCCTTCTTGCCACTTCAGGCTTAGGGTTGGTGATGGCTCACCTCTGCTGCTAGTCTTGGAGCACTGAAACCTTGTGGTTTCCTTAAACCTTTCCCACACCTTCATAAATATTTCCTTTACTGAACTCTCTTTTAATTACTGGTTTCAGCATGCCATCTGTCTCCTGCTGGGACTCTGATCCACATGGTAATTATTATTGCCATTAAAATGCCTGTTTGGTGGGTGCAAATTTTTTTTCTCAATTCTAATGAATAAGGATAATCAGATACAGTTTGCCTTTACCTAGTAGAGACAGCATTACACCATCAGTGTTTTACTCCAGGACTTCGTCAGTTCTCCTCTGTGACATAATAAGATAAAATTTCTAACTTATTTGTAATGGTATTCCGCACAATATCTTGCTTGTCCATTACTCTGATGACATACTATTGAGACCTGGTGAGCATAAAGTAGAAATTTCCTAGATGCCTTAGTAAAATAATACACGCCAGAAGGTCAGAGAGAAATCTCAAAAAATATTTAGGAGTCTGTCATATTGATAAAGTTCCTACAGGTTGAGTGTATGGGGTACTTGCACATTGTATCAGCAGAGTCTGAGATGGAGTTTAAGATGCAAGATATGTAGTAAGGATTAATACATGTGAAGGAAGGAATCTGGATTGGGCAGAAAGAGAAGTGGAACTATGATGCAGGCCCAACAACTCCTAGACCAACCTATGGGGAGTTTGGAATGAGAATTACCCACAATGATTGGGCTTTGCTGGGCCTTTTTCTACACACCCACCTTACTCTCTTCCTGAGAAAAAACTTGGAAGGGAAGTTAGCCTCTGTAGTTTTTCTGAGGGCCACAACTGATACTTATTATCTTCTTTCTCCGCTATCCATGGTAGATTCTCTTCACTCAGCTACCAAGTCTTGAGGCTTGATTAGTCTGGAAGAATGACTGGATTATTCTGAACTGCCTGAGTACCTGGTAATCATGTACTTCTCAGACTATGGTTTTTCTCTTTGCAGTCACAATTGGGCAAAGAAGTACAAAGTAGTGCCCAAGTAAATCACCTGGGTTCTACACTATTACATATTCCATTGTGTAATGGCAGCTGTACCTCTTCCTAATTATCCAGGTCACATCGGCAAGCTATTCTGATGCTTTATCTGGATGGCAGCTTGTGGGTGATGTATGTGATATGACCAGTGAGTTCCATTGTCATGGGCTCCCTCCAGCACTTATTTACTGTAAAGTGGGTCCTTTGGTCTGAGGTGATGTTATGTGGAATCCCTTGCCAATGAATCAAATACTCCACTGCCCTTAAGATAATGGTGCTGGTTAAGGCCCTGTAGACATAAAGGGCAAACCATGTACATAAAATACATGTCTGTTCCTATGAGAATGAACTTGCCCTTCCAGAATGGAAGGGGCCCAAAATACATAACTTGCCAGCATGTGGCCCATTGGTCTCCTTGAGGAATTGGGCACTAAGCATTTATCCTTGTTGTTGGTGAATTGGACATTCAGTGGTAGCAATAGCTAGACCAGCCTTGGTAAGTGGAGGGTTCATGCTGTTAAGCCCATGGATAGTCTCCATTTCTGCCATTGTGGCTCCTTTGTTCATGTACCTACCCATTGCACCGGCCCTGGAGTGGCCAGTGCAGGGACTACCTGACATGAATTGGATTGGTTGTTTAGTCCACTTGATTGTTTAATGCCTCTTTCATGGTGGGTGCTAATATGTGACTCAAAGATTTTCACACTTCTTTCCCACTCTCATATGTCCATGTACCTACCTCTATCCCAGACCTTCTTGTCTCCAATCTTAAAATCTTTTTCCATTCATGTCTCTCAGCAGCTGGCCAGGCCTTTCATCACTTCCCATGATTCCATATATATGTATATATTCTAACTTTGGGTCTCTTATCTTTCCACACAAAGTGAATTACGTGGTGCACCACAAAGATCTGCCCATGGAGGTGGTTTTCCCTTGCCACTGTTTTTCAAAACCACCCATAAGTAAGGCTTCAATGCTACCCATTTTTGGCTTTCCCCACATACTGAGCCATCCCATCTGTAAACGAAGCTTGCTCTTTTTCTTCCTCCTCCATCTGATCATACAAGATCACTTATAAAACCAAATGTGTTAGCTGAGGAAGGGGCACTGGTACGACAGTGGTGGATACTCTGGGGATCTGGGCTACTTGCTCATGCAGCTTATGTCTTCCCTATGGTCCTTAAGACGTGGTGGTCTGACAAGGCCTAGTGGATGATAGGCAGTGTTGGGAAACTGAGTCTCTTAAGAGCAAGGTATTAACTGCCATTTTGTTCTGGACGTATCTTTTCAAGGATGTTTGTACGAACTACTTGGAAGGCAGAAATAGTCTCCTTCTGGAATAGAAGGCAGGTTTGCTTCCTCATCAGTATTAATGTTTCCCTCCAGGGCAAAGGTCAGGAAGGTGTGCTTGCAGCCCATTATAAAAGATTCAGCTTTCCTAAACTCAGATTTTTTAGCTGTGACATCAGATTGTAAAATGTATTCTTATGAGTTCATCTGCAAGTTTATAGTTGTAGGTTTTACATTTAGGTCTATAATTTGCTTCAAGTGAATAAATCATCAGTTCCAGCACCATTTGTTGAAAAGACTGTTGTTTCCTCATTTAATTATTTTGGCACATCTGTAGAAAATCAATTCATCATATATATGGCCACATCTAAACGCCTTCTATTTACTCCTTTTGACCTACATGTTTATCCTTATGCTGGATAATCCACAATGTCTGATTCCTGTAGCTCTAATTCTTGAAATCAGAGTTAAGTCTTCCAACCTTGTTCCTTTTCAAATTGTTTTGACATTGTGTCCTTTGCATTTCCCTATAAAATTTAGAATCAGCCTTTCAGTTTCTTCAAATCTATTTTTTATTCCATTTTCCAGCCATATTCTGTAGTTTCAGTGTACATGTCCTGCAAATATTTTATTTCCTAAGTATTTAATATTTTCAAGATATTGTAAACTGTATTGTTTTGAATTACAATTTTTATTGCTAGAATACAGAAATATGATCTATTTTTGTATTTCACCTTGTATCTTGTGACTTTGCTTGGCTCATTTATTACATAAGTTCTACTGTTTTGTGTACATAGATATCTTAGAATTTTCTACATGCTTGTTAACCACAAAAGGATATTTTTACTGTCTCCTTTCCAATATGTATGCTGTTTTATTTCTTGCATTATTGCACTAGCTAGAGTCTCCAGTACAATATTGAATAATAGTGAGAATAGGTATTCTTACCTTATTCCTAATTTAGGAAGAATTCAGTCTTTTACATTAAATATCATGTTAGCTATAGGTTTTTCATAAATATACTTTATTACGAATGTTTTCTATTTTCAGTCTACTGAGAATTATCTTAAACAGGTGACATTTTAAACATTAACCCAATCTTAAATTCATGGGATGAACCACACTTGGTCATGAGGCATTATACTTCTTAAACACTGCTAGAAATGATCTGCTAATATTCACTTAAGGATTTTCGTGTCATGGTTCGTGATAGATAATGGATTGTAGTTTTTTTATTTTAGTTTTGGGAAGATGAGGGTGATGGGTAGAATTACATCTCTCTCAATATTTTTCTCTCTTGCATGCAGGATCCTAAATCCTAAATTTCCCCCATTTTTTCCTCTTTCACCGACTAGTCTACAAAGCAATTGCATTTCTACATTCTTCTTAAGAATGTCTTCTGAGATTGCCATGTCAAATCCTGCACACTAAGTCCACTTTTTGTATGCAGTACTCTGATCCACTCAAACTCTTGTTCAGTATTTTTGCACTTAGGATGGGCTTTCTCTTTCTGGGAGTCTTTTTTTTTTTTATGGCTCAATCTTAGGTTCTCTAATCAACTACCCTCAAGTTTTTCTGGACTCTCCTTGCTTTCTGTAAAGGCTTACTATAGAAACTTAAGAGATAGCTCTGTTGGAATTTGCTTTTTATATTTCTATTTTTATGTAATTTGATGTTTGTCGTGTTATCTGTCTTCTTGATATCTTGAAGGCATGGGATATTTGAGGATACATTTGTTTTTGTTTATCTGTATAGTTTTTTGGAGGACATGTGGAGAGATTTAGACTTAGGTACCTATCATTATCTTAGGCACCCTGTAAGTCTAGATTCATCCAGTTTGAATCCATTAATTTTCCACCTTCCAAAATTGTACTGATTATCTTCTCTATTTTCTTTGTCCTTTTAGGCTTACGCCCTCATCCTTGTAGGTTTATGCCTTCACTGTTGTTCTGCCAGAACTCTAATATGGAGCAAACTAAAATACAGTTACTTACATTCAATCTGTTACCCTTATCCACAAATGTAAAGTGTATAGGATAGGAATAGGTCAACATCTACACTGTCAAAGTTGATGAGTAAAAGATTTTAACTGTGAAAGGAAATAAGTGTTTTTAAAAAAACCAATCTAATGTATTATTTGATTAGCTACAAATGGAGATTTCTAGCTCATAACCATGTTTCTGAGGTGGCTTTAAAATGAAAGGCTTAATACCTGTTGTTATATACAACAAAAACTGGTCAATTAACATAACATTTATCTTGTGCACATAGGACTACAGAAGAAATTCTGCTCATATGAGAAAGAAGCAGCTATCAATTTGCTGCTTAAATACTGTATTCAATCCCTTGTCTACTCAAATAACTCAGCCAATGCTAAGTTCTAATCAGACTCTATAAAATTGAGAATTACAAACCAGCTGAAGAAAACATCATTTTTTATTTGATTCAAACCCATTTTCCTATACAAAGCTAAATTTATTATGTACAAAATAAATGCATATTCTTACAAACTGTTAGAATACAAATTTCCAAAGGACTAAAAAATGTGCAAAATTTTTAATTATCTTCATTCATGCTATACAGAAACAAATCAAACATTAGTTCATATACACACACTGAAAAATTTTTAAACAAAATTCAATGTAACAAAACAAAACATACATCTTATATATTTAATTTTAAAAGGATGAGAAAGGGAAGAATGTATTGCACCAAATTAACAGTAGCTTCATTATAATGAGAATACTAATCAAAATTATTTATACATCTTTATTAAGTCTAAAACTTTCTCAACTTTAAAAACTTTTTTTTTTGGCATACAAATATCCATTGAGTCACAGTTTGCACAGTCAATAATTGGATATAAATAAGGCTTAATATTCTTCTTCATGGTCAATTCCAGTAGAACAAATGACAAGGAACACTTTACGATAACTACATAACTTTTTGAATTTCTTAAATATTTAAGTAGCAGCACGATTTGCAAGTATTTTTTTTAAACAATTCCAAATTTTCATCTATCCTCCTCTGAACTGACTGTGTGTGTGTGTGTGTGTATGCATTCAAGTCACTGTCACTTCTATGATAACACTGAAATGCTCCTATTTAATCTGGGTCCCAGAAAAACTGACATAAGAGACAAATCATATGTGTTCAATATTTTTCAGTCTTAATGAATTCACTTCTATAGCAATGCATCTGATAGAAAATGACTGGCTAGATCTCTCATTATTTTTTGCTAATTTTTTTGCTCTAAGTCTATAAAAGCAAACAGTTGGGGGAAAGAAAGCCATACCCGTTAGGAATTCCTGAAGAGAAAAGACCAGCCATATGGTTAAAGCTAACTATAAAATAAACAGTAGCCACAAAAAATTTTTGGTGATGGTATTTATGAATCGGAGACAGCAGTAAAAAGCATAATAGGAAAAAAAAGTCAAAAATATAAAAGATCTTTAACAATAAGATGTACTGTAATATGCCATAATTTTGGAAGAAATGTAGAAACTATTATAATTAAATGCTTTGAAAAATATCCAAGAAAACCAGTTAAAATCCCAAAGGAATAAAGTTATTCTCTTTAATCCCTATATAAGAAACTAAGAGGTTGAAATTTTTTCACTTAAGTCCAACAACTGATGTCTCCTTACCAGAACTACTTTCTAAAGTGTTTATTGATTAATATAATTTTAGCATTCTGAAGAGCAAAATATGTATATCATAGTTAAGTTTTTTCCTCCAAAATGCAAAAGGAGTATTTGTTGAATTTGTAGGTTGAGCCCAATAAATCTTAAAACACATTGCTTAGATATTGTGGGGAAATGTTTCCAAGATAAGGAACAACAAAAATAGCATTTTAACAGTAACTATTTATTTAGTACACTGGCTACCAGAGAAACTCTAGTTTTATACACATTAAGTTGCAATATATTATTAGAAAAATAAAATTTTAAAAGGTCCAATTGGAATAAGACTTCTTTTTTAAAAGTTTATATTTTAATCAATAAAATATAATTTTATTTTTCAATCCCACCTAAATCCTAACTTGTTTTCTTATTCTCAAATTACAATGCTATATTATAATAGTATTATAAATAGCTAATCAGTTTGTACACTCAAAAATAGTTATAAATTTTAAATAATGAGACAGCCATCATATTATAAGTGAAAACACACACACACACAAACATCCAAAAGTCCACTGGCAGTCAACTTTGAAAATGAATGGGTAACTTTTTCAATTCAGAGACAATATTGTGGTGTTATTATTATTGTGGTAATATTTGCAAAATAAGTTTCCAAGGAAACATATTAAAACTAAACCACAGAAAACAAATGTTGAATTAGTGAATTTCTACTTGTTCTTTTCCTCTGAATTTTCAGTTATAAGATTAAAGGCATGAAGACAAAAGTAAATACAATTTTATCTCTGTCCTTTTATTTTTCACTAAAGCCATTAGCTTCATAGGTCCAAATCCTACAATGTGTTTAGAAATCACCCACATGTGACAAATGTCAGTGAGATAATCTAAGAAGATGTATCTGATAAATTACTACAATGTAGCAGAAAAGTACCTGATAAGACAGCCACTTTTACACAAGCTTCTTATACTGAAGAAAAGCATGACTCCTATAATCTAAGATGACCTTACATTTTTAATGTAGAAAATTTGAATCATTTCCAGTACAGGCCTAAATATCTTAAATGTTAATGCTTTATTTTTTTGTAACACTAAGACTTTCCATATGAAAATTTAAAGAGTATTTCCATACAGAGGCTATACCTACAAAAGTCCTCAGAAGTGCTTAGGGAATTTATCCAATGCTTTTAATTAGGAAAACTACTGATTACTAGCTTCAACGCTGTAAGAGATCTAAGTCTACGTTTTAAATCTAGCATTTTGTTACTCATGTTTTTTATTAATAGTTTAAAATGTTACCTAACTCAGATACGCAAAATATTCACTGATAGCCACTAGGAACTAATACAAGCAAACACTTTTTTGGAGGCAAATTTTATTTATAATTTTCAAATGTGAAAGGTCTGAAGAGAGTTTATGATAAGAATAATGCAAACTGAAAAGGAAATTTGGTTGTTTCCACGGCATGCAAAACAAAGATAAGAAAGCCATTCCAAACAAATTTTAGAAAAAATGTCTTCAAGGATAATGATTAAACCTATTTTCAAATAAGCCTGTGAATATCGGATCTGATTTATAAAAATGAATGAATATAATTTCTGTAGCAGAAAATATTTTAAGATTTAATATAATAACCCTGAGACAATTTTTTATACCAAGAATATCAAGTAAAGAGATTCAGAGTATCCAGAGTAGCGCTTAAACTTCTGTATATTTATAAAGCTTCACAGAGAAGTCTGATCTACAATCTCAGTTAAGAAACAATGGCCTTGAAAATGCTAGATTCAAATTAAAGAAGTAAAGTTGTGGCCAATGATGACTGATAACACTATATTGTTGCCTAATGTCATCAGAAAAAACACAACAAGGGCTCTGATATAGGAAAACTCTCTATAACAATGTTCTGGATGATCAAGTTTAAAGCAAATCAAATGTAGGTATGATAAATGAATTAGGCAAAAAGAATACTGAGAACAGTATTTGTTTAAAGTGATAAAAATGTTTAAGGCTGGTCACTTACTGGGAAAGAACAGTTTTAGTTGATGAGAGAAACAGTAATTAGGACAAGCTATGAGTCTGCCTAATAAAGGAAAACAACAGATTAGATTTAGAGAAAAAAAAATGCATTTCATTTCTTATATCAGTCAAAAACTATATCCTAAAGACAGGTTTAAGAACTTATTTATGGTTTACATATTTAATGATGTATTTTAAGAGACCAACCTTCATATATATACACCCCCACAGGACATTACATATTATATAATATTATTTAATATTTATATAATATTTATATAATATTTATATATAGTCCATGCACTTGCATCTTTTCATTGGAAAGGTGATAAAGACAATGCTATTCACTTTATAAATATAAATATATAAAAGGAGCTAACCTCTTTAAATTCAATTAAAAGATTTCCATTAGTGATTTCTTTAGTAGCAATATAAAATATACTTAAAGGCAAAGGCCATGTGTCATGTGTCACCATTAAATAAAAATAGGGTATTAAGTTAACAATTTCCTCTGCTTACTCCTATTAAAGCAAAATACAAAAAATCTTCGGTAAGGATTTAACTTTCAAATCTAAATTCTAATTAATTATGAGGGTACACTTATTCCTTCAGAAGCATTAAACTGATTTTCAGTACTAGTTCTTGAAGGATAATTTTTATATGCCTTACATAGAGAAAGAAGGAAGCCTTACATAGAGAAAGAAGGAAGCCTAGTTAATGACAAATGAATAATTGGCATTTTCTCTCCTACAAAAGGATGTGACCTGAAAAAGCACTGCGACCTAAAGGAAACGAATAGAAATGATTCATAGATGACATGAGCTTCACAGGCTTATATGATTTTAAACAACTGGCCAAGCTTCATTCATGCCCAACTCTATTTTTTCTTCTCTCCTCCAATTTTATCTAAGTAATGACAGAATACTGATTGGGAAGAGTTGAAAAAAAAATCTTATAAAGTTTCTTTATTCTCTAAATGAGTACCTCTATTGTATGTTTTAATACTTGACCTCACTTTCTAAAAAAAATCATTTCCTTAGTATAAATTGCTGCACATCATCAGGATGCTGACATTTTTATTTCTATCACGAGTGTCAAGAAACAAAAGCAGATGAAAAGTTCTTCAAAGACAACACACTTCATATAACAGCTGAGATATTATATTCATCATCTGAAATGTCCACCTGTTACTGCACTCTAATGATACTGTTCATTTCTCCCATTATAGAATACAGAAATAATTTCTATGGGTAACATGTAAATACACCATAATCCCTCAAGGTATATCTTCACAGTGATTCTTATCTAGTGACTTTTAATCAGTGGTCTAAACTGTTCAAAAGAGGAATTATTCAGCCAATGCTACTACTATATTTGCTTATTTAATAAACTTTAAGTTCCATTCTTCTAGACTGTTGCTAATATTCTCAAAGATTTTCCTCAAAATTTTACATTTTTGGTTTTCACTTTTTGGAAAATATTATATAAGGGTTAATCCCACTGCTCTGAACATCTACTATTACTCTAGGTAGGGTATCTACTGTGAAAAAAGCTTCTTCATATTTGTGCTATAAAATAAATACTGCTTGTTTAGCTCCTCCATCTAAACAGTAGCAAAGTAAAATACCAAAAATTTAGGAATTTTCCCCTAATAATCTAAGTTAAATTTTTTTGTAACTTATAATCATCCAAAATAACTTCCAAAACCAATATTAAGTGACCTTAAAAATAAACATCCTTATACCAAAATCTCTAGATAAATAGGCAAAAGAAACATTTCCAAAGTTTTGATTTAGAAACAGTTTTTTAAAAATCAAATTTAAAATACGAAAACCCCATCATTTTGTTTCTCTTGACTTGAAACTTCCTAAAATATATAAGATAAAAAATGAAAATAGAATGAAAAAACAGAAGAAATAAATCTTAATATATGATAATTATCTCTATTGACTTGTTTTGAGACATTTTCACCACTAGTTACTGAAGTCCTCAAAAAGGAAACCTTCACATTTGCATATGTTCTACTTTACACTTGCTGTATCAGTTTATTTCAGTGTGATTCACCTAAAACATAATGTATTTTTACTGAATAAAACAGAGAATTTTAAATAACTGGAAAGAAAATTCTTCTATAACTTTTTACAAGTCCTAATACAAGCCAATCAAATCTATCAAAAAGTTTCCCTAAACAAAATCCTTTACTTCTCGTAAATTTTGTACTCACTCATACGATTATAAAGAAAAGGGTATTAGATACCGTG
This sequence comes from Pseudorca crassidens, assembly GCF_039906515.1. NCBI lineage: Eukaryota > Metazoa > Chordata > Mammalia > Artiodactyla > Delphinidae > Pseudorca > Pseudorca crassidens. The sequence goes on from NC_090301.1 coordinate 32,550,684, forward strand.
GGCAACAGGAGAGGACTACAAAGGAAGAATTTCTCAAAGATTCAATTGAGAAGACAATTGGATATAAGGAAATCTATAATTTGTAGAAAAAAGAATATTATTATTTTTAAAAGGTATTGTAAAAAGTCTTTTTTCCCCCAATCGCAGACCCTTTTAATAAAGCCACCCAACCATTCATTCCTGAAGAAAAAAAAAATGCAGCTAACATACAGAATTTCCACACAATTTTAAGGGATTCATAAATTCCCCCCAACCTGTGGAATCTCGGATTAAGGACACTCGTAGTTATAAAAACTTTCTAACTCAAAATATGACCTTATAAAAGTACAAAGTTTAACAATCTCTTTGAATTAAATCTATCAGCCTTTTAGTTTAAAAGCATAATGTAACATCTAGCTATGTATAATAAAATTAATTTTAATCCTGAAAGTTATACATAACATGAAATAGAAACGTGTATTTTAAAAAATTACTATATCCAAATGACTAGTTTAAGTTATGCATATCTTTTTGGTTCATTCATCAATCATATGAAATAAGTAAAAATGTTGGGTATCATTGCCAACTCCAATAATTATTGGGGGAAAACACAGTGTTTAATAAAGAAAAAGCCAAGAAATTTTGTACTTTGCACATATAAATTGAGCTGCAGATGCTACTTAAAGGACCCAGCTGTCAAAATCATAATGAGCATTTTTCCTTAACTCTTACTACTAATGAAATATATCCACAAAATGTGTCTCTAGTTTCTCTTACTCCTACTCAACATTTATTATTTAAGGATAATAATAATACATTGCAATAAATTCTCATTAGTACTATGCTAAGTAGTAGTGGGATGAGCCAATGTACCAGTTTCAAAAGTCTTGTTTTCAACTTATCATGAAAACCTGTAATTTACACTGAGTTTTAAAAATCCAAGTATGCAACAGATGCTTTTAAAATATTACCTCCAATCAGAAGTTCTATAATAAAATTGATGTATTTAGGATGATTTATTTAGTAAATAGGAGAATGATTAACTAAAGAATGTATTAAAAGCCATATCTCTCAACTGTCCCATTATTGCTACTCTTTTATTAGAAATACCTCAACTTTTGCTGTTTAGAATAAGCAAATTGAATTTAGCTTCTTTATTTTTAGAAGTTTATTTTTTTAAATGGATCTAATGATCTTTAGAAATAAACTACTAAATCTAATCAAATGTATTTTCTCAAATTCATCTTAGTGTAGACCAAGAATTAGTTAATAAGATAGATTCAGTGATGTTAACCAGAAATTTTTTTAGTGGATAATAATAATATAACCTATGACTTTATACACATACGATAACAAATTTTGGTAATCCCTAAATGATTTTCAGGGATAACAGCCCTGAAACATTTAAGATAGTTGAGAGATGTGACATTAAAGTGATTTAATATCACATTTAATCTGTCACAGATTAAAGTGACAAAGCAATAAATCAAATTTCAGTTATCCATGACAGACGGCAGAAATAACAATCACTTGGAATCTTGAGGATTATATTCAGTCTCTCCAGCTGAAATCTGGCTGAGCCGCTTGCTAGATCCCCACAATTTTCGAGAAAGTTGACCTGAGCGCATCTGTTTAAAGTAATCCAGAAAAATGAAGAAGAGATGTTATTAAGAAAGAAAAAAAATAATAAAAAATAATGAAATTGATATACAAGACAATGATTCTGTAGAATGTACAAGAAATAGGTTTTGTTAGCAGAATCATTAACATTTTAATGATTCTTAATTAATAATAATTAAAGAAAGGCTTTTCTTCATTGATTGTCTTTTAGTTGAGAAAGATTTAATACCAACGTACAACTTTTTAAATTAAATGTGCCACATATCAAAATTACAAGACTCCCTTACTTTATATATTTACAAAACTACATTTCACTTCATTAAAATAATCTTCTCAAATTATACTTAATCAGGCAACAAGACACATAGTTGTGGGGAACTTTCTCCTCTTATATTTGCAGTACTATTAATGACAATCACAATGATAAGAAGAAAGTAAAATAACACTGTGATGAAAAGGAAGTAACTTTTAAATAGTTTGATCTAAGAATGTAAAAAAATCTTTAACAATAGCATGATAAGTAATTTAGAAAATAAGAATAGCATAAGCTCTTTGAAGGTAAGAATCGTATTTTTCCACCATTAAATTTTTTATCACCTAGCACATAACAATTATTAATCAAAATTAATTGAATCAGTGGGTTAATGCCCCTCTAAAAGTGCTTATACTTCTACATAGGGCAACAAAACTCCACATGGGAAACATTTCTTAATCTAACCATATGATTTGTTGTAATTACTTCCCAAGAGCAATCTACTTTTTTTTTTTTTTTTTTTTTTTTTTGCGGTACGCGGGCGTCTCACTGCTGTGGCCTCTCCCGTTGAGGAGCACAGGTTCCGGACGAGCAAGCTCAGCGGCCATGGCTCACGGGCCCAGCCGCTCCGCGGCATGTGGGATCTTCCCGGACCGGGGCACGAACCCGTGTCCCCTGCATTGGCAGGCGGACTCTCAACCACCGCGCCACCAGGGAAGCCCCAGCAATCTACTTTTTAATGGTGCTTCATCTGCTTCCCTTTTTTAATGGTACTTTTCTAGGGTCTACTTATTGGAGCGATAAAAGATAACCGCAGGCAAAGACACTTTGGCATGTTTGCTTTGCATTTTCATTTCCAGATGTATTTCCAAAACCATTATTTCCATTAATCTAGTTCCACTTTAACATCTAATTTATAAATATGGATTTTATACTGACAGTATAATATGTAAAACTGATACATGGGGCTTCCCTGGTGGCGCAGTGGTTGAGAGCCCGCCTGCCGATGCAGGGGACACGGGTTCGTGCCCCGATCCCACATGCCGCGGAGCATCTAGGCCTGTGAGCCTTGGCCGCTGAGCCGGCGCGTCCGGAGCCTGTGCTCCGCAACGGGAGAGGCCACAACAGTGAGAGGCCCGTGTACCGCAAAAAAAAAACCCCAAAACAAAAAAAACTGATACATGATTTAAAAATATACATTAATCAAGATTTTGATATTTTAGATAAAAATAGATGTTGAAATAGAACTCTTTTCATAACTATTGATCTATTTAATTTCTACACGTTCACATAAAGTTGTATTTAATAAATATGCAAAATTCTGAGTACTCAATTAGATTATTTATTAATAAAGTAGGTCCATAATTCAGCTGATGGAAAATGTATTTTACAAAGATATAAAATCGATAAAAAATACTTCTATTCAAAATCTATACACAATTCAAATTCCATGTGTTGTAGACTATACATAAATCTTTCAATGAGGACCAAAAACTTATTTGGTAAATATTACAAAACACTGATGTAGGCCTATGAAATGAAGCTACTTAGGTATTTTATTTCCAATCAATTTTTTTTTAAATGTGTGCACATAACGTCATTTCATTTTTTTTTAATTCAGTAAAATTGTAAACTTAACAAATTACCTAAGTTGGAGGGCAGGCAAATTTAAAGGCACCTGAGTAAACCATAGAAAGTGAAACATACTCAAAGAGTAATGTCTAAGCAGAGTTCTCAAGTAATCATCACAGCAGAGGACAGAAGGGAAATCTTTACTTGGGAAATATATTAATCAAGAAACTCTACTACTGAATGTAAAAACGCTTAAAATGTTTCAAATGTAAGTGAAATATCGAGATACAGACTTGCTGACATTATTTGGGGAATCATTACACCTGAAACTAAATATTGTCGCAATCACTTTAATTTATTGTTTTTAAGATTTTTTTTTTTTGCGGTACGCGGGCCTCTCACTGTTGTGGCCTCTCCCGTTGGGGAGCACAGGCTCCGGACGCGCAGGCTCAACGGCCATGGCTCATGGGCCTCGCTGCTCCGCGGCATGTGGGATCTTCCCGGACCGGGGCATTAACCCGTGTCCCCTGCATCGGCAGGCGGACTCTCAACCATTGCGCCACCAGGGAAGCCCTTTTTAAGATTTTTTGATGTGGACCATTTTTTAAAGTCTTTATTGAATTTGTCACAATACTGCTTCTGTTTTATGTTTTGTTTTTTGGCCAGGAGGCACATGGGATCTTAGTTCCCCGACCAGGGATCAAACCCACACCCCTACACTGGAAGGCGAAGTCTTAACCACTGGACCACCAGGGAAGTCCCAATCACTTTAATTTAATAAGACCTCTCTTGTTAAAATAATATCCTGAAAAAGAGTATAAGGACTAACAAAACCTTAAAATATTTATCTAAAAAAAGGTTCCTACGATCTGTAATAGATTTATTATAACTACTGACAGTATGTTATTCAGTAATGTCTTCTCTTGAAATAACCCGTACAGAGGTCATTTTAGATTTCTCAGAAAAGACCAATGATACCAATAAAAATTTATAATGCTTAAATATGAGTCTGTGTAACAAAATAAATTTTCTAGAAGAATAACTAGATTACTTGGAGTATAGCCACTAAGTTTTCATAGGAACAGTGTTACATTTATATCTGAATATTCAGTAATTAATAAACCACTGGCAAATAAATTTATAGGAACTACAGGAAATTCATTGAGAATTAGCACATTTGTATGGGGATATTTGTAGTTCCAAGTTAAAGAAAAATGATGCTTTTACAAAAGTACAACTGACATACAATCATGCTGAATATTTGTTGAAATTAAAGTTAAGTATATAGTTTGGGGAATTCCCTGGCAGTCCAGTGGTTAGGACTCAGTGCTTTCACTGCCTGGGCCCAGGTTTGATCCCTGGTCAGGGAACTAAGATCCCGCAAGCTGCGCAGCATGGGCAAATTAACAAAATAATAATAATAAGGTAAGTAGTTCTGTTGTTTGAGTCTATATTTCATTTTTTACAAATGCTTTTATGTATTAAAAATTCAAGTATGTGGTCTAAAATCTAGATTTGGAAAAACAGAATAAAAGAACTTTCTTCTTCATATAGAGTTATAAACTGTTAAATGTGTGATTTCAATAATATCATAATATAAACATCACTCTTGAATACTAGTTTTATCCCCTTTCATTTACTGTAGTTTGAAAAATCAAATTTGTTTTTCAATTTGTTTATCCATAATGGAGACTTCTGATTCAGCCGGAATAAAGAACCGAAGGAATCCCCAACAGTACGGGAAACTAAATTCTTGATGCTAGGTTTTACCTCAGCTGGCTTGCCAACACCCACGACAATCAATTTGCCATCTTCTAATCCTACAAGAATATGGCTATATTCTTTGGTTACATAAACACAGTGGATAGGCGATCGCATGGCTAATGGGTTGATGCTGAGATTCAAACTAGAAGAGAAATAAAAAACACACACATAATTACATGGATATACAATGGATTCACAGAATTTTATACCTGAAAGATAACTTAATGATCATCTAATTCTGCATTCTAATTTTACAGATGTGGGAACCTAGGTTCAGAAAACCTGAGTGACACAAAGGCCCACATTTATAGTATTACTTAAAATACTTAACAGATTTTTTTTTTCTATTTCCAACATCTGTTTGCCTTCTAACCATATATATGTGCTCTCACGAAACGATTTTCACCTTGTTGATTAATGAGCAAAAGTTGGATAAAAAGGGCAAAAGCTCAAAAACTGTGTGTTGGTGGGGGATAAGGTAAATAAAATTGGTATATTTGCTTTGTCTTAAAAGATGTAATATACAATATAAAATATTTTAAAATATAATATGGTATAAAATATAACACCCCATTATGAAAAATGCTCACAGCTTTTATGATTAGAGATTGAAGAATCTTAGGATGTACATACTATGGTCTAGACTAACCTGCCAGAAGATTCCATTAATTTTTTTCTAATTTGGGATTCTCCTAACAATACCCTAAGATTAGGGTTGTAATACAAAATATTGGAAAGACGTTACTGAAATGTGGACTCAATGCTCTACCACATGAGAAAGAATGACAAAAATGAGAAGGAAAATACAAAAACAGGGAAGCGATGTTGGTACAGAAGTGATTCTGATATGAATGTAATAAGAGAACACTCTGGATCAGGAAATGATTCAGAAAAAAGGGCTTTGGGAGGGGCCAAGATACTTTGAGGAGTATAAATATGTCACAGTAAGTTTTTTAAATGAGAAGAAAAGAAAAAATGTATTTGGGCATGCAGGGAATAACAATGCTTTGTGTATATAAGTTGGTAAACATGAAGAATACCAAACTTAAAAACATATCCATTTTTCAAACATCTTTTCCTTCACTGGGTGAAGTAACAAAAGACTCCTCATCAATTTTAAACACAGACATACAAAATCAAGAACAGATGTGCTAACCTTAAAAATACTTTATTTTAGCACAATTAAAAAAATTTTTTTAAACCTAACTTTAGTTTCTAAAAATTCAAACTATAATTGTACAAATTTCCAAATCCATAATCCAGGCTTGGCACTATGAAAAAAATTTTTTCTGGCTACTTAAAAAAAATTGTTTTAATTGTGGTAAAATGTACACAACATAAAATTTTCTGCATTTTAAAAATGTACATCTATATTTCATTACCAACCCAGAAATACTTCATCTTCCCCAATTTTTTTCATAGTTGCCAAAAAAGACATGTTCATAATAAATGATGAACAAAAAGATTAGAAATCTGGGCTTCCCTGGTGGCACAGTGGTTGAGAATCTGCCTGCTAACGCAGGGGACATGGGTTCAAGCCCTGGTCTGGGAGGATCCCACATGCCGCGGAGCGACTAGGCCTGTGAGCCACAACTACTGAGCCTGCATGTCTGGAGCCTGTGCTCTGCAACAAGAGAGGCCACGATAGTGAGAGGCCCACACACCGCGATCAAGAGTGGCCCGTACTTGCCACAACTAGAGAAAGCCCTCGCACAGAAATGAAGACCCAACACAGCAAAAATAAATAAATTAATTAATAAACTCCTACCCCCAACATCAAAAAAAAAAAAAAAAAAAAGATTAGAAATCTTAGATTACAGATTTTACTCTCTCTGGGCTGAAAATACTACCATCTTTTCCGAAGTGATATTTTAATAATTCTTATTATTTACCTGTGGAGATCTCTTATGGACAGGAATCCTTGTAAGCTGCCTGTGACAATGTGCTCTCCAATTACACATATATCTGATACTTGTTCCTTCAGGACTTGAGACCGTAGATACTTGCCATTTACAGAAAACAAATGCAATGCATTCTTATCCTGCAAAGATTAGTTGAAGAAAATTTAATGATCTCAAATTAAAACTATGACTATCACAGAATGATGACTGGGTTTAAAATTTTGGAATAAACAAATGGTTATACTTAAAGAGAAAGTAAGTAGAAATATTGTTAAAGTGATTTCAATCAGATTGCTAAGTAAATAAATATTAAACAAGTACTCCTCTTCTTTAATAGAATTAAAAATCTCACCCCTCCAAAAGAATTAAAACTCTCATCCAACAAAACCCACATTCTTAAAACAAAACTAAAAAAGTTCTCTGGGCTTCCCTGGTGGCGCAGTGGTTGAGAGTCCACCTGCCAATGCAGGGGACACGGGTTCGAGCCCTGGTCTGGGAAGATCCCACATGCCACGGAGCAACTGGGCCCGTGAGCCACAATTACTGAGCCTGCGCGTCTGGAGCCTATGCTCTGCAACAAGAGAGGCTGCGATAGTGAGAGGCCTGCGCACTGCGATGAAGAGTGGCCCCCGCTTGCCACAACTAGAGAAAGCCCTCGCACAGAAACAAAGACCCAGCACAGCCATAAATAAATAAATAAAATTAAAAACAAAAAAAAAGTTATCTTAATTTTTTAAAAAGCTTTATCACCGGAAGGAAATAAACATATAAAATTCACAGTTAGTTTATTTATACCCTGTCTTGTGCAAAAAGAATTTAATTCAGTTGTAATTTCCACCTGAGCCTATGAAGTCCCACATAATCAGAAATTATTTTTGAAGTCATATAGGGCTATAGAAAGCCCTAAAACAAAATCAAACATGAGGCTAATATTGTGATAGGGAATGAACAAATTGAATGATGAAAGGAAAACATCCTTTTCAAAATATGGTGTTCTTTCCTCCTTCAGAATGCCTCCTCATATGTACACAATGTGGGAAGGAGAAGACAGGCTTACAGATAGTCTAGCCCTACTGCATGAAACTGTTATATACCTTGAGGGTGGTACTTTCTTCAATGCTGGAGTAGATGACAATATGTCCTTCCCAAGATATAGCCAAATTGGGAATGGTCAAGAGCAGAGAACTCTCACAAGGTGGTCGTAAAGTCCGCATATACTGACCTTTCTGAATGGTATGTATAATCACAGTGCCATCCTACACACAGAAAATATTAGAAAATGAGAAAAGAAAAGAAGAACAAAAAAGAAGAAAAGAAACTGAGCAAGAGAAAGAAATATGGTAAAGGAACTAAGAAAATGATTATTCTACCAAGGACACATGTACCTTAGGAAAAATTCCAATCTTGAAATTTCAAGTCTTACTAAGACCAGTAAAATCCCCAAATAGAATCTAGTCTCTTTTTTTCTGTAGTTTTCTACTTTTGCAAAGTTCAAGGCAAACACAGTATAAAATTTCTATGCTTTTACCAATTCTTCTAGAAAAAAAATTAAATATAAATATTGCCTCTGAATTTGTATTAAAGAAATCAGTATTTTTAAAGGTGAAATCTTACCCTTGATCCTGACACTGCCATGTCTAGCTCAGTGCTGATGCCAACACTCAATACCTCATCAGTGTGTCCGTACAGAATCTGAAACGGTTTAGATGCTAGGCCCACAGGAACACCTCCCTAATATAAAAACAGAATAGCAAAGGTAATTTTCTTGTATGCTATTTTCTTTAAAAAGGTTTACACTGTATTTAAACCGTCTAATCACAAACTGATATTGCAACTAGTTCTTACCACTAAGTCTACTCATACAAGTACTCATTCTTGGGTTTCTCCTTGGATTCTCAAATTATTCTCAATCTTTTCAAGCTCAAAAACTTAATCTGAAGAATTTCAAAGTTGATTGATTTGGATTAGTTTTAACAGGTATATTATTTGCCCTTTTCATCTACAGAATTATTCTTCCTTTACTTGGAAGAAACTTCTTCTATTACATCTCTGAATACTTTCTCTTTTTCATTTATTGGAGTCCTTATTTCAAGGACATCAATTATCTTTATGCTGACTTGTCTTTGATTTCTATAGCTATCATTCTTTTTCTAATTGCTTTAATCCTTTTTTTTTTCATTTCTATTCACTTTACTTTAAATCTTTCTTCCATGCTAATAATTTGATTTTCAGTCACATCAAATTTGTTCCTTGATGCTTCTGCATTGGGTTTATTTATAATTGTAACAGTATTGGTTTTAGTCTCAGCTTGATTCTTCTGCAATCTCCCTTTTCATCTTATTATGCTAGTTTATAATTTCATCTTTGAGGTCCTATTTTATTGAATGATATTCTTACTATATTCTTCTAATAACACAATTTATTGCAGGGAATGTCTCTGCACTTGTTTCCTTCATCTGTTTTTAGTGTGCTTTGTTTGATACAGTACTTTCTATGATATATAATGATAGAATGTTTGAGTAGTTTCCATGGTATTTGGTTTATGATTATCATAGATAAATGCCCAGATCTTCTACGAGCATTATACAATGTAAATGAATTCTCCCTGACACTCTATTACTTGGGTCACATTTGTCTTCCTCTAAGAGTATCAGTCTGAGTGCTTAGTCCACTCTATCTAATTTTTAAATATTAAGTAATTCCTATATTATTTAATCAATTCAAGTTACAGAGGAAGATGGACTCTTCTCAAATTCATTTTATAAAGGTTGCATATCTTAATACTAAACATGCAAAGACAAAATAAAAACAGATTTATTTCACTTATAAGTAAAGAAATAACTAAAGTACTAGCAAATAAAATCCTGCAGTAAAATATAACTATATCTCATGAATTATATGGGCTTATTATAGAAATTCAAGGATGGTTCAAACCTAGGACACTTCTCAACATAATACATTACATTAAGAAAAAGTAAAACTATAAATTAAAAAAGAAAGAGAAACTGGGAAAATAGCTGTAAAGAACATTATTAGGACTACTGACAAAATTAGAACCTGGACTGTGGATTAGATAATGGTATTGTATAAATGTTAAGTATTTCAGTTTTGATAACTGCACTGTGGCTATGTATAAGAATGTCTTTGTTCTTAGAAAAAACACTGAAGTGTTTAGGGGTAAAGGAACATAGAGTTTCCAACTTTTAGAATATTCAGAAAAAAAAAGATACTGAGAAAAAGATTGGGAGAGAATGCTAAGACAAATGGCAAAAATGTGCTACCTTTGTATCTTTTCTGCAAATTGAAATTTTATTAAAACTAAAAGCCTACCAAAAAAAAAAAAAAGGAAGGAAGATAACTACTGAAATAAAATAAATTTTAAAAAACCTAGTGAAACCTAACAGCAAACAGTATACTAAATGGCACAATAATGAAAGTAATTTCATCAAAATCAGACATGAGACACGGAGGCTCACTATAATTTTCTTGCTTTATTATATTTGCTAATAATGTATGAGGGTAAGAAAATGAAATAATTAGTATATTGGAAAAGATAAAGAAAATCACTATTTTTTCAGATCACATTAATGTATATTACCTTGTTTTCAGAAAATCCAAGAAATACTAATAATTATGAGAGCTAGATAAGAGGATTTGGTAAACTGATTAGATATAAGATAACTGTATAGAAATCAATAGCTTTTTTTTTTTACTAGCAATAGTTACAAATAAAAATGATTTAAAAATCCCACTGAAACAGTCATAAAAATAGGATAATTAAAAGTAAATATAACAAAATACAGGATCTAAATGGAAAAAAATTATTAAAAAATATTATCAGTGCTTCCCTGGTGGCGCAGTGGTTGAGAGTCCGCCTGCCAATGCAGGGGACACGGGTTCGTGCCCCGGTCCGGGAAGATCCCACATGCCGCAGAGCAGCTGGGCCCGTGAGCCACGGCCGCTGAGCCTGTGCGTCTGGAGCCTGTGCTCCGCAACGGGAGAGGCCACAATAGTGAGAGGCCCGCATACCGAAAAAAAAAAAAAAAAATCAAAGGACATTGAAAAAAGACCTGAAACAAATATGGAAAGACATTTCCTATTTTTGGATAGGAATAACTATAAACATGTCAATCCATACCAAATAAATATATAAATATGATTTCATTAAGACTAAAATGAAGTTTTCTGAGGAGGATATAGTTAAAGTATTTTTAAAGTTCATACAGAAGAATAAATATTCATATAAGAACAGCTGTGGTTAATAAAGGAAACACAGTGAGAGGGGATTTGCCTTACCAAATATTAAACTACTAAAGTAAAAACATTTTGGTGTTGACACAGAAATAGATAAATGTAAAAGAATGGGGAATACAGAAAAAGATCCAGTTTAGTAGGTAATCGTTTATGCTGGCATAAATGACTTTCTACATAATTATATATCTAATATTAAATATTCTGTATTATAAAATATAGAAATGGATTAAAGATTGAAATTTTAAAAAATAAAACAAGAAAAGTGTTACAAGAACTATTTTAGATGATATTTTTATAAACTTGGAGTGAGAAAACGCTTGTTTACTTTTCTAAGCAAGGTAGAAAATCCAGAAGCCATAAAGAAAAAAGACACTTCCTTGCACCAACATTATCATGAGAGTACACAATAAGGTTGATGAAAATTCTAAATCTATAATTTCTAGTAGTTCCACCTGAAAGGAAAATAGGAATATTATCATGTTAACAAAGAAAAGAAAAATAATTGTTTTCCTAGAAGAAGTTAATAAGGAGCTATCTTTGGAAGGTAGTATGAGATAAGGTCATGAATCAAACAATAAACCTAGGGAAAAAAGTGGTGATTAAGACAGAACAGAATGAGGGGTAAAAGGAGGCAAAGGAGCTCAAATAATCATTCAATGTAAGAGAAAAATTCAGTATTCTATTAGAACATCTCAATAGTATTCCCAGGGTGAATCTCTGATCCAAACCAAGAGTATTTAAATGAGTGACTACCTGTTGGGTTATCTGCCATACCATACATGTAGTATCTCTGGAACCAGAAATCAAATGTATTCCACAGTAATCTGTAGCCAAACAAGTCACAATATCTGTAAGAAAAAGGAATGTAAAAAAATGAAATGGCATAGTTTGGCTAGAACAGAATCATAAGGGCAATTTTAGGTCATGTTCAAACTATTACTAAATTAGTTGTTCTAGCAGGGAGAAATGTAGGAATGGCATTGGAAAAGCACTGGGAAAGACTGACATAAAAAAGGAGCAGCACTAAAATCATGTAGGAGAGCTTTCTTTGAGGCCACCCTTCTTTGACGGTGAAGAGTAGACATGAGGCAAGGGAATGCCTGTCAAAAATATTGGCAGGAGATTAGGTAGCTTTTAAATGGATCTCCACTTAATTTTGATATGCTTCTCTGCTCCCTTACTCTCTTATCCCCATTCACCTTCTATTCCCCCTGGAACTGCAATCCTATAGAATATGTGTCCGTAGCCAAAATAGTACATATTACACTGTAAATTCACAATATAAAATACATTTTTCCTAAACTGTAAAAACCTGAGCTAAGTGACACCTTGGGAGTCACTGGCGCAGAATTAGTAACAGACTCCATTCCCCTTCCCTAATGGGTTTATTAAGAAAAAATCTACTCAATGTTTTATTCTTACATTGAAAAGACTGAGACACTAAGAACACCAGGTTAGGGACTTCCCTGGTGGTCCAGTGGTTAAGAATCCGCCTTTCAATGTTGGGGACCTGGGTTCGATCCCTGGTCGGGGAACTAGGATACCACATGCCGCGGGGCAACTAAGCCCATGTGCAGCAACTAGAGAGCCCACAGACTCTGGAGCCCGCGCGCCACAACTACAGAGAAGCCTGCATGCCACAATGAAGAGCCCGCGTGCTGCAACAAAAGATCCCATGTGCTGCAACTAAGACCCAACACAGCCCAAAATAAATAAGTAGATAGATAGATAGATAGATAGATAAAGGTTAAAAAAAAAAGGAAGCATCTGGTTAAACTATATTCAGCAATTTTACCTCTCTCATGCTTTACTACTAAAGAATAGGACAGTTGATTTCTTATTCAACTATGACAGATTTTTTTTTACCATTTTTTCATAAAATTCTAATTCTAACAACCAATTTTTTCAGACTTAGCCTAGCATCTTTCAGATACTATGAAGCTGTATTTAATTTATATAGTGCTTAGTATAACCAAAATACATTAGACACTCTTAAAGAAAGAATATAATATTCATAACATAACTCTATTAAAAAGTTCACTTAGCTTCAAAGGTAAAATTTATGCTTTTTATAAGGAGTATGTACTACTATTATGGTTAGGAAAAAAACAAAAAATTTTTTACGGGGAAAAAAAAGTTAATGCTTACCCATATGTCTGATATTGTGTGAAACAATTTTGCCTTTTGTAAGTGACATCACTTGAATGCTATTATCCCAGTGTCCAGCACTAAAAAGCAACTTTGCATCATGTGATACTATAAATAGCTTAGAAGTGATCTCCAGCCCTGGAGCAAAAGGTCCATTCATACTACGCTGAGTTCTGTAAACACAATTAAATATTAGACTCTTCTTTAAAAGATCACTTAGACCGATATGAACTATTTTTTAAATCTCTCCAAAAAGAAATAAAAAATAAGTCTGTTCAACTGTTCATTTTGAAATGTCTATTGATAAGTGATAAATACATTCATAAACTACATTAATCTTATATTATTCATTAAACAAAAATACATGTAACAAAATAGTCTCAAGGGTTAAGTGTAAAGAAGTTGAGATTGGTGAAGGTGTGGAAAAGATTTAAATCTTGACTTTCAAAGCCAATTTAGTAAGACTGTCAATTCTGTAAACAGCCTCAAAGTAGACAAGATAAGGGTATGCCAGGATCAGGAAAGCTGGAAGTTGGAAAGTTTAATCTATTTGCTTTTCCTGGCAATAAGGTACTAGCTGTACCTGTTCTGCTTTAAATGTTCACTTACTTACTTTGGATTTGTCACAGTTTGATCCCTGATGAATGTAAAGTAATTAGAAATGTTTCTGTCATAAGGCAGCCATCCATGGGTTCCAATAACGTAATTCATGCTTACTGTTATCTGGAAAAGAAACAAATGAAGACAAACATTAAATGAAAATTAAAGAAAATGACATAGAATAACCAAATGCTCACATGATGTTAGCATTTGTCACTTAGGGAATAGTGTGGGATTGTGTACTTAAAACACGATACTCATTAAGAAAGTCTTAAAATAATTCAAATGGTTAAAAAGCTCATTGTTATCCTACTGCAAGAAAAGCTGTCCCAATGTATCTTTCTTTAGTATAAGATTATTTTCCTCAAAATTTCTCAAAGTTTACTAGTATCTATTAGTTGGCAGTCAGAAGAAATTAAGGATCAAGTCTTACCATAAAAATAAGACACCTATCATTTAGAACATAAATCATAAGTAGATCTTATGAAGAATTATTAAGAAGGTCTCCCTTTATTAGGGACAGTAACAGTGAATATTTGCATTAAAAAATGGAAAGTTTTATCTCCCTTGATAAAAGTAACAGATTACCAAAAAAAATTCAGATAACTTAAAAATATACAGGTATTAAAACTGAAAAATCACAAGAATTCTGCCACTCAAAAGTACTTACTATTTTTGTATATCCTTCTAGATGTTTTTTCTATGCAAACACACAATATGGATAATTAGAAAAATAGGTTTAACTCTGGAATTTCTACTTTTCACTGTGCTATGCTCAATTTTTATCATTTCTAAGTGACAGAATTAGAATAAGACAGACCTAGGTTTGGTCCATTTGCCAGGGTCCCTTGCTTGCTAGCTCTGTGACTTTGAGCAAGTTACTTCTGAGTTTTAATTCCTCATCTGAGGAAGGGAAATAATAATTGTGCCTATCTCACAGGATTGTTAGGTGGATTAAATGACGAAATTCAAGTACTCACTAATATGTCCTGCATGTGGACGGACCTTTATCAATTCTGTATTATATCTCATTTTCATTATTCTCACTGCTTATGATAAATTTTAACATCTAGTAAGAAGTTACATCACAATTTTCTCGTACAAAAGTTCCTGGTATTTTCACATATTTATTATTCCAAATAAATTTTAGAATTACAGAACTAGGACTTCCCTGGTGGCGCAGTGGTTAAGAATCCTCCTGCCAATGAAGGGGACACGGGTTTGAGCCCTGGTCCAGGAAGATCCCACGTGCCATGGAGCAACTAAGCCCGTGAGCCACAACTACTGAGCCCACGTGCCACAACTACTGAAGCCTGCACACCTAGAGCCCGTGCTCCGCAACAAGAGAAGCCACCGCAGTGAGAAGCCTGCGCACCACAACAAAGAGTAGCCCCCGCTCACTGCAACTAGAGAAAGCCCGCGCACAGCAATGAAGACCCAATGCAGCCATAAATAAATAAATTTATTTTTTTAAAAAAGGATTACAGAACTACTTAAAAGCTCTGTAAATAAGAGATACTTTTTTTGGGGGGGGGGTACGTGGGCCTCTAACTGTTGCGGCCTCTCCCATTGCGGAGCACAGGCTCGGGACATGCAGGCTCAGCAGCCAGGGCCCACGGGTCCAGCCGCTCCGCGGCATGTGGGATCCTCCCGGACCAGGGCCACCAAGGAAGCCCCTAAAAGATACATTTTTATACTTGGTCAAATTAATTCTATTTTAAAATTTTCTCTCTTTTTTTATTTGGCCGTGCTGTGCAGCATGTGGGATCTTCGTTCCCCCACCAGGCTACCGGGATTGAACTCAGGCCCCCTGCAGTGGAAGTGTGGAGCCCTAACCACTGGACCTCCAGGGAATTCCCTTACCTATGCTTTTAAAAAAGACTTAAAAATTTTTATTTTCTCTATTTTTTTCATAAGTTGTAATGGATGTAGACATGGCAGTGTGAAAAGGTATAAATCAACTTACCAGTAACTCAGGACTGCCTTGTGAAATAAAAGAACGAGACTGATTTTTGGGGACAATGGCCTTTATTAGTGGAATACCATCACTAATTCCCTATAAAACAAAGGACAGAGGTTTAGTGGCTGGTTCTACTATCTTTATTAGGTAAAAATTATTGAAAACTTCTATTTCTTTAAAGATAAACCCTGAGATATAGCCTTGTACTCTATCAAAACATATCATCACTTAATTTTAAATATAGGAAAGGAATTATATACCATGTTTGAATGGCAGACTTGAAAGTTCTGAAACCCATCACCTCTTGTATTCCACTATGCTGCTGTTAAACAAGGATGTAGATTTCAAGGAGTGTCAACCATTTAAAACAGCCAGTGATTTAAAACCTTTCCTTTTCCCATGCCGTACTGACATGAATATAAAGTAGAAAATACAGACCATATAAGAAAACATTTCTTAAATAAGTGAAATGGGAAAACTAGTTATATTTTATGGAATTTTCCTTTTGGGTTTAACTTTCAAAAAATAGATCTATTCCATTACCTGAGGCCCTTCCTGAAAGCTACAACAAAGGACCAGAAAATAAAGACAGTCCTCAGAAAACATCCACCATTATCTTATTACAGTGTGAAAGAGAAAAACGATTTGAAATAAGTTTTTTGATAGTTTATAATTTTGATAGTTTATAAATTACACCTAACATTTATTAGATAAATTATAACCTAACATTAGTGGGTACATACGATGTGCCAGGTGCTTTTCTAAGAGCTTTATATGAACTAAATAATGATGTATAACCACATGAAGTTAATGCATATCTTTTCTCTTCATACTGTGAATTAATCAAGAGAAGACAACTGACATTGAAACAGCATAAATGGAAATGGTATCTGAAGAAATCCATTTAATAAGCCCCTTGCTTTCACTGCTACGTCAATTTTCTTCACCATTTTAATACCTAGGAAGAGAACTAAAAGAGGCCTTCTCTTTTCATATGAATGAGTGGGAAACACCTTCTTGTATGATGATGAAAAGGGATTAACAATTATTGGTACCCAAGGATATCTATTGTGTTCTTAATCCTGCTCCAGACACTGGCCCTGAGGAAAGCTACCCTGTGACTTGGGGTGGGTGCAGAGAGGGGCAAATGCCATTGCATCTGCAGACAGAACTCAGAATGTATTGTACTATAAAAAACAATGCCACAAATGATTAGATATGATGAAAATACTTTTATCAGCATTACATAATATCTTATTACATGTCCATCATTTTAGGGGCCAAATAGGGTTTTGTGGGTTGCCCTATGTGTAGCCAAAAGTTAACATAGCAGGACTGAGACTGCTCACCTTAGAAAGGCTGCTTGCAAGGTTGGCCATTGCCTGGCATCAGGGAACTTGGCAGGCAAAGACATCCTTACACTGATATAAAACTTGTCTTCAATAATACACGTGGCTCACTATGCCTAGACTATTTGTGCAAACAATCGTCTGAATACAGGCTTTTCTTTTGGGAGTCTAGAATTTTGGAATGTGCTAGGCAGAGCTGAGTCTCTAATGAGCTTCCCTGGGAGACAAAATCATGTTGTCACATTTCATTACTGGAAGAATTAAGCACCTTCAAATGATATGTAGGTACAAAGTCCAAAATATTTACGATCTGGCCCTTTAAGAAAACATTTACCACCGTTTGCTGTATGGCATGAGAGTTATTCCTTGTTCTATGCACATCTCCAATCTATTCTTAGTAACTCTTTATCATTTTGTATTCTTCCAAAAGAGTTAATATTATCCGTCCTAACCAAATTTATAGGTATTAATGCATTTCATATTCACATTCTGAACTATTCAAAGAACAGCTGACCCTTGAACAACTCAGGGGTTTGGGACACCAACCCTCCACGCATTATTATATAATTTATATATAAATATAATATCTGTATCTGCGCTTCTTCCTTATCTGCAGTTCTGCACCCACAAATTCAACCAATCCCAGATTATGTAGTACTGTAGTATTTACTATTGAAAAAAAATCCATGTATAAGTGGACCCACACTGTTCAAACCTGTATTGTTCAAGAATCAACTGTAATTCAATATGTATATTTAAACATGTGAATTTGAAGGTACTCTTTCAAGAACAGCATTAACTATCTATCTTGCTCCACTTGACTATTCCTTCTGACATCATCAATTAACAATCTGACTCATGGGCCATATTTTATATGTGAGTAGACACTGTAATTAAAAGTTATTTTAGACTTCCTCTCTCTCTCTATATATATATATATCTCAACTGACACAAAAAGCAATTTAAGTCAAATTATTCTTCCTCTTTATGTTTCCTTCGGGAGAACGTGAGGTTGGAAGAAAGAAAGCCAAAACAAACATTACAGCAGCAAACAAAAGCTTTCAACAAGGTTGTTTTAAAAAATCTAAGAACATATTACTGAAGTATTATTTACTATTTTGGATTAAGTATTAAAATCCACCCTCTCCATTAAAGAACAAAAGGAACAATGAAGTGTACAGAAATCACAGAGAAAATCCTTTGATATTATCAAATTGGATATTACCTCTATAAAAAATGACTTGAGTTCAGGGAGGTACTGAAATAAGTTAAAGGTTGAAGTGTCTGTTTTGGTTTGCTTCTGCACTGCTTCCTCTGCTGATAATCTAGAAGGGTGTGGTTCCTTCAAAAAAAATTAAGAAAAAAATAATTCCATAATTACATTAAAACATCTCTCACTATATTCCTTCATACATACCAGACTCTAGCTATGATGGATTACATACCATGCACTATTGACAACTCCTGGCTTTTGCTCAATTTCCTTGGCAGAGTTCGGGCCCTCTTCATTCCTAGAGAAACCCTACTTCTACTTTAAAGTTTTTCGTACTGATCTCTCCCTTGAATCTCTAAGGCAGAATTAACTATTCTATTATTTTTCTCAGCACACTACATTATTTAGTATTTTATTTAGTACTTATTTCTTTCTATGTTGTATTACATATAGTTGGTTATGGTCTTTCCCAACTAGACAATAGGTACCTTAATGTCAGAAAATAAGTCATATTCATTTTTGGATTTTCAACACATAGAAAAGTACCATAAATATGGTACATGCTTATGTATATGTTTGGTAAAATTAAATACATTATTCAAAAGTCAAAATTTATAATACGGGTGAATCTTTAATTCCTGAAATAAGATTTGAATGTCAATATTCTCAGGATCAAATTACAGATATTACTGCATTGCTTTTCAAATAAGTTATTATTATTCCTTACCTTTAATGTCAGAAACAAAAGATATTATCACCTTTTTAAATGAGAAGAAAATTACAAGTCAAATTAATATTCCAATGCCACAGTTAAAATGCAGAATAGAAATCTAGCTAAAGAGGATTCTATCTCCATTGCAAAATATTAGATTATGGGAAACAGATTTAAGAGCTCTAATTCAATATTTATCTCTGAATTATCCATGTATTATTCACTTTATTTGAAATCAAAAGCTGATTTTTATGTCATTTTTTTATCTTAAAAACTAATTAGCACTGCCCTTGTAAAAAAAAAAATAAAGCTGCTGCAAAAATATTATAGAATCTATTTCAAAGTCCAATGAAGTGTTGTGTTTTATTCTGTTACTTTTGCCTTCTGACTATCAGCAGGTAAGGAATAAAGACTGATTTCAAATATGAGTATTCTGCAAAAATCAATGTTGGAGGATTCAAACTGTTGCTAAGGAATAGTAACAATTATAAATCTTGGTCTGATAACTGAATTAACAGAAGTTCATCTATAAGCCAGAGTTTAGATATACTGTTGCTGTTATAGCTGTGGAGATTTCAGTTCAACAAATACTTACTGCCCACAAACTATATGCAAGAAAGATACAAAAATGATTTTTAAAAAGTTGCTGCCTTTAACATATTATAATATAGTGAGGCAAATGAATAAATGTACAACTAACTAAGGTGGAAGTGTCATAATTAGGATATAAATAACAGCCCATAAGAATGGAAAAATGATCTACAAGTTCAACAAGGGGCTTACAGCTATTAATTCAGAGGAAACATGGCATGGAAGAAAGGATTTGGAGTTAGATGATCATGCATCCAAATTCTGTCCCAGTCACATCCTAGTTGTATAAAGTTGGAAAAAAGTATTTGATTTTTCTAAGGTGTTGTAGGCTAGGTATTAATTTCTATGAAATACGGCTTCAACATGTAAAAAGTAAGGATAACTGAATATTTACTGTGAAGTTAGGTAAATCACTTAGCACAGTGCTTGCATAGGAAAGTATCAACTTAATAAATGGTATATTATTATGTATTCCTCATTTCCAAATTCATATACTAACAAAGATCAAGATGTCTTTGCAAGCTAATACTGGATTAACTTCTATGAATCCAAAGCTGTATGCAATCAGGAAGACAATAATTTAACTTCAGATACTAGGATGGGAAAAGAAATACAGTAATATCTATACTTTGATTTTACATATTCTGCAATTTGATTTTTAGGACTGGGTTTGGGCTCTGGATGATAAGAACCCTTTGGGGGCAGATGTCAGCTACTAAAAGTCTTATACATGCAATGAGTCCCAGTATTAGAACAGCTTTAATGGTATAACCTAACTGGTACTCAGTTAGAGCTACTTCTCCATTTAATAAAGGAGGGAGGAAGGCTCACCTGACAGGGGCCTTCAACCTCACCTTTTCCTTTCCCAGAAACAACAAAATAAATGTGATTGGCTTTCTGAGTAAATATAAATCCTTTGTAACTTAAGACGAATTGATTGAATATGTGGATTTTGACTGCAATATTTTGACATTCAAAATAGGAACAATCATGGGCTTCCCTGGTGGCGCAGTGGTTGAGAATCTGTCTGTCAATGCAGGGGACACGGGTTCAAGCCCTGGTCTGGGAAGATCCCACATGCCGCGGAGCAACTAGGCCCGTGAGCAACAACTACTGAGCCTGCATGTCTGGAGCCTGTGCCCCGCAACAAGAGGCCACGACAGTGAAAGGCCCGTGTACCGCGATGAAGAGTGGCCCCCGCTTGCCGCAACTAGAGAAAGCCCTCGCACAGAAATGGAAGACCCAACACAGCCAAAAATAAATAAATTAATAAATTAATTTTAAAAAATAGGAACAATCATTTAAATCTATTTATTTTTAAAGTGACAGTATAATTTTTTCCAAATTCTAGATAATTCTGAAATTAGGTTTTAAATCATTAAAAACCTTGAAAATTACTGGTAGTACTATTCCTTAGAAATTAAATTCTGGACTTCGGTAATCAATAACTTTTATGCTTTACCTTTAATAGTTGACAAGGTGTTTGCCCAAAATTGTTAATCATCCCTTCTAAGGCTTTTCTTTCCTTCTCATCTGTTAAGGCATCCAGATCCACAGCTCCTAAAACCAAGAGAAGTAGTCAATTCACTATAGAGCGAAAACAAATCAGCAAGCCACACAACTGTTTAACGTATCAGAGGCTGATTAGTATATTTTCAACAAAATAATATTCCATTCATCAATTTATAAAACTACTGTAAAGAGATAACTTTTAAAAAATCAGTAAAGCTTCAGATATTAAATATGTACAAAAATAAATTCCACCCACTGTTTAGAACTAAAATATTTTAAACAAAAGTTAACTGGTAGTCTATAAAAGTTTCTCTTATAAAAATGCACACTATACTCATAGTACACCTGATTGCTTTCTTCACGATAGTTAAGCTGAAAAAAGTGTAATAACCACACAAAATTACTGCTATAAATTAGTTTATCTAACAAAAGTTGGGCAAGGTGATATTCTGGCTAACTGATTATACCAGCCATACTTAATCCCTATTGTTACATAGCTAGTAATTGACCAAACTAGGTAAAGTCTGATTTCAAAGACTATGCTCCTAACCACCATGCTATACTACCTTCCTACAAAACTGTTATCAAATGAATACAGCAAGGTAAAAACATGCTTGTCTATTTACCAAAAGTCATGTGGGTTCTGCTCAAATTCATAAAACTTCACACTATTTATAATCTTTAGAACTATTAGCTCTATGGAAGGATTAGGAAAGAACTCCTTCTTAAGCCTTTCAAAGCCTTCAGAAAATGTTCTTGATCCAGAGCTAAACATTAGAATACTGTCATCTTATTATCATTGGAAGAATTTGTTATTTTAATTTTAAAAACTCTTATTTAATGTCTGCTAACTATTTAATACAGAATACTCAGACCCAACTGAATAGGATACATATGGCCAGAGATCAAAATCTTTTATGCCACCAATAATTGACATTTTAACTACTATTTTTTTAAAAAGCAGCAGCCTTTCAAATAGAAAAGATAACTAAAATTATTTTTTAAATGTAGTCTTTCTTGTGTTAAATAGTTATGCCAAAAATACCATGTATAAACACATATTAAATAATATTTTTATTAACATAAGAGAAAAAGTATAGGCTTATACCTTCATAACTACAGTAATAGAAAACATTGAGTGCCTCCACTGCAGCTGGCCCCCTCTGTTTATAGCCAAAAATCAGATCTATCCATTCATGAAGATGAGCAGAAACATATTCAGACTCCTAGAAAAAAAAACAAATTTAGCAATTCATATAGAGATACCTTCCAACTACAACGTAATGATAGGTCCTTTAAAAAAATAAGAGCATTGTAAGCATTTCCACACACAAATCTTATCACTGTAAATAAAATTATCTCAAAATCATGTTAAACATTGATCCAATTTGACTATATTCTATCTAGTAAAATGTAGACATATTTATTAATATTTACTACATATACATCTCCTAACTAATGGGTGAAGAAAATAACAAATATTCTTATAGTCCAAATAAGAACAACAAAAAAATTAATGATAGCTGTGGAATACATCTTTGTTGTGAAAATTCCACTGAAATAGTCCAGAAATTCAATTCAAGGAAACAAGGAAACTGCACTGGGGTGGACTGAAGATAGCTGAAAAATCACTCCCTCCACACACCCCCACACGGCCAACTAAGAGGTGAACTTGGTGGCAGGCAGAAGCTTAAAGAACCCGGAGCCTGTTAGTGAGGAGTTGAAAGACCGTAAGAAAATTGTTATTGGAGACAGGAGAAAAGGGAACTCATGTTTTCGTTACATGAAAGATAGAAAGGGTACCTAATGAACTCTTGGATCTGGGGACAGAGATTTCCAGGCAGAATGTTTTTAAATGCTAATTGGCTTCTTTTAGCTGCCTGTGATTATGTGTGGGAGGAGCAAGGGTGAGTTTTAAAAATGAACTGTTTGGGTTTTAAGCATAATTTTAAAAGTATATAGAGGAGCTGGGTCTTGCTGGGCACAAAAATTATTTCTCATTTCCAGGATCACTAGAAAGCAAAGACTCTCAAAGTGAGAAATGGTCTAAGTTAATGCTTAAATCAGAATGTTTCCAGTAAAATATGGCCTTGGGCAAAAGTTTAGATCAGGAGTGTGGCTAAAAAACAATCTGCTGAGATCTCAAAGATTTTAGGTTGTGTCTCACAGACCCACCTAACTAGACAATAGAGCATCTTAACCTTAAGAACATTTTCCCATTGTAGCCTCCCACTCAGCCCAAAGGAGATAATGAACTATCTCGTAAAGTCATGTGGAATGGTTTTTGCCCAACAGAGTTGATGCATAAGAAACCCATAACATTTTAAAAGAAACTGCATTAATTCAAGCTGAAAAAGTTAAAAACTGTTCAAAAAATAAAAGACTTTGGCTTCCAGCTTATCATGGTGAGGAAAGAGGCTTGCAAAGATACTCTTGTAAACAAAGTTTTTTTGTTTCAGTTTTTATGGAAAAGAATGACTCAGAGTGAAAAGCCAAGAGCCTAAGGGTAGAACAAAAAGATGCATGGAGAACCAATATCAGGGAATAGCATTGGGCCCTAGTAAAGTAACTGAGAGCATGTCCCTGCTGGAATTCTGAATTGTTATAAACAAGAGGCTAGGTGCCTCTGTTTTCTCGCTTCCTTTTGAATGTTAGTGTCTATTATAGTTTTCCTGTCCTTGTTACACCACTGTTACGTGGGGGGCAGATAACTTGTCTCCTTACTTCAGTCTTCAGATACAAGAGGAGACACTGGAGTAGTTTCATCCACACATGGATTTGATTTAGATGACTAGTAAGATTCTGGACTTCAGGCCTCATGCCTTTATGCAAGGATCAGCAAACTACTGTTTGTGGGCCAAACCTTACTAGCAGCCAGATTTGTAGATTAGCAGAACACAGCCATACCCCCATTTTCTTTTGCACTACAATGGCAGAATTTCAACACAGACTAAGTTTACAGCCAATGAAAATATTTACTAGCTGGTCTTTTACGGAAAAAGTCTGTAGAACCCTGCCTTAAGGAGCTGAGACTTTGGGAAGGTCTTGAGAGGAAGTATGTACATTTTGCATGTAGAAGGAATGTAAATACTTTGTGGCCAGAGGGCAGCCTGTGAATGGTGGATTAAAGATAGCTGCAAATTCTTTCTCACTCCAACCATTAAGAGATGGAGTTTACTTTCTTTCCTCTGGAATCTGCACTCATCCTGTTACTATTTAACCATGACAAGAAGGCAGAAGTGATACTGTGACAGTTCACAGCCTTAGGTCTCAAGAAAGTCTAGAAGCTTCCACTTTTGCATTCTTGGGGGGCCTTGAGCTGCCAGGTAAGAAGTCTGGCTAATCAGTTAGAGAGACCACATGAAGAGGAGATATCCTGAGACTACAGGGAGAGGGAGAAAAGTCAGCATCCCAGTGTCTCAAGGCAGCCTCCAGATGACTCCAACCTTAGCTGCCATATGACTGCAAGGGGATGAGAACCTTAAGTAAGACCAGAAGAACTGCCGAGTTGAGGCAAGTCAACTCACATAAGCGTGAGAAATAATAAAATGGCTATAGTTTTAAGCCACTAAATTTTGGGATAGTTTGTTACACGGCAATACATAACTGAAACACAAACTTCTAACCTCTTATTAATGAGGAGTATGTCTTCCTAAAATTCTGGACCCCTACTTACTGTCATAGATAACACAGAAGGAAGCATCTGAGAAGTTCCTGCCTAGTTAAAAAGTAACAGATTATTTTTCAGAGTTGTTTTATTTTTTCCCAATTCCTTACTCATGCATGGGGTTATTGCTTACAAATGTTAAAATGTAATCCTGAATTTTGTAAACTTGACTAACTATGTACTAATGACAAGGAATGTTTCCAAGTACTGGCCTATTTAGTTTCAGAATCTGTAACATTTCAGTTTAGATAGAAAGCTAAGTGGGCTCTTGTGGGGGAAAAAAGCATTATCTGCAAGATAATAACACAATAGCAACATTAAACTAACTCTCACTAGTCCTTCAATTCCAAAATGGAAATTTAGCTAAAAAACTAGTAAAATTTTTAAGTGGCATTTAGGATTTATTTAGCTGTCTTATTAAAAACTTACTGGAATCCTTCAGAGGAAAAAAAAATGTACTTATTCTTGTTAGATTTGAAACAAATGTGGGAACTGTGAAAATCAAACTATGACCAAAATAGGTTCACATACAATAGGTAGATATCTCATAGAAGTGAAAAAAAAATTTTTTGCATACATCCATAGGACTGTACTACTATAGTCTCACTATATCAGAAGATCCATAACCTCAAAATAAATTACTATATTATACTTTCTAAAACAGCACATATAATAGATTACAAATTAATCCAGGAAAATAATAGATATACTTTATTCCATCATCCTCTGGAAAACACAGAGATCTTTATCTTATTGATTGTCTAATAACTAAACACAAAAATCTTACCAGAGCTTTCCTATGTTTATAGATGAAATCTTCAGCTGACTTAGCCCATTTGGGGAGAATAACATCATTTACTAGTTCTCTGGAAACTTGTAGACGACCCAAGTTAAATTCTAAGACATGTAAAAGATAAACGTATCAAATCATTTTAGATTTAAATAAATCAAGTAAAACAAATAAAAGGGTACATTACTTAGCAAAACTGAATGCTTTTCTTCTTTTATTAAGAGTAAAAGGTGAGAATCAAGTTCCTTTCTCTTTTTTTTAAATTTTTATTTTATATTGGAATATAGTTGATCAACAATGCCCTGTTAGCTTCACATGCACAGCAAAGCAACTCAGCCATACTATTCTTTTTCAAATTCTTTTCCCATTAAGGTTATTAGAGTATTGAGCAGAGTTCCCTGTGCTATACAGCAGGTCCTTGTTGGCTATGTATTTTAAATATAGCCCTGTGTACATGTCAAATCCAAACTCCCAATCTATCCCTCCCCCCCATCAAGTTCCCTTCTTGATATAAATTTATTGAACAGGTAAAAATAATTCTTATTTATTGGAATGCATTTTATCAGTTGATTAAAAAGGTAAATGAAAATAAGATAGTTTAAAATTAGTTATTAGAAGATAAATCAGATAATAGTTTATTTTTTGCTGAAAAAAGTGGAGGAAATTATAGTTATGACCAAAACCCTTAACCTGAACAAAAATGCAACAGTAAGCATTCTTCTTACATTAAAAATAATTAACATAGTCCTTCTAATGGTTAATTTACAAAATAGAGCTCCTTAGAGCTTTTTGGTGTAACTTAAAACTTAAAATGACTTGTGTTATGGAAAAACAATATATTTATATACCACTATTTTAAGTAGATACTGACATAATAAAGATTTGCTCATTCTAGTTAGAACACAGTACTTTTGACAAAACTGTCCCAAAGATGAGATTTTCTTATTCATACAGTGTGGAAAGGGAAAAGTGTTAACACAAAAGACCTTCATTAAAGATGCTGCCTAAAAATATTAGTGTGTCCTTAAAGCTGAAGACAGGTTCAAGTGTCACAGAATAATAGGATGCACAGGGTGTGTGGCCTTAACCCAACTATTGTACAGCAGATATTGTTGGGCACCTAATAGCCATTCCTCCTTATCTGGTAGAAGAACCTTGCTTTAATTCAAGTGTCCATCCTGTCTTATATTTCATGCTTATTGTAGGTGACTGGCATAGGGTTTGGTACATGACCCAGCTCTGGACAGTGAAGGGAGATTATGAGAAAGGGTTTCTCAAATTTAAGAAAGGACAGGGCTTCCCTGGTGGCACAGTGGTTGAGAGTCCGCCTGCTGATGCAGGAGACACGGATTCGTGTCCAGGTCGGGGTGATCCCACATGCTGCACAGCCGCTGGGCTCGTGAGTCAAGGCTGCTGAGCCTGCACGTCCGGAGCCTGCGCTCCGCAACGGCAGAGGCCACAACAGTGAGAGGCCCGTGTACCGCAAAGAAAAAAAAAAAAAGAAAGGACACATATCTTGGGTCACAAATATAGCCTTGGTAAATTTAAGAAAACTGAAATCGTATCAAGTATCTTGTCTCACCACAACGCTATGAGACTAGATATCAATTACAGGAAAAGATCTGTAAAATATACAAACACATGGAGGCTAAATAAAACACTACTTAATAACGAAATGATCACTGAAGAAATCAAAGAGGAAATCAAAACCTACCTAGAAACAAAAGACAACAGAGACACGACGACCCAAAACCTATGGGATGCAGCAAAGCAGTTCTAAGAGGGAAGTTTATAGCTATACAAGCCTACCTTAAGAAACAGGAAACATCTCAAATAAACAACCTAACCTTGCACCTAAAGCAATTAGAGAAAGAAGAACAAAAAAACCCCAAAGTCAGCAGAAGGAAACAAATCATAAAGATCAGATCAGAAATAAATGAAAAAGAAATGAAGGAAACGATAGCAAAGATCAATAAAACTAAAAGCTGGTTCTTTGAGAAGATAAACAAAATTGATAAACCATTAGACAGACTCATCAAGAAAAAAAAGGGAGAAGACTCAAATCAATAGAATTACAAATGAAAAAGGAGAAGTAACAACTGACACTGCAGAAATACAAAGGATCATGAGATATTACTACAAGCAACTCTATGCCAATAAAATGGACAACCTGGAATAAATGGACAAAATCTTAGAAATGCACAACCTGCTGACACAGAACCAGGAAGAAACAGAATATATGAACAGACCAATCACAAGCACTGAAATTGAAACTGTGATTAAAAATCTTCCAACAGGGGCTTCCCTGCTGGTGCAGTGGCTGAGAGTCCGCCTGCTGATGCAGGGGACAGGGGTTCATGCCCCGGTCTGCGAAGATCCCACATGCCATGGAGCGGCTAGGCCCATGAGCCATGGCCGCTGAGCCTGCGCATCCAGAGCCTGTGCTCCACAACGGGAGAGACCACAACAGTGAGAGGCCTGTGTACCGCAAAAAAAAAAAAAAAAAAAAAACTTCCAACAAAAAAAAGCCCAGGACCAGATGGCTTCACAGGTGAATTCTATCAAACATTTACAGAAGAGCTAACACCTATCCTTCTCAAACTCTTCCAAAATATAGCAGAGGGAGGAACACTCCCAAACTCATTCTACGAGGCCACCATCACCCTGATACCAAAACCAAAGATGTTACAAAGAAAGAAAACTACAGGCGAATATCACTGATGAACATAGATGCAAAAATCCTCAACAAAATACTAGCAAATAGAATCCAACAGCACATTAAAAGGATCATACACCATGATCAAGTGGGGTTTATTCCAGGAATGCAAGGATTCTTCAATATACGCAAATCAATCAACGTGACGTACCATATTAACAAACTGAAGGAGAAAAATCATATGATCATCTCAATAGATGCAGAGAAAGCTTTTGACAAAATTCAACACGCATTTCTGATAAAAACCCTCCAGAAAGTAGGCATAGAGGGAACTTTCCTCAACATAATAAAGGCAATATATGACAAACCCACAGCCAACATCATCCTCAATGGTGAAAAACTGAAACCATTCCCACTAAGATCAGGCACAAGACAAGGTTGCCCACTCTCACCACTCTTATTCAACATAGTTTTGGAAGTTTTAGGCACAGCAATCAGAGAAGAAAAGGAAATAAAAGGAATCCAAATCGGAAAAGAAGAAGTAAAGCTGTCACTGCTTGCAGATGACATGATACTATACATAGAGAATCCTAAAGATGCTACCAGAAAACTACTAGAGCTAATCAATAAATTTGGTAAAGCAGCAGGATGCAAAATTAATGCACAGCAATCTCTGGCATTCTTACACACTAGTGATGAAAAATCTGAAAGCGAAATTAAGAAAACACTCCCATTTACCATTGCAACAAAAAGAATAAAATATCTAGGAATACACCTACCTAAGGAGACAAAAGACCTATATGTAAAAAATTATAAGACACTGATGAAAGAAATTAAAGATGATACAAATAGATGGAGATATATGTTCTTGGATTGGAAGCATCAACATTGTGAAAATGACTCTACTACCCAAAGCAATCTACAGATTCAATGCAATCCCTATCAAACTACCACTGGCATTTTTCACAGAACTAGAACAAAAAATTTCACAACTTGTATGGAAACACAAAAGACCCCGAATAGCCAAAGCAATCTTGAGAACGAAAAATGGAGCTGCAGGATTCAGGGTCCCTGACTTCAGACTATACTACAAAGCTACAGTAATCAATACAGGATGGTACTGGCACAAAAACAGAAATACAGATCAATGGAACAGGATAGAGAGCCCAGAGATAAACCCACGCACATATGGTCAGCTTATCTTTGATAAAAGAGGCAAGAATATACAGTGGAGAAAAGACAGCCTCTTCAATAAGTGGTGCTGGGAAAACTGGACAGCTACATGTAAAAGTATGAAATTAGAACACTCCCTAACACCATACACAAAAATAAACTCAAAATGGATTAAAGACCTAAATGTAAGGCCAGACACCATCAAACTCTTAGAGGAAAACATAGGCAGAACACTCTATGACATAAATCACAGCAAGATCCTTTTTGACCCACCTCTTAGAGAAATGGAAATAAAAACAAAAATAAACAAATTGGACCTAATGAAACTTCATAGTTTTTGCACAGCAAAGGAAACCATAAACAAGACAAAAGACACCCTCAGAATGGGAGAAAATATTTGCAAATGAAGCAACTGACACAGGATTCATCACCAAAATTTACAAGCAGCTCATGCAGCTCAATAACAAAAAAACAAACAACCCAATCCAAAACTGGGCAGAAGACCTAAATAGACATTTCTCCAAAGAAGATATACAGATTGCCAACAAACACATGAAAGAATGCTCAACATCATTAATCATTAGAGAAATGGAAATCAAAACTACATGAGATATCATGTCACACCAGTCAGAATGGCCATCATCAAAAAATCTAGAAACAATAAATGCTGGAGAGGATGTGGAGAAAAGGGAACACTCTTGCACTGTTGGTGGGAATGTAAATTGATACAGCCACTATGGAGAACAGTATGGAGGTTCCTTAAAAAACTAAAAATAGAACTACCATAGGACCCAGCAATCCCACTACTAGGCATATACCCTGAGAAAACCATAATTCAAAAAGGGTATGTACCAAAATGTTCATTGCAGCTCTATTTACAATAATAGCCAGGACATGGAAGCAACCTAAGTGTCCATCAACAGATGAATGGATAAAGAAGATGTGGCACATATATACAATGGATTATTACTCAGCCATAAAAAGAAACGAAATTGAGTTATTTGTAGTGAGGTGGATGGACCTAGAGTTTGTCATACAGAATGAAGTAAGTCAGAAAGAGAAAAACAAATACCGTATGCTAACACATATATATGGAATCTAAGAAGAAAAAAAAAAAGGTCATGAAGAACCTATGGGTAAGACGGGAATAAAGACACAGACCTACTAGAGCATGGACTTGAGGATATGGGGAGGGAGAAGGGTAAGCTGTGACAAAGTGAGAGAGTGGCATGGACATATATACACTACCAAATGTATAACAGATAGCTAGTGGGAAGTAGGCGCATAGCACACGGAGATCAGCTAGGTGGTTTGTGACCACCTAGAGGGGTGGGATGGGGAGGGTTGGAGGGAGGGAGATGCAAGAGGGAAGAGATATGGGAACATATGTATATGTATAACTGATTCACTTTGTTATAAAGCAGAAACTAACACACCATTGTAAAGCAATTATACTCCAATAAAGATGTTAAAAAAAAAAAAGGACACAAAGAATTAAAAGTCCCACTTCTTTCTAAGACACTGTTGTATCTGCCTATGATGCCTGGAATTGCTTTAGTTATTTGTAATCATGACAGTAACTAGCCAAGAACAAAGCCAAAACACCCAGACCAGCAGAGTAAAAATACATAAAGAACTTGGCTTTGATGATGTTGTTAAGTTACCATATCTCAGGACTTTTATTATGGAAAGTACTTAAATTT
Organism: Pseudorca crassidens; assembly: GCF_039906515.1. Classification (NCBI taxonomy): domain Eukaryota; kingdom Metazoa; phylum Chordata; class Mammalia; order Artiodactyla; family Delphinidae; genus Pseudorca; species Pseudorca crassidens. Next base: position 32,582,101 of record NC_090301.1, read on the forward strand.
TCTTGCTTGCACAATTTTGAGTTGGTTTTATTCATATTTGTTGTCATTCTAACACACTTTGCTTTGTCCTACCCACCTCATTTCAAATAAAGAGGCAATGTATAATTAGAAATGGAGGCCACCAGGACAGTAGTACAAGACAGCAACTAGCTGTGGTGAATGTGAGTAATTGTCAAGCTAGGCAAACCTTAAATTCTGTATCCAAATTTAATCTGCTTATTCCTACTATCCCAGATACCCTGCTTTAGAAGACTCGAATCCTCTGGCTGACTTAGAGTCTAGGATCACACATAGTCAACAGTTGCATCTGATTTTCTGAAGGTGACCACTTCTAACTGCCTTACTCTGAGAATTAGATGCCTTGCCTCCAACAACCTGCCCCAGAGTGAACAATTGAAGGTCATGAAGTCCTGGATATGCTTTCACCAGCAGAACAAACAATTCTACTGAGAAAGCAAAGGGTCAAACATTAACATTACGTGCTGAGGGAGGAAAAAGAAGTTGTAACAGCCCTTTGACACTGGAATTTCCCTAAAGAACACCAGTAGTAAGAACCTTGCCAATTTCCTTATTTGTACTTAAAATAAATCTAAACTACCTCATAGAAAAAGTATTTGGACATTTTTAAAGACCATATTTCACTCTATGATTCTTTTCTTCAAAAACATAATATGGTTTTTCAAATATTGTGGTAACTTATACCCAGTCATTTTTTTCAACTTGCCTCCTGTCTTCTGCTGTAAAAGGAGTCAGCAAATTTTTACAAGGTGTCAAAGAATAAATAGTTTTGGCTTTGTGAGCCCTATGGTCTCTGTTGCAGTTACTCAAATCTGCCATTATACTGTGAAAGCAGCCACAGTTTATGTAAATGAATTGGCTAGTTGTATTCCAATAAAACTTTATTTATAAACATATGGGTCTGCCCACAGATTTGGCCCATGAACCTATAGTCTGCTGACCCCTGGTATAAATCTTCATCTTACCTAACACAAACACTTTTAATCCATGGAGCTTTATGGCTGAAATAGCATATAGCCATTTTTTGCTTCTCTAGTAAACCCTGTACTCTGATAAATTCTCTTACCAATTCAAATTTGACTCATTTATCTTATTCACTGTAGCACTTCTATCCGTAGAGGATAAGACTAGTACCTGAACATCATTTAAGCCTTGTCACTGAATAATACACAGACAGAATGAACCTTAAATAATCTAGAGGTCATCACAAAAATGTCCTAAAAGATATTTTTCAGGATTCTCCATTGGGACCTGTTCAGTCCAATTTTTAATCTATTTCTTACGATTTTGATTTTCCAAAAATTCTGGGAAATAGAAGAATTCAGGAATAAGTTCCTTCACATCATATGGATTGTCCATGAGAGCCTGCCAGGTAGCAGGGATGGAATGGAATTGTCGATCTGCACAGTCAAACCTGCATGTGGAGATTGAAAGAGAACAGTGAATACTGAATGAGAGCAACAACAGGCTAAAACAAACCTTTAATCTTCCTTCAGGTTTCCTCATGATTAGTTTCTCTTTATTTAACCTTTCTCTTTAACGTCTAAAAACACAAGTTGCTCTCCTTATGACAATCTTTCTTATTTTGTTGCCAGGAACTGAATACTATAATTTTAATCACTAGTATCATCTTAGTTAAAATAGATGAAAATGGCATAATTTTTAATCAGTAAAATTTATTACAGAAATTGAATAAATATTATTTGGATATTTTAAAATTACAGAGTTTAAATATCACTCTAAGTATTATAGTATTGACATACATAGTTAACAGATCTATGGAAATGCTGCTGATTTAATCCTTGATACATAAGTATCTTTACAAACTCTTTTGCTAAAAACCAGAGGGTGTTAGGGAAATAGTTCTGTAGCTAAAGCTTTTATACTTTACTTGCATATACTACTATCTTATTTTAACTTTATTTTCAAGTTCCATCCTGGGCCTATGGTAGTTGAAAGAAGCTCACGTGGTCATGCTGCAATTTTATTGTTTTGGCTAATCACAAACAGCATAAATCCCTTCTGTTTCATCTCCTTTGATAGTGTTTTCCTGGATTTATTCCATAAATGATGACTTCTAAGTGACAGTTAATGACTAATATGACTCTTTATGCCTAGGAACCTTGTTTTGAAGCAGAGCTGAACTTAGCAGAACTCTAAATTTAATTATAGTCAATGATTGTGTCATCAATAAAGTCTAATAATGGTATATTCAAATTGAAGGAGACGTACAGTTTTAATGGAAGAATCTTTTTGTTTGGGTGGGGGAGAACAGCTTTACTGATACATAATTAACATACATATAATTTGCTCTGAGTGAACAATTCAACGGCCTTCAGTATATGCAGAGCTGTGTAGCCATCACCACAACCAATTTTAGAACATTTTCATCACTCCAAAATGAAACCCTGCATCTAATAGCAGTCACTCTCCATTCACTCTCCCTCCACCCCTGAGCAACTACTGATCTATTTTGTCTCTATGGATTTGTCTATTTTAGACATTTTATGTAAATCATACAATATATGGCATTTTGTGTCTGGCTTATTTTATTCAGTGTACTGCTTTTCAAGGTTCATCTATGTTGTAGCATATATCAATCTTTCATTCCCTTTATTAACTCATGCCAGATAATATTTTATTGCATGGGTATACCACATTTTATTTATTCCTTTACCAGTTGATGGGTATTTTTGTTGTTTCCATATTTTGGCTATTATAAATAATGCTGCTAAGTACATTTGTGTACAAGTGTTTGCATGAACATATGTATTCAGTTATCTTGGGTATATACGTAGGAGTAGAATTGCTGGGTAATATGTAATTCTATCTTTAACCTTTTGAAGTACTGCCAGACTGTTTTCCACAGAGTCTGCATCATTTTACATTCCCACTGCCAGTACATAATTATTCCAATTTCTCAACATACTCATCAACAGTAGGTATTATCTGTCTTTTTTATTATAGCCATCCTCATGTGGGTAAAGAGGTATCTCAATTTGGTTTTGATTTGAATTTCCCTGATGACTAACGATGTTAATCATGTGTTTATTGGGAATTTGTAATCTTCTTTGGAGAAATGTCCATTTAGACCCTTTGTCCAGTTTTTAACTGGGTCATTTGTCTTTTTATTATTGCACTGCAAGAATTATTTATATATTCTAGATACAAATCCCTTAACAGATCTATAATTTGCAAATATTTTCTCCTACTGAATTGGTTGTCTTTTTTACTTTCTTGATGATGTCCTTTGAAGCACAAACAGAATCTATTTTTGAAGCTTTTTAAAAAATCATTTATTCATAAAATCACTAAAAGTTGAAAAGACCCAGTTACACTTTCCTGGAAGGAAAATTACCTGCATTCATGACAAATGTAACATTTGGAGATGTGTAGTGATCAAAGCCTCTCCTTGATAGCCAAGGCTTGGTGTACTAAAGACAGGAATAAGGAACCCAGGCTAATTTTGAGAGATAAAATTTACATGGAAAGAGTAGAACAGGCAATGTTTACATAGTTTTTGATTGGGTAGAAAAAGCAAAATGATAATGGTAAAGAATAAGGCAACATGAAGACAAAATGGGAGTCAGTAGAGAGCTTCCTGGAGGATACATTGGGGAATGGAGGATTCTGGGAAAAGTTTCTTTCTTTAGGATCATTAAGAAAATGTGAAAGTTAGGTAAGTTATAACACTGACAGGTGATACGATAATACAATGGCATCACAGATCTGTTTGAGCTGCTACTAATAATGTAAGGGCCCTTATTTCTCCCTATTTTTATTCCTATTGATTAATAAATATTTTTAGGAGGACTACATAGGCATTGGTTAGGTTTGAATCTCTGGGATACATCTTGGATCAAGGTCTAAATCAGTTCTAACTCTAAATCTCTGGTAGATTCCTAAACCCAGTTGAAAATCACAAAAGTACACTGGATAGCAGTAAAAAGGAATTCACCTTACAAGTCATTTGTGTAAGTCAGTGTGAGTGACCTGTTCTCAAACAAGTTTGGCTGCTTTTATCTAGGGAGCTAGTATATGAATTGAAATCTAACAGAGGAGAAAAAAAAGATAAGGCCCTGTTATAACAGTACATGACATGAAGGCAAAGAGTTTTCAACACTATCATACAGTCTTAAGAAAATAGCTTATTTACCCAAAACATACCTTCCACTCTGAAGCTGGATGTGGAGGGTGGTGAATGGTTCTGTACGAATAAGATAGTGCATAACCCCAGCAGAATTTGAATAGTGAGTACCATAATGAAATTTATCAATAGTTCCCATAGGATCCTCAAAATTTTCATATCTAAAAAAAGAAACTAAAGTTTTATAACCACAATAGTAAAATTAACTTAGAAAGACATATGTTTGTATTGTATTGCTGAAAACACAGTTTTTGAGAAAGTATGTATTTGTGGCCTTCCCTGGTGGTGCAGTGGTTGAGACTCCGCCTGCCGATGCAGGGGACATGGGTTCGTGCCCCGGTCTGGGAAGATCGCACATGCCACAGAGCGGCTAGGCCCGTGAGCCATGGTCGCTGAGCCTGCGCGTCTGGAGCCTGTGCTCCGCAACAGGAGAGGCCACAATAGTGAGAGGCCCGCGTACCGCAAAAAAAAAAAAAAAAAAAGAAACTATGTATTTGTATCATCATGTCATGTTAATAAATGAAAAAAAATTTATTACTTTTTTCTGAGCAATAAAATAGCACTAATATTGGATTTTTGAACACTTGTATTATGCAATAATATTCACGATAGATAAATTAGAAACCAGAGAGAAACTACCAAAAATGAAGAAATTTAAAATCAGTTACAATTGCACTTCCCAGAGATAATTAACATTAACATTTTGATGAATATGTGTCAATCCTGAATTATGAATTAATATATATTTTAATATAAAAATATATTTTAATGTAAAACCACTATACATTATATATTGTTCACAACTTATTTTTTCATCTAACAATTTTCTGTTAATATCTTACAAAATATGTATAACTGATTCACTTTGCTGTACAGCAGCAACTAACACAACATTGTAAATCAACCACACGACAATAAAAAGTTTTAAAAATCTTACGAAACGACTGAATAGTCTTTTTTTTTTTTTTTTTTTTGCAGTTCGCGGGCCTCTCACTGTTGTGGCCCCTCCCGTTGCGGAGCACAGGCTCCAGACGCGCAGGCCCAGAGGCCATGGCTCACGGCCCCAGCCGCTCCGCGGCATGTGGGATCCTTCCGGACCGGGGCATGAACCCGCGTCCCCTGCATCGGCAGGTGGATTCCCAACCACTGCGCCACCAGGGAAGCCCTGAATAGTCTATTTTTAACAGGTACACGGTATTTATAAAAATTAGATCTACGAATATACAACAATTTAACTATTATAGATACTTAGGTTGTTTCTATTTTTCTGCTTATTGTAAGCATGTGATAATTAGACATCCTTTTGTGGCCAAGATAATGGAAAAAAATATAGAAGGTCAGTCAAGAATTGTAAAAATGAATGTCTAATGATCTAAAGGTAAAAGAAGGAGATGTGTATAGCACGGGGAACTCTACTCAATATTCTGTGATAACCTATATGAGTAAAGAATCTGAAAAATAATGAATATATGTATATGTATAACTGAATCACTTTGCTGTATACCTGAAACTAATACAACATTGTAAATCAACTATACTCTAATAAAATTTTTTTTAAAAAGGAAAAAAAAAAGGAGATGGTGGAATAGAAGGTCTAAATCAGATTATCAGCAAAGGATATATATAATAATTCTGCAAGAACTATCACTGATCCTGTTAATTGTTTTGAATGGTGACATCTGAGTTCGTGGATATAGTATCTAAATAAGAATGAACAGTTTTTTGGAAGCAATAAACATTGAAAATTTTAAGCCAAAATACTAATCAGTTCATCAAGCTAAGGTAAATTTCCTTTTACATAGAAATCATGAATATTCAGGAGAATAAAGAAAGTTTTCGGGTCAAAGTCATTTGTACCTATGCAAAAAAATAAACTATTGAAATTTAAATTAAATTGTATCTTTGATTATCTATAAAATAAGTTAATTTATATGATCAGTATTTCCTGTGGAACAATGTTAACAGTGTGACTAATGGCAGTAGAGTAATATATACACAGCAAAATTCCATTTAGTACAACAAATATTAAACACTGCAAAAAGTCCTGGGGAAGATCTGCAAACAAAAAGGGGGGGAAAAATAATGTACCATCAACCCTCAAATAAATCTACAACTAAGTTTGTTTGCAGAATTGCTCTTTGTCTTTATTACCAGAAGTCATAACTGACAAGTCATCCACAAGTTCACACGGAGAAAAAGGAAAATTAAAATTAGATTATTTTTTACTGTCAGCAGCTGGCTTTGGATAAAAAAAAAGTACGAGACATTTAAAGGGTGGCTCAAAAATATATAGAACTATAAATATTTCCTTTCCTTATTCAAATATCACTTTCTAAATTTTCACACATTTCACTGTTCTTTATTCACATTATTGGTGAACAACAGGTTAGTATTATTAATTTTATATCCACCAAAATATTATATTAGATGGAATGTTAGATTTGTAGGTTATGAAGTCTAAAATACCTGGGGAGAAAAATTTCAAGAACCTATTACCATTTAGCACATAATTATTACAAGGTGAAAGAAATTCTAAACAATATAAATTTTACTTTGGTAATGAAGGGAAATACACAGACTATAGTTAAGATATTTGAAGGACAACTGATATATTTTCAAGAAAACTTAGTGAAGGAATTACCAGACTCTGATGATCAAAAGTAGTTGTGCATTTAAAAAAAGTAACACTTGGTTGGCCATAGCAGAAATCAATACAAATTCAAACAAGCTATGGGCATCTTTCAAAAGGGATGAAAAGCACTTACTTTTCTCGCATGGCTTTGGCATTTTTATCATTAACTACCCCAATTGGTTTGGATAGATCTCGAAATACAGATGGGTTATTAAGATCCAACTCGTCTGAAGTATAATCTTGTAAAATCCAGGGGAACTAAAAGAGCCACAATTTACAATTTAGACATTCCTTCCTAGAGAGGCTACCATCTCCATATCTAATATAAATGTTTATCTAAGACAAAAAGGGATAGTCTTTATTTCTTCCCTGTTGCAAATGTTTATTCATCTTTAGTTCAATAACCAGAAGCATTATTTTCTGTAATTCCACTGGAATATTTTCAATGAAGTGAAAGAAAAAGAGTTTTTATTTTTAAAATACTCTTCATATTTACATACTTCTTGAAAATAGCACAGTAGAAATATAAAGAAAGGCAAAATCAGTTTTTATGTCTTTTTAAAAATAAAAATTAGATATCATCCACATATATTTTGTGTATTAGAAAACTGAAAGGTAATTCCATATTTACAAGATTTATATAAAACTCACCACAGGATACTGCGCAAGGTCATTATAGGTTCGTCCTGCCATTGTATTTAATTGAATGAGGTAGTCAAAATTTGATATCTCTCTGTTTACCCATTTCTAGACAGCACAATAAAAGAAAAAATCAAAATTAATCTGTAACTCTTAGAAATCAGTAACTATTACTGACAGTACTAAAATAATCATATGTTCCCATTATCTCTATCATCTTTTTGATAAAGGAATGAAGCTTTAAAAAATATTTAATAGGGAGGTAAAATCAATATGCTTTTCCTAAATTCACTTCCTCTTAAAAATTGGTCTCTAGAAAAGGAAAAGAAAACTCCTACACTACAATCTAAAAAGTCTTCTATAAGAATTAAGTCTTTTCTTCAGTTAAAAAATATTTTGTTTGAATATCTTAAAACTTTTTAATTCTAGGACTGCCCAAATTTGAAATTTTTGTCATAAGTTGAAATTTTCATAAGTGTAAATATTAAAAAATCAGTATCTCAATGTACTAAATGATCTACAAATTTTAAATAAACATTATATTAACTATATTCAGAAAACTACTTTTATAGAGCAAAGGTAAATGGGATTTTGCTATAACAGATATAAAAATTTTCTAAAGGAAGACATAAACATTATTTTTTTTAATCACCTTACTGTACTTAGACTACTAATTACTCTACACAGTGTAGGCATGCTCAAGCATTTTGCTGACAGATTAATACACCCCTTTAAGTTTACTGTGTGCCTTAAGCAAAGGACATACTTACGGGAAATAGTGAGAAATTAATCTATGTATACAGATTTTATAGAAAGCCCAATTTTAACTGTACTTGAGTGCCAAACTGAGGAAACAGTACTTTAATGAATAAAGTTTATTCCACAGAAAGCAGGAAATATACTCTATTAAATAAAGCTTATTCCATAAACAACAGGAAACAATTGCTGATGGCTTTTGAACAAGAGCAACATTTAAAGATTAACACATATGTAGGAGGAAGGAGAGAGCCAGGAGACAAGAGAGCCTAATTGGAAGACTACTAAAACCCTAGAGAGCAAAGAACAAGGGCCTTTCTTTGGCTTTGGACAGTGTAAATTCAAGAGATGTTGGGATATATGTGAGGATAAAATACACGAAAGCATTAGCTTTGGCAGATAGAAGGATTGGAGAATTTTTTTTTTTTTTTTGCCTTTTTTCCATGGTGTCTTTTGTATTTTCCCATTTTTTTTCTTGTGAACAGATTATTTTTATTATTAAGAAAAAAAATCCTGTGTACTACTTTTTAAAAAGAACACTATTAAAAAAGAAGAATTTAGGGCTTCCCTGGTGGCACAGTGGTTGAGAGTCCACCTGCCGATGCAGGGGACACGGGTTTGTGCCCCCGTCTGGGAAGATCCCACATGCCGCGGAGTAGCTGGGCCCGTGAGCCATGGCCGGCCGCTGAGCCTGTGCGTCCGGAGCCTGTGCTCCGCAACGGGAGAGGCCACAACAGTGAGAAGGCCGCGTACCGCAAAAAAAAAAAAAAAAAAAAAAAAAAATAGAAAAGAAAAAGAATTTATAAGATATGCCCATGAACTGAATGACATGCGAACTGGAGACAGGGCACTGTATGTGTGAGGGAAACAGAATGATTCAAAGATAATTCATAAGATCAATCTGAATGGAAGAAGAGCAGTTGCAGAATCAAAATAAAATAATTGAAAGAAGGAAGTTTTACTTCTAAGCAAAAGTCTGAGATATAAAATGAACAGCAAATCAGTGACTTAAAATTTCCTACCTGTGTCAATCCTGATGCTTTGAATAACTCCTGTGGTGATCTGGTTCCATAACTATTTGGAGAATGAAGTGACAACAGTCTGCTATATACTTTGTTCCTAACCTATTAAAAAAAAAAAGCACTTTATGGCTTAAAAATTGATCAAGACAAACGAGGATTATGGCTTTATTAACAGATTTATTGAGATATAATTCATGTACCATAAAATTCACCCTTTAAAATATACAATTCAGTGGGCTTTTTTTAATATTCACAGAGTTGTGCAACCATTCACATTATCTAACTCTGGAACATTTCCATCATCCTCAAAAGAAACTACATACTCACTAGCCATCACTCCCCAATTTCCACTCCCTCCCATCCCCTGACAACAATTAAACTACTTTCCATCACTATGGATTTGCCAATCCTGAACATTTCATATAAATAGAGGATTGTGGTTTTAACTTCTCTATTTTACAAGGCTTAATGAAATTATGACATGTATTTTTTTTAGAACTTTATAGTATATAATGGAATAATCTTCAGACATTGAATCAAAAAACGACTTCACTTCTAGTTCAAATTTAGTTCTGTCATTTACTAATCATCTTGGCAAATCAATTAATTTACTGAGTCTCATTTGTATATTAAATATAATAATCTCTACCCTTACAGTTTTGTGAATTACTCAGGTTTATGCAAATGTAAAGAAATAAAATTAATCTTTGAACTTCAGTTTCCTCATCTATAAAAAAAGGAATGGAATTTGCCATATCTAATCTGAATGTTGCTATGAAGTTTAGATACCACATACAAATGTGCTTTTAAAACTATTTACAGATTAGGAACCAAGATGGCAGAGGAGAAGGACATGCTCTCACTCCCTCTTGTGAGAACACCAGAATCACAACTAGCTGCTGGACAGTCATTGACAGGAAGACACTGGAACTCACCAAAAAATATACCCCACATCCAAAGACAAAGGAGAAGCCACAATGAGACAGTAGGAGGGGTGCAATCACAGTAAAATCAAATCCCATAACTGCTGGGTGCGTGACTCACAGACTGGAGAACACTTATACCACAGAAGGCCACCCACTGGAGTGAAGGTTCTGAGCCCCATGTCAGGTTCCCAACTTGGGGGTCCGGCAACGGGAGGAGGAATTCCGAGAGAATCAGACTTTGAAGGATAGTGGGATTTGATGGCAGGACTTCAACAGGACTGGGAGAAAGAGACTCCACTCTTGGAGGGCACACTCAAAGTAGTGTGCGCATCGGGACCCAGGGGAAGGAGCAGTGACCTCAGGGGAGACTTAACCAGACCTACCTGCTAGTGTTGGACGGTCTCCTGCAGAGGCAGGGGGTGGCTGTGGCTCACCATGGGGACAAGGACACTGGCAGCAGAAGTTCTGGGAAGTATTCCTTGGCGTGAGCCCTCCCAGAGTCCGCCATTAGCCCCAGCAAAGAGCCCACTAGGCTCCAGTGTTGGGTTGCCTCAGGCCAAACAACCAACGGGGGGGGTGGGGGGGGAGTTGGGGGGTGGAGAACGCAGCCCCACCCATCAGCAGTCAAGCAGATTAAAGTTTTCCTGAGCTCTGCCCACCAGAGAAACGGTCAGCTCTACCCACCACCGGTCCCTCCCATCAGGGAACTTGCACAAGCCTCTGACATAGCCTCATCCACCAGAGGGCAGACAGCAGAAGAAGAACTACAATCCTGCAGCCTGTGGAACAAAAGCCACATTCACAGAAAGACAGACAAGATGAAAAGGCAGAGGGCTATGTACCAGATGAAGGAACAAGATAAAACCCCAGAAAAACAACTAAATGAAGTGGAGATAGGCAACCTTCCAGAAAAAGAATTCAGAACAATGATAGTAAAGATGATCCAGGACCTTGGAAAAAAAATGGAGGCAAAGATAGAGAAGATGCAAGAAATGTTTAACAAAGACCTAGAAGAATTCAAGAACAAACAGACAGAGATGAACAATATAATAACTGAAATGAAAACTACACTAGAAGGAATTAATAGCAGAATAACCGAGGCAAAAGAACGGATAAGTGATCTGGAAGACAGAATGGTGGAATTCACTGCTGCGGAAAAGAAAAAACAATGAAAAGAAATGAAGACAGCCTAAGAGACCTCTGGGACAACATTAAAAACAACAACATTCTCATTATAGGGGTCCCAGAAGGAAAAGAGAGAGAGAAAGGACCAGAGAAAATATTTAAAGACATTATAGTCAAAAACTTCCCTAACATGGGAAAGGAAATAGCCACCCAAGTCCAGGAAGCACAGAGAGTCCCATACAGGATAAACCCAAGGAGAAACACGCCGAGACACACAGTAATCAAACAAGCAAAAATTAAAGACAAAGAAAAATTACTGAAAGCAGCAAGGGAAAAATGACAACATACAGGGAAACTCCCATAAGGTTAATAGCTGATTTCTCAGCACAAACTCTACAAGCCAGAAGAGAGTGGCATGATATACTTAAAGTGATGAACGGAAAGAACCTACAACCAAGATTACTCTACCTGGCAAGGATCTCATTCAGATTTGATGGAGAAATTAAAACCTTTACAGACAAGCAAAAGCTAAGAGAATTCAGCACCACCAAACCAGCTTTACAACAAATACTAAAGGACCTTCTCCAGGCAGGAAACACAAGAGAAAGAAAAGACCTACAATAACAAACCCAAAACAATTAAGAAAATGGTCATAGGAACATACATATGGATAATTACCTTAAACGTGAATGGATTAAATGCTCCAATGAAAAGACACAGACTGGCTGAATGGATACAAAAACAAGACCCATCTATATGCTGTCTACAAGAGACCCACTTCAGACTTAGGGACACATACAGACTGAAAGTGAGGGGATGGAAAAAGATATTCCATGCAAATGAAAATCAAAAGAAAGCTGGAGTAGCAATACTCATATCAGATAAAATAGACTTTAAAATGAAGAAGATATAACAATTATAAATATATATGCACCCAACACAGGAGCACCTCAATACATAAGGCAACTGCTAACAGCTATAAAACAGGAAATCGACAGTAACACATTAATAGTGGGGGACTTTAACACATCACTAAACCAATGCACAGATCATGCAAAATGAAAATAAATAAGGAAACACAAGCTTTAAATAACACAATAGACCAGACAGATTTAATTGATATTTATAGGACATTCCATCCAGAAACAGCAGATTACACTTTCTTCTCAAGTGTACACAGAACATTCTCCAGGACAGATCACATCTTGGGTCACAAATCAAGCCACAGTAAATTTAAGAAAACTGAAATCATATCAAGCAATTTTTTGGACCACAATGCTATGAGATGAGAAAAGAATCACAGGGAAAAAAACGTAAAAAACACAAAAACATGGAGGCTAAACAATATGTTACTAAATAACGAAGAGATCACTGAAGAAATCAAAGAGGAAATCATACAATACCTAGAGACAAATGGCAATGAAAACACGACGATGCAAAACCTATGGGATGCAGCAAAAGCAGTTCTAAGAGGGAAGTTTATAGCTATAAGCCTACCTCAAGAAACAAAAATCTCAAATAAACAATCTAACCGTACACCTAAAGGAAACAGAGAAAGACGAACAAACAAAACCCAAAGTTAGCAGAAGGAAAGAAGTCATAAAGATCAGAGCAGAAATAAATGAAATAGAAACAAAGAAAACAATAGCAAAGATCAATAAAACTAAAAGCTGATTCTTTGAGAAGATAAACAAAATTGATAAACCATTAGGCAGACTCATCAAGAAAAAGAGGCAGAGGACTCAAATCAATAAAATTAGAAATGAAATAGGAGAAGTTACAACAGACACCGCAGAAATACAAAGCATCCTAAGAGACTACTATAAGCAACTCTACTCCAATAAAATGGACAACCTGGAAGAAATGGACAAATTCTTAGAAAGGTATAACCTTCCAAGACTGAACCAGGAAGAAATAGAAAATATGAACAGACCAATCACAAGTAATGAAACTGAAACTGTGATTAAAAATCTCCCAACAAACAAAAGACCAGGACCAGATGGCTTCACAGGTGAATTCTATCAAACATTTAGAGAAGAGTTAACACCTATCCTTCTCAAACTCATCCAAAAAATTGCGGAGGAAGGAACACTCTCAAACCCATTCTATGAGGCCATCATCACCCTGATACCAAAACCAGACAAAGATACCACAAAAAAAGAAAATTACAGACCAATATCACTGATGAATATACATGCAAAAATCATCAAGAAAATACTAGCAAACTGAATCCAACAACATATTAAAAGGATCAGACACCATGATCAAGTGGGATTTATCCCAGGGATGCAAGGATTCTTCAGTATACATAAATCAATCAATGTGGTAAACCATATTAACAAATTGAGGAATAAAAACCATATGATCATCTCAATAGATGCAGAAAAAGCTTTTGACAAAATTCAACACCCATTTATGATAAAAACTCTCCAGAAATGGGCATAGAGGGAACCTACCTCAACAGAATAAAGGCCATATATGACAAACCCACAGAAAACATCATTCTCAATGGTGAAAAATAGAAAGCATTTCCTCTAAGATCAGGAACAAGACAAGGATGTCCACTCTCACCACTATTATTCAACATAGTTTTGGAAGTCCTAGCCACAGCAATCAGAGAAGAAAAAGAAATAAAAGGAATCCAAATTGGAAAAGAAGAAGTAAAATGTCACTGTTTGCAGGTGACATGATACTATACATAGAGAATCCTAAAGATGCCACCAGAAAACTACTAGAGCTAACCAATGAATCTGGTAAAGTTGCAGGATACAAAATTAATGCACAGAAATCTCTTGCATTCCTATACACTAATGATGAAAAATCTGAAAGAGAAATTAAGGAAACACTCTCATTTACCATTGCAACAAAAAGAATAAAATATCTAGGAATAAACCTACCTAAAGAGACAAAAGACCTGGATGCAGAAAACTATAAGACACTGATGAAAGAAATTAAAGATGATACCAACAGATGGAGAGATATACCATGTTCTTGGATTGGAAGAATCAATATTGTGAAAATGACTATACTACCCAAAGCAATCTACAGATTCAATGCAATCCCTATCAAATTACCAATGGCATTTTTGATGGAACTAGAACAAAAAATCTTAAAATTTGTATGGAGACACAAAAGACCCCGAATAGCCAAAGCAGTCTTGAGGGAAAAAAACGGAGCTGGAGGAATCAGGCTCCCTGACTTCAGACTATACTACAAAATTACAGTAATCAAGAAAATATGGTACTGGCACAAGAACAGAAACATAGATCAATGGAACACGATAGAAAGCCCAGAGATAAACCCACGTACCTATGATCAACTAATCTATGACAAAGGAGGCAAGGATATACAATGGAGAAAAGACAGTCTCTTCAATAAGTGGTGCTGGGAAAACTGGACAGATACATGTAAAAGAATGAAATTAGAACACTCCCTAACATCATACACAAAAATAAATTCAAAATGGATTCAAGACCTAAATGTAAGACCGGACACTATAAAACTCTTCGAGGAAAACATAGGAAGAACACTCTTTGACATAAATCACAGCAAGATCTTTTTTGATCTACCTTCTAGAGTAATGGAAATAAAAACAAAAATAAACAAATGGGACCTAATGAAACTTAAAAGCTTTTGCACAGCAAAGGAAACCATAAACAAGACGAAAAGACAGCCCTCAGAATGGGAGAAAATATTTGCAAATGAATGAATGGACAAAGGATTACTCTCCAAAATATATAAACAGCTTATGCAGCTCAATATGATAAAAACAAACAATGCAATCCAAAAATGGGCAGAAGACCTAAATAGACATTTCTCCAAAGAAGACATACAGATGGCCAAGAGGCACATGAAAAGCTGCTCAACATCACTAATTATTAGAGAAATGCAAATCAAAACTACAATGAGGTATCACCTCAAATCCATTAGGATGGGCATCATCAGAAAATCTACAAACAACAAATGCTGGAGAGGGTGTGGAGAAACGGGAACCCTCTTGCACTGTTGGTGGGAATGTAAATTGATACAGCCACTATGGAGAATAGTATGGAGGTTCCTTAAAACACTAAAAATAGAATTACCATATGACCCAACAATATACTGGGCATATACCCAGAGAAAACCATAATTCAAAAAGACCCATGCACCCCAATGTTCATTGTAGCACTATTTACAATAGCCAGGTCATGGAAGCAACCTAAATGCCCATCGACAGATGAATGAATAAAGAAGATGTGGTACATATATACAATGGAATATTACTCGGCCATAAAAAGGAACGAAAGTGTGTCATTTGTAGAGATGTGGATGGATCTAGAGACTGTCATACAGAGTGAAGTAAGTCAGAAAAACAAATATCATATATTAATGCATATATGTGGAACCTAGAAAAATGGTACAGATGAACCGGTTTGCAGGGCAGAAATTGAGACACAGATAGAGAACAAACGTATAGACACCAAGGGGGGAAAGCCGCGGGGGGGGTGGGGATGGTGGTGTGATGAATTGGGCGATTGGGATTGACATGTATACACTGATGTGTATAAAATTGATGACTAATAAGGATGTGCTGTACAAAGAAGTAAATAAAATAAAATTACAAAATTAAAAAAAAAAATAAGAGACCAGAGAGCTAGCTCTTTCTCTCTCTCTCATCCTCTCTCTCCTTCTCCCTCTCTGCCCACCATGTAAGGATACAGCATCTGTTAACCAGGAAGAAGGTGTTCACCAAGAACCTGACTGCACTGGAATCCTGCTCTTGAACTTCCAGCTTTCAGTCCAGAACTAAGAGAAATAAGTATTTGTTGTTTTTAAGCCATCCAGTCTATGGTAATTTTGTCATAGCAATCTGGATGAACTGTGTCAGTGCAGTTGACCTCATTTTCCAATTCGATGATCTGTTTGGGGCTTCATTCTATTGATACATGTCATTAGACCTTACAGATCAACCCCTAAAACTCTCCCGTACGTATCATCCAGGACACTACTCTCCAGGTCTTACATCACTCTCTGATCATCCTTCTCAGTCTCTCACCAACTCCTTTTCCTTTACCTGCTCCTTAAACTGACGATGGGGTCCACTATCATCTACTTTTCTTGTTCTGTTCTGCTCATGAGGTGATATTATTTTCTGTCATAATTTCATCTGTTATCCATATGCTGATTCCAGATCTATATTTACCACCCTAACGTCTACCTTACACTTATATTTCCAACTGGAGATATTTGTCATTTCTCCTTGGATACCCTTCTAGCATCTTATATCTATCAATAAGAATCGAACTTATTATGCCCCGAATCCACCAAAAGAATGAATTAAATAAATGGAACAAAATAAAGACATACCACTAGGCCTAAAAACAAACAAACAAACAAACAAAAAACTATTTACAAAAGCATAGTATTCAATAGGAGTGTGCTTGGTTTACTTACATAAAATAGCTTTCTAAAAAACACATACATTGTATTTTCCTATGGGGGAAAATTTATTTTTAATAGTAAAAAATTATCTTTTTGTAAAAATAGAAAAATGCTCTTTAAATGTCTGAATCAAATCATCTACAAATAAACCTGGAACTCACAAATGAACAGAAACATAGTTATTGACTATGCTAATCCAGGTCATCTGAGAAGCAAATGCTAAGACAGAATTGAACATGCAGGATTTTATTAGGAGAGATGACAGTGAGAGAAAATGGAGAGCAAGCTAGGCAAGGTGGAGAGAGCTATCAGACTCTGATACAATTCTGACCTCAAGTATATGACAGAGGGAAGGAAGGCTGGGGGCAAGTAACGGGTCAAAGGTTACAGAGCTAGTGGTGGAATGATCTTCGATCCACGTAACCTGGCTTCAGTGGCAATCTCTTAACCACTTACACTACGTAAGAATTTACTCTATTCCTAGAAAAACATGTTCCATTATTCTTCCTGATTACACAGGCTCCACTATTGTTGAACTGAACCCAACCTAATTTCATAAATCCAGTTATATCATATATACTGCATATTATTTCAGAACTGGATACTGTGAGACACCTATTAGCTGACACTCAATATTCTATTGACTTCTTTATCTACCTATATATAAAAACTGAAAACAAATATCCTCCAAACACTTGCACATAAATTCCAACAAAAATGCATATACTGGTTAGTCCCAAAGGTATGTATTTTTTTTTCTCTAATATATATTTTGACTCGATGAAAGAGTAGAGTTGTGAAGTTTCATTACAGCTCACTAGTTGGAAAATAATTTCAAGCTAACAGTCTGGGGCTTCCAGAAAGTTAGCATCTTACATACCTCTTTTTTGAAATTGAGAAAGTAGTTGGATTGGTCAACATGAAAAATCTCAAGGGCTGACCTCCTTAAGTTGTACCGTCGTAGGTGAATCTCTCGAACTTGAGAGTGAGGCCACTTGAAATCAAAGCCTACTCCTGAAAACAGAAACAATCTTGTGACTGGGGTACCACAAAACGTTACTCATGCTATGCAGAAAATATCTCCTAGTTCCTGACAAAAGTAGCACTATGGAAAAGGAATTCAGTTTCTGTATGATGAAAACCATTTGTTAAATTTATTGGATGCTTAATTTGTTTAAGACTATTTTAAAATTCTATAGCTTTTCTACTTCCTTTCCATTGGAATAGAGAATAACTCTGAATATTATATCTTAGAAACAGTTTTCCTTTTCTCTTTATGTTGGCAGCTTAGATTTAAATATCTTTTTATTTTCAGATAAAGGATTAGGTGAAAAGCCTCTAGGAACAAGTGTACATATAAATAAAAGTAAAATTGTATTTTATAACTTCAGTTTATAGCAATCCCCTCTAGCCAAACCTTTTCAAAAACATTAATAAAAAGGAAGCATTCCCTTCAGTACATTGTTGATAATAAATTTAATTCCATACTGACTCTCCATGTCTCCTTTTACATGGTAGACTACAATTCTACAGTCCCACCTTATCGCTTTCTTCTCATTAATGATTGATAAACTGGATACTTAACTATTGAACAACAGAAATTATTCCCCCAGAACTCCTCACCGTCCTCTTTTTCAATGCTGCCATCATAGAAGTAAATGTGTTGAGTAGTGATTTCTAATCTGCCAGGAATTATGGCAATTATTGTAATGAGTTCACAGTCTTCCAACAACACCAATTTTTCTTTTTGATCCTGTTCTTCTTTCTCATTACTGTAAAAACAAAAACCAACCAAACAAACAACATCCAACAATGTATTCTGTGTAAATGGAAAAGAACATCATATTCAAATACGAATATGGTGTCTGTAAAGTCACTATCCAAGAAAGAGTACTTGAATTTTCTACAAAAACCATTCCACTGCATATTAAATTACTTAAATATGTCCAAATATACTTATTACCCAATAACTAAGTTTCAAAAAACATATGTTTTACATTTCAATTGTATATGACCCATTAAAACGAAATATAGTGAATCTTCAATACTACTGCTAGAGGATGGTTCAAACATGCAGCAATACTGGTCATGTTTTTTAGTTATATTTGGCAGACATGAATTGACCCAGGGAATAAATGAATCTGTGAGTAAAGGACTGTATCATTAGTGGTGTTTCATAAATAATTATTAGAAGTATTATGATTGATTCTTAAACTGTAGAATGAGATGTTTCAAGAGCAACAAAAGCTAGAGCATCATCATCATAGCATCCCCTGATAGTGTAAATGGAGATAATACTAGGAGCCACTGTTGCCACACCATACTTAAAGTGAAGTCATCTCATATTTGGAGGACTGTTATCAAGTATGCTTTTTGGAGGAAATAACTGGGAAGGGACAGTCTTCTGGTGGCCTAGTTGACTTTTAACTGCCAAGTACAGAAATGAGAACTCCTATAACTCATGGTATGTTATTCAAGTATATCCTTCAAGCCAGCTGCTCTCTGGTCCTAGATATTTCACATTTGCCTCATTTCCAGGATAGCAATGACTAAATCTAATTTTGTTTCCAATGGATTTTGATGAGAAGCTCTACAAGTATCACCAACCTAACTGGGAATATTGCAACCATTAAAGCTAAGCTTAAAATAAAAAACTGAAAATGTTTTCCTAAATAGTGAAATTCCAATATTCACAGTGATGAAATAGAGAAAAAAGTGACCTGAGAGAGTAAATAGTCTGAAGGTTATTTCTATTCTATGAAACAAAGAGTTTTGGCTTTTCATTTGAAAATGAATGAGACTGACATCCACTGAATTCACTAGTCCTTGAAGAAAGAAAATAAAATCCCATTAAAAGGCTGACTAAAAAAATCTACCAAAACCAAAGACAGCTCCCTAGATAACTACCCCCATCCAGTTCCCTGAAAATAATCAAGGACATATTTAAAAATTACTAAAATTGTATTAACCAAAAAACCTGTTTATGCCAACAAAGGATATTATTGAACCTGGTCAATTTTTTCTTTTAATAAATTTATTTATTTATTTATTCATTTATTTTTGGCTGCATTGGGTCTTCACTGCTGTGCATGGGCTTTCTCTAGTTGCGGTGAGTGGAGGCCACTCTTCGTTGCAGTGTGTGGGCTTCCCATTGCAGTGGTTTCTCTTGTTGTGGAGCACAGGCTCTAGGCGCGCGGGCTTCAGTAGTTGTGGCACGCGGGTTCAGTACTTGTGGCTCGTGAGCTCTAGAGCGCAGGCTCAGTAGCTGTGGCACATGGGCTTAGCTGCTCCACGTCATGTGGGATCTTCCCAGACCAGGGATCGAACCCGTGTCCCCTGCATTGGCAGGTGGATTCTTAACCACTGCACCACCAGGGAAGTCCCATGAACCTGGTCAATTTATAGTATTAAAATAAGTTCTGAGAAATATTTGCCATGTGTTGTTTATAACCTAAACAAAGTGATGTCCAGAATAAATTATATACTTGAGACTTAGCTACTCATTCTTGGCTGAATGTGAGGCTTTACAATCATAACAAGTAAAAGTCAGGGCAGATGTGTAAATTATCAAATTTGAATGCATTCTCTAAACCACACACAGATCCACTGGCAAAGAGTGGCAGTCATACTGATCAAGGGGTTTAAACACAAAAAACAAACTAATCACTGGCTGACCACTAAGCTATGCTGACCCAGGGGCAACCCCTAGTAAGCCAGGCTTTAAAAATAAAGCAAAACAAAAACCCAGTAAGTACAGATATCAGTGGCATTCACTGAAGGTAAAACAGACTCCACAGACTTAATCTAGAAAAGTCACTACTAAACAAAGAAAAATACAACAACAACAACCAGCATCAAGGGAGGAGATTAGAAACCAAAGTTGGTGTAATTTATCTAAAATGTATGGTTTTCACAAAAATTATGAGACATAGGAAGAAACAGGAAAATACGGGCCATAAAATCAAAAGCAGTAAAAAGAAACTGTCTCTGGGGGACCTCAGATGCTCAACTTAGTAGACAAAGCCTTCAAGGTAGCTATCATAAAAATACATGAAAAGAACTAAAGGAAACTATGTTTAAAGAACCAAAGTGCATTACGGCAAAAAAAGCCTAGTCAAATAGAGTGTTATTGATACAGAGGTAGAAATTATATATATATTTTAAAAAGGAACCAAATGAGAAATTCTGAAATTGAAAAGCACAAGGACTCAACAGCATATTTGAACTTGCAGGAGAAAGAAGCAGGGCTCTTGAAGATAGATCAAAAGAAACTGTCCAATCTGAAGAACACAAAGAAAGAAGAATCAAGCAGAATGAAAGAACCTCAAAGGGTCACCATCAAGCAAAACAACATATGTGCAAAGGGAGACCCAGAAGGAGAGAACAGAGAAAAAGGGCCAAAATATATTTGAAAAAATAATGCTGGCAACTTCTCAAATATGAAAAAAATTAATCTACACATCCAAGAAGCTCAATGAACTCCAAGCAAGATAAACACAAAGATATCCAAACATGGTCCTAAAGCCAAGGTACTAAAAGCCAAGGACAAAAAGAATAACCTAAAAGCACCAAAATACAGGACACAACAGAAAAGGTTAATAGCACATTTCTCATCAGAAACAAAAGGTAGTGAAAACCAGAAGGTAGTGGAAAGACATATTCAAAATGGTGAAAGGAAAAAACTGTCAATCAAGAATTCTGTATCTGGCAAAACTATCTTCAAAAGAAAAAGCAATGGTGCTGGGGCAACTAGAATCACATGCAAAAGAATTAATATGGACCCCTACATCACACCACATACAAAAGTTAACTCAAAATGGATCAAAGACCTAACATAAGAGATAAAATATAAAACTCTTAGAAAAAAATAGATGAAAGGAAATTCATCAAAATTAAAATTTTTTGTACATCGAAAGATACCAACAGAAAGTAAAAAAAAAAACAATTCAGGGCTTCCCTGGTGGCGCAGTGGTTGAGAGTCCGCCTGCTGATGCAGGGGACATGGGTTCGTGCCCCAGTCTGGGAAGATCCCACATGCCGCAGAGCGGCTGGGCCTGTGAGCCATGGCTGCTGAGCCTGTGCGTCCGGAGCCTGTGCTCCACAATGGGAGAGGCCTCAACAGTGAGAGGCCCACGTATCGCAAAAAAAAAAAAAAACAATTTAGTGGAAGAACATTTTTGTAAATCCTGTATCTAATAAGGGACTTGTTGCTAAAATATGTAAAGAACACTTACAACTCAATAACTAAAAGACAACTCAATTAAAAAATAGGCAAAGGATCTGCATAAAGATTTCTCCAAAAAAGACATATAAATGGCCAACAAATACATAAAAAGATGTTCAGCATCATTAGTCATTAGGGAAATGCAAATTAAAATCACAAGATACCACCTCTAACATTCTAGGATGGTACCATAAATTAAAAAAGAAAACAGAGAATAATAGAAGTTGGGGTAGATTTGGAGAAATTAGAACTTTCATACATTGCTGAGGGAATGTAAAATGGTACAGTCATTATGAAAAGTTTCACAACTCCTCAAAAGGTTAAACATAGAATTAACAAATGATCAGCAAATCCACTCCTAGTGTTTTTTTTTATACTGAAGATAAATGAAAACATAAGTTGATAGAAAAATGTGTACATGGGGCTTCCCTGGTGGCGCAGTGGTTGAGAGCCCGCCTGCCGATGCAGGGGACACAGGTTCGTACCCCGGTCCGGGAAGATCCCACATGCCGCGGAGCGGCTGGGCCCGTGAGCCATGGCCGCTAAGCCTGCGCGTCCGGAGCCTGTGCTCCGCAACGGGAGAGGCCACAACAGTGAGAGGCCCGCGTACCGAAAAAAAAAATGTGTACATGAATATTCAAGGCAATATTATTCATAATAGCCAAAAAAAAAAAAAAAATAGGAACTACATAAATGTCCATCAACTGCTGAACGGATAAACAAAAACTGTATATCCATATAATGGAATATTATTGAGCCACAAAAACAAATGGATGGAATCATTAAACTGAATGAAAAAAGCCAGACATAAAAAATAACATATTGAATGAAATACATGAAATGTTCAAAATAGGCAAATCCATAGAGAAAGAAAACCAATTAGTGGTTGCTAGAGGATGTGAGGAGAGAAAATTGGGACTGACTGTTGAAAGGTATAAGATCTCCTTTTGGGGTGATGGAAATGTTCTTGGACTAGATAGTGGTGATGTTGCACAACTCTGTGAATATACTAAAATAACACTGAACTGTGCACTTTAAAATAGTCAATTTTACGTTAAGTGAATCTCAATTTTCAAAAGTATGTCTCAATTTTTAAAAAAGTAGTCAAAAATGAAGACAAAATAAAAATCTCCACAGATAACAAAAGACTAAGAGAATTTGTGGCTTATAGACCTTCCTTACAAGGAATACTGAAGGAAGTCCTTCAGGCTTAAAAGGAAATGGCACCAGATGGCAATCTGAATGTACACCAAGAAATGAAGTGTATAAGTAGGTAAATATGCAGGGAAATATAAAGGAAAGCATAATTACATAGTTTTTTCTTCTCTTAACTGATTTAAAGACAAGTGCATAAAACAGTAAATGCATTAAACTGTACTGTTGGGCTTAAAACATATACAGGTTTAATATGTATGGTAACAAAGGAGAGATGAGAAAATGAGTATGTTTTATATTTGTTTAGGGGAAGTTTTTAAACTACAAATTCAAAATTTTAAAATATATCTAAGGCTATTTTTTCCTGGGAGAGGTTTGATAATTTGTATCTTTCAAGGAATTTGTCCATTTCATTTAAATTGTCAAATTTATTGGCATAAAGTTGCCATTTCCTTTTTTTTTTAATGATGTCTGGAATTTTTTTTAATATTTATTTATTTGTTTAGGCTGCGCTTGGTCTTAGTTGCCACACACGAAATCTTCACTGAGGCATGCAGGATCTTTAGTTGCACCATGTGGGATCTTTCAGTTGCAGAATGTGGACTTAGTTGCGGCGTGTGGACTCTTTAAGTTGCAGCATGCGAACTCTTATAGTTGTGGTATGCACGCGGGATCTAGTTCCCCGACCAGGGATCAAATCCAGGCACCCTGCATTGGGAGTGCGGAGTCTTACCCACTGGACCACCAGGGAAGTCCCTATCATTTCCTTTTAATTATTTTAATGTATTTCTTTTCAATCATTTTAGTATTTGTAATGTTATCTCCTCTCTCATTCCTGATACTGGTAATTTGTGTTGTCTTTATTTCCTAACCAATCTGGCTGGAGGTTTATTGTTTGGTTACCTGATTTTTAATAACCAACTTTTGTTTTCTTTGATCTTTTTGTTTTTTGGTTTTATCTTTCATGGACTTCTGCTTTTATCTTTATAATTTCTTCCTTTTTCTTAAAAGTTTATATTTCACCTGTACTTTCCAGATAAATACCTCAGCTGTATCCCATAAATTTGATTCATTATCATTCAACTCAAAATATTTTCTAGTTTCAAGGTCCAGCTCCAAATTAACCCAGTCCTAAGAAGCCTTCTTCAATAGTTTCAGTTATCACTAACAGACTCCTAACAGCTGATATATAGTATCAATTGTTGGATTCTGGGAATGTACAGTATTAGAATTTCAAGCAAATATTTTCCACAATTTTACAATCCCACTTCTCAGAATAAAATAATTTTAAATTCTTTCAAGTACTTATACATACATATTTACTCTGGCTGTTATTTCCTCTTCAGGAAGATCTAATTTATCCTCCTCCATATCACTAACTTTTACTTGTTTCACTACTTCCAAAAGCAGTGAATCACTGGAAGGCTGCAAGTGCTGGATACCTGTTTAAACATAAAATGTTTGTTAAACACAAAGTAGGAAAATCATATCACAGTCCTTCTGTAATTTCTGACTGTTAATTATATGAATAATATGTATAATAAGTAAGGTACTTGAAATTTTCTAAGATAAGCGACTTACTACAGAGAAGTTTTTATACATGATTTAGAGTTATCTATGGTGCTTGCCTGTGATTTTTTAAAATAATTATACATATAATACAAGGAATAAATGTTTTAAAAGATGGTATTTATCTTTAATGATGGTATTATTTATGTTTCAGAAACAGGCCAAGTAATCTCTTTAATCATATTTACTTCTAAAGCATACTACTAAGTAAGTTAAAGAATTATTCTCACTACATTAATTCAATGGAATTATTTTTACTGTGCATTTGAACTACAGAAATATTAAGAAAGAATGTGACAAATTATTTTTAACTGCAAGATAATACAAAGACCAAAAGCTGAAGTGTTCCTTTCTGGAGTGTATGGAATTTAATAGATAATTCTGATACATATATATGCAACAAATGTCATGAACTATGCATTAATGTAAGAAGGCAGAGCTAGTGTAATGGAAAGAAGATGGGCTGTGAAATGGTAAACCTAAGTTCAAATTCTATTCTGCCATTTATTAACCATATGACCCCTCTGAATCTATGTTTTTGCAACTGTGAAATGGAGATACATCACATCACACATAAAATAAATAAATGGTAGCTATTCTTATTGCACATTCATCTCTCAATTATCTGGTGGCATAAGAATAGTAATAAAAATATATGCATAATGTGCAGGTAGGACTGGAAAAAACGTATATGTTTAACTATGAATAAAGACATTTCATGTGTATAATAAAAACAATTCATGCTAAATAACAAAACACTGTAAAGATGACAAAACCTCCCTTAATTTCTCAAATGGTATCCTTGCTCTGACATACAAAATGAATTAACCTAATGTACAGCTGCATTTCTCTTTTATAAATCTGCTTTGATCACATACAAGTCTAGATAATCTGATACAAATAGAAAAATACTGATGAAAATACTTACAAACAAATATATGGAGTAGGTAAAACATTCTGCAGTTAATTCTGAAATAAACTTCAAGGAACTTTAAAGAGTTTTAAAGACTGAGGTCACTGGTTTTATACTATTATCAATTTCACTTATTACATTCATTCATTCATTCATTCAGCCGTGCTGTGCGGCTTGTGGAATCTTAGGTCCCTGACCAGGGATCGAATCCAGGCCCTCGGCAATAAAAGCGCAGAGTCCTAACCACTGGACTGCCAGGGAATTCCCCCAATTTCACTTTGAAATGTATGATTTTTTTCTTCTGTACAATTTTATTATCATCATTATACTTGGGATAATTTTGAAAACTAGGTAAAGAAAGGAACAGAGATGGAAAAAGAGAAAGGACACTGGTTTTCCTGGACTTAAAACAACTGAGACCAAGAAGAAGAAACATAAAATTATACCTGTATACGTGTGTAAGAGGGTTGAAGAAGGAGGGAAAGGGACAGGGAATTTCCTGGAGTGGGATTTATTGGCAAAAATGAAGAAAAAAAAGAGAACACTCTTCCTTAAATATTACTAAATTGAAGTCATTCACCATAAGATGTTTTCTGTGTGGTAAGTATAAAATTTTAAGAGGTAGAGAAAGTATAATAGTCTCAGGACATATACTGGGAGGACAAGCTATACACACTGACCGTTCCTGTATAAGACACTCTTTGTACCATGGACAAGGCCATTATTTTACATTAAGGGAAATCACTTACTGTGTCTGATTTATTTCAGAGTATAAGACTCTAAATGGCAGGCATCGTAGCTCTCAATTTTATGGCATTTACTGTACTGGCCAATATATTAAGGCAATTTTAAAAAGTAAGATTAAAAAACTGGTACTCATTTCATCCATAACTTAGTCACTAAACATAAGGTGCACAGATGCTCAGTCAGATGGCTATAAAGGAAGGGCTTCATAAGAATTTTAGAAACTCTTTAAAATCTGTTTTGATATACTGCAAGGCTATGCATTTTTAAGCACTTTTTTCTAGAAAAAAGGCATTGGCCCATCTAGATACTAAATGTCTGGAGTTCTATACGAAGAACAGGTCATAGAAGAAAGACCTAAAGAGCTGCTAAGAATTCTAAATATTGAATATATTTAACATTAAACTCAGTTTTGGTAAGCAAAAGGCTAAGGTTAAAGGACCATGTTTTACTATACCATAATGGAGATAGAGATGATACATTTCACATCAACTACAGTATAATTTTATGAGTTTAAATTACATTTTTCCTTGAAAAACTGCGATCAATTGAAATAGGAAATAATTTTAGATTTAGGCCAAAGGCAACATACACAACCACTTAAATATCAATTATAAAATGCCACCCTTCTCTCATGATTAAATAATTTTGAAACAATGAAAACAATAACCAATCCCCACCAACACCCTCATTATCTTCAATAAATAATTAAACAGCCATTGAAACTCACCTAGATTATCTCTCAAAGCACTAGCTTCATCATGGGTTTTGAAGTTATAATTTGGCACCAATTTAAGTCTCATGCGGGAATAATTTTCTACGTTAGCTAGTTTCCAGTGAAGTGGATTTTGTTTCCTATGAATATTCATAAGTAAACAAATAAAACTATTTCGCTTAAAATTACAAAGACTGGTTATTGAAATAGAGTATCAGGTACTTTACATTTTTTTGGCACCATTTTATAAAAACATTCACATTCCTTATCTCATTTGACCCAAACAACCCTGAGAAAAAAACCAATGTTATTATGCATATCAACAGTATATACCTGAGGAATCTAAGACAGGTCCAAGATGCCATGTGATTTACAGGTACAGGAATAAGATTTGAACATAAATCTTCAGACCTACAGCTTGATATATTTTACTCTTTCACTGTTACAAGGAAGTTCTTAACTAGCTATTTAGGAGTTTATTCCAAATACAGTTTTCAAAATAAAATAATAAGTTTAGTACAAATAAAGATAATATAATTGCAAATGGATCAAAGATCTAAATATAAGAGTTAAAGCTCTTAGAGGAAACAATAGGAGTAAGTCTTCATGACCCTGGATTTGGGAATGGTTTCTTAGATAAGATATCAATAACATAAGCAACAAAAGAAAGAAACAGATAAACTGGACTTCAAAATTCAAAGCTTTTGTGCATCAAAGGCCACTATGGAGAAAGTGAAAAGACAACCTACATATTTATAGACAATATATCCAATAAGGGTCTATTATTGGAAAAAAAAAAAACCTCTTACAGTTCAACCACAAGAAGTCAAACAGTCCAATTTAAAAATGGGCAAAAGACTTGAATAGACATTTCTTTAAAGAAGATATACAAATGGCCAACAAGTACCTGAAAAGATACTCAATGTCATTAGTCATTAGGGAATTGCAATGAAATCATAAGATACCACTGCACACCCACTAGGATGACCATAATTAAAAAAAAAAAAAAGACAAGTCTTGGTAAGGTTGTGGAGAAACTGAAACCCTCAAACATTGCTGATAGGAATGTAAAATGATGCAGCTGCTGTTAAAAACCGTCTGGCAATTCCTCAGTAAGTTAAACACAGAATTACCATATGACCCAGTAATTCTTCCAGTACATAAGCAAGAGAATTAGAAACAGGTGTTGAAACACTTATCCACAGATGTTTACAGCAATACTATTCACAACAGCCACAAGGAAAGCAACACGATGTCCATCATCCATTCCACACAATGGAATATTATTCAGCCATAAAAAGGAAAGAAAGTAATGATACATGCTACAACATAGTGAAAATACTAAGCTAAATGAAAGAAGCTGGGCACAAAAGGCCACATACTGAATGACTTCATTTATATGAAATACCCAGAATAGGCAAATCCATAGAGACAGAGAGCAGATTGGTGGTTGCCAGGGGTCGGGGGAAGGGATCATAGCTAGTGACTGCTTAATGGGTCCAGGGTTTCTTTTCCAGGTGATGAAAATGTTCTGAAGCTGGACAGTGGTGATTATTACACAACATGAGGAATGTACTTAATGCCACTAAATTGTACATTTTAAAATGGTTAAAATAGCAAATTTTATATTAAGTGTATTTTACCACAATAAAAAAGGGCTGTTAAAAAATGTGTGTGTGTATAAAATATAATTCAGCAAAACAGAAGTGACTTAGGATCAAATAAAGAAATTGTAAAATATTCAAATACACATCGTCACTAACCCTAGCTCAAAGAGGTGGTATCAGGAAGACAGAAGTAAATGGAATCAAAACAAATTCTATGTCACAGGGTAAGAGTAAAGGAAATAACTCCATGGTGAAAAACATATACACACAAAGCTCTACACATACCGAACTTATAATCCATAAAAGGCAAGCAAATTAATTAAAAGTAATCTTTTAAAAATTGAACATTTTAAAAATTGGATTGGCGAGGTCACTGATTCATAAAGTTCTAGATCAGAGCTCTAAAGAAAAAAGGGTATTTAATGAATGATAGACACCTACCTTTCAGCCCAAGGTCCCCTTTCACATGTAAGATAGAGCTTTATTGCCTTCCAGCGTCTCAGAGTGGCTAACTGTGGACTGCTAAGTTGTTTAAGCATATTATTATACCTCAAGTTCTCTTGGCGTGCTTTTCGATTAAATGGCTCCACAAAAAACTCCTGAAAGAAACAGCAATAAATAATAGCACTGAATCATATATTTAGAGGTATATTTAAAATTTAATGCCGTAATTTTAAACATCTGACCCAATAAAATCAAGCAATGAAAGAAAGAAGCTGGTAACCAACAAGATTTTCTTATTCCATTAGAATCATTTCTTTAATATAATTCTAGCTATAATCTACTTGTATTTTTTAAAACTTAAGAAAGTAACTAACCAACAATAAACGTGAAGAACTTCAAAAATGTAAAGTGTCTCAACATAAGATTTTAAATCTCAGAATTATTAACCTTATACCATCAAGTAAAATGATTTTCTTTTGAGATCTTTTGATTTATAAGGCATCTGGAATGTGACTCAAGTTTAAATAAAGTAAAAGGAAGAGTAACCACATTCTACTCTACTGTTGATGGCCTGAAAGGCAATGCCAAAGACAAAAGAAATCTATAGGGGCAAATCTCTCACAATGAAAAATTCCATCACTTAAGAGTGCTACTCTCTGAACAGCATCCTAGCTAGCAAATGAATTCACATACCTATTCCAGTTTTCAGGATAAAATAGATTCTGATAATAAGTTCTACCAAGATATAACTCTAAGCCCTGAAATTAAAATTTTAAAGTTTTCAAAAAGACAAGAGGTAAGCCTGGCTTATCTAACTCACACTGACATTCATTTATGAGGAAATATTAGGAACTAAAATAGTATTTAACTTGTTTCAAACAAATAACACTGAATCACATTAAAATGAATAGTTAAAGACATTGATTTAAGAGACACCTTTTAAAGACTTCTCTGGTGGCACAAGTGGTTAAGAATCCACCTGCCAATGCAGGGGACACGGGTTTGGTCCCTGGTCCAGGAAGATCCCACATGCCACAAAGCAACTAAGCCTGTGAGCCACAACTACCGAGCCTGCACTCTGGAGCCCACGCGCCACAACTATGGAAGCCTGTGCACCCTACGAGCCCTGCCGCAACTACTGAGCCCACGTGCTGCAACTACTGAACCCGCATGCTGCAACTACTGAAGCCTGTGCACCTAGATCCCATTCTCCACAACAAGAGAAGCCACTGCATGAGAAGCCCAGGTACCACAACGAAGAGCAGCCCCCGCTCGCAGCAACTAGAGAAAGCCCACGCACAGCTATGAAGACCCAACACAGCCAAAAAAAAAAAAAAAAAAAAAAAGACATCTTTTAAAGAGGCAGTACAGACGTGTGTGGCTATAAGCTTTGGAACTAGACCTGGGTACAAATCTTAGGTACTTAATTCTCTGAAGCTCAGTACCATCACCTGTAAGATGGGGCTGACAGTAATTGTCATCATAAAGATTAAGATTTAATGTGCTTAATATAATGCCAGAAAGGTAGCAAGCTCTCAATAAATTATAGTTATTATTATAATTGTTACTGTAACTACTACTATATTTGTAGGAAATCAATGATTTGGGAGACAGTGTTATCGAATATTTAAAACAGATCATTGCTGAGACAACTGAAGAAGTCATGAAAGCTCCATGATAATTAAACATCAATTTCACAGTTTTGAAGTTCAAGCACATAAGGATATTCTTTTTTTTTTTGGTTGTGTTGGGTCTTCGTTTGCTGCATGCGGGCTTTCTCTAGTTGTGGCGAGCGGGGGCTGCTCTTCATTGCGGTGGCTTCTCTTGTTGTGAAGCATGGGCTCTAGATGCATGGGCTTCAGTAGTTGTGGCACGTGGGCTCAGCAGTTGTGGCTCACAGGCTCTAGAGAGCAAGCTTGGTAGTTGTGGCACATGGGCTTAGTTGGTGCATGGCATGTGGGATCTTCCCGAAACAGGGATCGAACTCATGTCCCCTGCATTGGCAGGCAGATAATCTTAACCACTGCGCCACCAGGGAAGTCCTCATAAGGATATTCTTTTTTTTTTTTTTAAAGGGAGAAGCAAATCTGCCTTTATTCTTAGAAAACGTGATCACCAATGATGAAAATCCAACGGCATCTACCAAAGAGCTACTATAATAAGTGAGTTTAGAAAGGCTGCAGGATACAACATCTTCTACAGGAAGCTAACTCTTCCTAACAAAAGGCCTATATGACTGTCCTAGCAGTTTTTCTTCACTGATCTGAGACAAGGCCAGTAAGCCACAAAGCTCCTTATTCGAGTGTTTCTCGGTCGTTTGCTCTTGTCATACAAACCCAGTTTTTAAAAAAATTTTACTGAGGAGACCCAGTAGTGACTGGGATGTGGGAAACCAGCATTCTGGTGGGAGGGTACATTTTCTGTACAGTTTGGCGAGCAATTTCACACACTGCAGATTGAGAGCTTTAAATATTTAACCAATTCTACCTCTTGTAGTCTATCTTAAGAAAACAATCATTCAGGCAAAGCTCTATATACAAGCATTCCACTGAATCATTACCTATAATATGGCAAAAATTGAAAATAATTTAAACATTCAATAATGTATCTTTTATGTATCCATTCAATAATGCTTTCGAAGAACTTTTAGAAAAAGGTTCATGTTAGATGAAAAATATCAGGAAAAATGCTAAACTTGCAAAATATTATTACTGTTACATATTTACTACATAAATACAACTATAAAACTAAGAAAATATTCCAGAATGTGGACAGTAGTTAATACTGAATGACAGGACCTATCCTCTTCCACTTCTTAAACTGTCTTCAATTACGTTGTACTACTTGAATATCTGAATCACAGAACCTCCCCTCCAATCTAAGGACAAAGGAAAGAATATTTAAAGGTGCTATATTTGAAAATAAAGTCAGACATTGCATCATAGCTCAGTTTTATTTTCAGTAGTTAAGAAACATTTAAGCACCAAACAAAGCAAGTGAACCCTCAGCACCCAAGGGCCAGTAGAGGCAAAAGATGAGGCCCCCATAGTGAAGTGGCAACTACTGCAGGAATCACTGCCCTAGGAGGGATGCACTGTCTAGGAAGGGACACAAGTTTAGACCTTAACCCCTTTCCCTAGCCCTGACTTAGTGGGCAACAGGGGGCCCAAAGCGCTGCATGGTCCGGATCACCAGAGAAGGCTGGTCAAGAAAGTTGACGATGGAAATTCGGAGAAGGCGGGAATCCAGCTCTCCGGCGGACCACCAGGACGCTGCCGCTATGAGCTCCTTCCCAATCGCCCCTTGGTGCGGTTCAGCACCTGGGGCCAGGGACCCACGGGCAATCTCCGCCTCCAAGGTGGATGGGACAGGCACGCTTTGGGCAGATACGTGTGGCCGGCTTCCCGGCCCTTTGGCCGTGGATGCGGGGTGTCCGCCCGGCCCCGAAGAGTGCTGTGCCGCCGCGACACGCAGAGCTCAGTAGTTTGCAGCGGCGGCAGCATCCGCGCTGCAGGGCCCGCCCAGCCACCCCTGCCACCCCAGCTGCCCAGGACTTCAGAGTCACCCGCCATCCTGCCTGTGCCCCCCCATAAGGATATTCTCAAATCAGGTTTTCCTAGAAAAGCTAAGTGTGAAGTTAAAGAGAAAATGCTGGTTGGTATAGTAGTTGGTAGAACATCTTTGAGGGCAATATAACAGTAATTATTATCATAATTGCTCCATACCGGTAATTCCACTTATTCTAGGGAAGTCATTGTGGATAAGCATAAAAATATGACTACAGGGCTTCCCTGGTGGCGCAGTGGTTGGAAATCCGCCTGCCGATGCAGGGGACGCGGGTTCGTGCCCCGGTCCGGGAGGATCCCACATGCCGCGGAGCGGCTGGGCCCGTGAGCCATGGCCGCTGAGCCTGCGCGTCCGGAGCCTGTGCTCCGCAACGGGAGAGGCCACAGCAGTGAGAGGCCCGCGTACCGCAAAAACAAACAAACAAACAAACAAACAAATATGACTACAGAGACGATCGATACTATTTATAATAAAGAAGAAACTGGTAAATTAGGTCTAAAACCGGGAAATAAGTTTAAATCTTCTAATACATAATATAATGGAATATTAGACAATCATATAATGGCATGGAAAAATGTTCACAGTACATTTTAAGAAAGTAGTAGCAAATGAAACTACCATTTTGGTTAAACCAAATATATACATAAAAATACAGGAAGGATAATATACCAAAATATTAGTAGTGGTGGATTACGAATGTTTCTTTTTATACCTAAGTTATGGAATAAACATGTGTTTTTATTTGGTCTTCTCTAATTTGTTTCATCTGTGTTCTCTAGTTTTTAGCATATAGATTCTATACATATTTTGTTAGATAGATATCTAAGTACTTCATTCTTTTTAGACCTATTGTAAATAGTATTTATTTAATTGCTGTTTCCAATTGCTCGTTGCTAGTATATAGAAATATGATTAAATTTTGTGTATTGATATTGTGTCCTGCAATGTTGCTAAATTCATTAATTATAGATTTCTGATAGATTCCTTAGGATTTTCTACGTAGATAATTATGTGATCTGCAAATAGTTTTATTTCTTCCTTCCCAATATAAATGCCTTTTTTTTTTCTATTCTTATTGCATTTCCTATGTCTTATAGTACAATAGTGACTAAGAAGAGTGAAAGTGAACATTCCACCCTAGTCTCTATTTTATGGGGAAAGCACTCAGTTCTTCCCCATTAAATATGAAGCTAGCTGTACAATTTTTGTAGAGATTTAGGTATTCCCTTCTAATCCTAGTTTGCTAAAAACTTTGATCATAAATAGATGCTGAATTTTCTCAAATGCTTTTTCTGCATCTACTGATATGATCATGTACTTTTTCTTGATAAGTCTATTAATGTGACTGATTATTAACTGATCATCAAATGTTGAACCAGCCTTGCATTCCCAACAGACACTCTACCTGGTTGTGATGTATTTTTTTTTATACATTGCTAGATTTGGTTTGCACCTATGTTCCCAAGGGATACTGGTCTGTAGTTTTCTTGCACTGTTTTTGTATGGTTTCAATATGAGGGTAATATTGCCTCATATAATGAGTTGGGAAGTTATGCCACTTTTCAATTTTCTGAAGAGAGTGTGAGGAATTGGTGTAACTTCTCCGTTAAACACTTGGTAAAATTTGCCACTGAAACCATCTGGGCCTAGAGTTTTCCCTCTTGGAAGGTATTTAACTATAAATTCAATTTCTTTAACAGAGAACTATCCAGGTTATCTACTTATTATTGAATTAGTTTGGGAAATTTGTAGCTGTCAAGAAATTGATCCATTTCATCTAAATCATCTTATTTATGTGCACAGATTAGCCTGTAGTCGTCCCTTATTATCATGTTGATGTCTGTGAAGTCAGTGGTGATTCATTTCTGGTATGAGTAATTTTTCACTTTTTTTCCCTCAATTTGGCTAGAAGTTTATCAATTTTATTGATATCTTAAGTAGATTTTGGTTTCATTGATTTTCTCTATTGTTTTTCTGCTTTCAATTCCGTTGATTTCTGCTCTTTAATAAGGGAATTCCCTAGTGGCCCAGTGGTTAGGACTTGGCGCTTTCACTGTGGTGGCTCAGGTTCAATCCCTGGTCGGGGAATTAAGATCCCACAAGCCGCGTGGCACGGCCAGAACAAAAAAATAACAAACAAAAAAACCAAACTAATGTAATTTAGTTTACTTTTTCAAGTTCCTTAGGGTAGAATGAACTTATACTAAAAAAGAAGAAAGGTCTCAAATTAATAAGTACTTTGTATTATAAATTTCCCTCTAAGGACTGATACATACTCAGCCTCCTTAAAGATATCTACTATCAGCCTGATAGACTTTTTACATAATCACTATGTACAGAACATTTTGATATTAATTTTTAAGTTCTTATCTGTTTTTCTTCCAATTCTCAAATAATTTTTGGACAAACAATAAGAAACACTGTTCGGACTGAAGTGCCCTGGAGCCCGAGGGGAGGGCGGCCTCACTAAGGCTGCTGGCTCTGGAGGGGCCCCACCAGCTGAAGCCGCAACAGTCCTTAGGACCGCGGGCCAGAGTGAGTATAACGTGGAGGAGCTTAAAGATGGCGGAAGAGTAAGATGCGGAATCACCTTCCTCCTCACAAATACATCAGAAATACATCTATCTACAAGTGGAACAACTCCTACAGAACACCTACTGAACGCTGGCAGAAGACCTCAGACCTCCCAAAAGGCAAGAAACTCCCCACGTACCTGGGTAGGGTAAAAGAAAAAAGAAAAAAACAGAGACAAAAGAATAGGGACGGGACCTGCACCAGTGGGAGGGAGCCGTGAAGGAGGAAAGGTTTCCACACACTAGGAAGGCCCTTAGCGATCGGAGACTGCGGGTGACGGAGGGGGGAAGCTTCGGAGTCACGGAGGAGAGCACAGCAACAGGGGTGCGGAGGGCAAAGCGGAGAGATTCCCGCACAGATGATCAGGGCCGACCGGCACTCACCAGCCCGAGAGGCTTGTCTGCTCACCCGCCGGGGCGGGCGGGGCTGCGAGCTGAGGCTCGGGCTTCGGAGGTCAAGATCCCAGGGAGAGGACTGGGGTTGCTGCATGAACACAGCCTGAAGGGGGTTAGTGCGCCACGGCTAGCCGGGAGGGAATCCAGGAAAAGTCTGGACTTGCCGAAGAGACAAGAGACTTTTCCTTGCCTCTTTATTTCCTGGTGCTTGAGGAGAGGGTATTAAGAGCGTCGCTTAAGGGAGCTCCAGAGATGGGCGCGATTCGCGGCTATCAGCGTGGACCCCAGAAACGGGCATGAGACGCTAAGGCTGCTGCTGCTGCCACCAAGAAGCCTGCGTGCGAGCACAGGTCACTATCCACACCTCCCCTCCCGGGAGCCTGTGCAGCCCGCCACTGCCAGGGTCCCGTGACCCAGGGACAACTTACCCGTCAGAAAGCACGGCGCGCCTCAGGCTGGTGCAACGTCCCACCGGCCTCTGCCACCACAGGCTCGCCCTGCATCTGTACCCCTCCCTCGCCCCCACCTGAGTGAGCCAGAGCCCCCGAATCAGCTGCTCCTTTAACCCCAATCTGTCTGAGTGAAGAACAGATGCCCTCAGGCGACCTACACACAGAGGCGGGGCCAAATCCAAAGATGAAGCCCGGGAGCTGTGCGAACAAAGAAGAGAAAGGGAAATCTCTCCCAGCAGCCTCAGGAGCAGCGGATTAAATCTCCACAATCAACTTGATGTACCCTGCATCTGTGAAATACCTGAATAGACAACGAATCATCCCAAATTGAGGAGGTGGACTTTGGGAGCAATGATATATATATTTTTCCAACTTTTTCTCTTTTTGTGAGTGTGTATGTGTATGCTTCTGTGTGTGATTTTGTCTGTATAGCTTTGCTTTTACCATTTGTCCTAGGGGTCTCTCCGTCCGGTTTTCTTCTTCTTTTATTACTTAAAAAATTTTTTTTCTTAATTATTTTTTATTTTAATAACTATTTTATTTTCCTTTATTTTATTTTATCTTCTTCTTTCTTTCCTTCTTTTTTTTTTTTCTCCCTTTTATTCTTAGCTGTGGGGAGGACAGGCTCTTGGCGCTCCAGCCAGGCGTCAGGGCTGTGCCACTGAGGTGGGAGAGCCAAGTTCAGGACACTGGTCCACAAGAGACCTCCCAGCTCCACGTAATATCAAATGGCAAAAAACTCCCAGAGATCTCATCTGAATGCCAAGACCCACCTCCACTCAATGACCAGCAAGCTACAGTGCTGGACACCCTATGCCAAACAACTAGCAAGACAGGAACACAACCCCACCCATTAGCAGAGAGGCTGCCTAAAATCATAATAAGACCACAGACACACAAAAACACACCACCAGACGTGGACCTGTCCACAGGAAAGACAAGATCCAGCCTCATCCACCAGAACACAGGAACTAGTCCCCTCCACCAGGAAGCCTACACAACCCACTGAACCACCCTTAGCCACTGGGGACAGACACCAAAAACAACAGAAACTACAAACCTGCAGCCTGTGAAAAGGAGACCCCAAACACAGTAAGTTAAGCAAAATGAGAAGACAGAGAAACACATAGCAGATGAAGGAGCAAGGCAAAAACCCACCAGACCAAACAAATGAAGAGGAAATAGGCACTCTACTGGAAAAAGAATTCAGAATAATGAGAGTAAAGATGATCCAAAATCTTGGAAATAGAATGGAGAAAATAAATGATTAACAAGGACCTAGAAGAACTAAAGAGCAAACAAACAATGATAAACAACACAATAAATGAAATTTAAAATTCACTACAAGGGATCAGTAGCAGAATAACTGAGGCAGAAGCATGGATAAGTGACCTGGAAGATAAAATAGTGGAAATAACTACTGCAGAGCAGAATAAACAAAAAGAATGAAAAGAAGTGAGGACAGTCTCAGAGACCTCTGGGACAACATTAAACAAACCAACATTCGAATTATAGGGGTCCCAGAAGAAAAAGAGAAAAAGAAAGGGACTGAGAAAATATTTGAAGAGAAAACAGTTGAAAACTTCCCTAATATGGGAAAGGAAATAGTTAATCAAGTCCAGGAAGCACAGCGAGTCCCATACAGGATAAATCCAAGGAAAAACATGCCAAGACACATATTAACCAAACTATCAAAAATTAAATACAAAGAACAAATATTAAAAGCAGCAAGGGAAAAACAACAAATAACACACAAGGGAATCCCCATAAGGTTAACAGCTGATCTTTCAGCAGGAACTCTGCAAGCCTGAAGTGAGTAGCAGGACATATTTAAACTGATGAAAGAGAAAAATCTACAACCAAGATTACTCTACCCAACAAGGATCTCATCAGATTTGACAGAGAAATTAAAACCTTTACAGACAAGCAAAAGCTAAGAGAATTCAGCACCACCAAACCAGCTTTACAACAAACGCTAAAGGAACTTCTCTAGGCAGGAAACACAAGAGAAGGAAAAGACCTACAATAATAAACCCAAAACAATTAAGAAAATGGTAATAGGAACATACATATCGATAATTACCTTAAATGTAAATAGATTAAATGCTCCAACCAAAAGACATAGACTGGCTGAATGGATACAAAAACAAGGCCCAGGGCTTCCCTGGTGGCGCAGTGGTTGAGAGTCCGTCTGCCAATGAACGGGACACGGGTTCGTGCCCCGGTCGGGGAAGATCCCACATGCCGCAGAGTGGCTGGGCCCGTGAGCCATGGCCGCTGAGCCTGCGTGTGCAGAGCCTGTGCTCCACAACGGGAGAGGCCACAACAGTGAGAGGCCCGCGTACCGCAAAAAAAAAAAAAGGCCCATATATATGCTGTCTACAAGAGACCCACTTCAGACCTAGGGACACATGCACACTGAAAGTGAGGGGATGGAAAAAGATACTCCATGCAAATGGAAATCAAAAGAAAGAAGGAGTAGCAATTCTCATATCAGACAAAATAGACTTTAAAACAAAGACTAGTACAAGAGACAAAGGACACTACATAATGATCAAAGGATCAATCGGAGAAGAAGATATAACAATTGTTAATATTTATGCACCCAACATAGGAGACCCTCAATACATAAGGCAAATACTAACAGCCATAAAAGAGGAAATCGACAGTAACGCAATCATACTAGGGGACTTCAACACCCCACTTTCACCAAGGAACAGATCATCCAAAATTAGAATAAATAAGGAAACACAAGCTTTAAATGATACATTAAACAAGATGGACTTAATTGATATTTATAGGACATTCCTTCCAAAAACAACAGAATACACATTCATCTCAAGTGCTCATGGAACATTCTCCAGGATAGATCATATCTTGGGTCACAAATCAAGCCTTGGTAAATTTCAGAAAACTGAAACCATGTCAAGTATCTTTTCCGACCACAACACTTTGAGACTAGATATCAATTACAGGAAGAAATCTGTAAGAAATACAAACACATGGAGGGTAAACAACACACTACTTAATAACCAAGAGATCACTGAAGAAATCAAAGAGGAAATAAAAAAAAAAACCTAGAAGCAAATGACAATAAAAACACAACGACCCAAAACCTATGGGATGCAGCAAAAGCAGTTCTAAGAGGGAAGTTTATAGCTATACAAGCCTACCTTAAGAAACAAGAAACATCTCAAATAAACAACCTAACCTTACACCTAAAGCAATTAGAGAAAGAACAAAAATCCCCAAAGTTAGCAGAAGGAAACAAATCATAAAGATCAGATCAGAAATAAATGAAAAAGAAATGAAGGAAACGATAGCAAAGATCAATAAAACTAAAAGCTGGTTCTTTGAGAAGATAAACAAAGTTGATAAACCATTAGCCAGACTCATCAAGAAAAAAAGGGAGAAGACTCAAATCATTAGAATTAGAAATGAAAAAGGAGAAGTAAGAACTGACACTGCAGAAATACAAAGGATCATGAGAGATTACCAGAAGCAACTATATGCCAATAAAATGGACAACCTGGAAGAAACGGACAAATTCTTAGAAATGCACACCTTCTGAGACTGAACCAGGAAGAAATAGAAGATACGAACAGACCAATCACAAGCACTGAAATTTAAACTGTGATTAAAAATCTTCCAACAAACAAAAGCCCAGGACCAGATGGCTTCACAGGCGAATTCTATCAAACATTTAGAGAAGAGCAAACACCTATCCTTCTCAAACTCGTCCAAAACATAGCAGAGGGGGCTTCCCTGGTGGCGCAGTGGTTGAGAGTCCTCCTGCCAATGCAGGGGACACGGGTTAGTGCCCTGGTCTGGGAAGATCCCACATGCCGCAGAGCGGATAGGCCCGTGAGCCATGGCCGCTAAGCCTGCGTGTCCGGAGCCTGTGCTCCGCAATGGCAGAGGCCACAACAGTGAGAGGCCTGCGTACTGCAAAAAAAAAAAGAAAAAAAAAAAAAATAGCAGAGGGAGGAACACTCCCAAACTCATTCTACGAGGCCACCATCACTCTGATACCAAAACCAGACAAGGATGTCACAAAAAAAGAAAACTACAGGCCAATATCACTGATGAACATAGATGCAAAAATCCTCAACAAAATACTAGCCAACAGAATCCAACAGCACATTAAAAGGATCATACATTATGATCAAGAGGGGTTTATTCCCAGGAATTCAAGGATTCTTCAATGTATGCAAATCAATCAACATGATACACCATATTAACAAATTGAAGGAGAAAAATCTTATGATCATCTCAAAAGATGCAGAGAAAGCTTTTGACAAAATTCAACACCCATTTCTGATAAAAACCCTCCAGAAAGTAGGCATAGAGGGAACTTTCCTCAACATAATAAAGTCCATATATGAGAAACCCACAGCCAACATGGTCCTCAATGGTGAAAACCCAAAACCATTTCCACTAAGATCAGGAAAAAGACAAGGTTGCCCACTCTCACCACTCTTATTCAACATAGTTTTGGAAGTTATAGCCACAGCAATCAGAGAAGTTAAAGAAATAAAAGGAATCCAAATTGGAAGAAAAGAAGTAAAGCTGTCACTGTTTGCAGATGACATTATACTATACATAGAGAATCCTAAAGATGCTACCAGAAAACTACTAGAGCTAATCAATGAATTTGGTAGAGTAGCAGGATACAAAATTAACACACAGAAATCTCTTGCACTCCTATACACTAATGATGAAAAATCTGAAAGTGAAATTAAGAGAACACTCCCATTTACCACTGCAACAAAAAGAATAAAATATCTAGGAATACACCTACTTAAGGAGACAAAAGACCTATATGTAAAAAATTATAAGACACTGATGAAAGAAATTAAAGATGATACAAATAGATGGAGAGAGATACCATATTCTTGGATTGGAAGAATCAACATTGTGAAAATGACTCTACTACCCAATGCAATGTACAGATTCAATGCAATCCCCATGAAACTACCACTGGCATTTTTCACAGAACTAGAACAGAAAATTTCACAGTTTGTATGGAAACACAAAAGACCCTGAATAGCCAAAGCAATCTTGAGAAAGAAAAACAGAGCTGGAGCAATCAGGCTCCGTTACTTCAGACTATACTACAAAGCTACATATGTGCCAGTATGTAATGGCACAAAAACAGAAATATACATCAATATAACAGGATAGAAAGCCCAGAGATAAACCCACGCACATATGGTCACCTTATGTTTGATAAAGGAGGCAAGAATATATAGTGGAGAAAAGATAGCTTCTTCAATAAGTGGTTCTGGGAAAACTGGACAGCTACATGTAGAAGAATGAAATTAGAACACTCCCTACCACCATACACAAAAATAAACTCAAAATGGATTAAAGACCTAAATGTAAGGCCAAACACCATCAAACTCTTAGAGGAAAACATAGGCAGAACACTCTACGACATAAATCACAGCAAGATCTTTTTAGGCCCACCTCGTAGAGAAATGGAAATAAAAACAAAAATAAACAAATGGGACATAATGAAACTTAAAAGCTTTTGCACAGCAAAGGAAACCATAAACAAGACTAAAAGACAACCCTCAGAATGGGAGAAAATATTTTCAAATGAAGCAACTGACAAAGTGTTAATCTCCAAAACATACAAGCAACTCACGCAGCTCAATATCAAAAAAACAAACAACCCAATCCAAAAATGGGCAGAAGACCTAAATAGACTGTTTCTCCAAAGAAGATATACAGATTGCCAACAAACACATGAAAGAATGCCCAACATCATTAATCATTAGAGAAATGCAAGTCAAAACTACAATGAGATATTATCTCACACCGGTCAGAATGGCCATCATCAAAAAATCTAGAAAGAATAAATGCTGGAGAGGGTGTGGAGAAAAGGGAAGCCTCTTGCACTGTTGGTGGGAATGTAAATTGATACAGCCACTATGGAGAACAGTATGGAGGTTCCTTAAAAAACTAAAAATAGAACTACTGGGATTCCCTGGTGGCACAGTGGTTGAGAATCCGCCTGCCGATGCAGGGGACACGGGTTCATGCCCCGGTTTGGGAAGATCCCACATGCCACGGAGCGGCTGGGCCTGTGAGCCATGGCCACTGAGCCTGCGCCTCTGGAGCCTGTGCTCTGCAACGGGAGAGGCCACAACAGTGAGAGGCCCGCGTACCACACACACACAAAGAAAATGTAAATATAGTACCACCCTGCGACCCAGCAATCCCACTACTGGGCATATACCCTGAGAAAACCATAATTGAAAAAGAGTCATGTACCACAATGTTCACTGCAGCTCTATTTACAATAGCCAGATCATGGAAGCAACCTAAGTGTCCACCAACAGATGAATGGATAAAGAAGATGTGGTACATATATACAATGGAATATGGTACATATATACCATGGAATATTACTCAGCCATAAAAAGGAACGAAACTGAGTTATTTGTAGTGAGGTGAATGGACCTAGATACTGTCATACAGAGTGAAGTAAGTCAGAAAGAGAAAAACAAATACCGTATGCTAACACATATATATGGAATCTGAAAAAAAAAAAAAAGAAAAGAAAATGGTCAGAAGAACCTAGGGGCAAGATGGAATAAAGATGCAGACCTACTAGAGAATGGACTTGAGAATACGGGGAGGGGGAAGGGTAAGCTGGGACAAAGTGAGAGAGTGGCATGGACATATATACACTACCAAACGTAAAATAGATAGCTAGTGGGAAGCAGCCACATAGCACAGGGAGATCAGCTTGGTGCTTTGTGACCACCTAGAGGGGTGGGATGGGGTAGGTGGGAGGGAGGGAGACGCAAGAGGGAAGAGATATGGAGACATATGTATATGTATAACTGATTCACTTTGTTATAAAGCAAAAACTGACACACCATTGTAAAGCAATTATACTCTAATAAAGATGTTAAAAATAAATTAAAAAATAAAAAACATAAAATATTGTTCATTTTCAAAGTTCAGTCTTGTTATTACTCTCATTTGAACATTAAATGCTTGAAATCAACATAAAAAACTGGTATTAAAAACGTTTAATAATTTTTACCTGAAACTTGAGCTTGCTCTCTCCCCCTTCCCGGTCTCGTTTATGCATATTCACCATTAAGGCTTCATAACAATCCTTCCAATAAAGTGCCATGCTCTCATGACCATCATAAAATGCATGGGTTTCATACTGCTTCATATAAGGTACAATCTTATAAAAAATATACATACGCAAAATTTAATGCATGCTTCCATAAAAATGATAATTTAGTAGAAAAACCCCACTCAACAAAGATGAAACTTACATATTTTTCAATGTAAACTTGCCATTCATTTGAACTGCAATATTCTTGAAAATCTTCGAAAAATGAAGAGCTTCCATTGGTAAAAGGTAAAGAAGGCAGATGCAAGTTCATGAAGAGAAGCTCATAAATTTTGGAAACCAGGGTACGGACAAGCGGAATCAGAAATGAGTATATTTCAGTCTGTTCCTTGATTGATTCGCTTAGAACATGTTCCAGCTTCCCTAAAATGTAACATGCTTCATCCTGATTTTCAATCACCTTGGTCTGAAGAAGGGTGTTTAGCTTAGCTGATGCCACTGCACAAACCTGGAGTGAAATAGTAAAATAAAGCAGATATTTAATGATAACAAAGTTCTTTGGCTCCTCTTGAAGTTGTTTTTTAAAATAAATTATAAAAGTAACCCACGTTTCATTTGGAATATACAGAAAAGTTAAGAGGTTGATAATTAATCACCCCAACATCCACTCTACTCCTTCAGAGAGTTTGCAGGAATTCGGGGATGATTCCATCTCTAATTCTAAAAGATATAAACCAAACAGAATATCCAACCCCTTGCCACAGTGACTGGTTCAGGTAACTCATCTTTCAGTCAACTCATGTCACTGTCTTTGTCACATGGATTCATTCAGGGATAGCTTTATCATGCAAAGACACAACTTTTATACAATAACAGTAAAGAACTGTGAAAGGGCTTGGATTTTATCAATACCTCATCTCCAAGCTGACAAGTTAGCCTACCATTGTTTCATAGATGCTGGCAGAAGAATGAGACTCCTGGATCAGAGACGAAGATCTACAGCATTAGCAATAGCCAGAATATCAGCACTTGCCCTGTTCCCCGAAATGTAATTCCATGGTGAGAAATGAACAGAACTAGATGATGCCTGCACACCCAGTGGTTGCATTATAGGAGAGGAACCCCAAGCAAAGTGAACACAAGTCTTTTAAATTGGGTAGTAAGTGTACCTGAACGTTGCCTTGGAAGGAGACATTATCTTTATTATACTGGACAGTAAACAAACCTGCTTTTGCTCTGGAGGGAGACATCATCTCTATCTTCCCAAGCTGTTCTCTATACCTGCGTCCTCAAAAAGACAGTTCATCACAAAGGCATCCAGTGTCTGTATTCACAGGAGATCCATGAAGAACTGTCTACCAACAATGACTCTAGGAAGAAGCACTCTCTTTCTCTGGATATGAACAAGGAAGCATGTAGCCTTAATTGCTGCTGGCAGTGATTTTGTGACAATTAGGGCAGTCAGCTTAAGACAAGCTGACATGATGGAGAGTAATGCTGTGAGAACAGCAAACAAATGGAACTAGAGCCTTGACTGAATCATGCCTTAAACTCATCTTAGCTATGGAATTTTCAACTATTTGAATCTTCTTAACTAAGTCAGCTTGCATTGATATTTCTGTTATTTGGAATCAAAAGCATTCTTATAGATAAAGGACAGTGAACAGGCAACTGAGTAAAGTTCCCAAGGAAAATACATATCTAGGTCACAAACCCAGGCAAAGGAATATGCTATATTACTCTTAAGCTCTG
Organism: Pseudorca crassidens; assembly: GCF_039906515.1. Classification (NCBI taxonomy): domain Eukaryota; kingdom Metazoa; phylum Chordata; class Mammalia; order Artiodactyla; family Delphinidae; genus Pseudorca; species Pseudorca crassidens. The sequence goes on from NC_090301.1 coordinate 32,627,000, forward strand.
GCCTTAAACTCCATCCTAGAAAGGTAAATTGGTCATGAAGGGGCCTCATTTCATCTAGACTAGAGAAAGATGGAAGTCTTAAAACCAAAACAGGACAAATGATATAAAGTGTCTCCTTCTCCCTTAACCCTATAACCCAATTTTGGATCATATTACTTTCAAAATAAAGAAAAGCAAGGGAAAGAAGGGAAGTATTAAAAACTGACATCACTTCAAGAATATATATGTGCCTATATACAGAATCTAAAAAAAAATGGTTATGAAGAACCTAGGGGCAGGACAGGAATAAAGATGCAAATGTAGAGAATGGACTTGAGGACACGGGGAGGGGGAAGGGTAAGCTGGGACGAAGTGAGAGAGTGGCATGCACTTATATACACTACTAAATGTAAAATAGATGGCTAGTGGGAAGCAGCTGCATAGCACAGGGAGATCAGCTCGGTGCTTTGCGACCACCTAGAGGGGTGGGATAGGGAGGGTGGGAGGGAGACGCAAGAGGGAGGAGATATGGGGATATATGTATATGTATAGCTGATTCACTTTGTTATACAGCAGAAACTAACACACCACTGTAAAGCAATTATACTCCAATAAAGATGTTAAAAAAAAAAAAAAGAATATATGTGTACCAAAAGCTGATCTGAGCTGTATGCACATGTCTTTGCAGGCCAAGGCAACAATAAGGGATCTCAGGCAGTCTTTCCATGCAAGACTTAAAGAAGCAAACAGCATTGGAGGACACAACCTCTAAGATGGCTCAAAACTTTAACTTTTCTACTTTTAACTTAAGCCTCTACTAGTGAAGCTTCTCTACCCTTCTCAGGTTTTCCCCAAATCCCTTCACTTTAGTCTTTGAATCTACTAAAGCAGCTCAAACCCAATAGAGGCCAACAAATGTGAGACAAAAGGTCATAAAATATCATTATCCAGGAAATACTAATGTTAATATTCTGGGCTTTTTTGCTATATGTTTTTAAAAATACTATTCACATGAAAGGTTGAATATTCAGTGATTTGCTTTTAAGTTAGTATCACAGTATTAAATAACTATAAGTTTATATGTTTATTTAAAATTATAAAGACACTTTCAGTGAATACAATGATTTACTTACCACCGACTTAACTTTGGATACACACACTACCCCCCCACACATAGATATGATAGCCCTGCCCTCACATTATAAAGAGTACTACATTATGGTCACCTGAGAAATGACAAAAAATACCTGGGCCCTAGTTCTCCTGTTTAATTACTGAGTGATGCCCCACACAAAGGCCTTTTTTTTTTTTTTTTTTTTGCGGTACGAGGGCCTCTCACTGTTGTGGCCTCTTCCATTGCGGAGCACAAGCTCCGGACGCGCAGTCTCAGTGGCCATGGCTCACGGGCCCAGCCACTCCGCGGCATGTGGGATCTTCCCGGACCGGGGCACGAACCTGCGTCCCCTGCATCGGCAGGCGGACTCTCAACCACAGCGCCACCAGGGAAGCCCACAAAGGCATTTTTAAAAAGCTCCTCTAGGTGATTTCATGTGTAGCTAGTGAAGAGAATCACTGGCTGAGCCAAGACAACTGAAGGAGCAGAAACCCAGACAACACGGTGACCATATACTGCATCTAAATAAATCAACAACTTACTCAGTCCTGCTTTAAAGACAACCTGGGAGATCCTGGCATTGATGTGAAATCTCCTAATACTTAAATGCTGGCAATTAAATAATAATGTATGGGCCAAACAAAACAAATTTGCTAGCCAGATTCTTTTTGCAGGCAACTCTATTTAAACCCCTATAAGGGAAGGGGTTCCTTCCCCAGCCTTTAACATGCACAAACTCAGGGAAATATGCTTTTATTCCTGAGGGAGTGAAATTAAACAAGTAGCTAGTGAGAAGTATTATAGGTCACTAACTACTGGTTGATAGGATCAGTCTTACCTGTAGGTGCTGCACACTTTATTTATTTAATAAGTATTTATAGAGTGCTACTATGGTACAGGCACTGGATATTTAATCATGAGCAAATTAAAACAGACATTTTACTTCTTGGAAATCTCACCAAGGATAAAAACACTGAGGGTGATCATGAGTGGAAAAAAACAGAGTTCTAATATCTAAAAAAAGAACTACCTGGTATGCTGGCTGCAAGGGCTTTAACAGCCAGCCACCAGACTCATATTAATAAAAAAGCCAAAAAAGTTACCTTTGTTCTATTTCTAGATGGAGAAAAAAAGAAAACTACAATGAACATCTATGTGTACAAATACTGTTTGGTATTTTAGATTATTACCTCAGGATATAGTTTTAGAGTAGAATTACTAGACAAAGCATATAATAACTTTTTTTTAAAGTTCTTAGTTCATATAATTTTCAAACTGTATTTAAAAGCTGTACAATTCAAATTTTCATCATCCACATATCAGAATGTTTATTTTTTGTTTAGCTTTTCTGCTTTTTCCATGTTTTTTCCAATGACCATGTGTTACCTTTATGATTAGGAAAAAACCCACTATCTTTTAAAAAGTTAGTAATGTGGGGAAATGAGTTTAATATAATTGTAAGAAAAATAAAAAAGAACACAAAATTATCAAAATATATGATGATTTTAATCATCTAAAAAAATATAAACAGAGAAAAAAACATTAAAATATTGACAGTTGTTTTCTCTTAGGCTATGGGATGAAGGATGTTTTATCTATTTTTTCTCTTTATGTTTTTTGGGTACTTTCCACAATGAGTATGTTTTCTTAAATGACTGGAAAAGAATATATGTTGAAAAATATGGTCTTTTTAAAATAGGGCAACCTTATGGTATTTTAACCTCCTCATGTTCTTATCAATATTATAGCAAGTTTATATTAGAAACGATTATCAAAAGAAAATAAAAAGGGCCAGATAAATAACCATGCGATACATGTCATGACTAATCCAATGCAGGTAGTCACAAGCATCCAATGTAAATAGAAAGATGACAGACTAAAATCTGCATGGAACTTTCCCAACCTTTAAAATTTTTGAAAATAATAAATATTCTGTGGGTCCATCTTTTATTTATCTTTATAGTAGAAACCTAGCACAATGCTAACACTTGGTAGGTATTCAGTAAGTGTTTAATAAATGAAGAAAAATGAGATAAATGTAAAACTGAATTAGTGGATTACTAAGTACAGAAAAAGATTTTGACAGAACAATTTAAAAAATAATTTTCCTAAAAATGCAAGCCCTGAACTCCACACGTATAAAAGTCTATGCAGGCTGTAGAGCTCGTAGCTATACTAAACGTAGATGATGTGAGTAATGCCCTCTAATATAAGCTATACATAAATCCTCTAAAAGGAAACCTTAAATTATACTGAATCATAAACATCAGGAAAAAAGAATCGATTAGCCGCCTCTCAAGCTTCTTTCTCATCTCACAAAACTGAAACTAGAGTTAAATCATGATATTTTTGAAACTGATTAAAAAATTAAAATGCTGAAAACATAATTGCCATTCAGTTACTGCACAAATTCCTATGTTGCATGTGAGTATATAAAATAACAAAAAAGAATCGACAAACCTGCAAATTACCCCTTCCAATGAAGCCTAGAAGCATCTGGATTTGAATCTGTGAGAGTTTCACCCATACAGGACTTTCAGAATACCAGACTGACAGACTGTCGAAGAGCAGCATCATATCCTCTAAAAGCTAACACAAAGGAAAAATTGAGAAATAAAAACATTCCATTTTTAAATCTACTGATGATGAGTTTTCCCAACAGTAATACAAATCATAAATATTTCAAAACCAATTCAATGTTCAGTTGGTAAAAAACAAAAGAATTATCCTAGTAAGAGTTACTTAACAAAAGTAACTATCACATCTGCGACTATCACATCTTATCCATGTTTATCACATCTGATTAAATATTAATGCTCTGAAAAGAGGGAATACAAAATTTCTTTCTTTGAAAGTCCTTCACTACTAAACAAATAATTTCAAAGAGATGTTACTGTACCTTCTCAGTCCACATGTTCGAATTAACTAGTCCCTCTGACTGCAGAAAGTCCTGTATGATCAGCATGAGTCGGAAAGCATTTTCAGCAGTTACTGGATTAAATTTTGCTTCTCTGTTTTCTGTGACTGCCCATTCTAACATCTTCTGTAGCAAACTAAGTATAAAACAAAGTCCTCTTAAAACCATTTTAAATTTATAAAAATAACAGGTCACCAAAAAAAAAAAACCCAGCAACAACAAATCTCGTTACTTATTAATAGGAATGTACCTCCAAAGATACAGTATCACTGGCAGGTATAAGACACTGTGGATAGAATTTAGTAATAATGAAGCAACTTTTTAATCTTTGGAGTACTTATCTTTAATATACCTAATATTAAAAGGCAAAGTAAAAGTTACCTGTTTGACTTGACCTTGAAAAAGCTATGAAAATAATTCACATTCCAGCCTCCATGAGATACTTAAAAGTTTCTTTGAAACTGAAATTGGAGGGCTTCCCTGCTGGTGCAGTGGTTGAGAGTCCGCCTGCCGATGCAGGGGACATGGGTTCGTGCCCAGGTCCGGGAAGATCCAACATGCCACGGAGCGGCTGGGCCCGTGAGCCATGGCCGCTGAGCCTGCACGTCCGGAGCCTGTGCTCCGCAACGGGAGAGGCCACAACAGTGAGAGGCCCACGTACCGCAAAAAAACAAAACAAAACAAAACAAAAAACCGAAATTGGAAATGTTAGGGAAGAAAGCCTTATGCCTTACAGAGAGTCTAGACCTATGGAAAAACAAAAAAGTAATTCTGTTCTAGTGTGCTGTTGGTACAGTGTTCTATCATATGCAGGGAACTCAAAGCTTTAGAGAAGTAATTTTCATGAAAACACTACTACCTTCCTTTAGCATGGAAGCACTCAAATTTGGACAAGACTGTAGAACACATGCACCAAGTGCTTAGATACTGCAGAAAACAACTTAAACAAGGAATATATAATCACTTAGAATCCAAATTAATGTAAGAATTAAATCTCCTCACATTGGAGTTAGTTTTGGATTTCTCTCTAGATCCCACTAGAATGGCAGACAGGAGAAGGGCTGAGCACAAAGCTTCTCCTTTTCTCTCTCTCTACATCCACTGAATACTGAATAAAGGTTCAATAACAAATATTATTTTGGACTCCTGCCCACTCTAAAAGGAGAGGGCATATCACCAATGAATGCTTACTTACATTAGTTTTATTTCATCTGATGGTCGAAGTAGCTCACTGGATATTCCTGGTTTAGTTAGTGCCGAAAACACTTGTCCCCGTTCAATCCAAGTATCGTCATCAGACTTTTCTAGTCCCTTACACATTACACAGTTCAAAATATTTGTCAGTAATTGAATAAGCTCTTCCTCACATCTCTATAAAAAAGAGAAATTAATATGAAATTATTAGAGGGAGGGGGTGTTAAAAGCAGATCATGAGAACCATCAGGTACATGAATTATAATCATGCAACATATTTTTAAGGTGGCTACATGAACCTGGAACTTTACTACGAAGGCCCTAGAGATGTAAAGATGAATAAGACACTGGCTTTGCTCTCAAGACACTCACAATTTGGTGACTTCCAGGCTTCTAATACCTTAGATCATGAGACTTGGAACATGAATAATACATGAAATTGTTAACAATCACACATTTCTGAGGTCAGACATAAAAAAAAATAAAACCACATTTGGACAAATAAGGAATCTTACCTCTTGGTTTTCAAGTAAAGGGAAGTCATCACTAAAGCCCACATCATTTGTGATGCTGCTTTCTTTGTCAGACTGCACAGAAAATGACTTAGTGGACTCTATCGGGGATGGCGTGCTAGGCAAGCTGTCTGGCATTTGACTTCCACTATCACTCAGTTCACATGAATCAATTCCACTGAGATCTAAACTCAGATGTGAAGGGTTATTATGCCAGAATTCTCCTCGATTCTCTGATTTGAAAGATAATTCTCCCATCAAGCTATCTTCTTGAAATAATGGTGTGTTTGAGTCTAGGGAGTGTCTATCCTCCAAACTCCAATGATCTGAAGACACATGAGCTGAGGCAAAAGAGCTGATTTTTTCCTCATCTGTCTTTTCATCAGAGTTCCTCTTCATATCTTCAGCTGATATATTTTTATCATTGTCTTTCATTACAACAGCCCTACTGTGCTTATGAAGAGTATTTCCATTTTCAAAATTTGCTTTTAAAAAAAGCCTAACTAAAGTGTCTTGCCAACCCACTTGTTGAGATATTTGATGTGCTGCATCTGGCTGGGACTGTAAAATCTGTAAAATCTGTGAAGAGATTAAGAATGCAAAATTCGTCAAAAAGTGTACAGTACTTTACATCAACAACAGTTTCTTTTCAGCTATTTTAATGACAAAGTAATTTAGTAAGAAACTTTGGAAGGATATACTTTCAAACGATTATATTCTTAACTAGATTAGAAAACATTTGGACGGCAGACATTGTGTTTTTAACTAATCTGCATATTACTCATTGTATATCTAGAGTTGGGACTCAAATATTTGCTGAAAGATAAAAAAGGAAAAAAAGATAAAATAATCCTCCACATACCAACACACTCACGTTATTAATTTAATTTGGTTGGAGAAAAAAATATAGATATATAGGTACATATAAAATGTATAAAATGTATATAAATGTATAAAATGTAATAAAGTTATATCCTCTCAACTAAGTACTTTCCATGAGCCTAGTACATTTGTTCAGTAAATACTGAACATCTACTATGTGCCAGGCACAGTTCTGGAACTATGGTTAGGGAGTAAACTAGAACACATAAGAAACTTTGACAGAACCTAGGTACACCAAGAATGTTTTCCCACCTCATTTTTTCCTCAGGCAAAGTTAATGGCTGCTTTTACAAAAGCATTTTTTTTCATTAACTCTACATGGTACAAACAAAACAAGAACTGAACTTTAATTCCAGAAAACTATTTCCAATGAGATGGATGCTGATATTTAGCTAGAATAAGAAACTGAAATTAAAGAGTAGACATTTACATGGCAATGTGTATGATCTCTAGTATCCCAACTGACTTCACATTTTTTGGATAAAAACAAGTTCTCAAACACTATCAGAAATGCTGTTAAGATCTTTAAGACATTTTAATCACAAAGCCAATAAACTTCTAAGTAGATGAAAAGAACTTTGGCTCCCAGTGTTTATAGAGTATCTCTTTTATCAGAATTTCTAACTCTGACAAATTTCATAGCAGGAAATGAGTTATGTTGGTACAGATTTCAAAATTAATGGTTCTTATGTACACTGATGCTGATATAGAAAGCAGTGAGTTGCAGTGAGTCATGATGACACGTTAAGTTTCTTTCCTCACTTAATGCCATCAATCAGTGAGCTACCTTTACTGTAGCAGTGCACAATAGCAATTTTAAACACATTAACTAAGTTGAACATATTAACCCTTTGGTTGGCAAAGAAACTTTTCATGATTTCATGACTTTAAAATTTTCAGACTTATTTTACAGCAATTTTATAAACACATAATGAATAAAAACTGGGCTGTACTGAAAGAGGTTTCTAATTGCACACTGAAAGGAAAAGGATCCATTTACATGACCTGCTTCAAGGAAAACATGGCAAAATCCATTAAAATGTAAAATGTGAATACTCTTTGACAGAAAAATTACATTTCATGAATTATGTCCTACATATGTATTACCATGGATAGGTAAAGACAAATGTAAAAAAATGTTCCTAACACAAGTTTGTTAATATGGTAAAACAGGAAACAATCTAAATGTCCATCAGCTGGGAACCAGATAATACTTTTATAGAATAGCCATAGAATAAAAAACTACGTAGCTGTTAAAGAGAAAGACATAACCAGATTTACTGATGGAAAGGTACTGTGACATAATTAGGGAGTAAAACTAAAAAGAAAAACAAGGAAGCAAATTAAATACTAGACTGGTCAGTGGTTGCCAGTAGAGGAGAGAGAAGGATATAATCAGGAAGAAGCGCATGGGGTAACAATTCGTCAACTTAGAGGTTAAATGAGTGGACTGAAGGTAAATCATTGTTGGAATACACTCATAAACAAACTACAGAAAATCTTTTCCACAAAGGTTAAGAGATTCAGAAACTCTAAAATATGGTGTTTGCATTAAAAATGGTCACAACAAAAGGTTCTGAATAAAGAAAATATTCTCTGGTAATACATTTTTGACTCTGGAAAGGGCATTATTTCCAGGAGCTCATGTATGGCTAAGAAGAACAAATTTATATGCTGATTTCTTATGATTATATAAAGTTAATTCACCTCAAAAAAGGAAACTATAAAATTATGTCATATAAAAGATATTAAACTTATATCTGGTGAAAAATACTCAATCTAAAAGTTCTTCACAATACAACGATACTGCAATTTTTAAAGTACATCTTTAAAGTTTACTAACCTTTCTGCAGATGACCACCCTGACATTTATACGTGCTCTGTGAGATATATATACCACAGATAACAGATCTTTGAAATTAATAGCAGGATCTATGATGGGAAAAAAAAGTTAAAATTAAATACTAGAGAAAACCAGAGAAAGAACTGTGGTAATAGTTATATATAAAGGCTGACAATCATTTCATTTTTATTTTTTTCCTGCTGTCAACAACAGATGCCCTTTATTTTTTCCCCCAACTTTATTAAGATATAATTGGCATAAAACACTGTTTAAGGTATAAAACATGATGATCTCATACATGTATATATTACAAAATGATTACACAATAAGGTCAGTTAACACATCCATTATCTCACATAGTTACTATATTTCTTTTTGTGGTGAGGACACTTAAGGTATGTTCTCTTAGCAACTTTCAAATATACAATACAGTATTGTTAACTACAGTCACCATGCTTACCTTAGATCCCCAGAACTTACTTATAACTGGAAGTTTGTACCCCTTGTACCTTCACCTGTTTCCCCCACTGCCCCAACTCTGGCAACTACCAACCTACCCTGTCTCAATTTTTTTTTTCACATGTAAGTGAGATTACACAGTATTTTCCTTCTCTACCTGACTTGTTTCACTTAGCAGAATGCCCTCTAGGCTCTTATTGCAAATGGCAGGATTTCCTTCTTTTTTATGGCTAATATTCCATTTTTTATATATATATATATATATACATACACCACATCTTTATTATTCATTCATCTATTGATGGACACTTAGGCTGTTTCCATGCCTTGACTATTGTGAATGATGGTACAATGAACATGGGGTTGCAGATCATACCTCTTTGAGATATGATTTCATTTCCTTTAGATATATACCTGGAAGAGGGATTGCTGAATCATATGGTAGTTCTATTTTTAATTTTTTAAGAACCTCCACACTGTTCTCCATAGTGGCTGCACCACTTACATTCCCACCAACAACACACAAGGGTTCCCTTTTCTCCACACCCTCACCACTAGCACGTATTATCTCGTCTCTTTGATAACCACCAAACTAACAGGAGGGAGGTGATATCTCATTGCGGTTTTGATTTTCATTTCCCCGATAATTAAGGATGATGAGCACATTTTCATGCATCTGTTGACCATTTGCATATCTTCTTTGAAAAAATGTCTATTCAGGTCCTTTGCTCATATTTTAATTGGATTTTTTGCTATTGAGTTATATGAATCCCTTATATATTTTGGATATTAACCCCTTATCAGATTTGACTTGCAAATATTTCCTCCCATTTCATAGGCTACCCTTTCATATTGTTGATGGTTTCTTTGGCTATGCAGAAGCTTTTTTAAAAAAATAAATAAATTTATTTATTTTTGGCTGCGTTGGGTCTTCACTGTTGTGTGCAGGTTATCTCTAGTTGTGGCAAGTGGGCTTCTCATTGTGGTGGCTTCTCTTGTTGTGGAGCATGGGCTCTAGGCGTGTGAGCTTCAGTAGTTGTGGCGCGCGGGCTCAGTACTTGTGGCTCATGGGCTCTACAGTGCAAGCTCAGTAGTTGTGGCACACGGGCTTAGTTGCTCCACAACATGTGGGATCTTCCCAGACCAGGGTTTGAACCCGTGTCCCCTGCACTGGCAGGCGGATTCTTAACCACTGCGCCACCAGGTAAGTCCACAGAAGCTTTTTAGTTTGATTTAGTCCCACTGTTTATTTTAACTTTTGTTGCTCGTGCTTTTGGTGTCACACGCAAAAAATCATTGCCAAGACCAAGGTCAAAGGGTTTTTCCCGTATGTTTTCTTCTAGTATTTTTACAGCTCAGTTCTTACATTTAAGTCTTTAATCCATTTGAGTTAATTTTTGTGGGTGGTGTAAGACAGGAGCCCATTCTCATTCTTTTGCAAGTGCATATCCAGTTTTACCAATCACATTTATTGAAGAGACTATCTTTCTCCATTAAGTATTCTTGGATTCCTTGTCAAATACTGGTTGACTGTACACGCATAGTTTTATTTCTAGGCTCTTGATTCTGTTCCACTTGTTTATGTGTCTATTTTTATGCATACTGCAGCATACTGTTTTGATTACTATAACTTTGTAGTATAGTTTGAAATCCGAAAGTGTGATGCCTCCAGCTTTCTTCTTTCTCAAAGAAAGAACTGTATGTAATAGTCATATAAACGCAGAAATAATTGTTTCATTTTAAATAGGAATTGTAGATATGTTCAAATTTTACAAAACCAATAGGTTTAGAATGTTTAACATCTTCCTGACTAAACCCTAAAAAGCTGTTCTTTTATTTTGATTGCCTGAACATACTGTTGATACTACTTGGATCTTATACTTGTATTTATCTTTTTATGTACATGTCTTCTCAATGAGATGATAAACCACTCAAGACAAAGAACCTTATCTGATACCTTTCTGAACCCCTAGCATCTGACAAAAATTTTATAGTTTGTAGGAACTACTTACAAAAAGGTTCATAAAAGCAAAATTAGAAACAAAAATGAATATCTGAAATTAGTTTTCATTTTCCCTTTAAGAATTTAAGCTCTGAAAGGAAAAAGAATATCTTGTACATATTTTCTCTAATGTCCTTTTCGTTTTACATAGACTGAATTATTTACTAATCACTCAGTCAATAAACATTTACTGAAGGCCTACCAAGTAAGGTACTATGCTATGCTCCGGGGAGACAAAAACAACAAAGGTACATTTGAAACAGTACCCAAGAAAAGCCCTGCTGAATCAAGTAATAGGTAATTTTAAAAGCAACCTGAGGGAAGAGGGGAAAAGAAGAAAGAATTTCAGAAGAAAAAAAAAATTCAGGGCCATCAAATAGAATTACATGACTATGAAGAACATTTCTTAAATGTATCAATATTTTAGCCTTAGTCATACCTGTATTTATAATTTGATTGGTGAGACTTTTAATGAGAGAAGTATTAACAGGTGCTTCATTAAGAAGGAGACCTAATCCTGAGTAGCCAACTTCTCTAAGCCGAATACGTTGTTTACTTCGTTCATAAACGTTCGTGCATTTCAACATCTGTTCCATAACCTGGTCACAACAGTAATATATTCTCAATATAGAGAACTAAGAACAATTGTCACTTAGGTTAATATCGAATAAATATTAGTGTACAATGTTTCTGGAGTATCATTTTATTCCTCAAGTATTAAAAAAATAGCACTAAATAGGGAAGAACACTCCATTATCTTGCTATCATTAAAAAATAAATTTAAAAATGAACTGGACTGAAATGCAACTGCATTTGAATAATTAATATGTTTAAAACCCTAGTTTATATAAATTTTTTGGTAGATGAAAGGAATACTTTAAAAATTTCTTTTAATGGCTACGGTGTAGATGGAAACAAATCCTGTAGCTTGCAAGAGGAACAAAGGTGTGCTCTGAAAGAAAACAAAGATACTTCTAGATAAATCTAGTAATCCATTTATGTGACAGTTGTCAAAATAATTTTCAACAACGAGGAAATACTTTGTGAAGCAACCTATCCATATGCTAAAATGGAAGAATGAATTAGTAACCCCATACTTCTTGGAGTTAGATCAATCTTTTACAAAGTGAGATTCTGAAAGTCTATACGGAAAGGATAATCTTGGCAAAATAATATCATGAACAACCCCTGCAAGGCCATTTTTGAAGAAATAACATTAAATCTCCATATAGGAACCCTGTGTGGGCAGATGCTTTAAAGAGTAGCCTCAGGGGTCAACCATAACCAATATTCAAGAGAGACTATGTAGGACCACTTTTAATTCACTTTTGTTTCCAAAGTTTAAGAATTCTAAACATAGGCAATCCAAACATGACCCCACAAGTAGACTTTATAATGTCATACTAATGATGTAAGGGGAAACAAATGTCACAGGCAATTTGGCATAACAAACAGGAGAATAAATCATGAAAAAAAAATGTATTTGCAGTAGAAATATGACTGCCTTCTTTAATTTTAGTTAACCGAAAAGGTGGAGTGGGCTGCTTCAGCTGAAGTTCAAAGTTTGGGATATTTTGGATAGCTTAATAAAATATGTCCTACATCCTTTAGCAAGTTATTAATTTCTCTGCCTCAGTTTCTTCATCTGTAAAATGAGGATAATAATAATATCCACTTCATAAAGTTGCTGCAAGAGCTACGTAAACTAATATATAAAAAGGGTTTAGTGCCTGATAAACAGTGGATGCTAAATAAGCTTAGTATAATCTGACACATAGACCCACTGTAAGTCAAAAGGGGGATAAGAGGTTCTACATTAGTATGGCAGAGTAGATTTTCCACCGAAATTATTGATAAGATTACAATATAATTAGTTTTAAAATACATAAACAACAAAAACATGATAAATATATATCAAAACAAACTGAACAATTTAAAACTAGATGGAAGTAGACATGAAAAAAAGAATTTACATTCATAGAATGGATATGTTCCATGTAAATGCATACACCCACAAATGTCCCCAAATATAAAGACTCTTAAGACATGTTTGTACCTTAAAAATGATTTCTCTTAGTCTGTCAGAGTATTTCTGATTTAAGAGCAGGGCATAAAGTATGTCAGCATTTCCTGGTTCAAACAGCAGTAAGAAAAGTTGACCTCTAGTTGGGCTGGTACGTAGGAGACTGAAGAGTATGTCCAAAATTCCAAAAAGCTTTTAAAATTAAGCAACACAAACAACCACACTCATATATGGAAGCATAAATAAAGTCATAAACCACAAATAGTTATTTAAGTCCTCTATACCCTATGTTCTAGCTTAACTGGATTATTTGATGTCTTCTGAACCCTCCTTGCCTTTCCTCCATTAGGCTTTTGGCTTATTCCATTTCCTTTTGTATATCCTCTCACTACTCACATTCACCCGCTGAACCATTCCTATCCTGCTTGGTCCATATGAAAAGCCATCTCTTCCATGAAGCCGTTCCTAGTCTCCTCAACATGTAACACTCTCCAGTGAAAACCTCATGGGACTTCATATTTCTCTTATAGATATTATCATACTCTTTTTTGCTTCATAATTATTTATAAACATTTCTTATCTATCCCTGCCTCCATTAGGCTAAAAATGATAATTCTTTCATCATTAAATACCTACAATATCTAGTATTACTCTATGTATATGTATAATAAAAGTATTCAATAAATAATTGTTTGACTAAATTGACCAAGAAAATATCATTGGCAATGAATCATAGCAGGTGACAATACAGCTATCATGAAATAAGATGATTATTCATTATTCTAAATATGAGAAGCTTTTGAAGTAGTTCAACCCTATAAGGAAATAGCCTAAGTTAACTCTTCTATATATTACCAATTATGAAGTTATAATAACCACTGAGTACACAATGCATATATCATGATAGAGGGCAAAATATTTGAGTCAACATAAATTAAGGATGCTCAGATTTGGTGTTGAGAGTGGTATACCGAAAGAGCACAGAAAGAGCAGTAAATACACATGGGTTATTTTTCCAGGTATATCAGCTGTGTAACTTTTTAAGTCACCTAATCTCTCTGAACATCTATTTCCAAATGTGCACATGGGAAGAGTAATTCCTGGTCTGTATATTTTGTATCCGTGGTCAAATTCTACCATGCATCAGAATCACCTGGAGGGCTTGATTTGGCCATATATTTGCATTTCTAAAAAATTCCCAGGTAAGTGGGTCCATACATTGAGAACCACTGTCTTAAAGGGTAGTTCTGAGGTAAAAATGAATAGTGTACATAGAAGTATTTAAAAATAGAAATACAGTTATAATTTACTCTTTATGCAAAATTTTTATGAACCTATGATATATTAAAATTCATGTTAGAAATCTGCCTAGTAACTTTGATAACAGTTAAATATACATCATGTGGCCTACGAAAACAGATTTCAGAATTGCCAGGACAAGTATTTCCACATACTGTTTTCTAGCTAATATTTTACTATTAGCTAGAAAATAAATGTTTTATTACACTGCCATTTATTTTATTAAACTTTCAGTTAGGAGATAAAATTTACCTCTTTAACTGCTTAATAATATTATATGTGACACTATAAACATTTTACTCTTAAAATGCTATATTACATGTAAGTTTAAAAGAAGATGATATAGCAACTTAATTATTAAAAAGTAATAACAGATTTATCCAGAGCATAATACCTGTTCTTCTTCATTGATAGCAGATATATAACCCATAATACTTTGTATCTCTTCATGAGTTCCGCCTTTGCACAGAAAATATTTAATTAGTCCATACAAAGAAGTCCTTATTGTTCGAATATCATCTAGAGACAGCTCACTATATTTACAATCACTCCTGAAAGAGAAAGTAAATGGGCAAGAATTGAAATTTTTATATTTTTGTACTTTTATATATAAAAGATTTCATAGTTTAAAAGAAGTTGTTTCCATGTAATTATTAGAATTCATAGAATCTTTGGCTTCTTTTTCTTTTTAAGGAAAACCTTTTGAAGTTAGGAGTTGCAATGACAAAGACATAAATAGTTAAAACAGCTTATATTTATGCAATACTAAGACAAAAATGGTTAAAACAGCTTATATTTATGCAATACTATGTAGCAGACACAGTTCTATGTGCTTTACACATTATTAATTCATTTAATTTAATCCTCAAAACAACCATAGAAAGTCATACAGTTTTATTATCTCCTTGTCACAAAGCAGAAAACTTTAGCACAGAAAAGGTGACTAAGTTGCCTATGGCTAGACAATTAATGAAACATAATATTCAAACCCAGTGTATGTGATCCACTGTTCATCATTTTAACCTCCACAACATCCTGGCTCTCTGAAGTTAAAGGTATTAGAACTGCTGGAAAATAAACAATCTAGATGTTCCAATCAAGTAACAGAAACAATATCAAACTGAGAAAGAATAAGGATATCATACCCATAATAAATCCTAAGTGTATCTAGGAGAAACTGTACACCATACTTCTTTCGGAAAACTCTCCTGCTGTCCTTGATGATGGTGGAAAGATATTGTATGTGACCTAAAATAGAAAGTTCACTCTTCAATTATATACCTAAAATAAAGTCACATAAGTAGTAATACATTTCTAAAACAACTATAAAATTTATCCAACAGCCTGCTCTCACCAATTCGAAAGGGAAAATCGCCACGGTTCCAAATACGGAAGTCAAAGAGTAAATACTGATACATTTGTTGCAGGAGCTGCATATTTTTCTCTAATGATACCTGCTCAATGAGTAACTGAATTGCCATCAATACATTAACATCCATCAAGGTGCTTGGCACCTGAAATCCAAATAGAAGAGGGTTCTGTAAAGTTCAGTTTAAATAACTGTCATTAAGCTATAATTTGAAATGATTAATTCAGAACATCTACTAAATATAAAACGCTTGGTTAGAAAAATATAAACAATTTAAACATTATTTTTTCTGATGTAACTCTAGAACATATTCCTAAAATAGTGTCTTTAAATGATGAAATATCCCAAATACCAAAGTTAACACACAAGGTCCTTATATCAAAGATTATACACTGTTATGTAAGATATGTAGTTCTTGTATAAGGTGATTCAAGTTTTAAAAAGCGGCTTGTGAAATAAATTATATCCATTAATATAACTTAAGCTATAATAGTATAATTTAAAAAATATATTTAATAAAAAATATATATATATATATTTATTTATTGGAAAGAAAAAAACCTCAACACTAACTGGTAATTACAATCATCAGTCACATGTACATAACGTTAGACTAGCTCACCTCTTGAAGTAAGGCACCAAGAATGGCAACTCCATGGGAGTGAATAAGATTGTCCTGGTTAATAGGATGTCTTTGAATAAAGTGTTTCACAATCAAGATAAATGTTGCAATTAAATTTCTCTCTAGTCTTGACTCTGTGGATTTGTGAAGATGTCATTAATTATCATAATTATGCTAATCACTTTTGTATCACATGTTCTATATCATATGCATATTATAACAAACAAGGAATTTGGTTCAGGAATTTGCATCCAAAGGTCACTTGCAGAACATAAATATCAGAGAAATCAGTGACTGCATATTATATACTTATATGAACATGTAAATATTTTCTCTACCATAAATTTAACAATGTTGTCCGATTTCTGCTAACAGTACAAACTAAGGATAGTCAAGAGTATAATCAACATCTTAAGTGTTTTCACTGAAGTATTATGCACTTTCTGAACTCCATTAGTAAAATTAGGGATGGACTACTTCAGCTACAAATGGTTAAGTTTCTTCATCATGGTAGCAAGACATTTCAATCTATCTTTCAATTAATTCTCAAGTTTCTCAATGACTAGTTCACGTTAATTTCAGCTTAATACCTGATGCCTTTGTGGAGTTCAATACCACCCAATCTCCTTCTACAGGTGTTATCAGTTCAGGAACTGTGCTTTCATTCAATCCCTCAGGAATCTGTCCTTCACCAAAGTGGCTGATTTGTTCCATTAGAGGAAAAAGTACATTTACTCCACCTATGCAGTTTATGCTGTCCTGAAAGAGGAAACTACAATTTTTTAATCTTATAAAACACAGGCAATTTTCTCATTTAATACCTACACAGCATGTATGAGGTTACAATTTGCTAAACCTTTAAGTAAAGTATATGATGGCCTAAGCTAAAGGAACCCTTGTACAGGTATATGCTTTAAAGAGCAGCCTCAAGGGTCACCAAAATCAATACTCAAGAGACAAGGCCAGACCATTTTAATACACCTTTGTTTTCCCAAGTTTACGAATTCCCAACATAGGCAATCTAAACATGACCCCATAAGTAGACTTCACAACGTAACACTAGTGATATAAGAGGTAACAACTGTCACAAGGCAATTAGTCACAACAAACAGGAGAACAAGTCATGAAAAAAAAGAATGTATTTGCAGTACAAATATGACTGACTCCTCTACTTTAAGTTTACAAAAAAGGTGGAGTGAGTGGCTTCAACTGAAGTTCAAAGTGACTGACTATTCTGGATAGCTTAACAAAATATATTCAGTATCTTAGACAAGTTACTAATTCCCCTAGCCTCAGTTTCTTCATCTGTAAGATGAGGATAATATTAATTCCCACTTTGTAAAGTTGTTACAAGGATGAGATAAGCTAATACATGAAAAGTGCTTAGTGCCTGACATACAATGGGTGTTATATAAGATTAGCTATTATTAACTGCTAAAATGTTCTGAACTGCCGTGTTTACATACCTTAAGTCCGTAAACCACCTCTTCATAGTCTTTGCCTGTTTTTCATATTGATTTTTAAAGGCTTTTTACAGTAAGTAAACTAGAATTTTGGATGGGAAGTGTTTTTTTCCCCAGTTGTCATGTCATTTAACTTTTTTTGGCTTTGATTTTGCTTCAGTATAAAAAAGCAATAGTCTTGTTCTTGATAATTCTGTTCCTTTTTGATTTCTACATATCTATACTCAAGGCAACAAAGACTGCTTTGATTTTCAAGTATAATGTATAACACAAATAATCAGCTTTCTCTATATAAGTAATCCATAAAACTATCCTTACAAAACCAATCTTATACATGACATCAAAAGTTAACTTACGAATTGGCAAACACATCATAAATCTTACTATGTAAACAGGTAAGAATAAGTGTCCTTATCTCAACTAAGGATTAATCTCCAAAATACATAAACAGATCATGCAGCTCAATATTAAAAAGACAAACAACCCAATCAAAAAATGGGCAGAAGACCTAAATAGACATTTCTCCAAAGAAGACATACAGATGGCCAAGAGGCACATGAAAACCTACTCAACATCTCTAATTACTAGAGAAACACAAATCAAAACTGCAATGAGGTATTATCTCACACCAGTTAGAATGGGCATCATCAGAAAACCTACAAGCAACAAATGCCGGAGAGGGTGTGGAGAAAAGGGAACACTCTTGCACTGCTGGTGGGAATGTAAATTGATACAGACATTATGGAGAACAGTATGGAGGGTCCTTAAAAAACTAAAAATAGAATTACCATATGACCCAGCAATCCCACTACTAGGCATATACCCAGAGAAAACCATAATTCAAAGAGACACATGCACCCCAATGTTCATTGCAGCACTATTTACAATAGCCAGGTCATGGAAGCAACCTAAATCCCCATCGACAGACGAATGGATAAAGATGTGGTACATATACACAATGGAATATTACTCAGCCATAACAAGGAACGAAATTGGGTCTTTTGTAGAGATGTGGATGGATCTAGAGACTCTCATACAGAGTGAAGTAAGTCAGAAAAAGAGAAACAAATATCGTATATTAACGAATATATGTGGAATCTAGAAAAATGGTACAGATGAACTGGTTTGCAAGGCAGAAATAGAGACACAGATGTAGAGAACAAACGTATGGAAACCAAGGGGGAGAAAGCGGGTGGGGGGGGGTATGTGGGGGTGGGTGGGATGAATTGGGAGATTGGGATTGACATATATACACTAATATGTAAAAAATAGATAACTAATAAGAACATGCTGTATAAAAATAAATACAATAAAATTCAAATTGAAAAAACTTACAAATTGGCAAACAAGTCATAAATCTTACTATGCTAACAGGTAAGAATAGGTGTTCTTATCTCAAAGTCAAAGAGAAAAAAGCTTTATACCACATGAATAACATGAGATTAAAACAAACTTATGGATTCATTTTTACATAGAAGAATTATCCTAATGATTTCTGTTCATTGAAACAATAAGCATATTTTATTGGTATTAAATGACTAGAAGACAAAAGTTTTGTTGTTGTTGTTTTGCTGATTTATCAGCAAGTTCCAGTATAACTATATTTTATATTTATTTTTATTTTACTTAGGCTGTAATTTCTATTTAATATATCTTTTAAGGAAATCCTGTATTTTAGAAATAGGATATCTCTGACTTTCACATTAGCCCAAATAATCTTTACTAGTTTAATCACTCAGTCAACAATGTTATTATGTATCCCTGTGCCAGGCACTGGGGGAAAAAGCAGTGTTCCCTCCTTTGAAGTTCTTAAGGACTACTGGAGAATCAAGCAAGCAAACAGTTAACTATTCACCATGATAAGTGAAATAATAGAAACTGCTATAGGCACTCCTGACAAGAATAGTTAACTCCATCTTGGGAAATAAGTAGAGGACTTTAAATAGAAGCAAAGACATTACATCCAGCTAAGACATAAATATGAGGCACATGAAAAAGGCAGACAAGATATAATGGCTAGACGGGGTTATGAAGAAGAGGAAAAATTACTCATCTTTAACCTCAGAGAGGAAAGATCTAAGTTTGTTTAAAGCTGATGGACAGGAGACGAATGTGATATAGGAGAAAAGGGATAATCAAAGAAGTCTCTGAGGGGTTGAAATCTGTTACACAGTTTTAGGGATTAAATACCTTAAAAGTGGAGCTATTAACGAGGGCAGCATATTTTTCTTATGAAAACTGCTAAGCTCATGGCATAGTTTAAAAAGGTAATTACGTTACAAACAAATAGTCATTCAACTACTTATTTATTATCCTTCAAACTGTGTATCTGCAAACATTTTAAACAGGACTTATTCAGATCAATCTGGTGGTGCTCAAAAGACAAAAGTTTTTAAAGGATCAGTACACTTAAATAATACGTTGCCCATCGTTCATCATTAACTTACCTTAATGTCCCAGTTTACTACTTTGTTTCCTGTTAACCTTCCATGCAAACAATTAGTAGATAAATCAAGACAGATTGAATTTTTGCAGGCCTAAAAATAAAAGAAAAATATGGCAAACAGCTAAGAACAATGAAGACAAAACATAACTTTAACTATATATGGAACATTTCACCATAATTTTAAAAGGTATATAGTATAGTCAAGGATAAGATGCTTACAATATTAAGTTTAGTATTACTATTCTCTGATTGTCTTTTAAAAGAATCAGGGACTAGATTCTAATGCACTCACTCATCAAATGCAGGTCACTGCTGCTTGTCATCTGACAGATAAGGATTAGCTAGAACTTACCATTTACCAATCACATAGTTTAAAATTCCTTCTATTCTAAACCAATATATGCAAACAGATTTTTGACTTTTTAAAAAATTCAATGTTTTATTCCCATTAGTACAGAAAATTATATCACAATACAAAAATCAAACCACAGGCACAAGACATTATTTTCCCTTATATTACTGACTGACAATTTTAGTTATATTCAAATTAAGAGCTTTGTCTGCAACTCTAGAAACTGTTAAAGTTATTTGTTAACTTCCATAAAGGTTTATAAACCAGGGAACCTCACATGTAACCTGTGAACTGGCAGATAATGAAACATTCTTGAATCTAATCCCCAGACCAAAAGAAAATAAAGAAACCTACAAATTTTAGCACAGATGATGTGGTTGTTGCTTTTCTCTTAAGGCAACTGAGAAACATTGATTTAATAAAGTAAATGTAAATTGAGTTTACATTTAACTCAATGTAAACTGTATTAGTCTCCGAGACAGAAAAGTCTTTCTCCAATTACTACCTTAGTTTGGTACTATGTATCTATGACCTGTCCAAACACAGTAATCTCCCTATGGTATGACTGCCTCCAGTCTCTCTCTCCAATCCAACTTTGACACTGTAGCTCAAGACCTTTTTCTAAAATGCAAACCTGATCATATCACTCTTCTTAAAATCCTATCCATTGCCTACTATTTAGCCTGGCATAAGAGGTTTGCTATGATCTGGCCTCCACTTGGCCCTCTAACTTCATTTCTGGCCAACTGCTCCCACTCAGTGACCTATACCCAAATACACACAGAATCCAGCTTTACATTCTATGCCTTTGTAGGTGTTGCTCACTGAACATCCCTCCCTTTACTCCGCCTTTTAAAACACAAATCAAACCATCTTTTCTATGATATTCTATCCTCCTGGAAGAACCAACCACTCTTTCTTTGTACCCACACTGTATTCTGTATATAATTCCAACACAAAAATATTGTATAGTGGTTAAGCATTAAACAGGTTAGGTATTAACTAGAATTATGAGGCTAGGCAAGTTACTTATCTTTCCTCAGCCTCAGACAACTAGAGCTTAGAAAAGATACAAAGAGTAGAACATAACCCTCCGAGCTTTTGTAAAGATTAAGTGAAACAGTACATGTGAAACATTTAGCATAGTGCTTAATACATTGTAAACACCGAATAAATGGTAGCTAAAAAATGCTTATAAAATTATATTGCACTTATTTTTTACACATTTATTTCACTTTAGATTGTAAGCTTCTTAAAGCCAGAGGTTTTAACTTACTCATCTTTGTATCCTAAAAGTTCAGACAACTCTTGGCACAAAGAGAACACTCAAAAAATTTTAAATTGATGGTTAAACACCTCCTACAAATAAGTACAAAGACGAAAAACTGTTGACTGTTAAAATTTCCTGGAGTAGCTTTTCCCAAACTACCACTTGTTAATAAGTGAAATGAAAATCAAAATGTGTTCTATGTTCAAATAACTGGTGAAAAAGTAGGATAAAACAAATGTGAACTAGTTTCTTTATAAGCAGAATTTTTCAAGTGTATAATCCATCTCCAAGAAGGATACACAGAATGCAACATTCCCTCAACGTTATTTAACCACAGAATTCTTGTATCATGATATGTTACCATTTTCAAGAAATGTTCCTCCAATAAACTGTTTTATTGTATATATTTGTCATATCGGGTTTTGTGACCAAAAATAGCTATTTTAAATATTACAGAATTTTTACTTCCAAAAGTAAAAATTCAACCTTAATATTATTAAAATCAAAGTTACTTTGAAAAAAGGATATGCCAAAAAGACTCAGTTAGTCATCACATGTCTAGACATGTCACCGATTAGTGAGATTAAGTCCAATTATTTCCTATCCAGCTATACGGAATAGTTGTAATGAAAATAAGTATAAGAGATAGTCCCTGGAGGAAAAAAAGAAAGAGATAGTCCCTGCCAGGAAATAACTTAAAATCTAGTTTGGTAAACAAACATGTATATCCTTGGGAAAAAGTATTATAAAAACCAAACAAATAAAAAATAAGAGACTCAAGAGATATTATAACCAATGCAATGTTCAGATGGATCCAAGATTAAATTTTTAAAAGGCTCAACAAATATTTTGGGGAAAACTGGGAAAATTTGAACATGGGTTGTAAAGGACATGAATTATTGATCATTTTCTCAGGGAGGTTAATGATTATGTTGTAAAGTTTAGGAGTAAAGTGTCTTGATTGCTATGTTGATCTGCTTTCACAAATGATTTGAGATAGACAGATGAAGACCAAGTGCAGCAAAATGTTAGTAACTGGTGAATTTAGGTAAAGAGTATACAGGATTTCACTTTACCATTCTTTCAACTTCTCTCTAGGTTTGAAATTAATCAAAATTAAAAGTTAAGGGGAAATACCACCTGACAAGTAAATTTTATTAGGTTACACATAAACAAGTGTTCAAAGTAATAAATTATGACAATGTACTAGCTGGTTCAACTAGCGGGGGAAAGGTCTATGATGTATAATATCACACAACAGAAGCAACTTCTGGGTTAAAGTAACATTAAATATAATGAAGGCAATTAATATTGTTTATGCCACTTCTCCCTTTTCTTCCTCCCAGTTCTACCTTTGATCTTTCCCTCAGCCCTTGCTAACCTCAATTACTTTCACTAGATAAATGACTTTTCTTGAAGGAAAAAGGACTGGGCATGGTATGCGTATATGTAGCTTTTCTTCTCCTTCTGATGTAAACATTTCTTTTGTTTTCTTGTTAACCACATTTTAAAAATAAACAGGGAATTCCCTGGCAGTCCAGTGGTTAGAACTCTGCGCTCTCACTGCCGAGGGCCCAGGTTCATTCCCTGGTCAGGGAACTAAGATCCCACAAGCCGCGCAGCCAAAAAATTTAAAAAATAAACAAAGAAAAAGTTGAGCACAATTCTGTTTCAACTCTCCTTCCAAAAAAGAAGAATACATTTAAACAATTTCATTTACTGAAGTTGATTCATTAGTACAAATTCCCACTACAACCATTTCCATTCATACAACTGGGATGACATAATGATAACACTTGAACCACAGCTGAGAACTGCAGCTTAATTTTTACTGCTTCTCATCTTCTTTTGAAAATTAATAATTTTTAACAGTAATTCAAGCCCCTTCTTCTCAATTACCCACTGAAATGACAAAAGGAATAAAAATGGAATTTTAGTTCACAGCATAGTTACAGCTAGATGGACAGTCCATGCATTTACTCTGACCTTTGCAGTGTAGTGAAGAAGGATGTTACCAGGCAGGTCAGCCATGTCAGACTCTTGAAATTTCCAAGGGCTTAAACAGTTTGGACCTGAAAATTATTTATACACACATACACACACAAATCATTGAATATATATGGCCTCCTCAGGTCTGTGTAATCAGAAAAAAAATTTTAATTAAGCTGTTTCAAGCTTCTTATATAACACAGTTAAAACACATTAGCCAAAATGTACTTTATTTTTATATCACATCCAATTCGTCTAACACCTAGTAAAGTTCGGAGAGGGGGTAGATCAATCTCTACTACAGAAAGGAAATTTTATATAGCATTAAAAACTAATATAAAACATAACAAAGTTTATACATTTATCAAATGTAAAACAATTCAAAGTTGTAAGATAAAACAGCAAAACAACCAATCAATGTGAATAGATATCACAGAAATGGAACAGCAAATGAGTAGGAAAAAACTCTTGACCTTACTAAAAAAAAAAAAAAAACAAAACTACAAATTAAAGCAAGGTTCCATTTGACTTCAAAAAATGGAGGAAACAGTATTTACCATTCCATCTTAATGAGGCTGTAGTGAGTTGGATATACTTATGTGTTACTGGTAGGCACTGTCAATTGTTATATCCGTTATGAAAACTGAGTAGGTAACATGTATTGAGAGCTATAAAAATATTCACACCCTTTGAATATTTATCCTGGGAACTTATCATAAGCAAATCCATCAAAATACAAAAAAAAAAAAATTGGTACAATAGTTCATCATATTTAATCTTTGAAGTTTATAACTATTAAAAATTATAAACAACCTAAGTAAATCATGCATTATGAATCTAATGAAATATTATGTAGCCATTAAAAATAATCATTATAATACATAACAAATAATTATTATTTATAAGAGTAGAATTTTAAGTAGGAAAATTGTAAGAGTAAAATCCAAACTATATAGCTATAATGACTACACTAAATGACTTATTATTAACTTGGAATTTATTTAGATTAAAGGTCAGCTTCAAATACTTTGGTGAGTTTTAAAGTAACGACAAGGTTCTAATACAAACTTTTTAAGTGTGGACAGAGACATCCGTCTCAAAACTCCATGTAATCTAAAAAAAGACATTCTGACAAATAATAAGCTAAGCTGCAGAGTTAATATACATAACTACTTATAGGCTTAACTCCTGAATTTTGCAAATAGTTATGATCCAATAACAACCAGTGTGTATCTTTAAAATCAGAGCCAAGGGCTTCCCTGGTGGCGCAGTGGTTGAGAGTCCACCTGCCAATGCAGGGGACACGGGTTCGTGCCCCGGTCTGGGAGGATCCCTCCTCCCACATGCCGCGGAGCGGCTGGGCCCGTGAGCCATGGCCGCTGAGCCCGCGCATCTGGAGCCTGTGCTCCGCAACGGGAGAGGCCACAACAGTGAGAGGCCCGCGTACCGCAAAAAAAAACAACCAAAAAAATCCCCAAAAATAAAAATAAAATCAGAGCCAAATGAAAAAGTAAAAGCCAAAACAAAAACTTGTAATTTTATCCAAGAGCTCCTAATTCTAATGCCTTCATGAATTCTTCAGATATATTACTATATAAATTATAAAAATGACAAGTTTTGAATAAGACTCATATGACTCCAGAATCAGTTGTGTGACTTCTTATGAAGACAAACTTACACTTTGTTTCATCAATGTATTAAAATCTGTCAAAAGCACCAGCAGTATTATAGATTGAATTGTGTACCCGCCCACTCAAAATTCCTATGTTGAAGCTCTAACCCCCAGTGTGACTGTATTTGGAGATAGGGCCTGTAAGGGGTAATTAAGGCTAAATGATGTCATAAAAGTCAGGCCCTAATTCAATAGGGCCCCTTATAAGAAGAGGAAAAGACAACAGAGATCTCTCTCTGCACATACACACAGAGAACATATTCCATGTGAGGACAGAGCAGGAAGGCAGCCATCTACAAGCCAGGAATAGAGAATTCACTAGAGACCAAGCCTGACGGAAACCTGATCTTGAATTCTAGCTTCCAGAATTCTGAGAAAATAGTGTTTAAGCTATCTGGTCTGTGGTATTTTGTTATAGCAGTCCTAATAGACTAACACAGGCAGTATTATGGATGATATTTGAAATATTTCTCAAAGTTTTGTTTTTTTATGCATATCAAAAAATGTATAGTATACTATAATTAATTATAATGTACTTGAAAGTTGTGAAGAGAGTAAATCTTAAATGTTATCAACACACACGTTAAAAAATGGTAATTATGTGAGGGTATGGAGGTGTTAACCAACTTTATTACAGTAATCATTTTGCAGGGTATACGTGTATCAAATCAGCACATTGTATACCTTAAACTTATGTATGTTATAATGTCAATATCTCAATAAAGCTAAGGGGAGTAAAAGTACGATGTGTGGTGGGCTTTTTCTTCCCTTTCAGTTCCAGTTAAAACAAATATAGTTGACCCTTGAACAACATGAGGTGAACTGTGTAGGTCCACTCATATGTGGATTGTTTTCAATAGTAAATAGACAGTACCACAATCCGCAGATGCAGAACCATGCATACAAAGGAACTGCATATATATGGAGGGCCGACATAAGTTATATGTGGATTTTTGACTTCATGAAGGATTGGCACCCCTAACCCTAGAGTTGTTCAATGGCCAACTGTACATTCTTTAGATCAAATATATTCTTCAGAATATATTTAGGCAACAGAAAAAACAATTTCAGTTTAATTAGGCAGTATGAGGGTACATGCTCACCTGCTAAATATAATGCCTTCACCTGAAGAGGCTGCAGTGCTTCATAGAAGATGATAACAGACCCCAGCTGACCCTCCAGAGATGTGGGACACCCCCATTCACTGTCTTGTGTTCCAGCTGATATCAATTTGGTAATCAACTTTGATTTTTCCATTGTTCCTCCCCAGGAAGCTGATGACAAAATTCCACCAAATGATGTTCGATGAGGGGTAATGGGAGAAGAAAAAGGTGGATCTGGGATTTGGGATGGTGGAGGAGTGGTGGTTCTTTGCCCAGCTGAACCAATGCAGCAAGAAATAAAAGGCTAAAAGTAAGAAACAAACAAATATAATAAATTACACATTTTAATTAAATCTCTATCCTCATATTTAAAATAAAACAGTACATAAAATTAAGCAATACACTGAAAAACAAAGTTTTGTTTTTAGTGGATCATGCTGTGTGCATGTGTGTGTATACATAAGGTATCATTACAGATGTTACATTTGGCCTATGGGATTTGGATGCATTACTTTTATAACTCACTTTACATCCTTCCGTAAAGTTTGAATTTTTGATGAGTAATTAAATTTTAATGAGTATTTAGTAAATACTCATTTACTAAATTTAATTTACTCATTTAATTTTACGCATTTAATTTTAATGAGTTTAATTTACTCATAATTTAATTTACTCATTTAATTTTAATGAGTATTTAGTAAAAGCTTTTTTACTTCACTATATTCTAAAGTAGAGAAAACCACCTTTCTCCCTTAAAATTTATAAGCAGAGAATTACACATCAGTATAATACTGCTAATTACAGATTATCCTGAAGTGATCATAGACATGAACAGCAACAAGAAATTACTGGAATCCTAGAAGGACTTGGAAAATAATTGAATCCATTCCATTATCTTCAGAAAAGGCCCTTTCAAAAATGTCCAAAAATTCTCAAAGAACTTTCACACTAATGTTGCTTAAGAATCACCTCAGTAAATAAATTCTATCTTATCCCTAACTACAATGTAAATATTTAAGGTTTCTTCATTATTGTTTTAAAATCAATGAAAAATTCGATGATGGAAAAGAGTGCATCTAAATATCTGGTATACCTGGAGAGCTTTATTAAATGATCCTTTGTCCTGCTCTATTCAATTTCTTTGGCTTTCCTGTTATGAGTCTATTCTTCTAAGACTTTAATTACATTTGTTTCTTCCTTGAATTGTTTTTTTTAATTATATGTTGTCTGACTTCATCTAATGACGACAGGCTAACAGAATTAAATATTAACTTACTATATCTTAGTATGCAGAAAACACTAAGACTTACAGGCACATATTTAGAATAAACAGAAGCTTATACATTAAACTGAAAAAATTTTCAAGAGTTTGCAATCAACTGGTCCCATAAAGAGTAGGTTAGGGACTTCCCTGGTGGTCCAGTGGTAAAGAATCCACCCTACAATGCAGGGGGTGCGGGTTCGATCCCTGCTCAGGGAACTGAGATCCCACAAGCCATGGGGCAACTAAGCCCGCGCGCCTCAATGAGAGAGCCCGCGTGTCGCAAGCTATAGAGCCCACACGCCCTGGAGCCCACGTGCCCTGTCGCCCATGCACGTCACAACTAGAGAGAGAAAACTCACACACCACAACTAGAGAGAACCCGTGTGCCTAAGGAAAGATCCTGTATGCCTCAACAAAGATCCCATGTGCTGCAACTAAGACCCGACACGACCACCCCGCAAAAAAAGGAAAATAAATAAATAATAAAATAAATATTTATTAAAAAAAAAAAAAAAGAGTAGGTTAGATGTGCTTACTTCATTCGTGGCAGGAAATCTCAGAGGGGCAGAGACCTTCTGCTGTCCATTGTCATAGATATATACAAGGCTCTGACCAAAGGGCCTTTTTCCAGGCATGTGAACAATGGTTATGTTGTGCTGGTAAAGTAAAACATATATTTAAAAAGTAAAAATTACATTAAGTCTTTGCAATAACAAATGTTTTCAGAGTATTACTATATAACTAGTTTGTGTGAAAGGTAGAACAGTAAGTTTAAGCATAATTAAACGCTGATTAAAATGATGTTGTTAAAGTAACAATTTTGCCTGTAGTACTATAAAAGACCTTCTGACTATTCTAGAAAATCTACACACAATTGTAACATAGTACCTTTTCTGCATTTTCCAAGTCTATGAGTGTTCTTTAGAATTAATGTTTCTAATGAGAAGCATTTTATTTTTTAAGAAAAGCAACAGAAATGCACTGTTTTTTAACAATTTCTGCTCTCATTTTAAATTGTAATTCAAAATCAAATTTGATTCTAGAAAACTTGAAAGAAATATAACATTTCAATCTAATTTTTTAGCAGAAAGATGATTACCACTGAGATTATGATAAATGGTATTAACTCCTTTATAGGTAAACTTCAACATGAATAGAACTTTAACATAAAATTAATCAACTCTCAACAAGCAGATGATAACACCTGATGTACACACACCAAACGTGTGTTTTTTTTAAAGGAAAGAACCCAGAAGTTAGATGTGATGCCCTAAAGCCTTACCCAGAGGGAATCACAGAAACTGTGGTCAGGAAGCATAACTGTTGCATATTCTCTTTTCGTGCACACTGCCACAACCAACATACCTGAATGGGTAATAAAAGCTTCAAAACCCATGCCACTTCCTGTAAAAAAGCTAACAAAAGTATGTATTATCAGAACTTTTGAAGTCAGTTGTACAGTTTCATCATCACTGGGGCACACAAAACCATAACTTCACCATGAATATCTTTACAAAACACACTGTGGCTTACATTCTATTGTCACACACCATCAATCCCACCTTGCCTCAAACTTGATTTTTAAATCTTTTTTGGGCATAGCAGTTTAGTAAATTATAAAAGGTAGCCTTATACACAGAATGCCATTAGCAAACTCTAGCAAACCTATAAACTATCAAATCTTCAAAATTCTTCCAAATAAGATTCAGAAAGAATGAATAAAGTCTTAAAAAATCACAAGGCATATTAAAATGTATTAGTTACTGAAGTAACTAAGTTTGGAAACACATAGGTTTTTCTGGTCCTTCATATAAATATATAGTAGCATCCTCAATAGAACAAAGAAATCACCATTCATTTTCAAGTTTACTATTCCTTTTTCCTCCACTTTTACAATAATTTTAAGAAGGAACTTTGTTTCCAAATTAGTTTCAGAACTTAACTAGCAAAATATTTGAGATATACAACTATTATTATGAAAGCAACAAAGCACTTATAATTAAACTGTGTACACCCTAAGGAGGAGAGGCTTCAGATAAATTGTTGTACATTTAAAAAGTAGATGCTTAGGAATTCCCTGGTGGCGCAGTGGTTAAGAATCCGCCTGCCAATGCAGGGGACACAGTTTTGAGTCCTGGTATGGGAAGATCCCACGTGCCACGGAGCAACTAAGCCCGTGTACCGCAACTACTAAGCCTGCGCTCTAGAGCCCGCGAGCCACAACTACTGAGCCCGTGTGCCACAACTACCAAAGCCTGCACGCCTAGAGCCCGTGCTCCGCAACAAGAGAAGCCACTGCAATGAGAAGCCCGTGCACCACAATGAAGAGTAGCCCCCACTCGCTGCAACTAGAGAAAGCCCACGTGCAGCAACGAAGACCCAATGCAGCCATAAATAAATAAAATAAAATAAAATAGGGGCTTCCCTGGTGGCGCCGTGGTTGAGAGTCCGCCTGCCGATGCAGAGGACACGGGTTTGTGCCCCGGTCCGGGAAGATCCCACATGCCGCGGAGCAGCTGGGCCCATGAGCCATGGCTGCTGAGCCTGCGCGTCTGGAGCCTATGCTCCGCAGCAGGAGAGGCCACAACAGTGAGAGGCCCGCTACCGCAAAATAAATAAATAAATAAATAAAAATAAAATAAAAGTTTTTTAAAAAAAAGGTATTCGAGGAATAAAAAAATAGATGCTAAGAAAAACGTTTTCCTGTTTAAGAATCACAGCATATATTATGACAGTATTCATTTATATTCCATAACTTGTACCAGTACCTGTATAATTGTTTTCTTTTTCCTCCTTTGTTAGCATTGCCAAGAGTCAACTGATCCTGATCTAAGCAAAACCAAGCGTTGAAAGAAAAGGCAGACCCTGGCCATTTCTGTATGGAAGGCACAGAAATTCCTGCCATACTATGTGACAAATTAAAATACTGCAGTGCACTCTCTAGACTTTGTTTTCGGGCCATTGTCAGGATTGCTCGAGTTACAAGAGTGGTATAGGGGTGAATGTACTCGGATTCATCCACTCTCAACAATCTTAGTAGTTGACGGATTTCTTCTGCGCTCACTGACTGACTCCCCAATGAACCATGGAGTGCAATCAAGTTCTCAGCACAAGTTCGATGGAGGGAAGAATGGGAATTAAGGGTTTCAATGATTCTAATTCCCATGTTTGCATTGACACAAGTAGTTCGACTTTGCCTATTAATACAACAAATTCTTTTCAGCCAATCAGAGATGAAGATTTGCAGGTCATGGGATTCTAGCTCTGGAAGCCACTGGATAAGAAGCAAGAGAGGCTGGACATTACTAATGCCCAAAATTCCAACTGAAGTGTGATCACCCTCTACAGCCTGTAAAGCAACATAAGAGACAAAAGGTTAGTTACCATCTTTGATACAAAAATGATGGAACTTCTTCTAATAAAGCTAAAAAAAACTCACCATATTCATAAGTTCTTTAAGTAGTTCCAGGGGTGGCTGACCCAGTGATTTTAATACTTCAAACATATGTGTATAACCAATTCTTTCTTTAAATACTTCCTAAGAGAGGAGAAATCAATACATCAAAACAGATTTTCAAAGACTGAATTTGTTAGAATATTAAAAATGTTGAGTAATACCCATTTAAGTTAATTAACAATATTAAAATATTATGAGTTCAATATTTCTGTTTTCTTAAGTCAGGTGTCTTCATCTTAAATATATTCCATATACCTTCTGGAATACAATGCTACAATAAAATACCAAAATGTAAAACAAATGGCATTAGCAAAGACTGTGTATTATAAAATTGTTATACTACTTGCAGATACCTTTACTTTCTTCACTTGATTTGTTATTAGTACAATATTACTTGAAATCAAAACAAAAATGGAGAAAAAGTGAGGAGACTTTAGGAATAAAGGAGTCAGTAGCCTCAAAGAACTAGATTAAAGACTCCTGGCAATTTTGAGTAGTGGCCAAAAAACCTGGGTACGGTTTTCCCTCTGCTCTTTGTATTGAGTTGGCCAAAAAGTGCCTTCGGTATTTAAGTAAAAATAAAAGACACATTTTTCATTTTCTTCAAGAACTTTACTGAACAATGTATTCACCCTTTTGTTCCACTACCTTCTGCCATTTTTCAGGCAACTTCATAATTCCATCTTCCCAAAATTTTTACCTTTTTGATTAAAGAACTCTTCCAAGTGCCTTTGACAGTCTTCTGGGGAATTGAAATTTTTTCCATTAAGAGAATTTTGTAAAGACCTAAATAAATGGAAATCTGAAGGTGCAATGTCTGGTGAATACGGCAGATGAATTAGAACCTCCCAGCCAAGCTATAACAGTTTTTCCCTGGTCATCAAAGAAACATGTGGTCTTGTGTTATCCTGATGGAAGATTATGCATTTTCTGTTGACTAATTCCGGACGCTTTTTTGTCAGGTGCTGCTTTCAGTTGGTCTAATTGGGAGCAGTACTTGTTGGAATTAATCATTTGGTTTTCCGGAAGGAGCTCGTAATAGAGGACTCCCTTCCAATCCCACCATATACACAACCTCACCTTCTTTGGATGAAGACCGGTCTTTGGTGTGGTTGGTGGTGGTTCATTTCACTTGCCCCACAATCTCTCCCATTCCACATTATTGTACAGTATCCACTTTTCATCACCCATCACAATTTGTTTTAAAAATGGAACGTTTTCATTACGTTTAAGTAGAGAATCGCATGCGGAAATACGGTCAAGAAGGTTTTTTCGCTCAACTTACGTGGAGCTCAAACATCAAAGCGATTCACATAACCAAGTTGGTGCAAATGGTCTTCAACACTTGATTTGGATATTTTGAGTATATCAGCTATCTCCGGCGTATAACGTTGATTGTTCTCAATTAATGTCTCGATTTGATCACTATCAACTTCAACTGGTCTACCCGACCGTGGAGCATCATCCAGCAAGAAATCTCCAGCACGAAACTTCGCAAACCACTTTTGACACATTCGATCAGTCACAGCACCTTCTCCATACACTGCACAAATCCTTTTTTTGCATTTCGGTTGCGTTTTTACCTTTCTTGAAATAATAAAGCATAATATGCCGAAAATGATGCTTTTGTTCTTCCATTTTCAATATTAAAATGGCTATACAAAAATTCACCAATTTTGTTAAGTTCTTTTCAAAATGCACTCTGATATGACAGGTGTCATACAATCTAGCAAAACTGTTTCAAATGAAGTTAAGGACAACTAAGTGCTACTAGAGCCATCTTATGGGAAAAAAATGAACGAACCTTTTGGCCAACCCAATATCTAAATGATCTAAATTATCTGGAGCACGAAGTTCAATTTAATAAGCTCTAAGTCACACTTGGACTAGTGGGTACCAAAAGCCATAACGTAAAATGTAAAGAACACAAAAAAAACTAGCAATACTAAATTGGTCCAGTAAGTTAGGCAAATATATATACACTCATTATAAAATCAAAAGATTTAAACAAGTATGACTAGTTGTCTCTAGGAAGGGGAATTAGTTGACTGTGGGCCAAGGATAGGAAAAAAGTCTTTTTTCAAAAGGCATTTTAAAAAATAATCTTTCGAATTTTAAGCCATGCAACACATAACATAGTTTAAAAAATTATATTTAAAAAAGACCTGGACATCATTTCAGGTTTGAATTTCATAATACAGTATAGGCAATCCATTATATTCATAAACCAATTACTTAGAACTTAAAATAATTTGTTCCTTAAGTAACTATTATAAATGGAGATTAGACTTCCATGCCAGCCTGTGATAGTTGTAAAAGCCTATTCAGCAGGAATTTAACCATGAGTTATATATAGCAACATTTATAGGGAAAGTCAGTCTCCTAACAAAAACCAATAGAAAGTAAGAAATACAACTGAAAGCATGGCTTAGGGAACAAGGAATAACTCATTTATTTCTGGTACTAAATGAAATATATTAGAAGTGGTGGATAAGAAGGTAAAATGGTAAAAATAATTATAGACACATACTTATTGAGCACTTACCTTGTGCCTGGCACTCTGCTTACCATTTTACACAGATGATGTCACTAATCCTTAAAAGTACTCAGTGGGAAAACTACTAGCACAGAATCAGCATAAGTGGACTGCAGGGCAGAGTCAGTGGTAGTGAATGAGAAGGGAAAGAAAATCCTGAGGGTCAGTGACTACAAACAAAGAAGCAGAATTTCCAAGGCCATCTGGAAAAACAAGTCCCAAATTGACAGGGCTGTTCACATGTGAAAATTTTTCATATTCTAGATGGTCATAAACTGACCAAATAGTGAAAGAGTGATTTTATTAATGAAGAAAAATTATGATATAAAATTTAATTCTTTAAATGCACTAATCAAATAATCACTTAAAATGATCCTTTCAACATTTCAACACCAGTGCTCTCTTCCCATTCGTTGACTGATGCTGTAAATCCCTAGAGCTTGCAGTCAGTCATCAATGCTTTAAATAATCCCAAAGTACTGCCCATAGGCATCTGTCTTTTAAATTATCGGCAAAGTGATTCCTACACAAAGATGAGATATTTTGTGAATTATTTCATGAGTGAAACCTTATGTATTTTATACTTTCATACATTACTTTGGGAATTATATAGTGAAAACAGGTATATCTATGATAACATTTTAGAGCTTGAGGACATATGTTTTACCTTAGCAGCTGGAGATTTGTTCATTACTGCTGTCAAAGCCTGAATGGTTGACACAGCCAAACAATCCAACTGTACCTGAAACACCTACCAGAGGAGGAAGAAAAGGTAAGAAATTAACAAATGTGTTCAAGATTTGTATTCAGTTAGGAAGCCTTTCTTCTGAAAACCTCAAAAAAATATTTAACATGCAATACATTCCTCTTCCAATGAAATGGATCTCTGAAACACTAAAACCTGTAAGAAAAGTTACATACTTGACAGAAAATAAGCCATATGTCAAGAAGAATAAGGTTACATTCACTCATTATATTAAAATGCTTTAAGGAGGAAAAAACCCACCAAGCTTAAACATGCTTTTAAAAAGTAATGGACAATCTCAAGAGGAAGGGAGGGAGGGCTATCATGGGAAATTCTTGTATGTTTTAATTTTCCTTCAAAAATACACTTGAAACTTCCTAGGTTAAAATTTCATCAGTATGTATAATAAGATGTCTAAAACAGTCTTATCTATATAGTTTCCAAACCCTGTTTTATAAATGAAATGGTATGTGCATATATCAATCAATCACATTTGCAAACAATAACATACATCTATTTTTATATAAAATGCAGAAATTTGAGGCAGAACAGAAAATGAAATATGTATCTATAAGCACTGTCATGTTTTTGAGAAGGCAAGCTTTAATGCCAGAAGTTGTAAGAAAAAATAAATACCAGCTCCATTTTGTCTATTTCTGTTTAAGCTTCATTATAAAGAAGAGATGTGTTAAATTTCAGGGCAGTACATTCATAGAAAAAGAAACAAAAACAAAAACAAAATAGAACATCAACAATGTAAAAAAACTGAACGTGAATGTTATATCAACAGACTTAGTCAACCATGAAAGCATAGTGTGAGGACTAGAAAGTTGTAAAAATTACTAGAAAGTTGTAAAAATTACCCCAAAATCTGCTTTTGGTAATATATTACTATGACTTGAAGCTCGTTACCCCACAAATAGAATTTTCCTCTCTGCCTCCCACTAAAAATGATCTGAGTAAAGGGGGACTGATTAGATCTTTGTCATTGTGAGCTCAGCTCTATCATTTTCAGGCAAGTTATTTAAGCTGGTATCTTGGTTTTTGTTGATGTTGTTTGTTTATTAAACATTATTACATAAAATAAACATATTGCATGTGTAATAAACATCATATGCATTAAACATTCTGCATACAGAATATCATAAAACTAAGATTTTTTTTCTTGACTTTATTGTAGAGGACTAGGCATCACAGTACCTATAATCAGGAATACTAATTGTCAACCTCTAAGAGATTATTATAACATTTTATAAATCTATATAAGAAGACTTTAAGAGGAACTAACACTTATATGGAAATCCAGAACGGTAGCCTGTAATTGATATTTGACATCCAGAAGAGAATAGATTATCATGTCTCCTTTTATACCACAGCTCTATTTATACACCTGGACATTAAGATAATGCTAATAATATGTTAATAAAAGATATCACATAAGCTCTCTCACAAACATTCTGGGAAAGACAAATAACAAAGCAATTTTTATAGGTAGTTTCTGCCAAACTAAATTGCCTAATGTATTGTGAAAAGCAAGATAAATTGTATATGTCTGCCTTATACCCGTGTAAAGGTGAGTTTTTAGAAAAGAAAAAAGTTAAATTTTATGCTAAATTAAGACTCAAAGAGCTCGGCATCTTCTTCCCTTCCTCCAAGATTTGGGTTGTCCATTGATTGTAATAATCATTTGTCAACAAGAGGCAAAGAATCAAGATATTAAAACTGATCAAACATATTCACGAACAAAGCCCTAAGGTCCCAATACACCACAATGCTTAGAAAAAGAAGCCCCCAAAATATGGAGTCATCACTAGGTGGACAGCACTGATATTGGGATTCCATTCCTGTACTTTATATTTCCTCAAATTGAAAAGAAGACACACATACATAGATGGAATCCTGTCAATCGATCGTTTATATCCCTCACCAAAATTTCAATATATTTATCTTTTAGATGAAAGCATTTATTTTTAAATTTTTAAACAATTTTCAAAAATAATTAATGAAGATTAGAAATAGATAATGTTTGTATACTTTAAAATATAAGAAGAAAAGTACAGGAATAGGTGCTCCCATTGACTGATTTTGGACTTCAGCTGAAACAAGATGCAGGCTTTGTAGATACCTGGTCCTCATTCATTTCTGTCAGTAATTTGTTGGCAAGGTCTTTCTCGTTCTTGTCTGCCACCTTACTGTTAGCATTTAAAAATAGCTGTTAAAAACAGAGACAAGAATAATGGAGAAAGAACATTAAATTGTTACCTATAAGCAGAAGTGAAGCTTAAATGGATTTCCATATCTCTTGAAATAAATCCAAGAATCCACTCATGAAGTATACCACTCTTAAAATGACAATCAACTGTCCACTTTTTGGATTACTAACTAACATTAGTTCATAAACTATGTAATTAATTATCATTTATTTCTCTCTGAAACTCAAAGTTACCAAAATAAGAAACAACAGCAATAATTAAATAATTATTAGGAATACTTAGTTAATATTCCTGAATTCTTAAAGAATCAGCAGGGAATGACTCATAGAAGAGAAGGAAACTGCTATTGAGACAGACTAAAGATACTGTAGTAAATAATGTATAGTAAGGGTTCTGCAGCCACATAGGTGTGTGAAATGCTATTAAACTAACTTTAAAAAGGGGTCTTTCTGGAAATGCTCCTCAGAGTCTCGAATATGCTAATGTGTACTTTGACAAGGGAGGTCAGTGTGTAGTATTTCCCAAATTTATCTGACCACACATTTTGTTAAAAATTTTGTTAACAGTATTCTCCAAAATTATCAAGAGTTGAGCATAATTTATATTACTCTGTACAGTAGAAAGATGGATTAGGATTACCTCTGACATACATTGAGACTGCCCTTTTCTGAAAGAAATGAAAGAATCAAGTAGTTTGGCTTACATAAATAAAACCCAGCATCCCAAAAGATCTCAGTCAGTTTGGGTAAAGAGGAAAATAATTCAAATGAGAGTGAAAAGGGAGAGAAAGTTAGATTTATAAAGGGAGTTATCAAGAGCATCCTAAGAAGGAAGTTCTTCTTAGGAACTACTATCATTTCAGAAATTGAAAACAAAAATCCAGTAATGTGCTGAAAAAATGCAATATAAAATAAAATGGATAATAGTAAGGTATGCAAGAGCATAAGTAACGCTAAACCTAAAAATAGGTTAGTGTACACAATACAGGCTTTGGAATCAGAAACCTGCATTTGAATCTTGGTTCTGCTACTTATAAGCTGTCTGGTTTTAAGGAAAACTACTTAAATTCTCCGAGTTTGTTTTCTCAGAAATGAAAAGAATAAGATATCATGAAATTGGCGTGCAGATTAAATGAGATAATCCATGTTAGGTTATTAGCCTAGAAACTGGCATACAACAAGGGTGAAATAAATGAATGCTGGTATTATTATTATCAGCAAAGATTTTAAAACAGTAATACTCCATATTGTCTAGGTGTAATAACACAGGACTGCTCAAAACTGATGAAAGTAAAAATAAGTAAAGTCTTTCCAGAAAGCAATCCATATCAGGATTCTTTTAAAAAGTTCTTACTCTTTAAATCAGTAATTGTATTTCTAGGAATCTACTCAAAGAAACAGTCAGAAATTGACACTAAGATTTTGGAAAAGAAATGCTCACTTCAATTCTGTTTACAACAGCAAAAAATTAGAAACCAGTCAAGTATCAACATAATAGAATACGTTAATAAATTATGGTTCATCCATAGGTTGAAAGAGAAATCCTCAAATTTTCTGGTCTAAAGACCCCTTAACACTCTTTAAAAAATTACTGAGAACCCCAATGAACTGAACTTTTATTTATGTGGGTTACATCTATCAATATTTACCATATCAGAAATTAAAATCAAGGCGTTTAAAAAATATTTATTTATTCAAAAAATAAATCCATTACAAGTTTATATAAAAACATGTTTATGAAAAATAACTATATTTTCCAAAATATACCTTAGTGAGGATGGCACTGCTTTTACATTTTTGCAAATCTCTTTAAATGTCTGACTTAAGATAAGACAGATGAACTCTCTATCTGCTTTTTTTTTTTTTTTTTTTGCGGTACGCGGGCCTCTCACTGTGGTGGCCTCTGCCGTTGCGGAGCAGAGGCTCCGGACGCGCAGGCTCAGCGGCCATGGCTCACAGCCCTAGCCGCTCCGCGGCATGTGGGATCTTCCCGGACTGGGGCACGAATCCGTGTTCCCTGCATCGGCAGGCGGACTCTCAACCACTGTGCCACCAGGAAAGCCCTCCTATCTGCTTTTGCGTTCAAACTTTTATAATGTTGTTTTGGTTACAGTTTAAGAAGAAAATTAACTTCAAAAAGAAATTTTGTTAAGATTAGACTTCGCAGACTCCCTAAAATGATCTTGGGGATCCCATACTTTGAGAACTGCTGTGTTGAAATACCTGCAGTCATTAAAAGCAATCTTTTGAAAAATATGATGGCATATGGAAAGACTCATGATATAACACAATTAAAAGCAGAATAAAAAAATATTCAGTAGTATTCCAATTTTGTAAAGGAAAATACATCCACATTAAAAATATATATGCAAATATTATGTATATTTTGCAACATTTTAAATACTATATATATGCTTTGTAAAAAAATATTTTTATGCTTTTTTCCTCCAAAATCTCTATATTGATTGTGTATTGTTCTAGAAGATAAATAAATATCTATTTTTTTAAAAATGAAAAGAAACTTGCTCAAGGTCACTAAGACAATGTGTATAAATCCAGACAGATTTGATTCCCAAAGTCAGGCTTTCAACTACACCATTTTGTCTATTCACTCCTAACAACCTTTTCCATAAAGTATCCCTTGGTTGCTCCTTTCATAAATTCTCATTCTTACTAAGACTGTCATGATGATAAATTTGTTGTAGTTGATTTTAAGGAGTAGATGTGGAGAAGAAAGAGAAGAAATTAAAGAAAACAAATCAAAGAAGATGAGCGACACCACAATATCAAAAGCTTTCCAGAATCTTATGACTTAAGTCCTCAAATGGAACTTTATATATTTACAATATATTTTTGAAAAAATGATTTCAACTAGCAAAGTGCTAAAGTCCATGTAATGGTTTTGAATTCTACTCTTTGCTACTAGAAATTTGCTGTTATTTTCTTCACATTAATTCAAATATTTTTGAACAGCTTAAAAAAAACTTACATTAACTCAAAGCATATCCCCCTTTCAAAATTCAATATAGTAAAACAAAATAATTCTTAAATATTTAAAGTTCATCATACCTATCATAAAAGTTAAATATATGATTTCATGGAACTGTATTTTAAATATGTTATAGTATGATGAAACTCATTTTGACAAGCCCAGAAGTCTTTACACAAATACTCAAGGAAATTAATGTGTACTTAAACTGGTTGGTGAATCTCATGCAAAAAGAAAGCATAGAAACTGCAACAGTCACCCTAAAGATTTCTGTGTAATTCATAAATTGTTTATGACACTTTAAGCGTTAGTTGATAATGCTTCCAATGGGTGTGAATATTTAAATGAGGAATTGTCTTGATTCTGTATTACTGTATAAAAGAGTAAATGATTCATTCCTTATTAACAAATAACAATTTAAACAGAAATCAATCATAGACATCTGTAGCATTCTATAACACATCTGGGAACTTAAGTTTTCACAAGATGCCAAACATTTTTATATATTCATAAATCATATCACCTCTCTCCATCAAACATGTTTGTATATACAGTAAATAAAACCTATAATTCTCTTATATTTAGTGCACAGAAAACATTTTTTCTACTGACTAAACAGTGACCTTAAGTACCAGTAATACAGTTACAAAACTACATATAACAATGAACTTAGGGTCAGAATACCTGGGTAAGAAATCCTACCTCCATCATATATTAGTGTTAA
Organism: Pseudorca crassidens; assembly: GCF_039906515.1. Lineage (NCBI taxonomy): Eukaryota > Metazoa > Chordata > Mammalia > Artiodactyla > Delphinidae > Pseudorca > Pseudorca crassidens. Next base: position 32,667,437 of record NC_090301.1, read on the forward strand.
ACCCTGGGCTAATCACTTAATCTCTTAGGACACATTTCCTCATTACTATAATAAAAGAGTTGGGCAGTTTATTTCAAACATTCCCCCTTGTTTTTATTATTTTAAAATTTTTTTATTAAATCATCTTAACTAATTTATTATATTTTTTAATAAGTTTATTTATTTAATTTATTTTATTTTTGGCTGCGTTGGGTCTTCGTTGCTGCATGCAGGCTTTTCTCTGGTTGCAGTGAGCAGAGGCTACTCTTGGTTGCGGTGCACGGGCTCTGGGATGCGGGTTTCAGTAACTCTGGCATGTGGGCTCAGTAGTTGTGGGACACGGGCTTAGTTGCTCCATGCATGTGGGATCTTCCCGGACCAGGGGTCGAACCCGTGTCCCCTGCATTAGCAGGCAGATTCTTAACCACTGTGCCACCAACGAAGGCCCCCCCCTTGTTTTTAAAACTTAATGAGTCCAGATGTGGCACATATATACAATGGAATATTACTCAGCCATAAAAAGGAACGAAACTGAGTTATCTGTAGTGAGGCAGATGGACCTAGAGACTGTCATTCAGAGTGAAGTAAGTCAGAAAGAGAAAGACAAATACCGTATGCTAACACATATATATGGAATCTGAAAAAAAAAAAAGGTCATGAAGAACCTAGGGGCAAGACGGGAATAAAGATGCAGACCTACTAGAGAATGAACTTGAGGATACAGGGAGGTGGAAGGGTAAGCAGGGACAAAGTGAGAGAGTGGCATGGACATATATACACTACCAAACATAAAATAGATAGCTAGTGGGAAGTAGCCGCATAGCACAGGGAGATCAGCTCAGTGCTTTGTGACCACCTAGAGGGGTGGGATAGGGAGGGTGGGAGGGAGGGAGATGCAAGAGGGAAGAGATATGGGGACATATGTATATGTATAACTGATTCACTTCGTTATAAAACAGAAACTAACACACCATTGTAAAGCTATTATACTCCAATAAAAATGTTAAAAAAAAAAAAACACTTAATGAGTCTAAAGTTTAGTGAGGAATCTACAGGGAGTCTGACTAGAATATTCCACAAATAAAGACTACTGCCAGGAGAGAAGGCTCAGGTCCCAAAGTCTAGTTTTCCCCTCTGAAATTGGTTTCTTCTCTACCATTTCCTGTTTCAAAACAAAATGTGATAAATGGTAACAAATACTTAAATTTTAAAATGGTATGACTACCAGCAAGTTTCTAGATCTAAATGATAAGAAACTTTGGCTTATAACATAGAAGAGTAAATATTAGCTCACCATCATGACCGCTATGTCAAACAGTTCTGTATTTTTAAAAGATACTGCTGACCATGATATGATAGAGATTTTTAATTATGTCTTAGTTTCATATACTGTATAAATGCACATGTGAGATCTTGCCTTTATTACTGAAGTTGTCTTTATAACTGATAAAGCCACGCTGCATTTTTACAACAAACATAAGGTTTTATAAACATTTCTCTTATGCTGCTTTCACCTCCCTAGGATTTCTTTCCCAAGAATGATTTTTAAAAGGCGGACAGAGAGATCTTGACTCTACAGTGATAATTTGGTACTTCTGTTGACTTCATAAATATTCATTATGACTTACTTTATCAATATATTATTTCCTATTTTATGCTATTCTTCACAATTTTACTATAAGTTAAGCAATATAGTGACATAAATGTTTTCAAGGATACCCCTCCTAACAGAGTGGAAAAATTCAAGGAGCTGACGTTAAAATTCTTATTCTGGAATATTCTCACAGAATCAGAAGGGATCCCCAGTATTTTTCAACAGGGAATTCATGAAAGGAATATTTCAAATAGAAAGGTAAAAGCTCTTTGAAGTAGTTTTACTTTCAAAGGCTTCTCAAGAAGGTTTCTGGTACCATCTTGAAATTTATGGAAACATATAATAATCAGAGATATTAGTTATTATGTACTTACACACAAATCTGCTACAAGTGTAAATTAGTAAAAACTTTTAAAAATAAGCAAATTGGAAGTATACATCAAGAACCTTAATAGTATTTTTATTTTTCTACTTTTCTACATTTTCCACTTATAAGTTTACACACAATGTTCCCTATTTAAAAAAATTTATGCCCTTTGATCTAATAATTGTACTAGAAATAGAATTCTGTTCTATGAAACTTTAAAGGGTTATGTAATCACAAACAAAATTGTAAACAAATTAAGAATTTACCAATAGGGAATAGTTAAGTAAGCTATGGTACATCCACTCAATATAATAACATGTAAATATTAAAATCATAACACACGAATATGCTAATGAAATAATCTTAAGTGAAACAAAAGTGCAAAAACATATGCCATCAAATGCTCATACTAAATTTTAACAATGCATAACAAAAAAGACTTTGAAACTTAACAACAAAAAAGCTAAAAAACCCAATTAAAAAATGCACCAAGGACTTGAATAGATATTTCTCTAAAGATGACACATAAATGGCCAGTAAGCACATGAAAAGATGCTCAGCATCACTAATCATTAGAGAAAAGCAAATCAAACTACAATGAGATACCACCTCACATCCATTGAGATGGCTACTATCAAAAAAAAAGAAGAGGAAGAAGAGGAGGAGGAGGACGAAGGAGAAGAGGAGGAGGAGGAAGAGGAAGAAGAGGAAGGGGAAGAGGAAGAGGAGGTAGAGGAAGAAGAAGAAGGACGAGAAGGAGAAGAGGAAGAAGAAGAAGAAGAAAACAAGTGTTGATAAGAATGTGGAGAAACTGGAACCTTTGTGCAGTGTTGGTGGCAATGTAAAATGGTGCAGCTACTATGGAAAACAGTAAGGTGGTTCCTCAAAAAATTAAAAATTTAATTACTATATGATCCAGCAAACCCACTTCTGGATATATACCCAAAAGAATTTAAAGTAGGGTCTTGAAGAGATATTTGTATACTCATGTTCATAGCAACATTATCCATGATAGCCAAAAGGTAGAATCAACACAAGAGTCCATCAAAAGATGAATGAATAAACAAAATGTGGTATATACATATGTATACATACATTGAGATACTATTCAGTCTTAAAAAGAAAGGAAATTCTGCAGTATGCTACAACATGGATGAATCTTGAGGATATTATGCTGAATGAAATAAGCCAGTCACAAAAAATCAAACACTGTACAATTCCACCTATACGAGGTACTTAGAGTAGCAAAATCACAGAGACAGCAAGAACAGTAGTTGCCAAGGGCTGAACGGAGAGGAGAATGTAGAGTTGTTTAATGGATATAGAGCTTTAGTTTTACAAGATGAAGAGTTATGGGGGATGGATGGTGGTAATGGTTGCGACAACAACGTGAATGTATTTAATACCACTGAACTGTATACTTAAAAATGATTAAGATGGTAAATTGTACGTTATGTGTATTTTACCACAATAAAAAAATTTAGTTATAGTTATGCTCAAAATAGAATCAAAACATAAACAAAATAACCGCTTCTTAAAATCAAAGACAACAATAATAGTAATAATAGAAAAATACCTTGCAGTTCTGTAGCAGTCGTATGAGATGTTCAAAGCAATTACTGTTAAGAAAAATAGCCTGAAGAACAGGCCTATCTCTGCAGTCTAACATGGCTGTAATGGTATCTATGAAATTAAAAACAAAACTGTCCATTAATAAAGTGGAAAATCTGGGATCACAGAAATATTCACTCTAGCCATATACTTAATTTAGGCTTTTTGGCTAACAAACAGATGTAAATTAATAGGAAATAATAAAGAGGGGGAATAGAAAACAAAACCTGTACTTATTACTTGATAAGAAAAGTGAAAAAAAATGTGAACATTTTTATACTTTATTATTAAAAATATTTATTTTTTTATATATAAGAATGATATATATATTTCCCAGAGATTTACTTAGGTGTTCTTCCATTATAACTTAAGTGTAATAAACTGTGGTTCCCAACTTGCTATGAATAAGCAACACTTGGTTATGTCTGGCAACACTGTCTCATTTCTATAGTATAAAATTAACATATGGCTATCACGAAAATGAGACTTAGGTAATTAATCCATTGGTGATGATGCTTTGGTCTTGTTTCCTACTGAAAGGATGTCCCCACTCAGAAATCAAGGGATATTTGACATAGGTAATATGCAAGTTCATAATAAAAAAGAAGTCCATTCAATATAGACTCAAATTTCCTTATAAACTTATAATTTATAATAATTATAAAACGTGACATGTTATAACATATAAAAGAATAGAAACTATATAAGATGAATCATTTTCCTACAAAAACACTATTGTTATGAATCATTAAGTTTCACTGAGATTTTGATGTCCAATATTTTTAAATTAGACACCACACACATACCCACACAAACATTTTTTAAAGTCTCTAGGGCTATACAACAAACCATTAATGTTGGTTATGTTGGGTGGCAGGATACAAAAACTTTTTTTCACTTATCTGAATTTTCTAGTTTAGCTATAATGAAAATATTTTACTTCTATAAAAAGGAACTCTCAGTTAATAATATTAGTATCTATCAATCTAACAGGAGTACAAAAAGAAATCACGTATATTGGTGAAGGAGCTTGCAGGGAGGCGGGAGATGGGGAGAGAGAGAAAGAAGCACAGAATGACACGAAACAACCAACACAAAGAGAGGGAAAGAAAAACAAGACACATACACACAGAGGATCTGAGGAATCAAAACAAAACAAGAAACCAGAAACTCTCAAAAGGAAGGACATACTGAAGTGATTTCTACAGAGATGTATTAGAAGCACATAAAAAATTGATCATATGTGATTCTTTGCCATAGGTTAGAAACTACAAATGGCACTTTCTGAAAATTTACTTTTCCTAGAATTTCAAAATCACAGCTGATTTACTTTTGAACATTGATGCTTTTAGTGGATTACAACTTTCAAAAGAGAATATAGAGGCTCGATTTTGTCACTGTTAAAGCAAATATGTGAAAGACAAATCAATTCCATATTATTTTGAAGTCAAATCTAAATAGTCACACAATATCTGAATTACACAATCAATATTTTCTATACAATAGCCTTGAATTCTTAATGAAAATGGAGAATATAAAGGTAAAAAAAAAAACAAACTAGATTCAGAGAAAACTGAATATAATAAACTTCATCTAATACTCACTCAGCATTTTGATCTGTAGAGCTATGAACCGGCTTTCCCACAGTCTGGACCTCCTTTGATTAGGTAAAGCTGAATGATCTGAATTTAGCAATTTAAAATAGTTCTCCAAAATAGTGCTGGTTTCCACTTGACGCTGATCAGAGCTGCTAGTGAGAAGGATATGTACCACCTCTGTAAGGCACTTCAGAGTAAGTTCTACCTTCCTACCCACTTCTTCAGGATTTCCTTCCTCCCAAGAATCGCAATCGGCCAAAACTCTCATGAGAACCTCCATGGTGGCTGGAGAAATTGCTTGCAAAGCATTCCTCTGAAACATGAGAGACTAAAATTGAAACCCAAATCTAACAGAAGTGCTGTATGTTTGCAAAAACAAAGAGAATTTAATAAATCTGCAGACAACTTTTTCTTTATCAATCAACATTGAAAAAATTTTACACAGATACTTTGACAGACACCGCTGGTGTTTTACACATATTAGGTCTTCATTTCTTCACTAATAGAATTCTGATTTTATTCAGATAGTCATCTGCCCATGTAGAAAACTTACTTTCCACCCTCCCTTGTAGCTAGGGGTAGCCATGTGACATAGTTCTGGTCAAGAATATATGCCAGTAGACCATGAAGAGGATATCACTTTACAAATAAAAAAGGGAAGGATCCTTTGCTTTTGGCTTTTTCACCCTTTTCTTGCCTGAAATGCAGACAAGAAGCTTGGAGCCACCTTTATATCATGAGGAAACAAGCCCCAGAATTAAAGTAGCAGGCTACAGAGCAGAACAGGAACACAAGGACCTTAGTCCCTGATGATATCATTGAGTTGCTGTGCTATCCCAGAACCGCCTGCATCTGGATTTCTTATGCAAGAATAAAAATAAACAGGTCGATTTGGCCAAGCCTCTCTCAGGTTTTCTATTGGTTATAGCAAATGACATATATCATTTATATCATATTATCCCAAATAATATAGATATATAAGAGGACTGGCTTGGCTCTGATTCTACAAATATATTTCTGAAACTCTAAGTAACTGGTAGCTATTTGAGGTGATCCATTAAGCTTGAAATAAATATGTTGCCCTAAATTGTTAAATTCATAAATAATAAATCAGAGTATAATTATGTAAAATCATCTGAAAGTAATAACACTTAGGCCATTTGGACTGATTATCAATATGATAAATAATATCAATAATAACAAGTGCTACTATGGAAGAAATTGCTGATGGCCCATCCAACATCAATTTTCCTCTGCTTCCTTATTAACAGAGCCCCTGATGTTTTTGCTGGACACATGGCTACCAGGAATAAACATTACATTTCCTAACCTCCCCTGCTGTTAAGGAGGCTGAGGAAACAAGTTTTATCAAATTTTTTATCTGAACATATTTGCAACTTGCAGCTATCTGATGGAGTTTGGCAAATGAGATACTGTCAGCTTTTCAGTATCTCCTTCAAAGATAATTGGCACCTGCCATTTGTCTCCTTCTTCACCTCCCCCTCCATCTTTGTGCCCAAAATGTAGACATGGTGGCCAAAACTCTAGAAGCTATTTTGTACCACAAGAAATAATAGTAAGGATAACAAATTGACATTCAAAAGGTACCTGAGTCCCTGAAGAGGTTAGAGCCACCAGATTAACTCTGGACTGCTTACAGCTATTTTTTTTTTTTAAACAAAAGAAAAAAGGTAAACTTCTAACTTAAGCTAGTAGAACTTCAGTATTTACTGCTACTTTCAAGGAATCATAAATCTGATACCCCTGTGATATACTTCATTCTTATAAGCACAGTGTTTTACATATATTATGTGTCATTTGGTCCTTATGACTGCCCTATAAGTGTTACTATTTCCACATTACAAATAGAGAAACTAAACAAATGTAAACAGTTTATCCAAGGTCACACAACTAGTTAGAAATGACATAGGATTCAAACCTATGTCAGTCTGGCTCCAGAGCCCCTGCTCTTAACATAGCACAAAACAGCATAAATATGCCAGTGGGAAGCCAGGCATGATGGTTTGGAAAGGGAGATCAATCACTGGACTTTTTTGACTCTGTGACAAAGCCATTATTATGCCTTTAACTATTCATCTAAATACCCTTGTACTGAGGCTATATTCAACAGCCTTCTGATTTCAATAGATTTGTAACTACAGCTATGACCTGATTATAAGGATTTTGAGTATTTTCAGTACATAAAATAATAAATTGGGCTTCCAACCTATTTGATTTCCATGTGAGTTTTAATAACTGGAGGTCTCTCGGGGCTCGATTACCCCAGGCCCTAACAAGAACAAGTCTGGGTATAGTCAAAAAGGGAACAGGATCCAACCAGCTTCAGCATCAGTCAAAAACAATGTCATTTCCAATTTTACTCATGTACACTTATTAATTCTTATTCTTAGTAGTGGAGAAATGATGGAAATTGGGAGGTACTGAGGCAAAAGAAGGATATTAGCTAATAAAGGAAGGTGACAAAGCAAACAACCTGAAAAACAGGATTCTGGTCACCATTCCTCTCACTACAGAGACTCTTATCTTCTACTAGAGTGCAGAGGAGAGGGCAAGGTGGCCCACTAGGAAACCCAAGCAGTATTATTAGCAATACCTGTGATTTTTGTCATCAATAGAAATCATATACATTTTCACGTATTATAGTTGTTGTAGTGTCTTGAAACATCATTTACCCTCATCTCTTCTTTGAAATTACATTAGTCACTAGACTTGCTGCTGTATTTTTTTATTTGATGTGTTATAAAGAAGCACATTACTATGTTACAAACTTGTTTTGTTAATATTTTAGTAACTGCATTTCAGTATAGTTTCCTTTGTGATCATATGTATTTTATTTTAGGCATGTGAAAACATTCTGACAAGGGGCTATATCAGACTGCCAAAGGGGTATGTGATATAAAATGTGTTAGAAACCTCTGATCTAAACTGTGTGGCTAAACAAAACAAGTAGAATGTTCCTTCTGAACTATAATCCTGTTTTCAACTAGTAGTTAGATTCAAAGTTTACTACAGACAGCTTTTAAGATGTTCAATTTAAATAAATAAATAAAATTACTAGAACTTCTTTCTTATAAATAATTTAAAAATTAGTTCAGTTTGTTGAAAAATGCATACAAGCCATGTATATATGCATTTAATAAGTAAAAATAGACAGCAGAGTGACTAAATTCATATGTCTTAGGAAATCAAATGGCTAGAGTTTTATTTCATCAAATGAACTAACAGGGATGACTATCCTCTACATTCTAAAGTAAGAACTGGAAGCTGAAAGTTAATACAACTAAGAACTTCAAATACCAAGAACTGTTAAATCTAGTTATTTATGCAGTAATTTTATTGTTAATGCTAATATTATTACTTAGGTTTTTTGGAACTTAATAAATAAAAGAAGTAAGTAAATTAAGTTTTAAACAAGATCTAAACTCAAAAAAATATTTGTATGGTTCATGAAATTTTTAAAGAGACAAAGAATTCATTAAATAATCTATGGAAAACTTTTTGTAATGTTTACTATCGTTTCATAGGTTAACTTTCAACATGTTCCTCACCTGCCCACCAGCTACAATGGCTCCAAAGAGATGCAATAAGCAACACTTAAGACTTTCCTTGAGATGCTCACTTTCTTGAAAACATTCTGTGAATATAATACACAAAATAAATAAATAAGGTTTCTCTTTCACAGTATGACTGATCTCTAAGGAATGTCTGACACAGAAACATCAGAAACGATTTGTGTAGCTGATTCCCTTTGCTGCACAGTAGAAGCTAACACAACATTGTAAAGCAACTATATTCCAGTAAAAATTAATTATAACAAAACAAAACAGAACAAAATTTAAAAAAAAGATGTGTAAAAGGCTAAAATTTGTTAAAAGGCAAAGTTAACATGCATTTTTTTTCATAGGAAAGGAAAAGAGAAACCATCAATCAGGGAGCATTTTAGATACTTTCTTTATGTTACCTCATTTAATTCTCATAATACTCCATACGAGGATGATATTTTGCCCCCATTTATAAAGGAGCAAATGGAAGGTCAAAATTTAATACGGTGCCTAAAGTCACCCGGTTACTAAGTGACAGAGTTACAAATTAACCCAAATCTGCAATAAAACTAGACGTCTTTTTACTACTAGAACTACTGCTTATTAGTATAACTATTATTATTCAATTATAAAACTGAAAGAGTTAGATAAAAAGATCTCCTGGGTCCACTCCAGGGCCAATATTCTAAAGCTCTAGTACCAATAGTAACCTTTCTTTTAACATAATTTTATTGTTTTTAAAAGGTTATACAGGGCTTCCCTGGTGGTGCAGTGGTTGAGAGTCCGCCTGCCGATGCGGGGGACACGGGTTCATGCCCCGGTCCGGGAGGATCCCGCATGCCACGGAGCGGCTAGGCCCGTGGGCCGTGGCCGCTGGGCCTGCGCGTCCGGAGGCTGTGCTCCGCAACGGAAGAGGCCACAGCAGTGAGAGGCCCACGTACCGCAAAAAAAAAAAAAAAGGTTATACATGCACATTACACAGAAAATTTTAAACAGCATAAAAGAACTGACAAGGAAAAGCAAGTTTCCCTCTAACCTATTCCTCAATCCACCTTGCTCTCCACACCTTTAAAAAAAAAAAAAAAAAAGCAAACAAGCTCTACATATATTATTGCATTATGCTTTTTTTCTTAATACATTATGCTTAATACATTCTGGGCATTATTACATCTTAACATATACATCTGCATTATTCATCAGTAGTGGAATGACTAGAGAGCATTTCACTACAATGACGTACCTTAATTTACTTAACCAGTTCTCTACTGATAAACATTTATGCTTTTCCATTTTCTTTTGATACTACTAACAATCCAGTAATGAATATCCTTTTGCATACATCATTACACACAAAGACAAGATAATAACAATAGAATTATATGCCATTTTTATACATAAGAAACATTACCAAAAAGAAACAATTTTGAGTTAAAGTGTATTGATAGAAATTTACATTTAAAAAATTAAGTCATTCCAGCTATGCTGGAATAACTGTCACTACACATGTTTTCCTGCTATAAATAACTAGAAAATTGGAAAAAATAGGCTCTAGAGATTTTTAGGTTCTAGAAATTGTCCTTCTATTGTGAAACACAAGAGAAGGAAAGCAAAGTAAACCCAAGGATCACCTCAGCTTTTGGTTTGTAGACATTTTCTGAACAAATGCAGAGAAAAGGGGAACCCTAAAAGAACATGGCTATTTGCTGAGTTAGGAGACAGATAAAAAGTTTGGGGAGGCCTAGGCAACTGGAATTTGTAAAGCAGTACTTGAATGGAGGAAGCTCTACATACAGAGAAAGCAATCCAGAAATATGCAAAGGGCTCACTTTGAGTCCAAGTACCAGTCCTAAATTATAGTATGAAATCCCACAAGACAGGCAAAAACCTACCAAGAAGTTGTAAACTGAAATTTCAGATTTCACACAGATGATAGAGTTCTATTCAGCCACAGAGGACATACAGAAAACAAATTCTAATCATAAGCTTGCTGGAGTGTCAGATACTATACTAGTATCTGACAAAACAGGCAAGGAATATCACCAAGGCAAGGCAAAGAATATCACCATGGATACGAAGGGACATTTCATTATCAAAAAACAGGTCATGAAGATAAGGCTTTTCAAAAAATTTGCAATAGTTTATTTTAAAGACTTTACAACTACAAGTACTTGGGATAAATATTTGGGGATAAATTAACAAAATATGTGCACAATCTATGTGCTGAAAACTATGTAACACTGGTTAAAGAAATAAACATACAAATAAACAATGAGATATATCAGATTCATGAATTGGAAGTCTCAATATTCTTAAGGTGGCAATTCTCCTCAAATGGTTCCATAGATTCAATACAATCCCAATCAAAATCCCAGCAATCTTTTTTGTAACAATACTGAAAAATGGATTCTAAAATATATATAAAAATGCAAATGATCCAGAATAATGAAAACAATTTGAAAAGGAAGAACAAAGTTGGAAGTCTTAATGACTTCAGGACTTAGTATAAAGTCACAATAATCAATACAGCGTGGTAACAGCATACAGGTAGACATGTGAAACAAAAAAGAGAATCCAGAAGTCAACCCATGTTTTATGGTCAACAGATTTTTGACAAATGTCCCAAGGTAACTCAATGGAAGAAAGAAGAGCTTTTTCAACAAATGTTGCTGTAACAATAATGAAAAACGTTATGCTAGATAGAAAATACTAACTCAAAACAGGTAACTGACCTAACAGAAGAAAACATAAGAGAATATCTTCATGACCTTGAGGTAACCAAGATTTCTTCGGTAAGGCACAAAAACCACAGATCATAAAAAAAAATTTATAAATTAGATTCCATTAATATTTAAAGCTTCTGTGTTTTAAAAGACTCAAATTAAAATGCAAATTGAATAGGATAAAATGATCTTCGTGATCAAGTGTGGAATAATTTTAGCATCAAAAACTATAACCTGGGGCTTCCCTGGTGGCGCAGTGGTTGAGAGTCTGCCTGCCGATGCAGGGGACGCGGGTTCGTGCCCCGGTCCGGAAAGATCCCACGTGCCGCGGAGCGGCTGGGCCCGTGAGCCATGGCCGCTGAGCCTGTGCGTCCGGAGCCTGTGCCCCGCAGCGGGAGAGGCCACAACAGTGAGAGGCCCGCGTACCGCAAAAAAAAAAAAAAACTATAACCTGATTGTAACATTGAATAAATAAAAGTTGAGTTCACAGTGATACACAAAAAAGAGAGAAATAAAACTTATATGCCCCACTAAAAGTAACTATTATTTGAACTCATTTTGAAAACAGATAGTAAAAGGGAAAGATTTAAGTACTTTATCCAGCCTTTTTGGGAACAGCTGTAGTTTATCCCCAGTTGATGAGGGAAAATTCTTTTTTACAGAATACAACAGCTGATAGAACTGTAAGGATAGAATTTGAAGACCACAATATTGCAACCCTCAATAAAATAACTGATCCAGGCAAGTATCATCAATGGATGCAAAATATTAGGTGAAAAAATGTTGAAAAATATGATATTCACCCTATGCCACAGTATCATTCCAAGGATATCTTGCAAAATTGCAAAAGGAAAAACATCTTTACAATTGAAAAATTTCACTATCACTAATGTGAATACTGATTAACAAAGGGTAGGAAAAACCCTTTCTCCTTCTCTATAGGAAAATGGACCAAGAATTATATTTCTGGAAATCTGACAAATGTGGACCATCAATGAGTGACAAATGAGTTACCAGGCAACATTGCTCATGGTAAAAATGGCCCTTGATCTGGACTAGGAAGACTATGATAACTATAAAATAACCTTGGGCTTCCCTGATTGCAACATGTAATTTAGGCATTTCCCTTCCCAGGATGTGGAAATTACATTCATCGGTTACTACAAGCTATACATGCCTTCTATGGGATACTGTACTTCAAAGCCAGAGTGGCTCACACACCCACCAATTTGGTTTCATACCCTCACTTACAAAACCCAAGAAAAGCCCTTGGAATGTTCTGAGCTCTCCTCCTGAAAAGAAACACCTACACTGTTCCATTGGCATGCTGGGTTTCCTACTGTGGACATGTGAGTTTGATTATCTAGCTGAAGGCAGTATCACTACTGGTGGTCAAGCAAAGTGAGCACTGCAATCATCTTCACCAAGCAATCAAACAAAGGACTATTTCGTTAGCAGACATTTGGTCCTGTCCAAAATGTCCATAAGATATTTGGTCCATGCCAAAAAGTCCTTGACATTTGGTCCTACCCAAAATCATGTGGCATGAACCAAATATGCTCATTTGGATAGGAGCAAATTTCAAGGACCTTTTGGCATAGCCAAGTGTCTTATGGACATTTTGGACAGGACCAAATATCAAGGATATTTTGGCGTGGACCAAATGTCATATATATTTTGGACAGGACCAACTGCCCTTCCAGGGACTATTTGTCTTATTTTATTTCTAAGAAAGAAAAAAAAAAGGAGTGACAGAATTAAAGCAAATATGGCAAAACGGCAAAATGTTAAGATCTGACCAATTTGAGTAGGAAACACAAGGTGTTCCTTTTATATTCAGCAAAATTTTCTACATTCTTAAAATATGGCAAAATCATTTCTTTAAAGAAAGAAAGCTAGAGTCCATATAGGTCATACAAACGGGGACCAATTCTCTCAAATTTATTTTCCATAAAAATTCTAAAGTTTTAAGATATACTACCGTCATTAAAACATTCAGCTCTTCTCAAAAGAAAAACACTTTGAGAACAATGAATTAAATAAAACCAAGAAGAATAATCACAACAAAACATGAATCAAGTACTCCAGTAATAGTTTCTTAGAATCTTTATCTTGTAAAAACACAAAGCTGAATCAAGGTCAGAATCAGAATAAGGAACAATCAAAGTAACATCAGAATCAAAGCAAGAGAAATTAGAGCTGTTACTTACGATAAAAGAAAGGGACAAACTCCACTGTGAGAGAAGCTGGTTTATATTTCTGTCTGCTCTTTTCCACAGTACTAAGGATTCGTCTATTGTTAAAAAGAAGTTAATACCAAATTACAACATGGGCAAGTAGAGAAGGCACAATTACAAAAACAATTATAAAATAAATTTAATATTTTACTTTTGATTTGTGTACTAAATAATACATCACCAGGATTGGCATAATCTTGAAAAGCAAGTCTAGCCACTAATTTAAATGCTCACCAACTGAAAGGATTTCTTCTTTCGAATTACACAAAAATTTAAAACAATTAACGGTGAAACGTAGCAGTCACATTAAGTTTCCTAACAACTGGAAATAGAAAAAGGAAATAGCCATTTAAAATTTCCAAAATGTAAAAGAACTAGTTCAGTAGTACTGCTAATTTGATACCTAAGGTAGTAGCTTATTCCTACAGTGCAACTGAAATTCATCAGAAATCAAGCTACTCTGTGCCACTTTCTGAAATTTTATCTGGACACAAAGACTCCATACCACTGGCTTCTTCTACCTGAAGGATACAGATCCAGAGGGCTGGGATTATTTTTGTTTTTAATTACAATTTCAGTAATTTTGATGGCTGAAATATTTCTACAGACTTTGGTAAGGCCAACACAAACAGCATGTGCTTTTACAAAGAACACTTCAATTCAACACAAAATGAATCTCTTAGATGGGCATGGTGGGTGTGGGGCTTAGGGAATAAAGGTTACTGTTACAATGACATATCAGCAACTGGTGGACTGTTGAAAATCCAAAAAAAAAAAAAAGACTTTTTTCCATCCCCCAAACAAGCTCTTAACACTGTTAGAAACCTAGAAAAATGGTACAGGTGAACCGGTTTGCAGTGCAGAAATAGAGGCACAGATGTAGAGAACAAACGTATGGACACCAAGGCGGGGAAGTGGCAGGGCAGGTGGTGGTGGTGGGATGAACTGGGAGAACAGGATTGACATGTATACACTAATATGTTTAAAATGGATAACTAATAAGAACCTGCTGTATAAAAAAATAAAATTAAATTTAAAAATTTAATTAATTAATAATTAATTAAAATAATGTATAAATACGCTCCAAAATCTTTTTGCTCTCACTAAAAAAAAAGGTAGTAAAATCATGCCTTTACAGAGAGCAAGTGATTTAATAAACTTTGTTAAATCTTAAAACAACAACAACAACAAAAAAACACTGTTAGAGCCAACAAAAATGGAAAATGTTTGGAGAACAGCCACATAGAAATTCCATACATTTAAATACAATCTACTGATAAAGCACTGGATTAAGATGCCTTCTTCTCAACAATTTGAACAATATTCAATTAAGGAATTGAAATTATTTTCTTTATAATTATTACAATTGTTCCTTATAATTATATAGAAAGAAAAGCCAGTTGATCATAGAATAAGCTGAACAGGATAGGCACAGCTGGACTTAGTACTGACACACTAAAGAGTTCTAAGATCCAGATCTAATATCCAGATTCACTAGAAATCATATCAGATACCATTTGCTACTGCACTGCTTTCCAAATCTATGCCTATTTCCATTGCGTAGAGGGCTTAAGAATTATCATACTTCTGTATTTATTTTAATTTCAAATATAACATCTTAGAACATTACTGGATCTTCCTATTTAAGATCATTATCAAAACTGTTTATGTGTTTCTAACAATACAAATATTACTAGAGTTTCAAATAAAAAACTGAGTCATGCCTTAAAAAAATTAGTCATGTTGTAGAAAAAGTAATTTTAAAAGGATGAAATCTGATTTAGCTTTCAGTTAGGTTTTTCCACGTAATTATTTACATTTTGCACATTTATTATAAATTATGATATTAACTAATACATTGGATATATCCTATCCAAAAATCCTGTGCTACAAACAAAAATAAAGATTCTCATTTGATTAACATAATGAAAATGTACCCCTGCAATTTGTGATTAATGACTCATTCTAAGGGCTCTGTATTAGATGCAACATATGAACATAATTTCCATTATAATTATGCTAAAATTTAATAAGCTAAATTAAAGAGGTGAAAACTATTATACATAACACAAATATTAAAGCATAAGTAGTTTGTACTGCATGTTTTCAATAGGATAAGACAAAACAGCTAATAATGTACCATTTTTAGAACATAGTATATTTGGTTGCTCTATTATTAGCTGATATTTGGGCCAAGCGTTTAGCACCTAGTTGATGCCAATACATATCAACAGGTTGCTGAGAGGGATGCAAAATGTTTGCTTGCATCTCAGTTTTCTAAGTTTATGTCCCCTGGTCAATTTTTCTGTGCTTTTGTGTGTGTGTGTGTGTGTGTGTGTGTGTGTGTGTGCGCGTGTTTTCCCATCATACCTAGAACATAACTACTTTTCTTAATTTTTGAACTTTTTATCTGGAAATAAGTTCAAGCTCTTACAAAAGCTGCAAGAATAAATATAGTACAAAAAACTTCAAGTATAGTCTACCCAGGTTCACTGTTAAAACTTTATCCTAAATGCTTTATAATTTTCTCACTTCCCCCTGAAAAAAATATATATGCACATATATCTATATATGAGATATATATTTATATATACACATATTCAGACCTATAATATTTTTCAGAACATTTAAGGGAAAATTATGAATATTATAGCCTTTTACCTCTAAATACTTTAGTGAATAATTCCTAGGAATACTGTCTTACATAACACTACAGTACAGTTGTAAATTTCAATACGCTTAACATTAATGTAATACATTTATGTAATCTACCATTCATAATCCAGTATGTCAAATGACCTAATCATGTCCTATAGCATTCCCACCTTCCCACCCCTAAGTATAGTCTCCTGTCCAGGGTCAGGTATTACATTTGGCTGTCACATCTCTTCAGCATCCTTTAATCTGAAACATTTCCACAGCCTTTCTTTATGACACTTTTAAAGAATACTGTCTCCTAACCCCTCCTTTTACTCATTAAAATGTTGTTCATCTGGAGTTTGCTTGATGTTTCCATACACTTAAGATTCAGATTATGCATTCTTGGCTGGAATATTATACAAGCAATGATGGGTCCTTCTTAGAGTATCACAGTTGTAAGCACAGGATGTCCACCTGCTTCTCAATGGTGATGTTAATTTTGATCATCCAGTCAATGTACTACCCAGTACTGTACAAAATAACTACTAACTTTTCCTTTGCAACAAATAAGTAATCTGTGGAGAAACATTTTAAAACCATGCAAAAGCCATGTTCGTTATCAACACCTGCCCCTAGACTTAGCATCCTGAACCATATCTTTCCTATGATGTGTGCAAAATGCTGATTTTTTCCCAACACCAGCAGCCCCTGTACATTACTAATTGGCATTTGGCCTTCTAACGTAAGCAAGAGCCCTCTCTTCCCCCCTATCTCTCTCCCCCTCTCTGTCTCTCTCTCAATCTTTATCAATCACTGGTATGGACTCATGACTCCCTTTTTCCCCCCAATGGTTTATAATTCTTTAATGAATTATTTTTGTGTATATATTGTCCCAGATTTAGCCAGTAGGAGCCCGAAGACAAAACTTAATGTAAATTATTTTTCTCGGGACTTCCCTGGTGGTCCAGTGGTAAAGAATCTGCCTTACAACACAGGGGACGCAGGTTCAATCCCTGGTCAGGGAACTAAGATCCCACATGCCACAGGGCAACTAAGCCCGTGCACCACAACTACTGAGCTTGCATGCCTCAACTAGAGCCCATGTGCCGCAAACCACAGGGCCTACACACTCTGGAACCCAACACCACAACTACAGAGCCCTCACACCCTGGAGCCTGCACGCCACAACTAGAGAGAAGCCTGCGTGCCGAAACGAAGGATGCCGCATGCCTCAATGAAGATCCCACGTGCCGACCCAACACAGCCAAAAAAAAAAAGGTGAAATAATGTTTTTTAAAAAAACTATTTTAGTCTGTGGGCAGACAATGAGTCCTACTGAACTTACACTAGGCACAAAGTAGGAAGTCAATAAATATATTGTTTGTTTTTGTTTTTTGGCTGCCATGAGGCATGCGGGATCTTAGTTCCCTGACCAGGGATCGAACCCATGTCCCCTGCAATGGAAGCGTGGAGTCTTAACCACTGGATCACCAGGGAAGTCCCAATAAATATATTTTTAAATAAATGCTTGAATGAATAAGTCATTTTCAGGAAAGATTTCTTTCCCTATTTTAGTTCCATTTGAAGAAATCTTTCTAAATATGACGGATTCTACAAATAAAATCAAAATTGGGCTAATAGATTAATCAAATCTATTAATTAAATCAAATTACACATGAAGATACGAAAAACATCCATATATTTCATCAAATAAGAAATATAATTTTCAATGGCTTTGTATTTGGAATTATGTTAATTTTAATTAAATCTGTTCTAATCTGTTTTAGCTGTATTGGTAAGCAACAAGCACAAACAATAAGAAAATATATACATTCCAAATTTCCATTTAACTTCAGAATCATATTAATATATAAAGTCTAAGTTATTGTTATAGTTCCCCTGTACAGGTCTTCCATGAGCTATACAGATTTCTCCTAATTACATGATTTATCTCCACTATGTTTCATTTTTCTATCAAAGTCAAAGAAAACCAAGTCTCACTCTCTGCTTTTACCATTTACCTCAGAAGTAGTTCATACTATTCCTGGCAAAATTGTCACGCCTATTAAAAATAATACCTGGACAGCTTCCAGCACAATTTCTGGTATATATACTGCACTCATGAAATGCCACCACTGATCATCTACTCTTAGTTCTCCTTCTTGTTGTCATCTTACACTATAACTCTTTCTATATCATGTTATAATGTTTAAATGTCTTCTTGTTTTTGGCTCTCAAAACTTGTTTTGGGGGCTTTCCTGGTGGCGGAGTGGTTAAGAATCCGCCTGCCAATGCAGGCGACACGGGTTCGAGCCCTGGTCCGGTTAGATCCCATATGCCGCGGAGCAACTGAGCCCGTGCGCCACAACTACTCAACTACTGAAGCCCGCGTGCCTAGAGACCATGCTCCGCAACAAGAGAAGCCACCACAATGAGAAGCCCGTGCACCGCAGCAAAGAGTAGCCCCCGGGTTTCCCTGGTGGCGCAATGGTTGAGAGTCCGCCTGCCGATGTAGGCGACACGGGTTCGTGTCCCGGTCCGGGAAGATCCCACATGCCGCGGAGCGACTGGGCCCATGAGCCATGGCCGCTGAGCCTGCGCATCCAGAGCCTGTGCTCCGCAACGGGAGAGGCCACAACAGTGAGAGGCCCGCGTACCGCAAAAAAAAAAAAAAAAAAGAGTAGCCCCCACTCTCAGCAACTAGAGAAAGTCCGCGTGCAGCAACAAAGACCCAACACAGCCAGAAATGAAATAAATAAATTTAAAAACAAAACTTGTTTTTGTTTTCAATTACTAATTTTATTTAGTCTGTTTTAATTTGTTCTCGGGTCTACCTTTTCATGTCTTCTCTTTCTCCCACCTTTAAATTCATTTTGCTCTTAAGGATTCCTCTAAAAGCCTCTTCTGTCATTTCCAGACTCCTCTCCTTATGTTCCTCCTTCTATATGTCTTCCTGTCTATAAATAAAAATTCTTTGTCACTGTTTCAAAACTTAAAAAACGTTACCTTAGATTTGCCATTGCTGACAAGGCTAAGGTGGGGGATGGGGAAGTAGCAATAGTGGGAGGAAGAGATATAATTTCCTTAAGAAATCTTGGCATAAATGTCAAAATTGGGGGAACATTGATTAGTTGAGAACCAAAGTGCTAAATGTGTAGAAAGGCTACAAATGGAGCACTATTATGTGCTCCTCTCTTTGAATCTTTAGAGAGTTATGAGCAGTACATAGGCAGAGGGAAAAGGCAGTGACAGTGCTGTCTGCCAACTATTTCCACGTCTACTCCTTTTAGTCACAGGGTAGAACTAACTTCCACCTTGGTCTCCCTTCTTCTTCTGGTCGCACTGTGGTAGATGGGAGCATGTAACTAGTCTTGGCCAACGAGTTCTGAATGAAAGTGAAACATGTCATATGTCATGACCAGACAAGAGCATTAAAACTGCCAATGTGAGACATTTCAGAGCTTTCTTTTCTCTTTCACATGGTAACTAGCACAGCCTTAGATGCTTGCTGTTCTGTCAGTTTAGGATCTTGAGTGACTATGATGAGTAGAGGCTCCCTGCCAACCATGGTAGACAGAGAACAGGAACAAGAAGTAAACCTTTGTTATTCTAACCCCTTGTTTGTTACTGCAGCTTATCCTGACGGATAAATCTTTGCCAAGAAAAATGCAAAGCACTTTCTCACTGGAAAAAGAGACATATTAAAGTTCAATAGAAAAGGAAGTAATCAGAAGGTCACTAGTACCTTCCCATTAATAAACAATCAAGAAAAGTATTAGAACGATGTGATGGTTAATTTCATGTGTCAATTTGGGGGGTGTTTTGGGATGAGATTAACACTTAAATTGGTGAACACTGGGTAACGGAACTGCCCTCCAGAAAGTGCCTCAACTAATTAGTTGAAAGCCTGAGCGGAACAAAAAGACTGGCATCTCCAAGCAAGGGGGAATTCTCCAGAAGAGTGCCCTCTGACTTCATCTGCACCATCAGTTCTGGTCTCCAGCCTGACTGCTTTTGAACTAGGACTGGAACTGGAACACTGGCTCTACAGCCTTCAAAGTCTAACTGCACCACTGGCTTCCCTGGGTGGCAAGGCTGCCAGGCCACATCGCAGATTTGGACTTGCCAGCCTCTATAATCATGTGAGGCAATCGCTTACAATGAAGTTCTTCACACACACACACACACACACACACACACACACACACACACGGCCTGCTAGTTTTGTTTCTGTGGAGAACTCTGACTAAAGACTACAACTTTCGGGCTTCCCTGGTGGCGCAGTGGTTGAGAGTCCACCTGCCAATGCAGGGGACATGGGTACGTGCCCCGGTCTGGGAAGATCCCACATGCCGCAGAGCGGCTGGGCCCGTGAGCCGTGGCCACTGAGCCTGCGCGTCCGGAGCCTGTGCTCCGCAGTGGGAGAGGCCACAACAGTGAGAGGCCCGCGTACCGCAAAAAAAAAAAAAAAGACTACAACTTTCAACACATAAAGGAAAGCAAATGTATAAATAAGCAGATAGAATTGTTATATTTAATAGCTGGAGTATTTGTTCCTATTAATTCTATTAGACACTTCTTGCTTTACCTAAAGGATGTGTTATTTCAATAAAATATTACTATATAGAACATATAAAGTATTACCCCATAGTCTAATTACCCCATAGTCTACATACATGTTCTCTCAGTTACCAATCCTTCACCATTATCTAATGGTGGCTATTCAAAGTGAGGGTATCCTACCCTAAATATTCTGAAAAGCCTATTAAAAAAATCAAACATTCTAGTAACTGAAATGTTGCAGGAAGTAGGAATTGTTTATAAGTGGGTCAGGTTACACTGAAAATGAAAAAATCCTGAGATTTAAAGTACAGCAGATTAGGGAGACCTAAAAAAGAGATCTGATTGTGGGTGATAACACAACTCTTCCTATTCTTTGCCCACAGATAAGAAAGATACATGAGTTTTTAAACTCTTCCCTTTGAGCTGTGTACTGGTAATTATGCCATTGTCACTAAGCTACAAATCCATCATCTTACATGCCATCTGCTTTGTGATGCTGGAACAGTCATTCTACAAACTGTATTTCCTTTCCTCCAGCTACCTCACTCTTGGGTTCATCAATAGTGGGTACTAAACGGAGCCTGGAACGTTGAAAGAGTGAAAGGGGGACTGATGCCTTATTCCTTATTTTTTTACTGGCCAACAGTTCTTAACTATGGCATTCACAGTTGGTTTCTTTCTTCAGCTTATTTTTGGCAACACCAGAACCAGCCTCTTCACGGCTGCTCAGTGATAGCAGCACTGGCTTAGGACTCTTTCCTCAGAAGTCTCAGACCAGGCACTGCAGGACCTCTTCTCCAAAACTTCTAGTTTCTGATAACTCTAATCACTTCCCTTTGTTCCCACAGAACCAGGGAAGTAGCTGCTTCCTGAAGTTACTATCTCTGTATTACATCACTGTCCCCCTTTTGTTTTTTGAGTTCTCTAATACCTATTTAACAATCTCCTTGCATTACAGTCTCTCTTTTTAAACACTGGTTTCTGACTGACACAAGCTCCACAATTAAAAATAAAAACACAAAATACTGTTAAAATTCTTTTTCAAATCATGAAATATGCTTTAAAAAAAGATAAAGTTCCTTGAAAAATATGTACACTCTACTTGATGCTACTGTGCTCTGAGATTTTACCATCAGATTATTAGCATTCAATTGCATTACAAAATAAAAGTTCAGGGTAAATTTATTATCTAGAAGTGGCGTTTATCACTAATTCATTACCTCCAATGTAGTTCTCTACCTCAGAGATAAGGATGGGGTCTTAGACACATCTTACCAACTGCTTTCATAGAGAATGAGACCTGCTTTGAAGAATTGTATATATTATGATATTTAGGTTTTAAATGAACATTATGATTTATAAGACATACCCTGAAATTCTATGCCTCCAATTCCGATATGGGTCATATAAACTTTCACAAAATGCCAATGCATGGATCACAAATTCTTCGATAGATGTCTGATCTGCCAATTCCTTCTCTTTTTTTTTGCTTTTTAACTGAGAATTTAAACATAAAATTATATGTACTTAAAAATGTTAAGCTGTATAACATACTGACCAACATCATTAAAAGACTACATGTTTCATTCATCTAATAATAATAACTCATTTTTATTCAAATAAGCCTAAGTTCCATTTGAGTGTGTAAAGGGTCAGTTAATCATATGGGTTGGATATAACCTCTCAAATTTTAAGTATTTCCTAGGAAGGATTTCAAATGGATAGACAAACGTCTTTCCAAAAAAGATGATGCTTTCAATAAGAGGGTTATTTGATGAATAAATAATAAATACATAAAATGGCAAACTGTGTCATTTAAAATAGCCATTTATAAAACACTTCAACTTTTAAATTAAAATAACAAAATGTATTAATAATTGCTTGTCTACTTTCAGATAATTGCATAAGATGCCTGAAATATATAAGTACCCACTGATAATTTTAATGATCTTCTCAATTATTACCTCCTCTGAAAACATTTAACTTTACTATGATATTTTAAAAAATAAAAACTAGTTACTCTCAGTAAAACAAAAAGGAATATATTAATTCACACCTACTTGTTGAATATAGAGTGTTGTCATAGTGATAACATGATTGATATATGAGCAAGTCCCAATTTCTTCTACGTTAGATAGATTTCTGTGAGGAAAAAAAAGAATAGCCATATATTTATTATATATGAATAATGAGAAAAATGTATGCTCATGAATTCAGGTTGGTTTTCGGAACACATGTTGGCAAATAAAATACAAAAAACAGTCATTAAAACTTAAAATCAATATGGTTATATAACTGCTTTCCCACTGAGAATGCAAAACACACCTCAAGCACCATTTAACTACTATAAACAGAGAACATTTAAGAAAGACATGCCAATTAGCATTTGTTTATTATAAAAAATTGGAAAATATCACAAAGTAGAAATAGAAAAGAAAAAGTCACTAATATTCTTACAACCCCAACGTTAGCAACTATATACATTTTGGATTATTTCTTTCCAGGTTTGTTGTTATTTTCCTATGTACTTTTTAAGCTTGGTTTTTTGTACATATCGTTGTCTTTATAACTCATGTAGTGCAGTTTTATAGTTATCATCTTGCTTTCTGAAATTATAGTTCCCCTTTTAGACTCATAATATATCTCCTCATCTATATTAAAAAGCCTTGAGAGAAGGGTGGGCATCTATACATACTCCAAGAGGGCACAGTGCATGCCTTGTTTAAAGCAGTGTGTCAACAAGTGCCTGGTGTTTAATTAAAATATGGCCCTCATTTTTGTTCCATTTTTAATAAGACTGAGGTATGACACGTAAAATGCTAACATGTACTCTTACTAATATCACCAGTCTTTTTCTTGGCATACTAAAAAAAATTCTGTTAAGACAAAAAACTCTATTGTGCTCTGAGACATTGTGACCTTGAAAAATACTTTATATCTTAAAATCCAGTAAATGCTAAAGGAACAGGAAAAATTAACTAAATTAATGAACTTAGTGTAAGAAGTCAGAATGGCATGACATCTTTGAGAAAGCAAAGAGTAAAGGCAGAGGTAAAATTCAAAGCCCCTGTGGAGGATTCTGGGAAAATAGCCAAGTGGGAAGAACCAGGAATCTGTCTCCCAACCTAGAAAACAGTTACACTGTCAAAATCAGTTTGATGTAACTATTTTGGAACCCTTGAGTCTCTGTTGAAGGCTGGCAACTTCTATGGGAAAATCTGGATGATAAATTGCAATTAATGTCCTAAATTCTGCTCAATTTCAGCTATTAGCCCAGTAGCACCTATCAATCTGCCACCCCCAGACATGTGGTAAGCAGCTGTGCACATAGTCCAGGAGCAGCTTGCTAACAGCTTGAAGAAACCAACGTAGGCAAAAAGGACCCTGTCCTCAACATATTGGAGATCGTGCTCTGATCACTGATTGCTCCTTCTGATTATAGAGGTGCAGACAAAGAGGCAGGCAGGCACTGATATTGCACATCCCCACCACTTGTTACAAGCCTCTCCCCCTCTGGCTGAAGTAATTTCCAGGGGACTTAAAGGCCATTTCCCTTTCCCCCTTCATCTTTTTGTTTTTTCCCCTTTTGGGAGCCAGATGTTAAAGACTAGGACATTCAAAAATAACAGCATAAATGGGGAAAATTAGAGAGTGACCACACATGCTGAGGGAAAGGGTCAGAGTAGATCTGAGCAGACCTTATGTTTACAACTCAGGTTGATCCTCAGCACAGAGACAATCTGTAAGGATCAAAAAATAAAACAAATAAACAAAAATAACAAAAAAAAGCAGCAAACCCCAGGAAAGGGGGTAAATCTGATTTTCAGAGTTACCACATTCTTAGATTCAAATGTCCAGTATTCAATTAAAAACAAAAATCAGAAGGCATACAAAGAAATAGGGGAATATGGCCCAGTCAAAAAAAAAAACAGAGATCAACAGAAACTCCCTGAAAAAGATCTATTAGACAAAGACTTCAAAATAACTGTCTTCAAGATGCTCAAAGTATCAATACTAAAGGAAGATGTGGAGAAAGTCAAGAAATTAATGGGTAAACAAAATGGAAATATCAGTAAGGAGATTAAAAAAAAACTAAAAAGAAACCAGAAACAAGTTCTGGAACTATAATCACTATAATGAAAAATTCACTAGAGGAATTCAACGGTAGATCTGAGCTGGCAGAGGAAAGAATCAGTGAACTTGAAGATAGCACAATGGACATTATCAAGTCTGAACAACACAAAGAAAAAAGATTGAGTCTAAGAAAAAGAAGAGAAAGAAAAAGGGAAAGAGAGAATACTTAAAGAAATTATTGCTGATAATTTCCCAAATTTGATGAAGGACATGAATATGAACAGCCAAGAAGCTCAACGAACTCCAAATAAGGTGAACTCAAAGACACCCACACTGAGACACACGTTATAATCAAACTTTCAAAAGACAGACAGACTATTTGAAAATAGGAAGAGAGAAGCAAATCATCACATATAAGGGATCTTCAATACAATTATCAGCAGATTTCTTCTAAGAAACTTAGGCCAGAAGATAGTGAGAGGATACACTGAGAGTGCTAAAAGAAAAATAGCTGTCAACCAACAATCCTGTATCTGGCAAACTATCCTTCAAAAGTGAGGGAGAAATAAAGACATTCCCAGGAAACAAAAGGTAATGGAGTCTGTGATCACTCGCTCTACCCTACAAAAAATGCTAAACACTGTCCTGCAGGGTGAGAGGTAAGGACACTATCCAGCAACTCAAAGCTGCATGGAAAACTAAGATCTCAATGAAGGTAAATAAATGGGCAATTATAAAAGCTAGTATTATTGAAACAGTGATTTGTAACTGTATTCTTTGTTTTTATATAATTTAAGAGATTATATTTATTTATTTATTTATTTATTTATTTATTTATTTATTTTTTTGTCACATACAACAATTTATTTAATAGGTAAAAAATTCACAACTCAAAAATCAAAACAATGTGAAAAGGTATGTTATGAAAGTCTTGTCTCCACCTGTTTCCCAGTCTACTTAAGTTCCCCAAGTCATAAATTTCTTATGTATATTTTCAGTGATTTATTATAAATTTTTATTTCATATTTTCCCTCTGCCTTTCATAGAAGGTGACATACTATTCATAACTTTCATTCTGATTTTTTTCCCCTCAGAAAGGAAACTTGATCTTCCTATATCATGAACTGACATTTAAATTTTAGACAATAAGAATTTTTACTGGCAACTGATAGAAAAGTGCGTGGTGAGGACCATGCTGCACAGGTGTAAGAGATTATATTTAAAGAAATAAAATTGTTCAGGTAAAAACTAGTATTACTGTAAATTTGGTTTGTAATTCCAAATCTTGTTTTATACATAATTTGAGACTAATGCATCTAAAATAACTATTAGCTTATGTTTGGGGGCAAACATTGTGTAAATGTAATTTTGTGACATCAGCAACCAAAAGGAGTAGGGACAGAGCCATAAAAGAGCAGAGTTTTTGTATGTTATTGATATTAAAGTGGTATAAATTCAAATTAGAATGTTATAACTTTAGAATGTTAAATGTAACACCAATGGTAGCCACAAAGAAAATATCTACAGAATGTATACAAAAGAGTATGATAAAGGGGACATCCCTGGTGGTCCAGTGGCTAAGACTCTGTGCTCCCAATGCAGGGGGCCTGGGTTCAATCCCTGGTCAGGGAACTAGAACCCGCATGCTGCAACTAAAATATCCTGCATGCTGCAACTAAGACCCGGTAGAGCCAAATAAATAAATAAACAAATATTACAAAATAAATAAATAATGAAATGCTCGTTATAAAAAAAGAATATGATAAAGGAATTTAAATCACCACAATGAGAAGCCCATGCACTGCTACGAAGCACAGCCCCCGCTCGCCACAACTAGAGAAAGCCCATGGGCAGCAACGGAGACCCAAAACAGCCAAAAAATAAATAAATTTAAAAAAAAACAAACTTCTGTTTTAAGGCATAAAGAAAACAAATAGAACAGTAAAAGAAGTAAATTCCTCCTTAGGAGTAATTACTTTCAATGTAAATGGATTAAAGTTTCCATTCAAAAGACACGAGACTGAATGGTGTTGATGAATGAGTGCTAGGGCAGGAATAAAGATGCAGACATTGAGAATGGACTTGAGGACACAGGGCAGGAAGTGGAGACTGGGACATAGTGACAGAGTAGCACTGACATATATACACTACCAAATGTAAAACAGCTAGTGGGAAGTAGCTACATAGCACAGGGAGATCAGCTCGGTGCTTTGTGAAGACCTAGAGGGGTGGGATAGGTAGGGTGGGAGGAAGGCTCAAAAGGGATGGGATATGGAGATATAGGTATGCATATAGCTGATTCACTGTGTTGTACAGCAGAAACTAACACAACATTGTAAAGCAATTATACTCCAATCACGATATATTAAAAAAAAAAAGACAAAAAAAGAAAAGAGATTGGCAGAATGGATACAAACTCAGGATCCAACTATATACTGTCTACCTGATGTCCAAGGACACAAACAGGTTGAAACTGAAAGCAGAGGGAAAGATATTCCATGCAAAGAGTAACTCAAAGAGAGCAGAGGCTGACATACAAATATCAGACAAAATAGGTTACATGGAACAAAGAAGGACATCATATATTTTAAAAGGTACAGGGGGCAGAGTCAAGATGGCATACTAGGAGGACGCGGAATTCGCGTCTACACACAACTAGGGCACCTACCAGGCACCAGCGGGGGACCACAGACACCTAAAGGGATAGGAGGAACCCCCAGTGAGCGGGTAGGATGTGGGGCTTGGGAGGAGTGATGGGAGAGGAGAAGTGGAGGCGGGATGGGCCTGATGCCCCTGAGGGGCAGCTGGGGGAGGGGAAGGGATCCCACACCCGAAGTGGGAAACTGGGGAACCACTGGGAGGGCAGAGGATCAAAAGGGAGCATGGCCAGGTTTCTCCTGCCCACTTGGGCCCCCAGGAACCTGCTGAGATCCCAGGCCTGATCCTCTGTCCACCAAGGCCCCTTCCAGATGCATGGGTCCTGAGGGAGTGGGAAGGAGGGAAGGGGGAGCAAAAGTAAAGGCTGGACCTCCGGGACTGGCACCCCTGAGGGGTGGATGGAGGAGGGGAGGAGTTCCTACACCCAGTGGGACCCACCCACGGTTAGGGGTCCAGCAGCAATGGGGGAGACCCTGGGGGAGATGGTGGGGAAGGGGGCATGAAGGAATGGAAGGGAATGCAGTCTGTGCCTTCCCTGCCCACTTAGGTACCAGGAAGCCTGTTAGGCCCAGGCCTAATCCTCTGCCCTCAGAGCCTCTCTCCTGCCACGCAGAACCCAAGCTCCGCCCCTACACCCCAACCCAGGGCCCTACCTGTACACTCAGAGAACGCCCTCTGAGACCCCATCCGATGCACTGGGCCTAAACCCCACCCACACACCCTCACTCAGGGCCCTACCTCCAAACTCCCTAACTCCACACTCCAGAGGCCCTCCTTTCCATGTGCTGCCTCTCCACTTCCACACAGGTCCTAAGCAGAGGCCCCACCCTATGCTTGAACATCACTCTGTCAAGGCCTTACCCCCAGGGCGTTTCCAGCTGCGTGGGTCCTAAGCTTAGGAGCTGCCCCATGCTCAAAACTCATCCTCCCACCTGACTAGGTCCCGCTCCACCCTAAACCCAGCCCCTGCGTAAATTCCACCCCTGCCTAAACTTTGCCCCCTACAGCCAAGGTTTTTTTTTTTTTTTTTTCTTTTTTCCTCTTTTAGACTGGGGTTCTGTTTTACCTTGTTGATTCATTGTTGTCGATTCTTTATATTTTTATTTTTCCTAAAAAAACTTTTATTTTTCTAGTTTTATTCTTTATACTTCATTAACATTCTCTCCTTTTGGCTTGTTCCCCCCCCCTTTTTTATTTTTCTTTTTACTGTTATGGTTTTATTTTACCCGGTTGGAGTTGTTTCAATTAATATATTTTTCATCTTTCTAATTTTATTTTGTTCTATATTCTTGCATATTGCACTGCTCCTTTTCTTCTTCCTTTTTTTTTTTTTTTTACCACACAACGAAGCTTGCAGGATCTTGGTTCCCAGGCCGGGAGTTGGGATCCTGTGGTGGGAGCTCCAAGTCCAAACCGCTGGACTAATGAGAAACTTAAACCCCAGGGAACATTCATCGGAGTGAGGCCCCCGGGAGGTCCTCATCTCAGCACCAAGACCCGGCTCTATCCAACTGCCTGCAAACTCCAGTGCTGGATGTCTCAGGCCAAACAACCAGGAAGACAGGAATACAGCACCACCCATTAAAAGAAAAAAAAAAGAAACGACAAAAAAATATGTTACAGATGAAGGAGCAAGGTAAATACTTACAAGACCAAATAAATGAAGATGAAATAGGCAACCTACCTGAAAAAGAATTCAGGGTAATGATAGTAAAGATGATCCAAAATCTCGGAAACAGAATGGAGAAAATACAAGAAACATTTAACAAGGATCTAGAAGAGCTAAAGAGCAAACAGTGATGAACAACACAGTTACTGAAATTAAAAATACTCTAGAAGGAATCAATAGCAGAATAACTGGGGCAGAAGAACAGATAAATGAGCTGGAAGATAAAATGGTAAAAATAACTGCCAGGGAGCAGAATAAAGAAAAAAGAATGAAAAGAACTGAGGACAGTCTCAGAGACCTCTGGGACAACATTAAATGCACCAACATTCAAATTATAGGGATCCCAGAAGAAGAAGAGAAAAAGAATGGGTCTGAGAAAATATTTGAAGAGATCAGAGTCGAAAACATCCCTAGCATGGGAAAGTAAACAGTCAGTCAAGTCCAGGAAGCACACAGAGTACCATACAGGAAAAACATGCTGAACCACGTATTAATCATAGAGAAACATGCCGAAACACATACTAATCAAACTATCAAAAATTAAGTATGAAGAAAAAGTACTAAAAGCAGCAGGAAAAGCAACAAATAACATACAAGGGGGAATCCCCATAAGGTTAACAGCTGATCTTTTAGCAGAAACTCAGCAAAAGAGAAGGGAATGGCAGGACATATTTAAAGTCATGAAAGGGAAAAAACCTACAAGATTACTCTACCCAGCAAGGATGTCATTAAGATTCGATGGAGAAATTAAAACCTTTAGAGATAAGCAAAGGTTAAGAGAATTCAGGACCACCAAACCAGCTTTACAACAAATGCTAAAGGATCTCTAGGCAGGAAACACAAGAGAAGGAAAAGACCTACAATAACAAACCCAAAACAATTAAGAAAATGGTCATAGGAACATACATATTGATAATTACCTTAAGTGTAAATGGATTCAGTGCTCCAACCAAAAGACATAGACTAGCTGAATGGATACAAAAACAAGACCCGTGTATATGCTGTCCACAAGAGACCCACTTCAGACCAAGGGACACATACAGACTGAAAGTGAGGGGATGGAAAAAGATATACCATGCAAATGGAAATCAAAAGAAAGCTGGAGTAGCAATTCTCATATCAGACAAAACAGACTTTAAAATAAAGACTATTACAAGAGACAAAGAAGGACACTACATAATGATCAAGGGATCAATCCAAGAAGACATAACAACTGTAAATATTTATGCACCCAACATAGGAGCACCTCAATACATAAGGCAAATGCTGACAGCCATAAAAGGGGAAATGGATGGTAACACAATAATAGTAGGGGACTTTAACACCCCACTTTCACCAATGGACAGATCATCCAAAATGAAAATAAATAAGAAAACACAAGCTTTAAATGACACATTAAATGAGACAGACTTAATTGATATTTATAGGACATTCCATCCAAAAACAACAGAATACACTTTCTTCTCAAGGGCTTATGGAACATCCTCCAGGATAGACCAGATCTTGGGTCATAAATCAAGCCTTGGTAAATTTAAGAAAACTGAAATTGTATCAAGTATCTTTTCCGACCACACGCTATGAGACTAGATATCAATTAAAGGAAAAAAACTGTAAAAAATACAAACACATGGAGGTTAAACAATATGCTACTAAATAACCAAGAGATCACTGAAGAAATCAAAGAGGAAATCAAAAAATACCTAGAAACAAAAGACAACAGAGACACGACCACCCAAAACCTATGGGATGCAGCAAAAGCAGTTCTAAGAGGGAAGTTTATAGCTATACAACCCTACCTCAAGAAACAAGAAAAATCTCAAATAAACAACCTAACCTTACACCTAAACCAATTAGAGAAAGAAGAAAAAACCCCAAAGTTAGCAGAAGGAAAGAAATCATAAAGATCAGATCAGAAATAAATGAAAAAGGAATGAAGGAAACAATAGCAAAGATCTATAAAACAAAAAGCTGGTTCTTTGAGAAGATAAACAAAATTGATAAACCATAAGCCAGACTCATCAAGAAAAAAAGGGAGGGCTTCCCTGGTGGCACAGTGGTTGAGAATCTGCCTGCCAATGCAGGGGACACGGGTTTGAACCCTGGTCTGGGAAGATCCCACATGCCGTGGAGCAACTGGGCCCATGAGCCACAACTACTGAGCCTATGCATCTGGAGCCTGTGCTCTGCAACAAGAGAGGCCATGGCAGTGACAGGCCCGCACATCGCGATGAAGAGTGGCCCCCACTCGCCGCAAAATGGATTAAAGACCTAAATGTAAGGTCAAACATTATAGAACTCTTAGAGGAAAACATGGGCAGAACACTCTATGACATAAATCACAGCAAGATCCTTTTTGACTCACCTCCTAGAGAAATGGAAATAAAAACAAAAATAAACAAATGGGACCTAATGAAACTTAAAAGCTTTTGCACAGCAAAGGAAACCATAAACAAGACAAAAAGAGAACCCTCAGAATGGGAGAAAATATTTGCAAAGGAAGCAAATGACAGAGGATAAATCTCCAAAATATACAAGCAGCTCATGAAGCTCAATATTAAAAAAACAACCCAATCCAAAAATGGGCAGAAGACCTAAACAGACATTTCCACAAAGAAGATATACAGATTGCTAACAAACACATGAAAAGGTGCTCAATATCACTAATCATTAGAGAAATGCAAATCAAAACTACAATGAGGTATCACCTCACACCAGTCAGAATGGCCAAAATCAAAAAATCTACAAACAACAAATGCTGGAGAGCGTGTGGAGGAAAGGAAACCCTCTTGCACTGTTTGTAGGAATGTAAATTGATACAGCCACTATGAAGAACAGTATAGAGGTTCCTTAAAAAACTAAAAATAGAACTACTATATTACCCAGCAATCCCACTCCTGGGCATATACCTTGAGAAAACCATAATTCAAAAAGAGTCATGTACCACAATGTTCAATGCAGCACTATTTATAATAGCCAGGACATGGTAGCAACCTAAGTGTCCATCGACAGATGAATGGATAAAGAAGATGTGGCACATATAAACAATGGAATATTAGTCAGCCATAAAAAAAATGAAATTGAGTTATTTGTAGTGAGGTGGATGGACCTAGAGTCTGTCATACAGACTCTGTCATACAGTGAAGTAAGTCAGAAAGAGAAAAACAAATACCGTATCCTAACACATATATATGGAATCTAAAAAAAAATGGTTCTGATGAGCCTAGGAGCAGGACAGGAATAAAGACACAGACGTAGAGAATGGACTTGAGGACACGGGGTTGGGGAAGGGTAACCTGGGATGAATTGAGAGAATAACACTGACATATATACACTACCAAATGTAAAATCGATAGCTAGTGGGAAGCAGCTACCTAGCACAGGGAGATCGGCTCAGTGCTTTGAGACCACCTAGGGGGTAGGATAAGGAGGGTGAGAGGGAGACGTAAGAGGGAGGGGATATGGGGATATACGTAGGCACATAGCTGATTTACTTTGTTATACAGCAGAAAGTAACGCAACATTGTAAAGCAATTAATACTCAAAGATGTTAAAAATAAAATAAAAGGTAAAATATAATGTAATAAAAGTATATATGATATAACAAAGGTATTACACTAGCAAAAAGATATAACAATTATGAACATTTACGTATCTAATGACAGACCATCAAAACATATGAAGCAAATACTGACAGAATTGAAGAGAGAAACATATAGTTCTTCCATAATAGCTGGAGAATTCAATACCTCATCCACAATAATGGATAAAACAACTAGATAGAAGATAAGTAAAGCAACAGAGGACTTAACACAGTAAATCTAATAGCTCTAAGAAACATATACAGGTGACTCTACCCAAGAACAGAACAAACATTCTTCTCAAGTGCACTTGGGACATTTTACAAGATAGACACTATATTAGGCCACAAATTAAGTCTCAACAGATTTAAAATGACAGATATCATACAAAGTATCTTCTCTAACCGCAGCAGGATGAAGTTAAAAATCAGTAACATAAAGAGAACTGAAAAATTCACAAAACTGTGTAAATTAACAAAAATACTTTAAAATAATCAATGGATCAAAGAAGAAACCCACAAGGGAAATTAGAAAATACTTAAGATGAATGAAAAGGAAAACATTACTTACCAAAACTTATGGGAGGCAATGAAAGTGGTGCAAAGGGAGAATTTTATAGGTGTAAGTGCTTACACTAAAAAAAAAGAACAAGAAACCAACTACCTAATATTACAACTTAAGGAATCAGACAAAGATGAACAAACTAAATCCAAAGTTAGCAGAAAGAAGGAAATGATAAAGATCAGAGCAGAGATTAAAATAAATTTTTAAAAATAGAGAAAATCAATGAAAACAAAAATTAGTTCCTTGGAGACATCAACAAAATTGACAAACCTTTAGCTAGATAGACTAAGAAAAAGAGAGACGAATCAGATTACTAACATCAAAAATGAAGTGTGGATATTACTACTGATACTACAGAAATACAGAGGATTATTAAGAGAGTACTATGAACAACTGTACAACAACAAATTGAATAACATAGATGAAATGGACAAATTCCTAGAAACACAAAATCTGCCAAGATTAAACCATGATGAAATAAATAAGCTGAATAGACCTACAACTAGTAAGGAAACTGAATCAGTAATCAAAACTCTCCCAAAAAAGCAGTCCTGGACCTGATGTTTTCACTCATGAAGTCTACAAAACATTTAAAGAAGAACTAATGCCAATCCTTCTCAAATTTTTCTAAAAAACTGAAAAGGAAGGAACACTTTCTGACTCATTTTATGAGGCCAGTATTACCCTGATCCCAAAGCCAAACAAGAGACTACATGAAAACTACAAGCCAACATCCCTTATGAACATTAATGCAAAGATCTTCAACAAAATACTAGCAAAGAGAATTCAACAGTATATTAAAAGTATTACACACTATGACTAAGTGGGATTTATTCCTGTAATGCAAGGATGGTTAAACATATGAAAGCTGATCAATGTAATATGCCATATTAACAGAATAAAGGGGAAAAAAACCCAGATGATCATCTCAATTAATGCAGAAAAGCATTTGACAAAATTCAGCAACCATTCCTGATAACAACACTCAGCAAACTAGGAACAGAAAGAAACTACCTCAACATAATAAAACCTATATATAAAAATTTCACAGCAAATATCATACTAAATGGTAAAAGACTGAAAGCTTTTCCTCTAAGAACAAGAAAAGAAGACAGATTTTAAGAGGCATGTGATGCCCCTAACCCAACGGTTCTCAAATTCTTATATGCAGATTAATGGAATGTGTGAAAATTCAAAATGCCTGAGCTCTTTTGGATCAGAACTTCCATACATAAGGCTCAAACTCTGTATTTCTATTAAGCTTCCCAGTTGACATTTATGCACACCAAAATTTAAGTACCACAGACGTAATCATCTATAAATCTGGAAATATAAGCTATGGAATAATTATACTTTCTTTGGTAAAATTATAAAATGAAAGACTAGAAAAATACATTTCACAAATGATAACGCACAGTATAAAAATGTATACGTACATGTTTATTGGTGAGGACCATATAGAAAATACCAGTGCAATAAATTCTTAAGTAAAAACTCCTGTCATTGTCTTTACTCTAAAGCAATTATTTTTTATCCTGGCTGAATCTCTCTAAGTAGATATAGTAAAAGGCTTTCCAATATAATAACAAACCACAAGCCTATTGCAAAAGCTGTACTCATCCCTAAAAGCTCCATATGAACAACAAACATCATTAATAACTAATAAATGCATTATTAGTTTGCTAATAATTATTTGAAACAGATAACTAGTTTATTTGTACCAGATACCTGCAAAGAACAATGAAGAACTTGATAAGCAAAATTGACAAGGCTTGTTGTTCTTCCTCTAACCCATCTGCCATTTTCTGAACACACTGCAGAAGCTGGGTCCTCAGAACCTGCAGAATATTATCAGGAAGCAGAGATATTCCTGGAGGCACATCATCTACCCTACAATATAAGGGGAACAAAATAAGAAGGGTGTTTAAATACAGGACGAAAATCTGTGGCACTTTAAAGTAACTACATTTTCAGCTCAAATCCTAAAGAAGCTCTTTTAGTCCAGATATTCTGTGCCTTCCTCTCTGCATAGTACCACCAAATGGAGAGTGACATTTTAGAAGATTATTAGAGCAGAGTGGTTAGTCTTACTTCAGAGGAGTCTTACTGAGAAGAGAGAGAAAAAAAGGCTATTTAGTATTTTCAATTGTGCTATTGTTAAAGAAAATATTTAAAATATAAGATTACTTCACCTTCTACTATTTAGAAATACAATGTGTCTATACCATTTCTAAAAGAAACGGTAACTAGCAAATAAAAATGAAGTACCTCTAACTAGTTTAATATCTGTTAACTGCTTTACTAAATAAACAATATTCACCTACCTACAGGGTCCCTAAGCCATCTGATCAGAAGAGGGAGAGAAGAAAACTAGCAAAATGAAAGGAGAAAGATAGAGGTGAATGTAGAACCCCAAGCATGAGCATCAGTAGAAGACTCTTTTAAAGCAATACATCAATATTTTGTGACAGGTGGTTTCTGTGTAAGAAGACAATATGGTTCTTTATGGGCAAAAGCCAATACCAGATGTAACTGGCTCCTTGCATGTGCCTCTCACATTAAAACCCCCTAGATTCAAAGTCAGAAGCCTGCATACTAAGTTCCACCTCTGTAACATGAAGCACTTCATTTAATCTCTGAAGTTCCCTAATCTATAAAACTGTAATATCAGATATCCACCCTATTTCACTGGGCTCTGAAACCAGAAAGTCAATGTGCATTTTCAGCTTTAAAGTATGTAAAGAGGGCTTCCCTGGTGGCGCAGTGGTTGAGAGTCTGCCTGCCAATGCAGGGGACATGGGTTCGTGCCCCGGTCTGGGAGGATCCCACATGCCGCGGAGCGGCTGGGCCCGTGAGCCATGGCCGCTGAGCCTGCACGTCCGGAGCCTGTGCTCTACAACGGGAGAGGCCACGACAGTGAGAGGCCCGCGTACCGCAAAAAAAAAAAAAAAAAAGTATGTAAAGAACTCTAAATATGTAATGCATTTTAAATATACTATCTCTAAAGCCTCAGAATCTTTTCATAAGCCACTGTATTATTTCCCTATCTCTGTTAAGAAAAATGCTCAAATAGCAAAGAAGCACTGTGAAGAGTTCCATGATTAAATGGCAATTATACTTTACAATAGTCTTTTCTTCAGATAATGCTTAACATGAAGTATTAGTACTATGTTTACATTGAGTAAAAGGCATTCACTGTAAACAAAGAAATTTGAAGCATCTTAGCAGTAGTCACATAAACACATATGTAAATATTATTAGCCTCTTCCTGAACCACCCTACAACATAAATTAATAAAGCATTTTATAAAATAAACACAAGTCACAAAGCATACTACCAAGGTTGCCTAATACTATATAATCATGTTCTAAAAATACATGTTTCATTTTAGTCTGGGCATCATTTCACTTGCAGCTTTGGATTCTTTCATTCTCTCTTATTTATAGATGGTATCAGAAACACTCATTTTTATATTTAATTTTTTTTTGGAGAGCTAAAAAGAGGTGATTAGAAAAACCAGAGTTAACTTCAAAATAATAAACAAACATTTAAATATAACTGATTTTCAAGATGAAGTGAAACTATTCCTCCGCACTTTTCCAAAAATGTTAAATCAACAAGCAAGAAGACATTAGATTTCCCAATATTCCATTTTAGTTATTTAAAGGAGTAGTTCCTTTTGTCCTTAATTGTCCCATTTTCTATTTACACACGTTTTGATTTAACTGGGCAGAAAAAAATACTAACTTCTAAAAGAGCAATCTTTTTTTTTTTAACTGACTCTCATTATAAAATTGGGGTTTACTTAGGACATGGCATATAGACAAAGTTGGAATTTTTGGCCTTGTTCCTAATGTGATGAGGATTTAAGAATTTAGAAGAATTTTCCCACCTCTAGGACTTTATTGTCCAAAATTCTAAGCTCCTTTTGCTGAAATATCCCAAACTCCAGAAATCTTTTCCACTCCTCAATTTGCCTAGTCAATGTCTATTGTAAACAGCTGCCAATTGTTCTCTCTAATGTAGGAAAAAGTCCAGCTTAAATTTCAAGGCCTTATAATCTGGTAAAAGCAATCCTTGCCTTCTATTATGAATTCTCTAACTTGGAAATTCTATAAAGTCAGTATACTTTAAATGAGGATTATCTGTGAGTTTCTTATCTTTAAGGTGACTAGACTAGTTTTACAGATCTTACATATAATATTCACTTGAAAAATTGAAAGTTTACTACAAGCAAAATCTAAATTCATGGTTCAGTTTGAAAGACAAAGATATGAAATATAATTTTAAATAAACCAACTAAATCACAAGTAAAAAAACACTCTTGAGATTCTTCATCTTACTTTAAATATAGTGGCAATATAAGTCTACATAGTGTTTTTAAAAATGACCTCCCAAGGAAGGAGACATTTATAATGTATGGATGATAACAAGTGCATCTTACAAAACCCCAAGCATTCAAAGGCCAAAATTCTGACTCCATAAGATCCTTAGGCTCATGATTTAAAATGAGCTATAAATTTTTAAAATAAAAGCACTCCTAAGTATAAACTACAAGAATATTCTTTTATGAGTAGAAATCAATAATACATAATCTTATTTTGAGTTCAAGATTTAGTACTGATTTTCAACCTTTATAAACCTGTTACAAATAATCTAATGGGGAAGAACTCTGAAACTGTATTTATAAATACAGTACTTGTGCTTTCTGAGCATAACCATATTGTTTCTTAAGTTCATTGCCTTGGTCCAAAGCGCTAATGATTTTTTTCTCTGAATTATTACAATTACCCCTTAACTGGGCTTCTTGCCTTCAGTCTCAACCCTTTCCAATCCAACCTCCATAATGCCACCAAAGTGACTTTTAAAAAACAAACTTGATCATGATACTCTTTTTTTTTTTTATAATTTATTTTATTTATTTATTTTTGGCTATGTTGGGTCTTCGCTGCTGCGCTCAGCCTTTCTCTAGTTGCGGCAAGCGGGGGCTACTCTTGGTTGCAGTGCACGGGCTTCTCATTGCGGTGGCTTCTCTTGTTGCAGAGCACATGCTCTAGGCACGTGGACTTCAGTAGTTGTGGCATGTGGGCTCAGCAGTTGTGGCTCGCGAGCTCTAGAGCACAGGCTCAGTAGTTGTGGCACACAGGCTTAGTTGCTCCGCAGCATGTGGGATCTTCCCAGACCAGGGCTCAAACCCGTGTCCCCTGCATTGGCAGGCGGATTTGTAACCACTGTGCCACCAGGGAAGTCCCATGATACTCTTATGCAGAAAATTCTTTAGTAGAGCCTTGTATCTTCCATAACAAAAAGTCAAAGTCCATTAGTAATGCATTTGTGGCACTTCATGATCTGGCTCCCATGTGATTCTCCAGGTTCAACTCACCTGTGTCTAAACTCTCACTGCTTACCTCCACCCCCAAACTGCAAATATTTTCGTCCTTGAAGATTTTTAATTCACCAGATACTTTTTCATCCTCAACCACCACCCATTTCTCTCCTCTTCTCTCAACACATCTCTATAAATGGAGTTGCTTTTGCGGCTAAAAGTATGTCCTCATTTCTCCAGCTTTTAACCACAGCAAACCTAACCTCTCTTACCTAGGTCCACAAGATGACTTGAGATACAATATGAACTTTATCTGGGAAGTGGGCCTGGGAACAGTGAGATTGCAGAAACAGATGTAGGCAGAGGAATGGGAGAAAATATTTGTAATTTCACTTATACATTTCCATAAGATGCTAATTTTTCCCTCATGATTTTCAAACCTAGTTTTAAAAAATCCTAAAACTTAACCTCTTCCAAGATGTTTATTTTTCCCTCATTTTATGATTTTCAAACCTAGTTTTTAAAAATCTGAAAACTTAACCTCCTCCAAGATGTTTTCTAAGGCCCTTCTCTAAAGCTAGGAAAAGAAGTATAATAAGTTTCAACTACAATAGAATGCCTGTCATATAATAAAGAAATTTTATGCAAATGAATAAAGTGATGCATGGTGGACCCTTAGATAGTTTCAAAAAAGGGGTTGGCCACGTCTGAATAACTCACCCCCCCCCAACTTTCTGGGAGGGGAGAGGAGCTGGAGACTGAGTTCAATCACATGGTCAATGAAGTAATAAGACCCAACAAAACTCTGACACCCAGAGCTCAAAGAGCTTCCTTCTTTGAATGCACTGATGTTCAGGGAGAGCAACATGCCCTGACTCCAAAGGGAGAGAGCATGGAAGCCCTGCATCCAAGACCCTCCCAGGCCCTGTCCTACATGTATCCTTTATAATAATACTGTAATCATAAGTATAGGACTATCAGTGAGTTCTGTGAGTTAATCTAACAAATTATTGAACCTGAGGGAGTCATGTCAACCCCTAAATTTACAGCCTGTTGATCAGAAATGTCGGTGGCTCCCAAGACTTGCTAACGATGTCTGAAGTGAGGGCAGTCTTGTGGAGGACTTTGCCTTTAACTCATGGGATCTGGCGCTAACTCCAGGTAGTGTCAGAATTGAAATGAATTGCAGGACACCCAGTTGCCAGTGGCTGAACAAAGTAAAGAAGAGGCTTCTAGAAGTCACGTCTAGTATCAGCAAGAAAGACTGCTGTGATCAATCAGAAATGTCTGCCGTGAAAGCAGGGTTATGTGTGTTACATAACTGCCATCCTTGTAATGTCATCAATGAAGTTTTTGTACCAAAAATTAACAAACTCACCCAAGGGTAGGAAATTAAGTGTTTCAACATACCTGGTAGGCAGCTTTTCAAAGTCAACATCTAAGAATTGTTCATAGTTAGAAACAAAATTGTCCAACCACAGCTTCAGGTAATCTGGATCTTTCT
Source organism: Pseudorca crassidens (assembly GCF_039906515.1). Classification (NCBI taxonomy): domain Eukaryota; kingdom Metazoa; phylum Chordata; class Mammalia; order Artiodactyla; family Delphinidae; genus Pseudorca; species Pseudorca crassidens. The sequence goes on from NC_090301.1 coordinate 32,707,682, forward strand.
GAAATAAAACCATTTTAATATTAAGTACATCTTTCAGGAATTTTTTTAAAAAATGCTTTTACTCCTATTGAGCAGATATGAATTGATAAATCTAAAGAAACAATAATATGAAATCTCTAAATGATATACAGAAGACATATGTGTTGTTTTAAAATGTATATTAAGTATAGTGAACCCATGGCACTCACACAAGGAGCTACAATCTGGAAAATGTCCTATAAGATTCTAAACAATTTGCCCTCCCCTATCTCTGTGGCCTTATCCACTGTCACCCTGTACTATACTGGCTTCCTGGCTGTTACTGGGACATACCAGACATGCTCCCATCTCAGGCCTTTGCAATGGCTGTTTTCTCTACCCAGGACACTCTTCCATCAGATAGCTGATGGCTAATTCCTACATCTTCAAGTCATTCTTTAAATGGCTTATTCTCAATGAGGCCAAATTTTACCACCCTTTCTTAAACCTTCTCACTAACCTTTACCTTCTACCCTATTCTGTTGCCCCACCTCATGGTGCTTTCTCACCTTCTAACATACTGTATAATTTATTTATTTATTAATTTATTATCTGTCATTTCCCCTAGACTGTAGGCTTCACAATTTCAAGGCCTATCTAAGGGCCCACCACAAGTGATTTCTTTTTACTAATGGACACCAAGTGCCTAAAACAGCTCCTGGCATTGACCAGGTGCCCAATGAATTAATGAAAAATATAAAATGCAGAAATAAGATAAAATGGGAGATGGATCATTAACCTAAACATAAAAACTAAAAAAATCTTCTAAAAGAAAATACAGAATACCTTTGCAACCTTGGGGTAGACAAAGATTTCTTAGCTAGGACACAAAAATCACAAAGCAAAAAAAGAAAAAAATAATAATTTGTCTTAACCAAAATTTAAAACTTTGATTCATCAGAAGACACCATTAAGAAAATGAAAAGGCAAGCCATATGCCAGCTGAAAATATTCTCAGTACATATATCTGACAAAGGACTTGTACCAAGAATATATAAAGAACTCCTATGAATCAATGTAAATAGGACAACTCAATTTAAAAATGAGCAAAAGGTTCAGACATTTCACAAAAGAAGATACACAAATGGGCAAGTAGCATGCAAAAGCATTCTCAACATTATTAGTTATCGAGGGAAATACAAATTAAAATGAAATGGAATACCATTACACACCCACTAGAATGGCTAAAATTTAAGACTTTCCATACCAAGTGTTGGTAAAGATGTGGAGTAACTGGAACTCACATTTCTGGTGGGAGTATAAAATGGTATAATCACTTGGAAAACAGTTTGGCAGTTTCTTTTAAACATAAATATACCACATGGCCCAGTCATTCCTCTTAAGAGAAGTGAAAACATATATCCACAAAAACAAGTTGTACAAAAAAACGTTCATAGAAGATTTATTTTTAATAGCCCCAAACTGGAAACAAACCAAAATTCTATCAACAAGGTTAACTGATGAATTGTGGTATATTCACACAATGGAATGCTATTCTGCAATAACAATGAATGAACTGTTGATACGACAATGAACAGAAATTTCAAAAACATGTTGAGCAAAAGACGCCAGGCATTAAGCATATACACTGTGTGATTTCACTTATACAAAGTTCTAGAGCAGGCTATGGTGACAAAAATTAGATCACTGATTGTCTTTCAGAGGACTGACTACAAAGGGGCACAAAGAAAACTTTCCTAGGTAATAGAAATTTTCCATTTGTTTTATTAGGTAGTAGTGACACAAATGTTTGCTTGTATCAAAACTCATCAAATTTGACACTTAAAATCTGTGCATTTTTTTTTAGAAGATGTTGGGGGTAGGAGTTTATTAATTAATTACTTTTGCTGTGTTGGGTCTTCATTTCTGTGCGAAGGCTTTCTCTAGTTGTGGCAAGCGGGGGGCACTCTTCATCGCGGTGCGCGGGCCTCTCACTATCGCGGCCTCTCGTTGCGGAGCACAGGCTCCAGACGCGCAGGCTCAGTAGTTGTGGCTCACGGGCCTACTTGCTCCACGGCATGTGGGATCCTCCCAGACCAGGGCTCGAACCCATGTCCCCTGCATTAGCAGGCACATTCTCAACCACTGCGCCACCAGGGAAGCCCAAAAATCTGTGCATTTTAAGGTCTGTAAGTTACATCTCAAAGATGATTTGAAAAAAACCATGATTCCTCAGAAATGTCTTTTTAAATATAAATTACATCATTAAAAAAGATGCTCAGGGCTTCCCTGGTGGCGCAGTGGTGGAGAGTCCGCCTGCCGATGCAGGGGACACAGGTTCGTGCCCCGGTCCGGGAGGATCCCACATGCCGCGGAGCGGCTGGGCCCGTGAGCCATGGCCGCTGAGCCTGCGCGTCCAGAGCCAATGATGCTCAAAGTTGTTTCCTTCACCTCGTTAACACTTTTTTACTCCAGTCAATTTCAACATGATATCAGGAGTCTTACTTACTCATTAAATATCACTGGTTAGGTACTGCTCTTGGATAAAGGGAACTCAAATAATTTATTTCCCTAAAATAAAAGCATTACACACAAATCAGAATTCCTAACAGAATGTTCCCAGAATATGCAGACTGCTAACCTTTTGTGTATTTATTTTTTCTATTAATATACTGTTCCAAAATCAGATCATAAATTGTTATAATCCACATCATCACTGAGAAGACAGAAATATTTCAGAAAAAGAACTACCTCTTGTGAGAAATTTTCTCAAGGATTTCATTAATTGCTTTTTTCATTTCCAACCAGCACTTCATTCATTCATACATTCATCAGGATAAGACTCCAGAAATACAGGTAGCCGGAGTTTTCCTTATCATGGTTCCTTTTTAATAGAGCAGAGTTTTAATAAACTCTGTAAAAGTTCAGCACAAAACAGTTTATAATGCCATAAAGAATTAATGTATTCCTCCTCATAGTTTATTTAGAAATTCTACCATATCTAGTTCAAAGTCTGAAAGTCAGAGTTACCAAGTGTTTGGTAATTCAGAGTTTGGTAAGTACAGAGTTCTCCTACGAAGTTGAGCAACTAACTATAAAGAAAGAAATGGTACTTAAAGCTGGAAATGTTTTATTTAGTAAGAAGTGAAGCAGTTACATTTTTTTTTGAGATTCTGCAATGTGCAAAGTATTATAGCAGGTATTTAAAAAGTGTACATCATCCCATTTACTCCTTACAACCATCTAGAGGTTTCATTTTCCCCATTTTACAGGTTAGAAAAGCAATGTTCTAAGGATATATAACTTATCCATAGTCATACAGCTAGTCATCAATAGTGCTGGGATTAAAATGCAAAGATATATGAATCCAACTGTGCTCTTTCTACTACACTACACTACACTGTCTTTGAACTGTGAGCAGGAATAAAATGGAGCTTAGTGGACAAAAAGAGGAAAAGAGGAACTAAGGATCAGTAAACTCAAGGCCATAAACAACTTAACACATAAAACAGCCACATTCCACACAGCCTGAGAAAACCCTTAAGAAGATCTATACTTTACTGCCAAAGGCCATAAAAGGAAAAATGTCCACACACCCAGAAACAATATTAATTAAATCTCAAGCTTAGCCACTTTCATGGTTAAGAGAGCTGGATACAATGAAACACCACAGTAGGGTCTATCTCTCCATTTGTATGATATTTATTAACACAACACACAAATGTATTAAGTACTACAGGAGCACTGAGGCCAGATTACATGGATTCTAACCCCTGCTCTGTCACTTTCTTGAACAAGTCACCCTATGTTTGCACAACAGTTTCTTCTATAAAAATGAAGATAATGATAGTAGCTTTCTTTACAGGGTTGTGAAAATTAAATAACCTAGTCAAGGGCACATAGTATATGCTAAGTATAATGTTACTTTTTTTAAAGTTATTAATTTATTTTTAAATTTATTTATTTATTTACTTATTTACTTATGGCTGCATTGGGTTTTCGTTGCTGCGCATGGTCTTTCTCTAGTTGTGGCGAGCGGGGGCTACTCTTCATTGTGGTGCACAGGCTTCTCACTGCAGTGGCTTCTCTTGTTATGGAGCACAGGCTCTAGGCACACGGGCTTCAGTAGTTGTGGCACACGGGCTCAGCAGTTGTGGCTCGCAGGATCTAGAGCACAGGCTCAGTAGTTGTGGCGCACAGGCTTAGTTGCTCCACGGCATGTGGGATCTTCCTGGACCAGAGATTGAACCCGTGTCCCCTGCATTGGCAGGCGGATTCTTAACCACTGCACCACCAGGGAAGTCCCTAATGCTATTTTTATAACCTATTATGTGCCTAAATAACGGCTCACTCACAAAACAGGAATGTCCTATGCTACACATACACATTTAAATATTTCATGATCCCCTGTGCCACATGATTTTAACTGTATTCTTTTCCTTTCAAATCTCTGCATTTGCTCTCAGTGTAACTTTGGGGAAGTTACTTCATCTCTCTGATCTGTTCCTGATCCATAAAATGAAGGTAATACTTCCCCTCATAGGGCTGTTGAAAGCACTGAATGAGATAATACATGTAAGGCACTCAGCAATACCTGACATTTAGCAAATGCTCAATAAAATAAGCAATTATAAAATAATTAAAATCAACTTTATTGATCTTGTACTCAAATATTCATCCAATCATCTGCCGTTAAGACAGTCCTTCATTTGGACTGTTATGTAGCTCCCTACAGGTCTCTGTAGCTTCAGTTTCTCTCACCTACACACAGTTACTAATGGGGTTTGTTAAATTTGAATCTAATCATCTTTTCTCTCCTGTCCAAATACTTTCAACGTCCCCCCATTACCAGAGGATGAAGTCTAAACACTTAGATGTGCTGTCCAGTGCAGTGACCACTAGCCGAATGTGATTATTTAAATTACATTAAAGCACAGGAGGCTTTTACCTTCTTATAACATCCACTCCTCCATTGGGAGGCTTTAGTGGGTAACAGAATTAAGGGACCCATACAATTTCACCTAGTTCTTATGGGCTAGGGTTACAGGTAAGAATGGGGGAAACACCTTACTTCCTCCACACAATGATATTTGGGCTGTAGTATTCTTTCAAGTTTTATAAACTTTTAGATACATACATATATTTCAACCATATGTTGGACAACTTGCAACTTACATATGAGTTGCATTTTAAAAGTTCATTTCAGTCAGTTATATTCATAACATATTTTTAATGTCCTAGCAAAAGAAGATAAATTCCTCCCACAGGAATACTAGGCCAGCCCTCAAGGTTTTCTAATAGAACTCAGCTGCTTCAAAAAACATTTAATAAGTACATGCCAACCATGTACCAACCAGGGACAGTGCTAGACTCTATGGACATGAAGACAAAACATAATCTTATATCAATTATTCCTCGATTTAAAAAAACCATAATCTTGTCCTCAAAGTGCTCTTTTTTCAGTAGGAAAGAAGAGCATAAACAAATATGTGCAAAACATCATGAGAGGTAGAACAGTTGTGAAAAGTATCAAAACAATACAGAGGGAGCTACTGAATCTGTCAAGGTTGGAGGTAACTGAGTAATAAAAATACTCAAAAGTTTTCACAAATCATAAACTGATATTCTCAAGGAGAGAGGAGGGGAGAGGGGAATTCCAGACAGATAGAAAATAGCAAGATATGCTCAAAGGATGTACAATATTTGGTATTGTCCCACCATGGAAAGAACAGGAAGCAGTGGGACAGGTGCATAGAATTATAAGACTGGAGAAGTCACCATTTCCTAAGCAAGTACTTAACAATACTGTCGGTTTCGATGAGAACAGATACAATTTGAAAAGTTTAAAAAAAAAGAAAAAGCAAAGATGGCTATGTTTAATCAAGTTAGAGAAGCACTAGTTAAGCAAAATTAAACAAGACTTTTAACAATACATTATCTTTAAGATGACATATGCGGGACTTCCCTGGTGGCGCACTGGTTAAGACTCCACACTCCCAATGCAGGGGGCCTGGGTTCCATTCCCTGGTCAGGGAACTGCAGCAACTAAGAGTTCGCATGCCACAACTAAGGAGCCCACCTGCCGCAACTAAGGAGCCCACGAGCCGCAACTAAGGCCCAGCGCAACCAAATAAGTAAATAAATAAATTTTAAAAAGATGAACTATGCCTTATGAACGCCATTGGAAGGGGTGAATATAATATGAAATTTCTGAAACTCATACAACCACAAACCTTATCTTCCTGACTCAATTTCATTAATTTTATCAAAGAACCAACTTTTTATTTGGTTGATCCTTTCTATTATGTTTATTATTAATTTCTGCTCTTTCCAAAAGCATTTTATTAAATGAAATCACAAACATACAAAAAAGGTGGAGAGAATGGTATGACTCAGTTTCAACAACTTTCAAATCATGCATAACCAATCTTCTTTCACCTATAGCCCCATCCTCTAATGTTACTTTTAAGCAAACCCAGATATCATATTTCATCCACAAATATTTCAATGTATATCCATAAAAGGTATCTTTTAAAATATGACATTATCATATCTAAAAAAATTAGCAGTTCTTTAATATCAGTTGATGTTCAAATTTTCCTGACTTGCTCACAAAAGCCTTTTTTAGATTTTTCTCTTTTTTTTGATGTAGACCATTTTTAAAGTCTTTATTGAATTTGTTACAATATTGCTTCTGTTTTATGTTTTGGTTTTTTGGCCTCGAGGCATGTGGGATCTTAGCTCCCCAACCAGGGATTGAACCCGCACCCCCTGCATTGAAAGGCAAAGTCTTAACCGCTGGACCACCAAGGGAAGTCCCACAAATGCCTTTTTTAACCGATAAGATCAGGACCCAAATAAAGTCCATAAATTGCAAACTGTTGGTATATCTTTAAAGTCTTTTTAAACCTGTAGGTTTCTATTACATTTCTTTTTTTTTTTTTTTCTTTGCCCTAATTTATTTGTTGAAGACACTGGGCCATTTGTCATTTAGTATTTCTCGCATTAGGGATTTTGCTGACTGCACATCTTTATGTCATTTAACATGTTCCTCAGTCCTCTGTATTTCCTGCGAAGTAGTAGATCTATAGACTGTCAGATTTAGAGATTTTTTTTTTCCCCAAAAAAACACAACATAGGTGGTGTTATACATGTCCTTCAAAAGATAAATTTCTAGTTATCTCTTACATGATGTTAGAAGCTACCTATTATCTTTTCCTAGATCCAATATTTTATTATGAGTAATTTCTGTAATAAACCTTATAATTTCCTTATACCACCATGACTACTAGAAAGATTTGCAGAAGGAAGAGCTATTAATTTATTTTCAAACTCACTTCCAGATTCTTAATTAAAATTATATCCAGATACAGATTGTATTTATGTCATTCATCCCAAGCTGTTAAATGATGAATAATTTTTATTAAAATTAAACATTCCGTGATACATGTCAACCTTCTTATGTACACTTCCTTCAACAACTGAAAAATAATAAATTTCAGAATTTTCACATCAAAGAAAAAAAGCCCTCACAATTTCCTTCACTCTACTTTGGGCCTATTCTGTTCTTTCCTTGTCTTCTTGAAATGGATGATATATTAATAATATATTCCTACATAACAAATTAAATTTAGGAGCTTGAACAACAAATATCATCTCAGTTTTTCAGGGCCAAGAATTCAAAAACAGTTTAGGTGGGTGGCTGTGGCTCAGCATTTCTCACAAACCTGTAATGAAGACGGAAACTAGGGCTGCAGTCATAGCAAAGCTTAACTGGGCTGAAGGAACTTTCAACTTCACTCACGTGGTGGTTGGCAAGGTTTCAGTTGTCCGCAACATGGGCTTCTCCATAGGGCTGCACACAACATAGCAGCTTGCTTCCCCCAGAGCGAATGATCCAAGGAAAAAAAGAGTAACTGAGATGGAAACAACAGTGTCTTTTCTAATTTCGGAAATGACATACCATCAGTTTTGCCAAATTCTACTGCTCACAGACAAACCCTGACACAATGTAGGAGAGGACTATAAAAGGGTGTGAATACCAGGAGGTAGGGATCTTAAAGGCTGGCTACCACAAATGACTAGTTCATTTATTTTTAGCCTCTTTCTCTAACACATTTATAGCCATAGATTTTCCTAAGTAATGCTATAGGCACCCCCCATTTAGAAGCTCTAAAATGCTTACTTTTATCATTCAGTTCCACCTCCCCGAAATTCTAATTTTCCTTCATTACTTGTTCTTTAATCAAAGGTTTGTTTTCAAGTGTAGTTCATGACTTTTTTTTGGCTATTTCTTCCTTAGCAACATTTCTTCCTTAACTACATTCGTGTCAGAAAACATACTCTATTTCAATCATCTGAAATTTGTTGAAACTCGCTTTAAGGTCTGTCATATCATCATTTTTGTAAATATGTGTGCTTGAAAGGAATGTATGGGTGTTGTTCTACATAAATCCCTTTTTAAATTTGTCGATCCTATTGATTAAATCTTCTGTATCTTTACTGATTTTTTTCTTTGGTCTGTTCATTCTACCAATTACTGAGAAAAAAAATACTAAAATATGATAAATTGAATTTAAAAACTGCCATGATTGTCATATGTTCATTTCTCTGTAGTTCTGTCAATGCTTGCTTCAGAGACTAGGTTATGAGTTACACACAAATTTAAAACTGTTATATTTTCCTGATGAACTGTTGTTTTGCTGAAAATGACTTTATTTCACTTTCCTCTTTGAAAAAATGTCACTTGGTTGGAAATTCTACATTAGTATTTTCTTTAAAGATATCAATCCATTATTCTTTCCCTTCCATCATTATTACTGAAAAATCAGCTATTAATGTGTAATCCCTTTGAAGATAATCTTTTTTTCCTCTGGCAGCTTTTCAGAATTTTCTCTTTCCCTTTGGTTTTCTGCAAAACCACTGTGGTTTCACTATGATGAATCTTGGTATGGAATTTGTTTTATTTTTTCTCCTTGAGTTTTACTAGACTTTCATCAATCCTGGAAAGCTCTCACCTGCAATCTCTTCAAATATTATCATTTGTTTCATGCTTTCTTTACTCTCCTTTACAGAGTCCAATTAAATATGTGTTAAATGTTTTCATACTATCCTTCAGAACCTTCCATATTTTCCAACTCTTTGACTTCCTAGGATATATTCTAAAAGAATTCTTATGACCTCCCTTCCAACTCTCTAATTCTCTTCAGCTATCTAAACTCGTATCCAATTTATTGGTTTTTAAATATCATTATTGGGATTTCTTTCCTATTTCTAGACATCCTTTTTTACAACTGCTTTTTATACCATATTTCTCTGTTTCTAAGACATATAATTTTTTACATTTTGGGATCTTTGAAATCAAAATGCATCTTATAATTGCTGTCAGAAAGGCTGCTGTTATATTTGTCACTGCCTGTGCAAACCTGGTAACAGGTGTTCATGGTGATGTCCTTTTGCTAGATTTATGTGCACAGCTGGTACTCCAACATGTTGAGATTACCTGCTGTTCAAAATGTCTTCAAAATATTATACTAAATTAATCAGTAAAATGAAGTTATTGTGTACACAGACAGGCATGAAAACAGAGCAGCAGGGTATAATTTGACATTAATGATGAAAATCTATACTAAGATTGTTTTTCCTTTGTACTTTTGTTCATGCCTTATATGTGTCTGGAACACCCTCTGTGACTATTAAACTATTAATTCTTTAAAACCTCAATCAAATGCTACCTCTTCAACTAAGCAATCGTTGATGACTTCATTCATCCTCCCTTAGGTCCCACATTCCACAATCTAAGTGGGAAACTGACTCTAGTTGGAAAAGCATGACCTCAGATGAACTCACAGTCAATTAACCAGATGAAAGTTATAAAATTTTGATGGAAATTCTGATAAAAACCAGTCACATCCAGGAAAGATTTGGAAACCATTTTAACATAAAGAAAAGAAGCAATATTCTAATAGAGGCCTGTGCATAAAAATAGACTTAGAATACACCAACCCCTAATGACAAAGATTTTTTTACTTTAGATATTTCTTAAATTTTAAGTAACTATTCATTCAGATAACTATTTTAATGAAGTTCTACATTTGATCAATAGAGTGTAGAGAATTCTCAGTTAAAATTAGCAAGGCTTGAAAAGACCAACATCTAGAGTATTGGAATGTTAGGTGTAATATGTCCTGTTGCTTTTTGTGTTCATCTTGGAGTTTCACACATAGTTAACAGGTAAAGAAATTTCTGCTTCAAGTGTTTTTGGGAAGTCAGTCAAGTGATCATGTAGCACTGCGGTGCAGGATGTCAATAATTGGGAAGGTTGTGCATATATGGGGACAGGGGGTACACAGGAACCTCCTGTACTTTCTGTTCAATTTTGCTGTGAACCTAAAACTTCTCTAAAAATATAGTTTATTAATTTTTTTTAAATGACCAAATTTTTTAAAAGAGGAAAAATATTAAATTCAAGGGATAAAATGACAGTAAGTAACATGTACATACAGTAGGCACCCAATAAAAACTAGCTAAATTGGACTAAAATAAATTCCTTAGAAAGGAAAAGCATATCACTATGTATGCATTAATTAAATATAACATTGACACTTTTTAAATGGGACTTATACGTTTAAAACAATATTCAAGTTTCGTATCAGATGGAAGTTTTTCAAATTTGATATCCTAATGATTTGTAGTAGTAAATGTAACTAATTTACACAGATTTTTCAATCACATGCATAAAAGTACTTTAACTAAAAATCTCTGAATAATGAAATTTTTACTTTCTTTTGCATATCTGTATTTTCTAAATTTTCTACAGTTAACTTGTATACCTTAAATTTAAAATTTTTTAAAGCTTGTTATAAAAGTAAAACATCTTTACTACTTTTTCTTAGAGCATAAATCTAAATTAGAAAGTCTATATATTGTCATGCTTCAAATGAGGTTCATTCATTACAAAATGAAATTTTATATTTTAAAACTTAGTTAAATGTTACATTTTGACAAAAATCATAAGTCAAAATTATTCAGTAAAAAAGTATAAACCCACCTCACAATGACACCATAAATTGCAATAGTATATATCTTTCCTACTATTCTAAAGTTTATTGTCAGGAAAGATCATGTAGTAGTTAAATTAAAGGCATCAAACAAAACCACTGGGGTTTTTTTAGAGACAAACTGTTTTGAAATGCTTGAATGACTTTTGTGTGAAATGCATGGATCAGTTAATGCTTTGGTTCAACAAGAGAATAATTTTACCAGTTTAAATCTAAGTCACAAGACATAAATTAAAAGAAAATGCTGATATTCATTAGATATAGTTAAGAATAAGTTTGAAAGGTCCTTGGCCAGATAAGCACAAAAATCAAGAGTAAACATTTTAAAACTTTAATAGCAGTTTGTCAGTGATTTTAAGTCTGCTGAATTCAATTTAAAAATAAAATGGGGGCTTGTATTTTTAACATCTTTTTTCCCCACTCTTTTTAGAACTACTTTGCTAAAGCCACCAATTAATCTCTTAACTGGAATCCAATACACACTCCATAATGCTTTTCTTCAAAGCTATGTTGAATTTGACATCCCTCTACTTTCTGAGGCAACCACTCACTCCTGGCTCTCCTCCCATTCAAACTCCTGACTCTTCTTCCTCTATCCTCCTCTTAAAAGATAATATTCTTCAGGACTCCCTGACTTTTGAACCTCTTCCCTTCTTACTCTCATGTAACTCTTCAATAATTGCCAGTATGACAACTCTCAAATCTTTATTTCCAGCACAGACGGCCTTCTGAACTCCATTTCGTGGGGTGTTTCTCTACCTAGATATCCCCCAGGCACTGCAAACTCACATGTTTACCTGAAAACCTGGTGAACTTGCACTAGCTAACTTGGTGAATGGGATGACCTAGTACAAGTCTGCAAAACCAAAAAACCTGAAAATTATTTTAGGCTCTTCCTTTTCCCTCTTCCTCCACACCTACACATTGAAGGGCTATCAATTCAACCTTCTACCAGGGAAATTTAAATTTTGATATTCAAAAGGAAAGAATAATAAAAAAATTGTCATGCATCTTAACAACTTTTTAGAGTAGTGCATAAGCTCCTCAAGTCAAACCACAAAGGTAGTAATATTCCTTTCCTAAGGGCAAATCTCACATCTATTGACAAAAAATACTCATTTCTTGCTTTCTTTCACATCTAACTTCCTAAAATGAACATGTAATTGGTAACCAATACTACTAAGCTGATGATTTTGTTTTGTTTTGCCTTAGAGTCAAACAACATTACTTTCTTTATATACAAAGTCATTATTAAGCCAGAGTAAATTGAGAGCTATTTCTATCTACACTTTGCACATATCAGAGACTTATTAAAAATGGGTTGCGGTGGCAGGGATGGGGGAAAGGGCAGCAGGCACCATGTCGGGCCGCGAAGGTGGCAAGAAGAAGCACCTGAAGCAGCCCAAGAAGCAAGCCAAGGATATGGATGAGGAAGATAAGGCATTCAAGCAGAAACAGAAGGAAGAGCACAAGAAACTTGAGCTAAAAGCGAAGGCCGTAGGGAAAGGTCACAGGTGGAATTAAGAAATCTGGCAAAAAGTAAGCTGTTCCTTGTGCCTGAAGCAATGATGATCCTTAATTCCATTCCTGTTTAAACATCTGGATTAAACATCTGGATTCCCTGCCATAACATCTGTTGCTACTCATAGCTAGAATAAGTGTTGTCTTGGAACCTAATGCACATTTAAGAATAAACTTTTGTAAAAAAAAAAAAAAAAACCATACAGTGGCTCATCTTGTCTTTAGTTCCTCTCAGCCATTTCTACCTCAGCTATGAGATCCGCATAAACCCAGCCCAGAATCCTGCCAATCCTGTGTCCTTAAGCCCCTGTCCTATCCTGAATTCTGTACCACCTGGAATTAAACCAACTCATTTGAAATGAAGGAAAAAAAAAAGGGCTAAATTATAAGGGTTGATGTATATTGGTACGCCTTGCCAAAAGTTTCACTTACAATTACAACCAAAATTGTATAAATAAATTACAATTTCCTCATTAGAAGAATATTCATTCATCCGTTTTTTTCCAAATCTATATATAAAAAGAGGTACATGCCTTTTTATCTGAATAAAACACCTATAAGTTCTGTTTTCCTTATGAAGCAAAACTTTTATTCTGAAAAGGAAGTTTACTCTGAGCTCATTGCAAAACTATCTATTTCAGTCATATTCCAGATTTAGCAGGACAAAGGGCAACAGCAGGAAATGGAGCATCACCAAGATCCAAAACAAACTTGGTTTAGAGTAAAAAAAAAAAAATCCCAAATCATTACTGGGATAATTAAGTGCTATGCTTTAAAGCAAAAATAAATAGATTAAAAATTAAGATGGGGGGACTTCCCTGGTGGCACAGTGGTTAAGAATCCTCCTGCCAATGCAGACACAGGTCTGAGCCCTGGTCCAGGAAGATCCCACATGCCGTGGAACAACTAAGCCCGTGCGCCACAACTACTGAGCCTGTGCTCTAGAGACCACAAGCCATAACTACTGAGCCCACGTGCCACAACTACTGAAGCCTGTGCACCTAGAGCCCGTGCTCTGCAACAGAAACCACTGCAATGAGAAGCCTGCACACCTCAACGAAGAGTAGCCCCCACTCACTGCAACTAGAGAAAGCCCGTGTGCAGCAACAAAGACCCAACGCAGCCAAAAATTAATTAATTTAAAAATAAAATAAAAATTAAGACGTTCATGAGCACAGCTTCATCACTACTGGTAAAAAGACAAGAGAGTATTTCCCACTATCATTATACCATATAAAGACAAAATAGAAGTAATCTTGATACACATACTCTCATGCTCATATACATATTCTTTACATGCTAATAAAGATTACATTTTTATATTTCTTAGCTTACCCTTACAGTGCATTTAAATACAGTCAATTCATTTTGTTCTCAACAACTTTGAAAGATACGCAAAATAATTATTTTTTCCATTTGAAACATGAAAAAACTGAAACATAAAGAAACTAGGTAACCTGTCTTTGGGTCCTTAAAATCAGAAACAGAATTGGGACTAAATCTTGGCTCTAATTCTGAAGTTTCACAAAATTTTCCAGTATAAATTGAATCTCAAAAAAAAAACAGCTAGTGACAAAAATGAACCATGAATTTCAACCCACATTGCCACATTTCAAAATGTCATGTTTTTACTCACTTTGTATCTTTTTACTGAGTTAATGCAGTTGATACTTTCCATTACACAGAACAAAAATGAATTAATCTTATCAAAGAATTTGAGGACTCAGTTTCTTCTGCATATTTCGGTGACCAACTGTAGCACTACCAAAAGGCTAAATGTTGAACAGAAATATATCCTTATGCCTATCTAAGGGGAGCACTTGAGACAGGGATACGTACGTATCTGTTCTATTCAACATATGAATTCCAAAAAGTTGTATGATAATGTAGAAACCAAAACTGTTTTCAGTGCCATCTCTCTTACCACAAGCACATTAAGAAATAATGTCAAAAGAAACAGGGAATTACATGGTGCCTAACACAGACAATATAAACTAAAATCTTTAGATATTAAAAAATAAAGTTATCTTCTACACTTGAGAAAAGTATGCTCAGATGAGAAGTAGTTAACTACTGTACTAAAATCCAGATACAAAATTAAACCTGTTTCCAAGTTAATGTTTAACTTATAAGAGCTATATGAAATGCACTGTTGATGAAATCCTTGACCCTAGGTGGGGATGACTGTTTGGAGGCAAGAAAAATTCAGACTACATAACTTAAATTAGTAGCCTAATACATTAGTGAAAGACCCTGTATAGAGCAGGAATGCTGGGTAATCAGAAATCATCCTGCCTCTATTATGTAATAACAACTACATGAGATTAATAAATAACCTACTAGGAAGATGCATGTTCTTAACAATGCAATTAAATCCTATTCCTAGAAAGTGAAAAGTTAAACCTGAAAACTTTGGTTAAAAAAACTGCAAAGTTTTTTACCCAAATTCTTTTGAAATATTGCATTTAATATATGGGGACCCATCTGGTAAACTCTGAAACCAGGAATTTATTTTAATTCTACTTTAAAAACTTTAATCACTAGTATTTAAGCTTGCAACTAAACCCAGACTAATGGGAAAAAGACATATTTCTATATCTCCTTAGTATTCCTTTGACCCAACAGTATTATCTAAGGGTTATTTCTGATACAGTCCTATTTAAATACCTACTGAACTTTCATAATGCTCAATGGCAACCTTTAAAACATCATTTTACATAGAACTCTATGATGGCACCTTAATATTCATCTATTGCTAACACACTGTGGAATACACGTGCCGAGGTTAGCACTGTAACAAATACAAAAGATGTCTTAACCATACATATTGCCCTGAAACAGATCTTCATAAATCTTCAAAGTCGTCTTCTTTAATCAGGTATGTATACAGTGTTTGATATGAATAGCATACCAAACAGGGCAGCACAATAATAGACAATGTTTAAATTTTAATCATTAAGGATGAACTTGATACTCAAGAAAAATAACTGGTCACCTTTGGAGGATGCTAGCAATCAAGTCATTATTCTGGAAACAAACAGAAAGAATCAAAGTTTAGGGCTTCCCCTGTGGCGCAGTGGTTGAGAATTTGCCTGCTAATGCAGGGGACACAGGTTCGAGCCCTGGTCTGGGAAGATCCCACAGGCCGCAGAGCAACTAGGCCCGTGAGCCACAACTACTGAGCCTGCGCGTCTGGAGCCTGTGCTCCGCAACAAGAGAGGCCGCGATAGTGAGAGGCCCGCGCACCGTGATGAAGAGTGGCCCCTGCTTGCCACAACTAGAGAAAGCCCTCGCACAGAAACGAAGACCCAACACAGCCAAAAATAAAAAATAAATAAATTAAAAAGAAGGCTCAACATTAAAAAAAAGAATCAAAGTTTATTTTGCCTGCCTTCCCTTTAAGGAACTGTCATCAAATAACTGATGAGGGGACATTTCTCTATATATGTTCTACTCATAAATAAAGAAATGATAAAATCTGAATATCACAGTTTTGCAAACTCCTAATGACATAATTAATGCATACAGGCAAAAGTCACTGATGGCCAAGACACTCATTAATTATTCTAGCCTCCAGCTGCCAAGCAGGATGTGAATCAATCAAGTCTCTAGATCTGCCAGTTTGCAGACACCAATAGAAGTAACAATTAAAATCAAGAGAATTCAACCAGCAAAACCCAGACTGAGGAAATTCTCATGTCAAAATCTGGTTTCTTCAACAAATAAATAGAAGGGATAAAAAGTGTGGTGAGGAGGAACCCATAGATTAAAAGACTTAACAGACAAATTTTCAGCAAAATACAACATGTATGTTTTGTTTAAATATTGTGTCAACCAAACAGCAGCAAAATAAGAACATTTATGAAGCTACCAGGAAAGTTTGAAGACCAACCAGATATTTGATGGTTTAAAGAATTATATTGAGATTATGTTTTTAAGAGGAGTTCTTATAATATAGATATATTTTAAAGTATTTATGGATAAGATATGTTGTCTGGGATTTGCTTTAAAATAATTCAGGGGTAGAGGGAAGGGTAGTGGAGGGTTCTACATGAAACATCACTGAATATGAACGGATAGCTACTGAAGCACAGTAACAGATACAATGGATTCAGTACAGTATCCTATTTGTGCCTGTTTGAAATTTTTCACAATAAAAGTTTTAAAAAGAAAGATGAACTAAAAAGTTCTATATGATAATCCATAGAGTAAGGACAAAAAAGCTCCACGTCCCTCAGAGGTCAAAATAAATGAAAATCTTATGGTAAGTTAGACAAGAATTCTCCTTGTATACACACTACTACTTGACAAATAAGAAAACTGAGACCCAAAGAGATAAGTCTTGCTCAAGGTCAAAAAACAAAGCAGCAACAAAGCCAAAACTAGACTGCACAATTGCAAGCCCAAAAAGAGACCTTAGTTGGAGCTAAGTTAAGAGAAGATTTGAGCAGTCCTGAAGTAGTCTGAAAGCCTGTCAAAGGTACAAAAAAAAAGTCTTAAAAGTTAGGAGAAAAAAAGAAAGTCAGATGGTTTGAAGGGTTATATGCTAGAGTGACAGCAATAAAGCTAGAGAGAAAGTACTATAGAGAACCAGGTATTTGGTAATCATTCTCACTAGGGAAAAGAAGTGTTAAATCTATGATGCATATTTGGAAGCTACTTGAATTCAAGGTATCGGAAGAAAAGAAACTTGTTGTCTAGCTTACAAGTAGCTTATTCATGAACTGGTGAAACATAAAATCATTATCTTAAATAATGATTTTTTTGAAAACCGTTGAAAAAAATTTTAATCTTATTAAGTGCACAAGTGATTTAAATCTTAAACATAAAAATGCGATTTATCTTCCTGTCCAAGAATAGGCTTCAAAATTTGACCATGAAGGTCCTTCATTATTTACTCAGACATTCTCATAAAAGAGTAAGGATTCACTTTTATGTTAAGTCATTAAGAACAAAATTCTGTGTTTGTCGAACAAACTACACTATCTTTTCAATAAGCACAGTGTCGCCTGAATAAAACATGAACTCGACCTAGAAACAATATAACTAATTAATAAGGCAGTGTAACCCCATTTACTTTTTGTCATTCTGAAAATGTAAAACCTAGTAAGTTTGATGGATTTTTTAAAAAATAATTTTCAAACGAGTACTGGGCATGCATACTAAAATGCATTTTAATTTTTGGCTGACATGTGTTAGTGACTGTTTTCAAGTCACTAAGAATTGGATCCCTTTTTTATTGGAAGAGTGGTCTATTTTTAAAAAGACATTTCTGGCATTAAATTACACAAGACTAAAAGCTATTTTAAAAATTCATATTAAGTATTTCAAAGTATATGTCCTTCAGTAACTATAAAAAATACCAAACCAGGAAGTCATAGAAAATTCCAGTGTGGGCTCTAATATTTAATATTAAGATAACTGAGATCATCTGTTAAAGAATAACTTCAAAGAACTTTTAGTTCTTTAAAAAGCTGAAAGTATAGAAAGGGAGCCCTACAGGATAATGCAGAAACGGAAGCTGAGACTTGAGAACTTCACCACGCAGACCTAAAGTAACTTAAGGAGTAAGTTAGAGATGTTACTCTGACCCTTGCCAGTATCTTCAAAGTAGTAATATAGCTCCTAACTTGAAAAACATATTTTTAAGTAGTACCCTTCTTCTCCAATAACATAAAATCAAAGCTAACATGTAAAAATTCACATAAAGACGAATGGAGAAAAACTTATTTTTGAATGACAAAGAAAAAATAATGAGCAGTCATAATGGATAAGAGCATGGACTTGAATCAGGCAGTTGTGAGTTCCCGGCTATATACGGAAGCAGAAGGGGCTCCTTCTCACTAACCCCTTTAAACTCTGCATCAGTTTTTCTCATCAGTAAAAAGGATAATTACAGATACCCATCTCACAGGATTGTTGTGAGGATCAAGAAAGACAATGCTTATAAGGTGCTAATATCAGGGCAACCTTACAGTAACCACCTCAAATCAGTAGCATTTTTATATAATAATCTTTTAATTTAAAAGATTATGAGAAAAATGCTTAATGCTCTTCTCATTAAAATATCTCTATCTGTACTCCCACTTGTGGGAGGAAAAAAAAAGCACAAACAAAAATACAAATGTTTTATTTTTCTCAAAGGTCATACTTTTACTTATATAATTTTAGGATCCCTGAAGACAAATATCATATTAAAACCACATCCTACAGCTTTTAAGAGCATGCCAATATTGTGTATGTGTTCAAACGTGAAAAACTGGAAAACAGAAAATCCTGTGTTTTTAAATTTGGGGTCATTACTATGAATAAATATACTATTATCCATTAAATAAAGCGCTAATAAGGCCAGTCACAAAATTTTATAACAAAGTATTTTAAAACTTAGAAATAAAAAGGAAAGCAGTTACCTTCGCACAATAAAGCATCCAAAGTTCAAAGAGTCTCTCTCTGGATGCCATTCTGGCTTTCACTCTGGCACTTTAATTTTTCCTCAAAAAAAAAAAAGTTCAAGACCACAGCATGTTCATTTTATTTTCCAAGTTTTTCAGCCGTTACAGTAAAGCTCAAAGCAGTAGGGAAAACAAAAAGAAGTGAAACAAATGGACTGTCTTCTGGTCAATAAAATTCAGTTTCAGCAGTTACTCCAACCTATCTTCATCAGTGGTCGTTGGGCAATTAGATAAATCTGTGAAAGAGAAAAATATGCAAGGATTTGCTTTAAAAAGAGACAATGTTAATAATTATAGGTTTATCAGAACTAGAGATTTATCTACCTCATTTCCCACCAACAACCGGCTAAGCATTTACAACTGATTGGATTTCATAGAAACTTGTGTTTCAGGAAAACATCACAGCTAATACAATATATCACATCAACACAAAGTCAGAATCCTCTTGGGCAGAACTCAAAGATGAGTACTCATAACAAAAAATGTGTCCAATGATAATAAACAGAAAAAACGCCGTTCCCATTCATACATTTTCTATAAACATAGAAAAAGTACACTTACTACTGATATATTTCAAAGACACAGAATCCCTCAGAATTTTCTAGTCTGCTTCTTCAAACTTGTTGGGAATGTTTGTCGTGTGTTGCAGGGCAGGGCGTGGGGAGGAGGGTGAAGAATTCCTGGTTTGTTTGTTTGGACAATCCTCAGAGAGTGAAAGTCGACCTGCCCACCTGGCCTCTCTACCTCTCCATCCAGTAAGAAGAAAGGAGCACGCACGCACCGGCAAGGAAAACACCCCGAGAAAGCCTCCAAATGTTTTGGGGGACCTTTAAATTTCCTCCTCGCATCCCAAACAACCGAAAGGGAGGCAAACTTAAGACGTGCCAAGCTGCCAAGTGAAGCTTTGGGGAGGGGGCAAAGCGAGCTTGGCGTCCCCCGACCCGCTATCCACGCCCTCCCGACCGCACCAGGACACACCCGGGTCAACCTCGCCCCCTCACGGCCGCCCCTCACTCTACGGCGCGTTCACCACCAAGCACCCGGAGCCCTCCCATTTCTGCCACGCAGCCCCGTCTTCCCTACGACCCGCTCCCCATCACCGCGCTCACATTGGACGACTGTGGTGCCGCCGCCGCCGCCAGGCCGACATCTAACTTGCTTCCCTTGCCCTCTTCCCAAGCTCAAGCCCCTATCACCCCGCAGCTAGGCAAGAGGGCGGGAGAGGGAGGCGAGGCGACGACAGCGCGAGGCGGGGCGCGGGGCTGGGAGGAGACAGGGGCGGGGCTGTCCTCACGGCTAATGATTCCGGCCTCTAAGGATTTCCCCGCCCCGGGACAGTAGCTGCTCATTGGTCGCGAAGGCTGGGAAGGGGCGGGATGGCCTGAAGCCGCGCCCCTGCATACCTGCGCAGTCGCAGGCGACCCGGCTCTTGACGACCCGGCGGTGCGCGGCGGCGCCCGGCGGAGCGCTCTAGTCTTCCCCGAGGTGGCCGCGTAGGAGGACCGACGTGCTTACGTCCACCCACCGCCGCTGCTGCGGACTAGCAGACAGCGTTCGGCTGATGGCGTCATTTCCGCGAGTCATCTGAGGGCAGGGAACCGTACCGTGATAACTAAAGGGGATTTCTTTTCTTTTTTTTTTTTTTGTAAAAAGGAGATTGGTTGTGGGAGTGTATAGTGAGAACAGACAGCTGCTCCCACACCCCTGCAAAAATCCTTTCCCTTCATCGTGTTTGTGCCTCATACTTTCTCTGTCGCCGGGTGTCAAGTGCAAAGGGTTTATTTTACCACTACTCAAGGCTTCAAAAGGGTCTAGCTCTTACAAGAAAAGAAACAAAAGGAAAACGGCAGCATTTACTAGCTATAGGCAACTTTGGGGGGGGGGGATGTTTAAGGAGACGGGAAGACTCTTGAGATTAGTACACCTAAACATTTTTAAAACCTTTTATTGTGAAAAATGACAAATATAGACAAAAGTAAACTAGTATAATGAAATCCTATATACCGTCGTTAATGTCCCATCTTGTTTCATCAATACCAGCAGCTGACAAACTGTAAAGAGTCAGAGAGTAAATATTTTAGGTTTTACAGACCATCCTGCTTGCAACTTAACAAAAATCAAAATAAGAATATATTATGATGTGCGAAAACTAGATGAAATTCAAGTTCCAGTGTTGTAAAGTTTGTTGGAACCCAGCCATGCCCATTCCTTCACTATTAATAGCTGCTTTCACCCCAAGGTGGCAGAGTTCACACTAATTTAAAGTAGTTGTTTGCAAATTAGGCCTTTTGAAGATCTCTTCTTGGTTCTCAAGCAGGCATGTGAAACTTAATATGTGAAAACTTCGGGGGAGGAAGGGGGAGAAATTACTCTTGCTGCAGCATCCCCCATTTTAGTAATTAGCAGCTCCATTCTCCTAGCTGCTCAGTCTCAAGAACCTAGGAAGTATCCTTGCCAGCTTTCTTATATACCTCACATTCGATCTAATCCTTTCAGCTATATCTTCAAAATATATCTGGGCTCTAACCATTTTTCTACACCACCACCACCACTACCACCCTAATGTGAGTTACCACTAAATCTTTTCTGGATTATTGCAGTAGCCTTCCAATTTGTCTCCCTGCCTCTGCCTATGCACTTTCCCCACCTATGGATTCTTCTCAACATAGCAACCAGAGTGATCTTTTAACGTAGAAATAAGATGTCACTCCTTTGCTAAAAACCATCCATTGGTTTCCCATCCCACTTAAAAGGGCCAGCAAGGACCTGTGTTTTCCTCCCACACTTCCCTCTCTAACTTCTCCAGCTACAGTATTATTCTAGCCTTCCGTTATATCATCCAGACACATGGCTTCCTTGCTGCTCCTCAAATTCACAAAGCACACTCCAGTCTCAGGGATTTTACATAAGCTGTCCCTCTACCTAGAGTGCTCTTTCCCCAAATGTCCACACACAATCTTAAAGTCTCTGCTCAAGGATCACCTTGTCCGTTGCTATAGTCTGAACGTTTGTGTCTTCCCGAAATTTGTAAGTTGACATCCTACCCACCAAGGTGATACGTAGTATTAGGAGGTGGGGCCTTTGGGAGGTACTCAGGTCATGAGGGAGGAGTGCTCATGAATGGCATTAGTGCTCTTATAAAACAGATTTCACAGAGCTCCCTAACCCTTTATGCCATGTGAGGATACAGGAGAAGTCTGAGACCTGGAAGAGGGCATTCACCCAACCATGCTAGCACCCTAATCTTGGACTTCCAGCCTCCAGAACTACGAGAAAGAAATTTCTGATTATAAACTACCCAGTCTGTGGTATTATTATAGCAGTCCAGGCAGACAAAGACATCTGTGAAGCGTTCCCTGACATTTCTTTAGAAAGTAGCATCCCCTTTTCTCCCTTAATCTATTTTTCACTATAGTATTTATCAGATGACATATAATTTATTTGTTTATTGTGAGCTTCCCTCTGGTAAAATTAAGCACCATGAAAACAGGGACTTTGCTCTCAGGTCTTTGTATAGTGTCTTATACACAGTAGGAGCTCAATAAACATTTGCATACTGTATAATGAAATAAATTACCTATTTCACTACATGTCTCTGTACTTATTCCACCTCAAATTTTCCTCCCACTAAAAACTGTTAGTTTACAGCATGTTGGATTCATCATAAGAATAGCACTATAAAACATAAATTTAATCAAGTTATAAATTATACCGAAAATAATAAACGTGTTGTTCATAAACAAAGGTGATAATATTGTTGTACATGTTGCTTCTCAAACTTCCAAGTGCATACAAATCACCTGGGGTTCTCAGTAAACTACTGATTTTGATTGAGTAGGTCTGGGATTCAGTGGGTCAGTGGTCTGCCAAACTCCCAAGTGGCACCAATGCTGCTGATCCACAGACCACATTTCTGAGCATTAATGTTCCCACAGTTAACAGAAGATGTATTTTGCTTTGTTTTGGAAGTAGTACTGATGGATTTGCATCCATCTACTCTCATCTTCTTCACCTTCCCCTTGTGACTGGTGACACGGATATCGAAGAGATATAGTATGTGACACAAAACCAAGCCAATTGCTACATGTAGGTATTGAATCCTCAAGCATGATATTATTGCTGTTAGAGCCAGGAAGAGATAAATACATCATCTGGGATGACTCATGGCTGTTCCTACTGGGATACAAAGGATGGTAGTATTTTGTTTTAGGGTCTGCATCATAGGGACAGTCCTCAGCTTTGCCACCAGTAAGGAGACTCCAGGGCACTGACTTCCCCTAGTTAACTCACAAAGGACTAATATATGTAACCTGTGTGGCAGTTCGCTCCTTTCTGTCCTATAGGTCTGTAGCTATGAACTGAAGAAGAGAAAGTCAAGGAACATATTGTCTCTGAGGAATCTGCTGGTTGATTCTCTTTTCCATCTAATAATTTCAATAATGGGATAGGTTGGTACCCACAAAACTTCTGTGAACGAGGACTATCCAAGTCTAATTTCTCCTTTCCCTTTTCCCTCAGACAAAATACACACTGAATTGCAGTGGAGGATTAAGCAGTTCTTTTGCTGAAGGTTTCAAGTCTCCCAAAGATAGAGTCAGGGGGAGATCAGGAGTTATGTCTTTTTTTAGTTAATTCCTTTCCTTATACCACATAGAAGGAAACAAGCACAGTTACTCTCTGCATAGACTTAAATAAGATGTGTCTCCTGGGCAATCCCCAGTTCCCTTAGCTCTCTCAATTCTCAGTTTTCTATGCACCCTATCTTTAAGCTGTTCCTCTCCAATGTCCCCATTATCCTCACACTATAAGTGTGGGATCCAGGCCCCTCTTGAGTCTGTTAGATTCTGCTGCGTATAGATGCCAACGGTCTTCCTCTGCTGAGGCTTCTGAGGGCTCCCAGGAGTGGGGAAAAGCTTTTTTGTCAGTGGGTCCTTCAACAACACTAGGTGTCCCTCCTCCAGTGTCTTTCTAGCTACCTTTCTCGTAACAAACCTCAGGAGAATACATTTTCTTAATAAGACTGTTACTCAGCAGCCTTCTTAAATAATATGGCCTTGTTATCTAAAATCATGTTTCTGACCAATTTTTCATGGTAAAAGGCATACTCAAGAACTGAAATAGCCCCCTAAATCCACTGGATGCTTCTGTGCTCAAACAGTTTTGAATCTGATGGCAGAGTTAGGAATTTCAGTTCCCCTCACCAGATATAGCCTTGGAATGTTACTAAATTAATTAACAATGAAAATTACATCTGCCAAGATAACTGGAATATTTATGTCTCTCAGGGCATTATTTTGCCATAGAAAGAATACATAAGGAGGTAAAGTATAATCTCAGGATTGCTTTTTTTATCTTGATTCAGAGCAAGTTAAATTAATTAAATTAACTGGATGAGTAGTGACATCTTGTATAATAACCTGCATGCAATCATTCCCACGATGGGCAACCTGCCAACTGAAGCAGATACTTAATTGTGCTAGAGAGAACAAAGTTTTCCCTTGGACAGGGTTGGAGGCAGATGAACAAACTTTTGCTTTTCAACCTCCCCTTTCATAAATTCTGTCCTGTCCATTTCCCTTCGATCCATACCTTTTCAGTTAGCATGGCTAGAGGCTTTTCAAGTTTATTGATCTTTTCCAAAAAACTAGCTTTTGGTTTTGTTGATTTTCAATATTGAAATATTGAATATTCAATATTCTTGCTCTTCCTTTTCTAGTTTCCTAAGGTGGAAGTTTAGATGATTGATTTTAGATCTTTCTTCTTTTCCAATATACGCATTCAATGCTGTAAATTTCCCTCTAAGCACTCCATTCGCTGCATCCCACAAGTTTCAACAAGTTGTATTTTCATTTTCATTTAGTTCAAAATGTTTTACTTTCTCATGAGATTACCTCTTTGACCATGAGTTATTTAGAAGTGTGCTGTTTAATCTCCAAATATTTCGGGATTTTTTCGAACTATCTTTCCGTTACTGATTTCTAGTTTAATTCCACTGTGGTCTGACAGCATACACTGTATAATTTCTAGTCTTCTAAATTTGTTAAGTTGTGTTTTAGAGCCGAGAATGTGGTCTATCTTGGTGAATGGTCCATGTGAGCTTGAGAATGTGTATTCTGCTATTGTTGATGAAGACACATGGATGTCAACTATATCCAGTATGACTGATGGTGCTGTTGGGTTCAACTATGTCTTTACATCTGCCCTGGATCTATTTCTGATATAATGGGAGTCTCCAACTATAATAATGGATTCATCTATTTCTCCTTGCAGTTCTATCAGTTTTTCTTCAGGTACTGTGATGCTCCCTTAGTAAGTTCATACACATTAAGAATTGTTATGTCTTCTTGGAAAACTGACCCCTTTATCATTATGTAATGCCCCACTTTATCCTTGATAATTTTCCTTGCTCTAATGTCCACTCTGTCTGAAATTAATATAGCTATTCCGGCTTTCTTTTTATTAGTGTTGGCATGTTTTATCTTTCTCCATCCATTTACTTTTAATCTATATGTGTCTTTAAAGTAGGTTTCTTGTAGACAACATATAGCTGGGCCTTGTTTTTTGACCTGCTCAACAATCTCTGCCTTTTATATAGTGTATTCAGAGCATTAATGTTTAAAATGATATTGATATAGTTGGATTAATATTTACTATATTTGTTACTGTTTTCTATTCATTGCCCTTGTTCTTTTTTTTTTTTTTTTTTTTTTGCGGTATGCAAGCCTCTCACTGTTGTGACCTCTCCCGTTGTGGAGCACAGGCTCCGGACGCGCAGGCTCAGCGGCCATGGCTCACCGGCATAGCCGCTCCGCAGCATGTGGGATCTTTCCGGACCGGAGCACGAACCCGTGTCCCCTGCATTGGCAGACGGACTCTCATCCACTGCGCCACCAGGGAAGCCCTGCCCTTGTTCTTTGTTCTAATTTTTTCTTCCACTTTCTCTTCCTTTTATGGTTTTAAGGGAGCATTTTATATGATTCCGTTTCCTCTCCTTTCTTAGCATATGAGTTGTACTTTTTTTTTTTTACTTTTTTTGTGGTTGCCCTAGAGTTTGCAAAATACTTTTACAACTAATCAAAGTCCACTTTCAAAAAACCCTGTACTTCTTCAAAGGCAGTGCAAGAACTTTATAACAAAATATTCTTAATTCCTCCCTCTTGTCCCTTGTATCATTATTCAGTCATTTCACTATACGTAAGTAAACATATGCATATACATACATAAGCATACATAATTGAACATACTGTTGCTATTATTTTGAACAATTGTCAGATCAATTAAGAAAAATAAAAATTTTTATTTTACTTTCACTTATTCTTTCTCTGATGTTTCCTTTCTTTATGTAGATCCAAGTATCTGATCTATATTGTTTTCCTTCTCTCTGAAGAACTTCTTTTAATATTTCTTGCAAGGCAGATCTACTGGCAACAATTTCCCTCAATTTTTGTTTGTCTAAGAAAGTCTTTATTTCCTCTTCACTTCTGAAGAATAATTTCATGGGGTACAGAATTCCAGGTTCGTGTTTTTTCTCTCAACACTTTATTTATTTTTCTTTTTTCTTTTTGGCTGCGTTGGGTCTTCATTGCTACACGTAGTCTTTCTCTAGTTGTGGCAAGCAGGGGCTACTCTTCGTTTTGTCGTGCAGGCTTCTCATTGTGGTGGCTTCTCTTGTTGCAGTACACGGGCTCTAGGCGCACGGTCTTCAGTAGTTGTGGCTTGCAGGCTCTAGAGCACAGGCTCAGTGGTTGTGGCTCGCAACCTTAGTTGCTCCTTGGCATGTGGGATCTTCTGAGACCAGGACTCAAACCTGTGTCCCCTGCATTGGCAGGCGGATTCTAAACCACTGCACCACCAGGGAAGTCCCCTCTCTCAACACTTTAAATATTTCACTCCATTCTACTTGCTTGAATGTTTCTGAAGAGAAGTCAGATTTAATTTTTTATCTTTGTTCCTCTATAGAAAAGGTGTTTTTTCCCCTCTGGCTTCTTTCAATATTTTTCTTTATCTTTGATTTTCTAACTTTGAATATGATATGCCCAGGTGTAGCTTTTTTTTTTTTGCATTTATCTTGCTTGGTGTTCTTTGAGATTCCTGAATCTGTGCCTTGGTGTCTGTCATTACTTCGGGGAAATTCTCAGTATTTATTGCTTCAAATATTACTTCTGTTCCTTTCTTTCATTTCTTTCTGGTATTCCCATTACACACATATTATATCTTTTGTAGTTGTCCCACGGTTCTTGGATATTCTGTCCTGTTTTTGTTTTTGTTTTGTTTCAGTCTTTTCTTCTTTTTGTTTTTCCATTTTGGAAGTTTCTACTGACATATCTCAAGCTCAAAAATTCTTCTCAGCTGTGTCCAGTCTAATAATGAGTTCATCAAAGGCTTCTTCATTTCTGTTGCAGTGTTTTTGATCTGTAGCATTTCTTTTTTATTCTTTCTTAGAATTTCCATCGCTGTTTACATTGCCCATCTCTTCTTGCATGCTGTCTACTGTATTTACTAAAGATGTTAGCATATTAATCATAATTGTTTTAAATTTTCTGTATGATCATTCTCAACATCCCTGCCATATATAAGTCTGGTTCGGATGCTTGCTCTGTCTCTTCAAATTGTGTTTTTTGCATTTCAGTATGCTCTATAATTTTTGATAGCCAGACATGATATACTGGACAAAGGAACTGCAATTAAAGAAACCTTTAGTAATATGGCAGTAATGTGTTAGGGGAGGGGAAGTTTTCTATAGTCCTGGGATTAGGTCTCAGTCTTTTCAATGAGTCTGTGCCTCTGACCTGTGTACTTCACAAATGCTTCTCAGTTTTTCCCCCCCTTAGGTGGGACAGGATGGCTACAGTGTACTGCAGTTGGGTATTTCCCTTCCCCCAAGTCAGCTAGGCTATGATAAAACCCCAATAGTTTCAGCTCTGGTAAAATAGTTTCTCTTGGTGGCAGACTTGTTAAAAAGAACAGAATGGGGCTTCCCTGGTGGCGCAGTGGTTGAGAGTCCGCCTGCCGATGCAGGGGACACGGGTTCGTGCCCCAGTCCGGGAAGATCCCACATGCCGCGGAGCGGCTGGGCCCGTGAGCCATGGCCACTGAGCCTGCGCGTCCGGAGCCTGTGCTCCGCAACGGGAGAGGCCACAACAGTGAGAGGCCCGCGTACCGCAAAAAAAAAAAAAAAAAAAAAAGAACAGAATGCTCTGCTTATTCGAAAATGGTTCTTTTTCCCCTCCCTCTGTCAGAAACATGAGGGGATTTTTCTCCAATATCTACTATGAGAACCTGATTGACCTCCTCGCAATAAAACTCAAAAAGTTGGGGGAGACTCCTCCATTGCTGGGACCTCCTGGAGTTTTTAACTCTCAGACTAGTTCACTCTACTCTGAGCCTCCAGTGTTTTGTCAATTACAGGTAAGTTTCTCCTACCCCCCCACCCCACCAGTATGAATTCCTATGGAGGATTCTGTTCAGGGTTTCTGTTCTGGTAAGATTTGGTTCTCTGTACTCACCTGTCTGTCGCTGCAGTTTTGCAGGTAGTGGTTTGCCCTGTGACCTCACATCTCTGATGGAGCTAAGAAGAATTGTTCATTTTTCAGTTTGTTCAACTCTTTACTTGTTAGGACGGAGTGATAACTTTCAAGATCCTTACATGCTGAACCCAAAACTAGAAGTCTTATCCATACCTTTTCAGTAGGTACCACACAGTTGTCTGAACTACCGTCAGACATACTAATGCAAACACTCTGATTCTGATTACACTGACTCGAATATGGGTGTTTCTAAAATTTTTTACCCATTTAACAGATTCCTTTATTAAAGTGGATTACTTTATGTATTCTCCTTTAGAATCACAGAACTAGAAAACTGGAAGTTATCACAGAGATCATGGAATTCAATATCTTCATTTTAAATATTAAAAAATCAAGGCCTGAATCTGAATCAAACCAAGCCTCTAGACCAGCACTGTCCAATAGAAATTTCCGCCATGATGGAAACGTTCCACATCTGTGCTGTTTAGTACAGTAGCCACTAGCCTTATGCAACCATTGAACAATAGAAATGTGACTTGTGCAACTGAGAAATGAATTTTTAGTTGTAGTTATTTTTAACTTAGACACATGTAGCTAATGGCTACTGTATTGGACAGTGCAGCTCTAAAGCTAATTTGCATTGCAGGAAACACAGAGGATAGAGAAATAAGTTAAATGACAATTTATTAAAAATAAATTGAGGGATCTTCCTGGTGGTGCAGTGGTTAAGAATCTGCCTGCCAGTGCAGGGGACATGAGTTCGACCCCATGAGTTCGTCCGGGAAGATCCCATGTGCTGCAGAGCAACTAAGCCTGTGAGCCACAACTACTGAACCCATGCGCCACAACTACTGAAGCCTGCGCACCTACAGGCCATGCTCAACAACAAGAGAAGCCACCACAATGAGAAGCCCGCACAACACAACAGAGTAGCCCCCGCTCGCTGCAACTAGAGAAAGCCTGCATGCAGCAACAAAGACCCAACGTGGCCAAAAACAAATAAATAAATTTTTTTAAAACTTATAAAAAATAAATTGATGTCTAGAGGAGTTGACTAGCCCTGTAGCATACTGCTTATGGTTGACAGAACTAGAACTAAAACCCAGAACTCCTTAATTCTAGGCTTTTTTGACTATATTGTGCCACCTTTCAGAGTCCAAAGGTTGATGAATTTTGAGCAAGTTTTCTCAACCTCAGCACTATTGACATTTTGTACTAGATACTTTTTTGTTCTGGGGAGCTTTATTGTGCATTGTAGAATGCTTAGGAGCATCTGGCATCCACCCAATAAATGCCAGTACTGTCTTCCAGTTGTGACAACCAAAAAGGTCTCCAGACAACGCCAAATATCCTGGGGACAAAAACTGGGGGCAAAACCATCCCCAGTTGAGAACCTCTGGTTCCTAGGATTTCCTAGGTACATAAGATGTCCTTTAGGACCACCAAAAGAGGCAAGGTAGGTCCAACTTAATAGTACAATGAGAACTTCAAGAATGTGATCTAGTTTTAAAACTACAAATTAGGGAATTCCCTGGCAGTCCAGTGGTTAGGACTCAGTGCTTTCACTGTCAGGGCCTGGGTTCAATCCCTGGTCAGGGAACTAAGATACCACAAGCTGTGTGGCACGGCCAAAAAAAACCCCAAAAAACAAAACAAACAAAAAAAACTGTAAATTAACTCAAGACAGGGCTGCCTATTGGTGGCTATCACCAGAATTAAGACCAAAAATCAAGGAACGCATAATAATTGTTTGTTGAGCACCTATTATGCACACAGTACTATGTGCTTTACATCTTTTATCTCTAATTCTCAAACGAACATTGCAAGGCAAATAGAATTCTCCTCATTTTACAGATTAGATAACTGTGGTTCAGAAAGTTTAAGGAACTGGCACAAGGTCACACAGGTATCTAGCAAAAAGGAGAGGCAAAATTCATACCAATTAGCAATATCTGATTTTAACACCCATGTACTTTCTACTTGGATACCCATCTCTCTAACAACCTTTTGGTACTCGGGACTGCAGATCTGAAGCATAAGATAAAGAAAGGGGGAAAGAAAATAATAAGGGGAATTCTTACTGAGGTAAAGGTACATTTAATGGGGAGAGTTGCAGGGAGATACTGCCAAATAATTACTACGATTAAAGCAGGCTTCTAGTAGAGAGTGGTACCTGAGCAAGGCCATGAAGGAATGTTAGAATTTGGGTGTCCAGAAAGAAGAGGAGGAGAATTCTGAAAAAAGAATGTCTTAGGTAAAGGCTTGACTCCTGGGGGCTTCCCTGGTGGTACAGTGGTTAAGAATCCGCCTGCCAATGCAGGGGACACAGGTTCGAGCCCTGGTCGGGGAAGATCCCACATGACGCAGAGCAACTAAGCCCATGTGCCACAACTACTGAGCCTGTGCTCTAGAGCCCACGAGCCACAACTACTGAAGCCTCTGCGCCTAAAGCCTGTGCTTCACAAGAAAAGCCACCACCAGGAGAAACCCGTGCACCACAATGAAGAGTAGCCCCCACTCTCCACAACTAGGGAAAACCCACGTACAGCAATGAAGACCCAACGCAGCCAAAAATAAATTAATTAATTAATTTTAAAAAAAGTGATATAAAACAACCATTTTATTGAACTCACAGATTCTACGGACCAGGAATTTGGGCAGAGGAAAGAAGGGATGGCTTGTCTCTGCTCCACAGTGTCTGGGGTCCCAGCTGGAAAACTCAGAGGCTAGGAGTGACTTAATGGCTGAAGGCTGAAATAATCTAGAGACATCTTCATTTATATGTCTGGTGGTTGATGCTGACTGTTGTTTGGGACTTCAGTGGACTGTCAAAGTAACACCAGCCAAAACATAACACCACACAGTCAAACCGCGTAGGTTCATTTAGGCTTCCTCATGGTGATTTCTTAAAGAAGAAACAAAAAGCACTAGCCATGAGGGAAAAATATGATAACTTTAACTACATTAAGATTAAGAAAGCTTGTTCCTCAAAAGCACCATAGAGAGTGAAAAGATGCCGTGGAATGGGAAAATGTATTTGCAATACATATTTTATTTGGAATATACATCACATTATTCAGAATAGATAAAGAGTCCTAACAAATAAATAATACAAACTATCTAAAACTTTTTATTTTTTTAAATTATTTTTTTGATAGTTTAGTAAAAGAAGAATACACTGTGACCAATAAGGATTATTTAGGAATACAAGAATGGCTTAAAATCACAAAATCAATTAATCTATTAGTAGGTTAAGGAGAAAAAAACACAAAGATTCTCTGATGTTGAAAAGTTTTCAATTAAAATATACATGCATTCCTGATTTTTTAAGGTTAAGCTGTCGAAAAAATTTCCATAGAACTAGAAAGTAATCCCTTTCCATCATAAAGAACAGCTATCACAAAAACACAGCCTACCTTCACTGAAAGAGGAAAGGCATTCTCGTTAATATAATGAAGAAGACAAGAATGCAAGCAAATGGGGCTTCCCTGGTGGCGCAGTGGTTAACAGTCTGCCTGCCAATGCAGGGGACATGGGTTCGAGCCCTGGTCTGGGAGGATCCCACATGCCGCGGAGCAACTGTGCCCGTGAGCCACAACTGCTGAGCCTGCGCGTCTGGAGCCGGTGCGTCTGGAGCCGGTGCGTCTGGAGCCTGTGCGTCTGGAGCCTGTGTGTCTAGAGCCTGTGCTCCGCAACAAGAGAGGCCGCGACAGTGAGAGGCCCGCGCGCCGTGATGAGGACTGGCCCCCACTCACCGCAACTGGAGAAGGCCCTCGCACAGAAATGAAGACCCAGCACAGCCAAAAATGAATAAATAAATAAATGGAAAAAAAAAAGAATGCAAGCAACTGCTGCTACTTTAGACTGTTATGGAGGTTCTAGCCAGGTATGATTTTCTTTTTTATTAAATTTATGTCTTTTATTTTTGGCTGCACTGGGTCTTCATTGCTGTGTGCGGGCTTTCTCTAGTTGCGGCGAGCAGGGGCTGTTCTTCATTGCGGTGCGCAGGCTTCTCATTGCGGTGGCTTCTGTTGCTGCGGAGCATGGGCTCTAGGTGCATGGGCTTCAGTACCTGCGGCACACGGGCTTCAGTAGTTGTAGCTTGCAGGTTCTAGAGCGCAGGCTCAGTAGTTGTGGCGCATGGGCTTAGTTGCTCCGCAGCATGTGGGAGCTTCCTGGACCAGGGCTCGAACCCGTGTCCCCTGCACTGGCAGGCAGATTCTTTTTGTTTTTGCGGTACGCGGGCCTCTCACCGCTGTGGCCCCTCCCGTTGCGGAGCACAGGCTCTCCGGACGCGCAGGCCCAGCGGCCATGGCCCACGGCCCCAGCCGCTCCACGACACGCGGGATCCTCCCGGACCGGGGCACAAACCCATGTCCCCTGCATCGGCAGGCGGACTCTCAACCACTGCGCCACCAGGGAAGCCTCAGGCAGATTCTTAACCACTGCACCACCAGGGAAGTCCCAGGTATGATTTTCTATCTGGAAAATCCAGGAAAATCATCCAAAAATGTGTCATCTGCTTTGGCTCAGGTAAGTTGGATTTGTGTCCCTGGGAAGAGAGAATGCTTCGGCTTGGCTGAAACTGTTCAGTTTTGAAATATATTCAGGAGTCCCTGCCTCTGGGGAGAGAAGAAGCTCGCAGCTCGGCGGCTGTCAGCCACTGGCCTAAAACTTTTTAAATGGGCAAAATATTTGAATTGGTCATTCACAGGAAGGGAAATACAAATGGCTGACAAATATTGAAAAGATACTCAAACCCATTTGCAATTAACGAAATGCAAATTAAATCCACAATTTTAAAAAAACCATATACTTATCACTTCACAAAAATAATAAAGTCTAACTATCAAAAGTACTGTTGAAGATATGAAACAACTGGTATTATCACACACTCCTAGTGAGAGTATACTTTGGTACAATCAGTTTGGAAATGAGTTTGGCACTATCTGGTAAAAATAAAAATATGAATATTCAATGACCCAACAGCTACTTTGTATATAGGCTTGAGAAACTGTGCACGTGTACCAGAAGGTATGTACGACCTGTACCATTTGAATATGAATTTATGTATTTCACCAATTTACAAACTAAAGGAGAAAAATCATATAATCATCTCAGTATATGCAATATGTGACAAAATTCAACATTCATTCATAATGTAAACTCTTGGCATACTAGAGAAGATCTGAAATCTAAAGAGCTCCAAATGTGTATGAACTACAGAATGTAATTTTCCTTTCCAATTAAATATCCTCTAAACTATTTGGTATATAAAAGTCTAAGATAATACTTCAGGGACAAGGTTCCTTAAAGACTGTCCTTCTATTTACTACATCTTTATAACATCTTTTTTTAAAAAAAAATATATTTATTTGGCTGCGCCAAATATCGTTGCAGCATGCATGTGGGATCTAGTCCCTGACCAGGGGTAGAACCCAGGCCCCCTGCATTGGGAGCATGGAGTCTTAACCACTGAACCAGCAGGGGAGTCCCTATAACATCTTTTTAATGAAAAATTTTGTTGCCAGGGATTTCAAAGATCAAGGTGGGTTGAAAATAAAATTAAAATGTTAATACTACCCTGGAAAAAAATTAGTCCCCACATTAATATATTAATGCATATCCTGCAGTCCCTTATCTGAAGGATCACCATTTAATTTATATATGGTAATTTATATACAGTAATTCTCTAGATTGGCAGGAAGCTTACTCTTTCTTATGGTGAATTTTGATAGTTCATGAATTGTTTAATTTGGGGTTAAATCTGGCTATAACACATACTGGAGTAAAACAATCTTAGGTTTAGAGCTTCCGTTCTTGGCTTCTTCGTTGTAAGGTAGTTAATCTCTCTGAGTTTATTTCTCTTCCATAAAATTGGGATAGTAATACCCAGGCCAGGGCTTCCCTGGTGGTGCAGTGGTTAAGGGCTTTGAGCCACCTGATACAGGCCAACCTCCTGATCTCTGGGAAAGAGAGGAGGGCTGGAGAATGACTTCAATCACAGGCCAATGATGTAATCAATCGCTTCTATGTAATGAAACCCCAATAAATGCTCTGGACACAAAGCTCAGTGGCGCTTCTTGGTTGAATACATTGATGTGATGGGAGTGCCCTGATTCCGTGGGGAGAAGGCATGGAACTTCTGTATTCAAGAGCCTCCCAAATCTTACCTTATATTTCTTTTATTTGGCTATTCCTGATTTGTATCCTTTCTGATAAAACGAATTGTAAGCACAGTGCTTTCTTGAGTTCTGAGTCATTCTAGGAAATTATCAAACCTAAAGGGGTCATGGGATCATCCCAGATTTGTAGGCAGCTGGAAGTGCAGGTGACCTAAGGATCCCACTTTTGACTGGTGTCTTGTTGGGGACCATGCCCTTTAATTTGTGTGGTCTGTGCTAACTCTGGATGTGAATTTTAGTATACCAGCTGTTGTCAGAATAAACACCAGTAATGTAAAATGTATTAAGAGATGCATGAAAGAATGGTTATCGAATTATTAAAGGTATTTATCTCCAAACTAATTCCAGGTGATTTTTATTGTTTTAAAACATCTTTCATGTCTTAATCAAATTTTTTATAATGATTATATGTTATATATATAATGGGGAGGAGCTTTTTATGCTGTGAGGGGAAAAGTAAGCTCTGGAAGACATACTATTAGGTGAAGAAACTAAGATGCTGAACAGTAGGTATTATAAGATCCATTTATACTTATATATGTGTATATATATATATCCATGTATATTATGTATATTTAAAGAATATGGAGATATGTACATATTAATAGAATGAGAATAGGAATAATGTACTATAAAATGCTGTTGACAGTGGTTATCTATAAGGAAAGGTGTCAGGAGGGAGTCATTTGCTATGCATATTTCTATATTGTTTGAATCTTTTACAACTAGAATATTTATGTTACTCAACCAGTAAAAAAAAAAAAGACAAAACAATTCCACAAAAATGTTTTTAAAAAGGCCAACAAAAATTGATTTTTTTAAAAAAGTAGATTGCATTTCTAAGAATTTGTCCATTTCTTCCAGGTTGTCCATTTTATTGGCATAGAGTTGCTTGTAGTAATCTCTCATGATCTTTTGTATTTCTGCACTGTCAGTTGTTACTCCTTTTTCATTTGTAATTCTCTTGATTTGAGTCTTCTCCCTTTTTTTCTTGATGAGTCTGGCTAATGGTTTATCAATTTTGTTTATCTTCTCAAAGAACCAGCTTTTAGTTTTATTGATCTTTGCTATCATTTCCTTCATTTCTTTTTATTTCTGATCTGATCTTTATGATTTGTTTCCTTCTGCTAACTTTGGGGTTTTTTTGTTCTTCTTTCTCTAATTGCTTTAGGTGCAAGGTTAGGTTGTTTATTCGAGGTGTTTCCTATTTCTTAAGGTAGGATTGTATTGCTATAAACTTCCCTCTTAGAACTGCTTTTGCTGCATCCCATAGGTTTTGGGTCGTCGTGTCTCCATTGTCATTTGTTTCTAGGTATTTTTTTGATTTCCTCTTTGATTTCTTCAGTGATCACTTCGTTATTAAGTAGTGTATTCCTTAGCCTCCATGTTGTATTTTTTACAGATCTTTTCCTGTAATTGATATCTAGTCTCATAGCGTTGTGGTCGGAAAAGATACTTAATACGATTTCAATTTTCTTAAATTTACGAAGGCTTGATTTGTGACCCAAGATATGATCTATCCTGGAGAATGTTCCATGAGCACTTGAGAAAAATGTGTATTCTGTTTTTTTTGGATGGAATGTCCTATAAATATCAATTAAGTCCATCTTGTTTAATGTATCATTCAAAGCTTGTGTTTCCTTATTTATTTTCATTTTGGATGATCTGTCCATTGGTGAAAGTGGGGTGTTAAAGTCCCCTACCATGAATGTGTTACTGTCGATTTCCCCTTTTATGGCTGTTAGTATTTGCCTTATGTATTGAGGTGCTCCTATGTTGGGTGCATAAATATTTACAATTGTTATATCTTCTTCTTGGATCAATCCCTTATGTAGTGTCCTTCTTTGTCTCTTGTAATAGTCTTTATTTTAAAGTCTATTTTGTCTGATATGAGAATTGCTACTCCAGCTTTCTTTTGATTTCCATTTGCATGGAATATCTTTTTCCATCCCCTCACTTTCATTCTGTATGTGTTCCTAGGTCTGAAGTGGGTTTCTTGTAGACAGCATATATATGGGTCTTGTTTTTGTATCCATTCAGCCAGTCTGTCTCTTTTGGTGGGAGCATTAAATACAGTACAGAAAAGACAGCCTCTTCAATAAGTGGTGCTGGGAAAACTGGACAGGTACATGTAAAAGTATGAGATTAGAACACTCCCTAACACCATACACAAAAATAAGCTCAAAATGGATTAAAGATCTAAATGTAAGGCCAGAAACTGTCAAACTCTTAGAGGAAAACATAGGCAGAACACTCTATGACATAAATCACAGCAAGATCCTTTTTGACCCACCTCCTACAGAAATGGAAATAAAAACAAAAATAAACAAATGAGACCTAATGAAACTTCAAAACTTTTGCACAGCAAAGGAAACCATAAACAAGACCAAAAGACAACCCTCAGAATGGGAGAAAATAATTGCAAATGAAGCAACTGACAAAGGATTCATCTCCAAAATATACAAGCAGCTCATGCAGCTCAATAACCAAAGAACAAACAACCCAAACCAAAAATGGGCAGAAGACCTAAATAGACATTTCTCCAAAGAAGATATACAGATTGCCAACAAACACATGAAAGAATGCTCAACATCATTAATCATTAGAGAAATGCAAATCAAAACTACAATGAGATATCATCTCACACTGGTCAGAATGGCCATCATCAAAAAATCTAGAAACAATAAATGCTGGAGAGGGTGTGGAGAAAAGGGAACACTCTTGCACTGCTGGTGGGAATGTAAATTGATACAGCCACTATGGAGAACAGTATGGAGGTTCCTTAAAAAACTACAAATAGAACTACCATACAACCCAGCAATCCCACTACCGGGCATATACCCTGAGAAAACCATAATTCAAAAAGAGTCATGTACCAAAACATTCATTGCAGCTCTATTTACAATAGCCAGGACATGGAAGCAACCTAAGTGTCCATCATCGGATGAATGGATAAAGAAGATGTGGCACATATATACAATGGAATATTACTCAGCCATAAAAAGAAATGAAATTGAGTTATTTGTAGTGAGGTGGATGGACCTAGAGTCTGTCATACAGAGTAAAGTAAGTCAGAAAGAGAAAAACAAATACCATATGCTAACACATATATATGGAATCTAAGGGAAAAAAAAAAAAAGGTCATGAAGAACCTAGGGGTAAGATGGGAATAAAGACACAGACCTACTAGAGCATGGACTTGAGGATATGGGGAGGGGGAAGGGTAAGCTGTGACAAAGTGAGAGAGTGGCATAGACATATATACATTACCAAATGTAAAACAGATAGCTAGTGGGAAGCAGCTGCATGGCACAGGGAGATCAGCTCGGTGCTTTGTGACCACTTAGACGGGTGGGATAGGGAGGGTGGGAGGGAGGGAGACGCAAGAGGGAAGAGGTATGGGAACATATGTATATGTGTAACTGATTCACTTTGTTATAAAGCAGAAACTAACACACCATTTTAAAGCAATTATACTCCAATAAAGATGTTTAAAAAAAAAGTAGACTGCAATATAAAAATGGTCTAGTGAAAAAAATTGATATTTCACACAAGAAAAAGAAATATTTGAAAAACACGTCACTAATAAAAAATGTTAATCTTAACAAAAGTGAAATATCATTTCAAATTAGAAAAGCCTTAAATTATCATATTTAATTCTCATGAAGACATGATCAGATGTACCATCAAAAATTACTTTGAAACAGCGTAAAACAACATAAAATGTACAGGAAGAAACTTGATAATCTTATCACTAGTGTGAAAATGCTTATGTTCTTTAAATAGTATTTCCAAATCTAGGAAACTAAACCAGAAAACATAGTAGTCAGAGATACAAAAAATGATTTTTATATAGAAAACATAGTAGTCAGATACAAAAATGATTTTTATACAAAAAATATTTGGCATTAAAAATACTGGAAATATCTAAATGTCCAAAAAATGTGAGGAATGAAATATATAGATATGAAAAACCTATATTATGCAATATTATGCATCCATTAAAATGACAATTTTGAAGAACCTTTAGGCAATAAAAAAATACAATGTAGTGTTCAGTTTTAATAAAGCAGTATTTATAACTGCTTATGATCTAAATTATGTTTAAAGAAGATACATTCCTCAATTTTAAAAATAATTATTTTTTCTTTTTCAAGGTTCCTCAATGAAAGCTATTTTAATATTTTTTATTGTTTTAAAATTATATTTACTCAGTAACATTTTAAGGCAATGTTTCAGACAACTGGTTGTCCATTTAATCTTTGGTTTCCTGATAGAACACTTACTCAACACAATAAAAATATTTTAATTTACTTGATAAAGCACTGAACCTTTAAAGTACACCTGGGGTTAAAGCTCTAAAGCTGACACTAACTGTATGATTCTGGGAAAATTATTTATTCCTTCTGAGCCAAATTCACTCATCTGTTTAAAGGAAAAAAAAAGACTGGGTCAGACTTTCAGGGTCTTCTCTAGGTCTAAAAATATTATGATCCACTATTATTTATTGATACCACTGATAAAGTATAAATCTCTTTTTTCTACTCTAGTTTGATGACTTATTCAAATGTGATAGATTTGTTCAGGAAGATTAATAAATTTGAGGAGGGCTGGATTAGGATTTTAGGGTTAGAATGAACTTTATTAACCATCTGCTATCGTACAATCATACAAACTGAGACCAGGGATGGCAGCTGACTAACCCATGATAATAAAATAGAAAAACTGAAAACCAAGCACCGAAAGTAAAAATCTCCCAGAGCTAATTATTAAGATCAATGGTTTCCCATTTAGACACTCTTTGAATAAAATACAGCAAATGCCAAGAATTAGTAATATTTAAAAATTAACACATTTTTTATTAATGCGGTTGAACAAATAGTCAT
Organism: Pseudorca crassidens; assembly: GCF_039906515.1. Taxonomy (NCBI): domain Eukaryota; kingdom Metazoa; phylum Chordata; class Mammalia; order Artiodactyla; family Delphinidae; genus Pseudorca; species Pseudorca crassidens. The sequence goes on from NC_090301.1 coordinate 32,747,271, forward strand.
ATATACACTCGAATCACATTATTCATTTGTTTAGTGACAATGTTAGATTCTCAGATACCTCAGCAATTAATCTACAACACCTCAGGGGTTTCAGCCAATAGGAAGGGAACTACTGATAAAGACAACTAGCAAATATAAATAGGAAAGAAGCTAAATCTCAGTTCACAGTAAAATTCAAAGTGATATTTTATTTATTTTTTTGTTTGTTTTTTTGTTGTTGTTTTTGTTTTGTTTTGTTTTTATGCGGTATGAAGGTCTCTCACGGGTCTCACGAACCCGTGTCCCCTGCATCGGCAGGCGGACTCTCAACCACCGCGCCACCAGGGAAGCCCCAAAGTGATATTTTAAATTGTATCTTCAAATGTTTACTGATACTTGACAGAATTACCCTCTTTTGAGTCTCAATTTCTCGTTTATAAAGTGTGAACATTCACTGTTGCCAACAGGACTGATATAAAGACAGATAATTATGTAAAAACACAATGCATAGCATATAATAGCTATTCAATGTCAGTTCCTTTCCCCTTGCCCTTTGCATTCTGAAAATTATCATGATCAAATAGGACCAGAACCTGTAAAATTATATGTCAGGAAATTTAATGATACAGAAAGAGAAAAGAAATAAAATACTGCCTAGCTATGAAATCTGCATCATACCCATTTAATGAACAAATTGTTCCATTTAATAGCTTTTTATTACTGGTCTGCATCCAGTCCCTTTTTTTTTTTTTTTCCCCCCGGTACACGGGCCTCTCACTGCTGTGGCCTCTCCCGCCGTGGAGCACAGGCTCCGGACACGCAGGCTCAACGGCCATGGCTCACGGGCCCAGACGCTCCACGGCATGTGGGATCCTCCCGGACCGGGGCACGAACCCGCGTCCCCTGCATCGGCAGGCGGACTCTCAACCACTGCGCCACCAGGGAAGCCCCATCCAGTCCCTTCTGATACCCATATTCATACCCATGTCATGAGAAATATCATCAACTCTGGGGCCTATGTGTATAGCTTCCATAAGCCATGGGCTCCATAGAGCCAAGATATTTCAGAGAACCACTGAATTCTAGCCCTCATTCTCACTCTCCCAGGTTGCAGATGAAGAAGTAAATTGATTCACCCAAGATTACTCAATTAAGTAAGGATCAGAACTAGTTCTCTGCTCCTATTATTTCACATATCACCCAAACTACTTATTCTACCAGCATCCATTGCTGAGTTTTCTACTGTAGTTTACTTCCTGTGAAAATACTTTTAGCCAAAGGGTATAGACAAAAACAGAAGAATTAATTGGCTATAAAATTGCAGGGCAGGTTTAGGTGAAATTAGAAATAATCAATATACAGCTACAGGTTGTAACTAAATGAAATTCATGACCATTTTAAACCATCTTTTCCTCCTTTATATTCTTAAAGTAGAAATGGGTAAAGCTCTAGCTCCTGTGCTTACTACTACAGAGTTAAAATCAATGGAACTGTAAACTCTAGTGTAATTAAAAATTAAAATGACTTCAGTGTTTCCATGGAAATAAAAAGACCTGATGAATAAAAAATTACTATTACACAACTGATATAGAAGTCTGTTACTCTGAAAGTCACACATTGTTTCTTAGCTACTACAAGCTACATGTTTTTGTTTTCTTTTATTCTTGCCTATATCCTTTGGTTAAATTCTTCTTGAAGGTCTAAATACACCCATATTTTGTATTAATATAATTCTGATATCAAAACATTTCAATGTATTTTCAAATGTTAATCGAACCTGACGAAAGAGGAAAGATCGTCTTAAGACAGTTAATATATTTACATAATTCTAATCACCTTCTTAAAGCCAGAATGTGTACTGTCACTTAACCATATTTTAGGTGAAAGCAAAATAAGCGAAAAAGTTTAATAATGTATTAAATATAAAACTGAATAAAGTATAAAAAGATAACAAAAAGTTGATAGTTTAAGGTAGTTAGTTCCAAAAAAAAAAAGAATAGAAAGCAGAAGACTAGAAAAAGACTTTTCTGAAATATTTTTATAATCAAGCCTAGAAATTCTGAATCTCCTCATGTGGGGGAGTGTTACATGTGAATATGGTATATTAAAGGGCATTTAGGCTGTAGTTACCTTATATTGCAGTGTCTCTTGGAGACCCTTGTTTATAATACACTGAATATGTATTTGTTGACTAAGGGACTGAAGAGATTGCTTCAATTAGCAACTAATCTGAGGTATTTCCTACCCCTATGTTCCTTCACAGGTTCCAAAGTGGACTCAATTGACCACTGTGAAGCATTGTTGGTGTTCCTTTTAATTTCTTAGCCATTTTTGCTGCTCTACCAAACCTAAGTATTGGAGGCCCCAGGGCTAGATCCTGGTCACTCTCTTCTTTATCTACATTTCTTCTCTGTTTTCTGTTTTTAAATACCATCCATATGTTGATAAATCACAAAAATGTTTATCTAGATTTGTATTTCTAAGTGCCTACTAAACACTTCCACTCAAACTAACCAGTCCAAACACAGCTCCTGCTTTTCTCTTCTGACTCTATTCAACCCGTCTTCCTCAACTCAGTAAAATTCACTATCATCCATACAGTTGCTCAAGGCTAAAACCCTGGAGACATTCTTCGCTCTTCCCCTTCTTCCACTCACCATCCCCACACCCCCTCCCCAACAGCCCCTCAATCAGCAAGTCTTGATTCTCTCTCTAAAATATATCGTGAATCTGTCCATTTCTCTTTGCTTGCTGTATCGCTATAATTCTAGTTCCAAGTCACCTAAGCTCTCAGTTGTGCAATTGCAATAACTTCCTAATTGCTCTCCCCATGTCCATTCATGTCCTTCTATAATATATTCTCCTACAACATATAAGGCAAGGTTTATCACTTCTCCACTAAAATTTTCTAGGGCTTCCCTGGTGGCGCAGTGGTTGAGAGTCCGCCTGCCGATGCAGGGGACACGGGTCGTGCCCCGGTCTGGGAGGATCCCACGTGCTGCGAAGCGGCTGGGCCCGTGAGCCATGGCCGCTGAGCCTGCGCGTCCGGAGCCTGTGCTCCACAGCAGGAGAGGCCACGACAGTGAGAGGCCCGCGTACCGCAAAAAAAAAAAAAAAAAAAAATTTCTAATGGGTTTTTGCTGTACTCAGAATGAAATTGACCCTATGATTACCATGGACTTCAAGGCCTTCTGTACATGACTGACCTCATCTCATACCATTTTCCCTATTGCTCTCTAAGCTTATGTCACACTGACTTTTTTCAGCCCTTTAACACATTTTTGTTTTTTTTTACCTCAAGGCCTTTGCATTTACTGTTGCTTTTACCTGTGAAGGTCTTCCCCCTGCTTTTGAATTTTGGCTTCTTTTCATCTGTTGAATGCTATCTCCCTGAAAATACCGCCAAATAACCTGTCGATAAAGTAAAACTAAATTTCCTGCTTACTGTAGTAAGGAAAAATACTACCTTGACGATCTTAACAGTGTCTCTGAGGGGGAAGAACAAAGGAGAGATGTTTGTGAGTTTTGGGGGGTCTAGTTTAAGTTGAGTTTTTCAATGCAAGGATTTGACAGGTATTGGGTAAAGTCTGCAGGGCTGACACGGAAACCCCAAGCCAAAGTTACCGATCAAAGAGTCCTTCTCACAGAAATGGGCCTGCTTTAGTACCTTTGCCATACTCAGCCACTGGCTGGGAGCAGCCTGTGAGAAGCATAGCCTCTGAACAAGCACCATGGTAGATCCAGAGCATAGCAGCTGGGGCCACTGGTCGATTACTCCACTTGAAGCAAAAGCTCTGAGTGGGTCATTTTCATAGCTGTCAAGGCTCACCTCTTGTGCTGAACAGACATCTCTACCCACAGCTTCAGGGTACAGGTCTTCTGTGGTTCTTGTGGGCCTGTCCTCCTGAGGGGAAACTCAGATGGGACCTCTGACACTGCTGTTGATCTCTGGGGTCATAAGTGGTACACATGCTCTCCATCACCATCAGCTATCACCTCATCAGGTCTTGGTGGCTTACAGGTGGTGTGACTCAAATCTTAACTCCTGAAAGGTCTTAGCAATCATATTGTTCTCATGCTGACATTGCTGCATGAGTCTATTCACTGTTACAGTGGGACACAGGAGTACCAAAAGGTGCCCAAATGGATCATCTGGGTTCCACATGTAGTCCCCCTGCCCTACCTCCTCCAACTGATCAGGGTCCATCATCCCTGCCAGAACGCTGATGCCTCTTCTTACTTGCTGGGGCCTGGATACAAGGACTCCAAAATGTACTGCCATCAGCATACCTTATAGTTCAATAAAAACTGTGTTCCTCCTGGCAAGAGTATGCTCCCTTTGGGGACCAGGACCTCCAACCCTGCAGGGCTCAGAATTAAAGGGGTGGGAAGCACAAAACCTCCCAGTGTGTCATTGGGAATGATGGTAAATGGAGCCAGTCCTGCTTCTGCCCCTTGGTTATTAATTAATGTCCCATGTATTCTTCCTGTTGGGAACACAGCACCATAAAGAAGTCTCTGATTTAATGCACCAAGGATGGCACTCAAACTTTCAGAACGTTGCCTCTGAGTTAATGCTGTAGTTCTGCTTTTAGAAGCCCATTTCAGCATTCTATGAACTCACCATCTTACGTACAGCAATTTCTTCAAGAAACAAACCATATAAATTACTTTGCATACATATTCATACCTCTTTGAAATTATACTAAATACAGTCCTAATTGTTGCATTAACCTAGGTGACCAAATTTGTTTTCCCCCAGACAAAACTAGAAGACAGAAAAGCAGGAACTGTTTAGCTATTTTTCTAATGGGCATGCCTGCCATTTTATCTTTATACATTTTAAGGAGGCTATGTATATAACAAAATTCAAAGTCATTTTCACATCCTTCAAATCTATATCTATTTTTAAATGTACAGTAACAACAGTTAGATAAAACTATTTAGTGACCAGTGTTTTGTCTCTCATTTTTTTCTTTAGATTTTGTCTAATTATTCAAAGATTATGTATCAATTAACTCAGTTTAATATTTGTCTAACCTATTTAAGTTACCTAAGGATCTAGATATTACAATTTTAAATATAAAGTTCTTAAGAATTTTGATATTATAGAAATATCATAAGATAATAAATCTTTTTAAGATACCCATCATTATAAGTTTACCTAGTTAATCATGATTCTAATTTTTGTAATGTTAAACAATTTGTAGAAATAATAACTATGGGCTTCCCTGGTGGCACAGTGGTTAAGAATCCACCTGCCAATGCAGGGGACATGGGTTTGAGCCCTGGTCCAGAAGATCTCACATGCCACAGAGCAACTAAGCCCGTGCGCCACAACTACTGAGCCTGTGCTCTAGAGCCTGCAAGCCACAACTACTGAGCCTATGTGCCACAACTACTGAAGCCAACGCACCTAGAGCCCATGCTCTGTCACAACAGAAGCCACTGCAATGAGAAGGCCGTGCACCGCAATGAGGAGTAGTCCCCACTCACTGCAACTAGAGAAAGCCCATGGGCAGCAACGAAGACCCAGCGCAGCCAAAACAAAATAATAAATAAATAAATAAATAAATAAATAAATAAATAAAAGAAATATTAACTATAATGCTACCTCATCTGTCCCATCAAACAAATGCAAAAATACAGAAAGTTTAAATTATGAGATGTTCAATCTTCTTGTATAACCTAGAATACTGTGTTGGCAGTAATTTCACATATTAAAGTCAGGAAATAGATAAATGTTTTTCAGTCCTTCAAATCAGTACAATTAATTCACTCTAATTTGTCCAATGATTCAACTATTTATCAGGAATATTCTATTAAAATTTTCTATATAATATATAAACTTCATATTCATAAATAAAATTACAAAAAATCTTTAAATCGTGTTTCAAAGCCCTTCATCTTGGAACCAAGACCTCTTTTTTCTTTCCTTATAGTTTTAACCAGAAATATCTCTTAAAAGCAATTTTAAAGAAAAGAAACAAAAAGTTTCATTATTTTTCTTTCCATTTTATAAATTCTTCATTAGACATTCCTAGAGTGAGCACATAATGACAGAATAATTGTTTTCATCAACTAATCTTTAATGTTTCCCTACGGAGGGAAAAGGAAAAGAGGAACAGACAAAAAATGAGAGGGAGCCAGCTTTAGTCAAATACAAAATTATTATTGTAAAAGACTAATTATCTTTCTTTAATTAAGGAGAAGGGAAAACCAATTCAGGAAAATTATTTTGAATATGTGCATGGGGAGAGGGAGGGAGGGAGGGAGAGAAGGAGAGAGAGAGGGAGCAAGAGAAAGAGAGAGAGGGAGAGAGAGGAGAGAAAGAGAAAAGAGAGGGAAAGGGTCATTATAATTGATTTAAACATTAATTCAGATCCCTTGACAATCTGATTTGTATGATTAAAAAGCCAGTAGTTATTGATACTTAAAGTATAGAAATGAGAGGGAGGGGAGTTCTCATATTAAACAAAGTAATCTTTCTCTTTTCAATAAAGAAGACCATCTCCTCCTGAGCTGTTCTGAAGGGAAGAAGAAAAAGTCGAAGGTGAGACAGAAGAGAAGGAAATGGAGGAACACAGGATGAGGAAAGTAGAATAAAGGACATTACATTCAAATTATGATTTGAAGGGATCTGGAAAAGATGGTTTTAATTTTTTCACATTTTCTCCTTGTCTTTGCCAAGGAATCTTTTAAGGAGGCAATTTCATAATCCCTTGAATATATTTTGGAAGTTTCCCCTTGCCTTAAAATGTAGACAATTGTATGTTTGGGATATTTCTTCTTTTTTTGGTTCAAAGTGCCTCCCAAAAGGAACAATTTTGTTCATAACAAAAGTTCCCCAAAGTAACCACTGTAATTCCAAATATCATTAGAAAGTTAAGATGACACATTCTGATCCTAGTGTAAATACAGACAAGAGGCAGGAGTTCAGCCCAGAGTGGGTACAGAACTAAAGATAAACCTATGAGTCTAGCAACAGTAAGTCAAATCTTGTGCACCTTGTATCTTGGGGACCCTCCCCTACAAAGAGAACTAGACTTCCAATGGACAAAATAAAACAAGAGTAAGTAAAGTTCTGATAAGATTTTCATAAATGACCTTGAGACAGTTTTTCCAAAGGATGCCAGTCTGAAGAGAAACCTTCTGAACATACAAAACTTACTCCCATCTTCATCCCTATGAACTTCCTCTTATAGACGCACAATGAAGAAACGACGAGGACAAACAGTAGTATTGTTAGTAATAATGCAGATTTCTACCCAAAATAAGAGTTTTTCAAACTGATCAATCAATGGATTTTTTAAAAGAGTTTCTAATTCCTAGATATTACTCTCAAACTAAACTTAGCATTTGCATTTGGAGTGTCTGATTAAAAAAAAATAAGAAATCAGAACTCAAACCCAATATGAACTTACCTCACCGTCGTCATTGGACAGACCCTGTGCAGGAGGCTTAAAGGGCCTCAGTAAAACACGCTGTTTCCAAGTTGACCAGATTTTGATGAGACCTCCAAGACAGTCAAATATTGGCTCCTTTAAAATACCTCCAAAATAACCTGTTGATAAAGCAAAACTGAGTTTTTTGCTTACTGCAGTAAGGGAGAATACTGTCTTGATAGACTTAGCAGTGTCTCACAGGGAAGTCAGAGGTACAATATTTATGAGTTTTGCGGATCTGGTTTAAGATGCATTTCAAAGCAGAGGATCTGAGCGGGATTAGACAAAGGTTTTACATAGTATTTTTTTATTGGACAAAGGGAGGTGAGAGTTTAGAAGTATTTCACAGTCTTCTGCCTTTCTAGACTAATCTGCTAGTCCCTACACAACCTGAATTGTTCACCCACCTGGAAATTCTTTGATTTAAAATGGTTTTTCTTTTTTTACAATTGATAGTATCAATACTTATCACACCACTTTACAATTCATTGATTGCATTAACTGTCTGCCACTACACTGTGAGTCCCTGTAGGACTAAGATTAGGTTTTGTTAATCTTTCTTACAGCCAGCAGGTAACACAGTGTCTGGTTCTCAATAAATACTCAGTAACTGTTGCCCAGGAGTGGAGAAAAACACACAAACATGCTGAGGTTATTATGAACATAACCTCAGATGAATCCTTAATCAAGTAGGGCTATTAATAATATTCTTGCCTAGTCTAATTACTCTCCTACTAGCTTTTCTCAACTCCCTAACACACTTCCCCCCCACACCAATCTCCACACTCCCCTAAGGCCCTTGCTTCTTTTTTCACTGAGAAAACTGAATTAATCAGAAGATAATTTCCAGATTCTCACTTGTACCCACCTACTAGCATCTTTACCCATGTAGTCTGTCTTGTCATCCATCCATGTAAGAGGTACCCATGCTTCTTCAGGCAGAGCAAGCACGTCCCATTCTTGCAGTTCTCTCTTACTGCACTACTCTTCATGTATCTGCATGACTAACTCTCCTACTCTCTAATTTGCTTACATATACCTTCTTAATGAGGCCACTCAGATTGCCCTATTTAAAACGGAAATTCTCTCCACACTGAATCCTATATTTCCCTTTCTCTGTTCCATTTTCGTTCCGTATTATTTATCAACCTAACATATAAGTACTTCATACACATATAATAATACATATAAGTACATACAATATACTTAATATGTTTATATATACTTACTTATTATGTTTATTAGTTATTGTCTATCGCCCCCTACTGGAAAGTAAGCTCCAAAAGGCAGGAAACGTGTTTTGCTGAACGTCCATCTTTAAGATTTTAGAGGGTTCTTACAGAACAGAAATGTAAAAAACACAAGAGTTTCTAAAAGCAATTACAAATGCAATAGTCACAGCCAGAAAATTGTTATACAATTTTACTATGGTAACCAGTAAATTATCTTACCACCTGCATTTGATCACCATATATATTTTCAGAAATCTGTGAAGCTTAATTTTTTTCATCCAGATTTTAGGAAAGCTTTTTGATTCAACAGGCTACTTTAATATATCATTTAAATAAGACTTTTAAACACACGCTAAGCAAAATGTAAAATTCTCAGCCTGGCCCTGTAGAATTATTACCATTTAACCTGTCTTATCTTTTTAATCTTTTCCCAGCTTCTTTCCTTCCCTGGATCCTAAAGTTCTCACCAAAATGAACTTACTAGCACCCCCAAATGTGCATACTTGCTCCTCGAATTTTATATATCTGCAGTTTAATCTCATGTCCATATCCTGTCATGAAAGATTCAACCTAAAGATCCTACCATGAAAAGATCACTTGCTTTTCTGGACTGTGTAGCAAAAGTAACGTGCAGTAGTATTGGTCAGACTTTGTTAATAATATGAGCTTTATCACTTAATAGTTTATGTAACAACCTCAGGCAAGTTACAGAATTTCTGAATTTCAGCTCTCGCATTTGTGGGAGACACCATTAGTGGCCTAAATGATATTCAATGAATTCTTTCTCTCTTATTAAAACACAATCTTGGGGCTTCCCTGGTGGCGCAGTGGTTGAGAGTCCGCCTGCCGATGCAGGGGACACGGGTTCGTGCCCCGGTCCGGGAAGATCCCACATGCCGCAGAGCGGCTGGGCCTGTGAGCCACGGCTGCTGAGGCTGCACGTCCGGAGCCTGTGCTCCGCAACGGGAGAGGCCACAACACTGAGAGGCCCGCGTACCACAAAAAAAACAAAAAAAACACAATCTTTCTTGGGGTGGTAATGTACCCTTTAAAAAGAGCTGCGGTAAAAGAAAAATAAAATAAAAAATAAAAAGAGATACATTTCCTAGCATCCTTGTAACTAGGGTGATTATACAACACTTCTAAACAGTAAGTTAAAAGTAGAAGTTACTGTTGGATCTTCTGAGAAAGACCTTTGGCTTACTCATCTAGCTCAGACCTTTTGCCTATTCTATTCTTCCTGCCTGGTCTCTGATCAATGCTGGAGGTGGAGCAACCACCTCTGGCCAGTCTGGAAGACTGCCTTTGGACTTAGTTTCACAGAAAAAAAGAAAAACTCTTTATTTGGTTAAGCCAACATAATCATGTCTCTATTGTGACCAGTCAAAGGTGCTCCCTAACAGGACTTCCCTGGTGGTGCAGTGGTTAAGAATCTGCCTGCCAGTGCAAGGGACACGGATTCGATCCCTGGTCCAGGGAGATCCCACATGCCGCGGAGCAACTAAGCCCGTGCACCACAACTACTAAGCCTGCACTCTACAGCCCACGAGCCACAACTACTGAGCCCGCGTGCCGCAACTACTGAAGCCCACGCATCTAGAGCCCATGCTCCACAACAAGAGAAGCCACTGCAATGAGAAGCCCACGCATTGCAACGAAGAGTAGCCCCCGCTCACTGGAACCAGAGAAAGCCCACACGCAGCAATGAAGACCCAACACAGCCAAAAATTCATTAATTAAACAAACAAAAAAGATGCTCCCTAACAGATACACCATCTTGAAAGTTAAGGATAATGCTTATGTTTCAGGATTTTAAAGCTCATTATTAATAAAATTAATTATAAAAATTAACATATATTCAGAAGCACGTATCAGATTGTCTTTAAGATCTTAACATGGGTTAACTCACTAAATCCTCATAACAATTCAGTTAGGTAGCTACTACTACTATACCCTCAGATTAAAAAAATGAAAAACTGGGCTTCCCTGGTGGCACAGTGGTTGAGAGTCCGCCTGCCGATGCAGGGGGCACGGGTTCGTGCCCTGGTCCGGGAAGATCCCACACGCCGTGGAGCGGCTAGGCCCGTGAGCCATGGCTGCTGAGCCTGCGCGTCCGGAGATTGTGCTCCTCAATGGGAGAGGCCACAACATTGAGAGACCCATGTACCGAAAAAAAAAAGAAAAACTGAAAGTCTAGTAATCTGTCCAGCTAATAAAGAGGAAGTAGGATTCAAATCCTAGTGTATGCTCCTAACCACAAGTCCAAGCTATAATAAAAAAAAAAACACTTACTTTATGCCAGGCAAAATGCCAAGTGCTTTAACCAAAAAATATAAAGCACTAAGTCCAATGTCCAGTGCTCATTAAAATGTCAGTTCTGTTCCTTGTAAGTAATGTCTTCTTCCTCAGAATTCTTATATAATTTTATCTATATTCCTATTATCAATTTTACCATTTTCTATATTGTATAAAGTTAAATATCTCATGTAATAGACATTTAGTTCCTTTGAGGCAAACTTTTAAGTCATTCATTTTGGTATCCTAGATGGCACCTAACTCTGTCAGTGATGGTACACACAAGGTTGAGAGTCATTATGACTGGAGGAGCCATGACAGTGGGGACTGGAAACTATACCATCAAAGGTGTTGCTACACAAACAGGCTGTTCTTGGGAATTACTTTAGACCAATAATATACCCTAAGTCCCACAATAACATACATGTTTGTCTCACCCAATTTGTGATACCCTTTTCTGTCTCATAACCTATCCTTGCACTTCTCTTACATTCTCCTACTTCATCTTCCAACTTTACTGCTCCTGCAGAAACCCAAATGTGACATTATGTTGGAACTGCCTAGAGAACTTCCACATCTACTCAAAATGGAAAAAAAGTAACCAGATTTACCCTCCTGCTTGAAACAACTACAAAACTGGATAACTTCCCTGGTGGTGCAGTGGTTAGGAATCCGCCTGCCAATGCAGGGGACACGGGTTCGAGCCCTGGTCCAGGAATATCCCACATGCTGCAACACAACTAAGCCCGTGTGCCACACAACTACTGAGCCTACACTCTAGAGCCCGCGAGCCACATCTACTGAGCCTGCATGCCACAACTACTGAAGCCTGCACGCCTACAGCCCATGCTCCGCAACAAGAGAAGCAACCACAATGAGAAGCCCCCACACCACAACAGGAGTAGCCCCCACTCACCACAACTAGAGAAATCCTCCGTGCAACAAAGACCCAAAACAGCAAAAATTAAAAATAAATAAATATATTAATTAAAAATAAAACTGGATAAAATATATGAAACAATGATTCTCAAAACATTGGACATCGTGCAACAGAGGACAGAGATCCCTGAGAGATGGAAAACAAATGAGTTGAAGCTTATGTTACCCCAGATTACCACCTGAAGAGAGTTTTCAGGCTGCAGCACCTGGAAATGTAACGTAGGCCGAGCCTCTCTGGGTAGAGGAGATGGAATCTGATATTAAGGAAGACCAAAGCAGCCAGAGTTTGTAGGATCAAGTACTGGAGAAGAGAGAGCTACACAGATTTGTGAAAATGACTATACTACCCAAAGCAATCTACAAATTCAATACAATCCCTATCAAACTACCAATGGCATTTTTCACAGAACTAGAACAAAAAATTTCATGTTTGTATGGAAACACAAAAGACCCTGAATAGCCAAAGCAATCATGAGAAAGAAAAACTAAGCTAGAGGAATCAGATTCCCTGACTTCAGACTATACTACAAAGTTACAGCAATCAAGACAGTATGGTACTGGCACAAAAACAGAAATATAGATCAATGGAACTGGATAGAAAGCCCAGAGATAGGGCTTCCCTGGTGGCGCAGTGGTTGAGAGTCCACCTGCCGATGCAGGGCACAAGGGTTCGTGCCCCAGTCTGGGAGGATCCCACATGCCATGGAGCGACTGGGCCCGTGAGCCATGGCCGCTGAGCCTGCGTGTCCGGAGCCTGTGCTCCGCAACAGGAGAGGCCACAACAGTGAGAGGCCCGCGTACCGCAAAAAAAAAAAAAGTTACCAGGAATGCAAAGAAGCAGGAAAATATATAAAAATAATGAGAAGAAAAATCAGTCAATTGAAACTGCTTCAAAAAAAAAAAAAAAAGAATTAGTTTACAAAGATATTAAAATAGTTCTGTAGCTTCATTCCATATATTAACCTAGAGGAAAGATGCAAAATATCAAATAGAGACATGGAAGATACAAAAAATTCCCATGTTAAATTTTTAAATATGAAAAATAGAGAGATCTCTGGACAAGATGGTGGAGTAGAAGGACCTGAGCTCACCCCCTCTCACGAAAACACCAAAATCACAACTAACTGCTGAAGAACCATTAACAAAAAAGGACTGGAACCTACCAAAAAAACCCTTCTACTTCCAAAGACAAAGAAGAAGCCACAATAAGACTTCCTTAGGCTCTAGTGCTGGGACACCTCAGGCCAAACAACCAAGAGGGTGGGACACAGCCCCACCCATTAGCAGACAGGCTACTTAAAGTCTTCCTGAGTCCATAGCTGCCTCTAAACACACCCCTTGACACAGCCCTGCCCACTAGAGGGACAAGACTCAGCTCCACCCACCAGTGGGCAGGCACCAGTACCTCCCACCAGGAAGCCTGCACAAGCCTCTTGGACCAGCCTCACCCACCAAGGGGCAGATACCAGAAGCAAGAGGAACTACAATCCTGCAGCCTGTGGGAATGCAAACACAGAAAATTAGACAAAATGAGAGCACAGGAGGATGTTTCAGATGAAGGAACAAAATAAAACCCCAGAAGAGTAACTAAGTAAAAATAGGCCATCTACCTGAAAAAGAATTCAGAGTAATGATAATAAAGATGATCCAAGATCTCGGAAAAAGAACAGAGGCACAGACCAAGAGGATACAAGAAATGTTTAACAAAGAGCTAAAAGATTTAAAGAACAAAGTTGAACAAATAAAATAACTGAAATGAAAAATACACTAGAAGGACTCAACAGCAGAATAAATGAGGCAGAAAAATGGATAAGTGAGCTGGAAGACAGAATGGTGGAATTCACTGCCACAGAACAGAATAAAGAAAAAAGAATAAAAAGAAATGAGGACAGTTTAAGAGACCTCTGGGACAATGCTAAGCAAACCTACATTCCCATTATAGGGGTCCCAGAACGATGAGAGAGAAAGAATGAGCCTGAGAAAATATTTGAGGAGATAATAGCTGAAAACTACCCTAACATGGGAAAGGAATAGTCACCCAAGTCCAGGAAGCACAGAGAGTCCCATATAGGATACAACCAAGGAGGAACACACCAAGACACACAGTAACCAAATTGACAAAAATTAAAGGCAAAGAGAAAATACTAAAAGCAACAGGGAAAAGCAACAAATACCAGGGAATCCCCATAAGGTTATTAGCTGATTTTTCAGCAGAAACTTTGCAGCCCAGAGGGGAGTGGCACAATATTAAAGTGCTGAAACGGAGAAACCTACAACCAAGAATACTCTTGCCAGCAAGGCTCTCATTCAGATTTGATGGAGAAATCAAACCCTTTACAAACAAGCAAAAGCTAAGAGAATTCAGCACCACCAAACCAGCTTTATAACAAATGCTAACGGAACTTCTCTGGGTGGAAAAGGCCACAACTAGAAACAAGAAAATTATGAATGGGAAAGCTCACCAGTAAAGGCAAACATACAGTAAAGGTAGGAGATCATCCACACACAAATATGATATCAAAACAAGCAATCGTGAAAACAGGGGAGTACAAATGCAGGATATTGCAAATGCATTTGAAATTAAGAGACAAGCAACTTAAAACAATCTTGTGTGTGTGTGTGTGTGTGTGTGTGTGTGTATATATATATATATATGTTACATATTGATTTGCTATATCAAAACCTCATGGTAACTGCAAACCAAAACTCTACAATGGATATACACACAAAAAAGAAGAGATATACAAACACAACACTAAATATAGTCATCAAATCACAAGAGAAGAGAATAAAAGAGGAAAGGAAGAAAAAGACCTACAAAAACAAATCCTAAGCAATTAACAAAATGGCAACAAGAACATATATATTGGTAATTACCTTAAATGTAAATGGATTCGGTGCTCTAATCAAAAGACACACACTGGATGAATGGCTACAAAAACAAAACCCATATATACGCTGTCTACAAGAGACACACTTCAGATCTAAAGACACATACAGACTGAAAATGAGGGGACGGAAAAATGTATTCCACGCAAATGGAAATCAAAAGAAAGCTGAAGTAGCAATACTCATATCAGACAAAATAGACTTTAAAATAAAGACTGTTACAAGAGACAAAGAAGGACACTACATAATGATCAAGAGATCAATCCAAGAAAAAGATGTAACAATTGTAAATATATATGCTCCCAACATAGGAGCACCTCAATATATAAGGCAATGCTAACATCCTGAAAAGGAGATATCAACAGTAACATAATAATAGTGAGGGACTTAAAAACCCCACTTAACATCAATGGACAGATCATCCAGACAGAAAATCAACAAGGAAACACAGGTCATAAATAACACATTAGATCTGATGGACTTAATTGATATATATAGAGCATTCCATCTGAAAACAGCAAAATACACATTCTTTTCAAGTGCATATGGAACATTCTACAGGATAGTTCACAGGCTGGGCCATAAAGCAAACCTCAATAAATTTAAGGAAATTAAAATCATATCAAGCATCTTTTCCACTACAATACTATGACATTAGACATCAACTATAAGAAAAGAAATGTAAAAAACCACAAACACAGTATGCTATTAAACAACCAAAAGATACTGAAGAAATCAAAGAGGAAATCAAAAAATACCTAGAGACAAATGAAGGTGAAAACATGATGTTCTAAAACTTACAGGATGCAGCAAAAGCATTTCTAAGAGAGAAAATTTCTGGCAATACAATCTTACTTCAGGAAATAAGAAAAATCCCAAATAAACAACCTAACCTTACACCTCAAACAATTAGAGAAAGAAGAACAAACAAAACCCAAAGTTATCAAAAGGAAAGAAATCATAAAGACCAGAGTATAGGGGCTTCCCTGGTGGCTCAATGGTGAAAAGCTGAAAGCGTTTCCTCCAAGATCAGGAATAAGACAAGGATATCCACTCTCGCCACTTTTATTCAACATAGTTTTGGAAGTCCTAGCCATGGCAATCAGAGAAGACAAAGAAATAAAAAGGAATCCAAATTGGAAAAGAAGAAGTAAAACTGTCACGGTTGCAGGTGACATGATACTATACATAGAAAATCCTAAGGATGCCACCAGAAAACTAGTAGAGCTCATCGATGAATTCGGTAGAGTTGCAGGATACAAAATAAATACACAGAAATCTCTTGCATTTCTATACACTAACAATGAAAGATCAGAAAGAGAAATTAAGGAAGCAATCCATTTCCATCACATCAAAAAGAATAAAATACCTAGGGATGAACCTACCTAAGGAGGCAAAAGACCTGTACTCCAAAAACTATAAGACGCTGATGAAAGAAATTGAAGATGACACAAACAGATGGAAAGATATAGCATGTTCTTGGCTTAAAAGTATCAGTATTGTTAAAATGACTATACTACACAAAGTAATATACAGATTCAATGCAATTTTTATCAAACTACCAAAGGCATTTTTTGCAGAGAATGAACGTCTTAAAATTTGTATGGAAACACAAAAGACCCCAAACAGCCAAAGCAATCTTGAGAAAGAAAAACAGAGCTAGAGGAATCAGGTTCCCTGACTTCAGACTATACTATAAATCTACAGTAATCAAAACAGTATGGTACTGGCACAAAAACAGACTTAGAGATCAATGGAACAGGATAGAAAGCCCAGAAATAAACCTACGCACATATGGTCAATTAATCTACAACAAAGGAGGCAAGAATATACAATAGAGAAAAGACAGTCTCTTCAATAATTGATGCTGAGAAAACTGGACAGCTACATGTAAAAGAATGAAATTAGAACATTCTCTAACACCATAAAATCAATTCAAAATGGACTAAAGATGTAAATGTAAGACTGGATACTATAAAACTCTTAGAGGAAAACACTGGCAGAACATCCTTTGACATAAATTGCAGCAATATCTTTTTGGACTCATCTCCTAGAGTAATGAAAATAAAACAGAAACTAATAAATGTCACCTAATTAAACTTAAAAGCTTTTGCACAACAAAGGAAACCATAAACAAAACAAAAAGACAACAAAAAGAATGGGAGAAAATAGTTGCAAACAATGCAACTGACAAGGGATTAATCTCCAAAATATACAAACAGCTCATGCAGCTCAATACCAAAAAAACATAACAACCCAATCAAAAAATTGGCATAAGGGGGCTTCCCTGGTGGCACAGTGGTTGAGAGTCCGCCTGCCGATGCAGGGGACACGGGTTCGTGCCCCGGCCCGGGAAGATCCCACATGCTGCGGAGCGGCTGGGCCCATGAGCCATGGCCGCTGAGCATGCGCATCTGGAGCCTGTGCTCTGCAACGGGAGAGGCCACAACAGTGAGAGGCCCACATACCACAAAAAAAAAAAAAAAAGGGCAGAAGGTCTAAATAGACATTTCTCCATAAAAGACATACAGATGGCCAAGAGGCACATGAAAAGATGCTCAACATCACTAATTATTAGAAAAATGCAAATCAAAACTACAAGGAGAGGTGTGAGTACATCCTCACACCAGTCAGAATGGCCATCATCAAAAAGTCTATAAACAAAAAATGCTGGAGAGGGTGTGGAGAAAAAGGAACCCTCCTACACTGTTGGTGGGAATGTAAATCAGTACAGACACTATGGAGAACAGTATGGAGGTTCCTTAAGAAACTAAAAATAGAGCTACCATATGATCCAGCAATCCCACTCCTGGGCATATATCTGGAGAAAACCATAATTCAAAAAGATACACGCACCCCAATGTTCTTTGCAGCACTATTTACAATAGCTAAGGCATGAATGTAACCTAAATGTCCATCTACAGATAAATGGATAAAGAAGATGTGGTATATATATACAATGGAACATTACTCAGCCATAAAAAAAGAATGAAATAATGTCATTTGCAGCAACATGGATGATCTAGAGATTATCATACTAAGTGAAGTAAGTCACACAGAGAATCTAAAAAATGAATTTAAATTGAATCTAAAAAAATGAAAGAAATGAACTTATTTACAAAACAGAAACAAACTCACAGACTTAGAAAACAAACTTATGGTTACCAAAGGGGAAAGGTGGGGGGGGGATAAATTAGGAAGTTGAGATTAACATATACACACTACAATATATAAAATAATCAACAAGAACCTATTGTATAGCACTCAGTTAGCACTCAATACTCTGTAACAACCTATATAGGAAACAGAATCTTTGAAAGAACAGATATATGTATAACTAAATCACTTTGCTATACACCTGAAACTAATACAACATTGTAAATCAATCATACTCTAATATAAAATAAAAATTTTAAAAAAAGCAAACTACAATGTCTTTGTTGAGAAATACACTGGGTCATTAATTACCAAGTTTTACTAAAAATCAGCCAATAACTCAATTAATAATTTGGCATTAAACAGATTAGACATTTCAGAAGATCAGTGAATTTGAAGACAGAGCAAAATGAAATATACAACATGAACACAGAAAAAAAGAATGAAAAAAATTAAAATGAGATATGGGATAACATCAAGCAGACATATATATACGTATATATATATATTTGGAATATATATATTTTTGGAATCCAATATATATATATTTGGAATCCCTGATAGAGTATAATGAAGGAAGACAAAGTTTTTTAAGGAAAAAAATGGTTGAATAATTTTCCAATTTGATTAAAACTATAGATCCAAGAAGATCAAGAAACCTAAATACAAGAAATGTAGGGGCTTTCCTGGTGACGCAGTGGTTGAGAATCTGCTTGCTAATGCAGGGGACACGGGTTCGAGCCCCGGTCTGGGAGGATTCCCACATGCCACAGAGCAACTAGGCCCGTGAGCCACAACTACTGAGCCTGCGCGTCTGGAGCCTGTGCTCCGCAACAAGAGAGGCCGCGATAGTGAGAGGCCCACGCACCACGATGAAGAGTGGCCCCCACTTGCCACAACTAGAGAAAGCCCTTGCACAGAAACAAGGACCCAACACAGCAAAAATAAATAAATTAATAAACTTCTACCCCCAACATCTTAAAAAAAAAAAAAGAAATGTAAAGGAAACTACATCAAGGAATATCAGAATGAAGTTGCTGAAAAACAGTGATAAAAAGAAAATATTAAAATCAGCCAAAGAAAAGAAAGACATATATTAAAGAACAAAGATTAAAATGATAGCAGATTTCTCATTGGAAACACAGTGGAGCAGCAATTGTAAAATAAAGGAAAAAACTATTAACTTGGAATTCTTTATCCAGGGAAAATATCATTCAAAAATGAAGGCAAAATAAAGACTTTTTCAGACTGATAAGTCTGAAAAATTCATAAGCAACAGATCTACCAGAAAAAAATGTTAAAGGAAGTTCCATTTAAAGGAATGTTAAAGGAAGTAAAAGGAAAAATGACTCCAGATGGAAACATGGATCTACACAAGGGAATGAAAAACAATGAAAATAATAATTATGTGGGTAATATAAAGATTTTTAATTATTTAAATCTCTTTATAAGATAACTGATTATTTAAGGTGTAAATGATAACAGTATACTGTGGGGTTGATAAGGTATATGGAAATAAATGTATGACAACAATAGCACAAAGGTGAGAAGGGAAAAAATGGAAGTATACTATTTTAAGAGTCTTACACTTATGTGAAATGGTGGAATAGTACTTGAAGTTACACGGTGATAGTTTAAGATGTACAGTATAAGCACTAAAGCAATCATTCAAATAATGAGAGTTACTGCTAATAAGTCAATAAAAGAGGTAAAACTGAATCATAAAAAGTTCAATTGCACAAAAAGAAGGCATAAAAAAAAGAAAAAAGGAACAAAGTATAGATGGGACAAATAGAAAACAAATAGCAAGATGGAAGACTTAAACCCAACCATATCAATAACAACATTAAATGTAACTGAAACCCAACAATATATAGAACAGGATAAGGCATCCTGATGAATGAGTACAATCTATTCCGGGAATGCAAGGATGCAAGGCTGTTTTGCCCTTTGAAATTCAAAGTCTCTCACCATATTGAGAAACCTAAAAAAGGAAAACCAAATAACCATCTCAATACATCCAGGAAAAGCACTCGATAAAATCAAAATCCGTTCTTAATAAAAACTCTCAGCAAGCTAAGAACATAAGGAATCTCACTCAATTTGATAAAGGACTTATGCAAAAATTATGGTTAACATCACACTTAAAGGTGAAAGATCAGAAACAAAGCAAGGATGTCCACTCTAGTCACTTCCAATTAAAATTGTACTTTAGGTTCTAGCCAGTGTAATAGTTAAGAAAAAGAAATAAAAGGCATCCAGCTTGGAAAGGAAGATATAAAACAGCATGACTGTCTATGTAGAAAATCTGATAGAATCTACCAAAGAGCTATTAGAACTAATATATGAGTTTAGTAAGGTTGCAACATATAAGGTCCATATAAAAAATCGACTGTATTTCTATATACTAATGCAAAAATCAGATGTTGAAATTAAAAATAATACTATTTATAACATCTTAGTGATAAATCTGACAAAAGACATGAGACTTCTACACTGAAAACTCTAATACATTGCAGAGAAAAATTAGAGTCAATATTAAAATTTCGATTACCCCCAAATTGACCTATATATTCTACATAATTCCATCAGATTTTTTGTTTTTTAAGAAATTGACAAGGTGATTCTAAAATTCACATGAAAAACAAAGGACTTTAGAATAGCCAAAACAAAGTTGAAAAAGAAGAATAAGATTCAAGTACTTACACTACCTGACTTCAAGACTTATTAAAAAGCTACAGTAACCAAGACAGTGTATAAAGCTACAGTAACCAAGACAGTGTGATATTCAGTATCAAGATAGAACAGAGTTGTTCAATCCCAGTACTACTCACATTTTAGGCCAGATAATTTTTCATTGTGGGAGCTGTCCTATGTACTCTACGATGCTGAGCAGCATTTCTGGCTTCTATCTACCAGAAACCAGTGGTATCTCCCCTGTTCCGACAACTAAAATTGTCTCTAAACTTTGCCAAATGTACCCTGGAGGCAAAATTGCCCCAGTTGAGACCACTGAGATAGACGACAGATCAATGGACGAGAACAGAATCCAGAAACTGACCCACACATATGTGATGAATGGATTTTTCATCAATGGTATAAATTCAATTCAATGGAGAAAGTATAAATTCTTTCAAAAAATGATGCTGGAACAAACAGATATTCATATGCCAAAAACAGTCAATCTATGCCTTGCCCTACGTATACAAAAATTAATTCAAAATGGATCATGGATCTAAATGTAAACCTAAAGTTATAAAACTTGCAGAAGAAAACAAGAAAACCTTGGGCTAGGCAAAGATCTCTTTGATACAACATGAAAATATCATCCTTAAAGAAAAAAAAGATAAATTAGATGTTATCAAAATTAAGAACTTCTGTCCTTTGAAAGATTCTGTTATGAGAGTGAAAAGATAAGCTACAGATCAGGTGAAAATATTTGTAAATCACATTTCTAATACTGGACTTGTATCTAGAATATACTTTTAAAACCTCTATAATGAGAAAACAACAAATTTAAAAATAGGTGAAAGATTCAAACACTTAAAGAAGAAATACAGATGGCAAATGAAACATGAAAAGATGCTCAACAATACTGGTTATTAGAGAAATGGAAATTGAAACCACAATGAGCTACTACTACACACCTATTATAATACCTAAAATTTAAAAGCCTGTCCAGGGCTTCCCTGGTGGCGCAGTGGTTGAGAGTCCGCCTGCCAATGCAGAGAACACAGGTTCGTGCCCCGGTCCAGGAAGATCCCACATGCCACGGAGCGGCTAGGCCCGTGAGCCATGGCCGATGGGCCTGCGCATCCGGAGTCTGTGCTCCGCAACGGGAGAGGCCACAACAGTGAGAGGCCTGCGTACCGCAAAAAATAAAAAAATAAAAATAAAAAAATAAAAGTCTGTCCATACCAAGTGTTGCCTATTAATATAGAGCACCTGGAACTCTCATATACTGCTGATTGGAATGTAAAATGGTACAATCACTTTGGAAAATCATTTCAGAGTTTCTTAAAAAGTTAAATTTATACCTACCATATGACCCAACCATTCTACTCCTATATTTACCCAAGGGAAATGAAAGCATATGTCCATACAAAGATTTACACAAATGTTCATAGCAGCTTTATTTGTAATAGCCAAGAAACGTAAACAACCCAATGCCCATCAACAGCTGAATGGATAAACAAATTATGGTATATTCATACAATGGAATACTACTCAACAGTAAAAAGGAATGAACTATTCATACATCTTGTGACATAGATGAATCTCAGAATAACTATGCTGAGTGACAGAAGTCAGATTTTAAAAAGGCTCATACTATACAATTTCATTTTTATAAAATTGTAGACATAATAAATTGACCTCTAGTGACAGAAAGCAATTCAGTAGTTGTTTAGGGATGGTGGGGTAAGGGTGGAGGCAGGAAGAAGTGGGAATGGATTACAAAGGGGCACCAGGAATCTTCTGGGGGTGATAGATATGTTCCTTATTTGACTGTGGTGATGGTTCCATAGACATATACATACATCAAAACTTACCAAATTGTATACTATAAATATGTGCAGTTTATTTTATGTCAATTATATACTTAAATAGAGATATTTAAAAATTAAAACTCTGCTGGTATCTAACTCCCATTCTCTCCTCTGGTTTTAGAATTCTTTTGATAATTGAGATATAATTGACATATAACATTTAAGGTGTACAATGTGTTAACTCGATAATTTATATATTGCGATATGATTATCACTGTAGCTTTAGCTAACACCTCTATCATGTCACATAATTATTATTTCTTTTTTGTAGTGAGAACAATTAAGATCTAGTCTCTGAGCAACTTTGATGTTTATAATACAGTATTGTTGACTATAATCACCATGCAGTACATCAGATCTCCAGGAATTATGTATCTACTAGTTGCAGGTTTGTACCATTAAGCAACATCTCCCCTGCACTCTTACACCCATATCACATTCTCAAAGGTTTTCCATATTAATCATACAGTTTATTTTTCTCATGAATCAATTTAGGGTTCATTAACAAATGTGATTTTTTAAAAATTCTGAGTTAATTCCTTAAGTTTTTAGAATTCAGTCGGCAATGGATGTTATATTATTCAGCAACAGAATTCATAGCTAACATGTATGTGGCAAAAGTATACTAGGCTTTGCCATTACCATTATGTTAAATGAGTAGAATTACAGATATTTAGATAAAAATAATACACTATTTAAGATGTCTAAAGCCTAATCAGTTGATGGGGAAGAGACGATGCAGTCCCCCTCTGGAGAGAGAGTAAGATATTCTATGGTCGTGAAAAATAGGTAGAGTGGAATAAAGGGAAAAAAAAGCAAAGAGGGAAAAAATTAATGATTTTGTGACTTTCAAAAGTATGTGACTTTTTAAATCACATACTCCTGTCACTACTCCAAAAATATAAAACTGTACTTGAAGATGTTATAATGCCAAAATATGGGGGGAAAAAAGAATTACTTACACCCTATTAAACACATTGTTTTAAAATGTTGATAGTTGGCTGAGTTGAGAGCACTGAATGCATATATATCCCCAAACATAATGATAACAGGAGTTACTGGTAGTTATGCTTAAAAACATTCAGGTTCCAAATTGAACATAAATCTCTAGCCAAAATTCTCAGGTACTAATGTGTTTATTCAGCATCTTCAAGATGAACAAAATTACCACTATGCTCAGGAAAAGTATAAAAAGGAAACTAACAAGCTTAAGAAAAAAGTAACAGTATTTTTTAATGAAAAAAATTACATTATAACAAGGACAGTAAACATTAAGTTACTATATATATATATATATATATATATACACACACACATATACACACATTTTTTAATTTTTTAAAAAACCTGGTACAAAATTAAACTGCATCTTTCTCATATTCACATGATTAAGTATGTATTTTGACAGGATATAAAGATGAAACACAAGCTGGTAGGCCTCAAGATTAGAAACTCTAATGCAGGACCATATCACCAAGACTATTTTCTATCAGTTTTGTGACTTTTAGAAAACATTTACCTTGTATAAGACATAAAGGCTTTTTCTTTTAAGTATGTTAACTGCTTACACAGAAAATCAATATTGAGGGAAGGACCCACCATGCCTGTGTTTATCTATAATTCACTGTAGTATATATAATGTTCACTTGGAGGCTTAGTTATAATGATAACTACAATAAAGAAACAAGCTCAGCTGTAATTATGAATTCTAACTGCTTGTTTTGAACATCCAACTTTCTACTACAGATATTACACCTTGTAATACATGACACAAAAGACCATATGTCAAACTTTGCTGCAGAGCTGTTAGGAGAATGCCAAATACAGATACTGAAAACTTTATGCGCTGTATTTAATACCCTGTGCATTTTAAAATTAACTGAATATTTAAAAAACGTAAACATACTTTTAAAAAAGCAACGCTAAGCACCTTTAAAATACAATACCAATATACTGTGACTGAACATGCATTTGGAAGACAAATTAATTTTTAAAAATTAGTTTAGAAACCATTTTTAAAGAGCTACTCATTAAAATACTTACATGAAAATATTGATAGTTCCAGTTCCTACCTAAAAACCAAAAGAGTATACAATTAGGGATTTAAACCTTCACGCTCTTTTTTTTTTCTTTTTGTTTGTGGGGAAGATTCACTGCAACTTTCTGTCCTCGTAAAAAAAGTATCAGAAGAGACATTCACATAGAATTAAGTGAGAAATGTTTTTAAACTATGTTTTGTTCTTGACCAAGTGCTAAAGTCTGGATCCTCTGACAGCTCTCATCCTCCTAGGTAACTGACTAGAGTTTGTATCTTAACAAGCATTTCTCCTTAGCAACATCAAAAAGGAATGTCTCCAAAGGAATATAGTTCAATAAACTATAATAAACTATCGTCATTAATGAAACGTAAAGATCTATTATTTAAAATCTTGAAAAATGTTTCCATAAAAACTAGAAATAACAAATGAAATGAATATTACCCACAATGCAACACTAAACTATAAATTAATTGGGACTTATACCCTTTAAGTACACACAGACTAAGAGAAAACTGGGCTTGAGGTAAGTAAGAGTTGTGGGGTTTTTTTTGCTGTACGCGGGCCTCTCTCACTGTTGTGGCCTCTCCCGTTGCGGAGCACAGGCTCCAGACACGCAGGCTCAGCGGCCATGGCTCACGGGCCCAGCCGCCCCGCGGCATGTGGGATCTTCCCGGACCAGGGCACGAACCCGTGTCCCCTGCATCGGCAGGTGGACTCTCAACCACTGCGCCACCAGGGAAGCCCAAAAGTTGTGTTTAACTTAGCATAACATAGATTTGGCAGCCTGCCTCTATAAATGCTGACATCAAGTATTTTCAATTCTTAGGAAAAATAAAAGCAATTCTTATTAAAAAATTATATATGTAACTGAATATTAACTTTGCATTAAATATAGGTATAAATAACTTTTATGTTAAATAGGGTATAAATATAAAGAGCAAGGAATTTTATAATTCCATCTGCTTCTAACATAACAGTGCTTTATACTTAGATACATGTTGTGTACCTGAAACAATTAAAGTGAATTAAGAATGGGAGATTGAACTTAGAAAAGCCAAAAAGACTCATATTTATATGAAGTATTAAGGTTAAATTTCATATTCTGCATGCTTTGAATATTAAACATTAATATCCATTGGAAATGCTTATTACTTTTAAATAAAAATTTAAATATACCCACAAATGATCTCTGGGGGAAAAAAAGGCTTTAGGTTGATTTCTTGACAGCTATAATTGACATTTCCAGTTCGCCAGCCTTATAGAAACAAGTAGCTTATAATGAATATACTGATTAGTACTTATTCAGTATTTGAAGTAAATATACTTACAAAAAGACTCATATTCATGTAAAGTATTAAGGCTGAATTTCATATTATATTCTGTATGCTTTGAATATTAAACATTAAAATCCATTTGAAATTCTTATTTTTAAATAAAAATTTAAATAAACCCACACATGGTCTCTACAGGGAAAAAAAGCCTTTAGGTGATTTCTTGACAGTTATAATTGACATTTCTAGGTTACCAACCTTCTGGAAAAGAGAAGCTTATAATGAATATACTGATTAGTACTTGTTCAGTATTTGAAGTAAATATGCTTATTTAACAAGCAAATACAACACACCAGTTGTTTTAAAGTTTTAAATATGAACTAAAGTTTCAACTACAAATCTTTACCTTTAAATACTATAAATTTTAATACCATCAATTCATTAAGAACTCTGGCACAGAAAAATAAATACAACTCAAATTCTTTTCTAACCAGAGCTGAATCTTCAATACAAAATAGGGGGAAAAAAAAGAGAGAAAAATCTTCTGCTGATATCAAAAAGTTCCCCTAATTATCTGTTAACACCAGGGAATTCTATTATTCTTTCTGAATTCTCTCAATTTCTACATTTTTCAACCCATAAGTAGTATTTTAACTACAATACTGTATAAATCCATGCAAAAAACATTTATTTCTCTTGCTTATCTGATTCAAGTTAAAACTCTCAGTACTTACCAAGACACTGTAAATTTCTACTAGATGACCATTGGTATACTACTGGTTTGTAGTTTTAAGTATAAAAATTAGAATGGAAGAAGCTAAAATGCAACCACATAGTTTTCACAGATGTGAATGTTGGGCTTCATGTTATGATGTAAAATCTGTTGTTTTTCTTTCCAAATGAGACAGACCTCAGATATTCTCTCGTCTGCCAATTTAAAAATTTTCTTCACAACTTTAAAGAGGGAATAACTCTTTCAGAACTCAAAAAAATTCACCACACACACACACACAAACTCACATACTTTTTTTGTTGTTCTTTTTTAAGAACCAAAATTAATATCTAATTTCCAGAGGATGAATTAGATATGTGGATACGTTCAGATGACCTTTTGAAATACTGGCCTTATCAGATAATCAAAAACCATAAGAATTATACAAAATAAGAGGAATAAAATATCTCTTAAGGTAAAAATAGGGAGTTAGCAACAAATATGTCAGTTTTAAATTAAAGCTGCTCATTAAACCAGTCTTCAGTCCACTTATCACAATGCTGCGCTTTGATAATATTCACCTTCTTTTTTATGACATCAGAAGTCACCAGAGTTGTAAATTCTGAAAAGCTTCAATAATTTATGTAGCAGACAATTTCTTACAGTCCAATTTTTTTTTTGCTTCCATAGATAATGCTGGTTCTTTGGGTTCTTGCTTAACTTGGTTCACAGAAATGGTACCTTCTGGACTTTCTTCAACTTTAAAACCGAACATAAAAGAAAAAATCCTAAGGGTTAATATAATTTATAATACTGGAATCTTTAGAATTATATGAATTTAGAAGCAAGGCAAAAAAACAACAACAGTAGTTTGGAAAAAGAATCAAGTAATTTAGAAAATCAGTTGGTGTATTTGAGAACTCAATGCTTCTGACATCTTAACGGTCATTCATATTAAATTCCTTCAGTACGGAAAAAAAAGAGACCAAGAAAACTGCAAAGTTACACTCTTCAAAAGATTCTTTGACCAAAAATCAGTCCATAATTTGATAAAATTATGAGGAATATCTCATATTTAAACTCAACTGTCTTTAAAAATATGTGTGACTAAAAGTCAGGAAGCCTCTCATTATTTGAAAATGATTTTTTTTTTTACAAACAGCAAACATATACTACAAATCCACTGATGTGTTACCATTCTCATATGGTCTCCATACTCACTCAATGTTGTCTCCCTAAAGAAACCACACTACTTAAATACTTCAGAAAAAATATGCAACATCTTAAATGATAGCTCTGACTTAGCTGCACGAGCTATGTGTTTGCTTATGTGAAACATTTCAGAATGTACTACCATTCTAATTTCAAAGTACTTATGACCAAATTAATGTAAATGTAGCAAACCAGCAACACTACTGTGATCTGGCAGGTGGGATACCTAAGATAAAATCTTTCTCTTTCTCAGGAATATCAGTTTTTCAGTTGCTATGGGGAACCAAGGTCAAGGGGACTATACTTGCTCAGAAAAGTGTGTTGAACACACCTAATGCTTGTCACATACAGGTGTGTTAGAGTTTAGCCTACACCATATCGAGAAAACCAGTAGAGGATGGATTTGAGTGATCCTGAGAATTCATATTTAGGTGAACTAGTCCCTAAAATCATGATCTAACTTGATAGATCACGCAAGTTCAGATCCAAAGAGGGTCTCCTTTAAGGCAATCTGAATTACAGCTCCCAGAAATCCTTGGCACAATGGAGGGACGAGAGATCTTAGAACTGGAAGAAGTTTTGGAGGCAGACAGATCCGGGTTTAAATGCCCTCTCTGTCACTTACTAGATGTGATTTTTTAGGCAATTACTTAACCTCCCAGAGCCTTGGTCTCCTCATCTGTAGAATGGGGACAGATCTTTTCCCACAAAAACGCCCAATCCAGAACAATTTGTGTGAAAAGAAATGGCATAGGTCAAGTAGCAGTTAACAGAATTTATTACTATGTTGACTGGGTTCATTCTAAAGTGAAGGCAACAAAGTCTTGGATTAAAACCAAGTCCCCAAGTCTTACTAGTTCTCTTTCAATTTCTATAGAACTCAACATTTAAGTCTATAACTCAAAATCCTCCTTTTAACCTTTACATCTGCCAACTTCATCCCATTTTTTCTTTGTGTGTGTGTATCAATTTTTCCATAATAACCTTTACACTAAATAGTTTTCCTTTTAGAGTTTCTCTAATATTTTTTTCATGCATTCAAAAATGACCTTCCTAAAAAAAAAAAAAAAAATGACCTTCCTGATTTCACCTCACCACAGATTTTCCATGTAAAACTAGGTAATTAGGGAATGAATAATTTTGATAAAGAAAAACACTAAAATGTTTAAAAGTTATTAAATTCATGGTCACCAAATTTCTTCCCTTTTTCTCCTGGTTTTACTTGATTTATTAATATATTATAAACCCATTGAGTAGAAATGACAGTTTTTTTTCTCTAGTGTAATAGTAATGATAGTCCATAAAGGTTAAAAAAAATAAAATCATATGATTTTAACTTACTAAGAGCTGGGTGGCTGTCTATAATCTGTATTGGAATGGTCTGAACATTTCCCAGCAGAATCCGATGAACATTTCCTTCCAGATTCTCTGTATCCTCAACATCTCCAACTTCCACCAGCTGATCCACTGCAACCAGATTTTGATCGGGTCCTGGAAGGTTACCCATGGTAGAGGAAATACTATTGTTTTGGGTTAGGCATGTATCTGTTTGAAGGCAATGAGTTTGGCCAAGCAGCAGAGAATTATTATTCATTACAGCACTTCCTACTGAATCCAGAAGTCTTGAAGGACTGGAGGAGGGGTGATTATTTACTGATATCAGAGCTGGTGATCCATCAGAAGATGTGAATCTTGGTTGCAACTGCAAACCCTTTTGAACCGAAAAGAGTTACATCAAAATGTTTGAATTTACTATGTATGTTTTTCTTATCAAATATATTACTCTTTTGACACAAAATTGGAATAAAAGCTAAGAGTATAGCTAATAACAAATATTAAGTGAGGACAGAAACAAGAACCAAAGGAAAATTAGTACAACTAATTTTATCGCATGCATAGTCAATTCAAACTTTTCCAAAACATATTGTTTGAATTATCATCTTAAATCAAGAAACAAAAAAGTCAGAAAATTAATGATGAAAACATCTTTGATCATCTTTATAATTCTATAACAATTCTGTTAAATCCCTAAGAAAAGAGGGAAGATTGAGGAAGAACGATAAGGGCCCCAAATTTGGCTATTACACTGGATACTTACCTGTAGTTGTGTGAATATTTTTGGCTGAAATGAAGAAAGTGAGGAGAGCAAGTGCGCTGGCTCTGGAGACAAAGAACCCCTTGTCTGATTTGTTTCCACTTTGCTGGAAATTGCTTCTCCTTGTGAATTTCCTAAATTATATAAAAAATAAACTATTAAAACAAAGTAATTTTTATGGCTTCTAGGATATACTTTATTACAATCCTTACTATCAGAAATGGAATAGGAAATAAGGTCAAAGGTTTGAAACGGACTTTAAGAAGTTATCTAGTCTACTATTTCCAGAACCTGGTAGATCATCAGAATCACTAAACTTTAAAAAATAAGTTCCTAGATTCAACCTCCAGTAATTTTAATTCAGTATATCTAGGAAGGGATGTAAGAAGCTATTTTTTTCCTTAAAAGATTCTATACCTGTAGTTCTAATCTAGTCCATTTTTTTCATGCTATAATGCTGGACCTAAGCTTCTCCAGATGTGGAACACCTATTGAATATCTCAGTTACAAAGACCAAACTTAACTCATCTTTGATAACCCTAGTGCCTAGGACAATGCCTGGCATAAAGCAGGTCTTCAATAATAATAGTACTAAATTTCTTTCAATAACTCATTTTTGAATAAATGAAGAAGAGCAAAAATTTTTCTTTTCTAAATATCTCAATTTTAAAGTAATTGCCCTTTGGGAATTTGAGTCCTTCTCATGTAATTCTTATATGTTAACCCAAATATATTCATCTCTTTAAGGTAATCAAAAACCAATTAAAACCAATCATCAACAACTATTTATTGCTCCCATACTGCATATCGCATCCGTGTAACCGAGTAATTTTAAAAAATGGTCCTGGTGTCAGACAACGATGGATTTAAGTGCTGGCTTTTCTCTGTAGCCTTCAACATTCTATTTAACTCAGTTTCTAAACTTCAGTTTCCTCATGTGTAAAATCAGGATAATAAGAGAATTTTCCTCAAAGGATTAACAGTACTCTCACTTTTCTTGGCTGCTTCATTTCTAACTGTCCCACCTCACTATGCTGCAGTTACCTGCTACTATGATTATACCTGGGACTATTATTCCACATGTAAAATCTCTAATTCAAACATCCCATTCTCTGATCACAACCTCTATTCTTCCAGGGATTTTGCTCAGGTACTCTACTACAATTCTGCTTCAACTTCACGTGAACCTCCAGTTAACTAATTCCTCAGTTTTCTTCAGATCCATCACTGTCTTCCTTAATAAAATTCTCTCCCCATCCAGCTTAGAGTCCTGGGCTTATAATTTTAGTCACTCTCTTGCAAATACCTTAAACTCCCTTTCCTCTCTGTCCTTGGGTCATAACGCCCTGGTAAAATCCTAATTCTGGATGAAAATGGCTTCCAGGGCCTATACATGTAAAGCTGAATGTCACTGAAGAAGAAATTCGCTGTCACTACTAATACCAATTCATGATCATCAGCCTCAATAGGACCTTCATGTATATGACAATCTTACAATGTTTCTCTCACTCTATATCAGGGATGATATTAAATCTCCATTTTCCTCAAATCTTGGTCACCCTTCCTGTGATCTTTTCTCATTCTTAACACTTACTTAAAGAGAAAAGAGAAGCTATCAGATAGAAATGTACTCAACTTCCCATCACCAAACCTATCAAGTACCTTCATCTTCATCTATCTCTTCAGGTCTCTCCTTTCCTAACATACCTTCCCTCAACCCCATACACACTTCATAGCAAACTTTTTGAATTGGTCCACACTGTCTCTGCTTCTTTATTCATCTCCCATTCACTCTTCAGCCACGCCAATATGGGTTCCTTCCAATCCACCTCATTGAAATGATTGGTACTCACACTTTTCCAAACTTGATCACAGGATCTTTTTCTCTCCCCTGCTACCAATACCCAACTCTTATGCCAGGATTGCTGAGCTCAGTAAATGCCACTGTCAGTCAGTTGCTCATGGAAGAAACTCAGGAGTCATCCCAGATCATTCCCACTCTTTTACCTCCTACACCTGTTCAATCAATAACCAAGGCCTTCGAATTCAATTTTTTAAATAACTCTTAAATCTGCCTAATTCTAGTATAAATGTCACCAACCGTAATCTATACCACTATCACCTTTCACTTGGACTGCTGAAAGGGCCTCCTAAAACTGTTTTGTTGAACCAGTTTTATCTCTAAGCATTGTCTATACTTTACACTAGCTTTCTTAAGTTCCTTGGACACAGCAAGCACTTTCTTGCTCAGCCTTCAAACATGCTATTCCTTTGATTGGCAAATTCCTATTCATTCTTCAGTTCTCAGTCTAGAGAATAGGGAAGGGACACTTGAGAAAGTAACTTTTAAACTAAGTTGCATGTCTCTATCACCATTCCCATACAATTTGGCACAATTCTCTCATGGCACAATTCATAAAGGTAATTCATTAGAATATACTGTAGTGCCTTTTTCTCTTGCTAAACTTTAAATTCAATGAAGCAAGAAACTTACTTTTTTTTTAGGCTCAGCATTTATCACACTGAGTTAATATACACAGAACAAATGAATAATTCTAAAGACTTTGTGAATTTTTTTTTTATGTTACAGTGAAGGTACTATGATTTTAATTAATTACATATTAAATGTTAAAAAAAAGGAACTGAGGAGGGAATTCCTTATTTATAATAAAAGGTCAGTTACCAAAAATTCTATTCTTTTTTTTTTTTAACATCTTTATTGGAGTATAATTGCTTTACAATGGTGTTAGTTTCTGCTTTATAACAAAGTGAATCAGTTATACCTATACATCTGTTCCCATATCTCTTCCCTCTTGCGTCTCCCTCCCTCCCACCCTCCCTATCCCACCCCTCTAGGTGGTCACAAAGCACCGAGCTGATCTCCCTGTGCTATGCGGCTGCTTCCCACTAGCTAGCTACTTTACATTTAGTAGTGTATATATGTCCATGTCACTCTCTCACTTTGTCACAGCTTACCCTTCCCCCTTCCCATATCCTCAAGTCCGTTCTCTAGTAGGTCTGTGTCTTTATTCCCATCTTACCCCTAGGTTCTTCATGACTTTTTTTTTTCCCTTAGATTCCATATATATGTGTTAGCATATGGTATTTGTTTTTCTCTTTCTGACTTACTTCACTCTGTATGACAGACTCTAGGTCCATCCACCTCACTACAAATAACTCAATTTCATTTCTTTTTACGGCTGAGTAGTATTCCATTGTATACATGTGCCACATCTTCTTTATCCATTCATGCGATGATGGACACTTAGGTTGCTTCCATCTCCTGGCTATTGTAAATAGAGCTGCAATGAACATTTTGGTACATGACTCTTTTTGAATTATGGTTTTCTCAGGGTATATGCCCAGTAGTGGGATTGCTGGGTCCTATGGTAGTTCTATTTGTAGTTTTTTAAGGAACCTCCATACTGTTCTCCATAGTGGCTGTACCAATTCACATTCCCACCAGCAGTGCAAGAGTGTTCCCTTCTCTCCACACCCTCTCCAGCATTTATTGTTTCTAGATTTTTTGATGATGGCCATTCTGACCGGTGTGAGATGATATCTCGTTGTACTTTTGATTTGCATTTCTCTAATGATTAATGATGTTGAGCATTCTTTCATGTGTTTGTTGGCAATCTGTATATCTTCTTTGGAGAAATGTCTATTTAGGTCTTCTGCCCATTTTTAGATTGGGTTGTTTGTTCTTTGGTTATTGAGCTGCATGAGCTGCTTGTATATTTTGGAGATGAATCCTTTGTCAGTTGCTTCATTTGCAAATATTTTCTCCCATTCTGAGGGTAGTCTTTTGGTCTTGTTTATGGTTTCCTTTGCTGTGCAAAAGCTTTTAAGTTTCATTAGGTCCCTATTGTTTATTTTTGTTTTTATTTCCATTTCTGTAGGAGGTGGGTCAAAAAGGATCTTGCAGTGATTTATGTCATAGAGTGTTCTGCCTATGTTTTCCTCTAAGAGTTTGATAGTTTCTGGCCTTACATTTAGGTCTTTAATCCATTTTGAGTTTATTTTTGTGTATGGTGTTAGGGAGTGTTCTAATCTCATACTTTTACATATACCTGTCCAGTTTTCCCAGCACCACTTACTGAAGAGCCTGCCCCTTCTCCACTGTACATTCCTGCCTCCTTTATCAAAGATAAGGTGACCATATGTGTGTGGATTCATCTCTGGGCTTTCTATCCTGTTCCACTGATCTATATTTCTGTTTTTGTGCCAGTACCATACTGTCTTGATTACTGTAGCTTTGTAGTATAGTCTAAAGTCAGGGAGCCTGATTCCTCCAGCTCCGTTTTTCATTCTCATTGTTGCTTTGAATATTTGGGGTCTTTTGTGTTTCCATACAAATTGTGAAATTTTTTGTTCTATTTCTGTGAAAAATGCCAGTGGTTGTTTGATAGGGATTGCATTGAATCTGTAGATTGCTTTGGGTAGTAGAGTCATTTTCACAATGTTGATTCTTCCAATCCAAGAACATGGTATATCTCTCCATCTATTTGTATCATCTTTAATTTCTTTTATCAGTGTCTCATAATTTTCTGCATACAGGTCTTTTGTCTCCTTAGGTAGGTTTATTCCTAGATATTTTATTCTTTTTGTTGCAATGGTAAATGGGAGTGTTTTCTTAATTTCACTTTCAGATTTTCATCATTAGTGTATAGGAATGCCAGAGATATCTGTGCATTAGCTTTGTATCCTGCTACTTTACCAAATTCATTGATTAGCTCTAGTAGTTTTCTGGTAGCATCTTTAGGATTCTCTATGTATAGTATCATGTCATCTGCATTTGTGAGTTATTTTATAGGCAAAGAGACTCTTAAAGGTTAATAAGCCAAAGAATAAAAAAAAATTGTACTGTATATAATTATTAATTTATCCTAAAGCATCTATTTAGGTGTTAACTTTTTAGAAGCCATTATGCTAAGAACTAGGTATATTAATTTGAATAAAATATGATTCTCAAATCATAATGAAAGATACATATGCATAAACCAAGGATACCATGTTAAATGCAGAGATAAATACAAAAGAGTGAATATCCATCTGTACATAGGGGGTGAAGTTAAGAGAGCATTTAAAGCCAAAGAGATTGCTATGTGAGTAATGAGAGGAGTTCACCATACAGAAGAGGAGAAAAGACATTTCTAGAAGAGACATTTCTAGACAAAGACATTTCTAGAAGAGAGAACAAAAAGGTTGAAATAAGCTTGGAATATTGAGAGAGCAAAGGAGTAAGAACATATGAGAAAAAACAAACCATACAAAAAAAACCATACCAAAAAAAAAGGAAAGCTGATTATATAGGAGGAAATTTAAATAGCTGGAAGTATTTTCATAAATCCTAACATAGTTGCTCTTGCCTCTTTGGGACATGGTTTCCTTATCCATAAATTAGATGAGATAAATTAGATAACATCTTAAATGTCTTCCAATTTTAACACTGTTTGATTTTATATCTTAAAAGTATTCAAGATAACCTACCTTCTGCAAGTGTAACTGTCACAGTCTCTCTGAGAATATTCCCACTACCTGTAGTCCATTGAAGCTGAAATGGCAACATTTACTTCAGTAAAAAGAACAAAGCATTTATTCTGAAAACTATTTTAAAACAGCAATGTAACTGTCATATCTTATTCAGTAATAGTATAAATGTGCTTTATTCTGTAATTACTCTCTTTATTTGTTCACATTCTCAAAGTATTAAGTATATTTAACTATGCAAATAAATTAGGTTCCTAAGGTCAGATAGCAAGAATTTGGATAGCAAGTGTAGATGGCAAAGACTACTGCTAACTAAATCTGTTTTAGTTCCTGAATTTTGGATAGTGAATAACTAAGAGTTTTGGACAGAAAAGAATAGTAGCTCTAGCTTACAAAAGTCTCAATCTATTCAGTTACTGAATTTAGAGAGTAAAAATGTATAGAGAAAAGAATATTGCTACTTGAGATTTTAATGCCAAAATCACTGCTTGTATTACAATTAGCAGTTCCTGGGTAACTACATTAATCTCTTCAGATTAGGCAAAATTTTCATAGAAATGGCCACCTTTCTGGAGAAAGCTACAGTATCACAATGTGAGGTAAACTTTATATCCATAGACAGCATATAGAACCAACATCATCACTTTGTGTATTCAACTCTGAACTATTCTATTTAAACTTGCTTCTATTGAAATTTTAAAAAGAGGTGGAGATATACACAGTATGTACTCAATAAATATCTGTTAAATGAATAAGATATACTTTTTACAGAGATAGTATGTGTTGATTTTTAAGTGAAGATTACTATTGTTATTATAGTCAGGGTTGGAAATTCGCTGATATTTCTTCTTGTGAGAGTAATAAAAAATATTTTAGTCAAATCATTATCTGAGAGTTCATAGTGTTCACATTTTGAGAAAAAGATACTACCATTTTTCCTTATATCACAGTTATAAGGAAATAAGTTATAAGTTATATGGCCTAATAGCAATCATGCATCAGCTGAGAAGGATTGTTGTAATAAAACAAGGAATTACAGTTGTAATCATACCGTTGCTGGAATAATCTCTGAGTTATATACATTATCTCCATTTCTCAAGGATTTCTGTACCTCATGGATGTGATTTTTTATATCATTTACAGTTGGAAAAAAGGATAAATTATGTCTTTCAGGTATCTCATCAGGTTTGAACAGTTCCCTTTCCACAAATTTTCTATGGAGAATATAAAATAGAATAAAAACATAAACAATCTAGCAATCTAATTCAGCTCAAATGACAGAGTTCTCTTTTAGTATAAACTTCTAAGTATGGTTTACAGCTTTATAAGTAATTTATATTTTTCCACTTTTTTCCCATACATTAAGTCATGGAATTCATGCAGATTAAAGAAATGTAATATTTTCATTGGTTAAACACCTATATATCTTAGAATGAGCTTTGATATTTTTATGAATTTAACGAAATCACTATTTTCAATTTAAATATAATATGTTTTTGAATGCCAGGCACTGCACTGAACACTTCACATCTAGTATCTCCTTTAACCCACACTATAATCCTGTGAGGTAGGTATAATTATCATTCCTACTTTACAGATGAGAGAACAGAGGGCTACAGAAGTTAAGTATTGCTTTGGCCAAAAAGTTCGTTCGGGTTTTCGTAAGCTGTTAGGGACAAATCCGAATGAACTTTTTGGCCAACCCAATCATTTCCCCAAAGTTATACACCTAGCTAGTAAGTAAGAGAGACTGGGCCTATACCAAAGTTATACATATAAACATCATGTTTCATTGCTTTCAAAAGTCATCAATTAATATATGAAATACGTCTGCTCAAATTTTACAAGTAGACAAATGAGAAGATAGAAATAAAAGGCAGCATTGCCATACGATGATTATAAAAAATAAAGATGTAAAAGAAATGATAAAATTCAATATATATATTCTTTGTGCATTACATTCAGTAGACCACATTGAAGAGCTGTATTATACCTCTGTTTCTACAATATAGGTTTAGTAAAATAGTGGATGGCTTACCAAACTTTGGCTCTGTTCTAAGAATGCCCCAATGGAAATAAACATAAAATGTCTAAGAAAGCTGCTAAATAGAAAAGTCATGTATTAATTAAGAAATAATCCTGGGAAATACTCATTGTGTTGTTCAGATCAGACTACACAATAACCAGAAGGAATAAGGTCAGTTAAGTAGCAGAAATCATGCTGGAGAGCACAGGCTGTAGTCAGACCTAGATTTCAGTTCTGCCTGTATATCTTTAACCACCCTGAGTCTCCATTTCCTCATCTGCAGAATGAGGATAAATACACAAACTTCATGAGTCATAAGAATAAATGAGATCATACCTATAAGTGCTTAGCACAATAGCTGGCACATACATACTAAGTGCCACCTAATAATTATTATTATATCCTGAGTATCAATAAAATTAGACCAGAGTACTATCTATAAAATTTCATTAAACAAAAAAACTATCCACATTCTTTTGTTGTAATAAAATTTAATTGCATTTCAAACAGGTTAAAACAAGTATCTTGGCCCACGTTTTAAAATCTTTTCTACAAATTTTTTTTCTGTAAAGGTATTTAGTACATAATTCAATGTATATATCATTTAGAAATAGTCCAATTTGCCAAATCTGAATATGGAATATCTCAAATGAGTAATTCGAATCATTACTTATGGCTTGCCAAGCATCTGCAGAAAAATGATCAGTTCATAAATAAGATTATTTTAATAAATTAATAAACTATATTCCTTATCTACTCTGATAGCCTATATCCTGGAAAATGTCTATAATATTAAGTGTATTATTTAAACCAACAAACAGAAATGAAAAAGAACAATTTGTTTCTACTGTACCTTAGCTGTTTCCTTACTGCATACACTTGTTGTATTCCCTGTGATACTAGTTCTTGAATTTTACGTGCTACTTGAGGATGTAGACGTGAGGGTAATGTACAGTTCTCATCTCTAACTGCAGCTTCCTCTTCTTCAAGAGAAGACATAGGAAAAGGGGAAGGTGATAAAGGGAGGCAGGGAGTCTCTAATTCGTGATACTGATGAGCTTGCTGAGTAGGTAACTGTACATACCACCTGACAAGAAAAAATATTTAAAATTATATTACTAGACAAAGGCAAGAATCAGGGCTTCCCTGGTGGTGTAGTGGTTGAGAATCTGCCTGCCAATGCAGGGGACATGGGTTCGAGCCCTGGTCTGGGAAGATCCCACATGCCACGGAGCAACTAGGCCCGTGAGCCACAACTACTCAGCCTGCGCATCTGGAGCCTGTGCTCCGCAACAAGAGAGGTCGCGACAGTGAGAGGCCCACGCACCGCGATGAAGAGTGGCCCCCGCTTGCCACAACTAGAGAAAGCCCTCGCACAGAAACAAAGACCCAACACAGCCAAAAATCAATAAATTAAAAAAAAAAAGCAACAATCATAGTTACTTATGTTAATACTCATCAGGAGAAGGAATCATCGTTTAAGAAAAATTATATGATTATATGATATTAAATAAATGTAAATTTAAAATTTTTACGTAAATTAAATAAAAATAAAATAAATATAAATAAAAGTTAAAATGTTCTGTCTTAACTCTTCTAAGATTGGCTTTATACCCAATTAAATAAAAATCTTTATAAACCTTTATAGACTTTTACTATGTCCTTAAAGTTAAGGAGGGTGCAAGATTTAGGTATACATGAAAATGGTATTTAAAATTTCATATTAAGTAAACTTTACCTCAAAATAATGAGATTTTAAAATCATCTTTTGAATTGTGTATTTTCCCATTCTTCTACCATTTTGTTCCCAAATTACAACTTCTGTGTTGTACGTATAATCCTCCTAACCAAAGAGTGGATAAAATTTAGTGCCTACGAAGATCGAGCTATGTGAGGGAATGTTCGCAGACAGGAACTCAACATACTGCCCCCATAGCACTCCAGCTCCTTTTGCCCCAATGAGCAAGAGAATCAACTAAAAGGTGAACACAGATGTCTTACAGCCATGCAGTAAAACAGATTCTAGGAAAATGAACTTATCTGATAGGATACAGTTTTAATAAATATCTTTATACAAAATGCTTGCACTGTCTGATATTGCATGAAACGGAGCCTACTTAAAAATTATACAAAATGTTCTCCAAACTGAAGAGTCTAATTATTGATTGTATTTATTTTTCATATATCTGAAACTTTTTCTAAAGATCACATAAAAACTGTATTCCATACACTTAACCCCCTTATAAATTCTTCACCATTCTTCAGCACATAAATGAAAGTAAGAAAGAAAGCTAATATTTCTTATTTAAAACCTGAAGCATGAAAGATATAAAATGGAATTTTATATAGGGCTTAGAATTCATATCTGGCTGCCATAAGTAATCAAAGATGGGTTTTAAAAATATATGTAGGTGACTGCAAGTTCAGTTCCTAATAAGTATCTGAAAAAACGTACTAAATATATAATAAAATGTGTTGCTAAATATGTATTTATCATTTGGGGAAAAAACTTCCACACTGTATAAAGAATTCTTTGGTTAAAATTATCCACATTTGGACGATAAACTCAATGGCTTATACAGTGGTAAATCATTTTAATACCTAGGGAGCAACTAATAAGACATCTATCTACCTTATAAAAACCATTTCTTAATGAAATAATTGGAAAACATAATAATTTCTCTTATTACAGAATTCTTCCAAATGGAGCGAAGTAATTTGTAAAATAAAAGAACAATATAAATGTCATACCTAAGAACACCACCAGCATCTACCAAGTTCTTCTTTAGCATGTTAAAGGCTTTTTCCTGCTCCATTCGGATTATTTTCCTGTCAATTTTGGGGTCTGTAGGAACTCTATATTCAGGAAATTTCTGTACCTTTTTAATGTAAATCCTTTTTATAAGAAAAAGAAGAATTGTTTTCATTATACTATAACCTCAAGACTAACTTATCAACCACAAGTTTACTTTAGCATTAGTTTAGCAGAGTTTAGAGAAAATTCGATTAATCTAGAAAGGATTCAGATAATTATGTGAAAGATATGCCATATTTTCCGTGTATAATACTCAGCAAGTTAATAATCATTACTTTAGTAAAAATGTCTAAATATTATGAATATTAACTTTTTTTTTCTGGATCTGTCTCTTCTCCATTCTCCCTGAAGCTGTAAACACCTCACACCTGGATTACTTTACTACCTGCCTTCTGGAGCCTCTAGGCCTCCAGTCTTCTATTTCTTAAATCCACTAGATATATCAATGCCACAATAATTCTTTGCATTTGTACCTCTCTGTTGAAGAATCCATCTGTTCTTTAATCAAGCACAAATTTCTTAGCATTCAAGGCATTCTATATGATTCTAATTTATTTACCCATCTTTTCATCACTTCAAATATAAAATTGCTTTTCCTGTTAAGTTTATCATCTCAATGTTCCTTCCTCCTCTGATACCAAATACACAATCATGCTATATCTTTCTTTATATCATTCTCCTACCCTACCATATCTTCCTTCTAATTCTCTATCTACCAAATTCAATCTAAACTTCAGTATCCAGGTTAAGTTCCATTTTCTTTCCTGTTAATGAGTTTGCTAGGATATATTCCTTCTCTGAAGACAGTTAGCTAATCCACATATTTAACATTATATACAATACTATTATGTTCTCTTATAGTTTGTTGCTTCCTGATCTACCCCAACAATATTTTAAGTTTCCCATGATTAAGTAAAATCATATACCTCTTTTAGTCTCCCCTCCTTCCCATGGCACCCAATGTTGTTGCTGGGCACAGAGCAGATACTCAAAAAGTACTTATAGAATGATAGAGAATAAAATTATCTCTTCACGTATAGATTTTCTCCCAAGTTATATCTAAAGTTCTACATTGCTCATATTTAAAAGCAATGTTTTGTTTAATGATCTACACTGCTTATATTTAAAAGCAAAGTTTTGTTTAATGGTCAGGTTTAAATATTGTCTAAAGTTATCATTATCAGATTAAACATGAAAAGTCTTCTTAACTGGCTTTAAAAACTTCTTGAGAATGCTGGGGTTTGTGATATGAGATGTAATGCTAAAATAAAATGTTTCAAAGCTCAACTAAATCCAACATTTACATGTTATTTAAAAATTTTATCTTATGATTTAAAACACTTTCAATGTGTGAAAAAAGAATATTAGTAAAGAACATTACAAAAATCTTTAATTGGTGCACATTATTCATTCTCAGCCACAGCAATGACTACTCAGTAGTCCTATTCTACCTAAAACTTACTCTGCTGGTCTTCTACATTGCTGGTATGAATATAATTGGTAAAATCACTCTACAAAGCAACTCTGCAACACCTGTCAACATTTAAAAAGAATACAACACTTGCCCTAGCAATTTCATTTCAAGGAATTTATTCCATCAATATACTTACACAAGTGTACAAATAGGTACAATGTTATTAGCTGAAGCTTTGTATATAATAATAAAGAATATTTTCCAGAGCCTACATGTCCATTGTTGGAGGACTAATTAAGTAAATGATAATTCATCTATAAATGAAATATTATATAGCTATTAAAAAGAAGGAACCATGAAAATAACATAATTTGTATGTCAATTTTATCTCACTTTTTAAAATCAGTTGATCAATCAATAAAAAGAAGTAATCGGTTCATTTAAATATAGACATGGAGCCAACTTTGAGATATACTGAGAATGAAAAAAATAGAGTAAAACAAGGTCCTACTGTATAGCACAGGGAACTATATCAATATCCTGTGATAAACCATAATGGAAAAGAATATGAAGAAGAGTATTTATACGTATAACTGAATCACTTTGCTGTACAGCAGAAATTAACACAACATTGTAAATCAACTATACTTCAATAAAAAATTTTTTTAAATGTAGAGGAATATATATCTCTACATTCACACTAGTATGAAGCATAATAGCTGTGCAGCAAATAACTACAATAGGCATTCAGAATGGAAATGTATCAATGTGAATTCATAGCCGGAAAGAAGGTATGCTACTACCCAAATTTAAGGAAAGAAAATATTAGTAATCTTTACTGAGATCTTCAACATTTATGACAGTAGAGTATATACCTATATGCATATACACAGAATATCTTTGCAAGGTTACTCAAGAAATTGGTAAGAGTTGTTGCCTTAAAGTGGGACACAGGAAGCAGGGGTAAGAGGAAACAGATTTCACTGTATGCTTTTGGCACTGCTTAAACTTAATAAAAATGTGCATATTAGCTATTCAAAAATAAGTACTTAATAAAAAAGAAATAAAAGAAAATAAAGCTTACCGGGCTGGACAAGTAGCTTTGTAGAGCTGACAAGACCTGCTTTCCTGCTCACTGATTTTTTTTAACTGGAAACCTTTTCTTCTTGGCCCATACTGACACTCCATTACCACAGCTCTACTCCCTGTGGGCCAAAACCAACTATTGATATTTAATTCAAGTATCCATCTGTTCTGGACACTAGATTAAAAATAACTTGGTGGTGGCAATGACAAAATCTATACTTCCAATTATACAACCTTAAGGAAAGAAAACATCAGTAAGACTTACTAAGATGTACAAACACATAAATTTAAAAGTTTATTGTAATAGTTACCAAATGTACCGCATTATGGTAAGGAAATTAGCAAATACCACATTTACTGACTGTCAACTGGTATTTACATATGTATGGTTTTTAATAATAAAATTTACTACTTTATAAGTAGAAATTAGCAAATGCTACATTTGTTAGTAAATATTAGTATCATTTAAAATTTTATTTCCTTTTATAATTCCTTATTTCTTTTTGAGCTGTTAGAATAATGTGATTACCAGCCTCTAAGATGGCTCCCAATGATCTCTGCCTCTTAGTACTCATGTCCTTGGTAATCCCCTCCCCTTGAGCATGAGCTA
Source organism: Pseudorca crassidens (assembly GCF_039906515.1). Classification (NCBI taxonomy): domain Eukaryota; kingdom Metazoa; phylum Chordata; class Mammalia; order Artiodactyla; family Delphinidae; genus Pseudorca; species Pseudorca crassidens. Next base: position 32,790,523 of record NC_090301.1, read on the forward strand.
GACTTACTAACTTACTTCTACTGAACATGGCAGAAGTGACAGGATGTTATTTTTGATATTAGGTTATAAAAAGACTGTGACTTCCATCTTGGGTACTTTCTTGCTCTTGCTTGGATTGCTCTCTCCTGGTGAAATCAGATATCATGTGGTGAGACAGCTCTGTGAAGAGGCCCACCTGGCAAGGAATAAGGCCTGCCAACAGCCACATGAGTGAGCGTGGAAGCAGATCCTCCCCCAGTCAAGTCCTGAGACGACGGCAGATCCAGCCAACATCTTAATTGCAGTCTTGTGAGAGAACCTGGGGCAGAACCACCCTGTTAAGCTGCTCTTGGATTCCTGACCCATAGAAACTGTGAGACAATAAATGTTTGTTGTTTTCAACCACCACATTTGGGGTAATTTGTTACAGTACCATAGATAACACAAATAAGCAGAAGTGAAAACTATACAATCTAGGATTTTAAGTTGGATATCCTAATCTATGTAGGGTACAGCAAACTTTTCAAATATAAAACCCAAAACCCCAGGGACTTCCCTGATGGCCCAGTGATAGAATCCACCTTCCAATGCAGAGGACACAGGTTCGATCACTGGTCGGGGAATTAAGATCCCACCTGTCGCAGGGCAAGCAACGACAGAGCCCACGTGCTCTAGAGCCCACACGTCACAACCAGAGTGCCCACAAGCCGCAACCACTGAGCCTACATGCTCTAGAGCCTGCACAGCAAACTAGAGAGAAGCCCACGTGCCACAACGAAGAGCCCGCGTGCCGCAAGATCCCGCGTGCCACAACTAAGACCCAATGCAGCCAAATAAATAAATAAATATATATTTTTAAAAATCCTGAAAAACACCAACCATGAATAAAAGTGTTGATAAGGCTGATAACTAACTTCTTCTAAATGATGGTAAAAGGAAAATCAGTTTGAGAAACAATATTTTATAATACATAAAACAAAGAATATGCAGAATATAAAGAACCATAAATAATTTAAAAATAAAAACTAACTACCAAACAGAAAAATGGGCAAAGACTATGAATAGGCAATTCAGAAAGGAAACAAAAGGATATTAAATAAACAAAAAGACGCTCAACTTCACTAGTAAACAGGGAAATGCAAATTGAAACAATACTAAGGACTTCGCTGGTTGCACACTGGTTAAGAGTCCACCTGCCAATGCAGGAGACATGGGTTCAAGTCCTGGTCCGGGAAGATCCCACATGCCACGGAGCAACTAAGCCCGTGCGCCACAACTACTGAGCCTGCGTTCTAGAGCCCGCGAGCCATAACTACTGAGCCCGCGTTGCCACAACTACTGAAGCCCACACGCCTAGAGCCCGTGCTCCGCAACAAGAGAAGCCACCACAATGAGAAGCCCACACACTGCAATGAAGAGTAGCCCCCACTCGCCGCAACTACAGAAAGCCCATGTGCAGTAACAAAGACTCAACACAGCCAAAAATTAATTAATTTAAAAAAATAAAACAATAGTAAGATACTCTCTCACACTCTTCAAATTGGTAAACATAAAAAATTTGACAATACTCTAAAACAACTGAATCCACTGATCAATCTTACAGTTAAAAATGCTACATAGGTAGTGATAAGAAGTACACAGCACACCTATGAAGTATTCTCGCAAAATACTTTAATCAAGATTAAATCTTCATTTAATCAAACTCATACATTAACAGACTACAGGAAATACAGGAGATAAAAGAACATGTTAAAAAACACCAGAGATAGAATCAGCAAAATCCTGAATATGGCAAAGTGTACAGGACAAACTACCTGGGGGAAAAGAGGAGAGAAGTTTTTAGATGAGAAGAAACTTAACCAAATTTGATCCATAAACTTGGTAACTTAACCAAATTTGATCCATAAACTTGGTTTGCATGTGAATTTATACAAACCTCTGCAAAAAGAATTATGGTAAGTGGAGAAATGTGAACAATGGACAACTTATGATATTAGGAAACTACTGTTCGGACTCCTTTGGTGGTCCAGTGGTTAAGACTCCACGCTTCCACTGCAGGGGGCGTTGGGGAACTACGATTCCACATGCCATGCAGCATGGCCAAAAAATTAAAAATTACAATATTAAAAAAAAAAAAGAAATTACTGTTAATTTTTTAAAGTGGGATAATGGGATATCCTTATATTTCAGATATATACTTTAATACCTTAAATACCTTATATACTTTTAGTAATTATTGATGAAACGATATCTGGAATTTCCTGTAAAATCATCTTTAGTAACTATAGATGAAATGATATCTGGAATTTCCTGAAGAAGTGGGTAGGGGTATAAATGACACAAGATTGACCACATGCTGATACTTGTTGAAGCTGGATGATGCATACACGGAGTTATGAGATTTCATACATTATTACCTCTACTTTGACATGCATATGAAAATTCCCATAGCATAAAGATTTTTAAAAATCTGACAATGTCAAATCATAGAATGAATGTGGGAAAGGGAAACTTTCATACATTGCTCAAAGGACTAAAAATTGATACAGGTTGTCAATTCCTCACGTTGATTCTCATATTTAAAAAGCATGGAAAACAAAAATTTTTGGAATACATTTGGCTGCAAAACCTGACCTGAACTTTATGAGGCTATTTATAGTCTTTATTCCTTTTAGTGTGGCTATGCATAATGAATTACTGTGTTTGATTATGTGATATTGTCTATGGAATACTTGCTAGGAGTATTCTGTAATATTACCATATTATAGTCCAAAACTACAGAATTCTGAAATACATTTGGGAAAAAAAAGTTTAGAGATTTTGGACCTGATCACCACCTTAGAGAGCAACTTGAGATAATCTTGTAAAGTAATTCCACTTTAATGCACACACTCTAGTAAACTACTTACAACTTTCCAACAGAAAACATGTATCATGGAGGTTAGACCATAGAATTCTTTGTAATATTGAAAAATTGGAAACAACCTAAATGATCATTAGTAGAAAAATAACTGCAGTTTGGTCATACGCTGGAATGACCAAATTTAAGTAATAGATTATTATATAATGTTAAATTATATAATAATTAAATTGGGTTAACTAGAATTTATAGTTATCAATATGGATAGATTTCAAAAATAAGAATGAGTGAAAAGTTTACCTAAGAAAATCTATAGTTTATTACTTACACATACTTTAAAATGTTCAAAACAATAAAATATATTATTATAAATACAAACATGTGTGATAAAGTATAAAAATACACACCAAATTCATGTAGTAGCTGCCTGAGGGGAGTTAAGAAGGGATTTTAAACTGGGGAGGAGAATAAAATCTGGGCAGAAGGGGTTACATTTATCTCAGCTTCCTCTAAGTAGTTCTCTTTACCCTCAGAGGTCCAGGATGAGGCTGCAACTCTTCTAGTTAAATCAATGCCCCCATATTTCTCAAATAAATCACTTATTCTTAGGTTCTTTGGGGTCTGACTAGTCCTAGGGTGACTCTCTGGAAATTGTCTGAAACTCTACTGCTTTAGTAAACACTAGCCCAGTGTTTGAGAATGCTGTATGTAACATACCTGATACTTGAGAACCCTAATATTAGAATTCTATATAATAACTCCAGATTGTATACCAGTTCTATACAGTAACTCCTGAGTTATACACTATATAAAATGGACACCGATTTTTTTCCCAAAAGACAAATCAAGAGAGAAGGAGAGACTATCAGGATTGGATGGGAAAAAAAAAAAAAACAACCAGCTATACATATTTAAAATAATAAAACTGCTCTATGGTTTGATTTTTATTAAATAGGTCTACCCGGAATTTAAATATTTTTTACTTTCTATTTTTCAGTATGAAGTATTATTTATTTACCCTAATATACTAAAATACAATTTTACAACATAAAATAATTGGTTATATTTACTGTAAGTTTTCTTTTTAGTTTAATATGCATTTTCACCAATTAACAGTCAGTTGTCATCTACCAAAATGAAAATGTTATCACCTTAGGAAAACCACATTTTCACAACAGATCATGGCTGCTGCTGAACTTTTTAAAATAAATCTTTAAAAAAGTACCTGCATTGACAAATGGGATTCCATCATATGGGACATACTGGGATTTCCACATCAAGCGTGTAGCTGGCTTGGCTGGGCTTGGAGATTGGCGGGTTCCCCAAACACTCTGTGTTTGCTGCTTGTGAAATGTTAGGACACTTTCTAATTCAGTCTCACTTACACAGTAGCCACGGTATGAATCTCCAATTTTCTGCATGTAGAAATTCACACACATATCACTTATTCAGATATACATTTCTTACTTCCATTTTATGGTTCCATTCTTGTTCTTTATTCTTTAGTTCCCACTTTTAACTTCCACCTTGCTAATATATTTTTAAGTATTTTTGTAAGCTGTCTTAAATTCTTCCTGAAATAAGGCAAGGTATAAACAAATCATGTAAATAAATTGATATTATCTATCCACAACCTTGTGAGTATCCCTCAACTAGAAGAAAAGCTTTTTCTATACCCAGAGAAATTTTTTAACTGTGATCTCTTAAACTGAAATGCATTTAGACCTAGAATTGATTCCAGGTATGTTTCTCCCTTATAGGGAATAAGAGCAGAGATGTGGAATAGAGATCTTTTTCCTCCTAATTAGACTAAACATTTCACCTGGCAAGAATACATTTAACAAAAGGAAGGTATCAACATACTGTTGTAGGTATACTTTGAGCCATAATAAAAAGAGATATTCTGATTCCAAACAATACATTATCTACAATTTCCCCTAAAAATAACGAAAATGCCTATGCTTATGAATTTTCTTCTAGCCTAGATATTTCCTCATCAAAATATCCCTACAAATAAAAGTAGGAACATTAACTCTAGCTATAGCATGTTTTTACAAATAAAATGAATACAGCATATAATGTTGTTAATGAAAGGAAAAATTCAGAATTAGTACAATGCAGTCAGACCCATATCAGGAGATAAAAGTTTAATGCAGTATTGAAATTTGTCCAACTAACAGATTTTGGTCAAATCTAAAAAATGCCTATAAGAAAAACACCTTTAAATGGAAATTCAAAAAGTAAAAAGGACTACTAAGCAATATTTTTAAGCAAAATGCAGAAAATATTTCTTCAGCCATTAACCAAAAATGTTTTTCACTATTGATATAGCTTCGAGAAAAAGAATCCTTCAATCTTTGAGATAATTCAGGCTGCTGGACAGTTTTAACTAATTTCTTACAAGATATATGATGTTAGATTAGCTACACAATGTACCATGGTGTAAAATGAAGTAATTTGGCCACATAATTGCTAATGCTTTAATGTCCATAGCATTTCATAAAGTTTATAATAATGATGTTAAAAACCCTCATCAAACGACAAGAATAGTACCTTTAGGAAACCAGTGAAAAACTATGACTAACAAAAAGTGTGAAGGGAAAAAAAATCTTACTGTCTATACATACATACGTACGTAACACTTAGAAAAGCAACAACAGTGATGATGTCCTAACAAATGTAATACATCATTAGACTTCATGATTAGAAATTTTCTCAAAACATTAAAACTCAAGTAATGTTTTTCCTTGCCATATTTTAAGATTTGTTTAAAACAATGAAGCATTTTAATAATTAAATACTCATTACCATATATGGTTTATATGTAGAAGTGCATGGTCCTTTTCCACAAAAAGTGTATAGTCTAAAAGGTATATAATAGTGAACAACCCAAGCTAGCAAATAATTAAGAATGGTAATGGTAATAATTATCAAAGAATTTTAAGAGATAAATAAGGACTTCCCCAGTGGCGCAGTGGATAAGACTCCGCGCTCCCAATGCAGGGGGCCCCAGGTTTGATCCCTGGTTAGGGAACTAGATCCCACATGCATGCTACAACTAAGAGTTTGCATGTCACAACTAAGGAGCCCGTGAGCTGCAACTAAGGAGCCTGCCTGCCGCAACTAAGAGCTGGCACAACCAAATAAATACATAAATAAAATTTTAAGAGATAAATAGGTAAAAGATAAAGTAATCATTAGACTATTACAGAAAAGACATATAGGACTTGCATTGGGATTTGAAGAATAGTAGTTAGAAAGGTTAGTAGAAGAAAAAATAACATATTAGGAAATGGAAATAAACACAAGTGAAGGAGGAGATAAAGGAAGATTCTGAAGTGTGTTCCAAGTAGGAATACTCGGCTAACATGAATGAAAGATGAATTGGAGAAAAGCAGGAAATAAAAAAGGATAAGATAAGGTGATACCTGATTATAGAAGACCTTGAAAGCTAGTAACAAGTGGCTAAATGATGTGGAAAAATAACACTGAGCTTATTGGGCAGTGAGAAAAGACAATGAAAGTAATATTTAAAGATAAGTAGTTTTAGAAAACTACACAGTAAGGACTAGAAATGGAAAAGTCAAAGAGATTAATGGGAAGGCTGTTACCATAATTGAGTTCAAGATAACAAAGGTCTGTGGGAAAAGCTCCCTTTAAACCACTTTAAAGAAAAAAACTAAAAGAATCAGGTGACTATCTGAATATGGGAAAGGAAGAAATTAGTCTAAAACTTTGTATCTAAGGAGATGGTATTTGTTATTACACAGACAAGGAATTTAGGAAGTAGAGCTAGTTGTGGTATGGCAGATAATTTCTCTTTAGATACGGTGAATTTGAGGTGAAATCTAAGTAAAGCTTCAAGTAAGTAGCTAGAGATCTGGGACAAAAGCAAGGGCAGAATTAAAGAACTGGTGATAGAGATTTGGGAATCATTTTTATAAAACTGAGAATTGAAAGTCAACAAAGCTGTTAAGCTCTACAAGGGATAAAATGTAGAGAAATAAGACAAGGTCAAATGGTGACTCTTGAAGAATTTCTGCTGAGAATATGAAAAGAAATAAATGCCAAGCAAAGAAACAGAAGGAATGATTAAAGGATAAAAAGTAGAGAAACATGATAGTGAAGTTTTATGGAAGACAAGGGAAAAGAGTTGTAAGAGAAGAAATGAAATGACAGTGAAGTGTGAAGGGATTTATAAGATCTCTGCTTTAACAGAGCTTACAAGCTCTAAGGAATAAAAGAGTTAGCACAAACATGAACAAAATATTACAGATACAGCTTCTATTAGTTGTACTCAAAAGTGGACATTTTGGGATGAATTGTAGTTATAATCAACTAAGTGAATCTACATAAGGATTATTTTTTAACTCACCTCACAGCTCCTAAGACGACAGGCCCATATAGGTGTGTTAGAAGAAAGTGGCTGGAGTGGAGCCAAAAAGGGTTCTTCAAGTATTCTGGGATGGGGGGGCATATATAAATATATATTACAAGTTACACACACACACACACACACACACACACACACACATACATACACACACACAGCATTCAGTTGCTTTATCCTCTTAGCCAGTCAAAGACAATACTGAGGTCATCAATTAGAAATTGTAATAATAATGGCAGATCGGTCTGATGGATGTAATTATGCTTTTTTTAATCATTACTATTTCATCAATTGCTAAAGCAAAAGTCTAACTTTGTTCTTCCAAATACCTGTAGTTTCAACAAATTCAAGTGTTTTATATATCTTTCTCAGAGCTTATTTTGTATTCTCACATAATTATTTTTCATTTAACAAAAAATGAGTCAATAAACCATCTTCAGGTGACTTATTAACAGTAACAAGATATTACGTCAAGTTCTAAAGTTAAATGTCACAAATATTATGTTACCTTTAAAATATTTTCATAGAACAATTAAAATATAATACAAAACCCATGTCTATATTTCCCTAAATTATTATAAACAGTGTTATTTTTAGGCAAAAGTAAAAGCTGAAATAGACATTAACAAAAAACATTTTAAACACTTTACCACAGAGGAATTAAATGCATAAAAATGTGATGAACCATTAAAAATTATAGGACCTAGAATGGATATTTCTTTTTTTAAAAAACTGTATTAGTGCCAGATGTTTACAGATTGCTTCAAAAGATAACAGGCAAATGTCACTGAGGAAAAGTAGCACGTTGGCCTTTTATAGATTCTAAAGTAGCTCCCTTATTGCCAAGATGTTATTAAAATGATTAAGGATGTAATTGATGATGGTTTATTTTATTTTCTGAATTTCTGATCTTTTCTATAGTCAGCCAGCTTTAAATGTGATAATGTAAAAAGAGATTTCCATGGTGATGTTCAAAGATGAGCTCCTCTTTCTCATTGACTCACCTGGTCACTGTCTTTTTGGGCAATGTGAGGGATGCATGTGGATGAAGAATGTAACTACTGTTATTGTCTGCTAGAGAATCCACTCTTACAGTTGGTAAGTTTCCGTCACTGGGTTTCTCTTCAGAGACATCTTAACAATAAGAACAAGAACAAAGCAACATCAATATCTTGAATAAGACCATAGAATGTAATGAACTGGAACTAATACATTTGAAATAGGAAAGATATACTCTGAAGCTAAAGATAATAAAACTTATACTTTATTGAGAATTTCTCTGATAAACTTGTTTACTTTTAAACTGTAATACTGACTACTAAAGTTTTGGAACTTATATTGAACAGCTAGGATATAAAAGTGGTAGAAGTAATTGTTATATTAATAGTATCACAATATAATAGGAAAATGTAAGACTAATTCTTTTAGTTTTTATACCATGTTTGTAATGTTTTCTGCAAACTATGTTTTCTTTTCCTTAAGTTGTAACAACTGTTATCAAAGACAAAGAATCATAACACTAAAGTAAGAATTATTTGCCCTAAACCATTATCTATGAAAACATGACAACAGTGTAGCTATGATGTTAGAAAAGAGATTCAAATAGATGGAAAAGGAAGGGAAGAAAAAGGAAAAGAACGAATAGGGATAATATCAAATAGGTAGAAAAAGAATAAAATAAAAAGAAATAGGGGGACTTCCCTGGTGGTGCAGTGGTTAAGAATCTGCCTGCCAATGCAGGGGGCACGAGTACGAGCCCTGGTCCAGGAAGATCCCACATGCCACGGAACAACTAAGCCCATGTGCCACAACTACTGAGCCTGCACTCTAGAGCCCATGAGCCACAAGTACTGAGCCCACATGCCACAGCTACTGAAGCCCGCACGCCTAGAGCCCACGCTCTGCAACAAAAGAAGCCACCGCAATGAGAAGCCCGCACACCACAACAAAGAGTAGCCCCTGCTCGCTGCAATTAGAGAAAGCCCACATGCAGCAACAAAGACCCAACACGTTCAAAAATAAAAAATAAATAAATACGGACTTCCCTGGTGGTGCAGAGGTTAAGAATCCGCCTGCCAATGCAGGGGACATGGGTTCGAACCCTGGTCCGGGAAGATCCCACATGCCGCAGAGCAACTAAGCCTGTGCTCTAGAGCCCATGAGCCACAACTACTGAGCCCACAAGCCTAGAGCCCATGTTCCACAACAAGAGAAGCCACTGCAATGAGAAGCCCGCACACCACAACGAAGAGCAGCCCCCGCTCGCCACAACTAGAGAAAGCCCATGCACAGCAACGAAGACCCAATGCAGCCAAAAAATTAATTAATTAAAATAAATAAATTTATTTAAAAAAATGGGGAGTATGATTCTTTCTGAATCTGAAGGAACAAAGAGGAAAAAAGCAAAGAGGATGAGAAGAATAGTTAAAAAAAAAAAGTGTCACATGTCTAACAACATTGATAAAAATATAAAATAAAAATTTCTCCAGTAGTTATTAGCACCATGTTCTTGTTATTGTTGCTGTCATTATTACTGTTATTAAAATTAAGAAGAATTTATTTTATGCTCACTGGTCATTTGGGAGGAAGCAAGAGTCAACCAGCTTCACAGAATTCCAAAATGAAATAGACAGCTAACCTAGACAGGAGTTGAAAAATGAACTTGAAATTTATTTGGGCTAAGAAACTTTTTCTAATCATTCAGTTCACAATCTTACCCAAAGAGATCAATTTTAGCACTGACTTTCATGAGGTGATTTTCTGAATATACGTTTGTTCTTTAAAACGTTCTTAAATCCCCTATATCCCATGATTACTCACCCTGAGGACTATTCACATCCACAAGCTGCCCCTGAGGTACAATCACTTGTGTCGTTCCTGTCTGGGTAGATGGAATTACGCGCAGCACCTGTCCATTTTCTGATGGGCTGGCAACAATCATCTTGGAGGCATTTTAAAAAAATCAAATGCATAAGTCTACAATGATTCAAAAGAATCATTACTTAAAAAATTAGTAGACATGCCTACCTCTACAGCAGATACTATCATTTTCTTCGTTTTATAGATGAAAACACTGAGGTACCTAAAAATTTTTTCCCAAAGTCTCACAATTGATAAGTGGTAAAGCCAGGATTCAAAACAGGCAGTTTGATCCTATGTCCTATGATCTTAACCACCTATGATCTTAATCATTACATGGACGTGAGGTCTAATTACTTAGTAACCTGAACACGTAAGTCTCTGACTACACTAAATATATTTACTTTTTTCTACTTACTGTATTATCCACACGTTTGACCTATTTGTGTGATAATCACTGGTCTCATATTTTAAGTCATTTTCATTTAAAAACAGTAACTTAGATGTCTAATTAAACAGGATTTATTTTTATATCTCTGCATTTTTATATATCCTGTCTTGGTCTATAAGGAATACTACAGAGTGACCCAAAAGTCTGAAAACATAGGGGAATTGTATATTTATTATTTCCTTTGGTGTTTTTGTTTGCTTTTTTCAGTTTAACAAATGAACTCCTTGCCTCAAATTTAGAGGAATGTCAACTAAGAAAGCGTCTAAAGTTGAAGAAAAACATTTTGAGCCTGTCATTTAAAAATATAACTAATATATTATTTAAAATTAAGTTTATCCTATATTTCCAGACTTTCTGGATACCTTATAAACTTTATTACCTAAAAACTACTCTTCTACTAACAGTTTTACTGTTTTACCTGAAATCCCCTGTCCTCAGTTTTCCCTAGGGCAAATAACTGTCCTTAATCATTCCAACCCACTTTCTCAAACTTCCCTTTTGCTATGTAAAACATGAAAACTTTGCTGATGGCCTGATAGAGACGGCATCACTTTTAGAGAGGGTCATTTGAAAAACTTTAAATTTGGGGAAAAAAAAAACCACCCTTAAACCTCAACAAAACAGAAAGCTTTCACTATAATCATAAACATTTCCCAGAAATTAAGAGTAGAAATTTTTTCCTTCCCTCAGTGTTTGTCAAGTTTCTTGAGATAAAAAAATCTTGCCATATCTCTTATACCTCTTATTACTTCAGCATGAAAATCAACTGTAAACTCTGAGGATGATAATTCCTTTTCATTTGTGGAGTTCATACTAAGCAGCAGGACTTTACATGGATCGGGTTGGCCAAAAGGTTCGTTTGGTTTTTTCTGTAAGATGGCTCTAGTAGCACTTAGTTGACTTTAACTTCATTCAAAACAATTTTGTTAGATTTTATGTGACAGCTGTCATATCAGTGTGCATTTAAAAAAAGACTGACCAAAATTGGTGAATTTTTTTATAAATGTTTATTGGCATCATAATTTTTTTTTTTTTTGGTTGCGCCAGGTTCTAGTTGCTGCCGGTGGGCTCCTTAGTTGCAGCACGTGGGCTCCTCAATTGCGGCCAGTGGGCTCCTTAGTTGCAGAATGTGAACTCTTAGTTGCTTCGTGCATGTAGGATCTAGTTCCCTGACCAGGGATGGAACCTGGGCCCCCTGCAATGGGATCTCGGAGTCTTAACCGCTGTGCTGCCAGGGAAGTCCCAAAATTGGTGAATTTTTGTGTAGCCATTTTAATACTGAAGATGGAAGGAAAAAAACCCCAACATTTTTGGCATATTATGCACTTTATTATTTCAAGAAAGGTAAAAATGCAACTGAAACGCAAAAAAAGATTTGTGCAGTGGCATGGAGAAGGCGCTGTGTCTGACTGAATGTGTCAAAAGTGGTTTGCGGGCTTCCCTGGTGGCGCAGTGGTTGAGAGTCCGCCTGCCGATGCAGGGGACACGGGTTTGTGCCCCGGTCTGGGAAGATCCCACGTGCCGCGGAGCAGCTGGGCCCATGAGCCGGAGCCTGTGCTCCGCGACGGGAGAGGCCCCAATAGTGAGAGGCCCGTGTACCGCAAAAAAAAAAAAAAAAAGTGGTTTGCGAAGTTTCATGCTGGAGATTTCTCGCTGGATGATGCTCCACGATCAGGTAGACCAGTTGAAGTTGATAGCGATCAAATCGAGACATTGAGAATAATCAACGTTATACCACACAGGAGATAGCCGACATACTCATAATATCCAAATCAAGCGCTGAAAATCATTTGCGCCAGCTTGGTTACGTGAATCGCTTTGATGTTTGGGTTCCACATAAATTAAGCAAAAAAACCCTTCTTGACCGTATTCCCGCATGCGATTCTCTACTTAAACGTAATGAAAACGTTCCATTTTTAAAACAAATTGTGACCGGCAATGAAAAGTGGATACTGTACAATAATGTGGAACAGAAGAGATTGTGGGGCAAGCGAAATGAACCTACACCAAAGGCCGGTCTTCATCCAAAGAAGGTGAGGTTGTGTATATGGTGGGATTGGAAGGGAGTCCTCTATTATGAGCTCCTTCTGGAAAACCAAATGATTAATTCCAACAAGTACTGCTCCCAATTAGACCAACTGAAAGCAGCACCCGACGAAAAGCATCCGGAATTAGTCAACAGAAAATGCATAATCTTCCATCAGGATAACGCAAGGCCACATGTTTCTTTGATGACCAGGCAAAAACTGTTACAGCTTAGCTGGGAAGTGCTGATTCATCCACCATATTCACCAGACATTGCACCTTCGGATTTCCATTTATTTAGATCTTTACAAAATTCTCTTAATGGAAAAAATTTCAATCCCCTGGAAGACTGTAAAAGGCACCTGCAAGAGTTCTTTGCTCAAAAAGATAAAAAGTTTTGGGAAGATGGAATTATGAAGTTGCCTGAAAAATGGCAGAAAGTAGTGGAACAAAAGGGTGAATACATTGTTCAATAAAGTTCTTGGTGAAAACGAAAAATGTGTCTTTTATTTTTACTTAAAAACCAAAGGCACTTTTTGGCCAACCCAATATTACGTTATTTAATCTTCATCACATGTATATAAACTATATACATTTTATACATGCGGAAATTGCAACACAGTATTTACAAAACTCATTCAAGGTAACTCAGAGCTATATAGTCCTGAGCTGAAATTCAAACCCAAGCAGTCTGACTCCTTTTAACCACTACTTTGTACTGTCTCCCAATATCTGATGATGTTACTTAACCTAAAAAAAGACAAAAATAAAACAATACGAAAACCCTACTGGACTTCAAAAGGCAATAGTAATAATACTGTTGTTAATTCTTTACTCCCTGTAAATGAGATTAAATATGTGTGAAAATTTTTCATTCATTCTTAGAAAATAAGAGTGCTGTGGTTATTTTTAAATCCAAATAAAACACATATAATAAAGTTATAATTTATTCAATCATATGAAAATTTCATAATTAAGACTGATCTGTGGAATATCCCCTTAATTTTGAAACTGTTTCCCAAGCACAGTGGAAAAGCATCTCCTCCATTTTCTGTTTCCTTAGCTTATTCCACCTGTTACCTAAAAACCTATTTTTAATTCATATAATTTGACAATGGTGATGATAATACTACTTTTTCTATTACCAAAAAAAGTAATTATCTTTAATCTTTGCTATGAAAATAAACATAGTTTTGAAGAGTCATCTGCTGCAATACATTTTCTTTGAGGCCGACCATGAAAATCACCAGAAAATCTTGGCTAATGAGTAGTTTTATATTTACTGTGCTCTTTGTGTACAATATTTCTAGTAAATGAAAAATATCATCCCTGCTTCACTCCAAAACCTCCTCTCATCCACTGCAGATTTACCCACTACAGAATCTTTACTAGTTCCGTGAAAGCTTCTATGTGAAAAAAATCATACTTCAAAACAAACAAACAAAAAAGTCATTTTTTACAAAAAGCTCCACTTGGTGGAGACTTTGATAATGGGAAGACTATGCATATATGGAGGCTGGGGGTATATGGGAACTCTCTGTATTTTCTTCTCATTTTGCTGTGAACCTAAAACTGCTCTTAAAATTAAAGTCTATTAAAATAAACAATAAAAACAAAAAATCTCCACTAAGTTTCCCGGAATATCACCACCTTCTGATCTTTGGTTCTTTGGAGAAGATAGCTTCTAACACTCCATGTTCCTTACATTTATTTTCATGCTCATGCCACATGTTTCCTATTTCACAACTTCAAGCAACCCTCTGTATCATCTCCTACCGCAAACAATGTAAAATCACCTTTATAATCACTTCAGATAGAACGTTTAATACAATTACAAAGAGAATGGGAACTCGAACTTTTTTCAGACCCAGACAAATAAGCAACTTTAACATGCTTTTTAGGAAAGGTACCATGTGTAAAATGATAACCCTTCATACATTTAGACTCTTTTATCCTTCCATTAGAACACACAGACTTTCTAAATGTTCTGATAGAAACTAGAATAAATGTCAAATAAGAGGGGAAATTACAGAAGTATTTCATTTTGAACATGAAATATTAAAATGTATTGGTTCACATCTAGATTATTTGTTGCATATTAACCTCTGCTGGTGATGCAGTATGATTACAGAAGCTTACCCTAACTTTGCATTTCAGTCCTGAAGTAAGCCCAGAAATATGTTGAGCCTGAACATACACACAAAAAAGTTGTCTACAGTCAGCCACCTCTCAACCAATTACTCTCAATGCCCAAATTTAGCTGAATTATAAGGGAGCAAAAGGACATAGATTAACTCTAGAATGCTCTAGACTAGAAACAAAAATAAGAATTTTGGGTTATATGCTTGCCTACTTAAGTATAATTTATAATTGAAGTTATGATTTTAAAAATAATTTTTATTATTGAATTAAAATTTGTTGTAGAAAATTTGGAAAATACAGGCAAACAAAGAGATACATTATTCTTCATATTATTACTGATATAAATATATTATTAGTCAGAGAGCAATTTAGAACTTTTTCTCATTAATTTTATTTGAATCAAAACCATCTATCACCACATCTATTCAACTGTGAACTTGGTCGTACATATTTTTGGCTAACAGTTTAAAGCAGCACTGTCAACTTTATGCATTGTTATTCACATGACACCTACATATCTACTTACAAAGATCAGTAAGGGTATGTCTAAATTCCATTATTCCACTGGTACTTCCATTGCTTTCTTTTTCTTCAAGAAAGCATACCAGCATGTGGCACACAAATCAATAACTGAGATGTTGATAGAGCAAACAACACTGAGTTCAGTCAAATGTATATACAAAAAATAAATGTAAGTTATATGTAAGCTCTGGGACTTTAGCACTGGTGACAGATTATATTACATTTCCAACTGATCTCAAAGTACCAGTTTGCCTAGACATAGTAGCTGGGACCTACTGGTTTGAAGTACTCTGTAGTCCTGAAAGGAAATCTTCTAAAATCCTTATATAACTTAAAAATGAATGTCATGGAAACAGTATTTTCAAAGCAATGTAAAGCAATAGTGTGAAGAAATTAAGGTCATCTAGTAAAACTAATACATTTTGCCAAATAGCAGAAAACTGGTTATTTTAAAAACGTACTCACCATTTGCTCATTAGAATCCCCCAATGACTGCAGCTCATATTGAATAGGTTGCCCATTTTGGTCCACTAGGTGGAATTGCTCTGCAGAAAGAGTCTGCGTCTGAGTCAGGGGCCCTGGTATATTCTGTGATGTGAGTGAATTATCCACTGCAGTAGTAATGGGTAAAACTCTAGGGGAACCATCTTGTCCAAAAGAAGGCTCACTGGAGTCCATACAGCTTAGATGCTTTTGCAAAGAAAAAAAAAAATCACTTGAGTGTTTGTAAAATAAGTTACAATTTTTAAAAAATAGAATGTTTTTAATAAAAGATGGAGACACATTCATTTTTCAGTTAATTATTCACTTTACTTTTTGCAAGGGTTATCAATTCACAGACTGATATAGACAGAAGTTCTTAAGTGAAACTGTTGATTTTTATTATATTTTATTTCAAATAGTCCAAAGGAATACAATGTGAAATGATGAAATATTTATAATTCAATATGCAGATTTTTCTTTACATATAAACTTTCACAAATACATTAAAGCTCTATATTATAAAATTAAATGATAGAATTATTAAAAATTAAATGTTAAAATTCTTGAATACATTAAATATAACACTATTCCTTAAACATAAAAAATCCAATTGCATGCCGCTTTCCCTTTAAACGGAAAAAAGTTCCCAGTTGAATCCCTACTTCAAATACCTGAGAATCGGTTTTTGACTCTTCGGAATCATTATGGTTGACTCTTAATGAATCAACAGACTGTTCCATGCTGGTATCATATTCAATTCCATTTTCTTCTATTATTTAATACCTGAAAGATTTTAAATATCTGATCAACTAAAGCACTTAACATTTTAATAGAATGTTTGTCTTAAATAAATTTCTCATCTCCCCTACTGTGTTACCCTATACAATTTAGGTTAAATCATTTACACCCTATAAGATCAATAAAACGAACATTCTTGTTAAATAATTTGCAAAGGCACCAGAATAAATTCAAGACAGAGCAAAAAATTAGTGTTATGTAGTTTCCTCACCCTATCCTTAATTGCACTCATGTACTGGTTTATTAAGGTTGCTGCTATGTGACAGGTACTGTTGTTACACCCTTTCAAATTCTTCTAAAATTCTCATTTTACAAAGATGTAATCTAAATAAAAGCTTTTAATTTTATGAGGTGTGCCCTATCATAGCATTAGATAATTTTAAAAGAGATCTCTTGGTACAGGAGGAGATTATATACATACAACTCTTACCATAACATACAATTATACCACTTAATATTAGCATGACAAGCTTTGAAAATGAAGAAATATGTATTCTAAAAAGGTTGAGCCACTTAGGTCTAGTACAGTCGTTTTCCACTGGTGGTGATTTTGCCCCCACACATACCCCCAACAGCCCCTAGTCGCCTGGGGATACTGGGCAATGTCTAGAAACTTTTTTGGTTGTCACAACTGGAGGGGGTGCTACTGGTATCTAATGAGCAGAAGTTAGGGGAACTGCTAAACACCTTGCAACGTACAGGACAGCCTCCACATAAAGATGTCAATGGTGCTGAGGTTCAGAAACCCTGGCCTAGTATAGTATAGTGACTAATGGATTCTGTATGATCTAAAAAGAATGATGTTTTATGACTCAAAATTGGAGTAAAGTCAAAATGAAACTGCTGAAGAACACCACTGAAAAATTTATAATATAAAATAAACTTCATAAAATCTTTTTTAAGAACCCAACCCTATAATTTTATTTTTCGAAAGACAGCATAAATTATTTTTTAAAAATCTTTAAAATTTTATTTTTAAATTTACATGCATTAATTGAACTCTTTTTTTGATGTATAGCTCTATGAATTTTAACACAGATAACCGTCATCACAATCGGGATACACGATAATTCCATCACTCTAAACCCTAATTTACATTTATACCTGTATTTAAGACTTATTTAGTATATGTACTTGGATACAATGAAAACTTATTTTTCTGTGATAGCATCCAAACATATATTTGTAAAATTAACCATTTCAGAAAATCTGCAAGGTTTGCTATTTCATATCTTTAAGATATTATAAATAATTCTACTCAAATATAAATTGTAAAATGCTATAAAATCAGTCTTATTTTTAATATATAACTATAAAATATCTTAAAATTGCTTCTCCTTAAAGATTTTAAATTATCACTTGTATTCTAATTTAATGTATTACAAAAATTCCAAAAACCTGTAGTTACCTCTAGGGCTATAAAAGTAAGAGCAATTTTAGTTTATAACTTCCTGTTCTGTTTTGAATTTTTTATACTATACATATATTACTTAAGATTAATATTTTATAGAAGGGGTTTAAAAAATAGAAAGGAAGTTTCACTAATGCCAATACAGCAGATTAGACACTGTAGAAAGCTCTCTTGCTAGAAAACAAAAAATAGAAAGTTGATGTAAAACAAAACATTTCGTGGCTGGGAGCTACTATAGGAAGTAACAAAAATGAGAGGCCACTCCCTGCCCTCTCCCACTCTGCCCACCCCCCCACTCCCCAAAATAAAAGCAAAAGCTGTGATCTAAAACCTAAGTGATGAGCACAAGCAAGGAGGAAAATTTCAAGGGCAGTGCTGCTAATAAACACTGTGCCTGGGAAATGGGCTTGGATAAACAGCTGGTAGGGGAGGAGAACTTAAAACTCCCAAGGTAAGACTAAGAACCTGAAAGATCCTGGTAAGCCAATAATGTACCCTGGCTTCTGGTGAGAACAAATGCAGTTATTATTTGGAGGAACACAAACACAGTTAAGACTTTAGTTTCCTTTCACATTAAGATCAATCAAATATAAGCTTACAATCAAAGAGTGCCAAAAACACAAAGAAATAAGCCATCATAAGAAGGAGTCAGCAGATTTAGATCCCCCTAAAAACTTCAAATATTGGAACCATGTAATACTGAATATAAAACAATTATTTAATATTCAAAGAAATAAAAGAATGAGTCATAGGAATAAGGAAGCAACAAGAGACTATCAAAAGTTTCATTTGAAAGAGAACCAAACAGAACTTTCAGCAATGAAAAATGTAATTACTGAAATTAAAAAGTCAATGGATAAATTAAGTAGAAAGTTAGAGGCAGAAGAAAGAATTACTAAATTAGAAGACAGGCTTTAAAAGTTACCCAGGGCTTCCCTGGTGGCGCATTGGTTGAGAGTCCACCTGCCGATGCAGGGGACACGGGTTTGTGCCCCCATCCGGGAAGATCCCATATGCCGCAGAGCAGCTAGGCCCATAAGCCATGGCCGCTGAGCCCGCGGGTCCGGAGCCTGTGCTCCGCAATGGGAGAGGTCACAACAGTGAGAGGGCCGCGTACCGCAAAATAAATAAATAAATAAATAAAAATTACCCAGAATGCATCATAAGTAAAACAGAATATTAAAAAATACAAAGAACACACTTCAAACTAGGAAAATAGAAGAAGAAAGTATAGCATACCTATAATTGGAGTCTCAGAAGAATAAAAAGAAAAAATGGACGAGAGACAATATGTGACGAGATAATGGCTGACCATTTTTCAAAACTGAAGACATGAATCTACAGATAAAGGAAGCACAAAATGTACCAAGATAAATCAAAAGAAATCCATACCAAATGTAGCAAAGTACAAAATTCTAAAGAAAAACAGAAAAAATCTAAAATGCAGCCAGAGAGATACGATCACCTACAGAGTATTAACATTAGATATACATCAGACTATTCAATAGCAACAATGGCCATAGAAGTCACAAGAATAATAAAAAACTAACTTTCAGTATATAATTGTATATGCTCAAAGCTACTTTTTCACAAGAGGGTGAAAGACATTTTTAAGATTAAAAAACTGAGTTTATAATGAACAGATCTTACACAAAAGCAATTCCTAAAGAAGTAGAAAATAAAAATGATACCAGAAGGAAGTCCTGAAATGCTAGAAAAATGGTAAGCAAATAAATTAATAACTCTAAGAAAAACCTAAATAAACACTGTCTGTATAAATAATACTATTACAATTTTGTGTATCTGTGTTTTAATGATAGAAATAAAATACTGGAGAACTAAACAAAATAATTAACTCAAGGGGGTGATGACAGATAAACACAATACATCAAAACTTATAAGATGGGGCTTCCCTGGTGGCACAGTGGTTGAGAGTCCGCCTGCCGATGCAGGGGACAGGGGTTCGTGCCCCGTTCCGCGAAGATCCCACATGCCACGGAGCGGTTGGGCCCGTGAGCCATGGCCGCTGAGCCTGGGCTTCCGGAGCCTGTGCTCCGCAACGGGAGAGGTCACAACAGAGAGAGGCCCGCGTACCGCAAAAAAAAAAAAAAAAAAAAAAAAAAAACCTTATAGGATGCAGGGAAAGCAGCTCATTCTTCACAATTTCAAAAATCACTACAAAGCTAAGGTTTACGAAAGAATGTGGTACTGACATAAGGATAGACATGTAGATCAACAAAATAGAATTGAGAGTCCAGAAATAAACTCATACATCTCTGACCAAATTATTTTCAACAAGGGTTCCAAAAGCATTCGATGGGGAATGAAGTCTCTTCAACAAATGGTGCAGGGACAATTGAATAGCCGCATACAACACAATTAAAATGCACCCCTACCTCATAATATATGGTTGACCCTTGAACAACACAGGAGTTAATGGCACCAACTCTGCACAGTGGAAAATTCATGTACAACTTTACAGTTGGCCCTCCATATCTGCAGTTCTGCATCTGTGAATTTAACCAACTGTGGATTGTACAGTACTATACTATGTATTTACTGAAAAAAGTCCAAGTATAAACGGACCCACACAGTTCAAATCCATGTTGTTTAAGGGTCAACTGTATACCAAAAATGAACAAAAAGGGATCAGAGACCTAATAAGAGCTAAAACCATATAATTTTTAGAGGAAAACAAAAGAATAAAAGCTTAATGACCTTGGATTTAGATATGACACCAGAAGGATAAATGTCAAAAGAAAAAAATAGATAAATTGGACATTAGCAAGATAAAAGCTTTTTGCACAAAGGATACCATGACATGAGTAAAAAGACAAGCCACAGATGGGAGAAAATATTTGCAAATCAAATATCTGATAAGGGTCTAGAATATACAAACGTCTCTTACGACCCAACAGAAAAAAGACAACCCCAGGGACTTCCTTGGTGGCACAGTGGTTAAGAATCCGCCTGCCAACACAGGGGACAGGGGTTTGATCCCTGGTCCGGGAATATCCCACATGCCACAGAGCAACTAAGCCTGTGCACCACAACTACTGAGGCTGCGCTCTAGAGCCCGCAAGCCATAACTACTAAGCCCGCATGGCACAACTACTGAAGCCCACGCGCCTAGAGCCTGTGTTCCTCAAGAAGAGGCCACCGCAATGAGAAGATTTCAAAAATCACTACAATGAGAAGACCATACACGCCGCAACTAGAGAAAGCCCGTGCACAGCAACGAAGACCCAACGCAGACAAAAAATAAATTAAATTAAATTAAATTAAAGATAACCCAAACACACCTACTAAAAAATGGACAAAGGGGTTGAATAGACATTTCTCCAAAGAAAACACACAAATAGTCAACAATCATATTAAAGATGCTCAAGTTCATTAGTCATTAGGAAAATGCAAATCAAACCAACAATGAGATACTAGTTCATATCCACTGTAAAGGATTTTCTTTACAAAATAAAGAGAAAATAAAGGTTGGTGAGAATGTGGGGAAACTGGAATCCTTGTGCATTGCTGATGGGTAAGTAAAATGGTGCAGGTGCTGTGAACAATTTGGCAGTTCCTTAAGAATTTAAACATAGAATTACCAAATGAAAACAATTCCACTGTAGGTATATACTCAGAAGAATTGAGATGTAGAGAACAAATGTATGGATACCAAGGGGGAAGGCGTGGTGGTGGAAGGAACTGGAAGATTGAGATTGACACATATACACAATTGATACTAAATATAAAATAGTAACTAATGAGAACATCCTGTATAACACAGGGAACTCTACTTAATGCACTGTGGTGACCTGAGTGGGAACGAAGTCCAAAAGGGAGGGGATATACATATATGTATGGCTGATTCATTTTGCTGTACAGTGGAAACTAACACAACATTGTAAAGCAACTATACTCCAATAAAAATTAATTTACAAAAATAAAGTTTAAAAAAACAGATAAAAACACCTGAAAACAGGTGTTCAAACATAAACTTGTATACAAATGTTCATAGAAACACTACTCATAATAGCCAAAACTGAAACAACCATAATGTTCATCATGTTCATCAGCTGATGAATAGATAAATAAAATGTGGTATATCCATAAAATGGAATAGTATTTCACCATAAAAAGGACTGAAGTACTGATATATACCTCAAAAAAGTTATGCTAAGTGATAGAAGCTGGACACAAATGGTCACATATTGTATGGTTCCATTTATAAAACATATCCAAAATGGGTAAAATACAGACAGAAAGTAGACTGGTGGATGCCAAGGCTTGGGGGAGGGGAGAAGAGGGAGCTACTGCCAACTGGGTACAAGGTTTTATTTTGGGGTGATAAACATTTTTTGGAACTTGATAGGGGAATTAAGATTTTGCAAGCCACGTAGCACAGCCAAAAAAAGAAAGAAAAAAAGATATGCAGCTAGCAAATAAACAATGAAAATATGCTAAACAGCATTAGCCATTAGGGAAATGAAAATTAAAACCACAATTATATACATCTATATACCTATTAGAATATTTACAATTTAGAAGATTGATTATATCAAATGTTTATGAAGATATGGAGCAACTGGAACTCTCATGTATTCCTGGTGGTAATGTAAACAGTATATTCTCTTTTGAGAATCACTTTGGCAGTTTTCTAAAAAGTTAAACGTGAACCTAATTATGATCCAGCCATTCCAATTTATGTATTTACACAAGAGAAATTAAAGCATATGTGCCGGACTTCCCTGGTGGCACAGTGGTTAAGAATCCGCCTGCCAACGCAGGGGACACGGGTTCGAGCCGTGGTCCAGGAAGATTCGACATGCTGCAGAGCAACTAAGCCCGTGCGCCACAACTACTGAGCCTGCACTCTAGAGCCTGCGAGCCACAACTACCAAAGCCCGCGCACCTAGAGCCTGTGCTCCACAACAAGAGAAGCCACCACAATGAGAAGCCCGCACACCGCAATGAAGAGTAGCCCCCACTCGACGCAACTAGAGAAAAGCCCACGCGCAGCAATGAAGACCCAATGCAGCCAAAAATAAATAAATAAATATTTTAAAAATCCTATTTAAAAATAAATAAATAAAGCATATGTGCCCATATATCCCATAGAGGATAGTCTTCTTTTTTTTAACATCTTTATTGGAGTATAATTGCTTTACATTGTTGTGTTAGTTGCTTCTGTATAACAAAGTGAATCAGCTATACATATACATATATCCCCATATCCCTTCCCTCTTGCATCTCCCTCCCACCCTCCTTATCCCACCCCTCTAGGTGGTCACAAAGCATGAGCTGATCTCCCTGTGCTATGCGGCTGCTTCCCACTAGCCATCTATTTTACATTTGGTAGTGTATATATGTCAATGCCACTCTCTCACTTCGTGTCAGTTTACCCTTCCCCCTCTGTGTCCTCAAGTCCATTCCCTACGCCTGCATCTTTATTTCTGTCCTGCCACTAGGTTCAGCAGAACCTTTTTTTTTTTTGATTCCATATATATGTGTTAGCATATGGTATTTGTTTTTCTCTTTCTGACTTACTTCACTCTGTATGACAGACTCTAGGTCCATCCACCTCACTAGAGGATAGTCTTTTTAACAAATGGTGCTGAATAAAGGGACATCCACATGCCCACCCAAAAAAAAAAAGTGAACCTAGATACAGACCTTATGTTCTTCAAAAAAATTAACTCAAAATGCATCATAGACATAAATGTAAGATGCAAAACTATAAAACTCCTAGAAGACAACATAGGAGAAAACCTAGAGGACCATGAGTATAGTAATGATGTTTTAAGTATAATATACAAAAGGCATGATCCATGAAAGAGATTATTAATAAGCAAGACTTCATTAAAATTAAAAACTTCTGCTCTGCAAAAGACAGTATCAAAAGTATGGGAAGAAAAGCCACAAACTCGGAGAAAATATTTGCAAAACATGTATCTGATGAAGGATTTGTATCCAAAATATGCAAAGAACTCATAAAACTCAACAATAAGAAAAAAACCTAATTTAAAAAGTGGTCAGGGCTTCCCTGGTGGCGCCGTGGTTGAGAGTCCGCCTGCCGATGCAGGGGACATGGGTTCGTGCCCCGGTCCAGGAAGATCCTATATGCCGTGGAGTGGCTAGGCCCGTGAGCCATGGCCACTGAGCCTGCGCGTCCGAGCCTGTGCTCTGCAACGGGAGAGCCCACAACAGTGAGAGGTCCACGTACAGCAAAAACAAAAACAAAAAAAAAGTGGTCAAAAGACCTGAAGATACACTGCAGCAAAGAAGATATACAGATGGCAATTACACATATGAAAAGATGCTCAACATTGTATGTCATAAGGAAACTGCAAATTAAATCATCACTGAGATATCATAACACACCTATTAGAATGGATAATATTTTTAAAAAACCCTCTATTAGATGTTGCCAAATATGTGGAACAACAGGAACTCTCATTGATTGATGCTTGGGATACAAAACCGTACATACAGCCACTCTGGAAGACAGTTTGACAGTCTCTTACAAAGTTAACCATAGGCATACCATACAATCCAGCAATTGTACTACTACGTATTTACCCAAATGAGTTGCAAATTTATGTTCCACAAAAACGTGCATGGATAGTTATAGCAGCTTTATTCACGATTGCCAAAACTTGAAAGCAACCAAGATGTCCTTCAATGAGTGAATGGGTAAAACAACTGTGGTATATCCATACAATGAATTATTATTCAGTGATTAAAAAGAAACAGGCTTGGGAATTCCCTGGTGGTCCAGTGGTTAGGACTCAGTGCTTACACTGCTGTGGGCCTGGGTTTGAACCCTGGTCAGGGGGCTAAGATCCCACAAGCCGTGAGGGGCAGCCAAAAACAAAAAGAAACAGGCTATGAAGGCACAAAAAGACAAGAAGAAACCTTAAATGCATACTGATAAGTGAAAGAAGCTACATACTATATGATTCCAAATATATGACATTCTTGGAAAGGCAAAACTATAGACAAAATATCAAGATCAGTAGTTGCCAGAGGTTGGGGATGTGGGAATTCATATAGGTAAAGCGCAAGAGATTTTTATGGTGATGAGATAATACTTTATGATACTGTTATGATGAATACATGACATTAATCCATAAACCTGTACAACACAAGGAGTGAATCTTAGTGTAAACTATGGACTTCTGTTCATAATAATGTATCAGTATTGGTTCATTAACTTTTAGAAAATGGACCACACTAATACAAAATGTTAATAGTAGAGAAAACTGCATGCTAGGATGGAGGGGAGAGAAGGTAGGGGAAGGAATATGGAAGAAAGGAAGGAAGAAATCTTTATATTACCTGCTCAATTTTTCTATAAATCTAAAACTTTCAGAAAAAGATAGTCTGTTAAAAAAAAAAAAAAGGAGCAAACAGAGTGTCTGTAAACTGAAGCCAGTAACAAATCATAGTATATGAACTCCAAAATTATCTTGAAATTTTAGGTTAAGTTACCATACTCTGAACAATGTTGGAGTTAGGGTGGACAAGAAATATATTATTTTTTCATCAACTTTTAAAACAAAAACTGAGAGGGTTTTGTCAGTAAAAATGTATAAAATAGCTGAAGACAGTGTTCTGTAGTCATATGCTCTGGGTTTGAATTTCAGCTTCATACTTACTTGTCAAATTAGTTAACTACTCTGAGCTTTAGTTTTTCTCATGTGCAAATTGGCAATTATACTGCATCTCCCTCAGAGGGTCGTTATATTAAACAAAATAATGTGTGCAAAGAGCTTGGTGCAGTTCCTAGTACAGGGTCAATACTCAATAAATTATTTCTGCTACTTATAATTATGCAAACTAAGATAAAAAATTCACCTATCTATAAATAAATTACTTGGTTCCTAAGGACAAAAATCTGTTAAATATCAGTCATCTCATTGATGTAATAAAAACTTACCTGGGCTTAGTATAAAGCTCCTAAATATACTTTTCTATACTGTCTTTGAAAAATTGCAAAAAATTTTACTTTCAGATGACTAACAAGTTCTATTTCAATATTACTGTTTAGTTTAAAAATTCACACATCTGATGAATGTAGTAGAAAAAGAACACAGGGTCAGTCTAGATTTGATGAAAAAAAACAATGTTAACTTCCCTGAACTTCAATTCCTAGTTTTTTAAAGATCCCATTCAGTTCTTAGATTTTATGTTTCTAATAGCTGATTATCTTGATGACTTTTAAAATTCATTTAACTATCATTTATTGACTGACCTCTAATGTACACTGAGTATAAAAATAAAAGAACTCTATTCAAGAAGAAAACTTTTACAGAGTTAGATCCAATTGAAAATAAAGTCCTACTGAGAGACTTATTAAAACTGAAATAATTGCTGTCAAGAATGCAACTTAGGGCTTCCCTGGTGGCACAGTGGTTAAGAATCTGCCTGCCAATGCAGGGGATATGGGTTCGAGCCCTGGTCAGGGAAGATCCCACATGCCACGGAGCAACTAAGCCCGTGTGCCACACCTACTGAGCCTGTGCTCTAGAGCCCGTGAGCCACAACTACTGAGCCCGTGTGCCGCAACTACTGAAGCCCATGTGCCTAGAGCCTGTGCTCTGCAACAAGAGAAGCCACCGCAATAAGAAGCCCACGCACTGCAACGAAGAGTAGTCCCCGCTCGCCGCAACTAGAGAAAAGCCCTTGTGTAGCAATGAAGACCCAACACAGCCAAAAATGAATAAATAAAATTAAAAAAAAAAAGAATGCAACTTAATTTTTTAAAGTGTATTAAATACACTGAAATATTCACTGTCTAAACATGATCACATTAAGATTAGAAATATTTTTGAGACTTTATTTTGATTTTTAAATATAAGCACTATTATGATAGAATACATGACTATGAATTTAATTATCATAGCTACAAAATAATTTAATGTTTATTGAACGCTTATTATACTTAATAATTATTAGCCAGAATTATTAACAATCACTCTGCTATTCTGTGATATAGGACCCATTAACAACATTTTACAGAAAAGGAAACTGAGGCTCACCAGTAAAGGTTATAAGGTTTTCATTTATTGAGCACTTACCATAGTAAAGCACTAGGCTCAGTGTTTTATACATATCATTTTAGTTAATCCTTTCAACAACCCTGTGATTCAGTTACTTGCTCCAATTTACACATAAGGAAATAAGATTTAAGCAGTTAAGTAAAGCCAAAGATTACAGATATACTAGGTGGCTGAGCAAGAACTCAAACCTACATGCATTGATCCCAAAGCCCACTCTTTATCATTACAATGGGAACTCTTTCAAGGTACCAGACAAACCTCCCTCCTTCATTAGTCATGGCTTTAATATATTTTTTTTGGTAGGTTAACAAATTAAAGATGCTAAAAGAAATTCTTTGTTCATTTTTGTTCTCAACTTTTCCTGGTTGAAATTTAATTATAGGCAGTACCTAACACACAAAAGCCCTCCTGCAAGCAATCTAAAGATCTCTGACCTCCCGAAAAAACTAGCATTCTAACTATGCAGGAATTACAGCCCCTGAGAAAATATTCTGTAAACAGATCCAAAAATGGATCTCGGGACAGAAAGGTAAAAAGTGAAAATGGCTTAGGGGAAAAAAATTCTAAAAACTTACTCTCAGTTTCCTGGTAGGTGCCCTGATTCCATTACAAATTATCCCTACTGATCTAAATTTTTTTTCGTTTTATTTACTTTCTCTTACCCTATCTGAAATTTCATCAGTGAAATTTTCATTGGAGTTATCAAGCATTTTTTCTTAAAAAGAAAAAATTCTGGAGAGATTATCAGTCATTATCAAATTTGTGTAAATTTATATAAATATAGCTTTCTTCCTTTAAGATGAGTTAAAAACAGTTACCCCGAAAAGTTTAACTTAGAATGCAACCTCTATCCATTCTAATAGGTGCATTTGAGGCTCAGAGCACCTAAAAGGGATTCTGCAGACCTGAGGTAGATGCTGCAGTGAACAGGGAAGGCAGGATGAATGCCCTGGGGAAGTTCACTAGTGAAGGGGTGGGATAACACAGGAAGCTTGCCAAATATAAACCACTTACTTCAGAACTTTGCCCAGACTGGGAATCTGCAAATGGAAGAAAGAGAACTTCTTTCCTACTATCTTCTGGAAATTCAAAACTCAAAATTTTCCTTTCAGTATGCAGTACCTCTATACTATGTGTTAAACAAGGTTTTAGTGTTTATTATATGGAAAGGTGGGTTTCAATATCTGTTGACCTAACTCATTGTTGAACTGGAGATTAAAAGTACATTTTTAAGTTACAGACATCCTTTTCAAAAAATAATTTGAATGAAGTGAAAAGTATTACTCCTTCCTCCCCTAAGTCTTCCATCAATTTGCATTACACTCCTCAATCCTGACAACTGTAGAGTGACTTAAAATACCCAGTTTTCCCACCTAACCTCAATGTCAGCGCATGCTATAAATTATTATCCCTAACTTTCAATTAACTATGTCAAAGTAAAGTTCCAAAGAATGTAGATATTAAGATTAAATAACTAGGTATAAAATGTTCTTTTCCAACTGGTAACCATAAACGGAACAAAGTACCTATATATAAAGTGTAACTTGACTTTTTCATTAATATGTAATAGACAATAGTTAACTTTTATAGAGCCGTTACTTTCTATCAGTTAAAAATAAAATTATTACCTTCATGAAGGAGCTTGAGTTTAAATTCAGGTCTCAAGCATTCTACTATCCCCAGAAATGCCCTCTCTTTTCCACTGAAGTTCTTCCTTTGGGGGGCACTAAATCATGATGGTTGGGGCTTCAGTTATGTGAAAGCTATAACTATGTCTTCACAGCAGCATTTTTTCTGTAATGAGAAGGTATTCAATGTATATTTATTTTCCAACACATAAAGCAAGCTACTAGATTTTGTTCTGCAGGTTTTACTATAAAATAGCCATTACCAGCCTGGTATAGTTTACCCAGCAATTGACTCGGTTAAAGTGAAGTAAAGACTAGGACTGTCTTTATGAAAGACTGCATGTGTCCAGGGGTTGGTGACTTAACCGGTGTTGGGGATTTGGACTAAGGCCTTGTTTCAACTCTCACATTCTGTAACTACTACAGAAACAAAAACGTCCACAGTAAATTGCATTTTTCTCCACAATGAAAATATTTACTAACTGAACATATTTTGGAGCCACAGAAGCTTGAAAATAAGGGCTTCCCTCCTCATATCCCATCCCCTATAAAATCCTAGAATTAAATTGATAAGCTTATTTCTTAAGTAGTATTGGGATTGGATAAAGAGAACAGAAAGAAAAGAGAAAGCATTAAATATATAACCTAGAGGGTTAGTAATAATTGGAGTTCAGAAAACATACTAAGGCCATTAAATTTTGCTGGCAAACTGCTTTCTAGAATGTTTCACATCACATTTTAAAAAGTGAATTTTACCTTATACCTAAAGCAAAGATTAGGAAGAATTAGAAGTTCAATGTTTTAATTTATAGCAAAAAAGGGCTTTTATTGTTTATACATATTGAATACATGGCAGAGGGGAACACACTAGTCAGGCTGTAGTTACTCAAATCTCTGTAGACCAAGTTGGGGCTACTGCTGTTTTTTGATTTTGTTCAACAGCAAATCTATTTGTTCAAAACATTAAAGGTAATTCTCAGCTGTAATTTCTTAAAAACTGTCTTAATATTTGATTTTTTCTTTTTTTAGTTTTCCCGATAGACTTTTGTGTGGTAAAATTTATCTGTTAAAACCAATAATCTAAGAGTAAATCCCCAAACAGGCTAACTGAAGGATGAAGCCACTTGAAGTTTAGAGTTTCTCTTAATTCTAGGCACTTTGGTTAATGTCTCAAGATTTAAAGGATATTGAAATCTTATATTTAAAATCAGTGTCTGACCTTATTAACTACATTAAAAAATACTGCTCAAAAGTACTTTAGAAAATAAAATTTCCCTCATCTTTTAGGGTAGGTAAACAACACAATGTTCCTTCTATGATGTATACAAAATTGCTATGAATCAGTGGTGTCAAAAATTAAATGAAGACTCCTAATTCACAAATATTTTATAGAGTAATTTATTTCTTAAAAGATGGGTTTTGCAAGTTGTATTGTGTTAGTTAAATCAACATCAAAATGTTAAATGTATGCAAATATATATAAACAATCTATTTCAACTTTTCATTTTTCAGTGAAAAAAATTTTAAGCTAGTGTTCACAATGTCTCTTTTCCTTTATCTAAGGTTTGCCCTCTCTATAAACTTCCCTGTAATCTTGGTTTCTACCCATTTCTTACCCTGTACATACATACCTCTTTTTACCTCTTTGCTCTTTGAGGGATTTACAAATTATTTCATTTAATCCTCACAATGACTCTAAGGTAGAGCTTATTATCTATTTATAGATAAGAAAACCAAAGCTGTCTAGTAACTTGGTTAAGATCACAGAACATTAGAGCTCAGATTCAAAACTAAGTAGGAAAAAATCACCAAAACCAATTAGGACTCCAAAGCCCACACACTGTCTTTATATCATACCACATCATGCCATTACATACAGAAAAAAAAAAACCTACAATAAAGAGAAATATTTTCCAAGCTGTAGTTCTCCAGATAATGCGTCTTCGTAAGAAACCTAGTAAATGAATCATGTAGGAAATCATTAGAACCAAAAGCTTGAAGTTAATATTCTAAGCAAAGTTAAGAAAAACACTCAGAGTAAAAATACTAATTACTCTTAGGTATTACATAGAGGGAACACGAAATACAACACATAAGCCACTGTTGAAAAAACACCAAAGCCATCATACTAGGTGTTCAGGTATCTTGGAATGCTTGTTAACTAATTTTCCCTTAACTAAAGGTCTCAGTCAAATGAAGAGTATTTTAGTGAATTCAACATTTCTGCTTTGTAAATTGAAGTTTTATCTTATTAAGCACATATTTAAGTTCTGTATCTTACCGATCATAGAAAATTTTTCCATTCGAATTAGGATCAACCTGTATTGAATATCAGGTACAGTATTTTCTTATTTTGATAAATTTCAAATTAATGATAGTTAAAAATGAATTAATCTACTGATTACACATTTAAAAATATATTTTAACCAATGATATATTAACAATTAAAAATTACCTGAAGAACCTATTAGAAGTTTTATTTCAGGTTCTATGAATTTTAATTCAAACAATTTTACTGCTGTAACTCAAAAATTACTTATGATTAAAAGCAAAGGATGTTTGAAACTGTCAAATTTCTTTTTACTTCTACCAGATTCAAAATATATGGATTAAATAACAAGACTTCAATTAAGAAAGAGAAAAAAAAAAGTGTTTCAAACTTCAGGTGGTCTAACTTATGCATACAATTCTCACAATTACAATGAATCACATGGTTAAATAACCATGGCTTCTATTTGCAAGCCCAATCCTTTCCTAGGCCCTCAGCACAGACGTTTTCTCTTTTTACTCCTCTAACCATTAAGCTAGTCTTTCTTACTTGTTCATGTTGCCATAGCTCCCAGTTAAACTGACATCTAAAGGATAACGATGGTAAAAACAGTTAACATCTACTATGTGGCACTTAATCTCACAGTTGACCAAGGTGTGGCACAGAGAGGCTAATAAATAAGCAGCTGAGGCAGGATTCGAACCCAGGCATTCGGGTTCCACGGCCTGCATTCTAAGAAGGTGAATAAACTGAAAATAGTCTTAGGTTCATTGTCACTGCGCACTATTAACAGATTATTTTACGTTTACAATTGTTTAAATCCCTTCTCATAATCTATGGTTGACTTAAATATCATATGTCTACTTAACTGTTGTACATCTTGAAGCAACGTAACAAAGGAAAGCTTTAGCTATCTTCACCTGCACACAGACCGCTTTGCCCCAAATTCTGCAATCCAGTTCTGCCTTACTCTAAACTGCCGTCTCTTTAAGAAGTCCCCCTCTTGAAAGATTTCTGGCGAACGCCTTAAAAAGCGACTAGGAGAGCTGAGTAGTATCTCTCCAACCAACCTCCCTCAGAAAAACAACTAAATTCCATTAGAATTATTCTCGGGACCTTTTGAGAATAAGACATAGGCCTTTGGGTAACTTCAAGACGAAAAAAAAAAAAGTCAAAAAGCGTTGGGAGAAGGTGTGGGAGGACGCCTTTCCCCTTCT
Organism: Pseudorca crassidens; assembly: GCF_039906515.1. NCBI lineage: Eukaryota > Metazoa > Chordata > Mammalia > Artiodactyla > Delphinidae > Pseudorca > Pseudorca crassidens. The sequence goes on from NC_090301.1 coordinate 32,822,616, forward strand.
AAAAGGAAGGTATAAAGGGGCTCATAAAGAGAAAAAAGGAACCCTAAAATGCGGGGCGGCACATAGGACCACAGAGCGGGCGCTCCCGGCCAGGGGGTCCGAGTCCTCCTCCGTGGTGGTGCGCCCTTGTGCTCAGCAGCCCTCCTTAAGACACCTAACCTCCACCTCCTCCAGCCTGCCGGCTCGGGGCCCACGGACCCCGTCCGGGCGGGGGACGGTAGGCCTCGTCAGGAGGGCCCCGAATACAGCCCGAGGCGGGGCGCGAAAGGCGCCACCAAAGCCCGTCAGCGGCAAGGGGCGGGGGCCGGCGGTTGCTCAGGGACCGGGCGGGTCAGGAGGTGACGGGAGGAGGAGGCAGCAGGAAGAAAGGGGGATTGGGAAGCAGCATCCCGTCCGTCGGCGCGGACAGCTCTGCCAAACCTCCGACTCCCCCAGTCCCGCCGCCGCCGAGCACCCTACAGGGCGAGAAGGGAAGTCCACAAAGTGCTGGAGCAGAGGGGAGAAAATTCAAAACGAGTCTACTCAACCTCGTCTTGGCTCCGAGGCCCCGCCATGGAGACCAGCACAGTGCGCACGCGCGCCCCTCCCGGAGCGCGCAGCGCAGTCGCTTGAGATAAGACCACTATCAGCCACCGTCGCTAGTTTCCCTTCTGATTCGTTCTTTTTTTCGTATCCCCGCCTCTCACCTGGATCTAAAGCCTGAAGCTAGTGTCGAGAACCCTAGAAAAATCTCGGTAGCCTGAGAGTCTGATTGGGAGTATGCTTGAAAAAGTAAACCTGGAAAGGCTTTAGTGAATTAGAGCTGAAGGCAGAGGAAATATAATAGATAATTTGGCTGGAGTCGGGAAGGTTTAATGCAAATAAGATAGCCTAAGGGCAGCGTGGGAAAAAAGACTACAATACCCAGTGGTTACAGTGTGTGAGAAGCGCTGCTTTCTGGGGGTTGTAGTATCTAGGAGCTGTGTTTGAATTATCGGGACTGAGGATAACCTGTTAAAATTAAAAAAGAGAGAGAGAGAGAGGAGAAGCCTATTTGAATCGGGCCTCTCTGTATCTTCACAATCGATTGTAAGCTTAAATATATTTTTTAAAAATACAGACAGATTAAAGGGACGCACCGCCTTTAAGACTATGCTTTACTAATCGATGACTCCTAAATCTAGGAATAGGTAGTTGATGTTTGTGGGCTGGGCCTTGTGGAAGAGAAGCCTCGTGGTGCCTCCTGGCTGAGGAGGCCCGAGGAAAGAAAGCGGAAGCCCAGTGTTCGACTGCTGCTTTTCTCTGACACGTGCGGTCTAACTTGGAGCTGCCTCTTTTTGCAGTCCTGAGAGGCCAAAGCGCCGGTTGTCTGTTACCCATACGTTTTCGTAGGCAAGCCATGGCTCAGCTGCAGACACGCTTCTTCACTGACAACAAGAAGTAAGTAAGCGTACTCCCTTTCTCTCCCCTTCTCTCCTCCCCCCTCCCGCCTCCCGCCCCCCAGTCCCGGGATCCTTTCCACTCCGGTATGACCTTGAGCATCCCTGGTTATCTTTGCCATCAATTCACTTTTTCCCTTTTTTTGGCTGGATTCCTCGCTTGAGCGAGTTTTCGTTCAAATGGAAGCGGTACCTTGCGAGGATTTCTCAAGGATCACCGAGCCTTCTTGCCTAGACTCAGGCTGTATATAATTTGAATTGTGAGTGTAGAGGGACCTGAAGGGCTTCAGGTTTGCTTCCTGAATGAAGTGCATTATGTAATTGAACAGTGAACAACGGACCAAGTCGTTATAGGCTGTCTGCTTAGTGGTATTTCACGGTGTCTGAAAACACAACTTCATTTTCCTACGTGGGTGATAGACGATACTTTTCTAAACCAGGCTAGAAGGTGGAGCTCTCAATAGGGAGTTGGTAGAACTGGTTTTTGATGAGTATGAAGTCAATTCAGTTACAGATTTGTGTATTTATATACATAAATCTACACGTATACGTGTGTATATATATATACCTGTATGTGTATACCTATATGTATGTAAACATTTTACAAATGGTCCCCAGGTATGTAGCAATCATTTGAAACCTAATTATATTCTGCTTTGTGGCGTATATTACACTATTAATTAACTTTTTTTTGTTTCGCCTGGTCCCTTCAACTATATTGTAAGCCTCTTGATTGTAGAGACTATCTTATGCTTCTTGGATTGACTGAGTCAACAAATGTTTGTCAAGTTCTTCTGGAACTGATGATAAATAATAAATATTTGTTGTATTAACAAGCTAATGTCAGCTATAAACTAAAAATCTCCCACCTCAATTAAGATTATATTTTTGATTCTGTGTTTGTAGCTTTATGTGTTGACCTGGTACATCATATTCACTCCTCTTGTATTGTTGCTTACAGTACATTTAAATTGTATTATCAATACAGATGAGTATATATACTTAGTCGAAATGCTTCTAAAGGAATATGGTGATGGAATAGCATGATCACTGTATTTTTTCTAATTAAAAGTTTTATGGAGATTATTGTTGATTCACATGAAGTTTTAAGAAATATTAGAGCACTGTATTTTAACTCCTGTGATAAATGGATAAACATCATATGTGTGTATGTGTGTTTGTGTTTATATATTTAGGTTTTCCAAAAAGGTAACAAAACCTAGAAATTAAACTTCTCGCTTCTTCCTTTCACGCAATACGTTCTCATCAGTAAAATGAGAGGGGAAAGTAGATTTATTCATGTATATGTGTATAATTTACATATGCATGTATCTTCCTATATGAGTATGTAATTATGCTACTTTTCCCTACTCATCTTACTGGCCAAAATATCATAGTAAACCAAAACTTTAAATTTCTAGGCTTTGTTATCTTTTGGAGAACCTAAATAACTTTTTACTTTTTTCAGCATGATAAATATATAACTATAACCTTACTACTCAAAGTGTAGTTTGCAGACCAGCAGCATTGGCATCACTTGGGAGCTGGTTACAAAAAGCAGAATCTCAGACTGTACCTCAGACTTGCTGATTTAGAATCTACATTTTAGCAAGATCTGAAACCTCCATCCCCCTCTCCCATTGTGACAAAAAGAGACTTATCATGGCATGTCTTGGTGAGCCCTGGAAGTTCTACCTTAACATCTTTTGAAACTTTTACATTCCCCACAAATATAGCCTAAATTCAGACCTTATGAAGACTTTTTTGGTTTTGTTTTTTGTAACAACTTTATTGAGATGTAATTCATGTGCAATAGAATTCACACATTTAAGTGTCCAATTCACTAGTTTTGAGTGTATTTGCAGAATTATGCAACCATCACCACAGTAAATTTTAGAACATTTTTCATCATCCTTTAGCTGTTACCCCCTCCCCCCACACCCAAATACTTCCAAATCCCCCCAGCCCAGGGCAATCACTAATTTACTTTCTGTCTCTATAGATTTGTCTGTTATGGACATTTCATATAAATAGGATTATACAGTACATGGTCTTTTGTGACTGGCTTCTTTCACTTAGTATGATGTTTTTCAAGGTTCATCCATGTTGTTTTATATATATATATACATATATATATATATATATATATACCTATATATATAAAACAGGGCTCATCAAGACATGTTGTAATAAATCTCTTTTTGCCACAATGGGAGCGGGGGTGGGGGGAAGGCTTTTATATATATATATATATATATATATATATATATATATCAGTACTTCATTCCTTTTTACTGCTCAATAATATTCCGTTGTATGGATATACCAAGTTGTGTTTCCATTGTTCAGTTGATGGACGTTTGGGTTGTTTTCACCTTTTAGCTATTAGGAATAGTGGTGGTGTGAACATTTGTGCACAAGTTTTTGTGTAAACATATATGTTCATTTCTCTTGGGTATATACTTACGAATGGAGTTGCTGGGTCAAGTGGTAATGCTGTGTTTAACTTTTTGAGGAACTGCCAGATTTTTCCAAAGCAATCATACCATTTTACCTTTCTACCAGCAATGATAAGGGTTTAATGTCTCCACATACTCACCAACACTTAATATCTGTCTTTCTTATTGTAGCCATCCTAGTGGGTATGAAGTGATATCTCATTGTGGTTTGACTTGCACTTCCTTTATGACTAACAGTGCTCAGCATCTTTTCATGTGCCTGTTGATCATTTGTATACCTTCTCTGGAGAAATGTCTATTTCGATCCTTGGCCCCTTTTTAAAATAGGGTTGTCTTTATTACTGAGTTATAAATGTTCTCTATATATTCTAGATACATGTTCCTTGTCAGATATGTGATTTGCAAGAATTTTCTCCCATTCTCTCTCACAAGAGTTTCTTAATCTGCCTCCTGCTGTGTGTACCTGTAATCCAGTCTCTGCAGTGCTGCCAAGAAAGATCTAACTAAACAAAATTCTGATGATGTTATTTGACTTGGACAGTGGTTCCTCCATTGCCTAGGGAAAGAAGTAAAAAGTACTTCACAGAGCATCTAAACTACTCCATGCACATCTCTTTAGCCTTATCTTTGGTCACTGTCTAGAGTAAAGTAACACTTTCTGGAATAAGCTGGGTGGGCAGCTCTTTAATAACTCTTAGCTATTTTTTTTGCTGCTCTCCCTGCTTTCCTGCACCCCTTCTTTCTGCCTCGCCACACTTCACCTGGCAGAAACTCACTTTTCTAGATGTAGTGTAAGAGTGATGTTTTTTATGCATCCTTTCAGACTCTGTTCTCCCAGCCCCCTTTTCTCTGGTTGAAATGACCTACCACTTCCTTGTTCTCCCATTTTATGTATTACTTATGACACTGTTCTTACATACTTCCCTTGTATTTGATTACCAGACTTTAACCCTTTCCAAGAACAGAGACCACAGGTTAATTCATTTTTTGTTAACCCCATGTAGCAAAATGTCTGGCATGTATTAGATACCCAATAAATGTTTGTTGAATGAATAAATGCACATTTGTTAAAACATCTATAGACTTGATTTATTGTTTCCTTTTTGTAGATATGCGGTAGATGATGTTCCTTTCTCGATACCTGCAGCCTCTGAAATTGCTGACCTTAGTAACATCATTAATAAATTGCTTGAGGCCAAAAACGGTGGGTATATATACTCTGAAAAGTTAGGAGAAAGCACAGTGACACTAACTAGACTGAAATACATGACATGTTATTTATAGCCCTTTGGGGGCATTATTTTATAATATTGCATGGATTTTATCATGGTAAAATTTTATAACATGGATTTCCCTACTGTATGATAGTTTGAAAAATGCTTTGAAATAAGTTTTCAGGAAAAAAGAAATTCAGTTTAATCTGCTTTTAAGGCAATATGGAGAGAAGGTGGTTGAGATTTAGGAGTAAAGATTTTAGTGTAAAAGTTGTGATGTAGAGGTAATGAAGACGTGAGGGCTAGATTGGGTAGGCATAGAAGAAGCATCTTGGTGCTTCTACAAAGCAAAATTACAATATCTGAATTTGAGCATTTGTTTTGTATAATAACAAATGCCAGTATTAATACTAGTATTTTATTTAAGTATTTAAAATTCATTTTAAAATAATGGATAAAACAAACATAAATATGCTACAGTATCAAGTAAAACATTTATAAAGATATAAATTAAAATAAATTAAACGTATGTAAAAAAAATTATGGGCTATAAATTTATATGTAAATTTAATATAAAATTAAAATGATTTGAACATTGTAAAATTAATATGAACAATGTATGCAAAAATATTGATCAAACAAGATTGGTCATAAGTTGATAATGGTTGAAGTTGGGCGATAGGTATAGGAAGGTTTATTATTCTCCACTTTTGTATATGTTTGGAATTTTCTATAATAAAATGTTTCTTTAAAAAGTAATGAAACCATATATATAGTAGAAGATTTAAACATGAAAAATGGAAAATAACATAAAGCATAATCTTTAAAAACAAAATTTGTCAATGGAGCCATCATTTAGAGGCAAGCTTTTTTTTTTTTTTTTTTTTTTGCGGTATGCGGGCCTCTCACTGTTGTGGCCTCTCCCATTGCGGAGCACAGGCTCCTGACGCGCAGGCTCAGCGGCCACGGCTAATGGGCCCAGTGGCTCCGCGGCATTTGGGATCTTCCTGGACCGGGGCACGAACCCGTGTCTCCTGCATGGGCAGGCGGACTCTCAACCACTGCGCCACCAGGGAAGCCCTAGCTCTTTTGATTCTACCCTAGTTGGAGGAATGGGGAGGTGAGAATTGTAAACTATATTTTACACTTCCTCTTCCAAAAATCTTAAAACTTTTTTGTTAAGCTTAAGATGTTTTTGAACAACTTTTTTGCAGGGGGACAAGGTCTTTTCATTGTTAGCAAGATATAGTTCTTGATACAGAGATATTCACATAGCATTTCCTATCGGTTCTTATCTTTCATCATGGATGTACAATAGTGTAGAGATTCTGATGCATAGTTAGTTTTCTAAACTCCAAAGATGTCATATATTCTACTTGTTGAAAAACTCTGAACTAGCATAAGAATTATTTTCTTGCAAGACACTTTGCAATATCAGTATATGGTTGGTTGTTGTTACCCAAATATTTGCATATTTTTCTAAACTTGTAGATGAACATTGATTTGTCTTTTTGTGTAAATCGATTAACTGAGTCACTGCTCTTGAGTTGAAGATGCAAAATGATTCAGATTTTTATTTTATTTTATTTATTTATCTTTGGTTGCGTTGGGTCTTCATTGCTGCACGCGGGCTTTTCTCTAGTTGCGGTGAGCAGGGGCTGCTCTTGATTTCGGTGCGCAGGCTTCTCACTGCGGTGGCTTCTCTTGTTGCAGAGCATGGGCTCTAGGCACACGGGCTTCAGTAGTTTTGGCTCACGGGCTTTGTTGCTCCGCATCATGTCAGATCTTCCCAGACCAGGGCTCAAACCCATGTACCCTGCATTGGCAGGCAGATTCTTAACCACTGCGCCACCAGGGAAGCCCAGGTTCAGGTTTTTAAAAAAGTAACAAGCCAAAGAGTCAATGAGGGAATTTTTCTTTAAGAAGAATTTTATTATAGCTAATAAATCAGAAAGAATGAAGAATTTTTAGCATTTTGTAACTCCAAATGAAATAATGGATTTAAGAAGTGAATATCTATAGCTACTAAAGCCATTTATTAGGTAAAAGGCTAACAAAGAACGTTATGGTGGATGGGATCAGACTGACATCATCTGAACTCAGAGGTAGATCTTAATATCATAAAAGGAGACACAGTGAGATAGTGTGCTTTCTAATGTGATACAATAGGAAATACAATATGGTGTGTAAATATCTTGCCAGAAACAGACAGACCCAAAGTCTAATCAGGCATTTGGGTCTGCCTAATGTACAGGTTGTATGTAGGTGGTAGAGGAACATGTTAAAGGATACCTTGGAGATATAATCAACCAAAGCCAGAATGTAAGAAGTATTACAAGAAGACCCAGTTTCTTCAGCAAATAAAAGGCAATGGAAAAAAAGGACAGAGAACTGTTAAAGATATTAATCAAATATAATGTGAGGACTTCGGATGCTGATTCTAGAAAGCTCACTGTTAAAAGACATTTATGAAACAAGGAAATATGAACATTGACTGGCTTTATGGTATTAAAAGGAATAAGTAATGTTAAATTTTTAACATTGTGACTTTTTTAGTCTTTATATTTTAGAGATTACACACTAAAGCATTTACAGATGAAATTATATCATTTCTGAGTTTTGCTTTAAAAAAAACCAGCAGGAGAGTGGAGGGAGGAGTATAGATGATTGTCCATGAGTTGGTAAAAGCTGGGAATGAGGATTCATTATGTTATTCCTACTTTTGTATATATTTGGGATTCTTCTTAGAATACAAAGGTTTCCTTAATCAACATGATTACACCATCAACAATAAAAATACTATACCAACAGAACAAAGTATTTCTCTTCTTAAAAATCACATAATATACTGGAATACATGGTCTGATTGTGCCATGGAGAAATTCTGGAGAAACTTGGAGGCCACACTAGGATAATAGGTACCTGTTTGTTTTGGGGGGGGTCTCTCATTTACCTCTGCCAATACCACTTCAGGTCCTAACAATGATAATTTTATTATGTATTTTCTTTAGAGTTCCACAAACATGTGGAGTTTGATTTCCTTATCAAGGGCCAGTTTCTGCGAATGCCCTTGTTCAAACACATGGAACTGGAAAACATCTCATCAGTAAGTTCAAATGCTTACCTGCTCTATTTTACTTAAGGTATTACCAGATAATGTAGGAAAACTTCATTTAGAATCAGCCTGAATCTACAGGAACCAAGAACCTTTTGATTACTGTTTTTTCCTAGAAACTGAACCTCGGTTTCTATATCTTCAATGTTTAAATTCCCTCTTTTTTTCTAAGAGTATTATTCAAGAAATGCAGATGAATGAACAAGGAAAGATAACTTCATATTTGTGGAACAGTTGTCAAGAAAGGGAATAGCAAATATATGTTTACTACTAATAAAGGTATATAAAATGATTGTGTACATATATAAACTTATGGGTTAGGTTATTGTGATTTATAGTGATTGCCCCTTCCTCTAATTTTCAAACTTTCCTTATTATTACTTTTATAATTTAAAATATTTATAATTGCTTTTATGATTAGGGGGGCAATTTTTGGAACTGTGGTGAAATATACTGTGGCCTCTCCCCTTGCGGAGCACAGGCTCCAGACGCACAGGCTCAGCGGCCATGGCTTACGGGCCCAGCTGCTCCGCGGCATGTGGGATCTTCCCGGACTGGGGCACGAACCCGCGTCCCCTGCATCGGCAGGCGGACTCTCAACCACTGCGCCACCAGGGAAGCCCTTAACCATTTTTTTTTTTTTTTTGCGGTACACGGGCCTCTCACTGCTGTGGCCTCTCCTGCTGCGGAGCACAGGCTCCGGACGCGCAGGCTCAGTGGCCATGGCTCACGGGCCCAGCCGCTCCGTGGCATGTGGGATCCTCCTGGACCGGGGCACGAACCCACGTCCCCTGCATCGGCAGGCGGACTCTCAACCACTGCGCCACCAGGGAAGCCCCAGCCCTTAACCATTTTTAAGTGTACAATTAAGTGGCATTAAGTACATTCACAATATTATGCAACCATCACCACTGTCCATTTCTAGAATTTTTTCATCATCCTAAACAGAAGCTCTGTATCCATTAAACAGCATGCTTTTATGGTTTTATAAAGTTTCTTATATTCTTTTTTTTCTACTTTTAGCATAAGTTTTCCAAGGTCATTAATATTTCTTATATTACTCTTAGCATATGGTTAGGTCAAATAAAGTTTTTCACTTTTTATATGGCTCCAAATCTTCTGGATTCTGAAGGGGAATTATTACATGAAGGAGATAAATTACACCGGGGGTCCTTTATTTTCATAACGTACCATTTAAAAACTGCACCACCTGATAGTTTTTTTTTTTTTTTTTTTTGGCGATACGCGGGCCTCTCACCGTTGTGGCCTCTCCCGTTGCGAAGCACAGGCTCCGGACACACAGGCTCAGCGGCCATGACTCATGGGCCCAGCCACTCCACGGCACGCGGGATCCTCCCAGACCGGGGCACGAACCCGTGTCCCCTGCATCAGCAGGCAGACTCTCAACCACTGTGCCTCTGGGGAAGCCCTCTCTTGATTGATTTCTGGTTTCTCTCTGTGACTAGGAAGAGGTTGTGGAACTAGAGTACGTGGAAAAGTATACTGCACCTCAGCCAGAACAATGCATGTTCCATGATGACTGGATCAGTGCGATCGACGGGGCAGAGGAATGGTATTGCCAGATGAATGTTTTTGTATCCATTTTAAGTGTACTATATGAATATTTTTCTCTGATTACTTGTTCTTTGTGAAAATAATTTCGTGATATATATATATATATATATATATATATATATATATATAGTGACCATGCCAAAGACCTTTAAATTAGTGTAGTCAAGAAGAAACGTATCTATTAATAGGTTTTCTTTTCTGTCTAAAGATGCTGTAGTGACATTTGTCTTCTGAATAGGTCGTGTGTCTTAGGGCATTTATTTGATTATGTTGCTTTTAAGACCAAGAATATAATTTGTTTCATAGAGGGAAAAAAACCTTTTCTAGCCACAGATCTCCCAGCCTACTACCCTGAAGATGCAGATCATGCTATTTTTAGGGCTGAAAAGGGCAGACTGGAATCAAGAAGGTATGAATCGTTCAGAGCAGACCCCCTCTGGCCTTATTGTAGAAAAACACCTCAAGAATGGATCTCAGTAGGAGCTTACTTTCAAAGAATGTCTCCCTGGAGTTATTACATAGTTATGTTTTTACTGGTTTTACTTTTACTTTAAATGGTTCTACTGGTTTTTTATTTAATGGTTTTCACTGGTTAAATACAAAGGACTATTAGGCTTTTCAAACAATTCATTTAGCTTCCCTGGGAGTGGTATTATTTTACAACAATCATAAAAATGAAATCTAGGGTTTGTCAGTTACATTTTTATTTTAGGAGGTCAGGAAAAGCCAAATGTAACATCTTCTGATTTATTCTAGTGTGTTTTGAAATCTTAATCTTTATATTAAAGAAGAGTTTAAAAATATAATCCTCAAGGTTTACTTTATCAGTGCTTTAGAAATATAATTGATTTCAGGATTTGAGAAAAGCTGTTTTTTGTGTTTCATAGGATTTTTTTCTCCTCACAGGATCTTGACTGGTTCTTATGATAAGACTTCTCGGATCTGGTCCTTGGAAGGAAAGTCAATAATGACAGTTGTGGGACATACAGACGTTGTAAAAGATGTGGCCTGGGTCAAAAAAGGTTAGGACTCTGCCTAAATGGAGAGGAATCCTGGATAGGGAATTGGAAATAAGCCATTTTCGATGCTGGGGCAGAATGGGGACAGGAGAAGAAATGTCTCATGCCTCAGTTTTTAAAGGGTCTTTCAAAAATATACACATTAAAAAATCCGTAAATCAGTAGAAGTGAATCCTAAAATTATATCACATAATATACATTTTCAAGTTAATATTGAGTGTGTTAAATGCATGTCTTTTATAGTTTTGTTTTGTTTTTTGGCTGTGCCCTGTGGCATGCGGGATCTTAGTTCCCCAACTAGGGATCAAACCCGCTCCTGCAGTATAAGCACGGAGTCTTAACCACTGGACCTCCAGGGAAGTCCCTGTACTATTTTTGAAGAATCTTCCCTTTTATACCATAAGTTAGCTTCTTTTTTCAAAGGTGGCTATATGAGGTCTTTTACCTTTTTAACATCTTTATCAACAACTACAAAAAATTTTGTTCTTTAGTTTTGGAACACTATTTAAAATTTTTGTACTAATTTGTTTCTTATCCTTGTGTTCTTTCTTCAGACAATCTGTCTTGCATACTACTGAGTGCCTCTATGGATCAGACTATTCTCCTATGGGAGTGGAATGTAGAGAGAAACAAAGTGAAAGCCCTGCACTGCTGCAGGGGTCATGCTGGCAGTGTGGAATCTATAGCTGTTGATAGCACAGGAACCAAAGTAAGTAGCTATTGTGTTATTAGTACTGTGTTCAATTAGAATTTGAGCTTCTTGTGCAAAAATGTCTTTTCTACATAAAGTTACTGTGATCGTCCTACTTCCATAACAATTGGTGACTTAAGAATATGATTTCAAACCAAAAGTAAATACTCATAATGAGAGATATGAAGAGTCACTCCCTGACTCTGGGTATCTCTGGTTTAGAATTTTATATAAATAGCAAAAATTTTAAGAACTCAGGTAAAAAAGTAATTTCTTTATGTAACCTCCTCAAATCATAGTGACTGACATTTTCAGTCCTTCAGCTACTCATAGTGCTGTCATTAATTGAAAATGTCTAGCTGATCCCCTAAAACTTAGCATGCACTAAAGTTAGCATTAATCAAGGTTGTTTTACTATTACTGCTGATCTACTCTGTATCACAACAAAATGGTAAAAGTTAGTCAAGCTATGAGGGCAACGCAGTATTTACTTAAGAGGGGTTACAAACTCCCTCACCATTTGAAAATTCTCCAAACCACATGAAGTATTCTAGATTTAAGAGTGTTTCTTCAGCATTTCTTTGCCAGTTAGTGTAACAGAGGACGTTTCTGCATTCAAAGTTAAAAATTTATGAGTATTCATATTGAGGCATAAAGAAGGTTTACATGTTGTTGAGTCCAAACTTAAGTGAACTAACTGTACCCTGTCCTTTGGCTATAAGAGATAGAAACTCATCCTGAACATTTTTTAGCTTAAAAGACCCAAGGAGGGAGTGATGCACCACATCATGAGCAGGGTGATGATGCATTTGGATGTCAGGAACCAATGGAGTAGAGGCTTGCATGTGGCTAGCACACCTCCTCCCTCTCGTCTCCCCAAATTGACTTCATTTTCTTACCTCAGTCTGGCTTTCTCCACATGGCAATAAAACCTGGCCTTCAGTATTCCCAGGTTTTACATCCTATACTGTCTGTCCCTGGAAAAAGATTAACTTCAGCTCTCTAAAACACAAGTTTTCAAAAAAAAAAAACACAGTTTTTTTCAAAAAAAACACAAGTTTTCTCTTTCCTCTGAAGGAGGAAGAGACCTACTGCCACAGTGTAGGTCAGTTGCCCACCCTGATCTAAGCAACCATGGCCAGGGTACGGGCCCTATAAGAATGGCAGCTCTTTCCGTTGCCATGAGATTGAGGGTACAACTTCCCAGAGACTAGGAAGACAGGCAGATAGGTGATGCCATAGTAGTAAGGATTTCAGGGCAAAGTAAAGATTTCAAGTTAAATAGCAGAAGAAAACCAGGCAAACAATATGATGGATTATATTGCATACTCTTTCGCTTCATATATTTTTTTTTTAGTTTTGCAGTGGCTCCTGGGATAAGATGCTAAAGATTTGGTCTACAGGTAAATGAAATGTTTCTTCTACGTTGACTTATTAATGATATTTCAAGAATTTCAGTGAAAAAAAGACTTTTTAGCCCATATTTTTCTATAAAAAATGGACCAGAGCTTTTTAGGTCACAAATAAAGTACTATAGTATATAGAAAAATTAGCATATTTCTTTGTGTTTCAAAATGTTTTTCTGCTCTACCACCCCCTTATTTATTGGATGATGTCACTGAATCCCTGCAAGTACCAATAACACATCTGGTGCAGTGTGACATAACTACCTTAGTTCTCAGAGTTCCCTTATTCAGGAACGTGGAAATAAACAAATTACCTTCTGAGTCATTTTGATATACTTTACTATTAGAGACATTTCTTAGTTTAGCTGGTTTACTTTAAAAAAAATTTTTTTAATACAATTTTACCAAACTTAATTTTCTCACTTTGAAAACGTAGATTAGAAAGAACAATTAGAGGAGACAAGGGGACTCTTAGAGGAAAGTACCTTGATAATAGTAAGAAGACACTGCTAGAAGAAAAGAAGGGGGAAAACCCACATATATTTTAAAAAGTAGTAGTACAGAACTATTTATTGCATGGGTAAGCAGATCAAAATACCTCTGTTGCTTCTGAGGAAATTGCTATATTACTGTACAACACCCTAAATACAGTTAAGACCAGCTTAAACAGTTTTAAATAAATATGTGTAAAATGGCAGGAAATATAAATCCATTTTAGTTAAAGCAAACAGTTTTGAGGCAGAAAGTTGTTTGTGTAGGAATTTTTCCTTTTGTGAAATACTTTTTGATAGTGCTGGGTAGATGAGATATTATCTATGATAAGTTGTTACCCTTAAGGTGCTTATAGTCTATTTGGGAAAAGCACATGACATTTATAAAATAGTTACAAAACATTAAAATCTATGGTTTTTTTAATCTGGGTTTGCTACCTAGTCAAATGGTGGATAACGAAGATTTTAATCAAAAAATAACTATCGGGCTTCCCTGGTGGCGCAGTGGTTGAGAGTCCGCCTGCCGTTGCAGGGGACGCGGGTTCGTGCCCCGGACCGGGAGGATCCCATGTGCCGTGGAGCGGCTGGGCCCATGAGCCATGGCCGCTGGGCCTGCACGTCCGGAGCCTGTGCTCCGCAACAGGAGAGGCCACAGCAGTGAGAGGCCCGCGTACCACAAAAGAAAAAAAAAACTATCTATGAAACACTTTTAATTTATTGTTAGAAAAGTGAAATAGTCAAGAAGAATAAACATGGCTGGAATGTATGTCCTTTTAACATGTGTTTACTTACCATGTCATTCCGTTCTTCATAATATAAATGCAATCTGGTCAGAACTCTCCTACAACTATAATAGTAAGCAACTTTTCATAGATATGGTAAACTGATGAATAGCCATAATGATAATCTTAATAAGATACCAAACTGGGTAGGTTTTAGGATTTTAATGTATAACACTTTATTTTTTGCTTTCTCCTTTTCGAAGATTGGTAAGCCAGGTATTGTTTTTAGATAGAATTTCCATTAACCAAAATGAGGAGAAATGTTAACTCCCTAACCAGTTGAGATAACAGAGAAAGTATATACCTAGAAATATAAGAATTATTTGAGACTGTTTGTAATTAATATTTACCTTAAATTTTAACTCTACCAAATCTAATTCTCTGTGATATAGTCCCTACAGATGAAGAAGATGAAATGGAAGAATCCACAAATCGACCAAGAAAGAAACAGAAAACAGAGCAATTGGGACTAACAAGAGTAAGTATTTGTGAGAACTGACAGTATTGGGCTTAGGGTTTTTTTTTTTGATAAATTGATTGATTGATTGATTGATTGCTGCAATGGGTCTTTGTTGCTGCACTCTGGCTCTCTCTAGTTGCTGTGAGCAGGGGCTACTCTTTGTTGCCGTGCGCGGTCTTCTCATTGTGGTGGCTTCTCTTGTTGTGGAGCATGGGCTCTAGGCACACAGGCTTCAGTAGTTTTGTCATGCAGGCTCAGTAGTTGTGGCTTGCGGGCTCTAGAACGGAGGCTCAGTAGTTGTGGCACACGGGCTTAGTTGCTCCGCGGCATGTGGGATCTTCCCGGACCAGAACTTGAACCCGTGTCCCCTGCGTTGGCAGGCGGATTCTTAACCACTGCACCACCAGGGAAGTCCCGGCTTAGGTCTTTATTGACAAATATATGTTAATTTAATATAATTGTTCATACTTAGTTTCCTTTTGTCTTGTCTTGCTGCTTCAACCATAAGGCTTTCTTTCAGTAGATTTGTAAATTTTTATTATAAATACTCTGCTGCATTTATTTGAGTTATTGAATGTAGTTGCATTAAGCTAGGTTTACAGCTTGATAGGTTGATTATTTAGCTATTATATTTGGCCTCATGGTGAATTTTTTTTTTTTAACATCTTTGTTGGAGTTGCTCATGGTGAATTTTAAAGTAGGATCTTTTAATTGTTGAAGCTTGCACTAAGTTTAGTGAAATATCTCATTACCTGACTGTTTAATGATAATGTTGCAGACTCACAGACATAGAAAACAACCTTATGGTGACCAAAGGAGAGAAGGGGTTGGGGGGGAGCAAATTAGGAGTTTGGGATTAGCAGACACAGACTACTATGTATAAAATAAGTAAACAACAGGTCCTGCTGTAGAGCACAGGGAACTATATTCAATATCTTGTAATAAACCATAATGGAAAAGAATCTGAAAAAGAATAGATAACTGAATCACTTTGCTGTATACCAGAAACTAACACAACATTGTAAGTCAACTATACTTCAGTTTAAAAAATAGTAATAGTAATAATGTTTCATACACTGAGGATGTAATTCTAGTACATCTCCTAAATCAGTAGAAACCAAGAGTTTAATTGAGGTTTTGATTCTATCATTTTGCTATAGATCCAGTTAAATCAAACTCAGAAAGTTAATCCAGATTCTTATTTGCTCTGTTCCATTAGAAGGATATTTATCATAATATGATCTGACCTGTATTAATATATTTAATGAGAAGAACAATACTGAGTCAGATTTAGGAAATCGTATGTTTCATTCATTTTCTAACAGCTGTAATGGATGTGCATTAAATCAGGCACACATTTGCACATTATTTCTTATAGTCACCAATAACAAGATAGATATCTTATTAAACTGTTGAAAATGAAGAATAAGTGATTCCTCAAACTCACGTAAACTGCAGTAAACAATAGCACTTACTGTTTCCAACTGAAAGTAGTGGTTTATAATTTATACATTTAAACAGACTGCTTAATTGCAAGTTGAATGATCTGGCGGCAATTCAGCTTCCTTATCACTTGTCTCATAAGACACATTAAAGCTGGAAATGCCTTACCAATTGGATAATGTGCCAGTGGTAATTTATTGATGCATATCCCTGATCAACCTGTAAAGAATATATCTGAGTAGAAAAAGACTTCTTGAATTATCAAAATACTTTACTTACAAGGTAGCTTTTTTTTTTTTAACCTTTATGTTAGTTGAAGTTTGGCATACGTATAATTAAGTATACAGCTCAATGCATTTTTGCAGTTGTGTATACCCAAGTAATCACTATCTAAATCAAAACATCAAGAATTACCGACACCCTAGAAGATGCCCTCTAGGCTCCCTTGAAATCAGTAGCCTCCTAAAAGTGATCACTGTTCTGACTTATCCTAGATTAGTTTCACCTAGTTTTAAGCTTCATATACAGGCATACCTCATTTTATTGCACTTTGCAGATAATGCATTTTTTTACAAATTGAAGGTTTGTGGCAACTGTGTGTCAAGCCTGCTGGTTCCATTTTTCCAGCAGCCTTTATTCACTTCGTGTCTCTGTGTCACACTTTGATAAGTCTCAAAATATCTCAGACTTTTAAATTATTATTATATTTGTTATGGTGATCGGTGATCAGTGATCTTTGATGTTACCATTGTAATTGCTTTGGGGTGCCATGAACCACGCCCATATAAGACAGTGAACTTAATCAGTAAATGTGTATGTTCTGACTGCTCCACCGACCAGCCGTTCCCCCATCTCTCTTGCTCCTCTCAGGCCTGCCTACTCCCTGAGATTCAACAATATTGAAATTAGGCCAATTAAAAACCCTACAGTGGAGTCTTAAGTGTTGAAGTGAAAGGAAGTCTCATGTCTTTCACTTTAAATCGAAAGCTAGAAATGATTAAGCTTAGTGAGGAAGGCATGTCAAAAGCTGAGAGAGGTCAAAAAGATAGGCCTCTTATGCCAGTTAGCCAAGTTGTGAATGCAAAGGAAAAGTTTTTGAAGGAAAAGTGCTACTCCAGTGGGCACATGAATGATAAAGTGAAACAGCCTTGTTGCTGATATGAAGAAAGTTTGAGTGGTCTGCGTAAAAGATCAGACCAGCCACAACATTCCCTTAAACCAAAGCCTAATCCAGAGGAAGGCCCTAACTCTCTTCAATCCTTTGAAGGCCGAGAGTGGTGAGGAAGCTGTAGAAGAAAAGTTTGAAGCGAGCAGAAGTTGCTTCAAGAGATTTAAGGAAAGCAGTCTTTATAACATACAAGTTCAAAGTGTAGCAAGTGCTGATGTAGAAGCTGCAGCAAGTTATCCAGAAGATCTAGCTAAGAAATTAAACGAAGGTGACTACACTAACAGATTTTCAAAGCGGATAAAACATCCTTCTTTTAAAAGAAGATGCCATCTAAGACTTTTATGAGAGAGGACAAGTCAATGCCTGGCTTCAAAGCTTCAAAGGACAGGCTGACTCTCTTGTTAGGGGCTAATGCAGCTGGTGACTTGAAGTTGAGGCCAGTGCTCATTTACCATTCTGAAAATCCTAGGGACCTTAAGAATTATGTTAAATCTACTCCGTCTGTGCTCTGTGAATAGAACAACAAAGCCTGGATGACAGTACATCTGTTTACGGCATGGTTTACTAAGTATTTTAAGCCCACTGTTGAGACCTACTGCTCAGAAAAAAGATTCCTTTTTAAAAACATTACTGCTCATTGACAGTGCACCTGGTCATCCAAGAGTTCTGATGGAGATGTTCAAGAAGATTAATGTTATTTTCATGCCTGCTAACACAGCATCCATTCTGCAGCCCATGGGTCAAGGAGTAATTTCAACTTTTAAGCCTTATTATTTAAGAAATATATTTCATAAGACAATAACTGCCATACTTAGTGATTCCTCTGATGGATCTGGGCAGTCATCTGAAAACCTTTGGAGGGACTTCCCTGGTGGTCCAGTGGTTAAGAATTCACCTTCTAATGCAGGGGACGCGGGTTCGATACCTGGTTGGAGAACTGAGATCCCACATGCTGCGGGGCAACTAAGCCCGCACCCCACGACTACTGAGCCCACGTGCTCTGGAGCCTGCGCACCATAACTAGAAAGAAGCCCGCGTGCTGCAACAAAAGACCCCGCGTGCCGCAACGAAGATCCCGCAACTAAGACCCGATGCAGCCAAAACTTAAAAAGAATTAAAAAATAAATTTTTAAAAAAGATTTAAGAAAAAAAAAACCTTTGGAAAGAATTCATCATTTCTAGATGCCATGAAGAACATTCATGATTTATCGAGGTCAAAATATCAACATTAACAGGAGTTTGGAAGAAGTTGATTGCAACCCTCATGGATGACTTTGAGGGGTTCAAGACTTCAGTGGAGGAAGTAACTGCAGATGTGGTAGAAATAATTTAAAAAACTAGTACTAGAAGTAGAGCCTGAAGATGTGACTGAATTGCTGCAATCTCATTGTAAGACTTTAATGGATGAGGAGGTGCTTTTTATGGTTGTGCAAAGAAAGTGGTTTCTTGAGATGGAATCTACTCTTGGTGAAGATGCTATAAAGATTATTGAAATGATAACAAATGATTTAGAATATTACATAAACTTAGTTGAAGAAGCAGCAGCAGGGTTTGAAAGATTTGACTCCAATTTTGAAAGAAGTTCTACTATGGGTAGAATGCTATCAAACAGCATTGAATACTACAGAGAAGTTGTTCATGAAAGGTCAATCGATGTGGCAAACGTCATTGTCGTCTCATTTTAAGAAATTACCACAGCAACCCTGGCCTTCACCAACCACCACCCGATCAGTCAGTAGCCATCAACATTGAGGCAAGACCCTCCAAAGGCAAAAAGATTATGAGTTGCTGAAGACTCAGATGATGGTTACTATTTTTAGCAGTAATTTTTAATTAAGGTATGTACGTTTTTAATACATAACGCTATTGCATATTTAATATACTACAGTATAGCATAAACATAACTTTTTTTTTTTTTTTTTTTTTTTTGGTACGTGGGCCTCTCACTGCTGTGGCCTCTCCTGTTGCGGAGCACAGGCTCCGGACACGCAGGCTCAGCAGCCATGGCTCATGGGCCCAGCCGCTCCGCGGCATGTGGGATCTTCCCAGACCGGGGCACGAACCCATGTCCCCTGCATCGGCAGGCTGACTCTCAACCACTGCACCACCAGGGAAGCCCTAAACAATAACTTTTATATGCACTGGGAAACCAAAAAATTCTTGTGACTCACTTTATTACAGTGTTTGCTTTTTTGTGGTTGTCTGGACCCAAACCCTCAGTATCTCTGAGGTATGCCTGTAATATCTGTGAGATTTCATTCATCTACTGCATGTAATAGTTCTTTTCAGTAATAGATAGCATGCCATTACATGAATATACCAGAATTTATTTGCTCTTGTTTTGATGGACATTTAGATTGTTTCTAGTTTTAGCCACCATAAATAAAGTTGCTGTACTTGTTTTTTGGTGCACATATGTCGTCATTTCTGCATATGTAGAATTGCAGGAGTAGAATTGCTGAGTGACAGGGTACGCACATGTTCAGTTTTATGAATGTTTAATACTGCCAAAACATTTTCCAAGATGGTTATATCAGTTTATACTCCCACTGACAGTATGAGAGTCAAAGTTACTCCACATCCATATCACCACTTGATATGGTCAATTTTTTAGTACCATAACTGATTTTATTTTATCACATAACATGTTTACATTTACTTACTGTTAAAAGGTGTCTTATTTTGTGATTTCTGGTGGTGTGTAGTGTATTTTAAGTCCCAGCCCTTTGATAGCTAATTTTGAAGTGCCTGTTCATGTTTTTAGCACTTTTTTTTTTTGCTGCACCACACGGCATGCGGGATCTTAGTTCCCTGACCAGGGATCAGACCCGTGCCCCCTGCAGTGGAAGCTCAGATTCTTAACCACTGCATTTTTTTTTAAGTGTGTTGCTTATCTTTTTCTTATTGATTTGTAAGAGATCTTTTTATATTTTGTTTTTATTTTTTATTTTATCTTATATTGGAGTATAGTTGATTAACAATGTTGTGTTAGTTTCAGGTGTACAGCAAAGTGATTCAGTTATACATATATATGTATCTATTCTACTTCAAATTCCTTTCCCATTTAGGTTATTACAGAGTATTGAGCAGAGTTCCCTGTGCTATACAGTAGGTCCTTGTTGGTTATCTATTTTAAATATAGCAGTGTGTACATGTCAATCCCAAACTCCCAATCTATCCCTCCCCCTTCTCTTCCCCACCCCCCAGAACCATAAGTTCATTCTCTGTGAGTCTGTTTCTGTTTTGTAAATAAGTTCATTTGTATCTTTTTTTTTTAGTTCTGCATATAAGCAATATCATCTGATATCTGTCTTTCTCTGTCTGACTTACTTCACTTAGTATGATAATCTCCATGTCCATCCATGTTGCTGCAAATGTCATTATTTCTTTATTTTTAATGGCTGAGTAATATTCCATTGTATATATGTACCACATCTTCTTTATCCATTCATCTGTCAATGGACATTTAGGTTGCTTCCATGTCTTGGCTCTTATAAACAGTGCTGCAGTGAACATTGGGGTGCATATGTCCTTTCAAAGCTAGTTTTTCTCCAGATATATGCCCAGGAGTGAGATTGCTGGATCATATGGTAGCTCTATTTTTAGTTTCTTAAGGAACCTCCATACTGTTCTCCATAGTGGCTGTACCAACTTACATTCCCACCAATGTAGGAGGGTTCCCTTTTCTCCACACCCTCTCCAGCATTTATTTGTAGATTTCTTGATGATGGCCATTCTGACTGGTATGAGGTGATATTTCATTGTAGTTTTGATTTGCATTTCTCTAATGATTAGCGATGTTGAGCATCTTTTCATGTGCCTCTTGGCCATCTGTGTGTCTTCTTTGGGGAAATGTGTATTTAGGTCTTCTGCCCATTTTTTGACTGGGTTGTTTTTTTGATATTGAGCTGCATGAGCTGTTGGGAAATTTTGGAAATTAATCCTTTGTCAGTCACATTGCTTGCAAATATTTTCTCCCATTCTGTGGGTTGTCTTTTCATTTTATTTATGGTTTCCTTTGCTATGCAAAAGCTTTTGAGTTTCATTAGGTCCCATTTGTTTATTTTTGTTTTTATTGCCATTACTCTAGAGATGGATCGAAAAAGATATTGCTATGGTTTATGTCAGAGTGTTTTGCTTATGTTTTCCTTTAAGAGTTTTATAGTATCCAGTCTTACAATTCGGTCTTTAGTCCATTTTGAGTTTATTTTTGTGTATGGTGTAAAAGGATGTTCTAATTTCATTTTTTTACTTGTAGCTGTCCAGTTTTCCCAGCACCATTTACTGAAGAGACTGTCTTTTCTCCATTATATATAATCTTGCCTCCTTTGTCTTAGATTAATTAACCATAGGTGCATGCATTTATTTCTGGGCTTTCTACCCTATGGGGCAATTTCTACCCTGTTCCATTGATCTATATTTCCATTTTTGTGCCAGTACCATACTGTTTTAACGACTAGCTTTCTTTTTGTATTTTGTATTCAAGGTCTTTGCTGGATATAGGTATTATAAGTATTTTCTCCCACTCAGTGCCTTGCTGATAACTTTTATTTTTAGGTGTGCACGTTCATAAGCTTGCTTCCACTGTTCATTTTATTTGAGAGAAATCACAATATATTCATTTTTTTCATTTAGGTTTTTATAAGCTTTAAATCTGTGCATTCATAAATTATTAATTGAAGTTATGCTAGAAACCCTTGAAGTGCTATTTGAAGTTGAAATTAGAAATAATAGGAAAAGTTGGGTTATTAAGACCAAAATAAGACAAATATCAAAAAGTTATTTTCTCTCTGGATTTCTTTCTAGTACCTGGCTTGTATTAATATGAGTAATGCTCTCAATCAGTTCATTTACTGGTCATTTGTTTCATATATTAACATAGAATAAGGTTTTTTCCACATTTTCTCTCAAAATTGCTGTTTTTCCTGCAGTACTATTCTTTTTTTGAGCATTTGTTCTTTTTTAAAAATTCATTCATTCATTCATTTGGCTGCCTCAGGTCTTAGTTGCAGCACGCAGGATCTTCATTGCGGCATGAGGGCTTCTCTCTAGTTGTGTGCAGCCTCCAGAGCACGGGCTCCTCTGTTGCTTGCCCCACGGCATGTGGGATCTTAATCTCCCGACCAGGAATCGAACCTGCATCCCCTGCATTGGAAGGTGGATTCTTAACCACTGGACCACCAAAGAAGTCCCCTCCAGTACTATTCTGCTGAAGTTTGTTTGCAGTAACAATGCCAAAGTTGACTTTTCTATCTTAAAAAAAAAAAAAATGTACATGTAGGAAAATTCACTCTTTTTGGTGTATAGCTTTTGAGTTTTGATAAATACATAGACTATGTAACTACTACGTATTCAAGATACGGGAGAGTTTGCCATCCCCTGAAACTCATGTTGCCCATTTGTAGTCAGCCTTTCCTCTCTATTTCTATCACCTGACAACTATCATCAGATCTCTGTTCCTGTAATTTTTCTTTTTCTAGAATATCATATAAGTGGAATCACACAGTATGTAGCCTTTTGCATCAAGCTTTTTTTTCACATATCGTAATGTATTTGAGGAGGGAAACAAAGAAAGATTCATCCAGATTATTGGGCATCATGGTTTATTCCTTTTAAATGCTGACTAGTAGTCTATTGTATGGATATACAACAGTTGGTTTAATCATTCACCAGTTGAAGGATATTTGGGTTGTTTCTAGTTTGACAGTTATAAATAAAACTGCTATAAACATTTGTGGACAGTTTTTTATGTGAACCTAAGTTTTCATTTTTCTTAGGTAAATACCTAGGAATGGGATTGCTTATTCATATACATTTACCCATCATTTTACATGCCATTTCCTATCCTGGAGCCTCTGATTGATTGTTACCTTACTTTTTGTTTTGGATCACAATAGAGGTTGTTCTGTTCCTCACTCCTCTATCACGTTCCTTTACTACTTCCAGGAAAATTTTAGGGCTGGAAGAGAGACCTTAGGGATCATTTGGTCCAGCAGTTGGCAAATAACAGCCCCACAGGTGATTTGGCTGTGGCCTGATTTTGTACTACAGAGTGCTAAGAATGATTTTTCCATTTTTAAGGGGCTTTAAAAACAAAGAACACGGAACAGAGACTGTATGTGGCCTGGAAAGGCTAAAATTTTTACTTTCTGGATCTTTATCAAAAAACTTTGCTGATCTCTAATCTAGTACAACCCCCTTAACATTTAAGAAGGTTAAATGTAACAGAGTTACACAAGTAGGTCAACTGTCCCCCATTTCAAGAGTTTTCCTTCCTTCTTTTACATGTTCTTTGTATTTAAGACAGACAGTATACCTAGTTTGATGATTTTAATTTGAGAGGGACATTAGAGATTTTGGAATTCTAATAAATGAGCCATGGGCATTATTTAAAGATTGGATGCTGAAGAAATGAGGTGGTGAGAATAACCTACTGCAATTAATTAACCTGGAAGAGTTATGTAGAAAATAGCAGCACCTTACCTCAAACCTAGGTCTTTCTGACCCCAGAGCTTTTTCTTCTAGCTTCTACATATAACATCTTTGTCAACTGGGAGAATTTAATTAGTGTTAATATTCCTCAAAATGAAAAGTAGAGCAGAAGGGGAAGCAACAGAATACTGTGGAAAGACTACAAATTTTGGAGTAATATTTGGGTTCAATCTCAGATCTGCCATTTATAAACAGTATGACCTTGGGCAAGTTATCTTTCTCAACTTCAGTGTTTTCATCTATAAAATAAAAACAGAAATATGTCTTGGAGGATTGCTGTAAAGAAGAAATAAGGTAGGATATGAAAGCTAAAGCACCTGACAAAATATCTGGCAAATCAGCTTTAAAAGTAATAACTATTATTATTGTTTCAATCACTCTAAACCAAAAATGCTTTCCCTTTTGGGTGTCCTTCATTTCTAGACTCCCATAGTGACCCTCTCTGGCCACAAGGAAGCAATTTCCTCGGTTCTGTGGTCAGATGCTGAAGAAATCTGCAGTGCATCTTGGGACCACACAATTAGAGTGTGGGATGCTGAGTCCGGCAGTCTTAAGTCAACTTTGGTAAGACAAATTCAGTGTTTCTCTGATTAAGTTTGAGCTTTTAAGCCCGGTAAACTTCTAGGAGATGGTTACTTTTCGCCCACCCTGGTTACATGTTCTTTCCTTTTTTTTTTCAGACAGGAAATAAAGTGTTTAATTGTATCTCCTATTCTCCACTTTGTAAACGTTTAGCATCTGGAAGTACAGATAGGCATATCAGACTGTGGGATCCCCGAACTAAAGGTGAGTTGTGTAAACCTCTGAAGGAAAAATATGAGTGAGTAACATCAGTTTCTCTTCTCACTAGAGATGTGTATAAAAAGATACTTTTCTAGAAATTTGGGGGGGGGGGGTTCTGCCTACTTCTGTTTTCTAAAATTTAATAATGGTTGTCTGTTTTGTTCAGATGGTTCTTTGGTGTCGCTGTCCCTAACCTCCCATACAGGCTGGGTCACATCAGTCAAGTGGTCTCCTGCCCATGAGCAGCAGCTCATTTCAGGCTCTTTAGATAACATGGTTAAGCTGTGGGATACGAGAAGGTAACTCCTGTTGATGACTTACAAAGGAAATCTATCAATTGCCCCATTGTATACAGAGAAAATGAAATGAACACTGAAATGACTATCCAAAAGCAAAAGGGTTAAAAGAAAGGTCTGGGTCATATATCCTGAAATGATACATATTGATATCAAAAAGGAAGGCCAGGATCAAAGGAATTTTCTTAATGTTAATATGTTGGGGTTTTTTGCATTCTGAATGAATTTAATTGTGATAGTTTATCTTTTGCCAAAAACACAATTTATGAAATCCATCTTTCTGACCTTGTTATATAAAATAGGAAAAAAAACCCAAACCTTAATATAAATATGATAATTATAGAATTCGAAGGGGAGTGGCCTGAATGAATGGAACTGTGGTCAAATTGTAAATTATATGTTAATAGGCAATTAAGTAAAAATACAGAATTTTAAAGATAAAATTTAAAGGTTCCTTTCTTATTCATCAGTTAGTGTTGCGATACTAATATATGCAGAGGGCCCCCAAGAGAATGCATATACAATTTATTTACATATTTCTACAAGTAGAATGGAGAGGCAGTAACCAAAACCACAGTCTGCTAATGATACAGGAAAAACAGAAGTAGTCAAGTAAATGCTCAGAATTTTAAGATTAAGTGATTATTGGGGCAAGGATGGTAAACTAAAATTTGCAGAAAAGTATAAGTGACTAGTCATATATGTTTGTTTAATACTATGAAATGCATATAACATGTTAATATTTTCATCTTTTAGTTGTAAGGCTCCTCTCTATGATCTGGCTGCTCATGAAGACAAAGTTCTGAGTGTAGACTGGACAGTCACAGGGGTAAGAATTTATTAGTTATTTGGTAGAGAGGAAGAAACTACATTATGTTTTTAGAATAAATCTGGTATTTGTGTTTACAGAGTTACTAGTTTCAATATATCTGATATTTATAATTCTGTATTCTAAGTTCCATTAATATTCATAAAATCTCATATCTCATTTAAAGAAGAAAAACATTGTCCTTTAATATTAGGAGTAGTAAAATTTGAATATTTTGAAGCACTTTTTTTCTCATGAGTATTTTATTGAAATGTTTTAAGTCCCTAAACTTGCTACTTCAGACTAATTGGATCAAAGTATTTGCTACTTAGAAAAATCTTAGATAATATGGCTGTATTATAAAATGTTCTTAAAGAATTACAATTTAATTATACACACACACACACACACACACACACACACACACGTAAAAGCTCTTATTGCCTAAGAACGCTTTCCAAATGCAGGTTTGAGGGCTATCTGAAAAATCTATAGTATCCATTTACCTACAAACAATGTGCCATCTTTTAAAAACGTAATTTTCTTAAGTAGGTAAAACTATATTACCCTTCAAACTTTTAAATTTTATTACATTTCTTAGCAAATGCTTCATAGAAAGTACAGTAGCATATTATGCCTCAACCAAATTAAAATCACCACTTTTAAAGTTTTAATATAGTGTGTATATATATAGTATATTTGTAATATAGTAGTGAAATTTGATGCAATTGGCCCGTTTTAGTATTAACTCTCAACGCAAGTTAATTGCTCATCCATAATTCCTTCTGTAATCAGAATCATCAGTATTTAATTAGGTTCAGCAGTCATATGAAATAATTGTATTTACTTCTGTGTTTATGTTTTTTTCCTCTCCCTTTACGCAGTTACTTCTGAGTGGAGGAGCAGACAATAAATTGTATTCCTATAGATATTCACCTACGACTTCGCACGTGGGTGCATGAAAGTGAATGATAAATTTGGCTACAGAGATTCCTTCTGTAACTGAAATTGATAGAGAATTCTCAGATTACATCGATGCAGATGCAGGAAGCAGCCTTGTAGATTAAAATTTATATACTGTTTCACCCTTGATGATAGTTATCACTGTCTTTTTCTTTATTTTGTATTTATTATATAACAGTTATGTTTATTAAATGTAAAACATGGCCTGCATTCTCTACCTTATGAAAACCCTTGAAATTAAACTGAGTTTTTAATTTATCTTTTAAAGGTATTGGTTTGAATTAAGAATTGCTTTTGAAATGCTATAAAAGCATTATTAAAAATTCAGTAATTGTTCAGATTTTTATCTCTAAGGGAGAAACTTCACTTTTTAAAAAGTTAGCTGTTTAAAAAAAAGCATCTAAAAAAACTAATAAATTTTAATAGAGAAAAAATTAGAAATACAATCTGTGTTTGGTAAAATAAGTTATGTCTAACTATAATAATGTTCTTTGTAGGTATTCAGGACATTAAAACATGTAGATATTGCCAGTTAATTAAGAATTTGTTGAAATGTTTTAAGTGAAGTACTTTGTATTAAAGATAAGTCAGGGAGGGGACTTCCTTGGTGGTCCAGTGATAAAGAATCCGCCTTCCAATGCAGGGGACGTGGGTTCGATCCCTGGTTGGGAAACTAAGATCCCACATGCCACAGGGGAGCTAAGCCTGTGCACAACTACTGAGCTTGTGTGCCACAACTAGAGAGCCTGCATGCCACAAACTACAGAGCCCACGCGCTCTGGAACCCACACACCACAACTACAGAGCCCACGTGCCCTGGAGCCTGTGTGCCACAACTAGAGAGAGAAAACCCACGCACCACAACTAGAGAGGAGCCCGCATGCCACAACTAAAGATCCCGCATGCTGCAACTAAGACCGGATGCAGCCAAAAATAAATAAATAAATAAAATATTTTTTTTAAAAGATAAGTCAGGGAATTCCCTGGAGGTCCAGTGGTTAGGACTCTGCACCTCCAGTGCTGGGGGCCTGGGTTCAATCCCTAGTCTGAGAACTAACGATCTGGCAAGCTGCGTGGTACAGCCAAAAACAAAATTTTTTTTTTAAATACAGGGAAGTCAGACTCCTTTAAAAATAGCATATAGATTTCATGGTAACCAGGAATCTCTCTCCCACACTTATCCTTGTATATAGATAAAAATTAGATTCTTCAGACAAAACCTTTCAGTCAGTATTAGATAAAAATATTCTGGGCTTCCCTGGTGGCACAGTTGTTGAGAGTCCACCTGCTGATGAAGGGGACGCGGGTTTGTGCCCCGTTCCGGGAAGATCCCATGTGCCGCGGAGCGGCTGGGCCCGTGAGCCATGGCCGCTGAGCCTGCCCGTCCGGAGCCTGTGCTCCGCAACGGGAGAGGCCACAACAGTGAGAGGCCCGCGTACCGAAAAAAATAAATAAATAAAAAATATTCTAAAATTTTTTTATCATTAGCATTTATCTAAATTCATATATACAAAATATTTAAAGTAAATGTCTTAAAATGTGACTTTAATGGATTAGTATTTCTCAAGCAGAGCACCTCAGCCTCTAAGTAATGTACGGGAAAATCAGTTTGGTCTCATCATTAGACTCTAATGCCATATATCTCACGTGAGGTTCCTATTACAGAGGTCTAGGAAACAACCGCCATAACTTCGCTGCAATTGAGAGCCAGATTAACAGTGGATTAAACCAGGTGGAAGATGAGTTCTCTTGTATGTAGAGGTCCAGAGGCAGTCCAGTGCTGGTATAGTGGTTTTTGTTCCATACTCCTTAGGGACCTGGGCTCCCTCTGCCCCTATGATACGGTCATCATAGCTCACAAGAGCTAGAGCTCCAGGTACATCATTTCTTAAAAGACAGTAATATTTTAATGCCCAAGAAGTGAATAAAGGTAGTTGTAAAATTCACACACAAAGTCTGTTTTTCCCATTTTGTGCAGAATGGTGTAGATTTCATCATATTTGCAGTCTCTGGAAATATAATTTTCAAAGGACAAAGATGAATTTATATTCCTGTTCTGGATGGTCCCTGAATGAATCTTAAGGGCAGAGTTATTTAAAATAACTTTCTTAATGCACCCAACCTGGACTGCTCACAGGTAGTATGCATACACTAGGTGGTTAAAGTAAAGAGTCCTATTTATTAGATGAAAGACTAAGAAGGAAGTGGCATCAAGTCCTGGTCCTTAGCCTATTCTTAACTCTGGTTCCAAGGCAGGATACATTCATGGTTCAGGTATTCTCCTTTGAGATGGATGTAACATTAGTGTCTAAGTCTGTTAGAGGATTGTCTGATTGATCTCTACCAAACTTCTCTTTTTGTGTAACACAAGTGATAAGATCTTATTCCCCAAACAGGAAGAACATGGGAGGCCAACAGAAGCCTAGAAGACTTAAGTCCTTTTAAAACAGTGCTCTCCTACCTCCCATCCTCCATCTTTTCTTCAAAAGTAGGAGTCTCCCTTTCAATAGTCCATTTTCCTCCATTTTAGTCACACCAGAGACAGGGGCCTTACATGGACTTATTTGCTCCTAAGATTTGCTTCAGGAAATGAGTGGAGCTGCTTTTCTCGTGCTGGGAGAAGTTTGGAACCAGACAGTGCAGAGTTCAGGACCTGCAGACCAGTACAGGGTTATTTATGCTGTCTTGCCATAGTAATGCAGTTAATAAACCTGTTGATATTTGTTCAAATTCCTTTTCTTACAGTTTAACAACAAACTTCCTAATTTTAAAATTAGGCCCAAAATGTACCCTAATTGCTGAAAAAGGCATTTAAAAGAATAAGGCTGACTTTCCACCATGCACAGGGTCTCTGCTGGGGTGGAGGAAAGGGAAAAAAAAACCCCAAATGTGTAAGACATGGAGACTACCTTCAAAAAGGTCACATTCTCACATGGGAGACATTCAATTAAAAATTGGTTACAACAGTATCCTAAGTGCAAAGAAAGATGTAAATCTAAGGTAGAAAGGAGCAATTAGCTTTGTGGGGAGCGAGTTGGCTGTCAAGAAAGGCATGTAGAAGAGCGACATTTGAGCCAGATTTGGATAGAAAATTGGTTGGGAAAGTGAAGATGCAGGTTATTTGTGGCAGGGGAAGCAGCACAGAAGCATTAGAAATGATAGCTCAGAAATACTGTGAGGAAGAAAGCATAATATTTCTTCATATGCTAAGTTTAATTTTGTTTTCCTCTTAAATAAAGTGGCCTTCCAGGTCTTATCTAAGACATGAGATCTTATATTGGAAAAAAAACCAAACAAACCTGGCTGTTACGATTACCTAGAGATTATTAGGGTAGAAATCTGAGTTACTTAAGATTTTTAGGAGTTCACCGGTGGCGCAGTGGTTAAGAATGCACCAGCCAATGCAGAGGACACGGGTTCGAGCCCAGGTCCCGAAAGATTCCACATGCCGCGGAGCAACTAAGCCCGTGAGCCACAGCTTCTGAGCCTGCGCTCTAGAGCCCGTGAGCCACAACTACAACTACTAAGCCCACGTGCCACGACTACTGAAGCCCGCGCGCCTAGAGCCCGTGCTTCACAGCAAAAGAAGCCACTAAAAGGAGAAGCCTGCGCAAAGCAATAAAAAGTAGCCCCCACTCGCCGCAACTAGAGAAAAGCCCATGCACAGCAACAAAGACCCAATGCAGCCAAAAATTTTTAAAAAAAGATTTTTATTCTACATAAAATGTTATAATAGCTTAACTGTCAGTAGCTGCCCAATGTTTGTTTTTTTTTTCATATTCTCCTTTGAATTTAGAATGACCATTTTGGAACTGTTGTCAACAATGCATAATAATATATTGGAATGCTTCCTAGCATTATCGGGGGAAAGAACAAATGAAAGTTTTAATTGACATAAAATACACATAATTGAACAAACAACCCTGCAAAATGAAACATACTATCTGGGAATTTCTGATAAGAACATTGAAATCTGTTTATAAAAATTCTTTTGATATATTTTTGAAAAATCAGTTGCTTATAAGGAGAAATATTAATCTTTGTGATGTACTACCATACCTCCTATTCTTAAAGGGGAAAAAATGACACTTTAACACTATGCATGTGCATGGGTATTCAATTAATATCTTTTTATTTAAAAAGCCACTAGTTGGAATCAGGTTTCATTAGACAAGTAATATCCAAACTTTGCTAATCAGAAACTGCCAGGTATAAAAATAGCAGGAATTTTTAAGTCACTTTAATACTGACATTTTTTGACTATCATAGACTTCTAGTAGTAACCATATTAATAATGTTAATTATTTTGTTATATAAGCCAAATATATCTTTAATATAACTTAGTAGAAAAGGAGTTTTTTGGTTTAATAGAATTAGATTGGCTATCGTTGGCTATTAGTTCCACTGGTTCGCAGGTTTGAGGAAGTATATTGTCTAATGGCAGTGTCTATAAAAACAGCAAAAAATTATCCCACCATAACAATCATCTGACATTTTATTTTATTTTATTTGGCCGTGCTGTGTGGCTTGCAAGATCTTAGTTCCCCCACCAGGGACTGAACCCCAGCCACGGCAGTGAAAGCACCCAGTCCTAACCACTGGACCACCAGGGAACTCCCATAAAAGATCTTTATTTTAAAGGAGAAGAATATATACGTTAGGTCAAGTTATTTGACCAGATTTCATGCAACCAGTAAAATGGCAGAGTAACAATCTGACTTTGGATTTATCTGAGTCTAGAGCTCAAGCTCTTAACCATACATATTCTGCCTATTCTTCAGTCATGCATGAGAACAATGATTTTATACATGCAAAGAATAAATGAGAAAATGTCTTCACCTACATGAAAGAAAGTTTATGTATAAATTTAAATGGCAGTTATTGGTACCAAACTACCATGTTATGTTCAACTTTGCACGTTTTTGCCTTAAAAATTAATTTCAATTTTAGTATACCACTAAATGTATTAGCATAATAATATGTAAATATGTACTTTAAAGATCCATTTCTGTATTTTCATATAGGAATCGTATATAAGCAGAAAGGAACTTTAGAAATTATCCTGTTATTCATATCATTTTAATTATCATGTTATTCATATTAAAGGAAATCACAACCCAAACAAGTTAAATACCTGATGTGAAGGTATACAGTCCATTAGTGATAGAGATAGGAGACATGCTTCTGGGTAATAAAAGACTACAGAGAAATGATCTTGGTTAGGTACAATTTGATCGAAAGTTTAGAAACATGTCAAACAATTCTATGTACAGTCATATGCCTGGGACTTATTAATACCAAATAAAGTTCAGTGGTGGTTTCAGGGGGAGGAAATACTTTTTATATGTCTGTAACATTTCACATTAAAAAATAATCACTTCAATAATACTGTCTAATTCTAGCCTTACTTGAATAAACAAAACTGCAGTATGGGAGAGCCAGCACGCTTACCTTGTCACGTTTAAGTAATTACTAGTACGAGCACCTGGGAAGATAGCGTCTCCCTACTCTGACTGCCACTTGCTTGAAAAAATCAGATTACGGGGGGTGGCGGGGGTTGATGAATTGGGAAACTGGGATTGACATGTATACACTAATATGTATAAAATGGATAACTAGTAAGAACCTGCTGTATAAAAAAATAAATAAAATTTAAAAATTAAAAAAAAATCAGATTACAAAGTAAGTGGAACACCTTGAAGAAATGGAGCTATTTCCATGACAGCAGGCTCCATGACATCAGGTTCAACAGATCCCTAACCCTTAAGAGTAAAACAGTACAAAAGGGTAGAATTGTTAATATGCTTTCTAATATAAGTTGAGGTTTTATTTAGGATATTAACCAGAGGTTTGATTGATGGTGCAGAAATAAAAGTAAAGATCATTGCTCTAAGGAAATCAGGACTCCAGGTTGGGATACCAGATTTGCAGATCTCCACATTCCAAGCCACCTAATGGTCTTTTCTAGTTAGCTTGTGGAAGCCTACAATGGAGGAAAACACTGTTTATACTAGGATAAATCTGATAATATGTTGATAGGATATTAAACAGCAGTTCACTAAATGTTTGTACTTCTTAATGAAATTAAACCCTCCCATATAAAGTGTTTTCATGGTGTTAAATCCTTTCATTTTCTAAAAAAGTTTTTTTTAAGAAAAACTAAATTTTAACTACTGCAGTTGCCTCATTTGTTAAGGGACTCGTACAATGCTATTTAAATAGTTCCTACCCATCCAACACCGTGAGTGAGAAGACCTGATTCTTGCCCAGGAAGTGTCAGTAGCTCTACCTTGTTTGCTGACTCCTTTCCTATACTGTGCCCCTACCTGCACACTTTTCTTAGTGACCTATGAAGGAAAGTGATTATGTGTAAATGCTACATTATGTGGCTCAGAGACATTGTATATCTCTGTTAATTTTCCCCAGTTAAGTGAACAAAACCAACAGGTCTAGCCCCAGAGTCATTACCCTGACTTCCTGCTGTGTTCCTTGGAGGCCCTTTCTCTGCTTCAGATTGAGTTAAACTTCATCCTGTTGGAAAAAGCACTTCCTAAAATATCCCAAGAAACTTACTATCGTGCATAGTAACAACTGGGAAGTTATCTTGCTTACCATATTAGAATAATTTGTTTTAGGTAATTAATACTGTATACTTCAGTTGTCAATTAGCTATCTTTTTTCTGTTCATTTATTGATTAAATAAACATTCATTCAGAACCGAGTATTAGGCACTGTGCCAAGAGATAAGGCTATGGAAATGCATACGAGGAAGCATCTAATGGGGGAGACAGGCAGGTAAGTACTTACAATACAGTACAGTTGTTGAATTTGAGAATAGAGGGACACCAAGCTTGGCATGAGTGAGTCAGGAAAGATCCGAGGAAGTACAGCAATCGTCATATTTGCCAAATATTAATTCTTACCCTTTTAAGGATCTGGACTTTGAGACTCCGAGGAAAGCTTAGATTCTTTCCTCTAAAAAAAAAAAAAAAAGCCAAAATTTTGCATATTATTTCATGTATTCACCTTGACACCCCATATATCTCAGGGTAAGCATTCCTGGTCTACAGACTTAATATTTTCAGTCCAAATTAACTCTGTAGCATAAATAGCCTACCTGTTTCCCTATTCTAAACCTGCTTTTTTCAGATCTTTAAGTTAAATACTTTGTAATAACATTCTAGAATCTCACCACATCTTTATGTCTTTCATGTTATAGACTTTAGTTACCACCTCAAGCGTCGAAGCGTTTTTCTTTGCTAGCCCATGTCACAGTTGTGATTAATTCGTATTTTGTAAAATTTTAGTTGATAATTTTTGTGTCACCTTTAAAAAGAAAGCACTTTGGGGACTTCCCTGGTGGTCCAGTGGTAAGACCCCGTGCTCCCAGTGCAGGGGGCCAGGGTTCAATCCCTGGTCAGGGAACTAGATCCCATATGCGTGACGCAACTAGGAGTTCGCATGCTGCAACTAATAAGTCCACATGCCGCAACTAAAGATCCTACATGCCGCAACTAAATATGCGGCAACTAAACATGCCGCAACAAAGATCCCCAGTGCCACAACTAAGACCGCGTCACAGCCTAAATAAATAAATTTTTAAAAAAGAAAGCACTTTGGGTTTAAATTATCTTCCACCAATAACATAATTTTACTTTTGCCTTATTTCCAATTTTTTTCCGAGGTTTTTAGGTGCAAATTTTACTTTTGACTCGAAGATTCATTTATGACAAATTATGCTTATGTAAATGTACACTTGAGGTCAGTTATTAACAGTTATTAACTTAATCCTCTTTAAACCTTTAAAATAAGTTACATACAGCACGTGAACGTTTACCGCGTGCGGCCACTGGTGCTGGGAAGCGCCTGAGAGTTCAGGAATGACCGAGGCTCAGAAGCTTCCGTCCTCCGAGGGGTGGCAGCCCAGGGCCCGGCAGGTGCGGTGGGGCTGGGAGGAGGCGGGGGACCCGGGCTCCGGGCTCGGGACTCAGAAGAGGAGCCGAGAATTCCCCCCACTTCCCCACGCCTCGGAGGTCTCCCACTCAGTACCTTATACCGATGTTCTGACCGGTTTGGTGTTTGTCATTAAATGAAGAGGAATTCGGGAAAGGAGGAACAGAGAGGGTCCCGGAGTTTCTTCAAGAACCGGCCGAGAGCCGTGGCTCCCGCGGGGTTACGCGAGAGCCTGAACGGAGTGAACGCGGACGCCGGGGCAGAGGCGCCGAGGGCAGCGCGGCTTTTGCGCTCGCCAAGCCGCGGGGTTTAAATCTCCCGCCTTCCGCAGCCGGAGCCCGACACCTCCACGCTCTGGTGCGGAGGGGCACCGGCTGCGGGTGAGGCTCGGCAGCGGCGCAGGGCTCGCGAGCGGCGGCAGCGGTAACGGGCGCCAGGACCGACCTCCGAGCTGCCGAACGCGACCCGAGGGGGCGGAGGACCGGCGCGTCGCGGCTCCGGCGTCGAGGTGAGTGTCTGCGGCCTCCTCTGGCCCCCTCTCTCCGGGCGGAGGAAGGGCCGCGCCCTCCCCGGCGGAGGCTGGGAGGCCAAACCCTTGGTTCCCATGGCGACGCCCCAAGGTGGAGGGGCGGCGGGAAGGGACCGCCACGCGCGCACGCGGTCTCTCGGGGCTTCTCGTCGGCCTTCACGGTTCCCTTGGGGACCCCGGCCCCTGCGGCCTCCGCTCCCGGACGAGGTCCTGTCCGAGCTCCTCCGGGCTTACCCTGGGCAGATCGGACCAAGAGTAGTTTTAGGCGTGGCAGCGTCCCCTCGGGCCGAAGGGAGCTTCCACCCACGCTCGCCCCGGGTAGCGAGCGAACGAGCGCAGGGGCCTGAGGCTTGTTTGGGTGATTTCTCTCGAAGGTGCGGATCGCTTCCATTAGAAGCAGATGCTCACGGCCTTTAGGTGCTTTCCTGCTGACCTCCTTTTTATGTTGTGCTTATTTTCATGTTATTATTTCGTAGTGGGAATGTCTTCCTTACAAACTAAATGGCTAGCAATGGGTAAAAACAAAACACAAGTAAATGTGCGGTTTAAGACAAAGTGCAGAAGGCGCGAGCTCCCGAGGGGTTCCGCGCACAAATCTCTCTGCCTGAGGCCTTTATCCCAGCGCCACGCACCGGTCCGGCTCATGGAAACTGGATCATCTGGTCAGATGCCCAGATGATGTCAGCTGTCAGATACCTGATGCTCTGAGAAAGATGGAGAGTGGAAAAAAAATCCATCCTGGCAACTAACCCGCGATGCTGTGGATTTGCCAGTAGAGGGTGTGGGATTATTTTTCATGTAATAGATGATTTTGATGCACAGAGCATGAAAGCAATCATAAACTCTGGGTCACTGTGAAATAGCTTATTGGGAAGATAACGTTTATCCATCGTTTGGGGTTTTTTCTAAGTATTTATGTATTGATTTATTTGGTCACGACTCAGGCAACGTACTGTAAGGTGATATTACTTTAATCATCTTCACATCAATATTTATGGAGTAACCACAGGTGCCCATCCTTTAGTAGGAGTTAATTATACATTTATTGGCCAAATAAACATCCAATAGTATGTATATATTTTTATATGACCAGGCTTTTTAGTCGTTTTATATTCGTTGTGTAT
This sequence comes from Pseudorca crassidens, assembly GCF_039906515.1. Taxonomy (NCBI): domain Eukaryota; kingdom Metazoa; phylum Chordata; class Mammalia; order Artiodactyla; family Delphinidae; genus Pseudorca; species Pseudorca crassidens. Next base: position 32,858,805 of record NC_090301.1, read on the forward strand.
GCCTAATGTACTCAGTATTCTTTGAAATTTCTGTGTTTATTTAATAGTGCAAAATGATTGTACATCTTGACATTAAAACAGTTATGTGCAAGACATTGTTCTAATTACCAGTAATTAACATTAGAGTTAGGTGGTTGCTCAGAGATCAGCCAGTCCAAAGTGCAAAAACTACAAACATTAAGACTGGTGGAAAAACTAGGAAGCCATATTTTTATTAGAAATATTTATTATAAAAATAAAATTTATACCAATGACTGAACTAGGACAAAATATCAAAATATTAAATATCAGATATTAAACAGTATTGTTTTGTTCTACTGTGCTGTCAAACTTTATTTCATTGTGTGGTACATACTATATTAAAATTTTCCCCCTTTCCTTTATAGTTTACCTTTCTCAGTACGCACTGTGCCTCGTTTAAATTTTTATTATTTAACAACAACAGGTGAGGTGTGTGAAGGACTTTTCAGTATGTCTGTGACTGGAAAGATTTCCTCATGTGAACTGGCTTTTGTTATTTAATAACATCCTTATTCCCCTTTTCCCTTGTTTGTTTTTCATTCATCTGTTAGGTTTCTTCCTTTTTTCTGAAGTCAGACTTTTCAAACTTCTTGCATCCAATATTCACCTTCTATGTAATTATTATTATTTTCCTATTGTAGACTCATTTGCAGATAACACTTTAGGTTTTAAAAGAATTTTTTTGTGTGGATTTAGTTTAGATTAAAAAAAAAAACCAAAGCCCCAAAACTGAATTACCACAATAAATAGTTACAACAGCCAACATTAACAACTGTTCACATTGTGTCATATTTCTTTCAAATATTTTTTAAATAAAGAAATAAAACATTTCCAATAAAGCTAAAGTTGTTTTTGTATCATACCCATTCTCTTCCTGCCCACTATATATTGCTCATTTATATTATTCTTTTTTTCTTAATCTTGCTAGAAGCATGTAAATTTTAGTAATTTTTTCAAATGAACCAACTGATTTTCTCTATTTGCTTGTTTTCTATTTCACTGGTTTCTACTCTTATTTTTATTATTTTGTTTCTTCTACTTTGGGTTTACTGTGCTCTTCTTTTTCTAACTTCTTAAAGTGGAAGTATAAATAATTGATTTTGTACCTTTTTTACTTTCATATATTGATAGGTATTTAAAGCTATAAGTTTTCTTCTAAGCATGCTTTAGCTGCATCCCACAAATTTGGGTGTTTTCATTATCATTTAGCTTAAAATATTTTAAAATTTCTCTGTCACCTGTTATTTATTTAGATGTGTTACTTTACTTCCAAATATCTGGGAATTTTTTTTTTAAATAGATCACTGCTATTGATTTCTAAATTAGCATTGTTGGTGTCAGAGGACGTACTCTGCACTATTTCAAAACCTTTAAATTTATTGAGATTTTTTGTTTGTTTGTTTTCTGCCTATCCTAAGGTTTGTCTTGGTGAATGTTCCAGTACCCTTGGGGAAAAAATTTGTATTCGGCTGGTGGTGGTGGTGGAGTGGTTTATATAAGTGTCAGTTAAGTCAAGTTGGTTGAAAGTGTTGTTCAGATCTTTTAAATCTCCACATGTTTTATGTCTCCTTATTCAGTCAGTTACTCTGGGGGGAGTGTTAAGTCTCTAATTATGATTGTAGATTTGTCTTTTTCTCCCTTTAGATCTGTCAATTTTTTTTCTCATATTTCGTGGCTCTGTTATTAATTACATACATATTTAAGATTGCTATGTCTTTTTGATAAATTGACCCTTTTATTATTATGAAATGGTCATCTTACCTCTGAAAATACTTTTCACCTGGAAGCCTGTTTTGTCTGACATTAATATAAGCTTAATGTTTGTCTCATATCTTTTTTATCCTTTTCCTTTTAACTCATCTGTATTTATGTTTAATGTGTGTTTCTTATAAACTACATATAGTTGGGTTGTACTACTTGTTATCTAGTCTTACAGTCTGCCTTTTAACAGTATTTATATCATCCACTTATGTTTTTGTAATTGTTTTCTGTGTTTGGATTAAGCACAAAATATTGGTGTTCTTTTTCTGTTTTCCTACTTACTCTTTGGTCCTCTTTCCTGCCTTCTTTCTAGTAAATTGAGTTTTTTTTTTAATATATTCTACTTTTTCTCCTCTCTTGACTTTTTAGTTTTACCTCTTTGTGTTATTTTTTTTTATTGATTGTGCTAGAGATCACAATATGCATCTTGAATTTATAAAGCCTATTTTCAAATATATTCTAGTACTTCATGAACAATGTAAGAGTATTACAACTTAGACTTCCATTTATCATCTTTTTATCTTTTCTTCTGTTATACATTTTACTTCTACATATGCTTTATATTTTTTATTTTTAAAGAATCAATACTCTTTTAGTGAAATTTAAAGATGCACATGTATATTTTTGAAACTTGCTTTGTGTTTATCAGTATATATTTACCCTTTTTGATTTCTCTCTTGCTTCCTATAGAACTGAGTTTCTATATATTATCATTTTCCTTCACCCTAAAGAATATTTAGGATTTTTAGTACTGTAGGTCTGTGTGGGACAAAGTCTTTCAGTTTTTATCTGTCTGAAATTTTATTTTCCTTTCATTTTTGAAGGATATTTTTATTGGGTATAGAATTCTTGGCCAGCTTTTTTCAGGACTTAAAGATGTAGTTCACTTGTCTTTTGTCCTCTTTTTTTTTTTTTTTGGTCAAGCAGTTTCCTTCTCTTCCTACTGTTCTGCCAAAGATGAAAGGAGTCATGAGTCCTAGGCAGGACTATTCACTTTCTGGATTTAAGTTCATTAGCTTTTTTTTTTGGCATCCTCAGCTCTCTGATTGGCTTTAAGAAAACACATAATTTTGTAGGTTATCTATCAATAGTTTATTCTCATTGTTAGGATGGGAGTTCTCTTAACTTTCTGAAGTAGAAGTGGAATACCAGTACAATACTGATTTAATTAATATTACTTAAAAATACCTTTATTACTCTTATTTTCCAGATTTTTGAAAATTGGTGAGTTGTAGTGAACAAGCACTTTCCTACATTACTGGTACTGGGCATAAAAATTGGTATAATCTCTATGGAGGACAATTTAGCAAAATGAGAACAATTTAAAATGCATAAACGCTTTGATTCAGCCCTTGTGCTTCCAGGAATTTATTTTATAGGTGTACTTGCATGTATTTAAATATATATATATATATATATTTTTTTTTTTACTAATTTTAGCATGGTTTGAAATAATAAAATTCTGGAAGCAATCTAAATATCCATCAATAATAGACCAGTCAAGTAGATTATTGTACATCCATACACATGGAATGTTATATATCCATTAAAATTGTATTTCAGCTACGTAGAAAATTCCATGTTATATTCTTTTTCCTTTAGTACTGTACAGTCTCACTTTTATCCATTCTCTAATGTGGCTGAAGAGATGCCTGAGGCCAGGATAAACTATTTAATTTGTAGGTGGCCCTCTTTTTTTCTGTCTAGATGCTAGTAGCATTCTTTCTTTACCCTTAAAATTCAGCAACATTCCACAGCATGTCTTTTTTTTTTTTTTTTTTTTTTTTTGCGGTATGTGGGCCTCTCACTGTTGTGGCCTCTCCTGCTGCGGAGCACAGGCTCCGGACACGCAGGCTCAACGGCCATGGCCCACGGGCCCAGCCGCTCTGCCGCATGTGGGATCCTCCCAGACCGGGGCACGAACCCGTGTCCCCTGCCTCGGCAGGCGGACCCCCAACCACTGTGCCACCAGGGAAGCCCCCCACAGCATGTCTTATTCTTGATCATTCTCTATTAATTTTTCTTGGAACACGGTGAACCCTTTCAATTTTCAGCTTTTTTTTTGTTTTTTTTTGTTTTGTTTTGTTTTTTTTCAATTTTCAGCTTTATATTCTTGAATATTTTGGCTGTTCCATATGTCTGTCCCTCTCTAAGAATATTTCTTACGTTAGATCTCAATTGTTTATCTTCCAAATCTATACATCATATTGTTCCGTCCAACCACTTTGTTTGAATCTAACCACCTTTATCTTGTAATCTTCATTCTGAATGATTTTCCCAGGCTCGTCATCCGTGTTATTCACTTAGTTTTCTGAAGTATCTATTCTACTTGGAATTGTTTCTAATGCAGTTTCAAGTTCTGTGGTATTTTTTTCCTCTTCTTTTTCTTTATATCTTTTGCTTCCTTCAGCTCTTTTTTAAAAATCTCTTTTATGGAATATTATTCCATTTATCTACAGGCAGAGCAGTTTTTCTTTAAACCTGTTTTATGAAGCAATTTTTCAAATTTATATATAATTTTCTCTTTCTCACGTTACGGTCCCTCCTTTTCTTATAGTGCTACTTTTTCATGTTATTTATTTTTCATGTTATTTATTGTTGAAAGGAGTAGTTCTATTTTGCCCTACTTTTTGCCCAAGAGTAGTATAAGTAGTTTTATATAACCCTGTACCATGGAATAACTAGCCCTTGGAATAACTGCCTTAGAGGCTGAATAGGTAGGTGACTGGGTACATTATCTTGATCTCTTCTTTAACTGGCTTCTTGGTGACAGTTTTTGGGTTTTTTTTTTGCGGTACGCAGGCCTCTCACTGTTGTGGCCTCTTCCGTTGTGGAGCACAGGCTCCGGACGCGCAGGCCCAGCGGCCATGGTTCACGGGCCTAGCCGCTCCGCGGCATGTGGGATCTTCCCGGACCGGGGCACAAACCCGTGTCCCCTGCATCGGCAGGTGGACTCTCAACCACTGCGCCACCAGGGAAGCCCTTGGTGACAGTTTTCATATGCTCTCTTGTAGCAGTTTCCCACAGCATATGTTAATCACTGGTTCCAGAGGCAGGTCAATGCTGATATATCTCTGATTTTTCTAGGGTACTTTTGTCTACTATAGAAGGTTGACTACCAGCTTGTTGTTTCTGTTTCCCTACAGCCATGCTTTGCCCCTTGGCAGGGAAAATTAAAACTATCCTGGCCATTCTAGGTTTTAGGGAGCCCAATACATAATACCTCTCACCTTTTTGTTCCCTCTTGAGATTGAAACCAATTCAGATGTAGTCAAAGACCTAGGCAGATGGAAATAAAATATCAGCTTTATTATTGAGAGAACTGTTAGAGGGTGTGTATCATGTCAATGGTCTTTTAATATTTCTGTCCCCTAGTCCAGACCTGGAAGAGTCCACTCAAGGGAAAGTTTGGGTCTTCATACTAGACACACTTACCTAAGACTTTTGCCTCACACTGATTAGGTCACAAGTGATGAGTAAAAGGTTAAAAAAGGACTAAATTCACTAATTTTATGACTTGATACATTAGCTCTACCCAGTCAAGAAATGTGGACCAATGGTTAATTCACCCGTCAGGCTTCTCGCTGTAGGGGAGAAAGGGCAAGAGGCTGGGAATATTTATAGAAAATTTCTCCTCACAGAAACCAGAAGAGCTTAAAACGAAGCATTCCCCGCCTTAAACATAATGATCTCTTCTTCAGTAGTCTTCTTTGCTAGCCTGTGATAATATAGGCACCAAGTAAACTGCCTACCTCTTCCTTAAATCTGGCTGCTATGCCTTTAAGAATTCATGTTTTCAAGTTAATTAATTATTGGAATTGCTCTTCAGGACCTAATCTATTTGCCAAAACCAAATCTGCTTCAGTCTAGATGAGATGCATGGTCATCCTCTTTGAATCTGATGCAAACTTCATTGTATCTGACATTTACTCATTGGCATCAGTGCTATGAGATGTGGCAATTTTTTCCCCATGGGGGACCTGATTTAATGAATAGAAGGTTTTATTTATTTATTTATTTATTTATTTATTATTGAGATATAGTTGATATAGAATATTATATAAGTTACAGGTGTATTATATAAGTATTCTATATGATATAGAATATTATATAAGTTACAACAATTTTTAAAGGTTATACTCCACTTATAGTTATTATAAAACATTGGCTGTATTTCCTGTGTTATACAATATATCCTTCTAGCTTATTTATTTTATAAATAAATATTATTTTATTTTATAAATAAATACCTCTTAATCTCCTACCCTTATTTTTCCCCTTTCCCCTTCCCTCTCTCTACTGGTAACCACTAGTTTGTTTTCTGTATCTGAGTCTGTTTCCTTTTTGTTATATTCACTAGTTTCTTTTATTTTAGATTCTACTTATAAGTGATATCATACAGTATTTGTCTTTCTCTGTCTGACTTATTTCACTTAGCATAATAACCTCCAAGTCCATCCATGTTGTCGCAAATGACAAATTTCATTCTTTTTTGTGGCTTAGTAGTATTGTATTTATGTACACCACATTTTCTTTATCCATTTATCTGTTGATAGACACTTAGGTTGCTTCCATATCTTGGCAATTGTAAGCAATGATGCTATGAATGTTGGAGAGTACATGTCTCTTTTCAGATAGTGTTTTTCTTTTTTTCTGATATATACCCAGGAGTGAAATTGTTGGGTCATATGGTAGTTCTATTTTTAGTTTTTTAAGAAACGTCCATACTGTTTCATAAAACAGAGGGAGAGAGACAGAGGGAGATTAGACACATACACAGAGGAGAAGGTGATGTGAAGACAGAGATTGGAGTTATGTTGTTATTAGCCAAGGACTGCCAGCAGCCATTAGAAGGTAGAAGAGGGAAGAAAGTATTCTTCTCTAGAGTCTCCCAGAAAGTACAGCCCTGCTAATACCTTGATTTAAGACTTCTGGCCTCAAGAACTGTGAGAAAATAAATTTCTATCCTTTTAAGCCACCAAGTTTGTGGTAATTTGTTACAGCAGCCATAGGAAATTAGTATATTGATCATACCACTACATTCTTTTATATTTTCTTATCTCTTTGTGGATTTCTTTTCATTTGTTCCACTGCTCTATGGTTCTGGTGCCAGTACCATTCTGTTTTAATTAGTAAGGTTCACATTCAGGCTTATTTTTTCAAGATAATTGTCATTTTGTTAAAGTACATGTCCATTACTTTTAAAAGTCAAATATTAAAGGATTATAATGTTTAAAAGCAGTTCTTCCAATCCTGCTCCAGTTCCAATCTCCAGTGTCGTGTACCTTCAACCCTTTTGCTTTCTCTAGTATTTTCTAAATCACATGTTTATATGCTACGTTTTGATTTATTAATTTAAAGCATTATCTATTAGGACTTAGCTCTCCTTCACCATCACAATCTAACCCCATATTACAATTTTTATTAAATCAAATAAGTGTTTATGTTACTGTGAACTAACAAGTATTTTTAAAACTTAGTCAAAAAAATATTACTGAGACTGATGTCAAAGAGCATACTGCCTATATTTTCTTCTGAAGTTTTATGGTTTCAGGTCTTATATTTAACTCTTTAAATTTATTTTTGTGTATCGTTGAGAAAGTAGTCCAGTTTGATTCTTTTGCACATAACTGTCCAGTTTTCCTAGCACTATTTATTAATGAGGCTGTCTTTTCCCCAATCTATATTCTGCCTCCTTTGTCAGATTAATTGCCCATGTAAGTGTGGGTTCATTTCTGGGCTCTGTGTTCTGTTCCGTTGATCTATGTGTCTGTTTTAGTGCCAATACCATACTGCTTTGATGACTGTAGCTTTGTAGTATAGTTTGAAATTAAGGTGCATGATACCTCCAACTTTGTTCTTTTTTCTCAAGATTGTTTTGGCTATTCAGGGTCTTTTGCGTTTACATACAAATTTTAGAATTATTCTAGTTCTGTGAAAAATACCATTGGTATTTTGTTAAGATTGCATTGAATCTGTAGATTTCCTTGAGTAGTATGGTCTTTTTAATAATATTAATTCTTCTAATCCATGAGCACAGTTTCTCTTTCCATCTGTTTGGGAAGTCTTTGGTTACTTTCATCAGCATCTTACAGTTTTCTGAGTACCAGATTTTTACCTCCTTAATCAGATTCATTTCTATGTATTTTATTCTTTTTGATGTGATTGTAAATGGGATCATTTTCTTTCTTTTTTTTTGGCTGCATCGGGTCTTAGTTGCGGCAGACAGGATCTTCATTGAGGTGTGCGGGATCTTCCATTGCAGTGCGCAGGCTTCTCTCTAGTTGTGGCATGCGGGTTTTTTTCTCTCACTAATTGTGGTACATGGGCTCCAGGGCGCACGGGATCTGTAGTTGTGGCACATGGGCTCCAGAGCACATGGGCTCTGTAGTTTGTGGCACACTGAGGCATGCTAGTTCAGTACTTTTGGTGCGTGGGCTTAGTTGCCCCACGGCATGTGGGATCTTAGTTCCCTGACCAGGAATCGAACCCATGTCCCCTGCATTGGAAGGTGGATTCTTTACCACTGGACCACCAGGGAAGTCCCTAAATGGGATCATTTTCTTAATTTCTCTTTCAGATAGTTCTTCGTTAGTGTATAGAAATGCAACAGATTTCTGCATATTAATTTTGTATCCTGCAACTTTACCAAATTCATTAATGAGTTCTAATAGTTTTGTCATGGTATATTTAGGATTTTCTATATATCGTATCATCTTACCTGTAAACAGTGACAGTTTTTCTTCTTCCTTCCCAGGAATGATTTGGATTCCTTTTATTTATCTTTCTTCTCTGATTACTGTGGCCAGGACTTCCAATACTATGTTGGATAAAAGTGACAAGAGTGGGCATCCTTGTCTTGTTCCTGATCTTAGAGAAAATGCTTTCAGCTTTATAGGCACATGAAAAGATGTTCAACATCACTAATTATAGGGGAAATGCAAATCAAAGCCACAATGAGATATCACCTCTAAATAACAAGTGTTGGTGAGGATGTGGATAAAAGGGAACCCTTGTACACTGTTGGTGGGAATGTAAATTGGTGCAGCCACTATGGAAAACAGTATTAGGGACTTAGGTAATTCCTCAAAAAATTAAAAATAGAATTACCATATGATCTAGCAGTTCCACTCCTGGGTATTTATCTGAAGAAAATGAAAACACTAATTCAAAAAGATACATGGACCCCTATGTTCATTGCAGCATCATTTACAATAGCCATGATCAGGAAGCAGCCTTAGTGCCCTTCAATAGATGAATGGATAAACAAGATGGTATACACACACACACACACACACACACACACACACACACACACACACACACTGGAATATTACTCAGCCATAAAAAAGAATGAAATCTTGCCATTTGCAAACATAACAAAACAGAAACAGAGTCATAGATACAGAGAAGTAGGTGATTGCAAGAGGGGAGGGGTTTGGGTGGAGGAGAGATGAAGGAGGTGAGGGAGATTAAGAGATACAAATTTCCAGTTGCAAAATAAATGTCACAGGTATGAAATGTACAGTGTGGGGAATATAGTCAATAATTATGTAATGTCTTTGTATGGTGACAGATGATAACTAGATTTATCATGGTAATCATTTTGAAATGTATAGAAATAGCAAATCACAATGTGTGTAACATAGTGTTGTAGGTCAATTATACTTCAAAAGGAAACAAACTCATAGAAAAAGAGATCAGGTTTGTGGTTACCAGAGGTGGAGGGTGGGGAGAGAGAAGATGGATGAAGGCAGTCAAAAGGTACAAACTTCCAGTTATAAGATTAAAAGTACTAGTAATGTAGTGTACAACATGATAAATAAAATGAACACTGCTGTATGCTGTCTGAAAGTTGTTAAAGAGTAAATCCTAAAGAGTTCTCATCACCAGGAAAAAAGTCTTTTTCTGTTTCTTTAATTTGTCTCTATATGAGATGATGGATGATCGCTAAACTTGTGGTAGTTATTTCACGATATATGTAAGTAAAATCATGCTGTACACCTTAAACTTATTCAGTGCTGTGTGTCACATATATATTTATATATATATAAAACTGGAAGAAAAAAAACCAACTTAGTTGGTTTAGTGCCCTATAACCATTCCTCCTTTTTTGAATATCATGTCCCTTCATTTTTATTGGAATTAATACTGGCTTTTTTTTTTAACCTAATTTTCTGAATAACCATTGATTTTTTTTCCCAATTGCTCTAACATTTCTGCTATATGGCTATGAGTAATATGCTCAAACATATCAGTTATGTTTCCTAGTGATCTGCTTTCTAGAGTCACTTAATCTTCCTGCTTGAATTTGAGCTGCTTGTTCTGTGTAGCTGTCATCTTAGGCCTTCCCTTCATTGCTTTTCCAGATTTGATTTAGTTCTTCTCATCATGCATTGCTGCTTTTGAGAAATCTGCTCTTATTCTGACTCCCAATGCTTTGTATGTGATCTAATTTTTATCTCTTAGAACTTTCAGGATCTTTTTATCCCTGCTTTTTTGAAAGTTTACAGTGATGCATTTGGGAGCAAATCTCTTTTTGTATGGAGATTTGTGTCCTTCAGTTACAGGAAATTTTCTTCAATTATTTCTTCCCTTAGTCAATCTTTACAATACTCTTTAGACAAATATTAGACTTCCAGGACTGTCTTTAATTTCCTTAACTTTTTTTTTTAATGTATTTATTTATTTTTGGCTGCATTGGGTCTTCGTTGCTGCGCAGGGGCTTTCTCTAGTTGTAGCGAGCAGGGGCTACTCTTCGTTGTGGTGAGCAGGCTTCTCATTTCGGTGGCTTCTGTTGTTGCGGAGCACAGGCTCTAGGCGCGCGGGCTTCAGTAGTTGTGGTGCGTGGGCTTCAGTGGTTGTGGCTCGCGGGCTTTAGAACGCAGGCTCAGTAGTTGTGGCGCACAGGATTAGTTGCTCCGCAGCATGTGGGATCTTCCCCGACCAGGGATGAAACCCGTGTCCCCTGCGTTGGCAGGCGGATTCTTAACCACTGCCCCAGCAGGGAAGTCCCTAATTTTTTAAACTTTTTTATGGTTCTGCTTTCTGAGATATTTCTTATATTTTTCAACCCTTTTACTAATGTTTTAAAATTTTCAACTATTCTATTTTTTTCCCAATGATTCTTTTTTATTCCTTTCTAAGTGATAGTCTGTTCATGGAAGCAGTAGCTTTACTTATCTCTCTGATAAGATAATATTTTATAAGACAATATTTGAGGGATATTAGTTAGAGAGTTATTTTTTGTTTTGGCCCCCCCCGCCCCCCCCCCCCCCCCCCCCCCCCCCCGCAAGCCCCATTTTGTCTTTGTTTCTTTTCATATATTTTCTTTTTTGTTGTTGTTGGTTTAGGTCAGAGGTCTTTCTTGACTGAGAGTTTCCTCAGATATCTGGCTACCTTTGGCTCTCTATATTTAAGATTATAACAAAGCTAATTGGAAGCTTAGTATGTGGGAGTGAGCTTATCAGCTGGTGAGTTTCGCCCTAGGGTGAAAAGGCAAAGATCTGTCCTTTTAGAATGTCCAAATTAAGTACTCCTTTTCTCTGGAGCTTTTAATTTTTTTCAGAGAAAAGAATGTTCCAGTCTTCTCTGAGGAGTGGAGAGGTGTGTGTGTAGTGTTTTGCTACTGGTGAGCAAGGAAGGGGAAGAGAGCTTGAAATTCAGTGATTTGGCATGTAAACTTCCACTTAATCATTTTGTTTTCAGGCCAAGCCCTCTGCTGTGTTAGCTTGCCAAAGACCAGAGCTTTCCATGTTTAATTTCTTCAGCTTCCATTTAATGACATAGATTAAGGGGGCGGGGAGGTGCCTCAGGGTCCAGCCTGCTGTATACAGGCTTCAAAGAATCCTCCTTCCACTTCTAAATGGTGAGTCTTTCAGATAATCTGCAGGGTAATTGACTCATTCCTCATTAGCATTCCTCTGTTAGTTGCTTAGGATACTACTTTCTCTGCCTTCTTCTAAAAATTTATTGAAATCTCTCATATGCTCTAGTCACTATGGTTATTTTCTCTATGCTTATCAGTTAATAGATAACTTTTTTGTTTTGTACCTTTACTGTTATTTCGGTGGGTTTGGGAAGGGAACACAGATAAGTGCATGTAGTCAAGGGCACCCTTGTAATATATTTTGTATTATATATATATATATATATGTATATATGTATATATATATAAATATATGTAATATATTTTGTATTTTATATATATATATATTACAATATATTGTAATATATTTTAATACCTGAAAGGGCAAGTTCTTTCAAGTTTTTCTCAGTGTTGAGTTTTAAAATTATGTCAGTCAAATAAAAAATGTTTAGGGTTTTAAAGTTTTACATCCTATGCATTCTTGTTTATTGAGAGGCTGTATGTAATAATGTGTTATATACAACTGTATATTTTTAAAAGCAATTTTGGGGCTTCCCTGGTGGCGCAGTGGTTGAGAGTCCACCTACTGATTCAGGGGACACGGCTTCGTGCCCGGTTCGGGAAGATCCCACATGCCGCAGAGCGGCTGGTCCCGTGAGCCATGGCCGCTGAGCCTGCGGGTCTGGAGCCTGTGCTCCGCAGCGGGAGAGGCCACAACAGTGAGAGGCCCGCGAACCGCAAAGAAAAAAAAAATCACTGGTAAAAGCAATTTTGTATGTGTTATCCCATTTGAGCTTCATTTTATGAGAGGTTCTGCAGTTGGGAACATTGAGCATAGCAGAGGATTGGGAGAGGTGTTGGCCTGAAATTTGCAATAAAGTTGGGAATATAATACTCAAGTTTTATAAGCAGTTAGCTTTAATATCATTAAAAAAAATTTTTTTTAATTTATTTTTGGCTGCGTTGGGTCTTTGTTGCTGTGCGGGCTTTCTCTAGTTGCAGCGAGTGGGGGCTACTCTTCGTTGAGGTGTGAGGGCTCTCATTGCGGTGGCTTCTCTTGTGGAGCACGGGCTCTAGGCGCACGGGCTTCAGTAGTTGCAGTACGCGGACTCAGTAGTTGTGGCACACGGGCTTAGTTGCACCGAGGCACATGGGATCTTCCTGGACCAGGGCTCGAACCCATGTCCCTTGCATTGGCAGGCGGATTCTTAACCACTGTGCCACCAGGGAAGTCCTAATATCGTTTTAACAGAAGAACTTAGTGTGATACTTTAAACTATCAAAAACTTTTGAAATATAGTTTTTCAGCCATTCTTTCAAAAAGATAAAATATTTTCTTCTCTAGTTCACTTCCTCTTCTCTAATATATTGTTTATATTTTGAATGGTCTTATTGATTTTCATCAACATTTTTCAAGTCTTATTTTCTTTTTTTTAAAAACATCTTTATTGGAGTATAATTGCTTTACAATGGTGTGTTAGTTTCTGCTTGATTTATTTATTTAAGTATAGTTGGTTTACAATATTGTGTTAACTTCAGGTTAGTTTCAGCATAGTGATTCAGTATTTTTGTAGCTTATATTCCATTATAGGTTATTACAAGATAATAGGTTTAATTCCTTGTGCTATATGGTAAATCCTTGTTGCTTATCTATTTTCTATATAGTAGTTTGTATCCATGAATCCCATACCCCTAATTTGTCCCTCTCCCCCTTCCCTCTCCCCTTTGGTAACCAGAAGTTTGTTTTCTATGTTTGTAAGTCTATTTCTGTTTTGTATATACTATCATTTGTATTTTTTTTAGATTCCACATATGAATGATATTGTATAGTATTTATCTTTGTCTGACTTATTTCATTAAGCATAATATTCTCTAGGTCTATCCACGTTGTTGCAAATGGCAGTATTTCATTTTTCTTTATGGCTGAGTAATATTCCATTGTTTATATATGTGTGTGTGTGTGTGTGTGTGTATCACATCTTCTTAAGTCAGTCATCTTTTGATGAGCACTTGGGTTGCATCCATGTCTTGGCTATTGTAAATAGTGCTGCTGTGAACATTGGGGTGCATGTAGCTTTTTGAATTAGTGTTTTTGTTTTTTCCCGTTATATACCCAAGAGTGGAATTGCTGGATCATATGGTAGTTCAGTTTTTAACTTTCTAAGGAACCTCCATACTGTTTTCTGTAATGACTGCACTGATTTGCGTTCCCACCGAAAGTGTACGAGGGTTCCCTTTTCTCCACATCCTCTCCAAAATTTACTTGTAGTTTTTTGATGGTAACCATTCTGACTGGTGTGCGGTGACACCTCATTGTGGTTTTGATTTACATTTCTATAATAATTAGCAATGTTGAGCATCTTTTCATGTGCCTGTTACCCATCTGTATGTCTTCTTTGGAAAAATGTCTGTTCAGGTATTCTGCCATTTTTTGATTGGATTGTTTGGTTTTTTTGATATTGAGTTGTATGAGCCATTTGTATATTTTGGATGTTAACCCCTTGTTGGTCGCATCATTTGCAAATATTTTCTCTCATTCCACAGGTTGTGTTTTTGTTTTGTTGATGGTTTCCTTTGCTGTGGAAAAGCTTTTAATTATCTAATAATCTATTTTTTTAATTAAGAAAATTTTTTTAACATCTCTGTTGGAGTATAAGTGCTTTACAATCGTGTGTTAGTTGCTGCTTTATAACAAAGTGAATCAGCTATACGTATACATATATCCCCATTTCTCCTCCCTCTTGCATCTCCCTCCCACCCTCCCTATCCCACCCCTCTAGGTGGACACAACACACAGAGCTGATCTCCCTGTGCTATGTGGCTGCTTCCCATTAGCTATCAATTTTACATTTGGTAGTGTATATATGTCCATCCCACTCTCCCACTTCATCCCAGCTTACCCTTCCCCCTCTGCGTGTCCTCAAGTCCATTCTCTACGTCTGCATCTTTATCCTGTCCTGCCCCGAGTTTCTTCAGAACCTTTTTTTTTTTTTTTTTAGATTACACATATATGTGTTAGCATACAGTATTTGTTTTTCTCTTTCTGACTTACTTCACTCTGTATGACAGACTCTAGGTCCATCCACTTCACTACAAATAACTCAATTTAATAATCTATTTTAAATGTTACTCATATCTTCTTTATGAAATGATATGACTAAAGTGGCATAAGTAAATTAATTATATCTCTATAGTAAATTCATAATATGTCAGTCTAAAAAGTAAATAACAATCCTGAAGCATATCATTTTTTGAAAAAAATAACATCTAATTTGTTTTTTTATGTAACCTCTTCTCTATAGACTAAAATTATGCTGATTAATAAAAGTATAGACTACTTATAAAAAATAAATTTTATTGTGACTAGAAATTCAAATACAGTTTGCAGAATTGACTTTCTGTTTTGTTAATGAACTTTTTCTGTTTTCATTCTTATAAGCAACATTCTTTCTTATGTACCTAACTAGTTCTTGGAAACCTATAGGTTTTTGGAAGCAGGTTACCTGAAAATTAGGAAACTAATATTGTATGTTTCAGTTAACTCACTATAAGACAGAAGATAACTTTAATCATACTTTCCTCACCTTCAAAATGCAAAAGAACACTGCTTCTGGAGTCAAAGTCTTGGATGTGTGCTAAGTATCAATATGTTCTTAATGTATGTGTATCCTTGAGAAAGTTCCCTTAATTTCACAATGCCTCGGTGATCTCCTTAAAAAACCGGAATAATAAAATCTGCCATTTCTAGTTGTCAGGGTTGTCATGAAGATTGAAGGAGATAAAATGTATGAAAATGTTTTAAAAATTGTCAAGAGTTCTACAAGTATAATGATTACTATTTTAGTCAGTAGTAATACCAAGATTATCAGGAACTTTTAAATATCTTAAGCCCCCTCTAAGACTTTACCTTTTACATAATTTTGAATTATTTTTGAAAAACAATTAAGCTCTAGTCATGTTATAAGAATATTAGGTGGACATTGTATCCTCTCTGTGGGCAACTTACTTTCTTAGTATGGGATTTTGGGGTGTATGATTGAATGGCTGTAAGTAATTACCATATTCTTTCTGTTTTAGATAAAGACAGGTCTGCATCTAATTTTCTCATTCAGTGTCTTATTGGTGTTATGATTGCAGTGTCAAGTGTAGCACCCAGAACAAAGCTGGCATTTAATATGTGTATGAAACTGACTTCCTTATTGGGACTCTTTGGAAATTTCAGCTAATTATAATTCTGCCTACTTCTATTGTCTCAGAGTATTTGTAAATTTCAACTGCCCTAGTCCGGTTTTCATCTCTCAGTAACCAAACCCACATTTGGCTAAACAACAGTTAAGCTCACCTATCTGAAAGGATTGGTATTTATAACCTGATGCAATTCTAGTCTAATATTAAAGCTGGTACTTTATAAATATATCCTTTAGGAAAGTTCGAGGGGCGATTCTCAATCTGTGACTTAAAAGTTTGTCTTTCATATCAGTAACCCCTAATGATTCCAGTAGGCTTCAGTTTGTCTCCATCTGTGCAAGGGGACATACAAATCACCCTGTAACATAATCTACTCATTGATTTGCCAGAGCCAAAAGCTATTCCTGAATTAATGGACAATTGATGAAAGATTAGTCAGGCAGTACCTTTAAAAATTACATATATGGGGCTTCCCTGGTGGCGCAGTGGTTAAGAATCCGCCTGCCAATTCAGGGGACACGGGTTCACGAGCCCTGTTCTGGGAAGATCCCACATGCTGTGGAACAACTAGGCCTGTGCGCCACAACTACTGAGCCTGTGCTCTAGAGCCTGCATGCTGCAACTACTGAGCCTGTGTGCCACAACTAATGAAGCCCGTGCGCCTAGAGCCTGCGCTCCGCAGCAAGAGAAGCCACCGCAATGAGAAGCCCACACACCACAGCAGAGTAGCCTCCACTCGCTGCAACTAGAGAAAGCCCGCGTGCAGCAACAAAGACCCAACACAGCCAAAAATAAATAAATAAAATAAATTTATTTTTAAAAATTACATATATATATGTGTGTGTGTACATACGTATGTATGTATACATACATATGAACAAAGAGTAAACATTAGCTTAAAGAGACTTATGACCCTTCAGACTATGCTTTGAGAACCATGATCTAGATCAGAGTTCTGTAAACTTTTTCTGTAAAAGACCATGATAGTAATTTTGGCTGTGTAAACCATGCAGTCTGCTGGATTTACTTAATTCCGCTGCTGTAGCAGGAAGGCAGCTAAGGACTAATTTGCCAGAGGACCATAGTGTTCGCCCATCAGCCTAGATCCCTGAAATGCAGTGGAGATGTGATCTTGGTTAGGCACATCATTTACCCACAAAGCACTTTCTTCTGAGGTGAGTTGTTTGAGTTCCTTTTTTTAGGTTGAACCATATGAAATTGCTGATTTTGTAGGTCAGAAATGATCTAATGTTGGCAGTTTCATATTGGTCAATCAAAGACAAAAAGCTATTTTACTTATAAAAACTGTTTAATCAGCACACATAGTCTGTATTGCTATTGCTCTGGTGAATGATTTTATGGCAAATGAGGATAAATGACACTTTAATCTCTTTATAGCAGTCTTGTTGGGTGATGGAGTTCGTATAAGCTTTTCACTCTAACTCTATATCGAATAAATTTTCTCTGTGTAATTGTTTTATATTCTCTCAGTTATGATTAAGATTTTTAAATTTCTTTTATTGGTCTCCATTGTATGGAAGTCTCCATCCCTTTTGAACTAGATAACAGAAATAGAAAGTTGAACTAGGTAACCTCTAAGGTTCTTTTCAATTTCTTTCAACTATGGGATTTAAGTATCTATTATATATAGAACATATTTCTCATTAAACTATTATTCTTATTATGGTTAATCCATAGCACAATACTAAGAACCTAGTACAAATTTGATTCACCTTCTTCAAACCTTCAAATTTTACCACCTTTCTGCTTTCTTTCTTGAAGTTCTCCTGTGTTCTCACTGCTTAACTATCTTCATATAGTTAGCTCCCAAATCACCATTTCCAATCTAAAAATTAAAATGAAAAAGCATAAAATAATATGCTTCTTAACTGCCAACAATTTTTGTTCTAAGTGCTCTACATGTATTTTCTCTTTTGATTCTTATAGCAATCTATTTACTTCATTATTCCTATTTTACCGATGAGAAAACTAAGGGTCAGAAAGATTAATGTAACTTGCACAATGTCCCACGGCTAGTAAATAGTGGAGTTGTTGGCTTCAAACCTAGGCAGTATGACTGGAGATCCAAGCTTGAAACAACCTTTGCTACTACGGTTTTAATTGGTTGTTAGATATTTCTGTAAACTCAGATGTCCCTTATCATTTCAAATTCAAAATTTCACACATCAAATGCATAGTGTTCCCACTTAGATAGCTTCTCCTAATTGCCCTTATTTTTCAGGGGCAAAACTTGAATCATTATTAACAAGTTCTATAGATTCTTCCTTCAGATATATTCTTATGCTAATGTCCTTGGTCTAGACTCCTATTAGATTATATCTGGAATATGGAAAGATTTTCTAAACTCTCTGTTTAGTCTTTCTGCTGCTCCAAAACCTTCATTGGCTCCACGTTACCTATTAGGCTGTACAGATAAGAATCCACCTGCCAACACAGAGGACATGGGTTCGATCCCTGGTCCAGGAAGATCCCACATGCTGCGGAACAACTAAGCCCGTGCACCACAGCTACTGAGCCTGCGATCTAGAGCCCGCAAGCCACAACTACTGAGCCCACATGCCACAACTACTGAAGCCCGCACGCCTAGAGCCCGTGATCCGCAACAAGAGAAGCCACCACAATGAGAAGCCCATGCACCACAACAAAGAGTAGCCCTGCTCGCTGCAACTAGAGAAAGCCCACGCGCAGCAATGAAAACCCAAAGCAGCCAATAAATAAATAAATAAATGTTCCTTTAAAAAAAGAAAAAAGAGAAAATTCATGGCTTGGGAGCTAGAGTAATCAGGAATACTACATTAATATTAAACAGCAACCTTGTCTAATGTATTTTCTTAATTACATCAAATGGTGATGTTGTATTTAGTCAAAAGTCTTCACAGATTATTTTTCTCAAGGGGATTTCAGTGCTTCAGTTTGCACATTACCATCAGTTTGTTTTGCTTGTTTCTCTGTGATGTCATAGTAACGAGATGTTATAAGTAAAGTGAGTATAGAACTACCTCTAAAGAGAATATTGATGTTTTAATATTTGTATTCCATATCCAAGAGATAGCTACAAATACAAATTTAAATATTATATAATGCAAAAATGAGTAAAGTGTTCCATGTGATGACTGTGTTCAAGTAAAAAAAATATTGTACTCTTTCTAGAAATAAAGGAGATTATGGACTTCCCTGGCGGTCCAGTGATTAAGACTCTGTGCTCCCACTACAGGGGGCAGTTTCGATCCCTGGTTGGGGAACTAAGATCCCACATGCCGTGCAACACGGCCAAAAAAAAAAAAGAAAGAAAGAAAGGAGATTTCTAGTTAAGATGGCATGGTAAGTTCTGCTCCAAATTCATAGTAATCAAAAAAAAAAAAAACCCAGAAAGTTTATCTTGGCTAGATAATAAGATAAACATGGACTAGAAACAAAATAGACAAGAGAGGTGAGTGGACTGAAACAGACGTCTTGAGCTCTCAGTATAGAAGTAGGTCCTAGCTTCTGGGAGTTCAGGTTCTGCAGGTTGGTAGAAATTAAAAGTGTTTCACATGCAATGCTCCTTCAACACCCTGAATAGATCGGTAGTATTTCAGATACCACTATATCAGGGTCCCTAAAATATCAGTATATGACACTGTGAAAGTAGCAACCCTGAAGGTGAAGTGGAGGCAACTAGATTATAGATCTAGTGATCTATAATCACTAGATAAGGAGGAATAACCAAAGAGAGGAAAAAGGAAAAGTAAAGATTTTATACTCAAAATAAGCTTACAGAATTCAACCAACAAAATCAATATTTGGAAAATGAATTTACTCCAGATAAAAAGTCTAAGAATTCTATATGTTTAGGGTGCCAAAGAGAAAAATTATGGAATGATGTCATTAAAAAGTATAAAAAATTAGGAGAATATTAAGAAGAACCAATTGGTAAACTTGGAAATTAAGAAAGAAAGAAACAGGCACTGGATTAAAAAAAAAAAACTCAATAGGTGTGATGAACTCTAGACTGAACAGAGTTGAAAAGAGAATCCATAAACTGGAAGATTGTACTGAAGAACTTATCCAAAATATAGGACAGACAAACAGATAAAAAAATGAGCCATTAAGACATACAAAGAATAACACCCAATAGAAGATTCAGATAAAAAGAAGAAATTATGGCTGAAAAGGAATATTTGAAGGGATTACAGCTTAGAATTTTCTAGAACTGAAGGAAGACATGAACCTCCATAAGGAAAATACACTCTACTTAAATACATCTTAGAGAATCTCAGGACATCACAGATAAAAACTCTTTTCTAAAAGATTCAAATAGAAAAAGGAGGGACAGTAGGAGCCCAGACTTCTCGTTGACTGCAATAGACGACCTAAGGTATTAGGGCTTCTATCCTCAGTTAAGGAACACTAAGGAATGTTATATAATGGAAACAACAAAACAGACACATACATAGCAACATACATAGAACTTAAAAACAGAGGACTGGGGACTTCCCTGGTGGCCCAGTGGTTAAGACTCTGAGCTGCCAATGCAGGGGGCCAGGGTTCGATCCCTGGTCAGGAACTAGATCCCACATGCTCCAACGAAGATCCTGCGTGCTGCAACTAAGACCCGGCACAGCCAGGTAAATAAATAAGTAAATAAATAAATACTGAGTGAAAGAAAAACAACAAAAAATCAGAAATGGAATCTACAGCACAGTGTTATTTGTGTAGATTAGCATATGTACATAACACATTTTACAAGAACACATTCAAATAAAAAGGTACACATCAAACACATTGAATGATTGTGATGAGAGATGGATATGAGGAAGGGGTTAAAAAGGAATGAATATACAAATAAATGAACAAACAAAAGAATGAGTCTTGCATGGACCAATAATGATAGCTTTAAAAAGAGGAGAACTGTTGCCAGTCTATACTTTTATATACAATTAAACTATCATTTATGAATGAAGGCAAAATAGAGTGTCATAGATACCAAAACTGAGAGTATTTCTATCCACCGGATTATTTAGGATTGACAGGATTTATTTAGGATAAGACCTAAATAAATGGAGATACATGCTATGTTCATGAAGTGGAAGACTCAATATTATTAAGATGCCAGTCCTTCACAGATTGATCTGCAGATTCAGTGCCATCCCAATCTAAATTCCAGAACTCTACAGCTCAATACTAAAAAAAAAAAGACAAACAAACCAATTTAAAAGTGAGCAAAAGACTTACAAACACAACAATGGAGGATATACAAAAGGCCAGTTGGCACATGAAAAAGTGTTCATTATCAGTTGTCAGGAAAATACACATTAAAGCTGTAAGGAAATACCACTACACAACTAGAATGGATAAAACTAAAAAAGTCTGCCAACCTTAAGTGTTATTGAGGTTGTGGAACAATTATAACTCCCATACATTGCTAATGGGAATGTAAAACAGCAATTTTTTATAAAGTGTACACCAATCCTTTGATAGAGAAAAATCCATTTCTAGGTCTTATTGAAGAGAAGTGAAGACATTTGTCCACAAAAGACTTGTATAGGCATATTCATAGCAGATTTATTTACAGTAGTGAAAAATTAAAGCATACTGTTAACACTCATACAATGGACTACTGTTCAGCGATAAAAAAGAACAAACTAGGAAAGGAAAAACTAAGGTGAAAAAAAATCAAAACATTTATTATTTATGGTAGGCTAGGCATTGGCTGGAAAGGGATACAAGAGAACTTTCTGGGGAGTTGGAAATGTTCTATACCATAATACCTATTTGTCAAAAGTATACAGCTAAAAATTGTACATTTCATTGTATGTAAATATTATCAAAAATAACCATATAAAATGTTGATGATGATAATGATTATGGAGTAAGGTGGTAGGGAATAGGTGAAGGTATAAATGACACAGAAATGACAGAATATTGGGATGATTGAGCTATCATTTTATTGTTGTCTGCCTATGTTAAACTATATATAACTTTTGAAGAAATTAAGAAAGAAAAATGTCCTATGTTTACCCAGACATTTACCAGTTCCAGTCATCTTCATTCTTTCCTATAGATAAATTACTGTTGTAATTTCCCTTCAGCCTGTAGAGTTTGTTAGCATTTCTAATAGTCCCCTGGCCATGAATTTTCTCAGTTCTTTATCTGAAAATGGCTTTATTTTGATTTCAGTTTTAAAGGACAGTTTCAGTAGAGAATTATGAGTTGATAGTTTTTCTTTCTTTCATTCAACACCTTAAATATGTCCTTCCATTGTAATCCAGCTTTTGTTGTTTTTGTTGAGAGCTTCCATCTTATTTATATTTTTGTTCCCGTTTGTGTAATATACCATTTTTCTCTGCTTTCAAGATAGATTTTCTCTTTATCTTTGAATTGAAGCAGTTGGTCTATGATGTGCCTATTTGTGATTTTCCTTGTGTTTATCAGTCTATAAGTTAATGTCATTTACAAAATTTAGGATTTTTTTTTTTGTTGTTGTTGTTTTGTTTTTGCGTTATGCGGGCCTCTCACTGTTGTGGCCTCTCCCATTGCGGAGCACAGGCTCCGGACGCGCAGGCTCTGGACGTGCAGGCTCAGCAGCCCAGCTGCTCCACATGTGGGATCCTCCTGGACCGGGGCACGAACCCGTGTCCCCTGCATCGGCAGGCGGACTCTCAACCACTGCGCCACCAGGGAAGCCCTAGGATGTTTTATTCAGATATTTTTCATTCCCCTTCTATTCCTCCTCTCCTTCAGGGTCTTTTTATTTTTCTTCTCTGTTCTTCAGATTAGGTAATTTTTATTGATTCATCTTCAGCTTCACTTCTTATATCTCCCATCTTCTGTTTATTCTTAAGAGTATCCAGTCAGTTTTTAATTGCATTTATTGAACTTTGCAACTTGAAATTTTCACTTGTTTTCTTTTGATATTTTCTGTCTATTCATTTATTGTGCACATATCCTACTTTAAGTCTTTTACATGTTTATAATAGCTGGTCTAAAGTGCTTGTCTGATAATTGTAATATCTGAGAAATCTTTGGAATCTATTTTACTGACTTTTTTTCATGGAGTATGGGTCACATTTTCCTATTTCTTTGCATGTCTAGTGTTTTTTAGTTGGATACTTGACTTTTGTTTTTGTTTTTGTGGTTTTTTTTTTTTTTTTGCGGTACGCGGGCCTCTCACTCTTGTGGCCTCTCCCGTTGTGGAGCACAGGCTCCGGACGCGCAGGATCCGGACGCGCAGGCTCAGCGGCCATGGCTCACGGGCCCAGCCGCTCCGCGGCATGTGGGATTTTCCCGGACCGGGGCACGAACCCATGTCCCCTGCGTCGGCAGGCTGACTTTCAACCACTGCGCCACCAGGGAAGCCCGATACTTGCCTTTTTAAATGATGGATTTTAGAGACTCTGAATTCTGTTTTGCTTCTCTGAAAAATAATTTTTATTCTAGAAGGCAGTTAACTTGACTGAATTCAAATTCCAGACTCTTGTCTCCACTGTAGTGGTAGCAGTTGAAACCTTTACTTCAGTTTCTACCTGCTGATTTTCTGCGAGGACCCCTAGGGTCCCCTCCTTCACTTCATGATTAGTTTAGTGAACAGCACAGGTCTTGGGAGCTCTTTGTGTACAGAGATCGTCTCCTCTTTGGCTCCCTCCCTTCCATGATATTCTTCCTAAATTTCTGGTAGTTCTCCAGCCTTGAGCTCTGTCATCTGATGATGTCAAGCCAGTAAGACTTGGCTTTCTACTCAACCTACCCACAGTGGCAAGCAGATTTAGCAGTGCCCTCCGCCAAAAATTGCAAATGTACAAATCTCACCTTTTGCAGTTTTACCCACCCAGTCACTGTCCTCCCCTTGCCAGGGAATGTGTGCTCTCTGCAGGCAGGATAGATTTCAGAGAGGCAGGGGAGGACTAAGTTTATTGCTCTCAAATCCAATCAGATAAATTACTCTTCCTTGTGTATGAAGGAGCTAGTGAGGGAGTGGAGAGAGGCCAGGAGTATACTGTTCAAGCTACATCAGCAAGTGAGTTGAGGTGGGGAAGAGATGTTCTCTTCTGATACTCCTAAGAAGTTTGTTCTCTTAACTGATTGGGCCTAAGCCTACGTCAGCTTAGTAGAAGAGATCAGCAGTTTGTCATACAGTTGGACTGACCCTCATGCTGATAACAATCTGGAGGGGAAAACTGATTGAAAACCATCAAAAGCAAGCAAAAGCAGACAGAAATTGGAGGGGAAAGATAAACTGCAAGTTTTCCCGCAAGACTTTCTGTCAGACGGTATAATGCTTACATCAAATCCATTACCCCCCTGTACTATTTTCTATGCCAAATTATGTCCAACCCAGTTACCAGCATAGCACATGAGAGGTGCTACAGTTAAATGATAATTAATCTATACTGTCCAGGAATCCAGGAGGATATCCAAAGGAGAATATCCAGCAAATATCTGGAAGAGTGGCCACCTGTGGACTTTACATTTTGTCTTTGTTCTATATAATGCTTTTTTTTTTTTTTTTTTTTGCGGTATGCAGGCCTCTCACTGTTGTGGCCTCTCCCGTTGCGGAGCACAGGCTCTGGACATGCAGGCTCAGCGGCCATGGCCCACGGGCCCAGCCACTCCACGGCATGTGGGATCTTCCCGGACCGGGGCACGAACCCGTGTCCCCTGCATCAGCAGGCGGACTCTCAACCACTGCGCCACCAGGGAAGCCCTATAATGCTTTTTATTTAAACCTACTTTGTCTGATATTAATGTGGCTACCCCTGCTTTCATTTTCTTTCTACTATATTTACCTGGTATATCTTCTTTTATATAAATTTATTTTATTTATTTATTTTTGGCTGCACTGGGTCTTTGTTGCTGCATGTGGGCTTTCTCTAGTTGCAGCGAGCTGGGGCTACTCTTCATTGCAGTGCGCAGACTTCTTATTGCGGTGGCTTCTCCTGTTGCAGAGCATGGGTTCTAGGTGCACGGGCTTCAGTAGTTGTGGCTTGTGGGTTCTAGAGCACAGGCTCAGTAGTTGTGGCGCACGGGCTTAGTTGCTCCATGGCATGTGGTATCTTCCTGGACCAGGGATCGAACCCGTGTCCCCTGCATTGACAGGCGTATTCTTTTTTTTTTTCTTTTTGACCGGCGTATTCTTAATCACTGAGCCACCAGGGAAGTCCCTACCTGGCATATCTTAACCCATAATTCTTTATCGTTTTGTTTTAAGCGGATCCCAAATAGCATATAATTGTATATACTGTTTTATTTTTTATGATTTGAGATTCTTTGTATTTAAGAGGAAGTTTTCATTTATTATAGTAAATAATATAATTGTTCTTATTCTGTCATCTTAGTTTACACAATTTGTTATGTTGCCTTACTCCTGTTTTTCCAGTCTTCTTTTGCTTTTGCTGGTTTTTCTCGTTCTTTTGTTTTGCTCCTAATAACTTAGAAATTAGACATCCTATTTTTATTTGATTAGTAATTTCAAAATAAAAAGAAAGTGAACTTCTATTTCTTTACCAACATTAAGAATACATTAGTTATCTATTGATTCCCCTGGAAATGAGTCACATATTTTAGTACCTCCCTTTGTTCCTACCTCCCACCATTTATTGGAATAGTCTGGGCTTTTAAAACTATTATTATTATTTCTTTTTTTTACATTTCATTAATGAACACTTTTCACATTTGCATTTCCTTAATGTAGCCATGTTAACCATGTTAAGAACAATTACTTAGACATTAATTTCTAAGTTTACAAAAGGTTACAATTTTCATCTCTATTTCTTTTATAACATATCTCCCTTATACTTAAGATCTTTATTTTTGTTAATTTATTGGATACTAAAGTATTTCTTTAAGTGATTTTTAAAGAAGAGTATATATCTGAATCTTTGCATATCTGAGGGTATATATTAAATGTGTATTCTTCTGACATAGCAGTTAATCCATAGGAAGTTTTCCTAAGGAAATGATAGCAGGATGCAAAGATGTGTGTACAGGTTCATTTTTCAGTATTATTACAAAAGCAAAAATCAGAAACTAATAAGTGTCTACAAATAGAGATTGGTCGAACAAAATAAAATTATTTCCAGCCATTACTGCAAAATCATAACAGTTTTATCACTTTGTCACCTAATTAATGTATCATTAATCTTTTTGCCTGTTACTTGTGCAAGTTATAATTAAAACATAAATTTAGACCATACAAAGTAAACATTAGCATGTTTAGCTGTCAACATTAATATTCAATTTAGTATCTTTTTCAGTTTTTCAGTTAGATTAAATATTGGCTAAATAGATATTTATTATTGAAAATATTTTTTAAGAAATTTAATTTTAGTTATTTCTTGTAGTCACTCCATGGATTTTTTTGGGCAACCCAGACCAGAAGATAACCAGTCAGTAGTCAGCAGAATGCAAAAGAAATACTGGAAAACCAAACAGGTCTTCATCAAAGCAACCGGGAAAAAGGAGGATGAGCACGTAGTGGCATCTGATGCTGAACTGGATGCTAAACTTGAGGTAAATTTTAGGATTCTGTGTACTGCATATAACTTGTTATTATCTAGGATGACTAAGAGGACTATGACAAGCTTTCATACTGAAGAACTTATCGGGATAAATGCAAAACTTGATAATAGAATAATTGTATCCATTTATCAATCAGATCTTCTGGATAGATCATAATTCTCACAGATTGAGGATTGGCAGAACTGGTGTTCATAAATTAGATAAATCATGAACTAAGTAATTTCTCTGGCACAAGTATTGTAATTTTTATGCCATGTTAATGAATTAATTATATTTCTAATTGGGACCATATACTCATTATGTATCATGTCATAATATTTTGTACTATTTTATCTGAAGTCTATAACTCACTGCAATACATTAACTGAAATCAAATAGTGAGTGAGGATTTTACAAGTTGGAGTTTTTGTTTCTATTATTAAGGGGTGGAGTTAATTGAAGTATGTCATATGCATTTTTGGTTCTGTTTTTCATTTTAAATAAAAGGACTAATTACCAGGAAACAACTTTAAACTTTAAATGCTTTTAAGTAATTAAGCTAATTAGAAGGAAGTTCTCATGTACGTTAATGAAAAAAATCTAGATTTTTAAATGCAGATTTGCTAATTCCATGTACATATACTAATGTAACTTTTACAAACATTTCCAGGCAGGAGTTCTGTTACGCTTGGAATGTAGTTATCTGTTGGGATTCTTAAATATTCTTAAATATTTTTAAATAGAGGTCTAATTAAATAGGTCTTAATCTACTAAGTAATTTTATTCTGCAGAAAATAAACTTTCGTAATTGCCCTAACAAATATGGAAATAGAAATTACTTCTATTTAACAAACTTTTTGTGTTGAAAAGTACAATTTGTGTTGAAAAGTATTCTTCTTAGGATTCAGTGACAAATATGGAAAAAAAATGAAGGGACTTTAAGTAATATGTTTTAGCACCAGGGGAACTCTTCACTGTTGCTACATATATTCCCACAGATGTATATTTTTTTGTATTGTTTCACATCATTAGGTAATGTGTGGGTGACATTTTATATTCAGTGTAATTCTTGTCCATTAGACAAATATTTGGAATCAATCAAGAACTTTCTCCCACAATTGTACTAATTTTTTTAAGAATGAGAAATAGTTTCATTTTAAGTATACCTACAAGTATGCATACTTAAATTATCATGTTGTACACTTTAAATATATTACAGTTTTGTTTGTCAAATTATATCTCACTAAAACTGAAAAAGATATTTTTATTATAACAGTGAAAAGCAATAGTATGTAAATCTTCCAAGGACCCATGGGAAAAAAAATCATAATCACTTCATCATAACAGAACTATCATTTTTGTATTCTTTTCTAATCCCCTTCCATATGGATTTAAAATGGCTTTTTAGATTGCCAAATCCATATACCAAGTGTAATTCAAACATACTTAAACTTACGTGGAAAATTGATGGTTGCTCCTCCACTTAGATTTTAGTGTCTGTTATCAGTCTTCCTTCGATCTGATCAAACATCAAAATAACAACAAAACTACATCAGAGATAGATCATTCAGGCTTAATGGTGATATTGGAAGTTCATTTGATAATCTCAAAGGATTAGGGCCTAATATTGTACCACAGTGCCAAGGTCTTTTTGAACTAAAGTCTCATAGCAACTCTTCAGCGAAGGACTTTGTGAGTTTTCTTTAGGCTGCACCCTAAAACCCATGCTGGCTTGTTTCTCTGGGAAAACCTAAATGTATAGATATGTGTGAAGAGTTACCTCACGTGTATGTGTCCTGATCTCAAATTTTCACTTGCTTTGAAATGGGAGCCTACTGGATATTTTATTTTTTTGTTAGCTATTAGCAGCAGTGATAATGAAGGGATTAATACTCATGGAAAATTCTAAACAAAAATAATACAAAAGTAATTTATTTTTGATGTTGTAACACATTATTTAATTTTTATGGTAAACTCACTGACCTGTTTTGCTTAGACCAGTATTGGAGAAAAGTCAGACTCCGAGTTAGTTAGTGTTTTCTAAGGCTATCTATACTCTTTTCATCAGTGGTAAGCAATGTTTGATGTAGTTTATATTAGATTTACATTTTTGCTATTTAGACAGTTTGGAGCTGAGGGGAGGACAAATTCCACAGTTATAAATTTTTATTAGTTCCCATGTATTTATCACCATTTCTTCCAACCCTCATGGGGGAAATCTAAATGTGCTTTTTCTACACCTGAAATAAAATCAAAACTGAAGTATATCACAGTCAAGGAAAATAGACATAATACTTATAAGAAAATGTTTTGCTTTTGAAGTGCTTTTTAAATATTTTATATTTGTTTATGGTTCTTTACATTGTCCTAATAAAATTTATATTTCAAAGGTTTTTCACTCCATTCAAGAGACATGCACTGAACTTCTGAAGATAGTTGAGAAATATCAGCTAAAACTCAATGGTATGAAATCATAGATATCTATCTGACAATTCCCATTTAAAATAAATATTCATTTGCATTTTTTTAAATGAAAGGTTTAATGTAAAAATAGTAGTTTATTAAATTATTTTGTGGACAGTTTCTAATGACAAAAATGAGTATTTACAGTGACCTGTTCTCAAATCCCCCAGTGTCCTCAGTTCATCAGATCCTCTGACAGACTCATTTTGCTGAGTTTAGTTTTCCTTCCCAGAGTCTTAAGTGGATTTGCTTCCATCATTTAAAAGCTCTCTTTCTCAACCCCTCCTTGCTCTAGCAGTTGCCATCCCATTCCTCTGCTCCTTTCACAGGGAATTTCGACATAATTATCTGTAGGCACAGAATCCATTCCTTTCCTTCCACTTCTCATTCTTTAACCTTATTCCTTGACTCCAATTCCCTTTCTTCCCACATATTCAACATCTATAAACCTTTTAGGTTTTCACTCCCACCACTGCACCACATTGCTCTTGTCATAGTCATGAAGCAATAAATCCAGGGACCAATTCTCGGTCCGTGTCACATTATTTAACACAGTTGATTATCCGCCCCCTCCTTGAGACACTCTCTGTGCTTGGCTTCCAGTTACCACATGTCCCTGGATTTCTTTTTAATGGTCATTCCTTCTCAGTATCGTGCCACTGCTGGAATCTCCTCTCTTCTATTTTTTTTTAAATAAATTATTTTATTTTATTTATTGCTGTGTTGGGTCTTCGTTGCTGTGCCCGGGCTTTCTCTAGTTGCAGCAAGCGGGGTCTGCTCTTCATTGCGGTGCGCAGACTTCTCATTGCGGTGGCTTCTCTTGTTGCGGAGCACGGGCTCTAGGTGCGTGGGCTTCAGTAGTTGTGGCACACGGGCTCAGTAGTTGTGGTGCACGGGCTTAGTTGCTCCGCGGCATGTGGGATCTTCCCAGACCAGGGCTCAAACCCGTGTCCCCTGCCTTGGCAGGTGGATTCTTAACCACTGCACCACCAGGGAAGCCCTCTCCTCTCTTGACCTCTTCTGATTGGAACTCAATCTTTGGATCTCTTCTCCTGCCTTAATTACAGTTCCCTACTGGACATGGCCACCTCTCTGATTCTGTTACTTCTCTAATCTCATCTCCTCTTGAGCCATGTTAATCTCCTTCACAGTAGGCATATCTGCATAGTCGGCTCCTGATCTTCTTTAGGTATGTGGTCAAGTGTCATCTTTTTAGTGAGTCCTTCCCTGACCCCCATATCTAAAATGAAATACCCCTCTTTCTCATAAGTCTGTCTACTTAACAATAGAACTTAACAGTATTCAACATTCTGTATATTTTATCTGTTGTTTTTCTTACCACCACTAGAATATGCCCTCCTTAAGGACAGGAATTTGTCTGTTTATTTCTGGTCTCCTAACCTAGAAACAATGTCTAGCATACAGTGCATACTTAATATATATTTGCTCAATGAATGGTTTTCTTGTGGAGCTGTGTAAATTGGTCTCAAAATTTTACAATCAAAGTTCATGTGTTGTCCCGTTAAAGCAAGAAATCCATTATAGCATGGTAATTTTTTGAGTGCCTGCCATGTGTAAAACTATGTCCTTTTCCCAAGGCAGTAGTTTGAGAAACAACTTTTTGTAACAAAATAAGAGACAAGAATAGTGTGTAATTGAATTCAGGATAGTGATACAGACATACCTCTGAATTCTCTTGGAGTGAAAAATAACTGTGTATTAGAGTGATTGGTAAAGGCAACTCCATAGATGGGAATTGAGGTAAAATGTAAAAGGTTTATAGATGTTGAATATGTGGGAAGAAAGGGAATTGGAGTCAAGGAATAAGGTTAAAGAATGAGAACAGTCTGCATGATGGAAGAGTTTGTAATTGGGACTAGTAGGGTAATACAAGAGCAAAGGAAGATTCGAGTCAGATTGCTAAGGACCTTAAATATTTTACCAAGCAGTAAAAAGCCATTGCAATCATTGGAGCAAGGGAGTCCTGTGACAGAAATGTAAAGAAACATTTGCAAGTTTGTGCATACTGCATTTTGTCCTGGGATCACCAGATCTTTTAGCATGCTGGTGGAGCATTTCAGGGTAAGGAAGGGATATACATATATATATTTCATCATGTACTTTCTCTTCAAGGTTGTGTTTGACTGTGTGATTTCTTGAAGACTGTTTTATTAATAGATCTTCTGTTGAGACTAACATTGGACAATTGCAGTAGATTCCTCCATCACTATAAAGCTTTATGAGAATAACTTGGCTGGGGAAGAACACATAGGAGTAGGGTCTCTGTAGTTTTTGGCAGCAGGTCCCAACACAGAATTAGCACAGATTCAGCTTCATCTCCTCCCCTTTCTGCATTGATAAGGATGAGGCTCAATGATGGTTCTTGTTCAATTGATATTTGTTAATGAGATAGTCCAAGTTCTCAGAGAGCTTTCTGGATCATCTACAAGTTAATATTTTTTTTCTAGTAGTTTTCATTGAGGTATATTTTATGAAGTTCTGATTCAAAGGAAATATGTAATCTGTACATCTTTGAAGTAATGAGAATATTAAATTAAGCAGATTCCTCAAATCCAATCCACTCTTAATCAGGTTAATTGTTCATAAAACAGCACTTGGTTTTATTAAAGATGATACTACAGAATGTGTAGACACCCTCTCCCAAACACCATCGTGCTCTCCTAGGGCCTCCCTTGTAGGTACTACAGGGAGGACCAGGCGGGGGGGGAGCAGCTAGCAAGTGAGAAGGCCTGAGTTCCCCTGCTGCCTCAGAGGTATTAAAAGGGACTTCCCTTTCAGTTTTTAACTTCAGTTTTTCCATCAGTAAACTAGGGTGAAATTAAGCATGACATTTGTCCTGTTTTTCACTTTTTTTTATAGAATTCTTTTTGAAATTAATTTATTAATTAATTGATTTTTGGCTGCATTGGGTGTTTGTTGCTGCACACGGGCTTTCTCTAGTTGCGGCAAGTGGGAGCTACTCTTCGTTGGCAGTGCACGGACTTCTCATTGCAGTGGCTTCTCTTGTTGTGGAGCACGGGCTCTAGGAACGCAGACTTCAGTAGTTGTGGCATGCAGGCTTCAGTAGTTGTGGCACACAGGCTCAGTAGTTGTGGCTCGCAGGCTCTAGAATGCAGGCTCAGTAGTTGTGGCGCACGGGCTTAGTTGCTCTGCGGCATGTGGGATCTTCCTGGACCAGGGCTCGAACCCATGTCCCCTGCATTGGCAGGTGGATTCTTAACCACTGTGCCACCAGAGAAGTCCTTGTTTTTCACTTTAAGCTCACAATTTGAACACTTTATGGGCTTCCTCACCTGTTTGTCTTATTGTGATTAAAGGGTCATCTTCCACTAGATCAGTGCTTCTAAAACTGTGGTGAAGGGCCATTTTCTGTCTTGTGTTTTACTTTCAATCTGTTGTAAACTGACACTTTTGAAAATACAATAAAAATGAATTTTCAGAAAAATGGAATTAAAGAAGACATGCAAAATATAGGCACACTTTTTTATTATTAGACTCAGATATAAAACAGTCAAATTGGTAAAAGTTTCTAAATAGTTTCTTAGTTTTGATATCTGTCACAAGCTGGTAGCAAATGGTTCTGGACCGACATTGGTCTACGGACCACACTTTGAGTAGTATTGTACTACATGACAACTTTAAGGGTTTTAGGAACCAAATCGTGGACAGTTGTGGGTCTGAGATACTGAGCATAGGAAAATGAAGCCAGGATGGGAGACAAGAATAAGTTAAGTTTAAATAGAAAGCCAGGGGCTTCCCTGGTGGCGCAGTGGTTAAGAATCTGACTGCCAATGCAGAGGACACGGGTTTGAGCCCTGGTCCAGGAAGATCCCACATGCCGCGGAGCAGCTAAGCCCGTGCACCACAACTACTGAGCCTGCGCTCTAGAGCCCGCAAGCCACAACTACTGAAGCCCGTGTGCCTAGAGCCTGTGCTCCGCAACAAGAGAAGCCACTGCAATGAGAAGCACGCGCACTGCAATGAAGAGTAGCCCCTGCTTGACGCAACTAGAGAAAGCCTACGCACAGCGACGAAGACCCAGTGCAGCCAAAAATAAATAAAATAAAAAAATAAATAGAAACCCCCAAATACTTTGTAAGAGGCAATGATCCTAAAGTGCACGTTTGAAAATGCGTCATCTGTGGCTTTGTTTTATTATTTTGGAATTTTTTTTTTCACTAAAGATCAGTCTTTCCCGAAGTGAGGTCCATGGAGTCAGTGCATCAAAATCATCTGGAGTGCTTGTTTAAAAAAAAAAAAAAACAGATCCTCAGACCTGTAAAATCAGAATCTCTGGAGATGAAGCCCAGGAATTTGCATTTTAAAAATAAGTGTCTCTCCTTCCACCCCCAAGTAATTCTTATGTATAGAGAGTTATTGCTGTGAGAATTTTATTCGTGTGTGTGTGTGTGTGTGTTTTAAACCAATGATGAAATGAAACAATGAACTATACTGTCATTTTTTCCCTAGTTAT
The DNA here is from genome assembly GCF_039906515.1 of Pseudorca crassidens. Taxonomy (NCBI): domain Eukaryota; kingdom Metazoa; phylum Chordata; class Mammalia; order Artiodactyla; family Delphinidae; genus Pseudorca; species Pseudorca crassidens. Next base: position 32,892,098 of record NC_090301.1, read on the forward strand.
ATCGGAGGAAGAAAACGAACTAGGGCTCTTTTTAAAGTTCCAAGCAGAACGGGATACAACTCAGGCTGGCAAAATGATGGATGCCACTGGCAAGGCACTCTGTTCTTCAGCCAAGCAAAGGTTTATCATGGTTTTGCATCATCCTTAAATTTGTAGTCAGTATGACAGTTTTGATGTGTGTAGTTAAATTTGCATATTTGTAAAGGTTTCTCTTCATTCCATTAGAGGATTAAAAGAGAAGTATATTGCAGTATATAGTTGTTTTGATGCCTAAGTCTTATTTATTTTGAATTTAAAATAATTATTTAAAAATTGACAATCACAGGTTGCTTAATTCCTAGAAATAGACTTTAGGCCTGTACTTAAATTTCTTAAGTGGTTTAATGTAACAGAGGCACAGAATGGCTAAAATTTAAACATGTATATATATTTTTTTCACTTTTTGGATATTATACTATCTATGAGTACATTGGAACTTTTCCTCTTTTTAGGCAGAGGAAATTTTGTCTTCTTAATTATATACTTTGCATTCATTATTTTACAACTTTTTAACATAAAGATACCTGCTGCAAAGAATCTCCTACAATTACTAAATAAAGCCAAAATCTTTGCATTTTCTAGAGAAAAATAAAAATAGACTTTATCGGACCTGTAATGACAATGTATAACTTAAGTGGCTTTATTCTGAAACACCATATTAGTGCAAAAGTCCACCTTTAAGGAGGTGACAAAGAGACAGCCAATAAAAGCCCCTCTATTGCCACTAAGTCAAAAGCAGACCAGAGGAGCTGGGTTTGACTTGTGTTTCTTAAATCCTTTTTTCTCTTGTTCTCATCCTCAGCTGCTAAGAATTTTATCCTCATTCCTTCATCTAGCATTTTATCTGCTTTTCTATACCCAGGTTTTCCCTAAATTTGTCAAAAGAAAGGCTTTCTGCTTATAGGATTATGCTTTATAAATATAGGATCGCTTTACTCAAGGAATTCTTTTCTAAATGGCAGATTTACTTGGCAGATTATCTATACATGGATAAACATCTAAAATGTTGCAAAAATGATATATTGATATTTCCTGAAACAAGAAAGGGAGAGATAGAAACACATCTTTATTAACAGTTCAAAGTTGACTGTATGATCCTTATTTGCTTTCCGATTTTCGTAGGCATCTTAATAATTTCCTGTTTAAAGACTCATCTTGATAGCAAGTTATGCTTTATGGTTGTTTTTGTTTTATTTTGCTTATGGAACGTACATGCCTCTTATTTTTACCTCTCTGCCATTAGATTGGCTCTGTATACTCCCCTGTCTCGTCTTAAGCAAGAAGTAGCAACATTCAGTCAAAGGGCAGTATCTGATACCTTGATGACTGTCAATCGGATGGAGCAGGCGCGCACAGAATATAGAGGAGCTCTGCTGTGGATGAAAGACGTGTCCCAAGAACTGGACCCAGACACCTTAAAACAAATGGAAAAGTTCCGAAAAGTATGAAAATACATCCCTTTTTTATGTTTTCTTGAAGCTCTACAGAATAATTTAATCAAGAGTATAAAACGTCAGACTGTTTTTGGAAAATGTGTTATATTATAAATTCTTGGTTGCTTGGAAATCTTCAGTTAACGTACAAAAGGTGGTCACACTTTTTTTTTTTTTTTTTTTACTCTTTGAGTGGCATAATAGATCTACCTTTTAAATGTTGCCTACCTGGACTTTTAGGAGTTGTTTGCAGGAGGAAAACAGTTCATTAGTCAGGAAAAAAAACTTAAGTAAAAACTCATGTAAAATGATTATTAATTATAAGTGAAGGTTATCAGATTTTTCATTCTGCCACAATACATAGTTTGACCACAAACTGTTAAAGCAACTATATGTGTGAACATATATTTTGCTAAGTAAACTCCTTATTATAAATTGTATTCCCTGAATTTACCATACATAAATAGTAAAATTCACTCACTCCTTCATAAAGTGCCTATAATAAAAATCCATATTTATATTTAGTATTGATGGAGTCTTTTTACTAGCCGTTACAAGTTCTTTGCCTCAATGATTACTCCAACAGACCTGGGCAGTAGTAGCTGGACACATGGCCTCAGGCAACCTGTTATTCTGTCCCCTTTATAATCCTTGACAATTAGAATACAATCCAAGGGAGTGGTTACACAACATTGTCAATGCACTAGTGTCACTGAATTGTACAGTTTTAAAACGGTTAAGTATATGTTATGTGAATTTCACCTCAATTAAAAAAAAAGAATATAATCCACACCTCTCATCTAGACCCAAATAGCCCTGCACAGTCTGATCTCTGGTCCCTCTGCTGCCACATCTTGTACAGTACTTACTTTCTGTGCTCCAGCCCTTTCTATGCTTGAGGAAGGAATCGGCTCTACCCTATTCCTTCCTGCTCTGGAAACACTTCCCACACCCAGGACTTTTGTCCTTCCTTTTCCCTGGGTCTAGAAGGCTCTCCTCAGGGTCTTAGCAGGGCCTGCTCATCATCTTCCTATCCCAGTTCACACATCATGCATGAACTCACCAAGGGCTTCCCTGACCATCTAATCAAATGTTGTCACCCATTTCTGTTGCATTTATATGTTATCTTTGTGACTTGAGATTATGTTATATATATTTTTTCTTTTTTTCCTGGGCCTCCTCACTCAGGGATGGTGAGGAAGAACATTGTTCACCACAGCATCCCAGTGCCTGGACCAGTGCCTGGCACATAATAGATACCTCATAAGTATTTGTTGAATGAATGAATAAGTATATTTAAAGTTGAGTATTCACACTATTTGGTGATAAATGATTCATTTGTAAGAAATATAATAAGCCTGTATTTAAGTTTATAAATATATCTGTATGGTTCAGAACTATTATTAATGCTTCTCAACACTTTTACTATGTCCTCTTTCCATTTATTCTTCTACTCTTTCTTAGGTAAATATTATCCATCAGTAGTTTTGGATGTTTGTTTTTATTTGGAATCTGTTTTTTTTTTTCTTAACTATGTACCTTCTCTCTTTCATCACATAGTTTCTCAGCATAAAGATATCTGCTGGAAAGAATCTCCTACAGTTTCTAAAAATAGCCAAAATCTTTTCCATTAATTTTGAAATAATACAGGGAAAGGGAATTAGTCTTCTTTATTACAATTTCATGTGTCTGAAAACATGTATCATAAACCTGTGTGGTATATTTATTTCTGTATTATAAGCAATAATAACTAACATTTTTGTGGTTGCAGGTACAGATCCAAGTGAGAAATAGCAAAGCTTCTTTTGACAAGTTAAAGATGGATGTTTGTCAGAAAGTGGATTTACTTGGAGCTAGTCGCTGCAATATGTTGTCTCATTCACTCGCTACCTACCAGGTACCCACCTCCATGGTCAGCATGTCCTTGCAGTAAAGATGAGTGGTGAGATTCCTTTTTAAAAGTTGTCTAAAGAGTGCAAAAAAACTGTATAATTGATCAGATTCCTTTGACTTTGCTGAAATTGCTTATTGAGTTATGACATTCAGAATCATGAATGGAAAAGACTTTTCCAGTCTTTTCAGACTGGAAAAGACCTTAGGGTCTTTCTTTGCCTACTCCCATCGCTTCACATTATTCCCCTTGGTATCCTAGGAGAGACAGACAGACACTTACAGACTGTCTAGGGTTGAGGAGGGGAATGTGGAGAGGAGGCAGGATTCAAGGCCTATTAGCCTTGGTTCATTCAGAGTTACTCCATTTTAAACTAGTTCTACATACAGTTTCATTTGAAAAAATATGCTGTGGCCCCGAGCTGTGGAGCCTGCTCTCTGGAGCCTGTGAGCCACAACTACTGAGCCCAAATGCCAGAGCTACTGAAGCCTACATGCCTAGAGCCCATGCTCTGCAACACTTTTCTATCATTTTACGGATGAGGAAAGTGAGAATTAAATGGCAATGTTGGGCTTAAAAACTTAAGTTTTCTAATTCTAGGTCTTGTGTTCTTTTCATTCTGCCAAATTGCCGTTCCACACCACTTTAATCTCAGAAGTCTCATTTGTGCTTACTTTATTCCAAATCATACATAAATAGCATACAATGAGTAAGTTAGATATTAACAGGTAGCAGTTAACTGATTTTATCGGGTATTTGTAAATGGCAAAATAGGAGAATACATTTTTTTACATGAGAAAACAATACAAACTAAAGGAAATGGGTATTCACTGCTGCTTTTAGGGAATCTACTTAATTCAGTTCAGTACTGTGGAATGCAGAAATCAAGAGAGGATGCACTTGAAAATAAAAGTATGTGACAGGACTTCCCTGGTGGCCCAGTGGTTAAGACTCTGTGCTTCCACTGCAGGGAGAATTACTTGAGTTAGCTTCATAGCACATTTTTTTGACAAGTCTTTCTTGAACTCTAAATGAAAGTCCAAATTTAGTGGTACAAGTTATTTTCCTCCAGTTAATAAAGGTTTGTATTATATGCTTACCAACATAAAGATTTACACATATACTTCTAATGCAAATATGATATTTTGGTGCTTTTACCATTTTTCTTTTGGATTCCTCAGAAGGTGTTCTAATCTGCCAGTTGCATTCTCTTGGCTGCAATTACACTCTAGCTGGCTCCAGTGTACATTTCAGTGCTGTATACAGATAGGCACACATACATGCAGATACAACGCCAATTCTTATGGAGAATTACTGTTTACAGTGCTTGCTGGTTCACCAAACTTGGGAATTGATTTTAGTTCCTACTTCTTATTATTTGACAACTATTCATCTACGATAGTGAGGAAAAATAGCACTGAAAAAAGAGGAGAGGAGGGAGAACTGTAGTGTCACCTTTTCTTTTTCTGCAGAGGACACTGCTTGGATTCTGGGAGAAAACAGCTCGAATGATGTCCCAAATCCATGGGACCTGTACTGGCTTTCATCCGTGTGATTTTGTAGCTCTCAAGGTACATTTCTTTCAATGGTCTTTTCTTAGATTTATCACACTTCATTTGGATAATAACTTTGAAATTACTTTTTGCTAAGCCTAATTTCAACTTTACAAAACACTGGGAAACATTTTTCTACACTCTTTCAGCCATTTTTCTGAAGTTCCCTGATTCCAGATTCTACCAGCAGCACTAAACAAATACATGGAAATACTGCTGGTGGGCTCAAGATATTTGTAGGGTGGGGGGAAGGGGGAATAAAAGAAAGAGAAAGTGAAAAGAAAATTAAAATACAAAAGAGAGAAAAGGTTATGGAAAGGAAAAACTTAAGAGGAACAAGTGATGGGAAGTGGTAATATGTTTTCAAAAATGACCACATCACCCACCTGACAATTTTAGGAGTTAAAGAAGAATCTCCTAGCTTTACTTTTACACTCATGTCATAGATGTGATTCATGATACAAAAATTATGCCAGTTTTGGTCATTATGTATGTGTGGTTGCCTCTGAAGAGACTACTGTATTAGGTCAGCTCTTTCTGTAACACCTACGTGAAAATGTACCCTTCCTGTCAACCTTCTGTGCATATGCCTTATCCAGCAGAGATGCACTGTGTTAATCATTTCTTCAGTTCTGGTAAGCTAGGTTTCAGTACCTTTGAACTTATCATTCTGCTTTATTTTCAGTAGAGCTTGAAAATGTTGAGTGTGCCTAAGTTGGATGTGATATCTGTGATGGGTTCATATCCTGCAACTGTATATTACAGGGGCTTAGTATGGATTTTTAAGTCAGGTTCTGACATAGCATCTTCTGTTTTTGGTAGATACCCTTGAATTTGTTTTTTGTTGTTGTGTATGTGTTTTGTTTTTTACTTTTTCTATGTTAATGCTTTACTGTATAGCATACTGTCTATTTAGGGAAATTTAACATCCAATTTCTGCTCAGACTAGACTTGAAGTTGAAAATCTTTAGTTGTATTTAAAACGTTGCAGTACCGGCTGGCGACACAGTGTAAGTCTTCTTTTTCTTTGGCATATCACAGAGCGGTGAACCCTGTGGCTGGCCCATGGTGTGCATAGTGGCTACAGGCTGCCAGGATACAAAGGACACAGGGCTCGGGTCAAATTACATCAGCATACATCTCCCATATCTCACGCTCTCTACTTTAAAACTCTTCCTGTTTTATATTGTTCTCTAGAATTTTTGTTCTCATTTTCGTTTGCACAAAGAGAGAAACAAGATTCTTTGCATCTACTTAACATTGAATTTCTTACCCTTAGCAACTACAAGGCACTCCAGTCAAGCTTACTGAAGACCACAAGGAAGAACGAATAGAAGACAGTTCTCTCCCGGAACACCTCAATAAGTAAGCAGACAAAAGTTATAGATCATGTTATGGAAGTCCTGGATACTATTGTACCATATATTTGGAAAGAGTTGCTGCTTCTTTGGTTTACCGAATACTTATTTCTCTGTCAATTTTCCAATTAACGTTAAACATTTGTTTTGAAACCTACCACCCCCCTCCCCCATTTTTAACATGGTAGGCAAAGTTGATGATAGGAATACAGAACAGTTTGGGTGATAAACCCAAATTCTATAGTGTGGGAGACTGAGCCTTGTATTAAGAGCCTTTACCTAGTGAATCCCAGAAGGGGCAGCTTGAAAAAGAAAGGGACAGGTGTCAGCAGCTATGAGACAGAAGCTACTGAAAATCTGTCTCCAGAACAACACAGATGGGACTGGGATTGGTTACCTGAAAATGGAGGCTCTTGCTGTGCACATCTTTCATGTCGCCTCTTTCCTTCCCTTTAATTACATCTTACCTTTGTTTTCCTTTCAGAACTGCCACTTGTCATTTTAACCAGACTGCACTGAGTATAGTAGCGAACCCAGAAATAGGCCCAAACAATGACAACCATATATTGTTGAGTGGAAGGTGATCTGAAATATAAGTATTTCACCCTTTTCTCTAGGGGGAAATACAAATTATTTTACTAACTTGGATATATAAATGTTTTAGTATATAGATTACACAATCAAATGTATAGATATGAATTAAATGTATTAACTTAGTTATACATTGACATTTAAAATTGTACATTAAGCATATTAAATTGGTAAATATTTCCGTTATCACATTTTATGAAAGTTTTATTCAGAATCTTCTCATACATCTTCAGCATTATGAAAGCTACCTTTTAAAAAATTTTTTATTTATTTATTTTATTTTTGGCTGCATTGGGTCTTCGTTGCTGCGCGCAGGCTTTCTCTAGCTGCGTCAAGCGGGGGCTACTCTTTGTTGCGGTGTGCAAGCTTCTCATTGCGGTGGCTTCTCTTGTTGTGGAGCACGGGCTTTGGGCACGCGGGCTTCAGTAGTTGTGGCTCGGAGGCTCTAGAGCACAGGCTCGGTAGTTGTGGTGCACGGACTTAGTTGCTCCTCGACATGTGGGATCTTCCTAGGCCAGGGATCAAACCCATGTCTCCTGCATTGGCAGGCGGATTCTTAACCACTGCGCCACCAGGGAAGTCCGAAAGCTACCTTTTGAGTTAACTAACAGATTCCAAAGCACTTCACCTTCTCTTCCATTCAAAGTGTTTAAAACACCATCTATGTATTCTGTCGTTGGAAACTTCATCCCAAATCAAAGTATCTGTTTCCTCTGTAGGCTTATTTTGTAGTATTTGCAAATAAATACTATATTGCTTTTTAAGTGTCTTTAAAGACTTATTTTTAAAAACTCTCCAATACTAGAGTTGTGAGGTTATACCCCTGGAATAATAACTAAATCTGGTTCAATTTCTTTATCTCATTTTTTTATTATTACACCAGATGGATGATATAAATTTCCAAAATTAGTATTGGTTTGGAATGTTTTAGGCAAATGTGCCTTCTTTTGTAAACATCACTTTGTTGTTCAAAATAGAGTACTCCATTTTTTCTGCAGTTCTTCATTCCCTCTAGTTCCCAAGTATTCTTGAGCAAAACCTTTTTTTTATACATCTTTATTGGAGTATAATTGCTTCACAATGCTGTGTTAGTTTCTGTTGTACAACAAAGTAAATCAACCATATGCATACATATACCCCCATATCCCCTCCCTCTTGAGCCTCCCTCCCACCCTCCCTATCCCACCCCTCTAGGTCTTTGCAAAGCACGGAGCTGATCTCCCTGTGCTATGCAGCTGCTTGCCACTAGCTATCTATTTTACATTCGGTAGGGTATATATGTCAATGCTATTCTCACTTTTCCCCAGCTTCCCTCCCCACCCCCGTGTCCTCAAGTCCATTCTCTATGTCTGCATCTTTATTCCTGCCCTGCCACTAGGTTCATCAGTACCATTTTTTTTAGATTCCATACATATGCATTAGCATATGGTATGCGTTTTTCTCTTTCTGACTTACTTCACTCTGTATGACACACTCTAGGTCCATCCACCTCACTACAAATAACTCAATTTCGTTTCTTTTTATGGCTGAGTAATATTCCATTGTATGTATGTACCACAACTTCTTTATCCATTTGTCTGTCGATGGACACTTAGGCTGCTTCCATGTCCTGGCTATTGTAAATAGTGCTGCAGTGAACATTGTGGTACATGTCTCTTTTTGAACTATGATTTTCTCAGGTTATATGCCCAGTAGTGGGATGAGCAAAAAACCTCTTAATGCTTGAAAACTAAACTTCATACTTGATGGCGTTGGTGACAGATGTTCTCTGTGGTATAGTATTTAGCACAGCGTTTACCATGCTGAACGCGGTGCTTGGTGCTTGATCAATACTCAGTAAATATACATTGAAAGAATAAGAGGTGAAGGATTATTTTTACAGTCTGTGTAGCTCTAGAGAAGAAGATTTGTCTCAGACAGATTTTAGGAGATCTACCGGACAACTATTTTATATGTCTCCACAGTTTAAAAAAAAATTTTTTTAAGCCACATAAAACTGTTTGTAGAGTATGAATCCCAAATGTATTTTAACCAAAACCTTTGGATTTTTTTGTCTTTACTTTAGGTTAGTTTTCTCAGATGAGGAAGTGAGCTTGGGAAGTGAACCAGGTAAGATGGTAAATTCATTAAAATGTGAAATGATCACATTTAAATGTCAAAACAGTTTGTTACAGCCTTTGGGGATTGTGTTAATATCCATTCAATTAAAAAATGTTAAGTCCCTTTGTAAGTCTCTTCTGTACAAACTTGAGTTCGCCTTTTTTTCCCAGCTTTATTGAGGAGCTGTAATTGACATGTAACACTGTAAGTTTAAGGTGCACAGTGTGATGATTTGGTATATTTTAGTATTGCAAAATGATTTTCACCATAAGATTAGTTAACACATCTATCATCTCACATAGTTACCATATTTATTTTGGGCATAAGAACATTTAAGATCTACTCTCTTAGCAATTGTTTTTAACTATAGTTACCATGCTATATGTTAGATCCCCAGAACTTACTCTTCTTATAACTGGAAGGTTGTACCCTTTGGCCAATCTCCCCATTTCCCCCATCCCCCAGGCCCTAGCAACCACCAGTCTACTCTCTGTCTCTAGGAGTTTGGCTTTTTTAGATCTCACATTTAAGTGAGATCATAGTGTCTTCCTCTGTCTGACTTATTTCACTTAACATAATGCCCTCTTGAACAGTAGTGAGCCAGTGCAGCAATGAACGTGAGGGTGCAGATGCCACTTCGAGATAGTGATTTCATTTCCTTTGTATATAAACCCTGAAGTGGAATTGCTGGATCATATAGTAGTTCTATTTTTAATTTTTTGAGGAACCTCCATACTGTTTTTCATAATGGCTATACCAATTTAGACATTCCCACCAACAGTACACAAGGCTTCCTTTTTTTCCACATCGCCACCAGCATTTATCTCCTGTCTTTTTTATACAGCCATTCTAACAGGCGTGAGGTGATATTTCATTGTGGTTTTGATTTGTATTTGATTTCATTAGTACTGTTGAACACCATTTCATGTCCCTATTGGCCATTTATATGTCTTTGGTTGGAAAAATGTCTACTTTGCCTATTTTGAAAATCAGATTACTGTTGTTGGTTTTTTTAATATTGAGTTATATGAGTGCATTATATATTTTAGATATGAACCCCTTATCACATCTGTGGTGTGCAGATATTTTACCTATTCTGTAGATTGCCTCTTCATTTTCTTGATCTTCTTTTTTTTCCCAGAGATTTTTAGTTGGATGTAGTCCCACTTTTTTATTTTTGCTTTTGTGTCTTGAGCTTTTTGTGTCATATACCAAAAATCATTGCCAAGACCAGTGTCAAGGAGTTTTCTTTTTTGTTTGTTTGTTTGTTTTTGTGGTACGCGGGCCTCTCACTGTTGTGGCCTCTCCCGTTGCGGAGCACAGGCTCCAGACGCGCAGGCTCAGCGACCATGGCTCACGGGCCTAGCCGCTCCGCGGCATATGGGATCTTCCCGGACCGGGGCACGAACCTGTGTCCCCTGCATCGGCAGGTGGACTCTCAACCACTGCGCCACCAGGGAAGCCCTAAAATGTCTTTTGATTGGAGAATTTAATCCATTTACATTTAATTATTGATAGGTAAGGATTTACTAATGCCATTTTGTTCATTGTTTTCTGACTGTTTTGTAGTTCCTTTGTTCCCTTATTCCTTTCTTGTATCTTCCTTTGTGACTTGATGACTTTTTGTGGTGGTATGCTTTGATTCTTCTATCTTAACTTTTTATGTACCTATTACAGTATTTTTTTGGTGATTACCATGAGGCTTACAATAAAATGTCTTATATTTATAACATTATTTTAGGCTGATAACAATTTAATTTGATAGCATACAGAAACTCTATACTTCTACTTCTCCTTCCCTCACATTTTAGGTTATTGATGTTACAGTTTACATGTTTTTTACATTGTGTGTCCAATAACAAATTACTATCGTTTTTTTTTTTTTTTTTTTTTTTTGCGGTACGCGGGCCTCTTCACTGTTGTGGCCTCTTCCGCTGCGGAGCACAGGCTCCGGACGCACAGGCTCAGCGGCCATGGCTCACGGGCCCAGCCACTCTGCGGCATGTGGGATCTTCCCGGACCGGGGCACGAACCTGTGTCCCCTGCATTGGCAGGAGGACCCTCAACCACTGCGCCACCAGGGATGCCCACTATAGTTATTTTTAATATGGTTTTTTTTAACTTTTAAACTGGAATTGAAAGTGATTTATGCACCAATGTTACAATATTACAGAATCTGACTATGACTATATATTTACCTTTACTGATGAGTTGTACACATTTCATGCATTTTTACAAGGTTAATTTGCATCCTTTTATTTCAGCTTGTAAAGTGCCCTTTAGCATTTCTTGTAAGGCAGGTCTAGTGGTAATGAACTTTCTCAACTTTTGGTTGTTTGAGAAAGTCTTTATCAGGTCTTCATTTCTGAAGGACAGCTCTGCTGATACAGTATTCTTCATTGACAGTTTTTTTTTTTCAATATTTTGGATATATCGTCCCACTCTCTCCTGGCCTGCAAAGTTTCTCCAGAGAAATCTGCTTATGGTTTTATAGGGTTTCCCTTGAATGTGACAAGTCACTTTTCTCTTGCTGCTTTCAAAATTCTGTCATTGACTTTAGACAGTTTAACTATAATGGGTCACAGTCTCTGGTTGGGTGAAGTTGCTGCCCCTGCTCTCAGGTGGCGGAGGTGGGCAGGCTGCTTGCTGGGCTCTGTGTTCAAGCAGTTCTGCTGGCTGGGCTCTGTGGTAAGGTGGTGCTGTGCTCTAGGGTCAGACAGTGTTACTAGCTGGGCTCTACAATCACCTCCAGTCAGGCAGGGTCACTGGCTGTGCTCCCTCACCAGATGCTGCTGCTGCCTGGCCTCTGCATGCAGGTGGGGCTGCAGCAGGGCTTCACAATCTGATGCAGCCTCAGCCTGTACTTTGTGATCAGGCAGAGCCACAGGCTGAGTTTCATAATTGGGCAGGACTATGGCTGTGCTCGGCTTTTGGGCAAGGTCGCTGGCCAGACCTCCTGGTAGGGTGGGGCCTCATACTGTACCCCACAGTTGGGGGGTGTCATTGACTGGGCTCCCTGCCTAAGTGAGACTGCAGGACGTGCCCAGCAACTGGGCATGGACGTAGGCTGGGCTCTGCTGCCAGGCAGGGCTATAGACTGTGGTGTGCTGCTGGGCAGTACTGTGAGCTAGGCTGGGAGGCTCCCCAGGGTCCCTTTTAGGGCATCCTGGTCAGGTGGGCTGGGGCCATGCGCCCCTGTTGGGTGGGGCTGCTGACTTGCTTCCCTGCCTGGGCAGGCAATAGGATATGCTCTGCAGCTGCCCCAGGTCTCAGTCCAGGCTTCCTGGTCAGGCAGAACTGGAGGCTATGCTCAGCAATGAGTTAGCTTTCAAGCAGTACCTAATTAGAGGGTCCAGTTATCTTCTTTAGGGAATTCTGGTCTTCTCTAAGATAGGTGTTTTAGTGTAGCTATTCATTTCACAGGGTTGTATGATTGTTTCAAAATTATCCTCATATTTAAATTTGTGTTCTTATTTTTTTTTCGTGTTCTTATTTTTTAATAAATATATATTATATGTACAGTCAACATATATATGAATTACTCTAGCTTTGGAGCCAGAAAAATCTGGGTTTGAATGCTGGCTTTTTTTTAAAACAAGTCATTTATGCCTCTCATTTTTCTTATCTGAAAAATGAGTCATACAGTCCTGCCTTGCAGGACATTAGGGCTAGATATATTTATCAACTATATAGCACACAGTAGGCATCCAATAAATGTGATAGGTATTTTTAAGTATACACATAAATACAGACCATATTGATAAAAGAAACTAAGAAGCTGTAATAATCATGAGCTCATATATCTAACATACCTTCAGAATTATGTTAGCTAATTCCAAGGTTAGCTAATTTTGCATGCATAATCCTATACCTAAGTAGAGAACATTTTTTTTAACAGTCATAAGTGAAATATAATGGACATTGTTGTAGTTTCACCATCCATCTATAGTATTATTTTGTCTTTTAAAGCCTGCTGTATCAGCAGTTATATCCCTTCTTTTATTGAAGTATAGTTTATGTACAATATTATATGTTACAGTGTACAACGTAGTGATTCACAATTTTTAAAGGTTATGCTCCATTTATATTGGATTGGCCAAAAAGTTATTTCGGGTTTTTCCATAACATCTTATGGAAAAACCCAAACGAACTTTTTGGCCAACCCACCAGTTATTGTAAAATATTGGCAAAAAAAAAAATATATATATATATAGGCTATATTCTCTGTGTTATACAATATATCCTTATAGCTTTTTTACAAAGCTATATAGCTTTTTTACAATATATCTTTATAGCTATTTTACATGTAATAGTTTGTACCTTTTAACGTCATACCCCAAACTTGCACTTCCCTCTTCCCTCTCCCTACTGGTAACTACTAGTTGGTTCTCTATATCTGTGTGCCTGGATTTTTTTGTTATGTTCACTAGTTTGTTGTATTTTTTAGATTCCACATATAAGTGACATCATAGTATTTGTCTTTCTCTGTCTGACTTATTTCACTTAGCATAATACCCTCCAAGTCCATCCACATTGCTGCCAATGGCAAAAATAAACTCAAAATGGATTGAAGACCTAAATGTAAGGGTGGAAACCATAGAAGTCCTAGAGGAAGACATATGCAGAACACTCTTTGACATAAATCATAGCAATATTTTTTTGGATTCATCTCCTAAAGCAAGGGAAATAAAAGCAAAAATAAATGCGTGGGACCTAATCAAACTTAAAAACTTTTGCACAGCAAAGGAAACCATCAACAAAATGAAAAGGCAACTTATGCAATAGGAGAAAAAATTTGCAAATGATATGACCGATAAGGGGTTGTTATCCAAAATACATAAACAACTCATACAACTCAACATCAAAAAAACAACCTAATTTAAAAATGGGCAGAAGACCTGAATAGACATCTTTCCGAAGAAGACATACAGTTGGCCAACAGGAACACAAAAATATGCTCAGCATTGTTGATCATCAGAAAAATGCAAATTAAAACTATAATGAGATATCACCTCACACCTGTCAGAATGGCTATCATCAAAAAGACCACAAATAACAAATGTTGGTGAGAATATGGAGAAAAGGGAATCCTCATACACTGCTGGTGGGAATGTAAATTGGTGCAGCCACTGTGGAAAAACGTATAGAGGTTTCTCCAAAAACTAAAAATAAGGCTGCCATATGACCCAGCAATTCCACTCCTGGGTATATATGCAAAAAAAAACCCAAAACAGTTATTCAAAAAGATACATGCATTTCAATGTTCATAGCAGCATTACTTACAATTGCCAAGATGTGGAAGCAACCTAAATGTCCATCAATAGATGAAAGGATAAAGAAGATGTAATGTATATGTACCCAGTCATAAAAAAGAATGAAATTTTGCCATTTGCAACAACATGGATGGACTTAGAGGGTATTCTGCTAAGTGAAATAAGTCAGAGAAAGACAAATACTGTATGATGTCACTTATATGTGGAATCTAAAAAATACAACACACTAGTGAACATAACAAAAAAACCCCAGGCACACAGATATAGAGAACCAACTAGTAGTTACCAGTGGGGAGAAGGAGGAGGGGAGGGGAAAAATAGGGCTAAGGGATTAAGAGGTACAAACTACTGTGTATAAAATAAATAAGCTACAAGTATACATTGTACAACACAGGGAATATAGTCAACATTTTATAATAATTATAAATGGAGCATAACCTTTAAAAATTAGGAACCACTATGTTGTACACTTGTAACATATAATATTGTACATCAACTATATTGCAATAAAAATTTTTTTAAATTAAAAATGGTCCTGGGGCTTCCCTGGTGGCACAGTGGTTGAGAGTCCGCCTGCCGATGCAGGGGACACGGGTTCATGCCCGGGTCTGGGAAGATCTCACATGCCACGGAGCGGCTCGGCCCGTGAGCCGTGGCCGCTGAGCCTGTGGGTCCAGAGCCTGTGCTCTGCAACGGGAGAGGCCACAACAGTGAGAGGCCTGTGTACCGCAAAAAAAAAAAAATGGTCCTAATAATAGTTGAAGATGTAAAAATCTTGGATTTTTTTTTCTTGTCATTCTTTTTTTTTTGCCACACTGCATAGCATGAGGAATCTTAGTTCCCCAACCAGGGATCAAACCCTGGCCCCAGCAGTGAAAATGCCAAGTCCTAACTCCTGGTCCACCAGGGAATTCCCTACCTTGGAGGGTTTTTTTTTTTTTTTGGTCTCTGTCTATACTGGGTTGCAAATTAGGTAGAGATGTGGGAAACAGACTCTAAGAAACTGGCTCCTAGTGTAGTAATAGGGCATAATTTATCCCAATATAGGCCCAAAACTTAGAGATAATTTTTTAAAAAAATGTTTGCCTATGGGTCTTTTGTTTGTATGTTTGATTTTTTAATGTTAAACATTAAAAAAATATGCTATCTTTTAAGTACGTACGTTTGATCTTTCCCTTCATATGAAATCACTACTCTAAATGAGAAATGTGGAGATGCTGCTCACAGCTATGCACAGCTCTTAGAAGAATAAAGCAGCCTTTGAATTAAAAGTACAACATACCCTGTTAGGAACACAGATTTGAGCCAGGCTGTCTGGTTTGAACCTGAGCTCCACTGTTAATTAATTGTGTGACCTTGAGCAAGTTACTCGACTTCTTGCCTTACTAGTGCCTCATCTGCAAGGTGGGGATGCCATGGTTATGGTGGCATCCGGTAGGGTTTTTATGAGGATCACCAAGGTTAACGTGCACCAAGCCCTGAGAAAAGCGCCAGGCACTCAGTAAGCTCTGTAGCCACATTAGCTGTTACTAGTTTCCAGGTCCCCAAACCATGCAGTATAGGATATGGAAGTTTGGCACAAAAATTGCATCAACTTCACAGTTTTGCCAAGTGTCAGCTCGTCTTAGAGCATCTGTCCAAGGCCTGTGCTAGGCCCAGGGAACACAGAGATGACCAGCTCCACTCCTCCACCAGGAAATCCTGAGTCTGATACAGACATGAGCAAATAAACCAGTAGAAGGCAGCATGGGGAATATTACCCATGTGTTATTAACTTGAAAAATTATAATCCTCAAGGAATAACCTCAAGTAATAATGTATTGTTAAGTGTATTTGTTTTCTATTGCTATGTAATGAATTATCACGGATTTGAAAAAAAAGCACAACATATCCAATCATTTATTCATTCATTCAACATAAAATGAATACCTGGGGCTTCCCCAGTGGCGCAGTGGTTGAGAATCCGCCTGCCAGTGCAGGGGATATGGGTTCGTTCCCTGGTCCAGGAAGATCCCACATGCCGTGGAGCAACTAAGCTCGTGTGCCACAACTACTGAGCCTGTGCTCTAGAGCCCGTTAGCCACAACTACTGTGCCTGCGTGCCGCAACTAAAGCCCACGCGCCTAGAGCCCGAGCTCCACAACAAGAGAAGCCACTGCAATGAGAAGCCTGCGCACCGCAACAAAGAGTAGACCCCGCTCGCCGCGCGCAACAACGAAGACCCAACACAGCCATAAATAAATAAATAAATAAGAATATCTGTTGTGTCAGAGACGTGGAGAGCAGGCAGAACAAAATATAGTTGACCCTTGAACAACGTAGGGGTTAGGGACACCAACCGCCTCCCCACCCCTACCCTCTGGCCCCCATGCAGTCGAAAACCCACATGTAACTTTTGACTGCCAAAATTTAGCTACTAATAGCCTACTGTTGAATGGAAGCCTCACTGATAACAATCAATTAACACATATTTTGTATGCTATATGTATTGTATACTGTATTCTTACAATAAAGCTAGAGAAAAGAGAAAGTTATTAAGAAAATTATAAGGAAGAGACTTCCCTGGTGGAGCAGTGATTAAGAATCTGCCTGCCAATGCAGGGGACACGGGTTCAAGCCCTGGTCCAGGAAGATCCCACATGCCACGGAGCAACTAAGCCCATGTACCACAACTACTGAGCCCTCATGCTGCAACTGCTGAAGCCTGCGCACCTAGAGCCCATGCTCCACAACAAGAGAAGCCACCGCAATGAGAAGCCCGTACACCGCAACAAAGAGTAGCCCCCGCTCGCTGCCACTAGAGAAAGCCCGCAAGCAGCAATGAAGACCCAATGTAGCCAAAAATAAATTAAAATTAAAAAAAAAATTATAAGGAAGATAAAATACCTTTACAGTACTGCGCTGTATTTATGAATACAGTACATTTACATTGTTTACAAGATGGGTCATCTATTAGTACCTACATCAATATTGTCTTACATAATAGAAAACACTGTAGATATTATATGTATTACTAACACTAGACATCAAAAATAAAAAGATAATGTGAAAAAGATTCATATTTATTTACAGGTGTAACGATTCATGTGTCTCTAACAAAGAAGCAGCAATATGATTGCATTATTGTAGCCTAGTGTAACTGCTAGACTGTTTGGATGCCTTCGGTGTTAACTCTGGGGCTCTGGATGGCCAGGGGCATTGTCCAATTTCAAAAGAACTTTAGAAGTCAGTCCCTTCCTGGCAAGGAACTTCCTGACTTCAGGGACAAAGCATCAGTGAAACCGATTCAGAAAAAGGGTTTTCATGGTCCAGTCCTTCTTGTTGTACAGCCAGAAGACTGGCAGCTGGTGTTTACCTTTTCCCTTCAAGGCTTGGGGGTTGGCAGCTTTATAGATGAGGGCAGTCCTGATCATGCATCTGACTGCATTTGCACAAAACAGAAGAGTTAGCCTATCCGTTCCTGCCTTAAATCCTGGTGCTCACTCCTCTTCCTTACTAATAAATGTCCCTAGTGGCATTTTTTTACCAGAATAGGACAGTTTTGTCTGTATTAAAAACCTGTTCAGGCAGATATCCTTTCATATCAATGATTTTCTTAATGTCATCTGGGAACTCGTCTGCTGTATCTTTTTCAACACAGTTTCTCCTGTTATCTTGACCTTTTTTAAGCCAAACCCCTTTTTAAAATTATCAAACCATCCTTTACTGTCATTGAATTCTCCAGCATTAGATCCATCACCTTCCTTTTGCTTTATATTGTCATATAATGACTTTGCTTTTTCTCAAATCATATTAGTCTATAGGTACACCTTTCTTATAGCAATCCTGCACCCACATAAAAGCTGCATTTTTTTTTTTTTTTTTTTTTTTTTTGCGGTACGCGGGCCTCTCACTATTGTGGTCTCTCCCGTTGCGGAGCACAGGCTCCGGACGCGGGCTCAGCGGCCATGGCTCACGGGCCCAGCCGCTCCGTGGCATGTGGGATCTTCCCGGACTGGGGCACGAACCTGTGTCCCCTGCATCGGCAGGCGGACTCTCAACCACTGCGCCACCAGGGAAGCCCAAAACTGCATTTTTAATACAAGATAAAAAGGTACTTTACCAAATGTGCGAGGTTTTTGCACCTGCTGGCACAGCTGCAGTGATGGCTTCATGAATTTCCTTTTGTTTTTTTTTTACAATGGTCCTTACCCTGGATTCATTTATCTTGAAATGGGCAACTGCAGCTGCATACCTCAATCTATGATACATACCAAGCATTTCAACATTTTCTTGTAATTTTCTGTGCTTCTTGGAAACACTTCCAGCATCACTAGTGGCACTTCCTATGGGTCCCGTGGTGTTATTCAGAGTTTACAGTATTACCGTAAACATGAAAAATACGCAAGACTTGAGAGATCAGTTTTTACTGTGATACACAATTTATTGGAGAAAGGAAATGGTTGTGTGGCGATGATTAGTGTCACACGGCATTTTAAGCTGATACTCCCAACACTTGAACTCACTGCAGTAGCAACCGGAGGTGGCTATGAAATTACTACAGTTAATTTTATGCAGTTATGATTTAATTACTGCATCTTTACGTTTGTTTACATTTCTCTCAGCTGCAAATTGTGCCGTATCAATGTGTGCATAAGTTTTGATAAATTTTAACTTTTTATAATAGATTTGTGTGTATTTTATGGTAGTAAATGATAAAAATAGACTAGTATGTACATATATTTTATGCATTCATGACATACCTAACTTTTTCTTAATGATTTTGATATTTCTTGACTGTGAGGTTCTTCTGTGAGTTTTTTCAAATTGTCACAAATCTCCAAAATTTTTTCCAGTGTATTTATTGAAAAAATCCACATATAAGTGGACCTGTGTAATTCAAACCCTTATTGTTAGGGTCAGCTGTATAAAATGGCCTTTCGGAGACTATAGAATGAGAACAAATCCACCAGGGAAGGAATAGGCTTTGGAATGTGAAAAACTTTATTTAATTGAGGTATAATTGACATATAACATTGTGTTAGTTTCAGGTGTACAACATGATGTTTGGCTATATGTATACACTGCAAAATGATCACCACAGTAAGTCTAGTTAACATCCATCCTCATACACAGTTACAAATTTTTTCTTGTGATGAAAACTTTTAAGATTTACTGTCTTAGCAACTTTCACATATGCACTACAGTATTAACTATAGTCGACATGCTGTACATTACATCGTTATGACTTATTTATTTGGAAGTTTTGTGCCTTTTGACTCCCTCCGCTCATTTTGCCTCCACCCCTGCCTCTGCCTCTAGCCTCCAGCACTGTTCTCTACATCTGTGAGCTCGGGTTTTGTTTGTTCTTTAGATACCACATATAAGTGAGATGGTACAGTATTCGTCTTTCTCTGACTTATTTCACTTAGCATAATGCCCTCAAAGTCCATCCATGTCATTGCAGATGGTAAGATATCATTCATTTTTTTATGGCTGAATAATGTTCTATTGTATATATGAACCACATTTTCTTTATCCATTCACCCATCGATGGACACTTAGGTTGTTTCCATATCTTGACTATTGTAAATAATGCTGCAATGAACATGGGGGTGCATTTAACTTTTTGAAATAGTGTTTTCATTTTTTTGGATAAATACCCAGAAGTGGCATTGTTGGATTATATGGTAGTTCTATTTTTAAATTTTTTGAGGAACCTCCATATTGTTTTCCATAGTCACTGCACCAATTTACATGGGATATGAAAATTTTTAACTTTCAAGAGGGCATAGATATAACAGAGGACCTGAATACCTGTGGGTATTACAAATTTATTTGTGTATATATATATATATATATATATATAGTGTTATATATATACATATGTGGTTTTTATATATGGTTCTTTAAATTTTTAGATATATGTATTATAATCTGATGTGGTCAATTGAACAGTTTGGTCACATCATAAAATACTATAGTAGGGGGGCTTCCCTGGTGGCGCAGTGGTTGAGAGTCCACCTACTGATTCAGGGGACATGGGGTTCGTGCCCCGGTCCGGGAGGATCCCACATGCTGCGGAGCGGCTGGGCCTGTGAGCCATGGCCGCTGAGCCTGCGCATTCGGAGCCTGTGCGCCGCAACGGGAGAGGCCACAACACTGAGAGGCCCGCGTACCGCAAAAAAAAAAACAAAAAAAAAACTATAGTAAATAAGCATGCTAAATTTCTTCTTGTTCAGCTATCTTTTATGTGCTTTTGTTTCAGCAACTGAAGATCACAAGGAAAAACATTCTGGAATAAGAGAATTTGGAGCACCTCAGTTTTCTAACTCTGAAAATGGTAAATTATAATTTCACTATATATATAGATAATTTATTATTTAAAATTCTTTAGTTTTTATTTAATATTTATTTCCATAACATGAAAATCTGTATAGGTCTCTACACAGGAATGCAATCCTATACTTTACTTTGTAGCACATGCCAATGGAAATTAAATAATTGCTTATTCTGTATGTTTCGGCCCTGTGGAATGTATCTCTGTAACTGTGAGGACATGTGGCACTGTGTTTATCTTACTGTCTCATGTGTCTCTACCATCCAGCAATGTAGGTACTCGGTAAATACTACCTTGAATGTCTCTGCCAAGCATTGCAAACATTTTCTCCTAGTTTGTCTTTCGAGTTTTCCTATAGTTGCTTCTTGCCATGAAAAAGTTTTAAACATTTTATGTAGTCAAATTTATTAATCTTTTATTTTATTGGATCTGGTTTTTGTCATATGCAAAACCCAGGTTAGAGGAGTTCGTTTATGTTTTCTTCTAATATTTGTATAGTTTTATTTTTTATATTTAGATCTCCAGTTCATTTGGAGTTTATTCATGCAATATGGCGTTAACAGTGGATTAAATGTTATCTTTTTGCAAATGGCTATCCTTTATATTATTTTTTTAAATGCCATGTTTGCCCCAGTAATTTGAGATAACTTCCAATCATATGCTAGATTTCTATATGTATTTGAGTCTATTTCTGGACTTTCATAGAAACTTTTTTGTGTGTTTTTGTATCTGGTGGGACTAGTATCTTCCTCTTCGTTTCATTATTTTCTTAACTATTCTTGCATGTTTATTTTTCAATATGAGTTTTATATCAAACTGTCTAGCTCCATAAAAAAACTCACTGATACTTTTATTGTGATCACATTAAATATGAAAACTGACAGCTTGCTGATGTCAAGACATCCTAAGCAGAAACAAAGGGCATCTTTCTATTAAAGTTTACTTGTCTATCTTTCAGATATAGTTTTTTCTTAGAGGTTTTGAACATTTCTTGTTAAGTTTATTTCTGAATATTTTATTTCTTTTATTGCCATTATAAATGACATTTTCTTTCCATTTTATCTTTTAACTGGTTATTATTTTTTGTATTGATACAATTTTTGCATGTTAACCATATATCCTGCTACCTTGCTGAACTTGATTATAGTTTGAGTTAGTTTTATCATTGATTTTCTGGAACATTCCAGGTATACCATCATGTCTTCTGCAAATAGAGATAGTCCTGTTTTTTCTTTATCAATTCTTGTGACTGTAATTAATTTCTTTTGTTTAATTGCATTGGTTACTACCACCAGAACAATGTGAAATAGTATTGTTCCTGATCTTAGTGTCAATGCCTGTACTGTTTCTGAATTAATTAAGACGCTAGCTTTTGGACTGAGGTATATATTTGACAGTGTTAAGTATCCATACATTCCTGTTTTCTCAAGAGTTTTTATTAGGAATGATTGTTGAATTTTGCCAACAGGTTTTTCAGCATCTATGCCCTGTGAAAACATCTAGGCCCGTGATTTTTTGTGTTTTCTTCTCTATGGAAATTGATCTGTTTAAGCTTTCTATCTGTACTGGGACCAATTTTAGTAAATTATATTTTTCTCAGAAATTATTCATTTTGTCTAGGTTTTCTAATTTATTTACACAGAGTTGTACAAAATCTCTTGATTTTTTAACAGCTTTATCAAGGTATAATTTAAGTACCATAAAATTCACCCATTGTAAGTATAAAATTCAATGACTTTTAGTAAATTTATAGAGTTGTGCAACCATCCCAATTGACTATTAGACTATTCCCATTACCCCCAAATTCTCTCATGCTTGTTTGCAATTAATCCTTCTCCTACTCCCCCACTCCCGCCAGGCTAGAGCGAATTTTCATCTGGCTGAATTGAGAAGTGGGTGGAAGAGAGTGGTTCTTAGTTCAAGTCTTCATTCTTTCTAAATTTTAATAGATTTTCTTGAGTAAATGTTTCTACACTTGGTAGAAACACTTGGTGTGTGTCCTTGGAACAACTTCCAGAGACTTTAAATGGTTGTTTTTAAAATCATTTTCACCAGTTACTTAAAACTGACGTGCGGGTCCCTAGACCTCATCATTCTATCATGCTGGAAGCCCCTATCTTTCATTTTTATTGATAATGATAAATAAATATTTATTAATGATATTTTATTGATATTTAGGGTCATGATTTTTCATCTTAGTTGTTATTTAAATATCCCATGGATTATGATATGAAATGTCTTCTTTATCATTTTTCTGAAATTCCATTACCCTTCCAACCAAGAATTGTTTAATAGAAGGTATAAAAATGTGCAAGTGGAAGAGATTTTTATCTTTCTGGTTTCATTAAAAAAGTTGTCTCATTTTATTGCATTATAATCAGAGTATGTTGTTCGTAATATTTCTATTTTAAGAAACTGATTTGTGTGTGTGCCTTAGTTGTAATTGATTTCTATGAATTTTCAGTGTGTGCCTGAGAAAAAGGTACATTTTCTGTTAGGGTTTGCTTATATTCAAAAGTAACTACCGTGTTTTTTTATGCTGTTTAGATCTTTTATATCTTTACTTTTGTCCTCTTGGCCTGTTTTTTTACTGAGAGTAGTATATTAAAGTCTCCTATTTTTAATTTGTTTCAGTTTCTCCTTGCATTTCCTGTTTCTGTCTTACATAGATGGTTGCTTAATTATTTTATACATAAATACTCATAACTATTAATATTTTCATTGTGAAATGTCATTTTGATATGTAGCCTACCTAATTAGAAATTATTTTCACATAAACTCCTAATCAGTTTAATTGTTCATTAAAAATTATGTTAATAAAGTATGAGAACAATGAAACAAACTTGATTTGCCCTATATACTACTCTCATTTCCTCAAAAAGAAAAAAACCATTCTGTTTTTATATTCACTCAACAGTTGCAAAAGATGTACCAGTAGATTCATTGGAAGATGATTTTGAGAAGGAATTCTCATTTCTGAACAGCCTCCTAAGTCCTGGTTGTTGGAGTGCTAGTGAATTTTCCCAGGAATGCCAGGCTGTCTTTGGGAGCCCCAAGGCCAGTCTTACATCCCAGGAGCCTTCTGGGGGGTCTGAGCCTCTTGCTCACTCCTCAGGATTCCTTCCTTCACAACTCTTCGACCTTGGCCTTCATGCTGCTGGAGCTTTCAACAGTAAGTGTCTATGCAACCTTTGGATACCCTTGAATTGTTGTATCTTTTTTTTTTTTTTTTTTTTTTTTTTTGCGGTACGCGGGCCTCTCACTGCTGTGGCCTCTCCCGTTGCGGAGCACAGGCTCCGGACGCGCAGGCTCAGCGGCCATGGCTCACAGGCCCAGCCGCTCCGCGGCACGTGGGATCTTCCCGGACCGGGGCACAAACCCGCGTCTCCTGCATCGGCAGGCGGATTCTCAATCACTGCGCCACCAGGGAAGCCCGAATTGTTGTATCTTTGTGAAGCAAAAATATGTGCCTGTGGATGCTGAAATCAACAAGGAGATTGAGTTAGCTTCTGTACTACTGGATAAAATCTGCAGTCACACCAGTCAACGGGAAAAATAACAAATATCATTGGAGTCTGTCAACGAGAGTGAAATAAGGGCTGCTTTCCTGCCACCTCCACTAAACCCCACATTTTTTCATTGACTTTCCCAGGTGTCTTCTCTACATAGAAAATCAGTGTCTTGTTTAAAACTCTTGACCTGCTAAGTTACCCTGCCTAGGGCAAGTGATACTGTTTGTTCCACCTAGCAAAACTCGATGTGTTCTCTTCCTATGGGCTCAGAGTTAACAAGAGCAAAAGGAATAGGTCTGGAGCTGGTTCCACAGCAGCCTTCAGGGCAAGGCAGCGGGGATGGAGGACTGTGGTGGAAAGCTGGGAGCAGGAAAGGGTCACCTGCTTTGCTTATATGTCAAGGACTCTCTCCACTCACCTGCTATTCCACCATCCTGTGTCCAACCCAACACTTTGGGAATCATTTTGCTCCCCACTTCCATATTGGTTCCGAAGTCCTGTCAATTCTGTTTCTAAAACGTGTCTCAAATTTCCCACTCCTCCTCCTCTGCCCTTTAGAACCTCATTTGGTTTCCTGGGTTACTGTGACTCCTCCTAACAGGTCTCCCAAACCCCAATTCGTCTTCCATGTTTCCTCCAAAATTCTCTCTCTATGAAGCAGATTCAGATGTCAGCACCCTGCTTACATTTTTCAAAAATAAAGCACCATTGACCCCAGGGTCAAACCTGCCTGTGCCTGCATTTCCACCCTTATCTCCTACCTTATTTCAAAATACCTGCCATTTTCGGTAACCGTACTGTTTCCAGACCCTTCTGAGGCATCTTTGCTCATGCCCCTCTTTGGCTGTAATGTTCTCTAATAGAGTGTGGACTTGGGCCCAAATATTAGGTTCCCATCCAGTGTTTCCTCCGCCACACCAACCTTGAGGACTCCCTCAGTACTGCCAAGTAGAAATGCTTTCTCCCTCTTCTGGCCTCCTGCAGTGCTTTACTGGTTTTCATGGCTGTGATCATAGTTCTTTTTTTTAATATAGATTTTATTTTTGTTTATTTATTTTTGGCTGCATTGGGTCTTCGTTGCTGCGCTAGTTGCGTCGAGCAGGGGCTACTCTTTGTTGCGGTGCGCGGGCTTCTTTCTCATTGCGGAGACTTCTCTTGTTGCGGAGCATGGGCTGTAGGTGTGCTTCAGTAATTGTGGCTCGTGGGCTCAGTAGTTGTGGCTCACAGGCTCTAGAGTGCAGGCTCAGTAGTTGTAGTGCATGGGCTTAGTTGCTCCGTGGCATGTGGGATCTTCCCGGACCAGGGCTCGAACTGGTGTCCCCTGTGTTGGCAGGTGGATTCTTAACCACTGCACCACCAGGGAAGCCCTGCAATCATAGTTTATTCTGCCTTATATGCCTGTCTTTCAGCCTCACGGCACCTCACGGTGTCTTAATGCATTGTACTTTGTATTAAAATAATTATGTTCATACTTTATCTGCAAGACCATCATGCTTTATCCAGTCTTCAAGCACCTCAAGGGCATGATCTGTGGGGTGATTTATCTTGGTGCTTTCTATGACAGCAGCATAAAAGTTAGCTCAATAAATAAAATATCAGTTAAATAATGACTCAGTAAGAATTGGTTAAATAACCTAAAAGTAAGAATGGACCGTACGATTTGATAACGAGTCCCCGTCTAGGATAATTCAGATGTTTTGCTTGTGGTAAAATTTTAGACAGCAGTTATTCTCGTGTGGCATATCGATGGCCCAATAGTTATAAAGATTTACAAACTGATTCACTGTCTGCTATGAACTCCCACTCTTTCTCCTTCACTTGCCACATCACCAGCAGCTCTGGACTCCTCTCTTATTTTCTGGCCGTACAATATCAACAGGATTTCTGCACTAGTCAGAACGTCTGTCTTGGTTCCTGCCTGCAGGCTGACGGGATATTCCCACGTAATAGCCAAGGCAATTGTGTTTGAGTGTCTTGCTGAGTCATCAGGCAGTTTAAACTGTTAAACTTCTCCCAGCACAGGACTCTTCCTACTTCACTAGTCTCTCCTTTATGTCTACCTCTTTTTCTCCTGTGATGTAGACCAGGAAGATGAGCTGCCCTGAGGGTTTAAAGATCTATGTTCTAGGAGCCCCAAGTAGGAACTTTGGCCTCAGATGATCTCTACTGTACAAGGAAGGTAGTAGGCCAGATAATCTAAGTTCCTTTCTAGTGCTGTGTTTTAATTATAGTATAAATATGTTTTCATGTTACAGTAGACATTGCCCTGTGTTACTAGTATTCATAATGATACTTTTTAAGGAGTATATCATATTTCATCACATTTGTCCACCATAATACACTTAATTCCTTCCTTATTGTTTCTACTTTTTCACGTTATAGATAATGCTGCAATAAACAAAATCATGCATGTACTTTTTCCTTCAGTTAAATTATTTCCTTAAGATAAATTTCTAGGAATGGGATTACCAAGTCAAAGGGTATAAACCTATTATTCATAGGTTTCAGGATTCTAATTGTCATGTTTATTTCCTCTCTTCCTGACTCCTTACAGCTTCTCTTTCTACACCTTATCCATTTGCCATTGTTTTAAAGAAAAAAGGCTTATATATTTATTTCAGAACTGCTTTGCAAAATGTAAGAAAGTCTAACTCTACTGGGACTAAACTTCGATGATTTGAATAAAATTCAAAATAGCAGATATATGTCTTATTCTGTGGAATATTGCCCTGGTACAAAGATTGGAGGACTTTTATTAGATATTTTCCCCTTTTCCTGTTTTGCTGATGCTACTTTCTACTTGATTAATAATGGATAATTCATTATTTCTCTTTCCCCAGGCTGGGCCTCCCAAGGGGGATTAGAACTTCCTCTTTCACACATTGATAACCAGTCAGTGCCTTCACAGAGTCCAAAGAAATTAACAAAATGTAAGTTATTTACTTATATTATCACAAGTAATATGCCATCATATTAACAATCAGTCAAATTCAGGTAAATTTAGAAAAGGACCATGTTACAGTCTTCACCTCATATTGTCCAGAAAAGTACTTTGTTAATAATGAATTAAAATGAAAGCTGTATCTAGCTATCCCTCACTGTGTAAAGAATTGAACAGAAATTGTGAGCTGCCATAGTAAACTCAATTCTGTACCTTAATCTTTCATATTTTGTGTTATGGTTTGTTGATAATGGATAATACCATTAGGGATAGAAGATGCTCTTTGTTTACAGAATGCCTATTGACAAAGAACGCGCCCAGGGTCTTAGCATAAGGCCTGGTACGTAGTAATTGCTAATATATATTGAGTACTTACTATATATATTTTTAAAATTTATTTATTTTTGACTGTGTTGGGTCTTTGTTGCTGTGCCCGGGTTTCCTCTAGTTGCGGTGAGTGGGGGCTGCTCTTCATTGTGGTGCGTGGGCTTCTCAATGCAGTGGCTTCTTTTGTTGCGGAGCACGGGCTCTAGGCGTACTTACTATATTTTGTCTGCAGAGCTGGTCCGTGTTGTAATTACCATGTAGGATATACATAGAAAATTGACACATTCTCTGTCTTGCAGGATCTTAGATACATATTAATCTTAGTCACTGATGCTGATTAACCTTTTTAATTGGACATAATTTCAGACGTACAGAAATATTTCATAAATGAAAATGGCACAAAGAACACATGTATATCCTTTACTCAGAGTCACCTGTTGTATTTTACCCCGTTTGCTTTATGCAGGCTTGTGTGTGTGTGTGTGTGTAATGTGTGTGTTATTTTATCTGAACCACTTGAAGGTAAGTTACATACACCATGACCCTTTACCCCTTAATGCTGCAGTTTGTGTTTCCTAAGAATAGGTATATTCTCTTGCACAGCCACAGTATGGCTGTTAATATTAACGTAATCCTTTTCTATGATCCACCATGTATGTGTATTCCATTTTTGTGAGTTGACTCCATAATGTCCTTTATGGCACTGTCCCCCTCTGGGACAGAGAGTCTAGGGTCATGTGTTGTATTCAGTTGCCATGTCCCTTTAGTCTCTTTTAATCTGAAACATTTCCACAACTTCTCTTTGATTTCTGGACATGGGCATTTTAAAAGAATATAGCCCCTCTGCTCCACTGTTTTTTGTTTTTAATAGAATGCTCCTTATTTCAGTTTTATTTGAGGTCTCCTTATAATTAAATTTAGGTTATTCGTTATCCTGAATATATCTAGTCAGGTTATCCTGACTAGAATACACATAGGTGATGCTCCTTTCTCAGGGTTTCACATCTAAAAGTTATTCCTCTCTCCCTCATGGGTGTTGTTAATGTTGACCACTCTGTCAAGGTGTTGTCCAGTTTTTCTCCTATACAATTACTATTTTGTTTTATTTGATCTTCCCTTGCAATTACTAAGCAGTCTGTGGGGAGACACTTTGCGACCTTGTACACGTCCTGCTCTTTGTCAGAATTTCCACATAGATTTAGCATCCATTGTTGCTTTTTGCCTCATTCAGTCTTTATTGTGATGGATGAAAAGTGATTTTTCCAACCCTAGCACTCCCTCCGCTTTTGTTTATTGTAAAAACACATAACAAAATTTACCATCTTAACCATTTTTTTAACATCATCTTTATTGGCATCTTAACCATTTTTAAGTGTACAGTTCATTAATGTTAAGTATATGCACATTGCTGTGAAACGGATCTCCAGAACTTTTCATCTTGCAAATCTGAAACTCCACCCATTAAACACTAACTCCCCATTCTCTCTCCCCAGCCCTGGTAACCACCGTTTTACTTTCTGTTTCTAAGAATTTGACTACTTTAGATACCTCATATAAGTGGAATGTATTTGTCTTTTTGTAACTGACTTATTACACTTAGCATAATGTCCTCAAAGTTCATCCAGGTTGTAGCATGTGACAGGATTTCCTTTCTTTTTAAAGTTGAATAATATTTCATTGTATGGATATACCACATTTTGTTTATCCATTCATCCATTAATCACATTTTTAAAACATCCTTATTGACATATAATTCACATGCTATACAATTGGCTCCTTCCACCATCCATCAATACCCTGCTGTAAACAAAAAAATACCTTCTTCCCCATTTACGAATGTATTTATTGTCAGAATAGATTCGTATTTTTTCGATGGTTTATAATCACTACTGTACTTAATCATTTTGGTGCTCAAATTGCCCCTGTGTTGACCAGTGGGAGCCCTTTCAGGCTGACTTCTGAATCCTTGTGGTATCAATATTTTAAATTTTTCAAATAATTTTAGTCCTACAGAAAGGCTTGCAAAAATACAAAATATTTCTATATGTTTTCACCTAGATTTCACCATGTTCACCTTAGTCTCTCTCTATGTGTGTAATATGTATGTAATTTCTTCTGAACTGAAATTATTCTGAGACTAAGTAGCAGGCATAATGCCCCTTCACCCCTAAATACTTAAGCATCTGTTTCCTAAAAACAAGGACATTCTTTCACAAAATCACAATTCAGTGATCAAAATCAGAAATTAACATTGCCACACTGCTATTATCTAATCTATAGACCTTATTCATATTTTGTCAATTGTCCCACTAATGTATTTTGTAACAAAGAAGATTTTTTTCCTAGTCCAGGATCCAAACCAGGATCACACATTGTATTTAGTTGTCAAGTCTCTTTAGTTTCTTAATCTGGAAAAGTTCCTCAATCTTTGTCTTTCATCGTTTTGGCTTTTTTTGTGGTGTACAGGCCATTTGTTTTGTAGAATATTCCTTGAGTTGGGTTTATCTGATGTTGTCTCATAATTAGACTCGTGTTATGCATTTTGGCAAGACTAGCAGCACAGGAACGATGTTGTGTGTTCTTAATAAACCGTATCAGGAGGCACATGATGTCTATTTTGTCCTATTGCTTATAACGTTAGCTCTGATCACTTGGTTAAGGTGGTGCCGGCCAGGTTTGTTCACTCTCAAATTACTATTATATTTTTCCCTTTGTAATTAATAATTATCATGTGGAAAAATATTTTGCAACTGTGTGAATGGCTTATTTCTGAGTATCAAAGTTGCACCCGCTACTTTAGCATTCGTTGGTAATTCCTGCGGTGGCTGTTGCCAAATGGCGGTCTTCCATCTCCTCTCCCCTCCGCCTTTATTAGTTACGTTCTACTATATGGAAAAGCTTTGTCTTGTCCCTCATTTTTTACTTATTTGTTGGTATGTATCATTGTGGACTCCTGGAACCCTATTTTAATTCTTCCCAATGCTTTGGGATAAATCGATTGGGGAATCCATCAATTCCAAGCAAATCACAGATTCACAGCAGCCACTTCTGAATACAGCCATCCCTTAGGGATTCAGACTATTCATAATTATAGTTTTCTCTTCTTAAACTCAGTAAACTGAATTGTGCTAAATTATTAAAAATAGAGACTATAAAAGTGAATAAATTTCAGAATTGAACACGAAAAGGCTGAGGTATTGGGAAAGCTGCTATTTGCCTATAATCCTTTGCTGTACAGTAGAAACTAACACAACATTGTAAAGCAATTATACTCCAATAAAAATTAAAAAAATAATAAATTATATGACCATTACTTTACAGATGAGGAAGCAAGGGCCCCTGAAGTTAAATGACTTGCCCATTATTACTTATTAGTAGGTAGTATACCCAGGACTCAAAGCCAGAATTTGTGTGGGTATCACTGACACTACCTTGGGGTTCCCAGAAGCAGAACTGGACACACAATGCAGCCTTTCACTCTGTCCTGATCCCTGAGGCTTGGGATCCCCACAGCCCAAACTCCAGCCCTCTGATCCGTGGAAATTGGTAACCATGAGTGATTATAAGAGAGGGTTGCCTTAGACTCTTCTGAGCAGGACTGCCTTCCATCCTTTGCCCACTGCGTCCCTGGTCTTAGGTCTTTAGATTGTCCCCTGGCTCTCAGCCCTGCTTTCTGGACGCCCTGGCCTTCAAGAGCCTAGCTTTCTGAGATGACCCACTGTCTGCGCCCTGCACAGTTTTTTACTAGTCCCAGCCTTCAGTATAGATGTGTATCCTTGACTATCTGCCACACAACTTGTACACTATCGATATATGCAATTTTCCAGCCAGGTAACAAACAGGAAGTCGTATCCGAGACATAACCCGCTCCATAATATATATATATATATGTATTTTTCCATAATATATTTATCAAAAATTTTAAAGTACACATGGAAATGTGATAGGATTAGGGGATTTTCCCCCCTATGTCTAGTATTTTAATATTACTTTTATAATAAATATAGATTTTAAATACTAAGTTTACAAGTGTAATGTTCCTACTTTGCAGGAACAAAGGTTAAATTCTGAACTTACCTGAGAGCCTTCTACTTCCTGCCTTTTCACTTTTAATCAAGTCCTTTCTCAGAGCAACATGCAATTACTTAAATAGCCTCAGCAAAGCATGAGGTTATTTGCATTAGCTTTTCAAAATTATCCTCAAGGAGACGTAATTGATGTTTATACTTGTCAACTTCTTAAATTTGATTCAAAAGAAGCATCTACTTTAAAATCATAAAAGTGGTACAATAATGTGATTTTTAAAATCTGAGACTCTAATGTGTTTTTTTCTTTTTTAATAGCTCCCAACAGTGGTAACCAAGACATGTCAGCCTGGTTCAATCTATTTGCAGACTTGGATCCGCTTTCAAACCCAGATGCTATTGGACACTCAGATGATGAACTTCTTAATGCTTGACTGAAGTTATGATGCCACTTCGATGGCCTTGAGACACCAATTTTGCAACTTAACTGCCTTTGTGGAAAGGAGTTTATGTTGTCACCCATATACGAAAACCTTGTGTTTGCAAGGTTAGACAGATGGAAAGGACCACGTTTTAATACATTAAGTATCTCTTTAATATCTTGGATTTGCAGCTGTTGATAATATATGGAAAATATTAGAAACTATTGAGTCTGAAATACATACCAAAAGTTAGTTCAAAAATAACAGCTAGGAATAATTATCAGTAGGAGTTGCGTTTATCTGTTTGGAAAGCCTTTTATGTATAAGTTGCCTTGCTGGCTGTGAGAATTCTGTATCTAGAGAAAGGACAGCATGTAAACTGGGTTGTGATTGGGGGTTGGTTTTTAAATAAAACGGTGGCAGGGGGAATTCTCTGTTGTGGAAAATAGCACTAGAACCAGACCAGTTTTTTCTTTAGTTAGAAAGGTAGAATAAGATTTGAGAACTCAATTTGCTTCAGTGAAATCACAGAGAAACTTGGTGCTTGTTTTCTCCACTTGGAGGCTAAAATGTAATATTCCTTAGTTTTTTTCCTTCATACAAAATCATGGACACCCCCCGATTTCATTATTGAATTTTCTTGGGGAAGTAGCAGGATGATTTATTTGCTAAGAAGTCCATCCTTTGCATAAACAGAAAAACCTCTCTTCCCATTTTATAAACCACAAGAATGTCCATCCTATGGTGGTACTTCAGACATTGTCCAAGTGTCTTCAGGCTTGATTCTTCACACATTGCTACTACAATGTACTGTATTCATATGCTTCCTGAAAGAAAATGAGGGGAGGATACTCCCTGAGCAACTGGCAGTAGTGTTCCTGAAATGACCCAGAAACTTCCATCTGAATGAGGAAAAAGAATTCTAATTAACTTACCCTCGTACAGATTTGCAATACTTACTACCCCACATTTCTTGACATGATTTAACCCAGAATGCTTTCTGGCAAAGTTACAGAAAGCTCTATACCATCAGTAAGGGAGTGTTTTTCCACTTTTCTGTGGGTGACATCATCTGAGGCTCTATTTGATTACTAAGGACAAACTTACCCTTAAAGGGTTTAGAGTCTAAGTATTGGAAGGAAGGCTATTTAATGAAGTTAGCATAAGCTAATGAAAACATAGCCACTGTATACACACAGTCACTCAGTTTCCTATTCTTTTTTCCCATCCACCCTTTAGTTCTGAGGCAGTTCACCAAGTGTCTTGTTTCGTCATCCAGTCCATTGCATCTGCATAAGAAAACATTTTAACTAAGACGTTCACAGTAGTTTTCATTGTACTCCTAGTTCTAAACAGGCTTAATTATTATTTACAAGAGAACTGCTTGTAATCTCTGAGTCTCTGTATACAGAAAAACATTTTTTAGGAATGGACTAGGGCAGATAAAATGCAGTCCACTTCCCATCCACAACAGTCTGGCCTAACTACAGTCTGAACTGCCCACAAGCTATTTAGAAAACCACAACTGTGGTCAAGTAGTGTGTAGGCTGGAAAGACCGTATCTGAGGGTCAGAAACATGGACTTAAGGTTATGTAAATCCTTCCTTAAAATATTTTCACATGCTTATTCCTATTTCTTTACTTGGTTAACCATTAAGAAGCATTTTGTAACTCTCCCTTTTTATTCAGTTTAATGCCCCAGAATGCAATACTGTCTTTGTTCCACCAAAATTCAATCACCAGGGGTTATAATTATGAATCACTATCTAAATTCTATACCCATGGTTGCTCTGTGCTTTCAACTTTGAAGTATCTCAGAAAATGTTAATTTTATGTCTTGCGTTTTTGCCATTTTTCTTTCATTTTCACTAATGCATTAGTTCAAAAATATTTGTATCGCTTCCTCACATGCATGCAGAGCAGTCCTTGTTATTTCATGTAAACAAAGACACTCAACGCAGAGGAAAATCACTAGTCTCTCCAGGCCCAAATCCCAGACCATGAATGTGAAGGGGATACTAACCCCAATTTTCCAAGAGCAAAGGTTATCAAAAAATAGAAACATACAAGGATTTTTATTCTTCAGTTCTTAATTTCGCTAACATTTTCGCTTTCAACAGAGTATGTAGTTGCTTGTTTAGCCTCAGAGCAACATTAACTGCCTTAGCAAGTCTAGTTATAATTTCAGCAAGTCTGACTGCATTTTTGAAGTGCACATTTAAAACTTTGCTATTAAAATGAAGGTAACTATTCACATTTTCTCAAGATCATTTGAAGCTCAGTCATTAATTTAAGGTCCAGAAACAGAAATTTGGCTATATTATACCTAAAATAGGTATAATAGGAAAGCTAAAATAAAAGACAAACTAAAATAAGAAACCAAGCACATATTCAGTAGGGAGTGACAGGAAGGACAGGATAAACACAGAACAGAAAAGTGATCAGTTGCTTCCTGGTTAAATCTAGAATAACCATTCAATAAGAAGTATATTAATTAACCTTAACCAAGGGTGGGCTGAGAACAACTCTTTCAAATAGATGGATGCTTTTTATATTAAATGGGGGGAAATAGCTATGTTATACTTTTTAATACCAAATAAGAATGCATTTAAACTTAGAAGAGCCCCAGAAGAACTAAAAATTTGCCTAATCTTTCTTCAGCCACTTTATAAGAGAGGCAGGAATACCAGGGCAGATTAAGATCAAATTGGTATAACTTTGTATTT
This sequence comes from Pseudorca crassidens, assembly GCF_039906515.1. Taxonomy (NCBI): domain Eukaryota; kingdom Metazoa; phylum Chordata; class Mammalia; order Artiodactyla; family Delphinidae; genus Pseudorca; species Pseudorca crassidens. The sequence goes on from NC_090301.1 coordinate 32,926,608, forward strand.
TTTGAAATCTTTCATTAATTGTAAAACATAACTGATGTGATTAGAAACAAACTGTATTTTAACGAAACAGGTTTCAGTATTTGCACAATGAAAAAGTGTTTGTATTTCAACTATGGATATTTCACATAACTATCTTTATAGACCATCTGGAAGTGTAGAGGTCTTACAGCATATGAACAAAGGAAGTTTGAATGTGCTATTTTTCTGAGCCTCTTTTAATAAAGATTACAAGATGGCATAAAGCAAAGTTTATTTGCTCAAGTGTTCAATACAATACAAATCCAGTTATTGTTTCTCTATTCAAAAACTTGGGTTTTACCTCAGGACCATAGTAATAAGAAAGTAGTTTGAATGATACAGATACCACAGAATGAAAATAAAACCAGGGCAATTAGTATCTTTGTGAGACTGATTCTTTCTAATTTACTTCATGCAGGAGGGACTTCGTGGCGTAAGATATGGGAAATAACAGGATGTGTGTTCTTTGTGTAAATACTCTCAGTAACAAAATACAAACAAATAGCAGAATTTTGAGCCTAGAAGCAATAACCAGTGAAATATAAGCCATAACATTTAACCTGATTTGTTGAAGGGAGGAATAAAAAGCAAGGCAGGATTGATTGATCCAGTTATTTCTACCTTCCATAGCACGGGCAGAGCCCTGCATTTCCTTACCTTGAGCAATGAAGCAGACCCAGAATCTTGGCATATAGACATTAAACTAGGAAGGAAACACAAACTTTAAAATATTAACTAATTCAGCAGTATTGAAAGTAATGCATTTAAAACACAACAGTAAGGTATTTAAATATAGCAAAGAAAACCTATAGAACAGGATAGGAAGAAAAACGTTTGTTCGTTAGGATGGGTCACATCCATAAGCCCAACATAAAATTTCTTCCATGTTTTATGTGCCATTTAAAAGAAGACTAAAGAGTTCAGCAAGAACTGTCCTTGGCATCTAAAGTCAAGACATGGTTCTCTAGTCAGTGGTGTAAATAAACCAATGTCCAAAAATAAGTACAACCTGGAGATAAAGGTCTGAGTGGTGTCATCAGGTAAGATTTTGAAGGGCATGTTTTTACATTAAAGAAAAAAGAGTTGTTTTCTTTATCCCAATTCAAAGTAATACTCTCATTTAAAAGTCTGTAAAAGTAGACGACAAAGAAATGATCCACCAACCTACCAAACAGGAATAACTACTGTTAATATTATATATGAACTAAATTGTGATCCTAGGTCAGGGGTTCCCAACCCCCTGCTGTTAGGAACCGGGCCACACAGCAGGAAGTGAGCGGCGAGCCAGCGAGCTAGCGAAGCTTCATGTGCTGCTACCCTTCGCTTGAATTACCTACCTCCTGAACCCCCTACCCGCTCCGGTCCATGGAAAAACTGTCTGCCACGAAACCAGTCCCTGGTGCCAGAAAGGTTGGGGAGCCCTGGTCTAGGTGATTTCATTTTATAGTCTGTCTGAAATGGGCATACCAAGTAACTGAGGTTAAAAAATTACTTTCATTAAGTCTTTACCTCAAAAAGTCAGTTAAAAAAAAAAAAAATCCACCAAAAATGTGAAGTTGCTACTTTCTGCCTCTCTAACAGACGTGCTCCCCAAATTAAAGAAAATATTTCTTTTGAATTTCTGCAGCTATAGCAACGTTAAAACCCAGAGCTTGAGGATTTGTGTCACTACCTATCTTGGTCAGGAAGTGGTGTCTAACCAGGTTACTTTGTTTTCGCCCTCTGAACCAAGATGCCAGCAGTTGAAGCAATGAAGAAGACCACAAAGAACAAACAAGGCTATGACCCAAGGGCACAGAATCTGCGATGATACCAAACACCTATACTTTATTAATGTCACTGTCATAGGAGAAGTAGCAGTAAGTCTGAGTTCTAGAATCAGAATTGGTTCAAAGCCAGATTTTGACATTTCCCAGATGTATGACCATGGATAAATTAATCTAATTCCAATTTTGCAATGTATAAGACAGTAACTAGCAGTACCTGGCTTCACAGGGTTAATGTAAGCACCAAGCCTGGCACTTGGAAAGCCATCAGTCAGTGTTACCTATTTTTATTATGATTCAGCCTAACATCCTTGACTATATTATACTTTACAAGGTAAAATGAATTTTATGGGATCATTTTCCGTGACCAGCAACTTGTGGCTTTCCTAAGGGATGAATAAACTTACCTAACAAAATAGAAAGGAGATGATCACATGTGTCTGCTTCCAGATTTTTAAGTTATTTTCACACTCACTAGCCATTTAACTGACAGCACTGGCATCAGCATTTCCTAAAATCACATAAGAAAACTAAAGTTCAGAGAGGTGATTTCTTTGCCTAAGATCCCATGACTATTAAGCGGCAGAGCCAGAAGTAGTACCCACATTGTGGCTTTACCTGCACCTCCTCTGAATCATCCCAGTGATCTCAAAAACTAACTGCTTAAGGCATGGTACTGAGATGAATGGTCATACTACTGGGTTTCTGGCCATCAGAGCTCCATGACAGTCTTCTCTAAAACACAATGATTAAGCATGACTCATCCATGCTACTGTATAAAATCAAAGAGTATATGGCAATAAATTCTCAGTTTGAGGAAGATGCAAACTGCTGAAAAGACAAGAATTTTTAAAAATAAGCCCAGCAATTTGGAGATGCTTAGTAAAGAGAAGTAGAAACAATGTATTTAAAGAGTCCAGTATCTGTGTTAAGATACCAGACCAACTCCAAAACACATATACAGAAGTTGTATCTACAACAGTATTTTTCAAATCATTTTGATTACAACTCACAGTAAGAAATATATTTTACTTCACAACCTAGTACAAATATATCCCTATGGCTAGCAAAAGCTTTACATACAAATACTATTTCCCTGATGTCTTCAATATACTTTTGTTTCCTGTTCTGCTTCATTAAAAAAAAAAATGTTGGCTGGACCCACTTAATTCATTTCAAGACCCAAACAGTTTGAGAAACACTGAACCGAAGAGACACAAAGGCTATCTGTATTATCATACCATGTTCTAATAGAGGTTTAAAATATTTAAAAAGCAAACATAATCTTAGCAAGGGAAAAAAATGATATTGATATACATTGGCAGGGAACTCCTAGGAAGAGGATACTATTTCACATCCAACCACTGAAAAGCAACTTTCAGTTGCTTTTAAGGAAAGCAACTGAAAGGTCTATAATGATCTTTTAAGGAAAGGATCATTATAGACCTAAAAACTTTTGGGGGGGAGGGCGTATATTTAATACTAATGAACCAAAGCAAAAAAAAAAAAAATCAAATAAATGGGGGAAGATGGGAACACCCAACTTGAGATCTAACTTTGCTCCTCTCAACCTCTTTAAAGGTGGAAGGAAAAGACTGAGAGTAAAAAGAATGGGAGAAAATGTTACGCCAATTTGAGAGATTCTCTTCACGTTTGCTGCTGTGTTTAATTATAATGTTATAGATATAATCTCCAAATTCTGGTTAACATTTACCCCCAGAAATAATTTTAGAATTTCTTGTAAAGTAATTTGGTGACCACTTTTTATGACAGGCAGCTATGGTGACACTTTTATTTCACTTAAAAGATGACCCTGCTTTCTAAATGATTATACTGCATGCAGGCTTCATACAGATTAAACCCTTCAGCCTAAACAACTGTCTTGCATTTATAAACCACCGACACAAAGGAAGCAGAAAGAATGAATTACCAAAACAAACGGGGGAAAAAACTCCTCTATCTGTACTTTAGAATGAAATTAAGTGACTGCCCCCAGCTAACTCTCTAACAACCTGTAAAGTGCTGAATTATCTATAAACAGGTACGTCTTTCAGCATGCTTGCTTATATTTTAACATTTGCTTAGCACTTAACACAAAGATCAGGTGCTTTCAGTTCAAGAGCAAGTTAAGGAGGTAGCAAGGAAGTAACAACTGACAATATTTTATATCCTGCTACCTAACACAAACACAAATTCATTTTTCTATCTGTGAAAAAGAACATACTAAAGTTATTTCAAGCTAGAAATGTCTGAAAAGAAAGAAATTTGAATTTGAGGCAACATTCATAAAAGTACACAGAAAAAGATTCAAGAAGAACAGACTTTATTTTTAACATAAAACTTCTATTTTCTTGTGAGGCAGCAACAAGTGTTCAGGTATAGGGAATACATAAGTACACAGTAACAATATTTATCACCATTGGAAATGCTGTTTTTTGGGAGAATTTTGTTAGAAAAACGAAACTTTAAAAATTGCATTTTAAAAAGATTTACACAGCTTCAACAGAGATGAAAAATAAAGACTTTTAAAAAACATAAATTATATTCTTCAACAGGATTGTATAGACAAAATATTGTTCAGGGCTGCTCTGCTTATCATTAATTTAGGCAGAGTAAAACATAAACCTTAAAGTGCGAAGTTAAGTGTTTTAGCTTTCTTAATGCAAATTCAGCACGTCCACTGGTCTGGTCTTGAGACACTGAAATTCTAAGCATTAAGGAATGAATCTTTAGAATAGTAAATTCAGTAGTGGCAATTTTTCTTTTATTTCCTTTAACAAAAGAAAACTCTGACAACCCACTCTTAATCTTGGACATACAGAAAGCTATAAATTCTGCTATTTTTTAAATACCTTCTTCCAGTAAAAGCCAACCATTAAAAAGAAAGAAAGAAAGAAAGAAAGAAAGAAAAAGGCTTCCTTGTTGCCAGTTATTCCACAGTTAACAATAGCACCTTCTAAAACTCTGATTTGGCTTGTCACAAATATAAGAAATATTTAAAACAAAATGAAGACTCTAGTTAAAAAATAATTTTGGCATCCATGCTCACCATATTAATCAAAGAAGCAAAACAGGTATTTTTAAAACATAACTGCTCACAAAAGCCATGACAAGTCATATAGACTTAGTAATGATCAGAAACCGTAAATTCATGTTATCACCGCAAGGAAAAAACCGTTTAAGAGTAAAAATAACTTAACACTGACAAAGTTTATAACCAGAGAATAGCTTTCTTTTGCTGAAATATACAAGCCACCTATTTCTTTCTTTTACCACAATGGAAGTAAATTTATTTAAAGTTTTTAAAAATTTAAATTATATTCCCATTGAAGCTATTCTAATTTATTTACCTTCTGTACAGTTTTCTACAGAATAACAAGATAGTTATGGAATGTAATTTTAGAAAACAATGTTATGCATTCTATTGAGAGTAGACCCATTTTTTAAAAAAAGTCAACCACCTGTGAACCAAGGTTACATAAAAGCCAAGTAGACTATGACCAATATTTTTGCAAGACTGCATAAAGCTCAGATACTTAAAAATTAGCCCTTTGGCACTGGCAGTTAAGAGTTTTTTATACCTTGTACCTTCCCCCCCTCCTCAAATCTCAGGCTCTATTTCTCCCAAACATGAGGACTATGTTTAGTTGCCATATAATTCATTTACCTGCAAATTCACATTCTCCTTACAACCAGACATTAAAAGTTCCACCTCTAAGACCGTAAATAATACTATCTTAAACTTGTTCTCCCATTCTGATTGTAAATTACTTTAGTTTAAGGATATATGAAACTCTACAGAAAGATGTGAGTTAGATAAACATGCACAACAGAGTAAGGAGGAAAACTGTTTACAAAGTGGCATTCTAGTTGTGAAACACCCTTGTGACATGTACAGATGGAGAGGGAAGTAAGTGTAAGGCAAGGAAAAGAACACAGAATTAACAGAATTCAGGTAATCCAAAAACTGATTTTGGATTTTTCTGAAACCTTATTTTTTAACTTCCTACCATCGATACCAACTCACCCGATTTCAGCTTTACCTTTGTTTTGTACTTCTGACAGAGCAGTTCTCAGTGGTGAAATGGTACATAGAGGCAAAGAATCAAGGTTCTCAAAGGACCTACTGACCAGAACATTTAGACTTTGAATAACTTAGCTTTTCCTGATTTAGAAGCCACAATGTACTAATTTCAGGAAAATTAGTTTTGGACAGAAAGGGTACCAAAATTCATCAATGCCACCAACTGAAACCTGACAGACTTATTCAAACGTTTGAGTTTATCTAATTTGCCTAACTACATCTCTGTTTTCAACTTAACAGGGCAAAATTTTTAATTACTTCGATGTTTTAAAGGTACATGAGTATAAGAAGTCCTTTCAGAAGATTTATTGCTACCACTAGCTTTTCTTTGATGGGATATATCTGGACATACTGACATATTAACCTTCTAAACTATATCCCTTTTACAAGTATTTGTTTTCTCCCTATAATATGTATAGGAACATTAAATTATTGCATCATAAGGTAGTTTGTGAAGATCTTAGAAGGATGCTTTCTATCAACAGTTTGCTATAACTTTTCAAAAAGAGCTGCTCCTCAATTTCACTACCACATACCCAGACATGAAATACTGCTGTCATGTGATACTGGCAGTGACTGTGTTAGGATGAGCCTAAATCCAAAACCATGTGGATTCTTCAAAGGTTCCTGTTCTTTATGCTCCAAAGCTCTCCTTGCCTGTTTTCCCCACCGTGTGGAATGCTGGAGGGAAAACTAGCAAAACCTATAGGCAACATATCTCAGTGCCAACCACCATAAAGGAAACGTCAGTCGCAAGATTGTGACTAAGGATTGCTATTCAACGGATTACACTCCTGGCAAACTACTAACCCTGACCAAATCCACAAGACAACAACATCACAAAAGCAAAGGAGGAAATCCATGCACAGCCATTTTAGGATCTCGTGGGGCTATGATACAGTGACGGTTAAAGGTAGAACGACACCTGTAGGAAAGAAAGGAGATCATGTGATAAATATTGAGCAGAAAACCCAAGGGGCTCCTTACTCCTAGCTAGCAGTCGACACTGGGTAGTTAGTTTCCTTTTGGCTCACTGACTTTTAAACCAAGTTCCAATGATGGGTGAGAACATATTAAAGCACTTGTCTCCAGATTATAATTTTTCTGACCACATGGTGAAATGTGTACAGGAGTAGTGAGGAAAAGAGCAGTTTTACAAGTATTTCACCCAAAGCACAAACATCTGACATCAAAAAACATAAATCACATAATGTACTAATATTGCTTTTTTATCTCTTTTATATATACTTGTTCAATGCATTTACCTATCAATTCTTGTTTGGGAGAAGAACACAGTCATGAGATTAAGATTGCTAGGAAAATGTCAACAATCCCTTTGGTCCCAAAGCTGAAAACAGCTGAGAAAAGCACACACCTAGAAAGGGAAACAAGAAACAGAGGCCAAAGAATCGTCTGAACATCCTGTTTGCTATGTTTTCAGAAAACGTAACATTGGTATTATAAAATAGTCATTTTCATATAAAAGATGGTTCTTGCAGCATCATTCACGTCTCCCTTCAAGAATCATGTTTGCAGGGATCAGTTTTTTATCTGTTTTTTCCAAAGAAGTCTAATTTGAAAGCAAAAAACAATGTGATATCAGCCCTCCAAAAGGAAAGAATGAAACCTTTTTCTTCTTTCAACCGGTGCTTTAAGAAAAAGCAGGCTAAGCACTGAGGGCTGGCCTTCAGGAGTGAGCAGAGCCATCAGAGGGGCTGCTTTCTTCCAGAAGCCGCACTGTGACACGTCAGCGTGGAAATGCTGGAGCACGACACAGCCAACTGGGAGCGCACGATGCCATCGCTGCCAAGGGATCGAGGAGATTCTCAGTTGACCAGAACAGTGGCCTCACAGCACTGGGGCCTATCCTTCAGCTTCCTCAATGGGTTCTGGTGGTGGGAGGAGAGAGGCTGGTGGCGGGACTGTACTCGTTCCTCGAGAGACTCGCTCTTGCTCTGTGTTTGTAGACAGGGAGGCCACAGCAATAGGCTGCAGAAGAGTGGTTGTCATGCCAGTGGTGACTGTCAGACTGTGGCCAGAGCCCTTGAGGGTAAGATCTGGTGTGGGGAGGAGTGGTTTAAGGATGCTGACGAGGCAGAAAGCAGAGCCGCTTTTAGGAATGAAATTCACCTTGTTTTTGTCAGGGCAGTAAAAGGCCGGGATTTCGTGAAGTTGTTTTGGCCTAGACATAGAATAAACAACCCAATACTTTTAAGTCACAGAACATCAGAAGTTCTTTTCTTTTTTTTTTTTTTTTTAAAAAGTAATAACTTACAGACACAAAAAAGGAAAACAAAACTCAAGCTATGTCCAAAGCTTCAAATGCTATTGACCAAGGACACATGATTCAAATTATTTATCTCAGAATGCTGGAAGGACACCAGATTTTGTTGCGCTTTCAGTTCCCTGGCGAGCCCCGGGCACCACATAGGATGATGCTCAGACATCTAAGTGAAGATCTAAGATAGCCAATTTGAATAAAGAATTTCCTAAAGCAAAAGATATTCTAGCTGTTTAAAGACAAAAATATGTTCCACTATGATTTTTCCAAAGTCTGCACTATTTTGAAGGGAAAAGGCAAGGAAATTAATGACATATATTGTCTATCTTTTACTGAGTTCCACCACTGCGTGACTAAACTTCGGTGGGCATGAGTTCTCCAAGTGCGCTTAAAAATCTCTTTGAAACAATTCTCTAAGTTAATAGCCATGATGGTTTTCTGAATAACGTAACATAAATGTAAAATCAAAATAAAACTAATGACAGTCCTCTGTTCTGAAAGTTTTTATTGAAGCCAAATCCTTCCCTGTCCCTAGTTGCTCCTGCAAATTAACCCAAAGAGTTGCAAAAGGATACGAGTGTTAATGGTATTCCCTGAAAATATAAAAAATTAAACTGTTAACGTAACATGGAAGTGACACAAAATTAAAAAGAAATTCAAGTGGAAGAACCTAAATAAATCAAGATTCAGGTGGGAAAAGGTAATACGATATGACAAAGTATGGTTCTCATCTCTCCTAATGAAAGGAAAAAAAAAAAAAATCCAAATGTGCCAAGTCTGCACTAGATTCTGGAGACCCAAAGACGAAATGAACTACAAGGAGATAAACATGTAGTTCTTGGGAAGAGGGAGGTACTGGAGACAGACTGTATTTCAGTATCATTAGTCTCCTTTCTAATCTTTAATTTGTTTTTAAAACATTATTCAGAGAAGCTATGAATTACTTCAAAGGATCCATAAGCTTTACTGGACTGCCAGAGGTGTCCATAGCACAAAACAGCTTGAGAACTCCCGCTAGCGGGACTGACAGATGTGATAAAAATGGTTTGTAAAAGGTTTAGGGGTAGAACAAGGGAGTGGATAACCTGTGGCACAGAGAAAGAGGGGGAGTTTGGTAGGAAGGTAGCTTCTAGAGGAAGTAACATCTGAACTGGGTTTGAAAGAATGAATAAACAACAGACCTGGGGAGTAGGTGCAAAAAAAAAAAAGTTCCAAGTACAACATTTTTGGGTGGGCATATTTTGGTTTGGGTGGGTATATTTTATTAATAGTGAATACTACCCATGGATAGCTTTGGCAAGTATAATAATTTAAGAAGAAAAAAATTACATTGTTTAAATTTGTTTTTCTTGTGTATTGTTCTTTCTTGGATACAATGGAAACTTAATACTTGAGTACATCTAGGGCCACATGTGTATTTGGATATATTATGATAAGAAGAGCACACACACCCCTGTTTTTACTGACAGCATGGATTTCAATTCCTTAAAGAAAATAGGAAGTTGAGATTATGTTTCTTATTTTTTTTTTTTTTTTTTTTTTGTGGTATGCAGTCCTCTCACTGTTGTGGCCTCTCCCGTTGCGGAGCACAGGCTCCGGACGCGCAGGCTCAGCGGCCATGGCTCACAGGCCCAGCCGCTCCACGGCATGTGGGATCTTCCCGAACCAGGGCACGAACCCATGTCCCCTGAATCAGCAGGCGGACTCCCAACCACTGCGCCCCAGGGAAGCCCCATGTTTCTTTTTCTTTTAAATAAATTTATTTATTCATTTATTTATTTTTGGCTGTGTTGGGTCTGTTGCTGAGCACGGGCTTCTCACTGCGGTGGCTTCTGTTGCAGAGCACAGGCTCTAGGTGCGCGGGCTTCAGTAGTTGTGGCACATGGGCTCAGTAGTTGTGGCTCGTGGGCTCTAGAGCGCCGGCTCAGTAGTTGTGGTGCACAGGCTTAGCTCCGCGGCACATGGGATCTTCCTGGACCAGGGCTTGAACCCATGTCCCCTGCACTGGCAGGGGGATTCTTAACCACTGCGCCACCAGGGAAGTCCGAGATTATGTTTCTATAATTAAATAATGCTTGTATTTTCTTTTGAAGAATTATTAAAGATAGCTTTCATTCTTATATTAGGAAAAAAAGGGCTAATCATTTTATACCCTCCTCCAAATGAGGCCTAGATTTTTAATTAATTTATTTATTGTTTGAGGTTATCTTATTAAAAAGATAAAATTGTCTTAAAAATCACTTAAGACACATGGCTGCTAATGGATCTTGAAGATGAAACCACACATTTCTGAGATACAAACTTCTGACTTGGACATTTTTTAATGACAGAATCTAAAATCAGTTTAACTTCCTTTCTGCTTTTACGAAAACAGACTTATGACAGATCTCACACAAAATAACGTAAACAATAACAACTTGTCTAACTGGCACCCAGATCAAGAAACAGAACACTAACAGTAAAAAAAAAAAAGCATCACCACCTCTCCTTCAGTCATGACCCCAACCCACCAAAAGGAATCATTTTTCACTCCATTTAACTTCGAGGAGCAGATTCCCCAAGAAACTCGTTACCCACCCCTGGGGTGTGTGACCAGTATTATACTTATGCTACTAGAAACTGCAGGTACTAATACTACTTCAAAGTTTTCAATTTAAGAACCATACATATCAAAAAACCAATACACACACGTGTACACAGAAACCCTCAGAACTAGTTTAAATATTTTACTTTTTCCTTAAGAAGTTATTCCGAAAGGATTGTATCTCAAAATAAACATAACGGCTTGCTAGCTGACTTTCTGAGAAACAGATGGTCAGGATGGATAATTATTATAGGTATTTTCATACTGATGTGAGGAATTCTTTGGTATTTTTTTAAAGGCTTATGTATTTTCTTTTTAAATTCAGGAATAAATTAGTAGCTAAGAAATGGTGATTCCAAATTACTTATAATGGGAGGGATGGAAAGAAAGGAAGAAAAGAAGGGGTTATGTCATATTTTTTAAAAAATCTCTATACTGAAAAGGAGCCAAAATATCTAGGAATCTAAGGTAACTTAAGGTCAAGGAGTTCATTAATTGGGATCAGGAAACAGCATATGTGACTTCATTAAAAAGGACTTGCTGGGACTTCCCTGGTGGTCCAGTGGTAAAGAATCCGCCTTCCAATGCAGGGGACGCGGGTTCAATCCCTGATCGGGGAACTAAGATTCCACGTGCTGTGGGGCAATTAAGCCCATGTGCCTCAAACTACTGAGCCCGCGTGCTCTGGAGCCCCCACTCCACAACTAGAAACAAGCCCTTGTGCCACAATGAAAGATCCCACATGCCACAATGAAGATCCTGCATGCCACAACTAAGATCCGACGCAGCCAAAAATAAATAAAATAAAGTAAATAAAAGACTATGCCTCTAGTGCCATATTAGCTATAAAAAAAAAAAAAGGACTTGCTAAGTGCAACTGGCATGGCTATGGCCTGTGCTGTATCCAAAAAAAAAAAAAAAAAGAAATGCAAAATCTGGTCTTGCCCTTTCTGGGCCCAAATCCAACTACCTGTTTTCTTTCAGGTAAATAAACATACATTTCTAAAAACCAGAGATCAACCTCTCACTGACTCCAACCCCTGGTTCAGGTCAGAGTTATTATCTTTAAACCAAAATTAAGACTTGGAGAGAAAAGTATACTTTAAAGAATGATTAAGATAAAATTTAAAAATTAGGACCAGGGGCTTCCCTGGTGGCGCAGTGGTTGAGAATCCGCATGCCGATGCAGGGGACACGGGTTCGTGCCCCGGTCCGGGAAGATCCCACATGCCGCGGAGCGGCTGGGCCCGTGAGCCATGGCCGCTGGGCCTGCGCTCTGCAACGGGAGAGGCCACAACAGTGAGAGGCCCGCGTACAGCCAAAAAAAAAAAAAAAAAAAAATTAGGACCAATAATCTACCCTTGCTTTAATGCTAGTGCATCCAGCTTTGCTCTAATTATGACATAACTGGGGCAAAAGAAACCAATTTTTTAGACTTTGAGTAACTTGTTTTATTGATAGGTTAAAATTACCTCTAAGAAATCCACTATTGGGTTACTGCTGTTAATTTCTTTTTGGAATATAATTAAGATATTTAAAAATGAATAGATTTCCATGTGCTATACATCCTTTATATCAGTAAAATTTATAATAAACTATGTGCATTTAAAAAAGACTAGGTTTACCTTCTAATAACAGATGGATGTACCATAAAACATTTTATATGTCAGGGTTTACCTTATGTTTCTTTGATCTATCTATCCATCCACACACACACCCCATCCTTTCTTCCTTCCCTTTAGAAACAAATAACATTTGTTTGTTGTATGAATATAGTTCAGTTATTGAGAAATTTTCCAAATGTAACAGTCTAAGGCAGATACCACAGGACACCAACCCACACAACCAATATTCACTCAAAGTCATTTACACAGAAATTCAAACTGCTTTTTAAGTCCATCAGCCATTTCTCTGCACTTAGGCACATCTGAATTACCCATATGTCAATCAAAGATTTCAACTCCATAAGGTTCCATGTGGACCATTTGATTTTTACGTAAAAGAATGACTCCATTTCTTAAGAACTCTCATGAAAAGGTCTAAGCCAGCATTCTCAAGTCAAGCATAAAAATCCTATGAGGTTTGTTAAAGATGCATAATCTAGGTCCTACCTACGTCCATATTTTTACTCATTAGGCCTGGGATGGGACCTGGGAATCTGCAGTTGTAACTAATAACCCAGATGATTATGATGTAGGGATTCTATGCATGTGGAGAAACACTGCTTAAATTCTCTGGCACCAGTCAAGTTTTTAGACTTACATGGTGAAAAAAATAAGCAGTTGCTAAAATGGAGTTTTCAATTACTGTCACAAAAGCAGATAGGAGACTGACAGCTGGGATCTCCTAGTAGAGGAGGTGAAGGGATTAAAAAACAATGCTCTTTGTGTGGCAAAATTACTCAGAATTTAGATTAAAGGAAGCACTGACAGAGGGGGAACAGAGAGGAACAAAAGGATGCCATATTTCAAAATGATTCTAAGATGTTCATGATGGAAGAAAAAGATACATTATGTGATTCAGACAAGGCTGGACAATCTCCACATTGTAGTTTTGGTTTCATAGTGAGAAAAAGCCAGAGGATGGCTTTTAGACTTGCAGCGATAGTGAGATTGGAAGGTGAGGTTTATATAAGTAACATCATCCTCTCTTCAAATAATGTTCATCAGCTAATTTGCTCAGTTTCATACATACCTGCAACCCTGTAGCCACCACTTCCAAAGCAAGGGGGCATAGCTACTGAAAACACAAAGCTGCAATACTTGCTGAGCAGACTCTGAGTCTAAAACTATGAGTACCTGACTAGAGTACTAGCCAACAGAAATATATGAGCACAGAAGATCGCATACCAAGGGTACCAGACACCATTTAAAATTCTGCTTCTTCCGTGATCTTCATCACAGGAACATGTTTCTGCAAAGTAATAGGATTCTCTTCCCCACGTTGGCAGGAAAATATTTTTTTTAATTGTTTAGAGAACTGGAGACTATAAGTAGTTAAAAACTGGAGGGAATTTGATCCTTGAAAGAAGGAAACCCACCCTGCGTTGAGATCCGTGGTTTACCTTGAATAAATACAATGCTAAATTCAATGTGTGGAGCTGACTGTTTACAGGTTCAAAACTAACCACGGGTGATACGTTGGGGACAACTGAGGAAACGTGAATAACAACCGGATATTAGTTCATATTAAGCATAACTGTAATTTTCTTTGGTATGACAAGGGTATTGTGGTTATGTAGGCGTGGTTACTTTTACTGTGGTTACTTTTAGGAAATGAATATTAAACTGCATTTGAGGTTAAATGTCATGTCTGCAACTTACTTTCAAACAGTTCAGCAAAAACTAAGCAAAATGTTAACTATAGGATCTAGTGGTAGATCTATGGGTGGTCACTGTACTGTTCTTTAGCCTATTTGAAAATTCTCATAATAAAAGTTTTTTGGGGGGAGGGATGATGGGGGATACTTACGAGCATTCCTCAAAGACTTTGACCCTCTCACAGCCCTCAGGAGGTTCCCTTTTGAACATGTAACTGTTGTTAGGTTTTGGTGAGGTTGCGTATTTGGGCAAAGGAGAGTTGTTCCCATTATCTGCAAGAAACGACATGCTGGATTACTGAGAAACACTAGCACATACGTGCGGAGTCATACTGTATTGGATTGTTCTTGGCCTCCCCCTACACCATGAACAACTTGAGGGTAAGGAATAGTGCTTCATTCATCCACATCACCCCACTACCTAACACAATTCCTGGTAAAGAGGAGATAATGTTTGTTAAATAAAGGCATAAACAAGTAAGAGATTTTTATTTTTCTTCTACTTACCATCACCACAGCCTAGGTAGGTTATTATTTAACCTACCATCACTTACTCCTCAGCACTGAACACTGCCATATTTCTATTCTGTACACAGCATATTGGGCTCAAATGCCACTTCCATTCTTCCCAGGACAAGTTATTGAAATGGTTCTTTACTGGTTGTGTATCATTCACTCTTGGTCTGCCCCTCAGAATCGCTCTATTTGATTCCTCTGTGCCTCTGGCCACAGTCTCTGCTGCAGGTGGTCAGATCCATATGCACACTATATGCCGAAGACGTTCTTTTGCCTACAAACTTCTCTATACCTAAGAGGTCCTTCTCCATACATTTTCCCAAACCTCCTTCAAAGTCTGGCTCAAAGTTTTTGAAATCTTTCTAAATTAACCCTACCAAAGGGAACACTTCTTGACTCTGGTATTCCCGTCCAGTGCTGATGTCCTCAGTTTCTATTATATTAACTTGAAATTCTAGACATGTTCCCTAAGTGTCCTAAATGTAGAGTCTGACCGTGCCAACTAAACTACAATTCCTTGCTGGCAATATAGCACTGTAGCCCTTTCTCATAAAAGAAATCAGAGGAGCTAACCAGTCGCTAGTCTCCTAAAGTCAAATACAGCAGGACATAAAACTTATGGAGTTCCTATATGTTATTGAAGTAAAAGTAGAAAGTATGGGAAATCAAGGGACAGATTACAATAGCCATGGTTTAGTTTGTGAGGAGAGGGGTACATCTGATTGAGCGCTAAGTACCAGGGGCTGCATTCACTATCCCCGTTTTTTTTTTGTTTTGCTTTTGTTTTTTTTTTTTGCGGTACGCGGGTCTCTCACTGTTGTGGCCTTTCCCGTTGCGGAGCACAGGCTCCAGACGCACAGGCTCCGTGGCATGTGGGACCTTCCCGGACCGGGACACGAACCCGTGTCCCCTGCATCGGCAGGCGGACTCTCAACCACTGCGCCACCAGGGGAGCCCTCACTATCCCTTTTAATCTTCACAATAAGTATCAGAAGTAATTACGGCGACTCCTGACAAGAAACACATGGCCCAATCAAAGGATTTAGTTCAGTGGGTGTCAAACTTATGTGCAGGTGAATCACCTGGGGGCACCAAAAACGCCTAGTGCCTGTGTCCTGTCCCCAGGGGTTGTGATTTAATTGGTCTGGGGTGTTGGTCTGGAATAGCCATGTTTTATTTAACCTAGAAGATGACAAAAAAGGGTCCAAATAATAAAATTTTACAAGTGCCCACTGCCTGAAGTGACTTCTTCAGAAAATCTTATGTCCTCTGTACAGGCTACAGTCTAAGTACTTTAGATGACTGGCAGTAATGAACAGTTGTCATTGGACATGGAACATTTCAGGACATTCAACACATTGCAAGTAGAAAGTTCTAAATGAATGACTACTAAACTAAGCTGTAGAATGTATTTAGTAATAAATATCTTATTATTGCTCTCAAGTTCATGTAATAATAACTATGATTAGGCTAAAAAAACACTGCCCTGATACATAGAGATGAAAGACCCTATTTGTTTTAAAAGGTAAGAATATTATTAGTAACTAATATGCAAAGTGCTATGTCTCCAATTACTTTCTGAGTCGGGCAAGTGGTTTAATACTGTAAGTAGCCCACCACCACCACCTTTTACTCCAGGCTTGCCTGGAATACTCATCTTGCATTGATATAAGTCAGCTTAATTCTTGTTAGAAATATCACAGGGCTTCCCTGGTGGCGCACTGGTTGAGAGTCCACCTGCCGATGCAGGGGACACGGGTTCATGCCCCGGTCCGGGAAGATCCTACATGCCGCGGAGTGGCTAGGCCCGTGAGCCATGGCCACTGAGCCTGCGCGTCCGAGCCTGTGCTCTGCAACGGGAGAGGCCACAAAAGTGAGAGGCCCGCGTACCGCAGGAAAAAAAAAAAAAAAAAAGAAATATCACAAATACAGATCCTAAAACACACTACTGTAACTTGAAGGTTTCACATTCAATTAAAAAGTAGTAAGATTGTAAAAACATGACAACTAAGGTGATAGAGAACAAATGCTTATCAGGACAAATGTTTATCTCATTTATACCAAAAAGAATGTCTCTCACTAATAAGGAACTTGTATTAGTAAGTGCAAAAACAGAAAAAAAAAGGTACAAACAAAAGCCCATAAACCTACCCAACTAGACCATCACCTGAGCACCACAGTAAAACCTACTGTTTTGTACTCCAATTTTTTTAAATCTATGTTTTGAACACATCTCAAAGTAATTATCTTAGTAGCCCTAAGTGTGTGTGCTCTGCTAGAAAATGAACAGAATGCATGATACAACAGGTGGTATTCAAACTCCTCCTGCACTGTACCTTTATCCCTGGGATCAACAAGCAGGTCATCAGCCGAACAAGGGCTCTCCTCGCTCCCCTCGTTGGAGATAGTGAGGAAGGACGTGGGGGACACAGACTGGGAGCGGCTGCTGCTGTTGCTCCCCCGCTCTGCCCCGCCGGGGGTCTGCGTGTCGATGCTGCGCGTGCTGCTGCTTCTCTGCACAAGGGGCGGAGGTGCACGATGGCCGTCTGGAATATCTTGTGGCTGTTATGAAATTTTAAAAACATAAGTATTTTTGTCATTGATTTTGCATATAACCTATGCACATCCTCCTGTATACTTTAAATCATCTCTAGGTTTCTTATATACCCTAATACAATGCAAATGCTATGTAAATAGTTGCTGGTGTGTGGCAAATTCAAGTTTTGGATTTTGGAACTTTTTGGATTTTTTTTTTTTTTTTTTTAATTTTTTGACCATGCCGCATGGCCTGTGGGATCTTACTTCCCCGACCAGGGATTGAACCTGCGCCCCCTGCAGTGGAAGCACGAAGTCTTAACCACTAGACTGCCAGGGAAGTCCCTGTCATTGATTTTGAAATGCACCTAACGTCACCCTTCCCCTGTTGTTCCAGAAGACTCAAAAGTCAGAAACCCTCTCATCAGGCCTCGCGAGAAAGAAGCCTCTGTGTTGCTCTGTGGGGACACCCCTGTCTCATCTGTCCCCCGCTGGACACTGAGCGGCAGACAGAGCCTCTGTATTCTCAGGGTCTGGCACATGAGTGGTCAGTGCTTGCTGAAGAAGGAACTGCACTGAATTACTTATCATGTGCTATTATTTTTAAAATTATAAAAAACCAGGCCATTATAAAAGAGGAGAAATCTAGGTGTAACTCTAGGTTCCACGTTAGAAGAAAAGGTTATCCATTGTGTGAACTAGTCACAGTTGATGACAGGCCCTGCTACTTTCTACCCCTGCCCACTTCCTCCAAGAACACGGTTTTCAAAGAAACCTTCCTAAGTGAGAGAAAGCTTAATCACAGCAGTGCTAATTATACAGGGAAATCAAGGAGAACACTCAGAGGGAAGCTTGTGTGACTCACTCAGCAGGGAAACCAGCTCCCTGTATACCTTTGGTACATTTACCTTTATTACATCAAAGAAAGTTTCCCCGTCATTCAGTGGAGGAGGGAAGGAGGAGAGGGTGTGGGCAGTTGCGTTTTCTCTAAGCTAAACCAACCTGTAATCTTAAGGGAGAGAATCTTAGGCGTCAATAAAACACTACTTTAAACTCCCCAATTTCTCTTTCACTGAAGAATGAAAGCTTAAATATACTGTGACATGGTTTTAAATATAAACAGGAAATTTTATCACTGTCTTATATATGAACCACTCTTATGCATGTCATAGTTAATAGAATACACATTCTTATGTGTATTATAGGTAAGCAGAACTGTGCTTCGAGATACAGTCAACCAAACAGTAACTAACATAAGCAAGAGGTAGATTCATACTTTAGAAAGTATTCCATGTCATATCCCTCCCTCCCCAACAAACTCATAAGCTAAACGTCTGTTAAACAGAGTTATAGCCAATAAGAAGCATATCACCTGTCTAGGGGTTTTTAAATACAGAAAAACAAAAAATAGTTTCTGTTCAAGGATCCAAATTTAAGTCACATCAGTTGCTTCTATGAGATGCAAAGAAATGAGAACTTTTCATTCACTTGCAAAGGTCAAAGTTTTTCAAAAGAGAAAATTTTCATTCTCAACAAGGAAGAAACCCATGTAAATACAGAAACCAAAACTGTGAATTTCCTTAATAATTAGAAAAGTTAATGTATGAATGATTTTAAGATACAAGAGTACTTACTATAAGTTGTTCTTCCTTTTCCCCAGTCTCTTTAATTATTATTTCAATCTCCTGATTCAATCCTTCCACACTATTCCGGAACCGGGAGCCTGTTGATTTGGTGATGGGAATTACTGGAATAAGTGCACTCTTTGGAACAGGAGCCTTAAGAAAAAGTGGTGGAGGCGGGAGAAGATACACTTAATACTCCCTTTAAGTTCTCTAGATGGAAGCATACTTCCATTTGACATGGTTAACTCTAAAATAAATCAAAATAAAATTTAAAGGCCTCACAAAAACTGTGAAAAACCAAACCTGCTCCTTGGTATACATGAAATATAATTTAAAGCCAAAACCCCAGACAATCAAGGGAGAATTTCAGAAGTTTATTCACATCTATGAGGGACTATAAAGGGTATAGACATAAAGGAAAATACTAAAAGAATGTTAACCTCAGATATTCCTTTATAACAGAGTTCAGGTTTCAGAACATAACTTTAAAGTCCTCTAGTGCCATAATTATATATATTCCAGGAAATAAACAACAAACAGTAATTTATCAAAAAAAAAGAAAAAATATTTTGGTGGAAAAATAAAATCACTTCCAAAGTCCATACACAGTAGCAAGATTACAGAATAACTTCCCTGTGAAATTTATTTGTACTGTCATTGTAATGATATTAATATGTTTTGCTCCAAAGCCTATCTCTAATTTTTTTTAAAAAAATTTCCCACTGGCACAGTATTACTTTTGAAAAGAAATATCTGACTATATTACAGGATGTCACTTGGTTTCCTGACAAATACTCAAAATAAAATATGAAACAAGAATTGCAAGGTATCTGCCAAAGTTCATAGCAACAGTGTGCCAGAAGATCATCTTGTATTGTCCTGCTGTCTGGTAAAGAAATGTGATTAATCCATCCTTCATTTAGGGAGGTTTCTTTGGAAAACCTCCCTCTCAGAGAAAAGTGGAAGCAAGGAAACAAAGGTAGTAACAGGGCCTCTAATCAGTTACCACTAGTTTCATTCGATAACCTTGTTGTCTGACACAGAACTTAATGTTAAACCTGTATTTCTCCTTTTTTATTCCTGCACACCTTTGTAATTAAAAAAAAGAGAGAGAGAGAGAGAAAAGCACAACACAAAAATCCTGGGAAACCAAAGCAAGACATTTGTTAGAAAAAAAGTCAAAGGGAAATCAAAGGGAAAGCTTCAATCTGGAGTGCTGAGGCAGCACTTCTTCATTGCTTAGTTATGTTGGGCCCCGAGTCTCACCTTCCTCACGTGTAATATGAGAACACAGCACTCCACCTCAGAGAGTGGTTCTGAGAATGAAACGAGAGGACAGGGGTGCAGTGCCTGGCCCAGAACGGATGGATCCTCAGTGAACAACAGCTACAATTTTTATTTTGTGTTTTCCCTATTATGTATTTGTGTTTTCCCTATTTTATTCTTCTCTTTCCATAAATTTTTTCAAGTACCATTTATTTTCTTCTACATATGGAATCTTCTAACTTTCCCGCTTTTCAATCCTTCTGTTCCCCAGTCTTCTCCCCATACCCTCAAGCTTCTCATATTACTTATTTCCTTTTCACTTCCATCTCTCTTCTTTCTGTCCCATCTTCTAGTCTCAATATCCACTATCAAAGGAAGGAATATGACAAATCTTAAGTTTAGATATTCTATAGTGTTTTATAGAGAAAATTTATATAATTAAATTTTTTTCAAGTCCACATCTTTGAGTCATTCTCTACATGGTAGATCTTTGGGGCACTGATATACCATTTCCAAAATTGTTTGTTGAGGAAATCTTTGCCATGTCTTTGCCATGAAATCAAGGCCATATGTCTATTCTCTTGGTCTACTTCCTTTTCTCTGAAAACTTGTCCTGGTTAGACGCCTTCAGATTCCATGAGTGGTAACAACTCTCCACCCAACTTGGCAGGTGGCTAAAGCACAACAGCATCACAGATCAAGTACTGGTTGGAAAATAAAACCTGAACTCAATGACACTCTATACTTAACAAAATTTAAATTTCACATCAGCTCGCGTCAGCTAAACTATAAATTCCAAGTAACAAAGAGTGGCCTATAAGAACAATGAGATTTTTAAAAGGTGAATGAGAGAATTATTTTGCAAATTTACAAACAGAAAATCATGGGAGTAAAACTTGATTAAAACTATTCATATAGGTCTTCAAAGGTTTAGCTCTCATATTTCTTTTGATTCCCTCTTTCTTCAAATAAAAACATAAATACTGCCTATATGGGAAAAGAATCTGAAAAAAAAGAGTGGATATATGTATACGTATAACTGATTCACTTGCTGTACACCTGAAACTAACACAATAGTATAAATCAACTATACTCCAATAAAAATAAAAAAAAACCAAAACACAAATACTATGTTCAGGGGAAAAAAAGCAACTAATTTCTCAGCATTTTCTGTTCTACCTATTGGAACAAAGTCTCATCTATCCCAAATATTTCACAAAAGTGGAGTTAAAGAACACTCTTCCTTTATCTCTGAAAGTTTATCTGACCAAAAGCCAATATATACAAATGCAACACACACACATTTATATTTCACACACACAAAAAGACAATTCTTCCAAAATGTCTAGAGTAAAAAGCTATACTTGGGTAGAGGAATCTCAGGTGATATATTTTTCTTTTAGATTATTTTTCTACAACCAACCTGAGAGGAGAAACTATGTCTTACTCATCTCCTTATTGCCACTGCCTAACAGAATCTAGAACAGACGTGATGCTTATTCGACAAGGCTGGTGTTACGAATTGAATATCTGTATCCCCCTAAAATTCATATATTGAAGCCCTAACCCCCAATGTGGCTATATTTGGAGATGGGGGCTGTAAGGAAGTAATTAAGGTTAAATGAGGTCATAAGAATGGGGCCCTGATCCAGCAGAATTGGTGTCCTTGTAAGAAAAGACACGGGAGAGCTCACTCACTTGTGCTCTTCTTCCTCTCCCCCTCCACACACACGCACCAAAGAAAGGCCATCTGAGCACATGAGAGGGCAGCCATCTGCAACCCAAGGGGACATCTCACACCAGACATTAACCCTGCTGGCACCTTGATCTTGGACTTCCAGTCTCCAGAGCCATGAGTAAGTTAATTTCTGTTGTTTAAGCCACTCGAGCTTATGGTATTTCACTATGGTAGCCCATGCTGACTGATACACTCACCCTTAGTTTTATTCTTCATTTTCAGTTTTCAACACTCTAAAGAGACTACTTAAACATAATCCTGAGATACAGTAGTTTGAGAGAACTTGAATATGGCCATAAAAACTTTACTCTGAAACACTATTTTTAAATGGCATTGTTTTCTTTATTGCAAAAGTAATAAATATTCACTGAAGAAAAATAAATGGGATTGTTACTAATTTGATAAATATCCTTCTATCTAGCCCTTTTCTTCTGTGCATAGACACTTTTAACCAGAAATAGATTGTAACTTGTGCTTTGTAACTTATTTTTTTACTTCCTATTTCCCTAATTTTACTTCCCAATTCCCTAATTCCTATTTCTTTCTATGCTTTAAAACTCTTATTTACCAAATCATTTTTATAGCTGCATAGTATTTCATTGTATAAGTGTATGAAGAAGTCAGTGTCCTGTTATTGGCCAAATAGTTTCCAATTTTTCACTATTCAGAAAAAATACTGGCAATTCCCTGGTGGTCCAGTGGTTAGGACCCTGCACTTTCACTGCCGACGGCTTGGGTTCAATCCCTGGTCAGGGAATTAAGATTTCGCAAGCCACGCGGCCCAGCCAAAAATAAAAAAAGGAAACAAACAAAAAAATGCTGCCATAAACATCCTCTTAGGTGAGTATTTGCACACATATGTAAATACTTCCTTAGGATACAATCCTGGAAGGACTAATGGCTCAAAATGCAAGAAAGATTTTCAGGATTTTGATTCATATTGCCAAACTGAACAGCAAAATATTTTTACTCCTTACAATATCTGCACCTCCATGTTCATTACCGCATTTATAATATTTACAATAACTATGACATGGAAACAACCTATGTGTCTGTTGATGAATGAATGGATAAAGAAAATGTGGAACACACATAAACGATGAAATATTATTCAGCCATGAAAGAAATCCTGCCATTTGCGACAACATGGATGGACCTTGAGAGCATTATGCTAAGTGAAATAAGTCAGACAGACAAATACTGTATACTGTATGTTCTCACTTATATGAGGAATCTAAAAAAAACCACAAACTCAAAAAATAAATTTAAAAAATTTTTAAATAAAAATAAAAGTAAACCAAACTCATAGAAACAGAAGTAGATTGGTGGTTGCCAGGGGCAGATGGGTGGAGGAAATGGGTAAAGACAGTTAAGAATACAAACTTCCAATTACAAGATGAATATGTTCTGGGGATCTAAGGTACAGCATGGTAACTATAGTTAACAACACAGTATTATATACTTGGAAGTTGCTAAGAGAGTAGATCTTAAAAGTTTTCACCAGAAAAGAAAAAACAGGTAACTACATGAGGTGATGGGTGTCTTAACTAATCTTACTGTGGTAATAATTTCACAATATATACATATACCAAGTCATCACACTGTATATCTTAAATACACAATGTTATTTTGTCAATTATATTTCTATAAAGCTGGGGAAAAAGGAAAAGAATCATACACAATTTCTTCAAAATTGCTTTTTAAAAAAACTTTTGCCCTATGAACAACACTGTCAAAAGAATGAAATACTAATTCAGACTGGGAAAAAATATTTGTAACTCACATAGTCAACAAAGGACTTGTATTCAGAATATATAAAGATATCTCAAAACTCAGTAATAAGAAAACGAACAGCCTGATTTAAAAATGGGCAAAATATTTGAACGTACACTTTACCAAACATGATATACAGATGGCAAATAACCATATGAAAAGATGTTCACTAGGGTAATGCAAATTAATATCAAGATGTAATGTCACTACACACCTATTTGAATAGCTAAAATAAAAAATACTGACAATACCAAGTGCTGATGAGAAAGCAGAGCAAAGGAGATACTCAAACACTGCTGTTGGGAATGCACAATGGTACAATCATTCTGGAAAAGTTTTACAGTTTCTATTAAGTTCAAGATACAATTACTATATGAACAAGCAATCCCATTCTTGAGCATTTTCCCTAGAAAAATGAAAATTAATGTTTATGCAAAATTCTGCAAGGAAACGATTATAGCAATTTTCTTCATAATCTCCAAAAACTCCTCAGCAATAAAAGAGAATAAACTATTGATATATACAACTTGTATAAATCACAAAGGCACTACTGCTGAGTCAAAGAAGACAGTCTCGGGCTTCCCTGGTGGCACAGTGGTTGGGAGTCCGCCTGCCGATGCAGGGGACGCGGGTTCGTGCCCCGGTCTGGGAAGATCCCACATGCCGCGGAGCGGCTGGGCCCGTGAACCGTGGCCGCTGAGCCTGCGTGTCCGGAGCCTGTGCTCCGCAACGGGAGAGGCCACAGCAGTGAGAGGCCCGCGTACCGAAAAAAAAAAAAAAAAGAAAACAGTCTCAAAAGATTACATACTGTACGAGTCCATTCACAGGACATTCTCAAAAAGATTTAACACTAGAGTGATGGAGAACAAATCAGTGATTACAAAGGTTAAGGAGGGGTGTGTGTGTATAAAGGGATAGCATGAGGAAATTTGGGGTGAGTGGTGGTGATGGAATTATTCTCACACAATATCCTGTGTCACAGTATCCTGACTGTGGTGGATGGTTACATGAATCTATACATGTATTAAAATTCATGTAGCTGTATGACAACCCCCCAAAAAAAGTCAATTTTACTATATGATAATTGACAAACAAAAAGAAAAGTTACTAGCTAACAGAATCATTCTGAATCATGTTCTTTCTGTCTAATATTGTCTCCTTAGGTCTTTGCCTAGAGAGAGCTATATGCTGAAATGGATGAAAGGTGGGAAGAATATCTTTTAAAAAGCAGTCCACAAATGACTTAGGGACCCCTCAAAAGTTAGGTATGTCCCTTTTAGGTGAGGTCAACTGAGTATTGACCAGCCCTGTCAGCTGCCTTTCACACACCCTATTCTTCAATCCTTCCATCTTAGTGCTACAAAGCCAGTAACTTCCCTTGCTTCCCGAAAGCCTCATCAGCAATCCAGCACTGGTTCACCCTGTGACAGAACTGTGATAAGGACAGGACAGGAAGAGGAAGGCAAACAGCAAAGGCCACTACTCCGTTCCATTCTTGTAATAACTTGTATTCTCCACCCTCTGCCTTACTCTCATTCCAAGGTCTTCACTTTCCTATTTTTAACTTCAGTGAAATAATGCCTAAGAGAGTCACTGAAACTGGTTATTTCTCATCAGTCTTTTATATCACTAAGACCTATCACTAACACCTTGAAGGAAAAAAAAAACTTTTAAAAACCTATTCTCACCCTCGTTTCCTTAGCAACAAAAGTAAAATCCCAAAGTATAATCTAACAAAAGGCTTAAAAAAAAAAAACCCTCTCCAATTAGCTATGTACTTTCTGCAGGGATAAGAGTGGGAGAGTAAAGCTAAGAATATGTTTTGGTTCATGATGGGTCAAGGAAGGAAAGAAACCTTTCTTAAGGTAGTGGCAATAGAAAATAGTGAGGTGACAGGAAACTGATTTGGACTAAAGCACCTAGGGGTTAAAAGAAACCCACAGCTCACTAATCTGCAGTGGAGGGCACATTAGAACATTTCTGTCAGGCAGTCATCCTTCCTGTGCCTGGACTCTTCCTGTGTCAGGAAACAATGAGGAGACAGGGAACTGGTACAGACTAAGAAAGATCTCAGGAGTTATTAGTATATATACTAGAAATAGAACTTTTACTTTATTTTTTATACGGAGCGAAAGGTACTAAATTCTAAACTTAATTTCCTCTCCTAAATGTCACAAAACAACATAAATAATGGCTTGCTCTGGATGCCATTTTCAGGCTGCACTTGGTTTACAACTGTTAAAGTTATAGAAATGAGGAAGGAGAAGACTAGAAGGGGAAGAGGACCTGTCAAGGTTTCCGCAAAATGTTGACCATCCTGGATTTTAGAATCATAAAGATCTGTTAGTAAGCTTGCTGAGAACAGAAAGCTTAAGTTTCCTGGGTGTCATGTTGAGAAATGCACATAAGAGGAACCCACCAGTATAGTAACTAACTGTACATCTTGTTACTGCCTTTCCAGGCAGCTACAGAAGTCATAACCTACTCAATTGGTAAGAAGTTTTTCTCAAATGTAATCTAAATAGCAGCAAGTATTTATCAACAGTTTAATCTATTTAAGGCAAGAGAAAGGAAGGAAGGAAAAGAAAGAAAGAAAGAAAATGGCCACTTCCCTAAGGTCAACACACCATTTTAGATAAATGAAGCAAAGGTTCAACTGTAATTCATTTAACTAGCAAATAGCTATATGATTAGAAGAAAAAAAATCTACCCAAGCTGCCAGGGAAAGATTTTCTTCATTAAGCATACTGTTATTGTTCCAGAAATAAAAGATAATAATAGGCCTTTGATTTTACTCCTTACATAAACTATATTCTAAAATATCTAAAAATAACAAAAATGACTATACTTTAACTTTTATGCTTCATTTCAAGGGCTCTTAAGGAATTTTATGTGTGTGTATATAATTTATTTTTCCCATATCCACACAGCTTTCTGTCATAAAATCTACATTTCTAAATATAAATCAGTGTATGCAAATATAAATGGGCTATCATATTAACTGAGAGGTCATCCTTAGGTAGCTCTGAAAGGTTAAAAATCTTTCAATGTACTAAAGCAAAATCTACCTCTCCTAAGATCTATCCTTTGGAAACAACAAGGATCTCCTATTTTCTCAATTTTTGATTCTTTCTCCTCAAATCAGAATGTTTTCCATTCAATTAAGATTTCAATTAGGTGAATCACTGTTTTAATGTTTTTTTTCTATTTACATTCTCCATATATCTATATACATTACAGCTTAAAGATCAAATTCTGCATCAAAGCTGAGAAGTAACCAACAAAGAAAGAACCCCAAGAGAAGGGTTGGCTAATCCTGAATCTTCATTCAAGGTCAATCTACATTATAACTTAAGTTTCTGTTTCAAAGTGTGGGGATAAGACTGTGGTATGACACAGAGAGTCAGGAAAGATGGGAAGAACACCTACTGAAGCAGTAGCTGAGCAGGAAAAAGAAATATACAGTTAAATTTTCAAAGGAAGAAAAATGTGCCTTGATAGGCAAGTAGGATGGAAAAAGGTCTGTTCAGCAATTCAACAGAGATCTATGAGAGAAACATGAGCCAGAAACCCTAATATAACAACAGGGAGGTCAAAACTGATGTTTAGAATGGTTTTAAAAAAATTAGAAAGCACTGGAAAAAAAGCTTTCCAATCTTAAGGGCTTTTGTAGAGGGCCTCCATGTGGCCTTGATTCCTCCTGTCCTGTCAGCATTACTTTATTTCTGTCCTCCAGCAATCACTGTCCTTTCATCTGATATCCCCCTCTTAGCTCTTCTAAGCTACAAACTATACACTATAATAAAGGTCACAGCTGAAGCACCTACTCTTGATTACTAAGTAGCAAAATCTTAAAACTTTCAAGAACAGCAATCATGTCCTGGACTGGCATACAAAGATTATACTGCAGAGCAGCAATTTTCTCTTGAAAGTGCAACGCCCCTCTCACTTCTCAGATGAAAATAGGTTTTTATCCCTTTCTACCTCACTATCCCTTTGCTCTCAAACCCTCCTAAGCTACTACAAAACTACAGCGTCCCAGCCCAGATAAAGAAATAAAAAAATCCTATGGGAGGGCTTTCTTGCTTGAGGCTATAACAACCAGAAACACCTGCATGATTTTTAAATTCTCACTCCTAAATTAGTTTAAGCAACTGTGAAGATGCTGCATCTCCCACTCCTCTGTTACTAATATCTGACTCTAATCATCAATCAAACAATCCTGAAATGTATTAGTTACATCTTCTAATGAGAATATTTCTTGAAATACTCCTTAAAAATATGATACCGTAAGTATCCGAGGGCTCTGTCAATTCTGGAAACCACTGACATGTGAAAAGATTCTCTCTCCTAAAAAACTTGGCAGCATTTATTCTTCATAACAAATAGTTCCCCACCCCCCAAATTTCCAGGGAAAGAACCACTCAAAAAGGTATGTGAGAATTCTTTTCTAACTGCAAAAATCCATTGTAAGCCCAAGAAAAAGATCTTTTGTTAACCAGTGGTTATAGACTATGAGCTATCAGCAGAGCAATACTGTCCTTGATCATTAAGGGATACTAAAGGAATTTCCCAATAATCTTCTCCAAACAAAAAAACCCCTCCAAACCAAAAATCTGTAATAACTTGGAAAGGTTCTGAAGAGAAAAGTTAAAGAGCCCCCCCAAATATTCAAACTTCTTAACCAAATAATGGAAAATGTACCCCTAGGAAAGTATAAATATATAAAAAGTTTTAAGCACACAGGAACTGGACCCAACTAAATAGCCAAAATTAGGGAAATGCTCTACAGAATCTGAAACATTAAAAATGTTCCTGAAGCATCTGTAATAACAAACATTTTTCCACATTAAGTAAAATTTTTTAAATATATAAAGTCTAACATATGGTAGGATCTCAACAAGGAATGAGAAAGGAAAAAGAAGAAAAAATGTAAGGAATAGCTGTCTTTAAAGAGTGAGACTCTGGATGATATTTTTCCTATTTGATTTAAAAAAAATAACACCTTGATTGAGACAATCTTTTTATTTGACTTTTTTAGTTTCTAAAATTTTTGTAATAAGCATGTAAATATTTTTATGATAATAAAAGCTTTAGAAAATAACTTCCAATATGAAATTGGCAGAGAAGCCTAGTGAAAAATCCAACTGGAAGTGACCTAAGATCTACTGAGCAGTTATTATGGGTCAAGAATTGCATTAACTGTTTTATAACATTCTATCGCATTTAAACCTCAGTATAACACAATAACAAGTAATACTATAACGCAGAGAGAACCCGAGGAACTTCATACAGCCAACAAGAAGCAGGACCCAGATTTAAACTAAACAGTCTGATCTCAGGGCACCTGTGCTCATCCTCTAGCTACATGATCTCCCAGGTTACTTTTGGGTTCTGTGTTAGCATCTAATCTATTATGTCCAGACAATTATATTTGTACTTTATCTACTTATTTTTTATGTTGGTTGGTAGATTTTTTTTGCAGCAGCTTATTGAAAAATAATTCACAATACCATACAACTTACTCGTTTAAAGTGTACAACTTTTGCTTCTGAATGGTTATTGAACAGAGTTGTACAACCATTACCACAATTGATCTTAGAATCACACCAAAAATAAGTCCCTCACCCATTACCAGTCACTCTCTATTTCCCCCCAACTTTCCCAGCTCTAGGCAACCACCAACCTACAACCTGTCTCTATGGGTTTGCTTATTCTGGACATTTCATGTAAGTGAAATCATATAATATGTGTTCTTTTGTGCCTGGCTTCTTTCACTTAGCATAATGCTTTCAAAGTTCACCCATATGGTAGCATGTACCAGTACTCCATTTCTTTTTATGACTGAATAATATTCCATTGTATGGATATACTGCATTTTATTTTATTTTTTTATTTATTTTTTTTTGCGGCACGCGGGCCTCTCACTGTTGTGGCCTCTCCCGTTGCGGAGCACAGGCTCCAGACGCGCAGGCTCAGCGGCCATGGTTTACGGGCCCAGCCGCTCCGCCGCATGTGGGATCTTCCCGGACTGGGGCACGAACCCGTGTCCCCTGCAACGGCAGGCGGACTCTCAACCACTGCGCCACCAGGGAAGCCCTACTGCATTTTATTTATCCATTCATTGGTTGATGGACATTTGGGTTGTTTCCAAATTTTGGCTACTGTGAGCCACACTGCTATGAACATTTGTGTCCAAGTTTTTATGTAAACGTATGTTTTCAATTCTCTTGGGTACATACCTTGGAGAGCAAGTGCTGGGCTATAAAGGAACTCTATGTTTATTTAGCCTTTTGAGGAACTGCCAGGATGTTTTCCAAAATGGCTGCACCGTTTTACATTCCTATCAGCAATAAGGGTTCCAATTTCTCCAAATCCTTACTAACACTTGTTATCTGTCTTTTTAGTTTTAGCTATCCTAGTGGGTATGAAATAGTATCTCACTGGAATGTGTATGCATTTCCTTATTGACAAATAATGCTAAGTATCTTTTTCACATACTTACTGGCTATCTGTACATCTTCCTTGGAGAACTCTCTGTTTAGATCCTTTGCCCATTTTCAAATTGGGTTGTTTGTCTTTTCATTATTGAGTTGCAAGAGTTCTTTATATATTTTAGATACAAGTGCTTTATCAGATATATGATTTATATATATTTTTGCCTATTTTGTGGAATGTCTTTTCACTTTTTTGATGGTGTCCTTTGAAACACAAAAGTTTTCAATTTTGATAAAGTGCAATTTATGTACTTTTTCTATTATTGCTCGTGCTTTTGGTGTCATATCTAACAAACCATTGCCTAATCCTATGTCACATTTATGCCTATGTTTTCATCTAAGAGCTTTTAGTTTTAGCTCTTATATTTAGGCCTTTGACCATTTTGAGTTACTTTTGTACATGATGTGAGGAAGGTAGATATATTTTTTAAATCATGTTTTAAAGGCTAGAATTGGCCTTATCTTTTACTCCTATGTCTCCATCATTCCCATCTCATCAACCATCAGCTAACAAAGTTTAAAAACTCAGACTCTGAAGTCAAAATGCCTAGATTAGAATCCCAGTTCTGTCTCATATGACCTTGAACAAGATACTTGATCTCTCTGGGGCTTAATTCCTTGCCTGTAAATTGGGGATAATAACAATCTCCACCTCAAAGATGAGGATTAAATGCTAATAATATACACAAAAGTAGAGTAGACTGCTTCCCATATTGTAAGCACTTAATAGACTTCAATTATTAATTATTAGTTTCTAAATATCACTCAGGTTTGTCCACTCTCTCCAGCTCCACAATTTCTCCCTTACTTTAGTTCACCATCATTTCTTACGTGGATTATAAATCTATTCTCAAATGGTCTCCTGCCTCTAATCTTGTCCTCTTGCAAATTCATTCTCTACTCTGAACCCATAATGATCATGACAAAATGTGTATCTGATCACCTATCAACCCCCTGAATTGTAGAAAATAGTTCTCTGGTGCCTCAAGGACAAAGTCCAAATTTCTTAACAACTGAGACATGAAGACTTTCAGATCTGGCTACTATTTACCTCTCTAGCCTAATCTCTTACTACCACCCCTACCTGAAGCCATGATTTCTTGTACGTCCAGAAAATTGGCTAAATTCTACTTATCCTTCAGGGACCACTTAGACACCATTTTCTCTAGAAGTCTTTCTAGATGGCTCATGGCCAGTCCAAGGATATATCCCTTCTATAGCACTCTGAACACTCCCTGATCAACACACTCAATACACTGTGTAAAAATTAACTGTTTACTTACATCTATTTGAGATTTGGTGGGGAGAAAGCCCCAATATTTCATTTATCACTGCATCCCCTTATGAGTACTACAGTACGAGTTATATGGCAACATTTAATAAATGTTACGTGGATGGAGGAATAGCCTCAAAGCATACGTATCTCAAATTGGTACTTTCTCCACGAGAGACAGAACCCACTAAACAAAGCCACACCCATGACTTACTGAATGATATTTTCATGTTCACAGTCTCAAAGTTTCAATTAAATATGAATACTACTACCATAGCTATCATGATGCACACGTGCCTGATCTCTGATTGGCTATTAACACTAAAGCAAGTCAAGTAGTCAAAATGTTTGTTGTGTCAAGTGTACAAAAGTCAAGCTACATGAATTTATTTTTCAAGTTACTATATTTTCTAGTCCTCACCTTCTCCACAGAGACATTTTAGAATTAGACAAAAATGAAGTTCATGCAAACTTCAATAATCTTTATGAAGCAAATTCAACTTGCAAGGGAAAAAATGAAGAAAATTTTGGATAATTTTATTGCTTTAATTGCTAATTTTAATGCAACTTTAAAAAAAATCACTTCAGAAAGTTATAAACTGCTAAAACCCATCACTTAATTCAATAAAACTCAATCTTAACCTCTATTCTACTTGGAGTAAAAATATGGATTGGAAATAAGAATTGGACTTATCTCTTAGAAACACATCTAAATTATTTATGGATGAATTAAAGAGAAAGTGGAAGGTTGGCAAATTCACCTGTAAAACCATGTGGGTCTGTAGCCTTTGAGAGTGAGCGGAATAATTAGTATTCCAATTTTGACAATTATTAATCTATTCAAACTTTTCATTTCTTGTTTTGTCAATTTTGCATTTTCTATTTCTCCAAATATAAATGCAGTTTGTTTAGGTTTTAAAATGCATTAATGTATATTCGTATGTTATAACTAAAAATGCCTTATATATGGAAAAAAGCTATTGGAAACTACAATCAAACTATAAATTTGTGGAATCAAATTTGACCCATGGGGCTTCCCTGGTGGCACAGTGGTTGACAGTCCGCCTGCCGATGCAGGGGACACAGGTTCGTGCCCCAGTCTGGGAAGATCCCACGTGCCGCGGAGCGGCTGGGCCCGTGAGCCATGGCCGCTGAGCCTGTGCGTCCGGAGCCTGTGCTCCGCAACGGGAGAGGCCACAACAGTGAGAGGCCTGTGTACCGAAAAAAAAAAAAAAAATTGACCCATGCATCAATATTTTAAGACACAATTAATTTGAAAAAAATATGTACCTCTACCCATACCTTCTCTTGAAAACAATCCACATACACTTGACAATCATCAGAAGCTATCAACCTGTAAGTGGAGCTGGCAAACTATTTCTTGCTCTCTCCTTGCTAAGGGACCTCATCTAATTTCAATTCAGTTTAAGAGAAATGCTCTGTGAGTGAGCCATCAGGAGCAGTTCATAGAGTTCAATTAAAGAATCAAAGCAGTTAAAGATTTTCCCTACTAAAAGACTTTATGCTCCAGGTATCATTATTATCCTCTCTCTTCACATGAGGAAACTGAGACTTAGAACAGGTTACTTATCCAGGGTCTGGTTCCACAGCCAATGATTATGTCTATTATTCTGCCTCCAATATACTAAACTGATAAAGACGAAAATATAGTAAACTAAAATACGTAACTAGCTATAATTATTAGAAGTCATATCACAGATCACTAAAGGAAAATATCATTTTGTCAACTTAATATTCTGGTTTTTTTTTAAATGAAGGCTGTGATTCAGTATTTAATCACTGTTTCAAATATAGTTTTAGACATTTTTATCCTGAACAGTTACCTATGAAATAACATATCACCAGGAAAACAACAAATCCCTTGTCTGGATTTTATGGTATCTGTGCTCCTACCTGACACTGGTTAATAGCTGCATGGTTGCCATGGAATGGAGACTGTCTTTCTTTATCTCGATGATGCCGACTGCTGTGTTTACTTCTCTGCAACTGCTGGCGTAATTTTGCAATCTGAAAAAGGGAAAAATAACAAGTATGTCAGAGTGTTTTCCACATTACATAAAACATACCCATGCTTAATAAGAACCAGTAAAATTCAGCCTTAATAAATCTCTTGAGTTTTTAAACCATCCCACAAAAATCTGATTTATTGTAAAACATTTATATATATATATCTATATACACATATAGATATACACACACACATCTGTATATGCATAAATGTATATCTTTCTTTCAAAGAAAAAATTATGTTCCAACACTATTCTGAGCCTTTAAGCTTCCCAAGTACTAAACAAATGAAATTTTTAGCATTTAGAATAAATTATATTATACATTATAGCTTTCACAAAGAATTCAAAAATAAGGATAAGTATTCTCTCATTTTACTTACGAGTCACATTTTATTTATAATTAGATTTCTTTAACAAACACCTAACCTTCAACAGCTCCAAAAAGTAAACAGTATTATTTAAAAACCAACTCAAGCTCCCCAGGCTCTGGGAGGTTCCTGGAGATGTGCTGTCCACTGAGCATAATCAAATTATGAATAAACATAATAAACATCAGCTCTGTTAAAAAAAATCAACTCAAGCCATGAAATGCATTCAGATACAATCTGTAAATAACAAATACAATTTCTATCAATATCCTATATTATTCTTTGACTGAATTTTTCTGTTTTATTGCTACATTATGTATAAAATGCAAATGTCCTAATTATAGGCACAAAAAATGTTAATCATAGCACAGGGCCATAATCAACTTGGTTATACTGGGTTACTGAAATTCAGAAATACTACCACTGTATATAGAAATAGTAAGTGTGAATTTGTTGTATCACTGCAATCTTATACATTTGACATTTATATTAACAGCTATGGACTCTCATTAAAAATAAAGAAAAACATATAATCAAGCAACTTATGCATACATTTCCCCATTCAAATCTTTATTCAACATAATAACTGTTTTTCTGTTATTTCTCAAGTAAACAAAACCACCAACAAAAAACCAAAAAAAAAAAATTAAAAAACAATGGAAACTGACAAATCTTTGCTGCTCACAACTTCAAGGAACTAGTCAACGAAGGGATCAAATTTCCACACCCACTTCCTTGGAACCATTTCTCTGACCTCCTTAAGTTGATCTGTGCTGCCCCACGACGCTGAACGCTTGTGGGACCCTTTCTTCTTTTCAGAGTACTCTTCAGCCCATGCACTCTCTGTCTATAATGGGAAAAAGAAGGAAGAGGTTTTAATAAAATAATTAATCATTTAACAATAATGAATGCCACATTTGCGACAACACAGACGGACCTTGAGGGTATTGTGCTAAATGAAGTCAGACAGAGAAAGACAAATACCATATGATCTCACATGTGGAATCTAAAAAAACAAACAAACAAACAAACTCATAGAAAAAGAAATCAGATTTGTGGTTACCAGAGCTGGGGGTCAGCAGAGGGGGAATAGGATGAAGGTGGTCAAAAGGTACAAACTTCCACTGAAAGATAAATAAGTACTGGGGATGTAATGTACAACCCAATGGCTATAGTTAACACTTGCTGTATCGTACATCTGAAAGTAGCTAAGAGAGTAGATCCTAAAAGTTCTCATCACAAGAAAAAAAAAAGTTTTTTGGTAACTCTATGAGGTGATGGATGTTAACTAAGCTTATTGTGGTGATCATTTTGCAATATATGTATGTCAAGTCATTATGCTGCATACCTTAAACTTATATAGTGCTATATATCAGTTATATCTCAATAAACCTGAGAACATTTTCCCTTTCTAAAAAAAAAGGTATACCATATTTTTCTATTACAAAATACATTCCTATTACAGAAAAATTAGGTATTAGAAAATATTTTAAATAACACAAATTACCCATAATTTTTAGTATCAGTTACTTAATTGCAATATTTTAGCCTATTTCTTTCAATTCTCTAATAAAAATTATTATTATTATTATTATTATTTTTTTTTTTTTTTTTTTTTTTTTTTTTTTTTTTTGCTGTACGCAGGCCTCTCACTGCTGTGGCCTCTCCCGTTGTGGCGCACAGGCTCCGGACGCGCAGGCTCAGCGGCCATGGCTCACGGGCCCAGCCACTCCGCGGCATGTGGGATCTTCCCGGACCGGGGCACAAACCCGTGTCCCCTGCATCGGCAGGCAGACTCTCAACCACTGCGCCACCAGGGAAGCCCAAAAAATTAGTTATTATTATATAATTATAAGCATAGCATTTTTTGAACAAATGCATACTAATAAGAGCTAACATTCCTGTGATCTTACTATGTGCTAGGCACTGTGCTTTATGAAAGTACAGTGAAAGGTCTTCACTGTATTATCTGATTTAACACATACAAAAAGTTCTACAAGTTCTGCAGATAAGGAAGTTGTGACAATGAGAGGTTAGATAAGTTGCCTAAGGTCTCACAGCTGGGAAGTGGCAAAGCCAAAGATATAAACCTAAGACTCCAGAGTTTCTAATCTTAACCTCTAAATTTCGTCTTTTCTTGCTTTAAATATCTGCAGAGTACAGCCTCAAAAATGTTAAATTCTTAGTGGTTACACAAAATCCAGCACTTAAAAACACTGTATCAGAAAAAAAAATATTATTCTTGGCATATGAAAATATGCTCAACCTCACCCCATAATAAGAGAAATGCAAGTTAAAACTTCACTGAGACTGGGCAATTTGATCACATACACCCTCCTCCATTGTTGGTGGAATGTAAAATTAGTACAGCCTTTATGGAAGGTGATTTCGTAACTGCTGTCAAAGTTACAAATGCACATACTGTTTGACACAACCACCCATATTTTGGTAATTTATACTGCAGATGTACAAATTTACACCTTTATGTACAAAATGACACATATTATTCCCTATAGCACTGTTTTTATACAAGATTAGAAAAATGTAAATAGAGGATTGGCCAAATAAATTATGGCTTATCTTTACAACAGAATAATACACAGCTATAAAAATGGATAAGGAAATCTACACTGTACTAATACAAAATAATCTCCATGAGATACTGTTAAATGAAAAACTAAAGGCTCGGACTTCCCTGGGGGCACAGTGGTTAAGAATCCGCCTGCCAATGCAGGGGACGCAGGTTTGAGCCCTGGTCTGGAAAGATCCCACATGCTGCGGAGCAACTAAGCCCGTGTGCCACAACTACTGAGCCTGTGCTCTAGAGACCACGAGCCACAACTACTGAGTCCGCGTGCCACAACTACTGAAGCCCACACACCTAGAGCCCGTGCTCTGCAACAGGAGACGCCACCGCAATGAGAAGCCTGTGCACCCCAACCAAGAGTAGCCCCTGCTAGCCGCAACTAGAGAACGCCTGCGCACAGCAACGAAGACCCAACACAGCCAAAAATACGTGTAAATGTAAATAAATAAAATTTTTAAATACTATTAAAAAAAAAGAAAGAAAAACTCAAGGCTCGGTACAGTATGTATAGCAACTACCTTTATATATAGGAGTGCTAGAAAGAATATACACACGTGTAAAGTACATCTGGAAGAATACACATGGTAACAAAAGAATCTGTTATCAGTGGCTGCCTCATGGGAAGAAGATACCTCTCAAATTTTGTACTTTTATGAATGAATGTAAAGCCTATTCAAAATAATACCTCTTTATATATAAGATGGAAAAAAACTTTTAAGGGGAAATTTTTCTATATGGATAGAATGGTGTCCTTAAGTGAAAACAAAGTTGCAGAAGAATGTATACAATATGCTATCTTGTGTTTAAGGAAAAAAAAAATCACCTTTCTGGGGGGCAACCTCCAGGGAAATAAGTGATTTAGGCAAGGATCATCAATGGACACTAAAACCATTAAGTGAAAGGTACTAGGGAACAGGATATTCACGTAATGCAAAAAAGTATTCTACAGTTACTTGCTAATTCAAAAAGAATAAAGTATCTCCTTTACAAATATGTAGTATAATTCATAAAATAACATAAAATAACAATGTTTTTAAGACCAAAAGAAAGTATGAGATGAACTGTGCTAAATTAAAAGGAAGTGGGCTTCCTGGTTGCACGGTGGTTAAGAATCTGCCTGCCAATGCAGGGGACATGGGTTCCAGCCCTGGTCTGGGAAGATCCCTCATGCTGCGGAGCAACTAAGCCCGTGCTCCACACTACTGAGCCTGCACTCTAGAGCCTGTGAGCCACAACTACTGAGCCCGCGTGCCAAAACTACTGAAGCCCACATGCCTAGAGCCCGTGCTCCGCAACAAGAGAAGCCACCACAATGAGAAGCCCGCTCACCACAACAAAGAGTAGCCCCCACTCACTGCAACTAGAGAAAGCCCGTGCACAGCAATGAAGACCCAATGCAGCTAAAAATAAATATAATTAATTAATTAATTAATTAAAAGGAACTAAGAGAAAGCAAGTACAATGCATGAATCTCAGATTGGATCCTGGTGAAAGGAAGGAAGGAAGGAAGGGATCTTGGGTAAACTTTAACATGAACTGGATTTGGGTGTTACATGATATTATGTAATTATTAATTTTCCTAGGTAAGCTAATGCTACTGTGATTATATAGGAAATACCCTTATTCTTAGAAGATATATGCTGAAAGATTTAGGGATAAAGTGTCATGACATCTGCAACACACTTTCAGAAAGCAGAGAAACACACACATAAAAATACAAAGATTGGTAAATCAAATATGGCTATGTTTAAAACTGTTGAATCTAATGACAGCTGTCATACCCTTCCAATTTTTTGGTATGTTGAACATTTAATTAGTAAAAAGTTAAAACGGGGGAAAAACCCCAGAATCTTAAGTCATATCAACTGACGTTTTATAAAATCCACTTAGGACAATTCCATACAGAAATAATTCTATCAAAAAGTATTAGACCTTTAATCCATTTTGAGTTTATTTTTGTGTATGGAGTTAGAGAACATTACAATTTCATTATTTTACATGTAGCTGTCCAGTTTTCCCAGCACCACTTATTGAAGAGACTGTCTTCCCTCCATTGTATATTCTTGCCTCCTTTGTCATAGATTAGTTGACCATAGCTGCGTGGGTTTATCTCTGGACTTTCTATCCTGTTCCATTGATCTATCTTTCTGTTTTTGTGCCAGTATCATACTGTCTTGATGACTGTAGCTTTGTAATATAGTCTGCAGTCAGGGAGCCTGATTCTTCCAGCTCCATTTTTCTTTCTCAATATTGCTTTGGCTATTTGGCATCTTTTGTGCTTCTATACAAATTGCAAAATTTTTTGTTCTAATTCTGTGAAAAAAATGCTATTGGTAATTTGATACGGAATGCATTAAATCTGTAGATTACTTTGGGTAGTACAGTCATTTTGACAATATTGATTCTTCCAATCCAAGAACATGGTACGTCTCTCAACCTGCTTGTGTCATCTTTGATTTCTTTCATCAGTATCTTATAGTTTTCTGAGTACAGGTCTTTTGCCTCCTTAGGTAGGTTTATTCCTAGGTATTTTATTCTTTTTGATGTGATGGTAAGTGGGATTGTTTCCTTAATTTCTCTTTCTGATCTTTCATTGTTAGTATATAGGAATGCAAGAGATTTCTGTGTATTAATTTTGTATCCTGCAACTTTATCAATTCATAGATGTAAGACCAGATACTATAAAACTCTTAGAGGAAAACAAAGGCAGAACACTCTCTGACATAAATTGCAGCAAGATCTTTTTTGATCCACCTCCTAATGTGAAAATAAAAAC
Organism: Pseudorca crassidens; assembly: GCF_039906515.1. Classification (NCBI taxonomy): domain Eukaryota; kingdom Metazoa; phylum Chordata; class Mammalia; order Artiodactyla; family Delphinidae; genus Pseudorca; species Pseudorca crassidens. Next base: position 32,965,644 of record NC_090301.1, read on the forward strand.
AAAAACGGGACCTAATGAAACTTCAAAGCTTTTGCACAGCAAAGGAAACCATAAACAAAACAAAAAGACAACGCACAGAATGGGAGAAAATATTTGCAAATGAAGTGACTGACAAGGGATTAATCTCCAAAACATACAAACAGCAGCTCAATATCCGAAAAAAAAAAAGGAAACCCCATCTAAAAATGGGCAGAAGACCTAAATAGACATTTCTCCAAAGAAGATATACAGATGGCCAAGAGGCACATGAAAAGATGCTCAATGTCACTAATTGTCAGAGAAATGCAAACCAAAACTATAATAAGGTATCACTTCACACCAGTCAGAATGGCCATCATCAAGAAATCTCCAAACAGTAAATGCTGGAGAGGGTGTGGAGAAAAGGGAACCCTCCTACATTGTTGGTGGGAATGTAAATTGGTACAGCCACTATGGAGAACATAATGGAGGTTCCTTAAAAAACTAAAAATAGAGCTACCATATGATCCAGCAAAACCAATCCTGGGCATATATCTGGAGAAAACCATAATTCAAAAAGATACATGTACCCCAGTGTTCATTGCAGCATACAAGCACTATTTACAATAGCCAGGATATGGAAGCAACCTAAATGTCCATCAATGGAGGAATGGACAAAGAAGACGTGATACATATATGCAATGGAATATTACTCAGCCATAAAAAAAGAATGAAATAATGCCATGTGCACTGACACAGATGGACCTAGAGATTGTCATACTGAGCAAAGTCAGTCAGACAGAGAAAGACAAATATCATATGATATCGCTTATGTGTGGAATCTAAAAAAATGGTGCAAACGAACCTACTTACAAAACAGAGTCACCGATATAGAAAACAAACTTATGGTTACCAAGGGGCATGGGGGGGAGGGAAAAATTGGGAGATTGGGATTGACATATGCACACTACTATATACAAAACATAACTAATAAGAACCTACTATATAGCACAGGGAACTCTACTCAGTACTCTGTAATGACGTATATGGGAAGAGAATCTAAAAAAGAGTGGATATATGTATATGTATAACTGAGTCACATTGCTGTACAGCAGAAACACAACATTAAAAATCAACTATACTCCAATAAAAATTAGTTAAAAAAAATAAAAATGGTTAAAGAAAAAAGTATTAGACCAACAAATAAATGCAGGAAGTATGACAATAGAGTTAGAAAATCATCATTTGGAACTACTACAGTAATTGTTGATTCAAGCAAGAATCATCAACGAATGCCAAAACCAATGCATGAAAGCTTGTTGGGGAACAGGATATTTACAGTCTCAAATATTTCCCCACAGACTATGTACATACAGTTACAAAGATAATCTGGTGGGTCAGACTTAACATTACTGACATCGGGCACCTCTTGATGCACATGCACAGAGAGGAACACACAACACATATAGTACTCCTGCCAAAAATGTTATTACTGAATCTAACAGTTTAAAAAACAGATAAACACAGGCTAAGAAGATTCAACAAAAATACTAGCTTGCATTCTTAAAAATATCAATGTCATGAAAGACAAAGAAAAGCTGAGAAACTGTTCCAGATTAAAGGATTCTAAAGAAACATGATATCTAAATGCCACCTGTGCTCCTTCACTGGGTCCTAGCTTACAGGAGAAACTGCTACAGATAACATCATTGGGGAAACTGAAAAAAAATGTGTCTATGTATCACATATTAAATAGTAGCATTGTATCAATGTTAAATCTCCTGAATTTGATAATTACTTTGGTAATAGTTTTTAAGTCTTTGTTCATATACATCCTGAAGTATTTGAGAAGAGTCAGAATTTCTGTAAATTATTAACAATTAGCAAATAATAACAACAGTAATAATAACAATTATATATACACAAAGAAAACAAAATATGCAAAAATGTTTATTGGTAAACATAGGTGAGGAGTATAGGGTGTTCAATCTACTACTCTTGGGACTCTTCTATAAACTTGGGACTTTCTCCCCAAATAAAAATTTTAAAAAATTAGAGAAATTACTAAAGATATTAATTTTAAGTATAAAAATTCAAGGAAAAGCAAAGGAATATAAAAGTCTCCTATAGAATTAAGAACAAATTAAAGATGAGGACAAGAATATTAGTTGGTAAGGTAAAAATAAGCATAAAGAGCAAAAGACAGCTTTGTTAATTTCAGTGATAAGATGTTCAGGCAGGAAAAAATACTCGGCAAAATCATTAATTTTACTTAAACTGCTACTTCAAAAGATAATTGCTTTCTTTGTTCAACTAAGAAGCTGTGCCTTTATTATAAGACACTCAGGTATTAATAAAAAGTAAAATTGAGTTTTAATTAAGCATGTTTCAATTTTGTTCAATTTTACATTGTATACTGGAAAGCTATTATGCATCTTCTAATGTATCAGGCACTAGACTAGGTACTGAAGTTAGAGAGTTTTTATTCTGAAAGAGTTTTTTCTAGGACAGAAGGAATAAATAGCCAATTATAATATGTGATGACTGAGGTTCCCTAAGAAAGGCACCTAATCCAGACCTGGAAGGACAGGGAAAGTAGGTAGGCAAGGTTCTATAGGATCGGGGGAGGCTGCTATAAGCATCAGAGTGTAAGCTGTCCAGGCAAATGGTGGGAAAGCATTCCAAACAAAAGAAAAAAACAGGAACACCAGTCAAGTGGTAGCCAGAGCTAGGTCACAGCAACTTGTCCACAGCTGTGGTCACAGCCACAGCTGGGTCACAGTAACTCGAAAGACTTACTGAACTGCTTCTACAGATCAAGGGGCTCCCAACGGCTTATAAGAATGTATATTCTTACCGGTAAGACAAAATATCTCAACACACTGAACCTGAAACTACAGAGCAAAGAAAGAGGGTTGCAGAAATGTTCAAGGAAATGCACCCATACTAATTTAAACACGACCTGTGGATTAAGCAGAAAGCAAGTAGAGACTGTATTCATTTCCTTTTTTAAAAAAATTTTATATTGGAGCATAGCTAATTAACAATGTTGTGTTAGTTTTTAATTTTATATTGGAGCGTAGCTGATTAACAATATTGTGTACAGCAAAGTGATTCAGTTATACATATACATGTATCTAGTCTTTTTCAAATTCTACTGTATAGCACAGGGAATGCTGCTCAATATTCTGTAATAACCAAAGTGGGAAAAGAATTTGTATTCATTTTCTATACAACGTGTCCTAATCTCAGCAAAGTTACAGATTTTGAATAAATGCAGAGTTCTACAGAACTCTTCGGTTTAAAAAGTCACAATTTCAGAAAAGATTCATTACTTTTAATGAGTACGGACTCCGCATTTTCATTTCCGTAGTTGCAACTGGAGTATAACCCTCAAGGTAATTTCGAATCCCAAGCATCTACCCTAACAATGGGGCTCAGTTTCAAGAGTATCAGAACAGAAAACAAACTAAGTCCACCAGGAACATCTGGAATTCTAGAAACCAGTATGTAAATCCAAAAAACACTGCAAAGTGTATTTACTTGGTCTTGTAAAAGGATATTCTCTCACAAAGTGCTGAGATCAAGCAACCATCAGTGATGTAAATTTGAAGGCTAAATCAAGATGTACCTTAGCTGATTTTCAACAATCAGTATAAAGAGTCTTTTAACTCTTTAAATGATTTTCTTTCTTCACTAGCCATAAAACTTTAACTGTTCTGCTCATTCAGTCCTTTGCAAATATTCCTTGAGTGCTTATTCCATCAGGTACAGTACTAAGTCCTGAGGATGAAAATACAGAAATGAACAAGCCAGACACAGTTTCTGCCTTCATGGGAGCACCATCTAATGAATATGAGAAACATTGAATAAATGACTAGACAAATATTTAATATTTAACTGAGACGCATCATCAACTGGCTCTATGATTTTGGACTTCAGTTTCCTCATCTGTAAGACTAGGAGGTACATCAAATGATCTCTTAAGACTTTTTTAATTAAAACTTTTTATAAATTTAAAAGTACAAAACTTTGCTTCCAGAGTCCCTTTGTCGGATATTTACATTTACAGACTCTACCAGCAATAGCATATAATCCCCATCTTGCAACACACGAAGATTTTTGAGCACAAAAATATAAGGTTGGATGGAAACTAAAGTAATCTTTACTGTAACAGATTTTTAAGTCCAAATTCCGTATATTAAATATCTTGTGATGTTCTGAACTGACTATGAAGAGTAAGTGGGAGGGGAATTCCCTGCCAGTCCAGTGGTTAGGACTCTGCACTTTCACTCTCGGGGCCCAGGTTTGATCCCCAGCTGGGGAACTAAGCCACAGGCAAAAAAAAAAAAAGTAAGTGGGAGAAAAGTATGTGCATATATTATCTGTATGTATCGGAATTACTTTGGGTACTGTTTAAAATGCACATTCCCAAGCCTCAACCAAAACCTACTAGAGAATATGTGAAGGTCAAGCCTGGGGATCTGGACTCTTGATAAGCTTCCCAGATAATGCTAACACACACTAATATTTGACAAATTTGAGCACAGAGTAGAACAAATAATATTATGAAAATGGTTTCAGAGTGAAACACTTCAAGATAAGAACTGTAATAACCCTACCTGTGTGGCCTTGTCCCGCATGCAGGGAGCAGCTTGCCCATGACCATCACGAGGCCAGTGCCCTGCAAGGTACGGCGCAGCAAGTGTATCCAGGGAAGAGGTACGGCGGATGATGCTAGAGGGGCTGGAGGAAGGCGGTCTTGCTTTGTCACCTAGAATTAAGACAAATACATTTATTTTAAAAATAGATTAGGGGCTTCCCTGGTGTTGCAGTGGTTGAGAGTCCGCCTGCCAATGCAGGGGACACGGGTTCGTGCCCCGGTCCGGGAAGATCTCACATGCCGCGGAGCGGCTGGGCCCGTGAGCCATGGCCGCTGAGCCTGCGCATCCGGAGACTGTGCTCCGCAACAGGAGAGGCCACAACAGTGAGAGGCCCGTGTACACAAAAAAAAAAAAAAAAGAGAGAGAGAGATAAAAATAGATTAGGAAGGAAACAAAGTAGAAACTAAGTAGAGGTTCTCTAACTTAAATACAAAAAGTGAGTAATAAAAAGAATAAGCTCTTGATTCACACAAACTTTGATGAATCTCCAGAGAATTATACTGAGTAAAAATAGTCAATCTCAAATGGTTACCTGCTGTATGACTTCATTTGTACAACATTTTTGAAATGAGGAACTTTTAGAAATGGAAGAAAGATCAGTGGTTGCCAGGGGTCCACTAATAGATAGGGGAGGGAAGGTGAAGTGGCAGGAGAGAAGTAGGTGTTATAAAAGGGCAACATGCAGGGCCCTGGTGATAGGGAACTATTCAATATCTTGACTGTGGTGGTGAATATACAAACATACAAAGGAGATTAAGCAGTATAGAATTCAACACACACACACAGAAATAAGTACAACTGAAGAAATCTGAATAAGAGCAGTGGATTGTACAATGTCAAAATACTATAGAGTTCTACAAAATGTTATCAGTGGAGAAAAAAGGGCGAAGTGTACAAAAGATCTCCACATTATTTCTTACAACTACAATCATCTCTACAAAAAAAAAAAAGAAAATAATACAAATGTGTATCTATCCATTTAAAAAATGTTCATCTTGGTTTTAAGATTAAGTAGGTATAATATGTAAAATACTCATTTATCATTATACCACCTATACTCAAAAGGATATAAGGCAGCTAAGATAAAGTTACAGGTGAAATTCCATTTTAATTAGCTCTGTAAGGCACATATCTTAATTTTTGTTATAATAAATAGACTGTAAGAAACCATACTAACCAGCCTATAGGAGCTATACTTAAAGCCACATATGCAAATATATTTTCCATTTCAAGCTACAGGATATGTATTTAGATATAAGCCAAAAATAAAAACTAAAAACAAAACAAACAAAAAAGAACTAGAGGTAATGGGAAGTTAGAGGTGATGTATAAAAAAGAGTCTCATATCTCCATTTTTTTTTTTTTGGAAGGGAGAAGGCAATAGGCTTAGGTAATTTATGCTTTAAAAATTAAAAAATTAAGGGACTTCCCTGGTGGTCCAGTGGTTAAGACTCCATGCTTCCACTGCAGGGGGCATGGGTTCAATCCCTGGTTGGGGAACTAAGATCCCACATGCCGTGCGGCACAGCCAAAATAATAATAATAAATTAAAATAAAAAATTAAGGGGTTTAAAAATATCAAATATATGCATGAGTAGGATTATATTATAATACTATCACTCTAGCTTTATATGGTAACAAATACCTTGTTCTTCTTAAGGCCATATATGAAAACACTTTATGACACCTCTCTTCTACTTATTTCTTAATAAGGGTCTTATATAGTTACAAGTATAAAAGTTCAGTTGCTGGTTATGTGACCCAAATAACAAAAGATTCAATTCCACCACGATAATACTTTTAGCAGCTGTGTCGCTGATAATCATAAAAGTTGTTTCACAAGATGTTCCTCAGATACATAATTTGCTTTCAAAATGGCACAACTATTTCACTACAACAACGCCTAATTGTTTCAAATGTTAACCATCTCTGCATACAGTCTTCCTCTTATAGTTAAACACAAAATAATTACAGTACATACCCATAAGTTCAAGGAAGCATGTACCCACATTATTAACTGTGACAAGTGAAAAGCAATAAATATACATGTTCACTATTTTTCCTCTAACTAAAAAATTAATCTCTACTGGGACAGTCACAAGAAGATTGTTCTTGGGCACACACAAAAAAAAGCCACACACACTATGTAAACTGGTGTACATTCATTAAAATCAAATTGTTAAAAGCTGTCTGACACTTTTCTTCCCTGACTATAACATTGCTTCAGCCACCCACCAGTGCACTGATAAGATAGATCTTACTAACAGGTCTGATTTCATTTTCAAGATTTTAAATTATCCAAGTGCCGACTTTTCAACCAGGCCTCCTAAGACCATTAGATTTTCTATAACAAAATGGAGAACAGAAAAGTTATACATGGTCACATGTAAAAATACTAAACATTTTCTCTTTTGAACTCCCTTCATTTAGACATTTTTAAGGGTCTGTGAGCCAGCACTAAGCCCTAGAAATTAAAAACACTAAGTTACAGCCTGCCATAAAGAACACAGAGTGTACATCTAGCTTGTCATCATTCCACTTCAATCCAAGTTCCCAAAATTGACAAGATTTGGTGCCTAATTATGAGGGAGTTTAAGGGAAGGGAGGGAGCCTCAAAGAGTCAAAGATGACTCAAAGAATCCCAACCTACATGAACAAAGGCTGTATTTACAAGGAAGTCCAGAGGAAGAAACTCTTTGACAGCTAACAAGATCCTTCATGATCTGACTTCTCCAGGCTTCCTTTCTTGCCTACACTGCCTCAAATCCCGATCACGCTGAACGACTTGCAGTTCCCAACATGTACCAGACCCTGCATGCCTACAGGCTTTTGCCTCTGCCTACATAATCCTCATATCCCTTTCCTGGGTTTGGCTAATTCGTGTTTAATCTTTCAAACTGCAGTCTGGATGTCTGAACTGAAATTGAAAATTCAGTACAAATGTTTCCTCTGGAAAATCTTACTTGAACAGCCACTCAAACCCCCAAGAAACACATCAACACCTGGGTCAAAAGCCCTCCTGTGTGCTGCCATAGCACGGTTCACTGAAATGGTCTCTTGACTGTCCCAGTGCTCTAGGAGACAGTGAGATTTTGAAGGGCAGGAATTTTACTTCCACCCCCAATTGAATGATTAAAATAATACCTGACATATATGAAGAGAATGACTTCTAATGTTTCTATCAGCAAGGGCAGGTGCATGCAATAAATTCAGATACTCTTTTGTTAACCCAAAGTAAATCAACAAAAACTAATACTGCATGGTATCACTTATATGTAGAATCTTTTTTCAAAAATCAAACTCATAGAAACAGAGAGTAGGAAAAGTGATTGCCAGGGGTATGGGAAAAACAGGGAAAGGCTGATGAAAGGGTATAAAGTTTCAGCTATAAGATGAATAAATAAGGTCTGAGGTGTAAATGTATAACATGGTGACTACAGTTGATAACACTATATTGTGTAAGGGAAATCTGCTAAGAGAGCAGAACTTAAATGTTCTCTCACACAAACAAAAAAAGATAGATATGTGCGGTGATGGATGTGTTAATGAACTAGATGGGAGAAATCTTTTCACAGTGCTTACATATATTAAATCCTTATGAGGTATGCTTTATATATCTTACAATTTTGTTTATCAATTATACCTAAACAAAGCTGAGAAAAAGTAAATCAAAACAACAGAAGTTGGGCTTCCCTGGTGGAGCAGTGGTTGAGAGTCCACCTGCCGATGCAGGGGACGCGGGTTTGTGCCCCGGTCCGGGAAGATCCCACATGCTGCGGAGCAGCTGGGCCCGTGAGCCATGGCCGCTGAGCCTGCGCGTCCGGAGCCTGTGCTCCGCAACGGGAGAGGCCACAACAGTGAGAGGCCCGCGTACCGCAAAAACAAACAAACAAACAAAAAAGCAGAAGTTTAAACTTGACTTTGTTCTTTAAAAATCAAGTCTTAAAAGAAGTTAGCTACAGCTGGGTGTGGCATTAAAAATTTCAGTCAATGCCCTGGGCTCTGGAGTTCAGAACTCCCCAACCATCTGCACCAGTTCAGCTAGTTCCTGGGTAACTTCAATGGCAGTAGTAGAGCATCCCAAACCATGGCCCTTAGGTATTACATTACAAAGGTTCTACAGACCTTGTTAGATTTAGGTATTTGCAGAAATTGATCAGGTACTGGCTTAAAAGCTATATTTCTTGCTATCCACAAAGTCATTTAACAAGCAGAAGGGATAAACTAGACATATGCATTTGTTCGGAAAGGGGAAAAAAATCTTTCCTTCTTCATGTATAAAAATGATAAATACTTAGTATAAAGAAAACTAACAGTATTTAAAAAAAAACACACAAAAAATCCCAATAGGCCACCACTCAAGAGATAACCGTTTTAATGAGTATTTATTTTCCAGAAATCTGTCTACACTTACACAGACGTACAATTTTATATAAATGAGGTCCCATTAGGCATGCTATTACTTATTGTTCAGAAAGAAAAAGGGCATGTCGAGGACCTATTGCCACTGTAATAAATATGAATCTACAATACATCACCATTTTTAAAAATTAATTAATTAATTTATTTATTTTGGCTGTGTTGGGTCTTCGTTGCTGCGCACCGGCTTTCTCTAGTTGCGGCAAGTGGGATCTACTCTTTGTTGCGTTGCGTGGGCTTTTCATTGGCGGTGCTTCTCTTGTTGTGGAGCACAGGCTCTAGGCGCACAGGCATCAGTAGCTGCGGCACGTAGGCTCAGTAATTGTAGCTCACGGGCTCTAGAGCGCAGGCTCAGTACCTGTGGCGCATGGGCTTAGTTGCTCCGCGGCATGTGGGATCTTCCCGTACCAGGGCTCGAACCCGTGTCCCCTGCATTGGCAGGCGGATTCCCAACCACTGCGCCACCAGGTAAGTCCCCACATCACCATTTTTAATAGCTGAATAGTATCCTATTGAATGGATACATCATAACTTAATCCCATATTGATGGACATTTTCAATGGCAGATATATATCCTTTTATGTTTACTTAATTATCTCAATTTTTTTTCCCCAAAAGGATGTAGTTTATTCACATTCTGGCAAAAACATTTCAGGAATAAAATAAGTGGGTAAAAAGAAGAGCCAAGGGCTTCCCTGGTCCATGTCCCCTGCCTTGGCAGGCAGATTTGTAACCACTGCGCCACCAGGGAAGCCCCCTCTGAAGTATATTTTGTCAATTTTTTCCAATCTTCCCAAAGATTAAAAATATCATTTTATTTGCATTTCAATTATTGACTTCTATAATATTAATTTTACTGGCAATTTATATTTCTTTTTTACATTACTAGTATTTTTAAAATATTAATCATAATCTCTTTTCTTAATATTAAAGAGATCTTTCCTTCTGATGAAGAAAATTTTTTTGGCTGTGCTGTGTGACTTGTAGGAGGGATCTTAGTTCCCCGACCAGGGATTGAACTCAGGTCCTCCACAGTGAAAGCAGCAGTGAAAGCACAGAGTCCCAACCACTGGACCACCAGGAAATTCCCAAGGATCATTTAAATTGTGGGAGATTCCTTTGATTTCATTTTATCTTCCTTTTCTTTTATTAAATTCTAGTAAAATTCAATGTAGCTGATTTTTATCTTAATTAGCACAAACAGTATGATTAAATTCTTATAAAAGTATATGCCTATTCATCCACTGTCTAAACTTCCTCCTCCTACACACACACTTAAAATGTCTCTGGAAAGAAATATAAAAAACCAATGACAACGGCTACTTCCAGAAAGGGGAACTGGATGGCTGGCAGACAGAGGTACAAAGGAGATATTTCACTGTCTTTCTAATTATACCTTTTAAATTTTACATGTGAACTTATTACCTATATTTTAAAAACTCATATTCTTTGATTCAACAACTCTCTATCTAGGCATGTAAACAGAATAATTAAATGTGGAAAAGGGCTTTAAATTCAAAGACATTCATAACATTTGCAATAGTAAATACCATAAATAATATGTCCAAAATTGGAGGTTAAGGAAATGGATGGAAAATATATAATGGAATATTAAAGATATTAAAAACTATGCTTTGAAATGATAAACTTACATGACAACTTATTTATAATCTATTAAGAGAAATATAGGAAAAAAGTATGTGTTTCCATAATTTATTTCTAACTTCGTATCTTCTTCGGTTATTTCCATGTTTCTTCTTCAGTTAACTTTTCAATTAAGTTTTCAATGAAACATTAACAGATAGCATAATGAATAACTGTTGCAGGCATAACAGTACCAAATTAATAAATTAACCCTAATAAGAACTAAATGATTAATTTAATCAAACTTATTTCCTATAGACATGGTATCAAAAAAGGTCTAGGCATTTAAAAATCTAATTAAATTTAAAAATCTAATTTACAATAGCCAGGACATGGAAGCAACCTACATGTTCATCGACAGAGGAATAGATAAAGAAGATGTGGCACATATATACAATGGAATATTACTCAGCCATAAAAAAGAATGAAATAATGCCATTTTTAGAAACATGGATGGACCTAGAGATTGTCATACTGAGTGAAGTAAGGCAGACACAGAAAAGACAAATACCATATGATATTGCTTGTATGTGGAATCTTAAAAAAGGGTACAAATGAACTTATCTACAAAACAGAAATAGAGTTACAGATGTAGGAAACAAACATGGTTACTGGGAGTAAGTGGGGGAGAGGGATAAATTGGAAGATTGGGATTGACATATACACATTACTATATATAAAATAGATAACTAATAAGGACCTACTGTATAACACAGGGAACTCTACTCAATACTCTGTAATGGCCTATATGGGAAAAAGAATCTAAAAGAGTGGATATATGTATATGTATAACTGAGTCACTTTGCTGTACAGCAGAAACTAACACAACATTAAAAATCAACTACATGCCAACAAAATTTTTTTAAAAAATCTATTTAGTAATTATTCTTTTGTTAAACATGAGGTTTAATTTACGTAAAATTAACCCTTTTTTAGTGTACAATTTTGAAGAGTTTTGAAAAATAAATATACCCATTTAATCACCATTACAGTCAAGATCTAGAATATTGCCATTACCCTAAAATGATTCCTCATGCTCCTTTGATGTCAACCTCTCCACCCTTGGGCCAAGGTAAACTCTGACCTGCTCTCTTGTCAGAGGTAAGTTTTGCCTTTTTTATAATGTCATATAAATGTAATCATATAGTATATACTCTTTTGTGTCTGACTTCTTTCACTCAGTACAATGCCTGTGAGATTCATCCTTTTGTGTATTAGCAGTTCATTCCTTTCTACTATTGCTGAAGAGTACTTCATTGAATGGAAATACATGATGGTTACTTTTTTTTTTTTTTTTTTTTGTGGTACACGGGCCTCTCACTGTTGTGGCCTCTCCCGTTGCAGAGCACAGGCTCCGGACGCGCAGGCTCAGTGGCCATGGCCCACGGGCCCAGCCGCTCTGCAACATGTGGGATCTTCCCGGACCGGGGCACAAACCCGTGTCCCCTGCATCGGCAGGCGGACTCTCAACCACTGTGCCACCAGGGAAGCCCCATGATGGTTACTTTTATGTCAACTTGACTGGGCCATGGGGTGCCCAGATAGGTGGTTAAACATTATTCTGGGTGTGTCTGGGAGGGTGTTTCTGGATGAGACTAATATTTGAATTGCTGGACTAAGTAAAGCAGATTGCCCTCCCCAACATGTATAAGCCTCATCCAATTCACAGGAGACCTGAATAGAAAAAGGTTGGGTAAGGGAAAATCTGCTCTCTCCCTGCATGACTGCCTTCAAGCCAGGACACTGGTCTTCTGCCTTCAGACTCGGACTCAGACTCAGACTCAGCACCAGTTCTCCTGGTTCTCAGGCCTTTGGACTCAGACTGGAACTATATCACTGACACTTCTGGGTTTCCAGCTTGCAGACTGTGGATGGTGGCACTTCTCAACCTCCATAACCACGTGAGCCAATTCCTTATAATAAATCCCTAACTATCTATCTACCTACCTATCTCTCTATCTAATGTGTCAATAGGATGTAAATATATATTGATATATATATATGATACATACAATATACACTGTATATCCTATCAGTTATGTTTCTCTGGAGAACCCAAACAAATGCAATATACTACAATTTGGTTATCCAATTGCCTGTTGATGGACATTTGGGTTGCTTCCTGTGTTTCACTATTAAAAATAAAGCATTCCTGGACAAGTCTTTTTGTTGATATATGTTTCCACTTCTCTTGGAGAAATAGTGGAAATGCTGGGTCAAAGGATAGCAGGGTCTCACTTTTTATTTCACTGCCAAAATGTTTTCCAAACTGGTTGTACCATTTTACATTCCAACCAAGAGCACATAAGAGTTGCAGTTACTCACATCAACATTTAGTACTGTGAGGTTTTTTTCCATTTTAGTTATTCTAGTAAATGTGTAAAGGTATCTCACTGTGGCTTTAAATTACATTTCCCCAATGACTAATGAGATTGAGCACTTTTAAGTGCTTTTTGGCCGTTCATATGTCTTCTTTGGTGAGGTGTCTGATCAAATCCATTGTCCCTTTTTTAATTTGGTGATTTGTCTCAAACTGGACTCATGTATTCTGGATGCAAGTCCTTTGTCAAATATATGTATGTGAGCATTTGTGCCTAGTCTGAGGTGTGTTTTAATTTTAATAATGTTTTCTGAAAAGCAATTTTTAATTTCAATATTATACAATTTATCAACTACTTCTATTAGTAGTTTGTGTGTTAATAGTTCTTTGTGTCTTAAGAAATCTTTGCCTACCCCAAGATCAAGAAGATTTGCTCCTATGTTTTCTTCCAGACATTTACCAATTTTAGCTTTCAAATTTAGATCTTTGATCCATTTAGATTTCATTTTTGTGTATAGTTTGAGGAAAGGGCCAAAGATTACCCCCTCTACCATCTGTTTCAGAACCATCTGTTGAAACTTTACTGAAATGTGTGGGCTATTTCTAGATGTTCTGTTCTACTGATCTCTCTGTTCACAGGCAGTAGAGTATAAGCTTGTCAACTGTAATTATTATTTTTCACTATTGTTTTGACTATTTGCGTTTCAACATAAATTTTAGGTCTTTGCATTTTCATGTAAATTTTAGGTTTAATAATAAAGAATATATGTATACATATTTTTTCGTATAAATTTTAGGACCAGAATGGCAGTTATGAGAGCTGAATCCTTGGTTTGCTCTGATCTTATGAGTGTAAGATATTAGCTGTAGGCTTACATTATACATTTATATATAATATAATAAAGCTGTCTTTTGTTCCAAAGTTCTCTTCTAGTCCTAGTTTCCTGAGAGTTTTTAACAGGAAAAGATGATGAATTTTGTCAAATACATGTTCTGCATAAACTGAGATAATCACGGTTTTCCTTCTTTGCTCTTAGATAACAGGCTGAAATACAGTTGATTCTCATTACTCATGGTAGTTATGTTCTATAAAGTTGTCGAGAACTCTGAAACAACTGCTCCTGGGAGAAATACAGGGTTAGACCCCTGAAAGCTTCTGATCACGTTTTCATCAACCAATCAATACATAAACTTGTTTTATGTGTGTTCTGTTTAAAGACGCCTTATTTAATATATATGACTGATTCATTAACATTGAAATCATGGCCAACAGCACTATAATTCAGGCCTGAACAAAATTTATCTAATGTATATTTTCTCCGTAAGACACATAATCATCTTCTTGTGTTTAGGAACAATAGACAGCACTTCAGCACTACAGTTGAAAGCCATTTTAAAGAAAAAAATCAACAAAAGGAAAAAATGAGAAAAATATGGCACTAAATAGACTGTGAAAAGGGTACTTGTTTACAGTATGAGAGCTGAAAGAAAGCAGAGTGCTTTGTTCGACCCCACTTGAGAATGTACACGTTGGGCCACTCAAACTTCTCATGAATGTCTGTGAGTGATTGCACAAATATCGTGAGTTTTGATTTTGGAATTACAAATAAATTTTCACTAGTGGGAACATTTTCAAATATGGATTTGCAAATAATAAGGATTGACCGTATATAGCTAGGTTTGGGGTTTTTTTTTTTTTACTGCTAAACCAAACTTGTACATTTGGCAGAAATTCCACTTAGTCATGATCTATCATCGTCATATTTACATTTATATTGCTGGATCAACTTGCTGTATTTTGTTAAAGAGTTTTGTATTTGTATTCATGAAGGATATTGTCATGTACTTTTCTTACAATGTATTTGTATGGCTTTGGTATTGGGGTAATAATACCTCATGAAATGAGTTGGGAAATGTTATCTTCTATTTTCTGGAAATGTTTAAGGGCAGTTAGTATTATTTATTTCTTAAAAGTTTGATGGAATTCACCATTGAAGCCACCTGGCCTAGAATTTTCTTTATGAGAAGGTTTTAAATTATGAATTCAATTTCTTTAGTAAATATAGGGATAAAGGGACATTCAGATTTTCAATTTTATCTTGTGTCAGCTTTGGTGGTCTCTTTTAAGGAATTTGTCTACTTCCTCTAAGTTGTTGAATTTACTGGCATAAAGTCCACAATGATCCTTTACTATGCTTTTAATTTATGTAGTATCTGTAGTAATATCCCCTCTTTCATTCCTGGCATTGGTAATTTGTATCTTTTTTTCCCTTAATCATTCAAACTAAAGGCTTATCATTTTTATTTATCTTTTCAAAGAACCAGATTTTGATTTCACTGATTTTCTCTATTTAGCAGTTTTCTAAATTCACTGATTTCTGCTCTTATCTTTATTTCCTTCCTTCTACTTACCTTGGGTTTAATTTGCTCATCTTATTCTATCTTTTTAAGGTAGAAGCTTAGAAAATTATTGACTTTAGACTTTTCTTCCTTTCTAATATAAAGCATCTTTCAAAGCTATACATTTCCCTTAGCTATATCCCCCAAAATTTATGGTATGTTTTCATTACCACTCAGTTCAAAATATTTTTTAATTTCTCTTGTGATTCTTTGCCCCTTGGATTATTTAGAAATGTTTTTTAATTTCCAAATGTTTTGGAGAGTTTCCATATATCTTTCTGTTACTGATTTCTAATTTCACTCTCTTTTGATAAGAGAACATATTCTATATGATTTCATTCCTATTAAAGTTAATAAGACTTATTTTATGTCTCAGCATATGGTTTATCTTAGTGAATGTTCCATGTGCAGTGGAAAAGAATGTGTACTATGCTGTTGCTGAGTGCTCTAAAAATGCAAATTAGGTTATATTTGTTGATAATGTTGCTTAAGTCTTCTAACCGCTTACTAATTTTCTGTCTACCTGTACTATTAGTTCTGGGAAAGGAATGTTGACCTCCATTTCATGAATGTTGAAGCTTACTAATGAAAGCATACGCTTAGAATATACCTTCTTGATGAACTGACCCCCTTGCCATTATGAAATGTCCCTTTTTCCCTTATTTTTATGTCTACTTTAAATAGTAATCAGTACTCCAGCTTTCTTAAGTTCAGTTTTGTACAGTACATGTTTTTCCATCATTTTACTTTTAACCTACCTGTTTCTTTATAAAGTCTTTAGCCCACATATCCGGATCTTGCTCTTTCCTAAATCCAGTCTGACAATCTGCATTTTAATTAGTGCTTAGACCACTTAATATTGATATAGTCATAGCAATCTACCATCCTGCTATTTTCTATTTGTCCCACCTGTTTTATTTTCTTTTTCCCTCTTTTCCTAAGTAATTTTGGCTTGAGTATTTTTAGTGACTCATATACTCTATTGATACATTAGCTATACTTCTTTTACTTTTTGCTTGGTTGCTCTAGGGTTTCACAAAGTGCATCTTATCACAGTCTACCTTCAAATAAAATTACATCACTTTACATATAACATAAGACTCTTAGGAAGGCGATGCTTTCATTGCTGCCTCCTGTCCTTTGAGCTTCTGCTGTCGTGTATTTTATGTATACATTTAATATTAATATATGTTGTTACTATTTAGCTTTAACCAATTATCTTCTAAATAAATGATGACAAAAAAGTCTTTTATTTACTCATTTACTATTTCTGGTGTTCTTTATTCCCTTGTGTAAATCCAAGTTTTGATCTGTTATCATCTTCTTTCCACATGAAGAACTGCCTTCAATATTTCTTGTAGTTCAAATTTGCTGGCAAAGAATTCTCTCAGATTTTGATGTGTGAAAAAGTATTTGGCCTTCATTTTGAGGGATATTTTTGCTGGGTATAAAATTCTATCTGGGTTTACAGTTTTATCTTTTCGTACTTTAACGATATCATTCCATTATGTTCTGTAATATATTATTGATATTTCAAGCAAGAAATTTGCTATCTTTTTTTTTTTTGCGGTACGCGGGCCTCTCACTGCTGTGGCCTCTCCCGTTGCAGAGCACAGGCTCCAGACGTGCAGGCTCAGTGGCTATGGCTCACAGGCTCAGCCGCTCCGCGGCACGTGGGATCTTCCCGGACCGGGGCACGAACCCGTGTCCCCTACATCAGCAGGCGGACTCTCAACCACTATGCCACCAGGGAAGCCCTATCATTTTTTGTTCCTCTGTACTAAAATATTTTTTCCTAGCTGCTTTAAAATTTTTTTTTCTCTAACACTGGTTTTCAGCCATTTAACTATGATGTGCCTTAGTATGGTCATCTTTGTGTTTATTCTGCTTGAAATTATTGAACCTCTTGGATTGGTAGGTTTACAGTATTTCTAAAGTTAGGAAATTTTTCAGTCACTATCACTTTAAACTTTTTTTTTTTGCCCTCCCCCTTCTTCTGGGAGTAGAATTAGACCCACACTGTCTCCTAGATCACAAAAGTTCTGTACAGTTTTTTTTTTTTAGTTGTTCTTTTCTCTGTGTTTAATTTTTGGGTAGTTTCTTGCTATATCTTCAAGTTCATTGATCTTTTCCTCATCAGATAAGAAACCGCTGTTATCTCCTGTTAATCACAATCAGTGAATTTTTCATTTATTGTGTTTCTCATCTCTGCAAATTACATTGTTTTTAATATTTTCATTTTCTTCTCATTACATTCATATTTTCTTTTAAATCTCTGAGCATTCTGATCATATTTATAATGCCCATTTAAAAGTTTTTGTCTGCTAAGTCTATCATCTTTGTTATTCTTAGCCTGTTTTCGCTGCCTTAAGTTCTCCTGGTGTTCACATTTTCCTGATTCTAGTAATTTTTTATTGCAAGCTGTCCACAGTGTTATACATTTAAGTGTCTGGATTTTGTTATTTTCTTTCTTTTTTTTGTGTGTGTGTGTTACGCGGGCTTCTCACTGCTGTGGCCTCTCCGGCTGCGGAGCACAGGTTCCGGACGCGCAGGCTCAGCAGCCATGGCCCACGGGCCCAGCCGCTCCGCAGCATGTGGGATCCTCCCGGACCGGGGCACGAACCTGCGTCCCCTGCATCAGCAGACGGACCCCCAACCACTGTGCCACCAGGGAAGCCCCTGTTATTTTCTTTTAAAGATTGTTGAGCTTTGTTTTGAAAGTCACTTAAGTAATTTGTGGATCAGCTTTATCTTTGAAGTCTGCTATAAGTTTTAGGAAAGATTGGGGGTAGACATTACTTCAGGCTAGTTTACTCCTACTACTAAGGCATGGACATTTGGGGTTCTCTACTGAACATACTGGATGGTCAAAAAAGGTCTCACCACTCTGGTCAGTGCTTGAGCAACTCCCCAGCTCTAGAAATTACTCAACTGGTGGCTCCTCAGGCAATCCCTGCCCAGCTTCAGAGAGTTCCATTCTATATACACACACTCTACACACTTGTTTAGCAAAGGCTAAAGGAAATCCCTATGCAGATTTCTAGAACTTTTTTCTACTGAGCTTCCTCTCCTCTGCAACTCTGTGCAGCAATTTTCAGCCACTTCAACCTCTCTGAACTACAGTCTCTATCTCTCCAATTAAACAAGACACCATGCCCTGAGATACCCACTGCCTGCACCATGATCTGAAATGTGTCTTTTAGCAGAAATCCAGGGCAATTATAGCACTCACCTTACCTGTTTCCTTTTTCTTAGGAATCACATTCCCACACTGCCTGTTGTCCAATATCTAAAAATAGGTATTTGATATCCTGTGTCCAATTTTCTAATTGTTTACCATAAGAGGTTAAGTTCAGAAACTGTTTCTCCTCATGGCAAGAAGTAGAAGTCATTTCATGTCCAAGTAATCATACTTTAAACTCAAGTGATTCCTGATGTATCATCCAGGACTATAAACAAATCATTCATTCATTCATTCATTCATTCATTCATTCATTTATGGCTGTGTTGGGTCTTTGTTTCTGTGCGAGGGCTTTCTCAAGTTGCGGCAAGCGGAGGCCACTCCTCATCGCGGTGCGCGGGCCTCTCACTATCACGGCCTCTCTTGTTGCGGAGCACAGACTCCAGACGCGCAGGCTCAGTAATTGTGGCTCACGGGGCTAGTTGCTCCGCGGATGTGGGATCTTCCCAGACCAGGGCTCGAACCCGTGTCCCCTGTATTGGCAGGCAGATTCTGAACCACTGCGCCACCAGGGAAACCCCTAAACAAATCTTTTGCTTAGCAAGTTGCCTTATGCATGGAACAGCTTTTAATGCATATAGAATTACATAATGAGGAAAAAATGAAAATGAAAAATAATAAAGAAAAAATGAGAAACCTAAATAAAATAAGCATTTGTTGAGCAATTAATATACATCAGGCACTGTGCTAATTGCTATCATGTATTACCTCATTTAAACTATACAATAACGCTCTGAGATAGAGATACTCAATTCATAGATTCAATAAATCTTTATTAAGCATCTATTATGAGCCCAGACTCTTCTAGGTACTGGTGATATAGTAGTGAACACAAAAGTCAAAATGCACAATCTTTAGGAGTTTATTATTAATCCCACCCTCTAGATGAGGAAACTGAGGTTTAGAAAAGTTAAGTAACTTACTACCATTACACAATAAGAACCAGAGCCAAGACCTGAGTGTAGATCTCTTTAAAACTAGACTGGCAGTCTCTCCAATCAGGAAACTTGCACAAGCCTCTTAGATAGCTTCATCCACAGAGAGCAGAAGCAAGAAGAACTACAATCCTACAGCCTGTGGAACAAAAACCACATTCACAGAAAGATAGACAAGATGAAATGGCAGAGGGCTATGTACCAGATGAAGGAACAAGATAAAACCCCAGATAAACAACTACATAAAGTGGAGATAGGCAACCTTCCAGAAAAACAATTCAGAATAATGACAGTGAAGATGATCCAGGACCTCGGAAAAAGAATGGAGGAAAAGTCAAGAAAATGAAAGAAATGTTTAACAAAGACCTAGAAGAATTAAAGAACAAACAAACAGAGATGAACAATACAATAACTGAAATGAAAACTACACTCCAAGGAATCAATAGCAGAATAACTGAGGCAGAAGAAAGGATAAGTGACCTGGAAGACAGAATGGTGGAATTCACTGCTGCGGAACAGAAATAAAGAAAAAAGAATGAAAAGAAATGAAGAGAGCCTAAGAGGCCTCTGGGACAACATTAAAGGCAACAACAGTCGCATTTTAGGGGTCCCAGAGGAGAAGAGAGAGAGAAAGGACCAGAGAAAATGTTTGAAGAGATTATAGTCAAAAACTTCCCTAAAAAAAAAAAAAGAAAAGAAAAAAAAACACTTCCCTAACATGGGAAAGGAAATAGCACCCAAGTCCAGGAAGTGCAGAGAGTCCCATACAGGATAAACCCAAAGAGAAACATGCCGAGACACGCAGTAATCAAACTGGCAAAAATTAGAGACAAAGAAAAATTATTGAAAGCAGCAAGGGAAAAACAACAAATAACATACAAGGGAACTCCCATAAGGTTAACAGCTGATTTCTCAGCAGAAACTCTACAAGCCAGAAGGGAGTGGCATGATATACTTAAAGTGATGAAAGGGAAGAAACTACAACCAAGATTACTCTACCCAGCAAGGATCTCATTCAGATTTGATGGAGAAATCAAAAGCTTTACAGACAAGCAAAAGCTAAGAGAAATCAGCACCACCAAACCAGCTCTACAACAAATGCTAAAGGAACTTCTCTAAGTGGGAAACACAAGAGAAGAAAAGGACCTACAAAAACAAACCCAAACCAATTGAGAAAATGGTAATAGGAACATACATATCGATAGTTACCTTAAACGTGAATGGATTAAATGCTCCAACCAAAAGACACAGGCTTGCTGAATGGATACAAAAACAAGACCCATATATATGCTGTCTACAAGAGACCCACTTCACACCTAGGGACACATTCAGACTGAAAGTGAGGGGATGGCAAAAGATATTCCATGCAAATGGAAATCAAAAGAAAGCTGGAATAGCAATACTCATATCAGATAAAACAGACTTTAAAATAAAGACAATTAGAAGAGACAAAGAAGGACACTAAATAATGATCAAGGGATCAACCCAAGGAGAAGATATAACAAATATATATGCACCCAACATAGGAGCACCTAATACATAAAGCAACTGCTAACAACTATAAAAGAGGAAATCGACAGTAACACAATAATAGTGGGGCATTTTAACACCTCACTTACACCATTGGACAGATCATCCAAAATGAAAATAAATAAGGAAACAGTAGCTTTAAATGACACAACAGACCAGATAGATTTAATTGATATTTACAGGACATTCCATCCAAAAACAGCAGATTACACTTTCTTCTCAAGTGCGCTCGGAACATTCTCCTGGATAGATCACATCTTGGGTCACAAATCAAGCCTCAGTAAATTTAAGAAAATTGAAATCATATCAAGCATCTTTTCTGACCACAACGCTATGAGATTAGAAATGAATTACAGGGGAAAAAATGTAAAAAACACAAACACATGGAGGCTAAACAATACGTTACTAAATAACTAAGAGATCACTGAAAAAATCAAAGAGGAAATAAAAAAAAACCTAGAGACAAATGACAACGAAAACATGATGATCCAAAGCCTATGGGATGCAGCAAAAGCACTTCTAAGAGGAAAGTTTATAGCTATACAAGCCTACCTCAAGAAACAGGAAAAATCTCAAATAAACAATCTAACCTTACACCTAAAGGAACTAGAGAAAGAAGAACAAACAAAACTCAAAGTTAGCAGAAGGAAAGAAATCATAAAGATCAGAGCAGAAATAAATGAAATAGAAACAAACAAAACAATAGCAAAGATCAATAAAACTAAAAGCTGGTTCTTTGAGAAGAAAAACAAAATTGATATATAATTAGCCAGACTCATCAAGAAAAAGAGGGAGAGGACTCAAATCAATAAAATTAGAAATGAAAAAGGAGAAGTTACAACAGACACCACAGAAATACAAAGCATCCTAAGAGACTACTACAAGCAACTCTATGCCAATAAAATGGACAACCTGGAAGAAGTGGACGAATTCTTAGAAAGGCATAACCTTCCAACACTGAACCAGGAAGAAATAGAAAATAGGAACAGACCAATCACAAGTAATGAAATTGAAACTGTGACTTAAAATCTTCCAACAAACAAAAGTCCAGGAGCAGATGGCTTCACAGGTGAATTCTATCAAACATTTAAAGAAGAGCTAATACCCATCCTTCTCAAACTCTTCCAAGAAACTGCAGAGGAAGGAACACTCCCAAACTCATTCTGTGAGGCCACCATCACCCTGATACCAAAACCAGACAAAGATACTACAAAAAAAGAAAATTACAGACCAATATCACTGAGGAATATAGATGCAAAAATCCTCAACAAAATACTAGCAAACAGAATCCAACAACACATTAAAAGGACCATATAGCATGATCAAGTGGGATTTATCCCAGGGATGCAAGGATTCCTCAATATATGTAAACCAATCAATGTAATAAACCATATTAATAAATTGAAGAATAAAAACCATATGATCATCTCAATAGATGCAGAAAAAGCTTTTGACAAAATTCAACACCCATTTATGATAAAAACTCTCCAGAAAGTGGGCATAGAGGGAACCTACCTCAACAGAATAAAGGCCATATACAAAAAAAAAAAAAAAACCTAGACTGTGAGCAAGATCTAAACTCTCACACTGAAAGGCATCTCACAGAACTCACAGCCTAGTGAGAAATAAAGATAATTAAGTACATACAACATAGTAGATAAATACTAGAAGATAGGACCTAATCAAACTTATAAGCATTTGCACAGCAGAGGAAACCATAAGCAAGACAAAAAGATAACCTATGGACTGGGAGAAAATATTTGCAAACAATGTGACTGACAAGGGATTAATTTCCAAAATATACAAACAGCTCATATAAACTCAATCACCAAAAAAAAAAAAAACCTTAATCAAAAAATGGGCAGAAGACCTAAATAGATATTTCTTCAAAGAAGACATACAGATGACCAAAAGGTACATGAAAAGATGCTCAACAATGCTAATTATTAGAGAAATGCAAATCAAAGTACAATGAGGTATCACCTCACACCGGTCAGAATGACCATCATTAAAAAGTCTACAAATAACAAACACTGGAGAGGGTGTGGAGAAAAGGGAACCCTCCTACACTGTTGGTGAGAATGAAAATTGGTGCAGTCACTATGGAAAACAGTATGGAGATTCATTAAAAAACTAAAATAGAGTTACTGTATGATCCAGCAATCCCACTCCCGGGCACATATCCAGAGAAAACTATGATTTGAAAGATACATGCACCCCAATGTTCATAGCAGCACTACTTACAATAGCCAAGACATGGAAGCAACCTAAATGTCCATTGACAGATGAATGGGTAAAGAAGATGTGGTATATATACATAATACTACTACTACTCAGCCAGGAAATAAATGTCATTTGCAGCAACATGGATGGACCTAGAGATTATCATACTAACTGAAGTCAGAAAGAGAGAGACAAATACCATATGGTATCACTTATATGTGAAATCTAAAATATCACACAAATGAACTTATTCACAAAACAGAAACAGACCCACAGACACAGAAAACAAACTTACCAAAGGGGAGAGGAGGTGGGGGAGGGATAAATTAGGAGTTTGGAATTAGTAGATACAAACTACTATATATAAAATAGATAAGCAACAAAGTCCTACTGTATAGCACAGGAAACTATATTCAGTATCCTGTAATAAACCATAATGGAAAAGAATATGAAAAGAATATATATACACATATATATAGATATACGTGTAACTGAATCAATTTGCTGTACACCAGAAACTAACACAACATTGTAAATCAACTATTACTTCAATTAAAAAAAAAAATACGAGAAGAGTGGTAGGTCCACAGTGTTAAGAGGTCACAGGGCACCTCACACATTTTGCTGTAAGCAGCAAAAAGAAACCTGTTGGCACCTTCAACTCTTTGCTTAGAAATCTCCTTAGCTAGATCACCCAGTTCATTAGGCAGTTCCTACTTTCCACACTACTAATGTCAAGAGTGTTGCTAAATTTCTGTCTCAACATAACAAGGATCCCCCCCCTTCCTCCAGT
This sequence comes from Pseudorca crassidens, assembly GCF_039906515.1. Lineage (NCBI taxonomy): Eukaryota > Metazoa > Chordata > Mammalia > Artiodactyla > Delphinidae > Pseudorca > Pseudorca crassidens. The sequence continues at coordinate 32,989,771 of NC_090301.1, forward strand.
TTCAACAATACCTTTCTCATTTCCTTTTGAGCCCTCACCTACAGCTTCCTCCAAGTCCGAATTTATAGTCTGTTCAAGGCAATTTCTCCATCATTCACAGAATTTTCCAACCTCCACCCACTGCCTGGTTCCCACATTTTTACATATTTGTTATGGCAGCACCCACTTGGAGGTACCAAGATCTGCTACATAACAAATTACTTTAAAACTTAATGCCTTAACACAACAAACATCTCACAGGTTCTGTGGGTCAGAAATCCAGCTGTGATTTAACTGGGTGTCTCTGACTCAGGGTCTCTCACAAGGATGCAATCAAGGCATCAGCTGGGGCTGCAGTTACCAAGGCTCAAGTAGAGGAGGATGTGCTTCCAAGCTCATTCATACAGCTAAGAGCAGACCTCAGGTCCTTGCTGGATACTGTTAGCAAGAGACATCAAGTTTCTTGCCACTTGAGCCTCCCTATAGGACTACTAAAATATAGCAAGTTGCTACCCCAACAAACAGAGCACGTGAGTGAGGAAGAGCAAGGTGCAAATGAAAATCTTTTGTTAACCTAATCTCAGAAGTGACATCCCATCACTTTTGCCGTATTCTTTTGTTAGAATTGAGTTACCAGGTCCAGCTCACACTCAAGGTGAGGATATTATACAAGGGCAGGAAAACCAAGAAGTGGGACCAACTGGGAGCCATCTCAGAGGCTGCCTACCTACAAGAGGTCTTACCTATAAGAGATCTGACCATGGTACTAGTGATCACAAATTAGGATACCCAAGGGGAGAGGAAATATCTAGAAGATCAGAGGTTTTGTGAAAAAGGTGGCATTTGATCCAACTCTTAAAAATGGGAATTTGATAGTGATGGAACAAGGAAAGGACATGCCAAAAGAACAAAAAAGACTGGTGAAATACAGCTCAAGGACCTAAATGCACATTATAATGGCTGAAACAAAAGGACCATGTAACATGACCATGAATTGACCAGAGAAGGTCTTGAATGCTCTGCCAAGTATTTTATCCTGAAGGCAATAAGGGAAATGACATAATCGGATTTGCATTTTAGAAGAAATTTTTTGACAGCAGTATGTATGTAAAAGAAGACCTATCAAGTGACTATTGCAATAATCTAAGTAAGCAAGGCAACCAGAATCAACGAACATGAAATATTTCAGAGCTACTCAAGAGGTCAGCAGTACTGGGTCCTCTTCAGGGTGTCTGTGTGTGTTGTGTTCATGTTGAAGGGAAGGGGACCAAAAGTGCAGCAGAATGGATAGAGTTCAGAGTTTGCAACTATACATACTCTGTTCAAATCCAACTCCATCCGTTGTACTGCCAACTGGTTAAGTTCCTTAACTGTTCTAAACCTCTCTTAGTGCACCTGTAAAATAAATAGGTTTGTTGTGAGGACTAAGTGAGAATGTTTATGTACACAGCCCAGACATAGTAAATGTCATCTAGCATTATGATGACTTCCCCAAGTTTCCGGCTTAGGCAACCAGGATATAATTCAGTTTTGAACTCACGGAGTTTGATACAGCTGTAGGATATTAAATTGAGACTTAAGAGACAGTTTTACACTCTAGTGTGTGCATAAGAATGTATCTAGAGTTCTGTTCCAGAAGCAGAAATTTAGAAGTGATCTGTGTATAAACAGGTTAAAGCCATTGATGCATAAACAACTGATGAAGCCTAAGAGAAGTGGGTACTGAATGGAATCTTAGGAAACAAGAACATTTCAGGGTCTTGCAAAGAGAAATTTGGGGAAAAGGCTGCCTCTGGATTGCTATGAGGATCAAATAGAAAAAAAAATACATAAAACACCTAGCATGTAGAGGACACTGTACTCCCTTTCAAGAGCCATGTCAGTAAAGTCAACAGGCAGAAGTCACACCATATAGTCTGAAACATGAACAGGAAGTGAGAAGTTAGACATGACTCTTTAAAGAAGGTTCCTCGTGAAGGAATAGAAAGTAAAAGCTTTAAGAAATGGAGTAGAAGGTATAATTGGCCTTTAATTCATCACCCTAAAGCAGGTACTAGCAACTTTTTTACACTAAAGTCAAGTCCAAAATAAACAGTAAGAGGAAATGCTTTGTAATGAAGCAAGGACTTAGCCCTCTAGCATTCACGACATCAGCCAGCTGTTACCAAAGTTTATGCTACCTTAGTTCAGAAGCATGCCAAGGCTCCTTTCTGGGATTCCACTGCAGTCTTATACTTTTCTTGCAAACAATTTTTATAAAAAACTAAAATAAACAGATCCTTTTGTAACCAATAAACACATGTCAATATTAGTCTTCAAAGAGCGACAATAAAGGACTAAAACACAAAAAGCAAACAGAACTTAAGTTTTACTCAGCCATAAAAAAGAACAAAATAATGCCATTTGCAGCAACATGGATGGACCTAGAAACTGTCATACTGAATGAAGTAAGTCAGACACAGGAAGACAAATATCATATGATATCATTTATATGTGGAATCTAAAAAAAAGGGTACAAATGAACTTATTTACAAAACAGAAGTAGAGTCACAGATGTAGGAAATAAACTTATGGTTACCAGGGGATAAGGGCAGGGGGTAGGGATTAACTGGGAGATTGGGATTGACATATACACACTACTATATATAAAATAGATACCTAATGAGAACTTGCTGTATAGCACAGGAAACTCTACTCAATACTCTGTGATGGCCTATATGGGAACAGAATCCAAAAAAAAAAAAAAGTGCATATATGTATGTGTATAACTGACTCACTTTGCTGTACACCTGACCTGAAACTAACACAACACTGTAAATCAACGGTACTCCAATAAAAAATTTATTTAAAAAGAACTTAATTTAAGTTTCATATTTCAAAAGGTACTTGGAATTTTAATACCAGTCACTATATACATCACGTTTTATTTAACATCCACACCATTAGCTTCAATTCTCTATCCCTTGCTTAAGACATAACTTTAGAAGTGCCTGCCATATGTCTAAAGAGGTGAGTTACAAAGCAATTCTAAACCTATCATTTCTATTACCTTCTCTATTCAGCCTCTTGTGTTTTTCCTACCTTCTATGGCATTCACTCAATAAACATTTATTGGAGAGAGGGGGAAGATGGCGGAAGAGTAAGACGCGGAGATCACCTTCCTCCCCACAGGTACACCAGAAACACATCTACACGTGGAACTTCTCCTATAGAACACCCACTGAACGCTGGCAGAAGACCTCAGACCTCCCAAAAGGCAAGAAACTCCCCACGTACCTGGGTAGGGCAAAAGAAAAAAGAATAAACAAGAGACAAAAGAATAGGGACGGGACCTGCACCAGCGGGAAGGAGCTGTGAAGGAGGAAAGGTTTCCACAGACTAGTAAGTCCCTTCGCGGGTGGAGACTGCGGGTGGCGGAGGCGGGAAGCTTCGGAACCGCAGAGGAGAGGACAGCCACAGGGGTGTGGCGAACAAAGCGGAGAGATTCCCGCACAGAGGATCAGGGCCGACCGGCACTCACCAGTGCGAGAGGCTTGTCTGCTCACCCGCCGGGGCGGCTGGGGCTGGGAGCTGAGGCTCAGGCTTCGGTCAGAGCGCAGGGAGAGGACTGGGGTTGGCGGTGTGAACACAGCCTGCAGGAGGTTAGTGCACCACGGCTAGCTGGGAGGGAGTCCGGGGAAAAGTCTGGACCTGCCGAAGAGGCAAGAGACTTTTTCTTCCCTCTTTGTTTCCTGGTGCGCAAGGAGAGGGGATTAAGAGTGCTGCTTAAAGGAGCTCCAGAGACGGGCACGAGCCGCGGCTAACAGCGCGGACCCCAGAGACGCCGCCACCAAGAAGCCTGTATGCGAGCACAGGTCACTATCCACACCTCCCCTCCCGGGAGCCTGTGCACCCGCCACTGCTAGTGTCCCGTGATCCAGGGACAACTTCCCCGAGAGAATGCACGGCACACCTCAGGCTGGTGCAATGTCCCACCAGCCTCTGCCGCCGCAGGCTCGCCCCGCATCTGCACCCCTCCCTCCCCGCGGCCTGAGTGAGGCAGAGCCCCCAAGTCAGCTGCTCCTTTAACCCCGTCCTGTCTGAGCGAAGAACAGACGCGCTCCGGTGACCTACACGCAGAGGCGGGGCCAGATCCAAAGCTGAGCCCCGGGAGCTGTGAAAGAAGAGAAAGGGAGATCTCTCCCAGCAGCCTCAGGAGCAGCGGATTAAATCTCCACAATCAACTTGATGTACCCTGCATCTGTTGAGTACATGAATAGACAATGAATCATCCCAAATTGACGAGGTGGACTTTGAGAGCAAGATTTATTATTTTTTCCCCTTTTCCTCTTTTTGTGAGTGTGTATGTGTATTCTTCTGTGTGAGATTTTGTCTATATAGCTTTGCTTTCACCATTTGTCCTAGGGTTCTATCCGTCTGTTTATTTTTTTTTAACTTAAAAAATTTTTCTTCTTAATTATTTTTTATTTTAAAAACTTTATTTTATCTTACTTTATTTTATTTTATTTATTTCTTTTCTTTCTTCCTTCCTCTCTCTCTCCCTCTCTCTCTCCCTCCCTCCCTCCCTCCCTCTCTCTCTCCCTCCCTCTCTCTCTCCCTCTCTCTCTCTCTCCCTCTCTCTCTCTCTCTTTCTCTCTTTCTCTCTTTCTTTCTACTTTTTCTCCCTTTTATTCTGAGCCGTGTGGATGAAAGGCTCTTGGTGCTGCAGCCAGGAGTCAGTGCTGTGCCTCTGAGGTGGGAGAGCCAACTTCACGACACTGGTCCACAAGAGACCTCCCAGCTCCACATAATATCAAACAGCGAAAATCTCCCAGATATCTCCATCTCAACACCAGCACCCAGCTTCACAGTGCTGGACACCCTATGCCAAACAACTAGCAAGACAGGAACACAACCCCACCCATTAGCAGAGAGGCTGCCTAAAATCATAAGAAGTCCACAGACACCCCGAAACACACCACCAGACGTGGACCTGCCCATCAGAAAGACAAGATCCAGCCTCATGCACCAGAACACAGGCACTAGTCCCCTCCACCAGGAAGTCTACACAACCCACTGAACCAGCTTTAGCCACTGGGGACAGACACCAAAAACAACGGGAACTACGAACCTGCAGCCTACAAAAAGGAGACCCCAAACACAGTAAGATAAGCAAAATGAGAAGACAGAAAAACACACAGCAGATAAAGGAGCAAGATAAAAACCCACCAGACCTAACAAATGAAGAGGAAATAGGCAGTCTACCTGAAAAAGAATTCAGAATAATGATAGTAAAGATGATCCAATATCTTGGAAACAGAATAGAGAAAAATGCAAGAAACATTTAACAAGGACCTAGAAGAACTAAAGATGAAACACGCAACAAAGAACAACACAATAAATGAAATTAAAAATACTCTAGAAGGGATCAATAACAGAATAACTGTTATTGGCAGAAGAACAGATAAGTGACCTGGAAGATAAAATAGTGGAAATAGCTACTGCAGACCAGAATAAAGAAAAAAGAATGAAAAGAACTGAGGACAGTCTCAGAGACGTCTGGGACAACATTAAACGCACCAACATTCAAATTATAGGGGTTCCAGAAGAAGAAGAGAAAAAGAAAAGGACTGAGAAAATATTTGAAGAGATTATAGTTGAAAACTTCCCTAATATGGGAAAGGAAATAGTTAATCAAGTCCGGGAAGCACAGAGAGTCCCATACAGGGTAAATCCAAGGAGAAACATGCCAAGACACATATTAATCAAACTGTCAAAAATTAAATACAAAGAAAACATATTAAAAGCAGCAAGGGAGGGCTTCCCACGTGGCGCAGTGGTTGAGAGTCCGCCTGCCGATGCAGGGGACACGGGTTCGTGCCCCGGTCTGGGAAGATCCCACATGCGGTGGAGCGATTAAGCCCGTGAGCCATGGCCGCTGGGCCTGCGCGTCCGGAGCCTTTGCTCCGCAACAGGAGAGGACACAACAGTGAGAAGCCCGCGTACCGGAAAAAAAAAAAAAAGCAGCAAGGGAAAAACAACAAATAACACACAAGGGAATCCCCATAATGTTAACAGCTCATCTTTCTTTCAGCAGAAACTCTTCAAGCCAGAAGGGACTGGCAGGACACATTTAAAGTGATGAAGGAGCAAAACCTACAACCAAGATTACTCTACCCAGCAAGGATCTCATTCAGATTTGATGGAGAAATTAAAACTTTACAGACAAGCAAAAGCTGAGAGAGTTCAGCACCACTAAACCAGCTTTACAACAAATACTAAAGGAACTTCTCTAGGCAAGAAACACAAGAGAAGGAAAAGACCTACAATAAGGAACCCAAAACAATTAAGAAAATGGTAATAGGAACATACATATTAATAATTACCTTAAATGTAAATGGATTAAATGCTCCAACCAAAAGACATAGACTGGCTGAATGGATACAAAATCAAGACCCGTATATATGCTGTCCACAAGAGACCCACTTCAGACCTAGGGACACATACAGACTGAAAGTGAGGGGATGGAAAAAGATATTCCATGCAAATGGAAATCAAAAGAAAGCTGGAGTAGCAATTCTCATATCAGACAAAATAGACTTTAAAATAAAGACAATTAGAAGAGACAAAGAAGGACACTACATAATGATCAAGGGATCAATCCAAGAAGAAGATATAACAATTGTAAATATTTATGCACCCAACACAGGAGCACCTCAATACATAAGGCAAATACTAACAGCCATAAGAGGGGAAATCGACAGTCGCACAAACATAGTAGGGGACTTTAACACCCCACTTTCACCAATGGACAGATCATCCAAAATGAAAATAAATAAGGAAACACAAGCCTTAAATGATACATTAAACAAGACGGACTTAATTGATATTTATAGGACATTCCATCCAAAAACAACAGAATACACATTTTTGTCAAGTGCTCATGGAACATTCTCCAGGATAGATCATATCTTGGGTCACAAATCAAGCCTTGGTAAATTTAAGAAAACTGAAATTGTGTCAAGTATCTTTTCCGACCACAACACTGTAAGACTAGATTTCAATTACAGGTAAAGATCTATAAAAAATACAAACACATGGAGGCTAAACAATACCCTACTTAATAATGAAGTGATCACTGAAAAAATCAAAGAGGAAATCAAAAAATACCTAAAAAACAAATGACAATGGAGACATGACGACCCAAAACCTATGGTATGCAGCAAAAGCAGTTCAAAGAGGGAAGTTTATAGCAATACAATCCTACCTTAAGAACAGGAAACATCTCGAATAAACAACCTAACCTTGCACCTAAAGCAATTAGAGAAAGAAGGACAAAAAAACCCCAAAGTAAGCAGAATGAAAGAAATCATAAAGATCAGATCAGAAGTAAGTGAAAAAGAAATGAAGGAAACAATAGCAAAGATCAATAAAACTAAAAGCTGGTTCTTTGAGAAGATAAACAAAATTGATAAACCATTAGCCAGACTCATCAAGAAAAGAAGGGAGAAGACTCAAATCAATAGAATTAGAAATGAAAAAGAAGAAGTAACAACTGACAGTGCAGAAATACAAAAGATCATGAGAGATTACTACAAGCAACTCTATGCCAATAAAATGGACAATCTGGAAGAAATGCATAAATTCTTAGAAATGCACAACCTGCCAAGACTGAATCAGGAAGAAATAGAAAATAGGAACAGACCAATCACAAGCACTGAAATTGAAACTGTGATTAAAAATCTTCCAACAAACAAAAGCCCAGGACCAGATGGCTTCACAGGCGAATTCTATCAAACATTTAGAGAAGAGCTAACATCTATCCTTCTCAAAATCTTCCAAAATATAGCAGAGGGAGGAACACTCCCAAACTCATTCTAAGAGGCCACCATCACCTTGATACCAAAACCAGACAAGGACGTCACAAAGAAAGAAAACTACAGGCCAATATCACTGATGAACATAGATGCAAAAATCCTCAACAAAATACTAGCAAATAGAATCCAACAGCACATTAAAAGGATCATACACCATGATCAAGTGGGGTTTATTCCAGGAATGCAAGGATTCTTCAATATACAAAAATCAATCAACGTGACACACCATATTAACAAATAGAAGGCGAAAAACCATATGATCATCTCAATAGATGCAGGGAAAGCTTTCAACAAAATTCAACACCCATTTATGATAAAAACCCTGCAGAAAGTAGGCATAGAGGGAACTTTCCTCAACATAATAAAGGCCGTATATGACAAAGCCACAGCCAACATCGTCCTCAATGGTGAAAAACTGAAAGCATTTCCACTAAGATCAGGAACAAGACAAGGTTGCCCACTCTCACCACTCTTATTCAACATAGTTTTGGAAGTTTTAGCCACAGCAATCAGAGAAGAAAAGGAAATAAAAGGAATCCAAATAGGAAAAGAAGAAGTAAAGCTGTCACTGTTTGCAGATGACATGATATTATACATAGAGAATCCTAAAGATGCTACCAGAAAACTACTAGAGCTAATCAATGAATTTGGTAAAGTAGCAGGATACAAAATTAATGCATAGAAATCTCTGGCATTTCTATACACTAATGATGAAAAATCTGATAGGGAAATCAAGAAAACACTCCCATTTACCACTGCAACAAAAAGAAAAAAATATCTAGGAATAAACCTACCTAAATAGATAAAAGACCTGTATGCAGAAAATTATAAGACACTGATGAAAGAAATTAAAGATGATACAAATAGATGGAGAGATATACCATGTTCTTGGACTGGAAGAATCAACATTGTGAAAATGACTCTACTACCCAAAGCAATCTACAGATTCAATGCAATCCCTATCAAACTACCACTGGCATTTTTCACAGAACTAAAACAAAAAATTTCACAATTTGTATGGAAACACAAAAGACCCCGAATAGCCAAAGCAGTCTTGAGAACGAAAAACGGAGCTGGAGGAATCAGGCTCCCTGACTTCAGACTATACTACAAAGCTACAGTAATCAAGACAGTATGGTACTGGCACAAAAGCAGAAAGATAGATCAATGGAACAGGATAGAAAGCCCAGAGATAAACCCACGCACATATGGTCACCTTATCTTTGATAAAGGAGGCAGGAATGTACAGTGGAGAAAGGACAGCCTTTTCAATAAGTGGTGCTGGGAAAACTGGACAGGTACATGTAAAAGTATGAGATTAGATCACTTCCTAACACCATACACAAAAATAAGCTCAAAATGGATTGAAGACCTAAATGTAAGGCCAGAAACTATCAAACTCTTAGTGGAAAACATAGGCAGAACACTCTATGACATAAATCACAGCAAGATCCTTATTGACCCACCTCCTAGAGAAATGGAAATAAAAACAAAAATAAACAAATGGGACCTAATGAAACTTAAAAGCTTTTGCACAGCAAAGGAAACCATAAACAAGACCAAAAGACAACCCTCAGAATGGGAGAAAATATCTGCAAATGAAGCAACTGACAAAGGATTAATCTCCAAAATTTATAAGCAGCTCATGCAGCTCAATAACAAAAAAACAAACAGCCCAATCCAAAAATGGGCAGAAGATCTAAATAGACATTTCTCCAAAGAAGTTATACAGACTGCCAACAAACACATGAAAGAATGCTCAACATCATTAATCATTAGAGAAATGCAAATCAAAAGTACAATGGGATATCATCTCACACCAGTCAGAATGGCCATCATCAAAAAATCTAGAAACAATAAATGCTGGAGGGGGTGTGGAGAAAAGGGAATCCTCTTGCACTGTTGGTGGGAATGTAAATTGATACAGCCACTATGGAGAACAGTATGGAGGTTCCTTAAAAAACTACAGATAGAACTACCATATGACCCAGCAATCCCACTACTGGGCATATACCCTGAGAAAACCATAATGGAAAAAGGGTCATGTACCAAAATGTTCATTACAGCTCTATTTACAATAGCCCGGAGATGGAAACAACCTAAGTGTCGATCATCGGATGAATGGATAAAGAAGATGTGGCACATATATACAATGGAATATTACTCAGCCATAAAAAGAAAGGAAATTGAGCTATTTGCAATGAGGTGGATAGACCTAGAGTCTGTCATACAGAGTGAAGTAAGTCAGAAAGAGAAAGACAAATACCATATGCTAACACATATATATGGAATTTAAGAAAAAAAATGTCATGAAGAACCTAGGGGTAAGACAGGAATAAAGACACACACCTACTAGAGAATGGACTTGAGGATATGGAGAGGGGGAAGGGTAAGCTGTGACAAAGCGAGAGAAAGGCATGGACATATATATACACTACCAAACGTAAGGTAGATAGCTAGTGGGAAGCAGCCGCATAGCACAGGGAGATCAGCTCGGTGCTTCGTGACCACCTGGAGGGGTGGGATAGGGAGGGTGGGAGGGAGTGAGACGCAAGAGGGAAGAGATATGGGAACATATGTATCTGCATAACTGATTCACTTTGTTATAAAGCAGAAACTAACACACCATTGTAAGGCAATTATACTCCAATAAAGATGTAAAAAAAGAAGTAAATAAACATTTATTGAATATCTATTACAGAGAAAGGTCCCTGCTACTGGAAAATTTATATTCTAATAGGGGAAGTGAGACCATAAAACCAACATATGTTAGGTGCTAATAATAGGGGAAAAGTAGGGCAAAGGACCTGGGGAGTGAGCTGTATGAGGTTGCCACTTTATACAGAAGTTAGGGAAGGCCTTTCTGGCCGGGTGACATTTGACTTTGGACCTTGAACAGACAACAGGAGACAGGAAAGAGTATCTGAGGAGTGACCCAGCTGGAGAAAAGAGCAACTTCTGAAAAAGCCCTGAGGTAGAAGCCCTATTGGCTTCCCAAAATCACTTAACCTTTTCCTCTCCTGTAAACCCTCTCAAACAAAAACTGTAAGATTCACCAGGACAATACCTTTCTCATCACTCCTTCCTTTCCATACCCATTACTACCATCCTAATTTCAGGTTTCATCACTTCTTGCTTTGACAACTGCATCAATCTAGTCTGCCTTCAGCTTCTCCCTCCCACCATCCCATCCTACACTCTGCTACCATTTGTTCATATAGAGTAAATTACCCACTGGAACAACCCTTTTGAAAACATATACCAAGTGGTGCCAAAACTTTAGTTAAAGAGGAAATTAAGAAATTCTGCTGCATTTCTTTGCTGGATACCAAATTAATGTTAAGGTAACAATCTTCAATTTTGTGAATAACTAAATAACTGCTCTTTATTTTTACTGTTTGTGATATATCCATCAATAAAGGAAACAGCAGTTAACTGCATATGCTCAATATACAATTAAGGAAGAAGAAATGTGATTTATGGGTCTCAGAGACCACCATTAAAATAAATGAAACCTTGACAGCTGAGTGAAAATTCTTCATTGCCAGATGAGTCAGAGACAGTGCCTTCCTTCTAGTTAAGCTGCAGCCAGGTAACTGGTTCTGGCCATGCGCTATGATTGAAGTGACATGTTCAAAGCTGACAGTAAGAAGCTTTCTCCTATCCACATAGTGGAAAGTACTCTGAGACAGTGGAATTTCAGCTTGGGTCTCTGAGTCATTGGAGGAAAGCTCTGCCGGAAAGCCACCAAAGCTACACTGGCCATGATAAACCTTTGTTACGTCACTAAAATTTCTGGGCTGTATTTCAGCAGACACTGTTAACTATCATAATGTAGAGCAAATGAACTGAACTGGGGTGGGAGGTAAGTGTAGGTACGTATGTTGTTCTAGCACTACATGGGAATTTTGGTGAAAAATCAAAGGAAAAACTCACCTATTTTAAAGATATACAATATCTCTCACCATTTATACCTGAATCTATCAATGCACTACCTATATCCATTCACAGCCACTATGGAGAGCACTTGCAGTTTCTATGGACAGCTCTCTGGACAGTTCTCAAGTATCTGTCCCTCTCTGCCTAAGAGCTTTCTCTAACTGAAGGAGCACACTCAACTAGGCAGCAGGCCAAGCAGAAGTGGCTAGAAGTTAACATCCCTAAAACCTTCAACCACTGAGGGACAAGAGGTGGTGGATAAATACCCCAGCTTCCTTATCCCCTCAATGAGACAATCCTGAGGTATGTTCTACATGATCTATCAGAAGTGCTTAGCAGGATTGAGTTCCAGTTGCCCACTGTGGTATTCTCCTTATTAATGCATTCTTATTGGCTCTTGTCCCTTCCCTGTCTCTTCACTACTTCCTCAACACCCCTTCCTAGATTCAAACAAACAAATCCTTGTTGCTGGATCTTCTTATGGAGAAACCCAAACTAAAACACCATGCAACATTAACTTTCAAAACTATGTCTTTATAATCTAGAAGACTACAACTTTCCTAACAATATGGTAAATTATGTGGGAAGCAATACATTAAATTATTTGTCTGGCTCTTCACATATCAAACTGAAGATCACAATTACCTTAGATTTAGAAATGAGGAGAAAGACCAACATTTTTAAGTTTTCAAAATTAGTAAAGCATTGGCATATGTGCTAAGTTTACTTGAAGCATTGAATACAAGAAATCAAACTTCAAAATACAAACACCAAGGAAGAGCTACTATCTTTGCCTGTCTTTACACATCCCTTCCCTTCTTTCGGTAACAGACTGGTTCCTGAATACTGTGTGTAAATGACCCAGGCTTAGTTAATAACAATATCTCATCCTTCTGGGTGCAGTAACTGATTCTAGAATGGGCACACAACCTAACACAGTCCTTCCCTGGAATTTTTCTAGCTGGAGTTGGTGGAGGAAAAAGCCCTCTTGCCTCATGGATCTTGCAGATGAAAATAAAGTCTGTAATGGTCTCCAGCCTTGTTCCCTGCTATGTAGAACAAGTCCCTGACTAGAAAGAATGCTCCTTGAGGACACAGACTTAAGTTTGTCTTATTTCATCACCTGTTTCTCCAGCAACTAAAATCATGTCTAGCACATAATAGGTATTCAACAAAGGCCTACTGATTTGAGACAGAAGGACAGAATGAAACTAACAGATAGACACAAATGAAAAATTAAAGGATTTTGAGAATCTATCCTGAAAGCATTTCATTCTTGGACAGACCTGTCCAAGCTCTTGGTTATTCAGAATTTCACCAATTCAAATGTCATTCTACTTAGTTTAAGCTGGGTTGTCATTTACAACCCAAGAGTCTAGAAAAACCCTACCTCAAGCAAACAAAGGAAAAATCCAAAAACTGGATAAATCAAATTGGTGCTTTAATATTTCTTCATTTTTGACCCAATAAAACACTCAAAAATAAGGATTTCAAAGAAAAAAAGCAATACTCACCTGGTATTTTTTCTGAAGGATGATTTAAGGAAATACTTTTACAATGACATGTCTGAAAATTCCATTTGAAACAATGTGAGGAACATTTCTTTAGTTACGTTCCCTCTTGGCCAAAATATCTCCGAGGATAGTTTTTATAATTTAAGCTTGACTCAGTTAACAAAGTAATTTTGAAAAAACAATCTGGAGGGGACTTCCCTGGTGGCGCAGTGGTTACGAATCCACCTGCCAATGCAGGGGACAAGGGTTTGAGCCCTGGTACAGGAAGATCCCACATGCTGTGGAGCAACTAAGCCTATGCGCCACAACTACTGAGCCTGAGCTCTAGAGCCCGCGAGCCACAACTATCAAGCCCACGTGTCCTAAAGCTCGTGCGCCGCAACTACTGAGCCCACACGCCACAAGTACTGAAGCCTGCACGCCTAGAGCCTGTGCTCTGCAACAAGAGAAGCCACTGCAATGAGAAGCCCACACTCAGCAACAAAGAGTAGCAACAAGAGAAGGCACTTCATCGAAGAGTAGCCCCTGCTCACCACAACTAGAGAAAGTCCGTGTGCAGCAATGAAGACCCAACGCAGCCAAAATTAAATTAAAAAAAAAAAAAGATGTTCCTCTTGGGGTGATGAAAATGTCCTGCAATTATATAATGGTTATGGCTGCATAACTTTGCATATGCTATAAAAAAAAAAAACAATCTGGAGAATTTCAGGGGGAAATGTCTTCTAGTTTGCTGCCCAAAAAATAAGCAAACTTTGGGCTTCCCTGGTGGCCCAGTGGTTAAGAATCCTCCTGCCAGGGCTTCCCTGGTGGCGCAGTGGTTGGGAGTCCGCCTGCCGATGTAGGGTCCAGGTCCCGGTCCAGGAATATCCCACATGCCGTGGAGTGGCTGGGCCCGTGAGCCATGGCCGCTGAGCCTGCTTATCCGGGGCCTGTGCTCCGCAATGGGAGAGACCACGACACTGAGAGGCCCGTGTACCACAAAAAAAAAAAAAAAAAAAAAAAAAAAAGCAAACTTTATCCTCTCTTGATAAGTTATTTTACAAAGCTCATATTTTTTATTGTACTTCTGGCAATAAAATCAGGTTTCCATAAATAAAAAAAACTCAGATTCCACACTATGTGGGATTGGCAAGCCTACTGGCAAGTAAGCAGACCCATGTACACTGATATTACATGATTGATATAGAAAAGTATGCGTTTTTTAGGAATTACAATTTTTTCTCCTAGAATCACCACTGCTCTATTTTTTAAACTATGTTTGCTTTGAAATTTCTAACAACATCACAGCATAATATTTGTGTTTACCAAATCAAGATGTGAGTTTAAAAGGCTGAAAAATATTTCTACTTAAAATGCCCTTTTTTCCAACCTGTTCTAACCAATTTTCCCAGATCACTCCATCCACTGATTTATCAGTGCATTTATTCTCTATCCTTCCCTTAAGACTAAAGGCAATCCTATACTAGGCAGTCTTAAAGGCTCTACTTGATACTCCTCCAACTAGAAGCAAGAAGGGAGGAACATCTAGTATATATTGTGCTTTATTTTTGTGTTCTTTCAAACCATCCAGGTTTGTATGATACCTATTCATAATAGGTACTCAGTGTTGGCCAAATATGTAAGTAATATTACATAATACTGTGACAAGATTTATAAAACAGAGGCCTCAAAACTAAATATCCATTAGTCGAAATCCCACACTTAGTAACTCTTTAAAACACTACATTACTTAACTTCCTGGGCCTGAGTATCCTCATTTATGAAATGGGAACAAATACAGCCTAATTTTGAGGCATGCATCCAATGCATGGTGCATGAATTCAAGTATTACTTCCTTTCCTTTCTCTTTGCTGATACAGAAAAATAATGAAAATCAGATCCAAAATTCACTGCTCTATACTACACATTATAACATTCTTTTAAATAAATCCTTATGTCAGAAGAGAATTACTATTATTCATCTCTCTTTAGAAAGATAAAACAGATTTGTTTTTTAAATTGTGCTTCCTAAATGTTTACATTCTAGATAAACCAAAGTTTATGCGTGTAGGGTAGTTCTGCCCACTGATGTGACAGGTGCTTCTCAAGAAAAGTTTTAGAACCTAGTTGTTTTGACCAGGCATATGTATGCTGCTTTGAAAGTGGTTTTACTTCTAACATTACTACTATCTTCCTTACTATTATTCTATAACCTTATCCACTATCCTGTGGCTGAGCCATGCCAGATGTCCACTTCACTACATATCCATTATCTCCTCACCAGCCACTATTCCAAACACTAATCAAAGTGGACTTCAGAACAAAGAAAATTACCTAAGCCAAAAGAAAATGCATAATGATGAAAGGGTCAATTCCAAAAGACATAATTCTTAAATGGTCCTGCACATTAAAAACAAAAACAGGGACTTCCCTGGTAGAGCAGTGGTTAAGAATCTGCCTGCCAATGCAGGGGACACAGGTTCGAGCCCTGGTCCGGGAAGATCCCACATGCCACAGAGCAAATAAGCCCATGCGCCACAACTACTGAGCCTGAGCTCTAGAGCCTGCAAGCCACGACTACTGAAGCCCATGTGCCTAGAGCCTGTGCTCCTCAACAAGAGAAGGCACTGCAATGAAAAGCAGCCCCCTGCTCACAGCAACTAGAGAAAGCCCATGCGCAGCAACGAAGACCCAAAGCAGCCAAAAAAAGATAAATAAATAAATAAATTTATAAAAAACAAACAAAAACTTCAAAATACACAAAGCAAAAGCTAACAGGAATGAAAGAAAAACCCACTCTGATATTTGGAGAATGCAGCACTCCTCCTTCAGTAATTGATAAAGCAAATAGAGAATCAGCAAGAATATAGAAGACCTAAAAACCACTATCAATCAAATTTATCTAACTGACATTTATGGAACTCTCCACCAGGCACATGAACCATTTGTCAGGGTAGACCATATCCAGGGATTAACCTTAACAAATTTAAAAGAAATGAACTCACAGAAAGTATGTTCTCTGACGTGGAATCAAACTAAAAATCAATAAAAGAAAGCTATCTGGAAACACTCAAATACTTAGAAATTGAACAAAATCCTTCTAAATAACCCAAAAGTCAAAGAAGAAGCCTCCGGGAAACTAGAAAATATCTTGAATGAATTAAAATGAAAATAAAACACATTAAATTTTGTGGGATGAAGCTAAACAACTGCTTAGAGAAAGATATACAGCATTAAATGCTTCTATTAGAAAAGGTCAAATCAATAATTTAAACTTCTGTCCGAGAAACCAGAAAAAGAGCAAACTAAACTCAAAGCAAGTGGAACAAAGAAAATAATAAAGACAGGAACAGCAATCAATGAAACAGAAATACAACAATGTAAATTAAACCAAAAGCTGATTCTGGGATAAGATGTATAAAAATCATACACCTCTAGTCAGACTGTCTAAGGAAAATAGTGAAGATACAGATTTCCAATATCAGGAATGCAAATCCCCAAATATTCTTCAACTGGTGAATGAATAAACAAACTGGGGTACCGCTATATTATGGAATACTACTCAGAAATAAAAGTAGTGAACTACTGATACATTCAACAACATGAATGAATCTCAAATGCATTATGCTAAGCAACTGGAGCCAGACTAAAGAGGCTAAGTCCTATACATCTCACTTACATGATATTCTGAAAAAAGTAAAACTTAAAGGAACCATAAACAAATCAGTGGTGGCTATGGCCTAGCAACCCCTGAGGGGAATGACTTTAAAAAGCATGAGGGGCCTCCGTGGTGACGCAGTGGTTGAGAGTCCGCCTGCGGATGCAGGGGACACAGGTTCGTGCCCCGGTCCAGGAAGATCCCACATGCCGCGGAGCGGCTGGGCCCGTGAGCCATGGCCGCTGAGCCTGCGCGTCCGGAGCCTGTGCTCCGCAACGGGAGAGGCCACAACAGTGAGAGGCCCGCGTACCACCAAAAAAAAAAAAAAAAAAAGCATGAGAAAACTTTATGGGTGATAGAAATGTTCTATACCTTGATGGTGGTTGTGATTATACAACTGTGCTCTTTGTGCTCTTTGTCAAAATTCATACAACAGTATATCGTAAGAATGTCTATATATGTATAACTGAGTCACTTTGCTGTACAGCAGAGATTGGCACAGCAGTGTAAATCAACTATACTTCAATTAAAAATAAAATAAAAATTTAAAAAAAAACAGTATATTGAAAAGGATAAATTTTAGTGTATGTAAATTATACCTCAATAAACCTGACACCCCACACACCTGCCCAAATAAGGCAAACCTTTTAAAAACAGTAAGAGCTAAAAAAGTTAATTACATCCTCAGTGAGTAAAATGGTGAGTCAACAGATACAAACAGAATTAACATACGTCACATAAAGAGTGAACAAGCATTTAAAAAGAATATTCAGGAATAACCTGGCAGTCCAGTGGTTAAGACTAGGTGTTTTCACTGCCGTGGCCCAGGTTCAACCCTGGTCAGGGAACTAAGATCCCACAAGCCACACAGCGTGGCCAAAAATAAATAAATAAATAAATAAATAAAAAGAATATTCAACCCTGTTATTAATAAGAGCTATTATTTCTTATTAAATTGTATTACATGGCTACTATATGAGGTAATTAAATATATTATCTTAAATACTCTCTATGACCCCAGGAAATATGTAAGGAAATACAAATGAAAACAATGATGTACTCTGTCATACACACTGAATTGATAAAACTAAAGAAAAGGTATGAAGTCTAACTGTGACAAGGCTTCACAGCCATCCATTCATTCATCTGAACAACGTTTTTATTGGGTCTCATTTAAATCTTGCATTTTACCCCAACTGAGGGGAGACAGTGACAGATTTAATTACAAGGGAGGTACTGGGTAGGCAATACATATGGGGGGGGGGAGTTTAATTGGTAGGGAGGTTGTCCAAAGGTGTGGGTCCTAATTCTTCCTTATACAATGGAGACATCTCTGAAGTCGGATAAAAGCATTCCTGTGACACTAAATCTATTTCCAGTAGACTTTCCAGGAATTCCTAGGGATAGCATTAATGGCAACTGCTTTCTAGAGAAGTGAAGAATGTCTATCCTGCAAGTCACCTAGCAATTCCTGACTGCACACAAAGCACTCAGAATCTCGACAGAGTCCCACAGGGCCATATCAGGCTTTTGCACTTAAGTACTACTCTTCTTAGTAATACTATATATTTTCTTATTTTTATTATTAACCCTTGAATATTACAAAAATCCATATTGTCTCTCTAATTCTGAAGTCCATAAGGTCAGGACGCCTTCTCAATGCCTTTTGAGTTGCTCTGCACAGAGTGAGCATGGGTTCTAAAATAATGTAAACAGACATCACTTGTCCTTACCTTTAAAAAATATCAGTATACATGCACAATGGAAAAACATAATTAATGCGAAATGGTTTTCCAGAAAATACCAGATAGATCTCAGTAAATCCCAGTAGAACAGCAAGTAAAATAACAATTATAAAAATTTTTTTTTAAGATTTTTTAAAAGATTTTTTTGATGTGGACCATTTTTAAAGTTTTTATTGAATTTGTTACAATATTGCTTCTGTTTTGTTTTGGTTTCCTGGCCTCAAGGTATGTGGGATCTTAGCTCCCTGACCAGGGATCCAACCCACACCCCCTGCGTTGGAAGGCTAAGTCTTAACCACTGGACTGCCAGGGAAGTCCCCAGCAATCACAAAATTTTAAGTATAGTAAATTGGAAGGGTATATACAGGGAGGGAAAAAAAAGACTTTTTTTTAATCTTCCAAGTTTTCCATATTATTATTATTTGTTACTTCTGAAATGTTAAAAATTTTAGTGCATTATGCCCCGAGTCCATGGCCTACTATGTATGCATATGGAATATAACAGCATTTATGAAACCAGGTAATAACAACAACATTATTAACTCAACCACCCAGGTAGGTTCAAAATCTCAGCCATGGACTTCCCTGGTGGTGCAGTGGTTGAGAGTCCGCCTGCCGATGCAGGGGACACGGGTTCGTGCCCTGGTCCAGGAAGATCCCACATGCCGCGGAGCGGCTGGGCCCAGTGAGCCATGGCCGCTGGGCCTGCACGTCTGGAGCCTGTGCTCCGCGGCAGGAGGGGCCACAGCAGTGAGAGGCCCGCGTACCACACACACACAAAAAAATCTCAGCCATAATTATGCTCTCTCATCTTCCTCACCCCTCAAATCTAATCAGTTAACAAGTCCTATTAATTCTTTGCTTCTCAAATAATCCTTTCTTCATTCACACTACAACCACCCTATTTCATACAAAGAAATTAAGTGTGGTGAAAATGAGAATAAAGATAAAAGATGCTTTTCTTATTCTTAATTGCTTTAAAACATAATTAACCATCTAAAGTAAAAAGAATAACAATGCACTGTGGAATTTATAACAGAAAAGCAAAATAGTGGACAACAGCACAAAAGATGGGAGGTGGGAAATGGAAGTATATTAATATAAGGTTCTAACATGAACTATTAGATAACACAGATACAGAACATTTCCATCACTGCAGGAAGTTCTTTTGGAAAGCGCTGCTGTAGCACAAACACCAAGAGTATAATGAAAAAAGGTGTAACTGACAACTAATAGTAGAGATAAAATGAAATATAAAAAATAATCCAAAAGAAGACAGGGAAAAAGAAACAGGATCTTGGAATTAAAGTCTGAACTGATATCAACTCCTGAAATATATTTTACAATAGAAAGAAAAATGTACATCTTTGACCAAGAAATTCATTTCTAAGAATTGATCCTACAGATAAGCTTATTTATAAATGCACAAAGAAGTATAAATAAGAATGTTCAACACAGGACTATTTAACAGCAAAAGACTGGAAATGATCTAAATAACAAAACAGAAGCCTGAAGAAATAACATATGGTCCATAATATACCTATATGTAAAGTCACATGTGCATACATTTGTATGCACAGAGAATAAATGTGGAATAATGCAAAAGAAACAGCTAACTGGATTTCTCTGAGAAGAACGAATTTAAGGCAAGTAGGGGGAGAGTGCATATTGTATTTTCTTTTACCACTTATAATTTTTATCATGTGCATATATTACCTGCATAGAAAGAAAGAAAGAAGGAAAGAAAAAAAGAAAGAAAGAAAGGAGGAAGGGAGGAAGGGAAGAAAGAAAAAAAGGAAGGAAGGAAGGAAGGAAGAGGGAGAGAGGGAGGGAGGGCAGGAAGAAAGGGAGGCAGGGGAAGGGGAGGAAAAGAGGGGAAGGAAGGAAAGAGGAATACATGCTGGTAGGAAAACTGTAAAGCATACAATTCCAGAATCAGCTCCTTGGGGGCAAGAACTCCCCTCAAAATTTAAATTTACTTCCGAAAGAACTTTACACTAGCTCATAAAGAAGCATAGGTCAGTTAAAAATGCTATATAGATTTTTATTTTGGAATAAACTATAGATAATTTCACCTTGACTGCATGCTAGCTTTATAAGAAACAGTAGCAAAGACTTCCCATTAAAATAATACTGGGGCTTCCCTGGTGCCACAGTGGTTAAGAATCCGCCTGCCAATGCAGGGGACACGGGTTCGAGCCCTGGTCCGGGAAGATCCCACATGCTGTGGAGCAACTAAGCCCGTGCGCCACAGCTCTGAGCCTGTGCTCTAGAGCCCGCGAGCCACAGCTACTGAGCCCGCATGCCACATTTACTGAAGCCCACGCGCCTAGAGCCCGTGCTCCGCAACAAGAGAAGCCACCGCGATGAGAAGCCTGTGTACCACAATGAAGAGTAGCCCTCACTCACCACTACTAGACAAAGCCCGCCCACAGGAACGAAGACCCAACACAGCCAAAAATAAATAAAATAAATAAATTTAAAATAATACTGAAGGAATAAAAACGTGTAACTCACAAGGACAACAGACAGGAAAGGAGGCAACAGCAGAAAAGAGGTTTCAACGAAGTTTTGAAAGCAGATGTCTAAGCGGTACCAGTCTAAATGCAGTCCGATTATAAACTCAAATTAAGATTTCCTGATCTGCCCTGATACAAGTCCCAGACTTCTGTGGAAAGAAAAGTATCCTGTCATTCACAGGAAAGCAATGAATAACTTGCTACATTTTCAACTTCTTATATGAATAAACAAACTTTTTGTTTAACAAACATCAAGAGCTAGGAAAGAAAGGTTTCATTTCATTTGAAAACGAAATGTGGGTGTGCTTATTTCAAGTTCAACTCAGAACTGACTATATGTACAGAAAACACACACACACAACCCAAGAACACGTTTTACCTTAAAGAGATAAATTTCTTAAATATCAATTTTTATGTACAGAGTACAAATGAGGTCAAGAAATCAACATATGTGCACAATAATTCTGCTAAACCTATATTTGAGACATGGCAATTTACTCAAGGAAATTTTTCAAACTCTTAAACAATGGCTTATGGCTTTAGTAGCTTGACTGTACAACCTTGCCAATAAATTTTCACACTGTAAAAAAATAACTTTACTAACTTTATTTAAATTAAATCTACTGAGCCTACCTTTAGAAAACTTAAATCCCATTTGGCTTAAGCCAATTATTTAATCACAACATACTGTGGTTGCCTTATGAGTTATAAAAGAAAATCTACAAAAAGGAATTAATTTCAAGAAAGGTAAGCTAAGCTTAACTATGTTTTTGTCCAAGAAGGGTAGAGGTGAAAACTATACAAAATGAATAAGCGTATAAATTGGCCAAATAAAAAGATCCACAGAGAAATCAGTCTGTACTCAGAACAGCACTATTACTTGATTATATCTCAACTTACTGATCACTAATGCAGAGGTTCCCTGAGAAACGGAAATTATTCCAAGGGTTTCTCCAGAGCAAAAAGATTGGGAGAAACTGCGTGAGAGAGATTAACTAGACAGGCTCTGTATTTAAGGGCACAAGACATATCCTCAGGCCTGATATTGTAGGACTCTACCCAGGGGAAACTGGCCCAAGAGAAGGGAAAAAAAAAATACATTTGAGAGACCCAGCATCCTTGTTCTACTTTAAGATATTCCAGTCTACCAGCCTGACCCAGACAGACTGAAAACCTAATGAGCAATTTTGTGTCTTATTTAAATATTAACAGAAAACTAAGGGAAGGTTCTAACATGAAAGACAAAGTTCAAGACAAAAAGTGCTCTGAGGACAATGCAGAAAGCAAGAGAAAACTTTGAGGGTATTTATACCCGTGCACCACAACAAAGAGTAGCCCCCGCTCACTGCAACTAGAGAAAGCCCACGCACAGCAACGAAGACTCAACGCAGCCAAAAATTAATTAATTAATTAATTTTAAAAAAGGAAATCCTGAATCATATCAGTATGTTATTTAGAAATATGTAGGTAAACACCAGAGGAAACCACTAAGACGTGAAAGTGGCTGTCTCTAGGAGGCAAAAAGTGGGAGTGGAGAGAGATGTGGCAGGGAAACACTTTATTTGATTATAAGTTTAGTGCCATATGACATTTTAAATTACATACATGTACTTTGATAAAAATAGAATTTAAATTTTAAAGTACAGTATTTGACAAACACGCTATTTCTTTAAGTAGTTTGGAGATGGAAGTAGCTTACTTTCTCAATTCCCCTCTTATCTATTGCTGAGTTATCTTAACCCACCCTTACCTCCTCTCCATCCTCAGAGAAAGAAGTGACCTTAGTCGTTTCTGAGACTTCCTGACTACACCATGTGCTGGATTCCACTGCCTCTCACATTTTCCATGACCTTGCTCCATCTATTATTTCCTTCTCTTGAATCTGCAATCGTTCATTCTCCTGTGAATCCTTTCCCCAAACCTATAAAACATGCTGAAGTTCTCCCCATCCTATAAACAAATGAACTTAGCTCAATTCTTCATCCTGTTTTGTCACATTCCTTCCTTACAGTGACATATGGGTAATTTATACTCCATAAGAGTAATTTAGGGACCTCCCTGGCGGTCCAGTGGTTAAGACTTCACCTTCCAGTGCAGGGGGTGTGGGTTCAATCCCTGGTCGGGGAGCTAAGATCCCACATGCCTCGTGCCAAAAAACCAAAACATAAAACAGAAGCAGTATTGTAACAAATTCAATAAAGACTTTAAAAATGATCCACATCAAAAAAAAATCTTAAAAACAAAAAAGTAATTTATAATCATTACCTCTACTTCCTCACCCACCACTTTAATCTGATTTGTGCATCCAACATGCTACTCAAAGGTCAGCAATGGACCGAAATGTCAAATTCCAAAGTCTATTCTCCAGGCTCAGCATACTTGTTATCTTCAGAGAATCTGAAAATCTTTATCATCTCCTCCTTGAAATCCAAATCTTTCTTTTGGCTTTCTCAACACTATTCTACCACCACATTCTCAGGCTTATTCATTGACTTTTCTTTCTACCCTTAAAATGCTTGTTTTCTCCCAGAGTTGTATCCTCAGCATTCTCCTATCATCTTATCCATCCTAGTGATTAGTCATTTCAAGTATCGCCCACGTGCAAATGCTTAGCATAAAGTATGGGTTAAACGAATGTTTACTGAGCTGAAATAAATGAGTGCCAATTTTCTGCCTCCATCTGTATCCCCAAGTTCTAAAACTATACTTGCCACAATTTAGAAAATTATCTGGATGTCCTGAGAGCACAAACTAAGTATGTCCAGAACTGGACTCACTGTTCTCTTCCCAAACCAGCATTCCTCACTGTGTCGCTTATCTCAATTAAGATAAGCAACTATTATCCTCAACTCCTCCTTTCTCAGTCCCTACATCCAACAGGTTACTGTACTGAATCCAGGTCTCCTCAATCTCTTTTATCCTTGCCATTCCCACTGCCATAGCACTTAAATTCATGTGCTCGATGCTGTTGTGAGTTACTATCCTACAGTCTTCTCCATGTCAAATTCATAGCCTATTCATTCTAAATATTTATCAACACTATGCATTCCAAGAATATAAATACCACTAATATAACAAATTAACTTTTAATATCTCAACTCTTGCATGATGAGGATGATAAAAATGATGTGAGGG
Organism: Pseudorca crassidens; assembly: GCF_039906515.1. Taxonomy (NCBI): domain Eukaryota; kingdom Metazoa; phylum Chordata; class Mammalia; order Artiodactyla; family Delphinidae; genus Pseudorca; species Pseudorca crassidens. Next base: position 33,014,095 of record NC_090301.1, read on the forward strand.
CTTCCCTGGTGGTGCAGTGGTTGAGAGTCCGCCTGCCGATGCAGGGGACACGGGTTCGTGCCCCGGTCCGGGAAGATCCCCCGTGCCGTGGAGCGGCTGGGCCCGTGAGCCATGGCCGCTGAGCCTGCGTGTCCGGAGCCTGTGCTCCACAATGGGAGAGGCCACAACAGTGAGAGGCCCGCGTACCGCAAAAAAAAAAAAAAAAAAAAAATGATGTGAAAATAGCTAATATCAAGAGATTCCTTCCTACACCCACAAAGAGATTACAAAGATTTTATCTTTCTGACAATCCTCTATTGTAAAATATTAATAGTTGACCCTTGAACAACGAGGGTTTAAGGCCACCGACTCTCTGCATAGTAGAAAATCCGCATATAACTTTAGATTCAGCCATCTGGTCCCACAGTTCCGCATGTGCAGATTCAACCAACTTTGGATCATATATATTGTTGTACTATTTATTTTTTTAAAATCCACATATAAGTGGACCAGGGCAATTCAAACCTGCTTTGTTCAAGGGTCAGCTGTACTATTAGTCAGCATTCCCATTTTACAGGTGAAGTGAATTTGCCTAAAGTTAAATAGCTACTACTAAGTAAGCAGTAATGCCAAGATTTGAACTCCGACAATCTGGCTCCAGAGGTATTATCCATGGGATACATTCATATATTCTATTCAAGGCCATTCTGAAAACTTACCTTTCTACTCTCTTTCTTGACTGCTTGCTCTCTTTTCTCCCCAACATCCTATACTCTACGTTTTAAGACACAGGACTGAATATGATATGTATATTTTCACACTTCTATGATCCAGCTGTAAAGTTCTGTTTCTCTCTTTCCAACCCAAAGCAAAAGGCATCTCCTCTGACAGAACTTCTATACCCACTCCCCACAGAATTACTCACTTCTCTATGAGCCCAAAGTACTCATATTATATACTTATGAACCTATCTTACATGGCTGGTTTGTGAGTCTCTGGAGTTCTCTCTTTTACATTCTTCAATCAAAGCTTACAGAATTGAACTTAATTCAATACAAACTCTACTAGCCAAGATGCTGAATTAATAGTAAGTTTCTACTTGCCTCAACTTCAGTGTTTGTAAAATACAAATACTATAAACCAAAAGGATTCCCCTGACTGTGTGAAGTTACCAGCAATCCTTCAAATGTTAGAGAAACACCTAATTCTTAAAGTTATGTACTTCACAAAGTACTAGAAAGCAGAAGTCTAAGATGCTGCAAATTTGAAGGTCTGTTATACTACTTCCTGATTATTAGTCCAGAGAAATCCATCTCTTGTTGCTGCTCTTGCCACACCCCCACCTCAATAAACAACCAAATTCATACACAACATAATACATCAAAGTAAGGGGAAAATTAGCAAAAACACATACACAACATAATACATCAAAGTAAGGGGAAAATTAGCAACATAATACATCAAAGTAAGGGGAAAATTAGCAAAATTACCTATCAGCCAGCCACACTGCAAAAATAACTTTTATACACACTGTACTAATGCCCTTTTCTCTAATGAGGAGTTTTCAAACTATTTCCCTTCAGTGCTTCTAGTGACTGTTTTTCAAATTTAGAGTTCAGCAAAATCAACGGGGTGTGTGTGGGGGGTACTTTCAAGGTCTGGAGTAGGGTCTGGGAACTTGCATTTTTAACAAAGACCCTGAGTGAATCTGGTACAGATAAGGCACAGACCACACGCTGAGAAACAGTTCTGGATGTTCTTTGCAACTTGAAATTTCATATGACCATGAAAACTAAGCCTACACTGGCAATTTATGTTACATCCACTAAAACTAGAAGCAAAACTAGTATGATACACAATAGCTAACTTTTATACTGAGGTACTGTGCTGAGTATTTCTCAATTTTCTTTCATTTAATCCTTAGCACCATATGAAGTAAATATCATTATCACCTTACAAATGAGAAAGTTAAGGGTTAGAAAGTTAATCGCTTCCCCACATGACATGGCTTCTAAGTGGTGGAACACAGTATTAAAACCCAGAATGTCTACCCAAAGCCTATACTCCTATCCTCTTTATGCCACCTATTTGTAATATATCTATTTGACACTGTATAGAGTAAGACAAAGTCAGGTAAAAGGAGGGAAGGCATAAAAACTTTGTCTTCTTCACCATTTTATCTACAGTTAACACCGTTGCTTAGTTACCTTTTCTAAGCATATCTCAGTTCCGAACGACAACGACAAACCACTTCCCGTGGAGATGGCAGGCACTGAAGGTGGGAATTTTAAGATACGTGTCAGGAATGGGTGCTTGGATTAACTTATATTGAATACTCTGGGGGTTTTCTGTTTTTTTTTTTTTAACATCTTTATTGGAGTATAATTGCTTTACAATGGTGTGTTAGTTTCTGCTTTATAACAAAGTGAATCAGTTATACATATACATATGTTCCCATATCTCTTCCCTCTTGCGTCTCCCTCCCTCTGCCGTTTACCACCTATGTAATATTAGGCAAGCTCCCTGTGCTCTTTTACAAAATGGGATGATAATCCTATTTTAATATATAACATACGTAAAGCACCCAGCACATAGAAGATAAAATGTATTGCCCTCCTCCACCTTTTATTCTATTTACTAACATTTCTAAACGCCACTTATTTTCACTGGGCTTGAAACTACTTCCAAAAAGTAATAAATCAAGTGAAGGAAGTTCTCTATTAGCTAATGATTAGCTGTAACCCTGGGTAAATAAAGCAACTGGGTAGGGAGCTGACTGAATAGGGACACCCCCTCAAAGATCCTGAGATCTTCAAATAGGGGACTTTCAGACTGGATTCCTAACAAAGATTAGGGCATCCAATTCATCCTATAGACACCTAGAAGCTGACAACCTGATCCAGATGGACCCTGGAATCTGAGTTACATGAGGTTTACTTCATAAGGTAGGCCCTTGCTCTCTACCAATAAGCATGTCTACATTTCATTGAGGCTGCAAACTGGCAGTAATCTCCTTCAATCAAAAAGGGAGTCTCAGAGCTTCCCTGGTGGCGCAGTGATTAAGAATCCTCCTGCCAATACAGGGGACACAGGTTCGAGCCCTGGTCCAGGAAGATCCCACATGCCACGGAGCAACTCAGCCCATGCACCACAACTACTGAGCCTGCGCTCTAGAGCCTGCAAGCCACAACTACTGAGCCCGCGAGCCACAAATACAGAAGCCTGCATGCCTAGAGCCCATGCTCCGCAACAAGAGAATCCACCACAATGAGAAGCCCGCGCACGGCAACAAAGAGTAGCCCCCGCTCTCTGCAACTAGAGAAAGCCCGAGTGCAGCAATGAAGACCCAACGCAGCCAAAAATAAATACTTAATATAAATATTTTAAAAAATAATGTTTTAAATTTTAAAAAGGGAGTCTCTGCTGTACACCTGAAACTTTGTAAATCAACTGTACTTCAATTAAAAAATAAGAAAAAAATGTTTTTTAATGTTTAAAAGGGAGTCTCATAATTAAAAAGATTCTCCTTTTCTTCCAGATTGAGTCTGAGAAAAACAGCAAATGGTCTAGTTTGTGCTATGAAGACAAAATCAGAAAACATTTGTCCCACTCTGCATGGAAGTTCACTAGAGTGAAACAAAAACACATTCCTGGGAAGGAAGCGATCAGACATTCACTTCAGTATAACTTAGTAACAGGCAGTATCCCTTTTCACACCTAGGTGAGAGTGCTGCACTGGAGAAAAAAGAGGTTTTATTTTTCTGGGGTTTTTTTGGTGGGGGGAGTGAGAGGGCTAATGAGAAAATCAATTTTACAGCATGAATACTCTATAGAATGACAGATCTGAGGGAAAGAAGCTTTGGAAAACATGAAGAGTGGGCACAGGAGGAGTCCGAGATCCCAGCAAATAAAGCCCTTCTAGCGTTGAGAAGAAAAGAGCACCTTCCTCCACACACTGCTAATACTTAACCCAGCTTTCATCAGGTTGCTGCTTCTTTAAAGGTCAAATAGTTGAGAGGGTAGCCAGATTCTGTTATCAGACTGGGGTCACCACTTCCTTCCTCCATCTTAACTGCCCACTTAAGTAGCTCTCCTTCCCTTCCACCTGCCACACAATGTCAGCTCCAGAAGGTTGAATGCAAACTGAAGCAATTATGTCCACCAGATACCTCTAAGAGTTGCTTCAAAACCTAAACACATATGTCACTTTGGTATGTTATGTATTTCCCAGGTTCTATCTTACACATCAAGCTACTACCTCCTTGATATAATGTAAAAGACATGGTTTTGGAGTACCTAATATCCACTCCACCACTAGTTACTTCACCTCTCAAAACCTCCTGTGAGAGTTAAAATGAGATCCTGTAGGTAAATCATCCACCATAAGGAGGAGCTCAGTAAGCAATAGCTATTATTTGAGGAAGAGGGGGTTCTTTTAACAAAGTTTAAAAAAAGCATTTTGCATTTTCAGAAGGTTTAAAACAGCATTCTTTTTCTAGTCAGAAAACACTATTGATCATTCTTCAGGGCAATTCTCTTCCCAGAAAATATCCATTGTCTAAAATCTTTGATAAAATAAACAGTAGAAAAGACTCATCCCACTCCCTGCATTTTTTGAATGAACTCTTGAAACCACTTCATCTGTTCTATTTCGTTAGGAAGTACTGTACTAAGTTTCCTGAAATATCCAGCCATTCTGCCTAAAGATTCTAACAGAAATTCCCGAGACAGTGAAAGACAAAGGTATACGCTGGCAGTATTAATACGTAAGCTAAAAACCACCCATTTCTCTTTTCAGTGGATTCTAACACGAAGGCAATCAGATGATAAATTTTTTCTCTTTCCATTTCCACAATATGAAGTCCTCTTTTGAGTTCCTCTTTATGAATGACTCCCAAGGAACCCAAGAGCTCCATTCAGGACTTTCCCCAAAAAAAGCTCCCAAGTCTAGAGAAAAACAATTTTTAGGTCCCTAAAGTAATAACAGGGAGACAAATCTTGGATCTTGTTTTAAAAAAAAAATGGTTTTCATCCTAAACACAAAATCAGTGTAACAGACATACACCAGAGCCTCATACAAAGCCCATAAACCCCCCAAAGGAATCTTGCTTAACTTACTTCTCACTTCTTGCTACCCACTTAGCAAATCTTAGTAAATGCTAACATGCTCCGAGCCTCATGTCTGTTCAGGGACCCCCAACCAAACCTGCTATGCTAGTGCACTCAAATCCCCCAAATCTGAAACTGTTCTGTGAAAGACAAATACTTAGCAGCAGATATGTGCCATACTAACATTAACCATGTCACTGAAGTGACAAACCACTCAGCCTCACCCCCAAGGGAGGGTAAGCAGTAACCAGCGGGCGGCCAGAAACCCAGGTTTATCATTAACACATCAGGCCAAGCACAAGGTTAGCGGCTGCACCTCCAGGGACGGGCACCAACGTAGGGCCGACTGAGGCGTGAATGAAACGGCCGGGGAGGGAGCGGCGCAGGAGGCGCGGGGATGGCCCGGACAAGGCTGGGCCGCACCTCCCGGGCCCCGCCCCGGCCCCGCCCCCCGGCCACCCCGGCTCCGCGGCAGCGCCGCAGTCCCTGCACGGTAGCGGCGCGCGCCCGGGACCCCTTCCCGCCGTCGCCTTCCCCTCTTCGCGCGGCCCCCAGCACGTACCTGCTTTGCAAAGAGGGGCGCTCGGGCTCCTCCTCTCCGGGGAGCTTCGGCTCTGCTCCGGGGACCTCCTCCGGTGCCGGACGCGGGCTGCGGGTGGGGCCGCGCTCACCTCGCCTGTCCACAGGTGGGTGGGCGACGAGGAAGGCGACGACACGGTGCCCAGCAGCGCCGGCGGGGGCTGCGGCCGTGGGGGGCTCCCGCGGGCCCCGGGCGCGGCGCCGCGCGTGGGGCTGGTGCCTCGCGTGGACGTCGAGGACGTGCTCGTCTGCGTGGCCACCGTGGGGCTGGTGCGCGCGGCCGCACTCCCGCCGCCCCGCGTGGGGCTTGTGCTGCGCGAGGCAGTGCGCGGGGCCCCGCTGCTGCCGCCGCCGCCCGAGGGGCCTGAGGCGCCACCACAGCAGCCGCCGTTGTTGCCGCCGCCGCCGCCGTTGCTCCGCGTGGGGCTGCCATGTTGCTGCTGCTGCTGCTTCAGCTGGAACGGAACCGTCGCCCTCATGGGCTGCAGGCGGCTCCCGGATCCCCCGGCCGTGGCGACCGCACCGCCCCCGAGGGAGCCGGCCGGCGTGGGGGACCCATTGCGCCTCACCCGCTGGGACATGGTTCCCCCCCTCCCCGGTGACTGGGCGAGACGTGGGGTTTTGTTGTTGTTGGGTTGCAAGGGGAGGATTCTCGAGACCGGATGGAAGGCCCCCGCGACCGGGTGACGAAGCCGGAGTTCGGGGTGCGGGGGGCGCCCGGGCCGCGACCGGCAGCAACGAGGTGGTGCAGCCGCCGCCGCCGCTGCCGCTCCTCCTCATCAACAATAGTGTCTCCTCCACTGCCCCCGCCCCCCGCGAGCGCCCATTGGTGCAGCGTCAGCTGCGCTCGAGCCGCTCCACCGCGCCCATTGGCTGCAAGCAGCTCGGGCCCCGGGCCCCCGGGGCCTTAGAGAGCCTGGGTTTGCGAGGAGACCTTCTGCTCTTTAAAGAGAAAGAGACCCGCCCCCCGGGGGGAGGAGGCGCGGAGGAAACAGGCTGAGTGTATGTGTAGGGTGCGCGCGCGCGTGTGTGAGTGTACACGTGAGTGTACACGCGTACGCGCGCGCCTGGCCACGCGCATCTTCCCCTTCCCACAGGCGGGAGCCCTGGGGACTCAGATTCTGGAATATTGCCAAAGGGAATTGTCCCGAAGCAAAGCGGTCCCCAGGGAAGTCTGAGGTCTTTCTCCCAAAACTCACTTCCTTACCTCAATATTGACTGGCACAGTCCGTGTACGTGCGTCTCTTTCTGGCTTTTTTTTCTTAATCTTTGTGTTCTGTCCTAATTCCGTGAACGTTTGGACAGGGCTCAAAGGAAAAGAAATTTAATTAATCTTACTGGCATTTTACGCCTCGTCTTTTTTTTTTTTTTTTAAGCTCTACAAAGAGCCAAATCTCAGAAAGATTAAAATTGCTGGTTTGAATGCGGTTTTAGATCATATCTATGAAGTCCAGTTACCAAATGCTACTGCTATATCTCCTGTATCTCAAGTAATCAAGAATTTATTTTAATCAGCTACTTCACAGTTCCCTGATACCTTGGAAAGATGCTGCTGCCTAAAAGTTTTAAGTGCCATAGTTTTCAAAGGGCCTTATTTTATCCTCACGATCATTATTTGAGACAAAACTGGACCAGCCATTCGTATTTTTGTCTAGTGGAGAAAACAGGTCCTTGTACTATGGGCAAGAACTCAGTAACACTAGTTCTAAAATAACCTTAGAGACTTCTTATCAAGACAAAAAAAAATTTTTAAGGTGGACCCGTAGCCCACATACTCACTTCTCAGGCTATAAACTGCCTGTCCATGACCTGTTTTCCCTTTACTACTTTATTAGATATACATTCTAGACAGATTTTGTCTTGTAAAAACATGGGAGTGGCGGGCCCAGTATAATTTGCTCTGGACCTGAAATTCTAGTGGGCCCCATGCACTGTGGTGGAGAGCCTTTGAGGACGTAGAAAACAGATTCATATCTCAGATCCACCACATACTCTGTGGCCTTGGATAAGTCACTAGGCAGTTTCCTTATCTGTAAAATGCAGTTAAACAATACCATCTCCTTCATACAACCGTTTATCAACCAAGGGTTAAATGAGAATGTGGTGCGTAGAAAGTACTCAATACTTTGAGTCTCCATGTGATTCAGAGGCCCGCATCTCTGCTTATCACGAATTCCTCCTCTCTCCTCTACCACAAAGAGAGTCCGCAAGCCCTTATCCCAGGACCTTCCTTAAGCTGGCTGGTGCTCTAGATAAACCTGACATCACTACCCATCCACACAACCTGGAATGAAGACAAAAGCAGCTTCTCCCTAGACAGGAAGAAGGAAACTGCCAACAAGATCCGTGCAGAGAGCTAAAGCTAGTCTTAAACAAAGGGGTAAGAGAGAAGATAAGCCTTTAAATAAGGATGTCCTAGAAGCTGTGTCTAACGCTTTGTCCTGCACAAAAGTAAGAACTCAACACAGATTTATTGAGTTAAACTGAGGGAGTTCAGCAGCCCTAGAGTCTGAGGCTTCCAGATCAATTACTTTTTCAAAAAAATTTTGTTGAAGTATAGTTGATTTGCAATGTTGTGTTAATTTCTGCTGTACAGCAAAGTGACTCAGTTTTATATATCTATATATATGTATAATATATATATATATTCTTGTTCATATTCACTTCCATTATGGTTTATCACAGGATTTTTTTTTTTTTTTTTTTTTTTTTTTTTTTTTTTTTTGCGGTACGCGGGCCTCTCACTGTTGTGGCCTCTCCCATTGCGGAGCACAGGCTCTGGACGCGCAGGCTCAGCGGCCATGGCTCACAGGCCCAGCCGCTCCACGGCATGTGGGATCTTCCCAGACCGGGGCACGAACCTGTGTCCCTGCATCGGCAGGCGGACTCTCAACCACTGCGCCACCAAGGAAGCCCTATCACAGGATATTGAATATAGTTCCCTGTGCTATAGAGTAGGACCTTGTTGTTTATTCATACTACATATAATAGTTTGCATCTGCTAATCCCAAACTCCCAACACTTCCCACCCATGCCCCCTTGGCAACCACAAGTCTGTTCTCTACGTGTGTGACTCTGTTTCTGTTTCGTAGATATGTTGATTTGTGTTGTATTTTAGATTCCACATATACGTGATATCATGGTATTTGTCTTTCTCTTTCTGACTTACTTCACTTAGTATGATAATCTCTAGATCCATACATGTTGCTGCAAATGGCATTATTTCATTCTTTTTAATGGCTGAGTAATATTCCATTGTGTGTGTGTGTGTGTGTGTGTGTGTGTGTGTGTGTGTGTGTATCTATATCTATATCTATATACTACATCTTCTTTATCCATTCATCTGTCGATGGACATTTAAGTTGTTTCCATGTCTTGGTTATTGTAAATAGTGCTGCTGATCAATTACTTTTGATGTCACCAAACTAGAGACCTGTTTGTTGGTGACAAAAGACGTTTAGCTTTTCTGAGCTAAAGTACTGATTTCAGCACAGAAGTTCATTAGATCAAAGAAATAAAATGTCCTTGGCTCAATCACAAGTTCACGTTTTGCTTCTGTTATATTTCCTACAGAAACTCAAACACTGCAGCTCCAGAAAATCCCTCTTTTTCGTCTTGTTTGATAGCGTAATCATTAATTTAGGGCTAATCTTTAAACAAACAAATGAGACCACTTCAACTAAATCAGGTCTTAACCATTTCTGCCCCCTTTGTACTATAGGATTTTTATGATGACATAAATGAAACTCTGAAGGTATGAAGTCATCAAAGAATACTTAAAAAAAAAAAACTCACTTGGATACCTTAGAACTCTTCAGTCCATTTTTAAGTCTTAATGGCAATACATAAAAGCATCATTTATTCTTGCCCTTGATTTCATTATCTGTTGGTGAAGATTCAGAACAATGTGCATCAAGGTGATATATTGATCTTCAGTTTGCTAGTTTAAGAAGAATGTCCAGGCTTCCCTGGTGGCACAGTGGTTGAGAGTCTGCCTGCCAATGCAGGGGACACGTGTTCGAGCCCTGGTCTGGGAAGATCCCACATGCCGCGGAGCGACTGGGCCCGTGAGCCACAATTACTGAGCCTGCGCGTCTGGAGCCTGTGCTCCACAAGAGAAGCCATGATAGTGAGAGGCCCGCACACCGCGATGAAGAGTGGCCCCCGCTTGCCACAACTAGAGAAAGCCCTCGCACAGAAACGAAGACCCAACACAGCCATAAATAAATAAATAAAGCAAACTGTCAACAGGTAAAAATAAATAAACACTATTAAAAAAAAGAAAGAAGAAAGTCCATGTATTTCAAGGATCAACGAAATAAATATGTCTCTCTGTGGTTTAACCCTGTTCTTCTTAGGATATAATCAAATTTTCCGTTATCTCTCCAGAGTTGAAATGTGACCGTATGAAGTTGAAGAAGCAACATATTGGCATTGGTTTATATGTATTTAAACTCCAGAAGACAAAATTATTGATTGATAGGCTCATTTGCTTCTGTGCTTCTTTAACTATTTTAAATGATCTTGTTAATGGTAAAGGAGGATGGGTTGTGAGAAAAAGTTTATCTTCCTGTAGTTTTTTTTCTTCTTCCTATAGTTTTAGTAGAACCAGCCATATCTTTTTACAGATCTCTAAAATGTCATTGAATGGAATATTAAACAGCCACTAAAATGATAATTATGAAGTCATTAAGTTCCTTTCACTGTAAAATGGAAAAATAAAAATTATGCATCCATTGTAGCTACAACAATGCAAAAATGTTTATGCATTATAAATACATACTGGAAGATAAAATACTGATACGAAAATAAAATAGTAATTTTAAGGTGCGAGTTGGGGAGGTGTTTTTTCCCTAAGATATGTTGATATACAATTTCCTAATAAAGGGGGAGGATGATCAGAACTTAAATTGCTGAGTGATGTTCTCTGCTTAAAATCTGACTGCTAATTCACTGAGACATTTGTCTTAGACCATTTCCTAAAGGCCTTCCATAGCACCACACATTCCAGTGTTACTTTTACCCCTCTGACTACTCCTTGGTCACTCTTCTTTTCTTTTCTTTTCTTCTTTTTTGCGGTACGTGGGCCTCTCACTGCTGTGGCCTCTCCCGTTGTGGAGCACAGGCTCCGGATGCACAGGCTCAGCGACCATGGCTCACGGGCCCAGCCGCTCCGCGGCATGTGGGATCTTCCCAGACCGGGGCACGAACATGCGTCCCCTCCATCGGCAGGCGGACTCTCAACCACTGCGCCACCAGGGAAACCCAGGTATTGTATATTTAAGAGTCAAGTTCAGAAACGTCAGTCCAGGAGTATAAATTTGAGAGTTTTCACATACAGTTGTTATTTGTAGCTATGTGAGCAAATAAGACCACCAAAGGACTAACCACTACTTCTCAGCCTTAGCACAGAGCCTGGCACACAATAAATGCTCAAAAACAATTTAAGTGCCTGTCTGTCTTGTTCACCCTTATATCCTCTCACTTAGGATAGTGTCTGGCAAACAGCAGGTACTTAGCAACTATACCATTCATAGCTTCAAAACAGTAATTTCAGACCTATGTTTCTTAGACTCCAAAGACAATTTGCTTTCACATTAGGATGGTACTCTAGTTCAGTATATGGTCTCAAAACCTGGTAAGAAAGACAAGTACGTGGTATCCCCATTATAGAAATAAGGAAACTAAAGCGGTTATATGGCTTGCCTAAAACTAGAACCCAGGTCTTTTGACTCAAATTCCAGCATGCTTTCAACATAGCAGGGATGACTTTCAACAGACTAGCAGCTGCTCTGGATATATTGTACCCACCAATTAACATATGCTGTGAAGAAAGAAAAAAGAAAAACCAAGAAATTAGGTTTGGGATTGGTGCGTATTACCACTTAAAACAATCTTCTAGTGTAATACTTTTCTGCCATGCGAGCTTTTCCATCAAGATTCAGCTGAAACTTCATATAGCCTTTTCCATTTCCCAAAAGCAAGGTATTCGCTCCCTCCTCTCTTTGTTCACTGATGTTGTGCTGTCAGAGATGTGATTCCCACTATACCAGCAGTTTTGTATCTTTTCAGAAACTCTTTGATCTGTGTATTAAAAGAAACATTAATGAACAAAGGCATGGTATAGAACAGTGTGCGCTGCCAATAAGGCTTTTCTTTTCTTTTCTCTTTAAGGGTTATAGTTATGCACATGCTTGTATGTGCATGCATAGAGTATTTCTGGAAATTCTCCCAAAGAAACTGGCCTCTGAAAAGAGGAACTGGGAGGGGTAGGGGTAGGAAGAAGATGTTCTTTTTTATGCATACTCTTTGTACTATTTTTGAAGTTTTTAAAGCATGTTTATGTAATAGTTTTAGCAAAAAATTTTTAATATAAAAAATATCAGAAACCAGATTATCTTGGTGAGGACTAAAGTTTGAAATTAGGATTTATAAATGATAATTGCAGTCTTATATAAGCTTCCGTATCCAAAACATTTCTGTAGTTTGTTTAGATTGAGTAACACTGAGGAAATCCTGATCAACAAAGATAAGTAATTACAAATGGTAACGACGTTTTTTTGATTGCTCTTCAACTGGACAGATTCAGAAACTTGAAACAGAAGTAATGGAAAACGTTTATTGGAAAAAATAATAATCAAGTAGGGAATCAAGATCCCTTGTGTCAGTCTTGGATGACACAAGAATGGCAGAATATTGACAACTGTTGAAGCTGGGTGATAAGTATAGAGTTGTTCATTATTCTATTGTTTACTTTGTATCTGTTTCAAAGTGTTAATAATAAAATGTTTTAAAAACTGGTTCACAAAAATAGCCAAAAACTGCTCACACGCTTTATTATAAAAGTCAGACAAACAATGAAATCTTATAAAGCTTTAAATTTAAGGATCTGCAAAATCCTCTCTACCTGTTATACATTTATCTGTTATTGCACATAAAATGTACATCAAGCAGATGAACTTGAGCTTTGTTGTGTATTTAATCATGTTTAGCACATATATGCAGTGGTTGCATAGTCACATGCACATTATTCTATAAAAACCTTACACAGATTAGATTTTTTAAAGACCAATATAAAGCTACAACTTTCTAAGTAATGACATGTTTACAATAAATTCAAATATATGCTCAGAAATAACAGGAAAAATTTAATGCTGATAGCTACACACACAAAATACTAGTTTACCTGACAGTAGAAATTAACCAGTGGTGGTCCCAATATACTAAAAGTTATTATATTAAATTAATTTTATTACAGGTGTTTTAATATTTTAAATATATTTTGAAACAAAATTCAGATCAAACATTTATTCCACCCCTGAAGCACCAGGCAGTTTAAAAAACATTCCATTAGACTGTCATAAAATTGAAGGCAGGAGCATAGCACAGGGAGATCAGCTCTGTGCTTCGTGACCACCTAGAGGGGTGGGATATGGAGGGATATGGGGATATATGTATACGTATAGCTGATTCACTTTGTTATATAGCAGAAACTAACACAACATTGTAAAGCAATTATACCCCAATAAAGATGTTAAATAAAATAAAATAAAATAAAAACCATAGCTTAATCCAAAAAACAAAAAATTGAAGGCAGGAAATATATTTTATTCATCTCTGTCTCTCCAGTACCAAACACAATAGTTTGATGAATGAATATTGTTAACTGAAGGTATGGAAAAATTGATTTCTAAGCCCCAAAGTAATCTTATTAAAAATCCATCTGAAACTATTATATATAGGATGAATAAACAACAAGGTCCTATTGTATAGCACAGGGAACTATATTCAGTAACCTTTGATAAACCATAATGGAAAAGAATACAAAAAAAAAGAATGTCTATATGTGTATAACTGAGTCACTTTGCTGTACAGCAGAGATTGGCACATTGTAAATCAGCTATACTTCAATAAAAATAAATTAATTAAATTAAAAATTAATCTGTGTTGATTTTTCTGAGTACATGAAGTCCATCCTCATTATAAACAACAACTCAATACCAAAAAGTTTAATTAGAAAATAAAAATCCACGGTTCTCCAAGCTTTTGTTTTTCCTATGTATAAAGTAATACCTATTTAGAAGATTTTTTTTTTACTTTTAAAAACGGTCACATAATGGATACAAGTTTTGAAACCTATTTTTTTTTCCCTTAAACATATATCTAGGACATCTTTTCACTCAGTATACATCTAGACTCTCTTTCATTCCTTTTCAAGGATACATAGTATTCTATCATTGGGCAGCACCATAATTTAACCAATCTTTCACTAATGGACATTTAGGTTATTTTCAACTTTCTGATATAACACACAATGTTGTAATGATATCTTTGCACTTATACTTTGCATTCTTGTAAGAGTATTTTAAATTCAATGTATAAAAGCAATATGTATACACAAATTAAGAAATCAAATAGCTTTAGAAGGCTGATTTTCTTAAATAATCATTTGCTTTCATTGCCTGTCTCAAACCCTCCAAAGAGTTGTTAAATCTCTCTGAAAATGATTAGTGGTTTGTCTTTTTCCTTAAAGACGTCTTAACGGAGACTTCTTCTCTCCTGCTCTGTTTAAACTAGAAATATTCTAGGTCTTCTGCATAGCTGTCAGCCAGGGGGTTCTCTTCACTTCTTGGCTATGCATATATCATGTTCTCGCAACCCAGGGGCTTCTGTTTTTGTTTGCTTGTTTACTCCTTTGTTTTGTAATAGCTTCCTAAGAAAGGGTGTCTAGAGGGTAAATTTTTTGCGACATTGCATGTTTGCAAATGTCTTTATTCCATCCTTACAATTAACTAGTGATTTGGCTTGGAAAGAATGTTTCCTCAGAAATTTGAAAACATTGCTCCACTGTCATATAGCATTCAGTGTTGTTGATCAAGCCAATACCTTTGTGATTTCTGATCCTTTATATATGATGTTTTTTCCTCTCTGGAAGCTTTTAAGATCTTCTCTTTGTTAATAGTGTTGTGAAATTTCATTATATTGTGCTTATGTAGGGCTTTTTTTTTTTTTTTTTAAATTCTCTGGGATGGTCATAGATGGTTTTCAGATGGGAAAATGCTATTGTATTATTCTACAATAATTTATTTCCCTTCACATACTACTCCTGACCTGCTCTGAGAGAATGACCCCAGTAGACTGTATCAGCTGGTTTCTGGTTAGGTTTGGCCAATGTGAGATCAGATCACAAGAAGAGAGAGAAGTCAGAGTGTTTCTTCCCTGCTGTATTCCTGATGTAAAGCCACATCTCTTGGGCAGTAGCTATGTCTCCTGCTGGGAGTCTCTACCTCCTTGGCTGCAGTTCTCGCTGGGCTCCATTTATACCACCTCCTCCAACGTTGCCCCTTCAGTCCTGGGAGTGTAACAGCTTCTCATTGTTGCTAGTCTCTGGATACTATACCACCCTTGTTTGTTCCCTTAATCCTTACTGCTCACACTTCCATAAGGAGTCCCTTCGTAAAAATCACTTTATCAGAACCATGTAGGGTGAATCGGGTTTGCTGTTAGGACTCTGACTGATATAGTCTGCTCTCAATCTCTCTCTCTCCCTCTCCATTTTCCAAGAAATATTGAACTTCCTGGACTAACCCTCTAACATTGTCTTCAGTTTTCTCTTTCTGTATCATCTCTTGGATCTACCTCCTGGGAAATTTCCTTGTCTTCATCTCCCAACACCTCTACAAATTTCCTATTTCATAGGAAACCATATTTTTCATTTCCAAAAGCTCCCTTTATTTTCTGATCATTCTCTTTTTTTATAGCATGCCATTGTTGTTTATTCATGTTTCATGGATATAATTTATCTTCCTGCATTGTCTCTTTTTTTCCCCAAATCCCTTTGTTTTGGCATCTGCCTTTCATGATGGAGACATTCCTCAAACGTCAAGTGGCTTTCACATAATAGCTGATTGTTAGTTCTGAGTACTCAAATGGGGCTTTTCTGTTGGTGGGATTTACTTTGGGGTCATCAAGCAGGAATCCATCTGCTTCACTGTAGGGCCCCCAAATACAATTTCTCTTGAGATGTTACATTTTTTTCAAAAGAGAATCCACCAATCTCTTTTCTGGCATTCCCGGGGCCAAGTGCAGGAATTAGGCTGAATAGCTTCAAGTTCAGAATAGACTTTCATTTAATGGCAATATTTTTCTGGAAGAAATTCCTTGAGGTGAAATTGGGGTATCCAAGGGTAACTGTTTTAAAATTTGATAGATTCCAATGCAATTTTTGAAGTATCCAAAGAAAAAAGTTTAATGTGGTTTAAAAGAATCAGGCAAATGTATTTTATAAGCTTTAAATGTCAGCAGAATTTAATAAAGTGTTTTCTCATGGAATTAATATTCCAAGAGGTAAAATAGACTGAAATAAATTCTTCTTTTCCATGGGTCCTACTTGGCTTCAGAATTAGTGCTAACACAGGCTATTTGAAAGATTAGAATTTCTCATCTTTCTAGAAAACAAAATTAGATTCTCCAAAAAGGCCATTTGATTGGTATTGCAGTAGAGGCAAAACGGAAACTTACAAAGAGGTACTTGGTCTTATTTATCTATAAAGACCTAAGGAAGTAGCAGCTAAGAAAATTCTTTAAGCCAGATGATCTTTGGTAACTGATATTTGAGTTTATGACTTAATTGTTTGTGGGAGACCTGATCTCAGGGTGGTGATTGCTCTGTAAGTTATGGGAATAATTATGGCAAGAAACTATTCAACCACACTCCAGAGAGAGTCAGGCCACAGAACATGAAGATAAGTTACTTCTAAAGTAGCTAAATTATATCCAGGTCATAACTGATTTGTAGGATCTAGCTCTATGATAATCAAAGTAGGTTTTTCCTTTTTTAATATTGCTGATCCTCTTACCCCATAACGTTGCTCCATATTTTGTCCTAAATTCCACACTACATAGTAAGTAGTAAGAAATTCCTCGTAAACTCTACGCCGGAGAGGCCAAGTCTCAGCCAGAAATAGACATTTCTCTTCTCAAATGATTGTAGGAAGTCTTAAGATTTCTGTCTCTATGGTGACAGATTGATGGAGATAGTTGAGGACTGGTACACGAAATATGCCTTGCCCTTTCAAATTCTGTAACAAGCACTCAACATGAGCTCACAGACACCAATTATTGCTGTGTAATAGCAGTCACTGTACCATTGATGAACTGGATTTCTTAACAGAGGGAAACAGAAGAGAAAAAATACACTCAATCTACATTGTACCTGATCAATTCTTCTTACTTATTATTACTATCTTTTTAACATCTTTATTGGAGTATAATTGTTTTACAATGGTGTGTTAGTTTCTGCTGTATAACAAAGTGAATCAGCTATACATGTATCCCCATATCTCCTGCCTCTTGCATCTCCTCCCACCCTCCCTATCCCACCCGTATAGGTGGTCACAAAGCACCGAGCTGATCTCCCGATGCCATGCAGCTGCTTCCCAGTAGCTATCTATTTTACATTTGATAGTGTATATATGTCCATGTCACTCCCTCACTTCATCCCAGCTTCCCCTTCCCACTCCCCGTGTCCTCAAGTCCATTCTCTACATCTGCGTCTTTATTTCTGTCCTGCCCCTAGGTTCTTCACAACCCTTTTTTTTTTTTTTTAGATTACACATATATGTGTTAGCATACAGTATTTGTTTTTCTCTTTCTGACTTACTTCACTCTGTATGACAGAATCTAGGTCCATCCACCTCACTACAAATAATTCAATTTTGTTTCTTTATATGGCTGAGTAATATTCCATTGTATATATGTGCCACCTCTTCTTTATCCGTTCATCTGTCGACAATTAGGTTGCTTCCATGTCCTGGCTATTGTAAATAGAGCTTCAATGAACATTGTGGTACATAACTCTTTTTGAATTATGGTTTTCTCAGGGTATATGCCCAGTAGTGGGATTGCTGGGTCGTATGGTAGTTCTATCTTTAGATTTTTAAGGAACCTCCATACTGTTCTCCATAGTGGCTGTATCGATTTACATTCCCACCAACAGTGCAAGAGGGTTCCCTTTTCTCCACACCCTCTCCAGCATTTATTTTTTGCATATTTTTGATGATGGCCATTCTGACTGGTGTGAGGTGATACCTCACTGTAGTACTGATTTGCATTTCTCTAATGATTAGTGATGTTGAGCATCCTTTAATGTGTTTCTTGGCAATCTGTATATCTTCTTTGGAGAAATGTCTATTTAGGTCTTCTGCCCTTTTTTGGATTGGGTTGTTTGATTTTTGTTATTGAGCTGCATGAGCTGCTTGTAAATTTTGGAGATTGATCCTTTGTCAGTTGCTTCATTTGCAAATATTTTCTCCCACTCTGAGGGTTGTCTTTTGGTATTGTTTATGGTTTCCTTTGCTGTGCAAAAGCTTTTCAGTTTCATTAGGTCCCATTTGTTTATTTTTGATTTTATTTCCACTTCTCTAGGAGGTGGGTCAAAAAGGATCTTGCTGTGATTTATGTCATAAAGTGTTCTGCCTATGTTTTCCACTAAGAGTTTTAAAGTGTCTGCCCCTACGTTTAGGACTTTAATCCATTTTCAGTTTATTTTTGTGTATGGTGTTAGGGAGTGTTCTAATTTCATTCTTTTACATCTAGGTGTCCAGTTTTCCCAGAACCACTTATTGAAGAGGCTGTCTTTTCTCCATTGTGTATCCTTGCCTCCTTTATCAAAAATACGGTGACCATAAGTGTGTGGGTTTATCTCTGGGCTTTCTATCCTGTTCCATTGATCTCTATTTCTGTTTTTGTGCCAGTACCATACTACCTTGATTACTGTAGCTTTGTAGTATAGTCTGAAGGGAGGGAGTCTGATTCCTCCAGCTCCATTTTTCTTTCTCAAGATTGCTTTGGCTATTCGGGGTCTTTTGTGTTTCCATACAAATTGTGGAATTTTTTGCTCTAGTTCTGTGAAAAATGCCATTGGTAGTTTGATAGGGATTGCATTCAATCTGTAGATTGTTTTGGGTAGTATAGTCATCTTCACAATGTTAATTCTTCCAATCCAAGAACACGGTATATCTCTCCATCTGTTTGTATCATCTTTAATTTCTTTCATCAGTGTCTTATAGTTTTCTGCATACAGGTCTTTTATCTATTTAGGTGGGTTTATCCCTAGGTATTTTATTCTTTTTGTTGCAACGGTAACTGGGAGTGTTTCCTTAATTTCTCTTTCAGATTTTTCATCATTAGTGTATAGGAATGCCAGAGATTTCTGTGCATTAATTTTGTATCCTGCTACTTTACCAAATTCATTGATTAGCTCTAGTAGTTTTCTGGTAGCATATTTAGGATTCTCTGTGTATAGTACTATTTCATCTGCAAACAGTGACAGCTTTACTTCTTTTTTTTTTTTTTTCAGCTTTACTTCTTGTTTTCCAATTTGGATTCCTTTTATTTCTTTTTCTTCTTTGATTGCTGTGGCTAAAACTTCCAAAACTATCTTGAATAATAGTGGTGAGAGTGGACAACCCTGTCTTGTTCCTGATCTTAGAGGAAATGGTTTCAGTTTTTCACAATTGAGAACAATGTTGGCTGTGGGTTTGTTGTATATGGCCTTTATTATGTTGAGGAAAGTTCCCTCTATGCCTACTTTCTGCAGGGTTTTTTATCATAAATGGTGTTAAATTTGGTCAAAAGCTTTTTCTGCATCTATTGAGATGATCATATGGTTTTTCTCCATCAATTTGTTAATATGGTTTATCACATTGATTGATTTGCGTATATTGAAGAATCCTTGCATTCTTGGGATAAACCACACTTGATCATGATATATGATCCTTTTAACGTGCTGTTGGATTCTGTTTGCTAGTATTTTGTTGAGGAGTTTTGCATCTATGTTCATCAGTGATACTGACCTGTAGTTTTTTTTCTTTGTGTCATGTTTGTCTGATTTTGGTATCAGGGTGATGGTGGCCTTGTAGAATTAGTTTGGTAGAGTTCCTCCCTCTGCTATATTTTAGAAGAGTTTGAGAAGCGTAGGTGTTAGCTCTTCTCTAAATGTTTCATAGAATTTGCCTGTGAAGTCATCTGGTCCTGGGCTTTTGTTTGTTGGAAGATTTTTAATCACAGTCTCAATTTCAGTGGTTGAGATTGGTCTGTTTACATTTTCTATATCTTCCTGATTCAGTCTCGGAAGGTTGTGCTTTTCTAAGAATGTGTCCATTTCTTCCAGGTTATCCATTTTATTGGCATACAGTTGCTTGTAGTAATCTTTCATGATCCTTTGTATTTCGGCAGTGTCAGTTGTTACTTCTCCTTTTTCATTTCTAATTCTATTGGCTTGAGTCTTCTCCCTTTTTTTCTTGATTAGTCTGGCTTATGTTTTATCAATTTTATTTGTCTTCTCAAGAACCAGCTTTTAGTTTTATTGGTCTTTGCTATCGTTTCCTTCATTTCTTTTTCATTTATTTCTGATCTGATCTTTATGATTTCTTTCCTTCCGCTAACTTTGGGGTTTTTTGTTCTTCTTTCTCTAATTGCTTTAGGTGTAAGGTTAGGTTGTTTATTTGAGATGTTTCTTGTTTCTTAAGGTAGGATTGTATTGCTATGAATTTCCCACTTAGAACTGCTTTAGCTACATCCCACAGGTTTTGGGTTGTCATGTTTTCATTGCAATTTGTTTCTAGTCATTTTTTGATCTCCTCTTTGATTTCTTCAGTGATCTCTTGGCTATTTAGTAATGTATTGTTTAACCTCCATGTGTTTGTAATTTTTACCGATTTTTTTCCTGTAATTGCTTTCTAGTCTCATAGCGTTGTGGTTGGAAAAGGTACTTGATAAGATTTCAATTTTCTTAAATTTACCAAGGCTTGATTTGTGACCCAAGATATGCTTGATCCTGGAGAATGTTCCAAGAGCACTTGAGAAGAAAGTGTATTCTGTTGTTTTTGGATGGAATGTCCTCTAAATATCAATTAAGTCCATCTTATTTAATGTATCATTTAAAGCTTGTGTTTTCTTATTTATTTTCGTTTTGGATGATGTGTCCATTGGTGAAAGTGGGGTGTTAAAGTCCCCTACTATGTTTGTGCGACTGTTGATTTCCCCTTTTATGGCTGTTAGCATTTGCCTTATGTATTGAGGTGCTCCTTATGTATTTGGGTGCATAAATATTTACAATTGTTGTATCTTCTTCTTGGATTGATCGTTATGTAGTGTCCTTCTTTATCTCTTGTAGTAGTCTTTATTTTAAAGTCTATTTTTTCTGATATGAGAATTGCTATTCCAGCTTTCTTTTGGTTTCCATTTGCATGGAATATCTTTTTCCATCCCCTCACTTTCAGTCTGTATGTGTCCCTAGGTCTGAAGTGGGTCTCTTGTAGACAGCACATATATGGGTCTTGATTTTGTATCCATTCAGCCAGTCTATGTCTTTTGGTTGGAGTGTTAATCCATTTATATTTAAGGTAGTTATTGATATGTATGTTCCTATTACCATTTTCTTAATTGTTTTGGGTTTGTTATGTAGGTCTTTTCCTTCTCTTGTGAGTCCTGCTAGAGAAGTTCCTTTAGCATTTGTTGTAAAGCTGGTTTGGTGGTGCTGAATTCTCTTAGCTTTTGCTTGTCTGTAAAGGTTTTAATTTCTCTGTCGAATCTGAATGAGATCCTTCCTGGTAGAGTAATCTTGGTTGTAGGTTTTTCTCCTTCATCACTTTAAATACGTCCTGCCACTCCCTTCTGGCTTGCAGAGTTTCTCCTGAAAGATCAGTTGTTAACCTTATGGGGATTCCCTTCTATGTTATTTGTTTTTCCCTTTCTGCTTTTAATAATTTTTCTTTGTATTTCATTTTTTTTTTTTTTTTTTGCGGTACGCGGGCCTCTAACTGTTGTGGCCTCTCCCATTGCGGAGCACAGGCTCAGGATGCGCAGGCTCAGTGGCCATGGCTCACGGGCCCAGCCTCTCCGCGCATGGCATGTGGGATCTTCCCAGACCAGGGCACGAACCCGTGTCCCCTGCATCGGCAGGCGGACTCTCAATCACTGCGCCACCAGGGAAGCCCCTGTATTTCATTTTTGATAGTTTGATTATTATGTGTCTTGGTGTATTTCTCCTTGGATTTATCCTGTATAGGACCCTCTGTGTTTCCTGGACTTGACTGACTATTTTCTTTCCCGTATTGGGGAAATTTTCAACTATAATCTCTTCAAATATTTTCTCAGTCCTTTTCTTTTTCTCTTCTTCTTCTGGGAACCCTATAATTTGGATGTTGATGAGTTTAATGTTGTCCCAGAGGTCTCTGAGATTGTCCTCAATTCTTTTCATTTTTTTTTTCTTTATTCTGCTCTCTGGTAGTTATTTCCACTACTTTATCTTTCAAGTCACTTATCCTTTCTTCTGCCTCAGTTATTCTGCTATTGATTCCTTCTAGAGAATTTTTGATTTCGTTTATTTTGTTGCTCATCACGGTTTGTTTGCTCTTTAGTACTTCTAGGTCCTTGTTAAACGTTTCTTGTATTTTCTCCATTCTTTTTCCAAGATTTTGGATCATCTTTACTATCATTATTCTGAATACTTTTTCAGGTAGATTGCCTATTTCCTCTTCATTTGTTTGGTCTGGTGGGTTTTTACCTTGCTCCTTCATCTGCTGTGTATTTCTCCATCTTCTCATTTTGCTTAACTTACTGTGTTTGGGGTCTCCTTTTCTCAGGCTGCAGGTTCATAGTTCCGTTTGTTTTTGGTGTCTGCCCTCAGTGGATAAGGCTCAGTGGGTTGTCTAGGCTTCCTGGTGGAGGGGACTGGTGCCTGTGTTCTGGTGGATGAGGCTGGAATTGTCTTTCTGATGGGCAGGACCGTGTCTGGTGGTGTGTTTTGGGATGTCTGTGACCTTATTATTATTTTAGGCAGCCTCTCTGCTACTGGGTAGGGTTGTGTTCCTGTCTTACTAGTTGTTTGGCATAGAGTGTCCAGCACTGTATCTTTCTGGTCATTGAGTCGAGCTGGGTCTTAGTGTTGAGATGGAGACCTCTGGGAGAGCTTTCACCATTTGATATTATGTGGAGCCAGGTCTCTGGTGGACCAATGTCCTGAACTCAGCTCTCCCACCTCAGAGGCACAGGCCTGACACCCGGCCAGAGCACCAAGACCCTGTCAGCCACTTGGCTCAGAAGAAAAGGGAGAAAAAAAAGAAATAAATAAAATAAAATAAAATATAGTTATTAAAATTTAAAAAATTATTAAAAATAAAAAAATTTAAAAGTCCTAAAAAAAGTAAGAAAGAAAGAAGAGAGCAACCAAACCACCAATGATAGCAAGCGCTAAAAACTATCCGAAAAAAAAAAAAAAAACAAAACCAGACAGAACCCTAGGACAAATGGTAAAAGCAAAGCTATACAGACAAAATCACACAAAGAAGCATACACATACACACTCACAAAAAGAGAAAAGGAAAAAAAAATCTATATTTAAAAAAAAAGGAAGAGAGCAACCAAATCAATAAACAAATCTACCAATGATAATAAATTCTAAATACTAAACTAAGATAAACATAAAACCAGAAACAAATTAGATGCAGACAGCAAACTCCAAGTCTTCAGTTGCTCCCAAAGTGCACCGCCTCAATTTGGGATGATTCGTTGTCTATTCAGGTATTCCAGAGATGCACGGTACATCAAGGTGATTGTAGAGATTTAATCCCCTGCTCCTGAGGCTGCTGGGAGCCTTTCTCTTCTTTATTTGCACAGCTCCCAGGGTTCAGCTTTGGATTTGGCACCACCTCTGTGTGTAGGTCGCCTGAGGGTGTCTGTTCTTCACTCAGACAGTACGGGGTTAAAGTAGCAGTTGATTAGGGGCTCTGGCTCACTCAGGTCGGGGGGAGAGAGGGAGGGGTATGGAATGCGGGGCAAGCCTGCAGCGGCAGAGGCCGGCATGATGCTGCAACAGCCTGAGGAGCGCCGTGTGTTCTCCCAGGGAAGTTGTTCCCGGATCACGGGACTCTGGCAATTTTTACTTATTCTTTTACTCTATAGATATAGTTGAATTTTCCTGAAAGAAATGCAGTTGAATGCTGTATATTGGCAAATGTACAGTCCAAGCCAGAATCAACAAAATGTGAGCTTTTACTAGGTACCAGTACTGTGTTCTATACAGATATTCACCATTGTCAATAAATACTTGTGGATGAGTAATTTTAAGGGCACTAATAATTTCACCAATGATTACTGCTATCTTTTCTCAGTGTCATTTAGCCATGCCAGAATACAGAGTGAATTCAAATGGCAGAGTGCCAAATCACTGTTACATTCAGTGGGGAGTAGCTTATTCCCCCATGTATGTGTCTTCTGTCAGTTGGGAGAGCTAACTGAGCCATGGTAGCCTGTGAGATGACTTAGGCAGTTCACATGTGAATAAACTTAACCACTTACCCCTCCCATGTAGTGAAAGCATAGGCCTGCCCAGACTTGGTCTTTAGAAAACTAAAATAAGACTGCTTGTTTGACTCAGCTCCTAAGTAGTCATTCCATGGGGCACAAAGATCTCTCCTTGGAGATCTCTCTAGGGAGAAAAGGACTTCAGAGAACCAGCCGCTCTGACCTATGAACAATGACAATCACCTATCATGTTCTCCTCGTTGTTTTTGTATACATTTTTTTAAACAATGTCCTTTAAAACTCTCTCCTAACTCCTCTTTAAGTAGACAACAGTTCTGAGGAAAAGTTGCAGCATAGATTACTTCTTAATATGTGCATAGTCTATTAATAGTGAGGATGAAAAAGCAGAAACCAAAAGGGAAGTTAAATTCATGCTCAATATATAAGTTAATAAAGTGGCAATCCCAGTCCTCCCTACCCACAAAGCAGGTCCAACACTAACCAAATTCTTAGCCTCCCTCCCTTTCCTCCACTTCTAACATGATTTTTCTCCAGTGCTCTGAATAACTGGCATTTTCAGTTAACTCTTCTCTTTGGAACATCCCTCAATTTCTCTTCACTTCCCTCAGTATGATTTCTACTGATCCCTAAATATTCTGTAACTCAAGAGCAAAGGACTTGTGAGTGGTAAATAACCTTAAACCAAATGTCCCCCTTTTCTTATTCTGGCAATTACAGTGCTATCCTGCCAGGTTCTAAAACATAGGATGATAATAACAATTTCATTGATAGTTAACATTTATTGAACAGTTACTGTGTGTCAGGTGCTGGGCTGAGTACAGTACACACTATAACACATTTATACTTTATAGCAACCCTATACACAGGTACAGTTATCCCTATTTTTATGGATAAGGAAAAGGAGGGGTAGAATTTTAAGTGGTTTGTTTAGGAGTGTATAGTTAGTCAATGCCATAGGCAGATATCCCAGAGAGTCTGAATCTAGAGGTCATACTCTCAACCACAGCAGTAGGGTAATTTTCTTCCTTACTTTTTGACTTCAGAGATGCAGTCTAGGATAGTAGTAGTTAAGTGGCTTCAAAGCCAGAGTGCCTGGGTACAAATTCTAATTCCTCACTTAGAGTTGCATGATCTGGAGCAAGTTATTTAATTTCCTCTCATACAGTTCTGTTGAGGTTTGAATGCATTAATTCATGTGACAAGCTCTTAGCTCTGTGACTGGCACATAGAAAGCACTCAGTGAAGGGTGGTCATGATGATTGTCTAAGCATTGGTCAAGCTCTGCTCACTGGTTCCATCTTATCCCTCCAGTGTACCTCCACTTCATTTTCACAGCTGCAGCTCTAACCTGAGCCCCGCCACTAACTTTTCCATATTAGTTTATACATAGCAGGAAGAGTAATCTTTCTCAGACAATTTCACATACCATTCCCATGCTCAAGAATCTCCAGAGGCTCCCTATCACAAATTTTATCAGATCCAAATTCTTCAACTGAGACTTCACGCAAATTTCTACAAATTCCCTGCTTAGTTTCCTCATTCTCTCTCTACTCAAGCCTTTTCACTCAGCTTGCCATGTCATTTTTTAGTTTGCATCTTTTGTGTTTTCTGGAATATGACTCAGTGGTGCTTTCTTTAATCATTTAAACCTTTTGTATACTTGTCCCTGGGTTCTCTAGGTAAGAATGTTAATATAGTCAAATTTAGCAGTGACAATTCTTCTAAGAAGCCTTCTCTGATTAACTCCACCCAAGCTTGATCTTGCCAATTAACTCCTAAACATGTCTGGAAATACTCTGCATTATGTTAATTTGGACTTGTTTGTGTAGTACTTTGTGTTTTTATGCATTCTCAAGTCTCCTCTCAGCAACTTTTTAGCCCTCAAGGCCAGAGATCATGGTTTTTCTTCCTTTTCAACCTTTCCTTCAGGCTTAAGGCAAGTGTTTCATAAATGCTGTTGAGTGATTAATGGTGTGAAACAGTCGATGCAAAAGAGAAGGGTCTGTTAGAGGCAAACAAAGTAATGCGACACTGGGTCTTATGTTCCTTTAAGTGCAGGTAACATAACTATGCATTCTGCAGCTCTGCACATCAGGGCGATTTTCAGTGTAAGGCAGGCCACTTGCTTCTAACAAACAGGGCATCCTTTCAAGAGCAGCCAGAAAGCTGATCTCTTGATTCTCCATTCCTGGGCGTGTAGGCATGTAAGCAGAGGAAGGCAAGGGATAGGCTGCCATGACATGTCTAGGGGACTTTGCCGAGGCAACACAAAGCCAGTAACCCCACAGTGGGGAGAGGAATCAGGTTGCAACTAACTCCTTATCACCTGCTACAGCAAGAGTCAGCAACCTGGCAGCGTTCCCTCCCTCTACTTAGAGAAAATGTTCCCCCTTCCAGGCACCTCCCTGGGTCCCTGATCTTGAGGAGACCCTATGCCCTCTCTACCAATTCCACAAGAGGCAAAAAAAGATAGGATCCATGGATACCATCCAACTCCGGATGAGTGACAGATAGAGGAGGAAGTCTAGAGACTTTCAAAGTAACACTTGAAACAGGACCCAAAAGAACTGAGTCATATATCACCTTTAAACATTGTGCCAATTACTTCTTTGGTAGAATGACAAATGGAAGCTAATAGTTGAAACCATTGAAATGAAAACTAAATCATTCCATTTATTACCAAGTAGAGCAGAGAAGGCCTGTCAACACTCACACAAAAATGTAAGGGTGATCAAATTGCATGGGGATTAGGTGCGGTTTTTACTTTAAAGATAGAAAAAAGTTTTAATTCCTCATAATTCAGAAGTGGAAACAGGTAGACTCATAGGATTTTCGAGCTTATGTAGTCCAAGTTTCATGTTTTATAAAGGAGGAACTGAGGCCTAGAGAGGAAAATTAACTTTCCCAAGGTCACAGGAGTGTGACAGAGCCAAGATGAGAGCTCAGGTCTCCTGACATTCCAGAGCAAGGCACATCCAATCAGCAGTAAAGATGCCTACACCTGGGCAAGGCTCTCACATTCAACTATGGCCCAGAGAACATGAGTAAACGTAAAACCTTTCCAGAAAGATAAAGTTCCACCCCCACCATACTGGGTCACAACACAACAGCCCTGGCTTTTCTAAAAAGTTCTAAGTTCTCTGATTTGCTTGTTGATCTCATGTCCAAGTAGGGAGATAAAAGCATGTGAAGAGAGAGAGAAAGAAGAAAAAGAAAAAAACCAAAACAAAATATAACCTAAAGTGGAAGCAGTCTTCTTAGTCACTTTGGGGTGTTTAGTAGCAAACTGGAAGCCAGGAGGACCTGGATTCTCCTGCTTCTATGTCTGTCACTAAGTAGCTTTGAAAAGTCATTTAACTTCTCTGGGTGTCAGTTTCCCATCTGCAAAATGAAGGTACTCTACAGTAAATTATTTCTAAGGTCTATTTCATCTCTAATACTTTAAAATAATATTAGGACAGTATTCAAGCCTCATGACACTAACAGAATTTTATCATATCCTAGATTAGTAACAGAAAAATATATATGTAATGAAGGTGGTAGTTGATTGTGACTTCAACCAATGAGATAATTATTATCCCTTTAATCTCTTATCTCCTTGCTCTGTGCCAGGTCTGCACTCTCAGGACAAAGAAGATGTGGCCTACGCTCTTGAGGAGTTGTCAGCCTAGAGGAAATACCTATAAGACTCTGTATTCACAGATAATCTTTTGTCTAAATACTAGCTAGGTCTGACGAAAGATCAAACAAGACCCAGTCTGTTCAGGAAGGTTTTTCCAGAGCCACCTTGGTAGCTTTTCAGGTTTCTTTTCTCTCCTTACGTCTCCACTGATTTCCAAGTACTGCAAGCAGAAGGGGCTGCCTGATCATTGCAAGAACACACCTGATGAGCATTCCTAACTCACACTTACTGGCCAGGAGCATGGTAGGTCAGACGCTATAATATCAAAGCTGTTCACTGAGAGTACTGTACATAATAGATGTAAATAGCCATTAACTCAAATTTTACCATGGGTCAAAGAAAAATGCTAGGAACCTGGAGGGCATGCCCATTACTTTGCTCTGAAAATGAACAAATTGGTATAAGCATCTCTGTTTGAGAAATCGAGGTCAAGAAAGGGTCTATGAAATATGTGCCTCTGCAGAGGATTCTTAATTCTAGAGGTATTCTCAAGATTTGTCAGAAGTGTAAGCAAGGTGCTTAGTACAAGATGCCCTCTTTATTGCAAGACTAAATTTTTAAGTTCTGCCATTGTCGTACATGGCCTACTTATACAGGTATAGTGATGCTAAATCCGTCACTACTCCATGTAACAACCAGGGGAGTAGCTGCATTTCAATGGCCATGGAGGTATATTATACAAAGTGAAAGCTTAACATGGTGGGTTGTGTGCACCAGTAACCTTGAATCACTCTATGATGTCTTAACTTAGGTGTTGTCCTTTTATTCAAATAATATCTATTTTGTGCATAAATTATCCAAGCTACAGAAGTGGGGGAAAGGGGAAGAGAGACAGGCCTAGAAGAAAATGATTAGAGTGGTAGGCCCAGCCTCTAAGAAATAACAGACTTTAGAAGAAAAATGCCTGTAGTCAATTCTCCCATAAATGAGATATGAATAGGCACCTACTGCTTTCTAAGCTAGAAATCATACGATCAGGACTCTGAACATATCCACCCTGCTCTCTTCTTGGGAACCCACCCCATTAAAATTTTTTTTCTCTACAAGTTTGAAAATAGATTTCAGAGCCTCTCTGATCGTAGGCCCTAAGCCAAGATGAATCATTCAGTCATAATGTCACTGGCCTCAGCAATGTCTTATGATTAAACAAAAACCTTTCCAAACAGCCTCCAAAAAAGAATAAGAACACACTGAGAACTTCATTGCACTTTAAATGAGTAGGCCATTACACTATAGAGGCGAAGAGAACCAGTCAAGAGCACAGAGTAAGCTTTCATAACTCACTGAAACTCACCTTAGCAGAAGGAGAGAAGAAATGGCTAAAGGAAAACTACCTAAGTAGAGAACTGTTCTCTGAAACCTGCTTTATATACATGGTAGATTTCCTCCTCTTCTTTCTTTCTTTTTTTTTTTTTTTTTGGAGTGTTTGTGTTATGACGTGTGGGGGGATGGCAGGATGGCAGGAGGGGAGTTCTTTTAAAATTGCAAAAATTTATTGTGGAAAAACTTTAAATGTGCAGTTAAGAAATAAATAAGTAAACAGAAATAAAACAAAGGAAAATCACCCATATCATCCCCCCAATATAATTTCTAGCCATTTGTCTGTGCACTTGTGTATGTATTTCGCACATAGAACAAGAATCATACTATACATATCATTTTGTAGCCTATTCTTTTCACTGAGCAACATATATCATGAAATTCTTTCCATGTCATATATATTTCTAGGGCTATTTTTAATGGCAGCATTAAAAATTTGTACATGAACTAGAATGTATATACCATTGGGTGAATGAGTCATAATTTATTTAACTAACTCCCAATTCTTGGATTAGGTTGTGTTATGGGCTGAATCATGTCCCCCTAAAATTTATATGTTGAAGTCCTAACCTAGTATCTCAGAATGTGAATGTACTTAGAGTTTGGATTTTAAAGAGGTAATTAAGTTAAAATGAAGATTTTAGCACGGGCCTTAATCCACTATGACTGGTGTCTTATAAGAGGAGGAAATTTGGACACAGACATATGCAGAGGGAAGACTGTATGAAGATACAGGGAGAGGATGGCCATCTACAAGCTAAGTAGAGAAGCTGCTGAAGAAATCAATCCTGCTGGTGCCTTGATCTTGGATTTCTAGCCTCCAAAGTTGTGAGAAAAAAATTTCTGTTAAGTCACCCAGTCTGTGGTGCTTTGTTATGGCAACCCTAGCAAACTAATATAGGTTGTTTCTATTTTTTTTCCAACTAGGAACATCCTTGTATTTTACTCTCTGGGCACATGTCCAATTATTTTCTTGGAATATATTTCTAAACAAGAATTGCTGGGTCAAAGTGCGAGTAGCATTTTTAGGCTTCCGACATGGATTGTCAAATTGCCCAGGCCAAGGGCAGAGCTTCCAGGTACTGCTAAGGACATTAGTCAAGGTACCAGTGTTTTTCATAGGTTTCCCTCTTTTTTCTAATTATGTGTTTTTCAAATTTTCCATTAGGAATACATATTGCTTTTGTAATAATAAAATACATTTGTTTTGAAAAAGAGAAAAGAGAGCCTTACACAGTATAAAAGATTTCAACATTTGACTGAATTAAAATAAAACTTACAATGAAAATGTGGTTTGAACAGACAAAACTGAAAGCTAGCCAAGATAATGAGAAGATAAACCACAGACTGGGAAGAAATATTTGCAAAACACATATCAGATAACCATTATCAAAAATATACAAAGAGGGACTTCCATGGCAGCGCAGCAGTTAAGAATCTGCCTGCCAATGCAGGGGACACGGGTTCGACCCCTGGCCCCTGGAAAGATCCCACATGCCGCAGAGCAACTAAGCCCATGCACCACAACTACTGAAGCCCATGCACCTAGAGCCTGTGCTCCGCAACAAGAGAAGCCACCGCAATGAGAAGCCCACGAACCGCAACGAAGAGTAGCCCCCACTCACTGCAACTAGAGAAAGCCCACGTGCAGCAACTAAGACCCAACGCAGCCAAAAATAAATAAATAAATTGATTTAAAAAACATATACAAAGAACTCATAAAACTCAACAATAGAAAATGAACAACCTGATTAAAAAATGAGCAAAAGACCTGAACAGACACATCACTAGAGAAGATATACAGATGATAAATAAGCATATGAATGATACTCAACATCATATGTCATTAGGGAATTGCAAATTAAAACGGCAATGACATACCACATGACACCTATTAGAATGGTGAAAATCCAAAACACTGACAACACCAAATGCTGACAAGGATGGGAATGCAAAATGGTGTGGCCATTTTGGAAGACAATTTGTCAGTTCTTACAAAACTAAACATACTCTTAGAATACGACCCAGAGATTGTGCTCCTTTGTATTTACCCAAAGGAATTGGAAACTTACGTCTACCTAAAAACCAGCATTTGGATGTTTATAGCAGCTTTGTTCATAATTGACAAGGCTTGGAAGCAACCAAGAAGTCAACTGAGGATAAATAAACTGTGATACATTCATACAATGGAATATTATTCAGTGTTAAAAAGAAATGAGCTTTAAAGTCATGAAAAGACATAGAGGAAGCTTAAATGCATATTACTAAGTAAATGAAGCCAATCTGAAAAGGCTATATACTATATAGTTCTATCTATAAGACATTCTAGAAAAAGCAAAACCATAGGAGACAGTAAAAAAAAAAAAAAAAAAAAAAGGTGATTACCAAGGAGAAGGAAAAGGGAGAGATGACTAAGCAGAGCCCAGAGGATTTTTAGGACAGTGAAACTCTTCTGTTTAATACTATAATGCTGGATACATGTCACTATATATTAGTCAAAACCCAAGGAACGGGGACTTCCCTGGTGGTACAGTGGTAAAGAATCCACCTTCCAATGCAAGGGACGCGGGTTCCATCCCTGGTCGGGGAACTAAGGTCCCACATGCCAGGGGGCAAATAAGCCTGCTGGCCAAAACTACTGAGCTCGCACGCCTCAACGAGAGAGCTGGCGTGCTGCAAACTACAGAGCCTGTGGGCTCTGGAGCCCACATGCCACAGCTACAGAGAGAAAACCCACATGGCACAACAAGAGAGAAGCCCGTGCACGGCAATGAAAGATCCTGCGTGCTGCAACTAAGACCCGATGCAGCCAAAAAAATAAAGAAAATTTTTTAAAAATTAAAAAAAAAAAACACAAAAAACAAGGGATGTACAAGAAGAGTGAACCTTATGTTGGTGGGAATGTAAACTGATGCAGCCACTATGGAGAACAGTATGGAGGTTCCTTAAAAAACTAAAAATAGAGTCACCATATGATCCAGCAATCCCACTACTGGGCATATACCCAGAAAAGATGAAAACTCTAATTCAAAAAGATACACACACAAAAAAAAGAAGATACATGAACCCCAATAGCCAAGACATGGAAGCAACATAAGTGTCCATCAACAGATGAATGGATAAAGAAGATATGTAGTATATATGTACAATGGAATATTACTCAGCCATAAAAAGAATAAATATTGCCATTTGCAGCAACATGGATGGACCTAGAGATTATCATACTAAGTAAAGTATGCCAGACAAAGACAAATATCATATGATATCACTTATATGTGGAATCTGAAAAAATGATACAAATGAACTTATTTACAAAACAGAAACAGACTCACAGACATAGAAAACAAACTTATGGTTACCAAAGAGGAGAGGTAGGGGAGGGATAAATTAGGAGTTTGGGATTAACAGATATACACTAATATATATATATAAAACAGAAAACCAAAAAGGACCTAGCACAGGTCCCTGTATATAGCACATGGAACTATATTCAATATCTTGTAATAAACTATAATGGAAAAGAATCTGAAAAAGAATATGTATATGTATTACTGAATTGCTTTGCTGATTCACCTGAAACTAACACAACATTGTAAATTATCTATACTTCAATTTAAAAAAAAGAGTGAACCCTAATGTAAACTATGGATTTGAGATGATCATGTGTGAATGTACATTCATTGATTTTAACAAATGTACCACTCTGGTGCAGGATGTTGATAGTGGGAGAGGCTGTGTGTGGCAGCAAGGAGAATTCTCTGTATTTTCCACTCAATTTTGCTGAGAACCTAAAACTGTTATAAAAAATAAAGTCTATTAAAAAAACAAATAACTAAAAGCTCATTGAGAGATGCATGCTGTGTTACGCCATTATTAGGAAACCTGTTCGCCACCAAACTTCCCATTTAAGTAAAAGTCACCACCGTTCTCCTAGTTACACAAACCAGAAACCTGGGCGTCATTCTTGACGGCTTCCCTTGTCTCACTCTCCACTTTCATTCCCTCCTGCTGAAAACATACCTTAATATTCTTCCCAACACTGTTGCCACCTTTCCAGGCCAAGCCACCATTATCTTTTTCCAGACTAGAGATACTTTAACTGTTCCTCTAGCTTCTATACCACAGCCAGAGTAATCATTTGGAAAAATAAACTTATGTCATTTCACTGTTTAATGTTTGAATGGATTTCTTTTCTGCACTCTGAATAAAAGCCATGCTCTTCAAAGCTGGTCAGGTGTCTGCTTATCTTCCAACCTCAAGTCACCTCCCTCCTGCTCTTGATCATCAAGCACCAAGAACATAAGACTTCTTTTACCATGTTACCTAACAGACTTCTTGTTACTCTCTGTCTCTGGATATGGTTTATTTCCTTCACAGCTCTAGGAATTCTGTAAATTCTTGCTTATTTACTTATTCTCTCTTGACCTCCCTCACTAACCTGGAAGTTCCATGAGAACCAGAGTTCATTGGTTCTGCCTAATGTGGCATGCCTGACACCATGCCTTAAGCCTAGTAGGCAGCTGTGTACCAGGGATGGGTTGGGGGAATAGTACCCCCCTGGTTCAAACAATATGGGGATGAGTTTAAAAACAATAACAGAAACCAACTAGGACTTGCTTTGCTTTTTATTATCAACATGAGTCTTTAATTCTAAACAATGTCAGTGATAGACTACTCCCCCACTCAAATTCATTTTTTAATTAATTTTTATTGGTGTAGAGTTGATTTACACCCCCCAAATTCTTCTGTTGATATAAATTCTGTAACAATTGTTGCTATTGTTGAGTTTCACTAATGAAAGCTTCAAATTAGCATATTTGTATCACTTATGCTTCAATAAACATTTTATTTTACATAAAAGTTAATTTGGGCACTAAAGGAACTGCATTTTCAGAGAGACACATCAAGAGGGTTTGAAAATGGGCACTCCAAGGGAATTCATGACAGTACACATGTGGGAATCCACCAAATATTTGCTCAAAAAAAGATGCTTTTGAGAGGTGATTGGTTCAAGATGGTGGAGCAGAAGGACATACTCTCACTGTCTCTTGCGAGAACACCAGAATCACAACTAACTGCTGAACAATCATCGACAGGAAGACACTGGAACTCACAAAAAAGATACCCCACATCCAAAGACAAAGGAGAAGCCACAGTGAGATGGTAGGAGGGGTGCAATCACAATAAAATCAAATCCCATAACTGCTGGGTGGATGACTCACAAACTGGAGAACACTTATACCACAGAAGTCCACCCACTGGACTGAAGGTTCTGAGCCCCACGTCAGGCTTCCCAATCTGGGGGTCCAGCAACAGGAGGAGGAATTCCTAGAGAATCAGACTTTGAAGGTTAACAGGATTTGATGGCAGGACTTTGACAAGACTGGGGGAAACAGAGACTCCACTTCTGGAGGGCACACACAAACTGGTGTGCACATCAGGACCCAGGGGAAGCAACAGTGACCACATAGGAGACTGAACCAGACCTACCTGCTAGTTTGGGAGGGTCTCCTGCAGAGGCAGGGTGTGGCTGTGTCTCACCCTGAGGACAAGGACACTGGCAGCAGAAGTTCTGGGAAGTACTCCTTGGCATGAGCCCTCCCAGAGTCTGCCATTAGCCCCACCAAGGAGCCCGGGTAGGCTCCAGTGTTGGGTTGCCTCAGGCCAAACAACCAACAGGGAAGGAACCCAGCCCCACCCATCAGCAGACAAGCAGATTAAAGTTATACTGAGCTCTGCCCACCAAAGAAACAGCCAGCTCTACCCACCACCAGTCCCTCCCATCATGAAACTTGCACAAGCCTCTTATATAGCCTCATCCACCAGAGATGAGACAGCAGAAGCAAGAAGAACTACAATCCTGCAGCCTGTGGAACAAAAACCACATTCACAGAAAGATGAAAACGCAGAGGGCTATGTACCAGATGAAGGAGCAAGATAAAACCTCAGAAAAACAACAAATTGAAGTAGAGATAGGCAATCTTCCAGAAAAAGAATTCAGAATAATGATAGTGAAGATGATCCAGGACCTTGGAAAAAGAATGGAGGCAAAGATCAAGAAGATGCAAGAAATGTTTAACAAAGATCTAGAAGAATTAAAGAACAAACAAACACAGATGAACAATATAATAACTGAAATAAAAAATACAGTAGAAGGCTGCCGTGGTGGCACAGTGGTTGGGAGTCTGCCTACCGATGCAGGGGACACGGGTTCATGTCCCGGTCCGGGAAGATCCCACATGTCGTGGAGCAGCTGGGCCCGTGAGCCATGGCCGCTAAGCCTGTGCGTCCAGAGCCTGTGCTCCATAGTGGGAGAGGCCACAACAGTGAGATGACCACATACCGCAAAAAAAAAAAAAAAAAAAAAATACAGTAGAAGGAATCAAGAGAAGAATAACTGAGGCAGAAGAATGGATAAGTGACCTGAAAGACAGAATGGTGGAATAAACTGCTGAGGAACAGAATAAAGAAAAAGAATGAAAAGAAATGAAGACAACCTAAGAGACCTCTGGGATAACATTAAACACGAAAACAGTCGCATTACAGGGGTCCCAGAAGGAGAAGAGAGAGAGAAATCACCCAAGAAAGTATCTGAAGAGATTATAGTCAAAAACTTCCCTAACATGGGAAAGGAAATAGTCACCCAAGTCCAGGAAGTGCAGAGAGTCCCATACAGGATAAACCCAAGGAGAAACATGCTGAGACACATAGTAATCAAATTGGCAAAAATTAAAGACAAATTATTGAAAGCAGCAATGGAAAAATGACAAATAATATACAAGGGAGCTCCCATAAGGTTAACAGCTGATTTCTCAGCAGAAACTCTACAAGCCAGAAGGGAGTGGCATGATATACTTAAAGTGATGAAAGGGAAGACCCTACAACCAAGGTTACTCTACCCGCAAGGATCTCACTCAGATTCGATGTAGAAATCAAAAGCTTTACGGACAAGCGAAAGCTAAGAGAATTCAGCACCACCACACCAGCTCTATGACAAGTGCTAAAGGAACTTCTCTAAGTGGGGAACACAAGAGGAGAAAAGGACCTACAAAAACAAACCCAAAACAATTAAGAAAGTGGTCACAGGAACAAATATATTGATAATTACCTTAAACGTGAATGGATTAAATGTTCCAACCAAAAGACACAGGCTTGCTGAATGGATACAAAAACAAGACCCATATATATGCTGTCTACAAGAGACCCACTTCAGACCTAGGGACACATACAGACTGAAAGCAAGGGGATGGAAAAAGATATTCCATTCAAATGGAAATCAAAAGAAAGCTGGAGTAGCAATTCTCACATCAGATAAAGTAGACTGTAAAAGAAAGAATGTAACAAGAAACAAGGAAGGACACTACATAATGATCAAGGGATTAATCCAAGAAAAAGATATAACAAATATAAATATATATGCACCCAACATAGGAGCACCTCAATACATAAGGCAACTGCTACCAGTTATAAGAGAGGAAATTGACAGTAACACAATAATAGTGGGGGACTTTAACACCTCACTTAAACCAATGGACAGATCATCCAGACAGAAAATTAATGAGGAAACACAAGCTTTAAATGACACAATAGGCCAGATAGATTTAATTGATATTTATAGGACATTCCATCCCAAAACAGCAGATTACACTTTCTTCTCAAGTGCGCACAGAATATTCTCCAGGATAGACCACATCATGGGTCACAAATCAAGCCTCAGTAAACTTAATAAAATTGAAATCATATCAAGCATCTTTTCTGACCACAACGCTATGAGATTAGAAATGAATTACAGGGGAAAAAATGTAAAAAACACAAACACATGGAGGCTAAACAATACGTTACTAAATAACCAAGAGATCACTGAAGAAATCAAAGGAGAAATAAAAAAATACCTAGAGACAAATGACAATGAAGACACGATCATCCAAAACCTATGGGATGCAGCAAAAATAGTTCAAAGAGGGAAGTTTATAGCTATACAAGCCTACCTCAAGAAACAAGAAAAATCACAAATAAACAATCTAACATTACAGGTAAAGGAACTAGAGGAAGAAGAACAAACAAAACCCAAAATTAACAGAAGGAAAGAAATCGTAAAGATCAGAGCAGAAATAAATGATACAGAAACAAAGAAAAACGATAGCAAAGATCAATAAATCTAAAAGCTAGTTCTTTGAGAAGGTAAACAAAATTGATGTATCATTAGCCTCATCAAGAAAAAGAGGGAGAGGACTCAAATCAATAAAATTAGAAATGAAAAAGAAGTTACAACAGACACCACAGAAATACAAAGCATCCTAAGAGACTACTACAAGCAACTCTATGCCAATAAAATGGACAACCTGGAAGAATTGGACAAATTCTTAGAAAGGTATAACCTTCCAAGACTGAACCAGGAAGAAATAGAAAATATGAACAGACGAATCACAAGTAATGAAATTGAAACTGTCATTAAAAATCTTCCAACAGACAAAAGTCCAGGACCAGATGGCTTCACAGGTGAATTCTATCAAACATTTAGAGAAGAGCTAACACCCATCCTTCTCAAACTCTTCCAAAAAATTGCAGAGGAAGGAACACACCCAAACTCATTCTATGAGGCCACTATCACCCTGATACCAAAACCAGACAAAGATACTACAAGAAAAAAGAAAATTACAGACCAATATCACGGATGAACATAGATGCAGAAATCCTCAACAAAATACTAGCAAACAGAAACCAACAACGCATTAAAAGGATCATACAACATGATCAAGTGGGATTTATCCCAGGGATGCAAGGATTCTTCAATATACGCAAATCAATCAATGTGATACACCATATTAACAAATTGAAGAGTAAAAACCATATGATCATCTCAACAGATGCAGAAAAAGCTTCTGACAACATACAACACCCGTTTATGAAAAAAACTCTCTAGAAAGTAGGCATAGAGGGAACCTACCTCAACATAATAAAGGCCATCTACGACAAATCCACAGCAAACATCATTCTCAATGATGAAAAACTGAAAACATTTCCTCTAAGATCAGGAACAAAACAAGGATGTCCACTCTCACCACTGTTATTCAGCATACTTTTGGAAGTCCTAGCCATGGCAATTAGAGAAGAAAAAGAAATAAAAGGAATACAAACTGGAAAAGAAGAAATAAAACTGTCACTGTTTGTAGATGACATACTATACATAGAGAATCCTAAGATGCCACTAGAAAACTACTAGAGCTAATCAATGAATTTGGTAAAGTTGCAGAATACAAAATTAATGCACAGAAGTCTCTTGCATTCCTATACACTAATGATGAAAAATCTGAAAGAGAAATTAAGGAAGCACTTCCATTTACCATTGCAACAAAAAGAATAAAATACCTAGGAATAAAACTACCTAGGGAGACAAGAGACCTGTATGCAGAAAACTGTAAGACACTGTTGAAAGAAACTAAAGATGATACCAACAGACGGAGAGATATACCATGTTCTTGGATTGGAAGAATCAATATTGTGCAAATGACTCTACTACACAAAGCAATCTACAGATTCAATGCAATCCCTATCAAATTACCAATGGCATTTTTTACGGAACTAGAAAAAAAATCTTAAAATTTGTATGGAGACGCAAAAGACCGCGAATACCCAAAGCAGTCTTGAGGGAAAAAAACGGAGCTGGAGGAATCAGACTCCCTAACTTCAGACTACACTACGAAGGTACAATAATCAAGACAATATGGTACTGGCACAAAAACAGAAATATAGATCAATGAAACAGGATAGAAAGCCCAGAGATAAACCCATGCACCTATGGTCAACTAATGTATGACAAAGGAGGCCAGGATACACAAAGGAGAAAAGAAAGTCTCTTCAATAAGTGGTGCTGGGAAAACTGGACAGCTACATGTAAAGGAATGAAATTAGAACACTCCCTGACACCATACACAAAAATAAACTCAAAATGGATTAGAGACCTAAATTAAGACTGGAAACTATGAAACTCTTAGAGGAAAACATAGGAAGAACACTCTTTGACATAAACCACAGTAAGATCTTTTTTGATCCACCTCTTAGAGTAATGGAAATAAAAACAAAAATAAACAAATGGGACCTAATGAAACTTAAAAGCTTTTGAGGGGCTTCCCTGGTGGCGCAATGGTTGTGAGTCCGCCTGCCAATGCAGGGGACACAGGTTCGTGCCCTGGTCCAGGAGGATCCCGCATGCCGTGGAGTGGCTTGGCCTGTGAGCCATGGCTGCTGGGCTTGCGCGTCTGGAGCCTGTGCTCCGCAATGGGAGAGGCCGCAACAGTGAGAGGCCCGCGTACCACAAAAAAAAAAAAGAAAAATAAAAAATAAATAAATAAATAAAAAAGCTTTTGAAAGCAAAGGAAACTACAAACAAGACAAAAAGACAACCCTCAGAATGGGAGAAAATATTTGCAAACGAATCAGCAGAGAAAGGATTAATCTCCCAAATATATAAACAGCTCATGCAGCTCAATATTAAAACAACAAACAACC
This sequence comes from Pseudorca crassidens, assembly GCF_039906515.1. Classification (NCBI taxonomy): domain Eukaryota; kingdom Metazoa; phylum Chordata; class Mammalia; order Artiodactyla; family Delphinidae; genus Pseudorca; species Pseudorca crassidens. Next base: position 33,053,603 of record NC_090301.1, read on the forward strand.
CAATCAAAAAATGAGCAGAAGACCTAAGTAGACATTTCTCCAAAGAGGACATACAGATGGCCAAAAAGCACATGAAAAGCTACTCAACATCACTAATTATTAGAGAAATGCAAATCAAAACTACGAGGTATCACCTCACACTGGTTAGAATGGGCATCATCAGAAAATCTACAAACAACAAATGCTGGAGAGGTCGTGGCGAAAAGGGAACCCTCTTGCACTGTTGGTGGGAAAGTAAATTGATATAGTCACTATGGAGAACAGTATGGAGGTTCCTTAAAAAACTAAAGATAGAACTACCATACGACCCAGCAATCCCACTCCTGGGCATATACCCAGAGAAAACCATAATTCAAAAAGACACATGTACCCCAATGTTCATTGCAGCGCTATTTACAATAGTCAGGACATGGAACAACCTAAATGCCCATCGACAGACGAATGAATAAAGAAGATGTGGTACATATATACAATGGAATATTACTCAGCCATAAAAAGGAACAAAAGTGTGTCATTTGTAGAGATGTGGATGGATCTAGAGACTGTCATACAGAGTGAAGTAAGTCAGAAAAACAAATATCATATATTAATGCATATATGTGGAACCTAGAAAAATGGTACAGATGAACCGGTTTGCAGGGTAGAAATTGAGACACAGATGTAGAGAACAAACGTATGGACCCCAAGCGGGGAAAGCAGTGGCGGGTGGGGGTGGTGGTAGGACGTATTGGGAGATTGGGATTGACATATATACACTGATGTGTATAAAACTGATGACTAATAAGAACCTGCTGCATAAGAAAATAAATAAAATTAAATTTAAAAAAAAGTTAATTTGAAGAAATCCCAGTTAGACATGCTGACTCAGCTACACACAGGAATTTCAAGAGTAAGTTTACAATGGTTTAGAATTATTCTACTCATTTTGGGAGCAGTTCATATCTCAGACCCCTGTAGTACTACATATTCTTGAATTTAAACAGTAGATTCAAAATAAATGATAGCACGTGATTGTAGAGGTTAAGATACAGAATGATTTCTATTCTCTCACTCTATGTGATCATTTAAAGTTTTGTTTCTGTTTATAATTTAAAATGGTGAAACAGAGTGCACACTGCGAGATGTAACACTTTTATCTGGTTACTGCATAGTTTAGTTCATACATGAAATAACCTACTGAATTTGAATAATACCTTTGAAATTGAAATTCTTTAAAATTGTTATTTTTGTTATTTAATAAGCTAAAATATCATTATTCATCAATCGACTAATATATAGGCATAAGCTTTTTTCAACTTTTCAACAAACACATTAATGTAAATAAAAAGTATCAATTACGTCTTTCCTTTTTTGTACTGTATTTCATCACTTATTTATTCCTGTCATGAGTGTATAGATAGATAGATAGGTAGATAGAAAGTTCAATGAAACAAAATTTTTGCCCTCAGATTTCTTTTCTGGCCACTGTTGTTGTTCATTTCATTTCATGATTCTTATTTAAAATAAATTAGTTGTATAGAGGAGGGGAGCTAAAAAATGATCTGCTCCACATTTCAAATATATTGGATATGATGATGGTAGGTATCAAAAAATATTTGTAGAATGTGTGAATTAGTCAATTTGAAAAGTCACTAATATGTAAAAAGATTTAATCTCTTTCCAAAATAACCAGCCTAACTTTACTAAAGACACTGACAATTTTATTTCCACCTGGTAAAACTATTTACTTACAGAAGATACAAGATCAGACAAGTCAAAACATACCTACCCAGATATGACAATGAAGTCAAGGTTTGACCTAGACCATAGTCACAAAGCAACAATTTTTAAATGACCCATAAATTCTGTGAAGTAAGACACCCATTTTGGAAATGCAGACTCCTGAGTTCACCTGACAAAGGTGTATAATTGGTGAGTATAGAGAGGAGCACTGAATCTCCTGCAGTTAAGTTCCCTGGGAAAAGGTGGGAAGAGGGTCCCCTCCACTTCCCCCAGGAGAAAAGAGTTGGCAGCCTACTCAAACCACCACTTCCTTTACCTTTTGTACCCTGCTGTGTTTCTAGGACAGTAAGTTCCCTATGTTTTGCCACTTCTAACTTCTGGGTAACAACGTAAGGGAAATGGATTTTCAATTGCTCTAGGGATCAAAGGGGTTCTGGGCTTTGAGCTTCATGAATTCCAGTCACTGATCCTGTTTTCTCAGTTTTAATTTGTCTGTCTCTCTGTGTCTCTGAAACACACACAGACACACACACACACACAGACACACACGCGTGTGTGTTATTAGGAAATAACGTTCTCTAATCCCAGCTACAAAGGAGCTTTGGGTGTTGGCTCTCACCTTTGAGATGTCAGTGCTGCCAAGGGTAGAGCTTATCTGAAAACTTCAAGGAACTGTTTGAATTAAAGGGAAGTTCTTGCTTTGTTTTAGTTAAAATATAATCTTAAAAAAATAAAGAGTAAGAGTTGAAACCAATTTAATTATTTTGAAACTTATAAAGGTAGAGAGATTAAAAAGTATATTTACTTCTTCCGTTTTTTAATTGAGGAATTAATTTCCTTTCTATTTGCCCACTATTTGGGGAGGAGCTTATTTACTTAGGCTAGAGGATAGCAGAAATGAAGCCCTTTAAATTTCGCTTTTGGGGGACTTTCCTGATGGTCCAGTGGGTAAGACTCCGTGCTCCCAATGCAGGAGGCCCGGATTTGATCGCTGATTGGGGAACTAGATCATGCATTCTGCAACTAAGAGTCCGCGTGTGACAACCAAGATCCCACGTGCTGCAACTAAGACCCAGCACAGCCTAAATAAATATTAAAAAAAAAAAAGTTTTGCTTTGGGTAGAGACTTATTAAGAAAGATGTAGGAAAGAGCAGCATAGAATAACATGACACAAAGACATACTGTTACTTTCTATAAAATTAACAGCTCTTATATTGCTTCAGTTTGCAGATAGTTTTCTTCTCACCCTCTCAAATTATACAAGTGCATGTTAATTCACACGATAAATGTGTTACTGAAAAGACTATTTGTACCAGAGGAGAGCCTATTAAAAAAAAAAAAGTATTGGTGAATCCTTGAATCTTTTTAATTGAAGAATCACTTTCTATTCTACTAAGGCAGGTTTTCAGGTAGCAGATTTGCTTTTTAAAGAGAAGCACACCTGTATGCTGTATAATAAAACATACTCCTTTTGAATTCTAGCCTAAACTTCACTCAACTTTTGGTCTAGAAAAGCCAGTTCAGCAGGATTAGTAGCATCAATAACCTTCCCCAAGATGAAATTTTAAGTTATCCATTGAATGTTAAAGTTGAAGGTACTAAAGGTCTGATTTGGGCCACACAATTTAGGTGAAAACAAATCAGAGAAAGGTTATCAATAAATGAGGAGAGCCTTTCAAAATAAGACACATGAGAGAGAGACTTACAGGAAAGTGGAAGGGGATTTTAGAAGAAAAAACTATGGGGGAGATTTTATGTTAACTTTGAAATCTGTTTAAAAGCACATCACCAATTGTTTTCTTTGACATGAGCAACTGAAAGAATAAATATCCCAGAGTTAAAACCAGAAGAACTTTAGGTGAGAATCAGTACCAATAGGTCTTGACTTATGAAGGTGAAGGATACGGAGGCAAGTTTCTGAGGTCAGTAACACCACTCTGTACTTCTCTGGTTCAGTCTGCCGTGAAGCAGGGGATGACTTGGAGAAAATGATTTCTAAACACCGCTTCCCTCTGGTCCTCTCATTCTAAAAGGATGAAGTGAAACTTGTCTTACCTTTTCTTTCTCAAGAGTGGCATTTCTTGTCTACTTTTCCTGACCATCTCTCCTACCAAGTCAAAAAAATAAAGAAAAGCATTAAGAAAGAGAAGCCATTATAAAAACAACCAAGCAGGGTTCAAGTGATTTCTGATTATCCCATTTTGCTCAGAGATGAATGTTTGTTTTGGATTTAAAGGAAGAGAGTTTGGGTTAGGATAACACAGCTTTAAAAAATATTTTTTTAAAAGTAGTCCTCTATGCCATGAGTGAGGATTGGACACTTGTTCAGGTTTCAATGGGAGATGAAGGAAGAATGGAGAAATAAGATTAACAGTGGACCTCCTATGGAAGAAGAGTGCTCACCAGTGGAGACAGCACACTAGCTGCCTTGCTTCACAGTTTTAGCTGGGGCTGCCTCTCCTCTCAAGTTTATCCCAGTATGCCAAGCATTTCCTCTAGGTCCTTATTTCCATGTTATGCCTGGGATGGAAATTCCTGGAACAGGGAGCAGGAATCAAGGTTACAAAGATTAGGAAGGGGACATAAATGGGTAATATTAGGTAGAAGACAATTAGGAATTACTGGTTTGGGGAAGAGTCCAGGTCCCACCTAAAAGGCATTTAAATGAAAACACATTTTGAATATTATGCAGGCCAAAGAAACAGAGCTGGCTGGCTGGCTGAGTTCAGCTCTTCACTCATCCTGCTTTTACTCCTTTCTTAGAGAATAAGGGTTAAGGTAATTTCCTCTTGTATGTCAGATATGGAAATGATACAGAAAATCAAAACTAATTAAGAGGAAGGTCTAGATAGAGTGTAATTTATTGAACTTCTGCATACCCTAGGAGAGGTTATTTCTAGAATTTTAGTCACACTGAATTTAAAGCAATCCTAGTTCTGGTTTCTTACTTTAATTCTTCAAATCAGCTTTGGGCTGGGCAATATAAAATATTTTTGTGCAAATCTCTTTGTGTCACAACAGAAACAGCCCTCAAATCTCTTTGAAAGGATGGAACTTCCCCTCCTCTACCCAAATTGCTCAAAAGTCAATTACTGCCCTTTTTGGTTCTTGCCTACACAGTCTACGTGAGGATATCATTCTTTTACTTTTTAAAATTTATTTATTTATTATTATTTTTTTTGCGGTACGCGGGCCTCTCACTGTTGTGGCCTCTCCCGTTGTGGAGCACAGGCTCCGGACGCGCAGGCTCAGCGGCCATGGCTCACGGGCCCAGCTGCTCCACGGCATGTGGGATCCTCCTGGACTGGGGCACGAACCTGTGTCCCCTGCATCGGCAGGTGGACTCTCAACCACTGCGCCACCAGGGAAGCCCTTAAATTTATTTTTTAATTGAAGTATAGTTGATTTACAATGTTGTTAGTTTCTGGTGTATAGCAAAGTGATTCAGTTATACATATGTATACATCCTATTTTATATTCTTGTCCATTATGGTTTATTGCAGGATATGGAACATAGTTCCCTGTGCTATACAGTTGGACCTTGTTGTTTATCCATTCTATATACAGTAGTTTGCATCTGCTAACCCCGAACTCCCAATCCATCCCTACACAACCCCTTCTCTCCTTTGGTAACCACAAGTCTGTTCTCTATGTTCGTGAGTCTCTGTTTTGTAGATAGGTTCATTTGTATCAAATTTAGAATCCACCTATAAGTGATATCATATGGTATTTGTCTTTCTATTTCTGACTTACTTCACTTAGTATGGTAATCTCTAAGTCCATCCATGTTGCTGCAAATGGCATTATTTCATTCTTTTTTTACTGCTGCGTAGTACTGCATTGTATATATATACCACATCTTCTTTGTCTATTCATTTGTCAATGGACATTTAGGTTGTTTCCATGTCTTGGCTACTGTGAATAGTGCTGCTAGGAACATAGGGTTGCATGTATCTTTTTGAATTATAGTCTCATCCAGATATATGCTCAGGATTGGCATTGCTATTTTTAGTTTTCTGAGGAACCTCTATACTGTTTTCCATAGTGGCTGCACCACCTTACATTGTGAATCTATCAGTCTTGATGTTGCTAAAAATGTTCGTGTTGAAAGATGTCTTGTTTGAAAACACATGAAGTATTGAAATGTGTCACAACAGAAACAGCCCTCAAATCCAAAAAGATTTGGAAGACTGGGAAAATAATTTCTCTTTTGAGAACATGAGAAAATAGTACCTCAGATTTAGATAAAAGACAAAATAATATTAAAATTTATCCAACATTTCTGAAATAGGTAACCTGAACTCACATTTGAGTCAGGTATGATCTATTCTAGCTCAACACCCCCTGATCATTTGGGGTATTTCCATTTATCAGGATAGAGGTAGTAATGTCTCATTCTTCCCTATTTCATTTTCACATTTAGTAAAGGAGATACCAGTAGCTTCATTTACCACCTAAAATTTCGAAATAAGTTAGTTTTTAAAAAATTTGTTTATTTTATTTATATTTATTTTTGGCTGCATTGGGTCTTCGTTGCTGCACGCGGGCTTTCTCTAGTTGCGGCGAGTGGGGGCTACTCTTCGTTGCGGCAGACAGGCTTCTCATTGCAGTGGCTTCTCTTGGTGCAGAGCACGGGTTCTAGGTGCATGGGCTTCAGTAGTTGTGGTTCGTGGACTCTAGAGCGCAAGCTCAGTAGTTGTGGTGCATGGGCTTTGTTGCTCCACAGCATGTGGGATATTCCCAGACCAGGGCTCAAACCCGCGTCCCCTGCATGGGCAGGTGGATTCTTAACCACTGCACCACCAGGGAAGCCCCCAAATAAGTTCTTATAATTGGGGAACTTCCTGTCAGTTTACACATCTGAAGGCATCTTAAGTAAAAAAAAAAACTGGACCTGTTTTCCCTTCTTATGATACCATACAGAGTAATACCGAAGGCTGCTCAACAATTCTGAATATTGATATGACTGAAATTTTAAGGTAGATAATAATCAGAGAAGAGAAAATATAAGGAGGAAAAATAATCAGAAATTGTGTCCTTGAAAAAAATATCAAGAAAGCCAAAGTAAAAATGGTTTTAAAAAAACTAAAACCTAACTTTGCTTATAAAATGCCTTTATAGAACTCTGCTAAACTTTGATCGAATTCTGGCAAATGCCATTGTTCCATGAAAACGTTCGAACAACTAAGGATTAGTCACCTCTTCCAATGTTTCAGGAACTGTACACTATGTTTCACTGCAGGACTACAGTGAAGTCATAAGAAGGTCATGTTTGTCAAGTCCTGGCTCTGGTATTTGTTTCTTCTGGAGAGAAGGGAACCTGTAGACTTTCTGCCTAATAGCCCAAACATTCTTAGTCAACGAAATGCACTGGACTCTTCTAATGTAAATAGTGTTCACAGAGCCTGTCCTGCTTATTATTCATAATCAATAAGAAAACATTATGAACCAAATTTGAGACATCTAGTCTTTGAAAAGAATGGAGAGGCCTCCAGTTCTTAGAACATGAAATAAGAGAGCCTCCTGGTGGTCAAAGTGGTGCACAGACTTGCTGCTGGGTACCTGAGGAACAGTGATTTTACTGTTTTTTTTAACATGACCCAAAAAGTAGAGAAAAAGACACTATAGTAAAAAACAAAAAAGATAAAAGCATTTAACTGAAGGACCTATTTCCCAAACCCACTTACTCTAGCTCACTTTTTCTAAAACCATGCCTCCTGAATGTAGTTTATAGGTAATAATGGTATTCATTTATTTAAAGCTCTCTGCATTTATATATATAAAGCACACCCACACATTCCTTCAGTGCTTATCACTTTGGTCAATTTTAACCCTAAAGATGTGCCACGAATATCACAAAATAACTTACTGAATGACCTTAAGATAAATTACTTTCAAGCACCCAGAGAACTCAGATGGACTAAGAAGCCTGATTAAGAGAAGTCAGGTGAGAATCTAAAATATTTTAAAAACTATTTTGGTATCAGCATATCAATCAAGTTTGGTATTTCAGAGACAGAAAACACTGATAAGACTCCCTCCCTGAAGCAAAAAGCTGACAATCCAGTAAGGAGATAAACAGCAAGTAGCTGTAAACTAGAGTCGAGTGGCAGAAGGTAATGCTAGAAAGGGAGTGGCTGATGCACGGTAGACAACTTAGAATTTCAGGTCGAGGAGCATGAACCATTGGCAACTTGATAAGGGTATTGACAAGATGATTGGCAGCAGAGTATAAAATTGCCTGGAGTAGGGAGAAAACAACAAAAAAAAGAAGACTAAAAGCCTATCGAAACAGTTATCTAATTTGAACCTTCCCTGCTTGAATTCTTCCAGTGGCTTCCAGACAGGTCCAAACTCCTAGCATAGTATGCTAGCCCTTCTGTGTTACAGTCTTGTCTGTGTCATCTGGGTTCCTCTGGATCATCTTTCTCCATACCATCACTTAGAACCCCAAACTCTACTCCCATCTAACATCCTCCCACCCCCCAGTAAAAGCTCCACCCTCTCCGGCCTCTAGGGCTTTGTGGGTGCTGCAGTTTCTGCTTAGAGGGCCATTGCTCATTTCTAAACTAATTCTTACTTATATTTTAAGACAGTCAGGAAAGTTATCTCAAAAGGAGAAATTGCCTCTGACTCAGTAAGACTGGATTAGGTATCCTTGCCATGTACATCCATAATACCCCTAGTTTTCACTCGATCACAATACTTATAATCTGTACTGTAATTTTCTCCAATTAAAATTTTCTCCAAATCTACTGTGAGCACCTTGAGGGTGGGCTGTGTCTTTTATCTCCCACTACAGTGCTTGCTACACAATAGGTGTTCAAAAAAGTTTTTTGATGCTCCTTCAAAAAAGGAACTTACTGGTCACAACTGAAATTGCATTTTGTTTGCAGTTCCTCTCCTGCCCCCAGTAGAGTCACTTTCCTTTTTAATCTATCCTGCCCATCTGTCAGTCCAAACTTCTTCAAATTACTTCTATCAAGGTCTTTCCTTCCTAAGAAACTTTGGCCTCCCTATTGTCTATGACAGCAAGTCCAAAACCTGGTTTTCAAAAGTCTTAATGTCTGTTTGGTTCTACATGTTCTGCTTTATTTCCAGTCTCTATTCTCCTTTATTTCTGGTCACTTCAGATATTCTGCCTTCACTTTTCCTACTGAAATCCCAGCTGTCCTTTCAAGACCCAGCTCAATAATCATTTCCTCATTGAAGTCTTCCCTGGCTCTTCAAACACATATTGAACATATAGTTTACCACTTATTTGGGCACTTACACGTCATCTTGATTGGATGTAACCTCTTCCTGGGTGGGCCTTCTCTCCTCCACAAGATGGCTTAAGTTCCTGGGGGGCAGGAATCGTATCATAATCAGTACAGCAGTAATGATTCAATTTCAAGAAAGTGAATAATAACACATTATACCAATAAAATGAAAGCTGCCCAAATATGGAATTTGGACTTTAATTTGAAAAACACCAAGAATAAAGAGGTAGATTAGTTACTATCTAAGTTTGTCCTTTGCTGAGAGGTATATAAACTGGGAAGACGGATCACATAGGTGTAGGTGTAAATGAGAATTTTACTTGTGGTAAGTCATTATTAAAAGGTTCAGCAGGTCATTACTATACATTTCCTCCAGGTCATCATATTTTCTCTGAGGACATTTAGTTATCATCTTGAACATTACACAGTGGGTTCTGTAGAGGACTGCAATGTTACTCTGTAACATCATACATATAGTAAGGTTGGGAATGTGAGTCAAAAGGAAAAAGGTAATCCAAACCTATTATCCCTACAATATTATGTAAGGTGACAACAGAGCCTATGGGAGTAGACCATGCTTTTCCTCAAGCAAAAGTTCCCTTGGCATACATGGTTGTCCTGTGGATCCTGCTCCAGGGCACTTAATACACTGAATTAATCTAGAGTCAAAAACAATATGTTGCCTTCACAAGCTCGTATTTCATTTTAACAAGGCCTTCTAAAAATACAAAAGTCTTGATGAATTGGGCAATTGGGATTGACATGTATACATTGATGTGTACAAAACTGATGACTAATAAGAACCTGCTGTATAAAAAAATAAAATAAAATTCAAAAATTAAAAAAAAATACAAAGGTCTAACTGAAAAGATTATTTGATGATGTGAAGCACAAATGCAGTGTCAGGCCAACAGAGATAGTTGTTTTGGTACCTGGTAACTTTTCAGTAATCTCAAATTGTTTCATGTATGTTCCTGGCTACTCTATTTAGCCACTGGGTCATTTCCATTTTTATTTTTGAGTTTCTCTTCCTACAATTAGAAACTGAAAACTGTAGTTCAAAGCAAAATGGAAAATACATTAGAATCTCATCTTTACCAGTTCTGTGGTTTTGGGCAAGGTGTCTGACTTCTCTGAGCCCAGTTTTTTAATTTATAAAATGGGAATAATAATATGCATTTTGTAGAACTGCTGTCAGAATTATCAACATATGTAAAATAACTAACACCATACCTGGCATATAGTGAGTGTGCAACTATTATTCTAATGTTAGTTGATTTTTTTTTTTTTTGATGTATCATACTGAGTAATGAAAGTCATATTAGATGGAACATTTACTCTTCTGGTGCAAAATACCTAAAATAACACACTAACAATCAATTTCTGATGACCTCATAAAATCAAAAGATACAATCACTGTTGTCATTAATATGATCTTTAATAAATGGAATAATGCACCATTTTACAGCAAGCCATTTTTAAACCTAAAGAACTTTCTTAAAATCTTCTTCTCCAATGTCTCTGTATCAATACAATCTTTTTATTTAGGTTTATATATATCAAAGCATTTACTTACAGTTATTCATAGAAAACTCTTTAGTGGCTTAATGTCAGCTTTCATAGTGGCATCAATAGATAATACAAAAGAAAAGTGATTTGCTTTATTTCATACTCACACCGATCCATCAAACACAACTTATACAGCATAGCAAGGTCTCAGACGGCTTATATAAAAGCAAAATAACTGAAAGCAATTATTCATAAAATTCATATATGATATTCTATTGGTAATGTAAGAGCAAAACACACCAACAAAAGATACCCGTTAACAAGAAAGAGGGTTCTGAGGAATTGCCAATATTTTTCAGCCTTTCTTATACCAGAAAAGCATCCTCAGAAATGAATACTCTGTAGCTTATGTTTCTCCTGTCCATTCAGAAAAAGCATGGCAGCTACACATTTCCATATTTCAGCTACTACAACACCCTAAGAGTTAGTGTATTTTACAATTATCCACTTATCTTCATTTGAAAAATTATCAACAGAAAATTAAGGATGATTCCAGCTTATACAAACACTTATACAATATAATCTCCATGGAAACATGACAAGGCATACAAAAACTGTTTAAATAAATAAATGTGACCAGAAAAAGAAAAGCCACAGAAGCCAAGCAATTCAATATTAAACCAGGACCTATCTTTGAAGCTCATCTTTTATTAATTCAGTGTTCTTACTGTTAAGCTTCTTTAAAAATATGTTTTCCCTATCACACTTAAGAGGATTGGTAATAAGGTGGAGAGCCTGAGACAAGAGACCGGTTACAAATAACTTCACTGCAAGAATTTTAAGTATACATATACAGCTTACCAATTTGGAGCTTAAACTTGTCTGAAAGAAACATTCTATTTGGATCTGACAATGTGATAAATAGGTTACCATAGATTACCTTCTCGAAACCATCCAAGCTACTACGAAAGCTATAAACTCACTAGTTCACTTTTAGAAGACAGTTTAATAATGTTAAATTACCTCTGAAAAATTTTATCTCAGAGGAACTTTATCAAGTTCTCCAATTAACAACACAAAAACAAAATGAAACAGTTTGTCCCATCATGTATAACCATTTAACCAAAGAACAGAAATCGTTTGAAGACTGTGCTTCAACTCTAAGGCCTAAATATGCTGCAACATCTAGACAGTTAGTTGAGTCATTTCCCTCTATCCAGTAATTATAAAACTGGGCAAGTTTTTATGATTAATGAAAGCTGATATTATATTTATGTAAATGAAGTCAAATCATAAGATGAAACATTAAATGAACTGTGTGTGCAACAAATTCAACTGTATCTAACTGCTTGTTTGCTATCAATTGAAGTTTTTCAGTGTGCAAAGGGATGAAAAGGGCCCTGAGTTTTTAAGTAATATTATGTCTATAGAGCGAGTCTAAAACAGGAAGATGGTTCTGAAATCTAAAGGTACAAATAAAATGTAAAAAACCCACATGTTGTCTTTTAAAACATTAAAAACAAAAACAAGTTGCAGTTTAAAATACAGTAATTTGCTTAAAAGTTCAATCATAAACTGGACGCCCTAATGATGTGATAAGATTCCTTGTCTCTTACCCAGATTTTAAAATCTGGGTCTCAAATCAAGTTTAAAAAATGAATGTTACAACATTTAATAGTAACACTATGAATATCACAGTAATAAAGGAATTAGAATTTTCAAGATATAATATTTATTTTAGGCATGATTTTAGTAAACAGCATAAATTCTTCTGAAGTATTTACTTTTCAAATGTTATCAGCCATGAGATAAAATCCTAAATTTTTCCTTATATGCACAAATACTCAATTTTAACCAGCCACTTAAAAGTTAAATGAAACTTGTTAGAGTCCAGTCTATGTTGCAAAACTATGATGAGTATTTCAAAAGTGGTCTGCAAAAATGTTCGTAGATAATACCTGATTATTGTAGGGTTTGCTTTTGAAAGTTAATATTGTATTTTGTGTTTAATATTTGATACAAAGAAATATGTAAAATGTTGTGGCTCAATCATAATGAATGCTAAGCGTGCTGCAATAAAGGTTAAAAAAGAATAGCAAAATGATATACAATTTTGTATGCACGGCTTTTTACTTATAAACTAATGAGAGTATAAAATCATAAAACTCCACAATAGAAAATGTTAGATAATATAAACTTAAGTGCTGATTTGCTGACAATCTGATGGTTGGATCCACTGTCAAATGGTAACATCTTAATTCTCAATTCTATCCTATTTAACTATTACTTAACTGGAGTAATGAATTTGAATATAACAAAATATAATTTTAGGTGTTCTTAAATATAAGTAGGTATTAAAATAAAACTGAGGAGAAAATACTAAAGGAACCAAAGCAATTCTGTCTGAAGAACTGAGACTTAGGTGTTGAGAAGCCTGAAGTACACTGAAGAGTAACGGATATAAAATGAATCAGGAGGGAAGCAGAATAGATATGAAGAAAACTTTCCTGACACAGAAGATTGCAAGTCAGATAACCAAGGGACAGAGTAAGTGAAGACAGAAACTAAGAGGTGAATGAAGGAAAGTAACAGGGAGGTGCATCAGAGTGCCCTGGGATTTTTTCTTTTCTTGTATGTTAGTTTAATCTGGGAACCTGTAGAAAATCCTTCTTTTGATAATATTTGTGTAAACTAGTTTAAACAGTGATTTGCCAGATTTACTTAATCAAGGATTATATTTAGGAATGGATCATTCAAGGTAGTTTTGGCTAAAGTTTACATAGTTCAGAATCTAAAAGTTAAAATGCACTCTTATTTGCTGAAGAGCAAACTGACAGTAAAAGGTATGAATATTTAGAAACTTCCTAGTCTGAAAAAGACTCCTGGGGTGTCTGTGGAACTGTTATACAATTTCTAGGATAACTGGTCTAGATAATCAACTAACATGTGTGTCCAGATTTTAAGTTTAAGAAGTTAGCTTGGAAGATAGAGTAATATATAAAGCAATCTGTGAATAGTTATGTAATAACCTGCATATAACTGGTAGTAAGTTTAACATAAATATATAAAATGTTGTATAGAAATAGAATGTAATCTCACATTCTAGGAACTAATTACCTCCAATGAAATATTCATTTTTATAAGTAAGAAAAAAAACCCCAAAAAGTTTGTTGAAAGTTTTTTCCATTTTAAATGACTTTGAAGAGAGAGGTTTATAGAATGAAAAATTCAGTAAATAGCTGCAGCCTATCAGGTGTTTCATTTGGCTTTAGAAGCAAAATTAGAAAATATTTTAAATAAAAATACTTGCCGAATTTTACGATAACTCCCACTGAAACACATACTTACTTGAGTGTTCCTACCTTTCTTTAATTATTTTCACATTCAGAACCAACACACATTTTCCGGAACAAGTGGATACCTGAAAGGAAGCTATACAAGTTGCTATATAAAAAGGACATTATCCTTCTATCCTTCCTACATCCTCTTCAATTAGTTCTCTGGATTAGTAAAATTTTCTAAAGTCACTTTTAAAAGCAGAAATTTTCAAAATGAAGTGAAAGGATTGATGAGACAAAGTGAACATTAAATTAATTCCGTGAAATCAAATATGGAATCAATTTAGGAAAAGGTCTTTGTTCCCATAAGCCTTCGCTTTTCCCTTAAAATTTACTTTACCTTTAGTTCTGCAATATAAGAATGTCAGGAGTGAAGAGAAATGAAATGATTTTAAGATTCATGATGGCAGATGTGGGATTGAATTTTGTCTTGAATTAGTAATTTTTTCTCAAGCAACAATCACTACAGACATGTCTGTACATCTCCTTTTGTTTGCCTAATTTCTAAAGTCATTAAGGTATCTGGTTTGGTTTATATACAAGCCACAATTGTGTTGGGGTATAATGACTAAATTTCTTACAAAATGTCAGTCCATTATGCATACTGTCATACAGTGTATAGGCAGTGTGGTGTCAATGAAAGAGATATGAAGAGAGCAAGCCTAGGTTAAAAATCACAGATTTGTCAAATACTAGATGTGGACCTCGGGCAAATTACTTAGCTTCTCTTAGCTTCAGTTTCCCCATCTGTAAAATGGGAATATTAACTATAATCCTCATACGGTTGCTATGAGGAGTAAAAGAGATTATGTGTGTGTGTGTGTGTATGTGTATATATATATATATATATATATATATATATATATATATATATATATCTCCCAGCATTCAGTATATAATAAATGGCCAATTAGTATTAGTATCTACTCCTTTGCCTTCCAATAACTTTTTACACCAATATTTTTTTCCAATTATGCATTTAAAAAGAGGGAACGGAAAAAAAAAAAAAAAGAGGGAACGTTTTAGGAATTATAATTAAATCATTTTGTCTAAACTGAATTCAAATCAAGTTCTTTCAATGACTTAGTTCTGGTATACAATTAGGATAGTTAAGGGAATTAATATTAGACTTTGATTACCTATTATGATGCTTTTAGGGTTATAATACTTTTAAGGTTGAATTTTAGTATTTTTTCATTAAATGAATAGCCTTTAATTCAAAGGGACCCAAATGCTTTTCTACATGCAAAATTCTGTGATGGAAGTTAAATATTAGATTTAATATACATTATTATTACATGAATAAAGGTTGCAAATGAGTATTTTAAATAATCTTGCTTGCTTGTAACAGCAAACAGATTCTAAAAAAAAATGAGTCTGATGTACAATTTAATTTAAAATTTATTAAAATGATCTACACTATTTCTCCTACTTTTCCAAGAGCCTACTAATAAAAACATGGGGAAAGGAAATTATTTGTTTTAAACATGCTCGCATAAAAATGGGAAACTATAAGGAGTTCTTTAATTTGGTATACCAATTTTTGAAAGCATTTTACTATTAAACATCAAAAAATGCTGAAAACCTTACAATTAACTGGCCAAAACACAGTGTAGTAGAATGTAAGACAACTCTTCTGTCAGGAAAAATCAGTTAGACCTCAAATGGTCATTTACCTTCGATGCTTCCAATTGGAGAAGGAATATAATTTATTTGGACTCAGAGATGTTCTAGAAATACTTAAAAGTAATATCCTGGAATGCAGTTGAAAGCCGTTGAAAATCAAGAGAACCAAGTGAAAATTCATTGGAAAAAATATAAATAATTCATTACATAGATAAAAAAATAAGAAAATGAAAAATTTTTATGCTAGATGACTGAAAAATATGTTAAGGATCTGAATCAAGAGAAAGGCCAATAAAATACAAAGGGTGGAAATCCTGGGTACTAGCAAAATAATGTTAATTCTAAATTCAAAACCACATTCAGCAATCTAGCTAAACATCTCACTTCATAAGATCACAGTAGATGGCAAACAAAAGAAGGCTTATATGCACAAGTCATAAATATTTTGGATAGCAAATTGGGAAATTTAGGCTGTCTTTAGCTAAATGATGTGGATAGAGGAATATGAGTGAGAAAATTTTGTTCAAGAGATAAAAACCTCAATCAGGAATTTGGGATTTGTGTTTTCCTCTCAGCTTTTTTATCTCCCAGAGAAATCTTAGAACTTAATTAATGTCTATTAAGTACTTGAGAATCTGGAAAAAAAAAAAGTGAGATCTTCACTGTTTGCAAATTGATAGAAAACGATTTGTGCTCATAAAAAAAGTCCCTTATTTGACATAAAGTGCTTTATTTAAAAAAACATGCAGAGATTGTTTTAGAGATGATTATCAGTAATGAAAGAAGCAAAGGAAGCTTAAAAAAGCAACATGATTTGAATATACATAATGTTATCACTAAAAGGTACATTCTAATATAATGTAAATAATAAATGCTCACATATCAAAGATGATATGAAAAACTGGCAAATGGAAAAATTATGAAAATAGGATTAGTGAAGAAACAGTTTTGAAAAGAGAGAGGTTAAGTCTCAGGCTGCTCAAAAATGATAGGTTTGGCAGCAATCCTTCCTTCCACAGGGATTTGGCATGCCAGTTGAATGATTTTTCCACACAGTGTTTTAGGTCATGGGAAGAGGAATCATTTTCAGATAAAGTTACCAGGCTTTGCTTGGGAAAAGAAAAAAAAAAGATACTACAGGTTCAAAACTATGAATTACTTTTGAAGTTATTTTAAACAGGATGTAATTTTATTTGAGTCAAACATGGCCTATTCAGAGAATGAAGGCTATAATACTATATTGTGTTAACCATCTATCTACTTAAAAATTCCATATAGGTATAGCTCTATAAGTTTTCTGATAAAAATGTGCTACTTAAATGAATATGGAACATGAACATACATATAAAAAATAAAATAAAATGGAAAACAGCTAATATTTGACTTGCTCATTGTTCTACGCTCTTACGAACTTCCAAAACCAGAACCAAATATGTTTATTAAAATGCCTGGAAGGAAATGTTTAGGATTTGGAAGGATAAAAGAAATGGCATTTCAAATTAGGTTTTGGTAGTTCCTTCTTTAGAGCCCTTTGAGACAATGTTTTTGCATTCTCCATAAGGAGAGAGAAAGCAAGAAATCAGGTAGCTGCTTTCTCTTGTGCAAAAATTCACTGTCAAAGAACTGACCTGCTGAAAGTATGGAGGATGGGGGAGGAAAATGTTCGTATCTTGGAAGAATACGTATTCTGTTAGGAAGAGAACTTATGAGAAAGCTACTTGTGGCCTATAGACTATTGCACATTCAAACAAAACACAAGAGAAAAGAAAGTCCAACAGATAATGTGTTCAGGAACATATCAACATATAAACTAGCTTGTGCCCAGAAATAAAACATGGATACTAGACACCACTGCAGTCAAACCTGTATTAATTTGTTTCTGATTTAATGACCTTTAGAAACTGGTCCAAACTGATTATCAGCAATACATTGTTTTTGCTTTTTTTTCTTAAAAAAATATTTTGAGACCACTTTTGATACACACACATATAATTCTGTGGTCATAACAGACAAATATAACTTTAGCGAGACTAAACAAAAGTGCAAAACTTAAAAAAAACAAAATTAAAAAATATGGAAGCATAAGCTAAATTTTTCTGCATAGCTGAAATCTATTTAAAGCAAGTCCTTGTTGCAGGGGTGGGAGGGGGTACTGACAGGAGAATAAAGCAGTTTTTTTTTAAATGTCTTCTGCATGTTTAAATGATGCAAAAAATAATTTCACTCCATAGGCTTGGAAACATTTCACAGACAGTTCATTCCTATATCTTTTGACACCATGGTTGTGGCAGTGCCTCCTTCTGCAAGGTAAACAGCGGTGCTGGATTTGGAATGAACTGCCCTGTCTTTGCCATTGTTGTTGACCTCACAGTCCAGTGGTTCAGTGGAGATGACCCAGGTGGATGGGCGCCACCGTTTAAGAGAATAGGGAGTTTTCACACGTTTCTTGATTTTTTCACCAGATCCTGATTTGCCATCTTGTGTTGACTCACCTACTGAAAATAAAAGTGCAGAAAAATGAACTATATATAAAGAAACTATTAAAAAGTAATAAGTTAGGGTTGTAACTGGAAAAGAGATCAAACTAATGTCTACAGGAGGAGCTAATGGACATTTCTTGAAATTTATGATGCTAAACAATATTTTTCTAGGCAAACCTTAACCAACTTATTTTTGATACTCTGTAAGCCCAACGTTTTTATAACTGGTTGAATTATTCCACAGGGCAAGGAAGAAAATATAGAAAAACCACAAAAAGCAAAAACAGGAGAAAATTCCAAGTTCTCAATTGTATTCTCAAATCCTTTGGTTATTGGTAGCAAGCCTAACTTGGCAAAATGCATTTAATCATTCTACTTCATGATCAAAGTAGGCACCTGGAATATAATACTTTTCAGAAGAGTGACATAAACACTACAGTACAAATTTTCTAGTAATTTCCCATCTCAAACCTGACAAGACATTTTACTGATATGGAACCTTGCCATAAGGTATGTCAACTTTTCTATAATACAAGCCACTCAAGCAAGGGGCTAGATTCTACTGATTTTGGACAGCTGAATCCCTTTAGCCCATTTCTTAGTCCTTGACAACAACCATAAAACATGACTTAGTTGTTTTTTTTTTTATAAGTGCTATCGGTCTAAAAGAGAAATCATTTTGTACAATGATGACTGTTAAAGATTTTGGTGAGCTCTCCTGTCTTGTGTTACAGTCCCTCTAGGACCATAAACCAAGTATCAAGTTATTTGTTTAAGTTGCTAGAGGTCCCATAGTACAATGCTACAGGCATGTGGGAGACTCAACACACAACTCCTGAAAAAACTGACATTAAAAACCAAGAACAATTTTATAGTTTCTTTATAGTGACTTTTCTGAATTTTCTCTGGACTTTTAAGATTTATTAAGATTAGTCAGATAAAATCTAAATGTGTATATAATAGGTATAATATGCTCAACAAACTGTTTCAAAAGTTATACTGGTATCATTTTACTTGGATCTTTTAAACTGGTGAATACTTTATCTCAACTATTCACAGAAAGTATGTGAGTTGCATTATAAACCAGCAGCTACATAAGGCACGTACTAAATTGGTAATTATTCTGATTATTGTGACACTGACTTTTTAATTATCAACAAAAAATTACTTTTTTCTTTACAATAGTCTAATTACTTTTGAAGTCCAATCAAATGCGGAAAAGTAAATACTGCTGTTGAAACACAATCTGTTTCTATCTAAGTAGTTACTTAAATGGTCCCAAAAGACAAGGAGAGATTATACAATCCCTCCACTTACACTGCAAACTGCTGTCATCAAGGACATTTGTGGCTGAAAGATCCAGAGAATTAGGCCTCTGTGCTCTTCTAGGCTTTGATGGTCCAGGGTCTGCTATTGTGCTTGGAACACCCTGTGTAAGAACATCTTGCTCTGAACATGGATTGCTGTTGTTGTTATTGGAATTAGTTCGGCCGCCTTCCAGTGGCCGTTCCCTCCTGTCCACAAGACGATCCAGAACACCTTCATCGTGGCCAGCCTGTTGCTCTCGTCTCAGTAAAGGTTCATGCTCATCAGGACTGGAATTAATATTCAGCCGGGTGTCCTCACCAATGAACTGATTCTGCAGCATTTCTTGGGCTCTATGTGCCACTGTGTTGGCTATCTGGCCAGATGGTACTACCCCATTGGCATACTGGGTAGTGGCAGCATGGGAGTTAACGTTGTGGTTTCTACCTGCCACACCATTCATGGTGACTGTCACCACATGAGGTTCTGCAGCATTGATTGTATTCATCTTGGCAACTCCAGTTTCTACTTGTTTCAAGTTTGATTTGTGCTTGCTGCCAAATTTCAGCCGGGGCTCCTTTGTTGAATTTTTGGTGTTTAAAGGCAAACTAGTAGGTCTCTTAGGAAGGTTCTGTTGCTTGGGGAGAGGATAGATCTGAGCAGGTGGGACATCAGGAATTAAACATGCTTGGCCATTTGCAGCCTGTGTGAAGTCCTGCTGCCCAGTCACTTCCACCGCAAGCTTTATGAGGGGGTAAAGCAAGCTAGAACTGGTACTGCTCAGGGGGTCTGGCGCACTGAACTGTTTAAGAGAATGCTCCATGAGATTCTCATCAGAACTTTCCTTGAGGTTTTTATCAACTTCTTTTGGGTCCAGCTTGTTGGTCTCCAAGTCTTCTTCTGTCAGTTGTAAGCAGACAGGGGTTGGCCCGATTGTCTGTGAAACATTTGTAGCATGCAGATTTGTTTCATCTGGGTATGGCATCTCAGATATAGTGGTCATGCCGGTGCTTGGAGTGAGGCCAGTGGTGTTTGTGGTTGTAGTGTTGGTAGACAGGCTGGTGACGCTTGTTTCAGGGCTGGGGATTCGAGCTTGTGCTTGCTGCCTTTCATAGTTAATCGAGTTTCGGTTCTTCTCCCCTATAGTCAAAGGAGTGCTGGACATCGAATGCTCAGAGGAAATATTCTTCACAATGCTGTCAGTGTGATGGATAGAGTCTTCAATGTATGAGGAAGAAGAATAATCTGGATAAGGGCCAATCTTTGGCACACGCCTATTGTGTGACAGGTTGCTTAAAGAAAGAAAAAAAGTGCCATGTTGAGAATACATTTATGACAAACTGACTCTCCAAGTTTAACACCTCTGATTTTAAAGTATGAACTGCTTTTTATTTTATTTCTAACCCACAGTATTCTAGAGATTATTTAAGAAAAAAAATTATAATCAAATATTAATCAAGTATCAACTAATAACTTGCTAAAGGCTAGTTTTATACTACTTAACCCTACCAAAAAACCTATGTCAATCTAGATATGATTTTTATAGATGTTCATTATTTTGGTTTATAAGAGTTATTATTTTTAAAGATCTCCCCTATAGTTTTGTAATATTAGCAAATATATCTTTATAAATTGTATATTTGCACGAGACATGAAGTTCTGTGAGAGGAGGAACCAAGGCATGTGTCTTTTGCGTTTCCACCATTCTAGATACACAGTGGCTACTCAACAAATATATTACCAAATAAGTTCCAAATAGTAAAAAGAACACAAGCTTTTAGGTTATTCCAAAGTGTTCCATTAAATGGCATAGTCTAGCAAAGAAACATATCTTCCTAGGTAGACTGAGCCATATCAATGAAGGTCTTAGATATGGGTCTTAGAGCCTAGAGTACAAGACAGAATGTGACACTCATATTAAAAAAAAAAAAAAAAAATCAAAGATTCAGGACTTCCCTGGTGGCGCAGTGGTTAAGAATCTGCCTGCCAATGCAGGGGACACGGGTTTGAGCCCTGGTCCAGGAAGATCCCACATGCCGTGGAGCAACTAAGCCCGCGCGTCGCAACTACTGAGCCTGCGCTCTAGAGCCCACGAGCCACAACTGAGCCCGTATGCCACAACGACTGAAGCCTGCGCACCTAGAGCCCATGCTCCACAACAAGAGAAGCCACTGCAATGAGAAGCCCACGTACCACAAAGAGTAGCCCCTGCTGGCCGCAACTAGAGAAAGCCAGCACGCAGCAACGAAGACCCAAATATAAATAAATAAATAAATAAATAATCAAAGATTCAGAACTGCTCTCCAGTTACCAAGGGTTTTTCACTGTCACTATCACACCTTGGGAGTGATGGTTCTTGAGCATCACACTATAATATATTTATGTTTTAAAAATAAAAGCCAGGCCAAGATATGGAAGCAACCCAAGTGCCTATTGATAGGTGAACAGATATACTATATGATTTCACTTTTACACTGAATCTAAAAAACAAAACAAATGAACAAACAAAACTAAACAGAAACAGAGGTACCGATACAGAGAAGAAACAGGTAGTTGCCAGAGAAGAGGGGGTTGGAGGGAGGAAAGAAATAGGTGAGGGAGATGAAGAGGTATAAAATTCTAGTTGCATTATAAATGAGTCATGGGTATGAAATGCACACTGTGGGGGAATATAGTAAATAACTATGTAATAACTTTGTATGGTGATATACTGTAACTGGACGTATCTTGGTGATCATTTTGAAATATACAGAAATACCAAATCACTATGTTGTGTAACAGGAACTAACATAGTGTTGTAGGTTGATTATATTTCAAAAACAAACTCATAGAAAAAGAGATCAGACTTGTGGCTACTAGAGGCAAAGGGTGGGGGTAGGCGGAACTGGATGAAGGCAGTCAAAAGGTCCAAACTTCCAGTTATAAGATAAATAAGTACTAGGGATGTAATGTACATGATAAATATAATTAGCACTGCTGTATGTTATGTATGAAAGTTGTTAAGAGAGTAAATCCGAAGAGATCTCATCACAAAGGGAAAAAATTGTTTTTTTCCCTATTTCCTTAATTTTGTATTTATATGAGATGATGAATATTCACTAAATTTATTGTGATAATCATTTAATGATGTATGTGAGTCAAATCATTACGCTATTTATGTTAAACTTATATGATGCTATATATCAATTATACCTCAATAAAACTGGAAGGAAAAACGAAATGAAACGAAATGAAATGAAATAAAATAAAATAAAAGTGAGGGAGAGTTTTAACTAAAACAATCAAGTATAAACATTGGGAACATTAATAGATACAAGTGTTATAGCAGAAAAGCAGCAACTAAAGGAGAAGTGCTATGAAGAAAGACTGATGAAGTTATTATGAGGGGAATGACAGGAAGGGGAGGAAGAAAAAAGCTTTTGTACTGCACAAGACAAGGAAGTTACGGAGGGATGTAGGGTAAGATTCAATACAATGAAACCTAGAGTGGAATGAGTGTGGGATGAACCATGATTTGGAGGAAACTATTTAGAAGACATGAAAAGAAGCATGTAAAGGGTAGAGCTGAATAACACAGGAGGCAAAAATAGCCAAAGAAAGGAGGAGCATCAAAGTTTCTTCTTACCAGTCAAGAAAAGTTCAGAAACACTTAAAGTAAAACTAGCTGACTCTTAAGAGAGATGCAAATAGCATACTAAAGCACGTAGAAAATACAGAGATAAAGGGAGATGGAAGAGTAAGACTATCTTCAGGTGTGTGTAAAATGAAGAAATTTATATTTAGAATTGCTAGTCTCTACCTTCCTTGACTTCCTGATATAATGGGAATAAAGGTTTATATGCTGAAGGTAATTCAGTCTAAATGTAAGTAGTGTAAACCCAATTTTGGGCCTATAATTCATAACACAAACCGTTCTCAGAAATTAGAACAACAGAAAATAGCAAAGAAAATGATTCAAGAATTGAGTTGTTTTTATCTCAATTTTCTCTGGTTACTCTTTCCTGGATGCCCTTCTGAAAACTTTTAACATAACATTTTAGATAAAATGACAAATTTTGGGGAAGACTTTATCCCCTAAACATGGAACAAAGAAACACAGATTACACAGTCTGAAAGTTCCAAGTTTTAGGAATTTTTTTAAGCCCTTTTATTTAGAACCAAAAATCACAGTTCTAATAGTTCTAAGAAATATCTCATGAAATAATGCTCATAATGGGATGAAAAGACCTTACAAATTGCTTTCTTGTAAATGTAGTAGCATTCTATAAAGAAAGAACATTGGATAGGAAGGCTGGAAACTTTAGTTTCCAGTGAAGCAGTGGTTAGATACATAGGCAAATTCATAGAGGTAAACAAACAAACAAACAAAATGCAGGGGAAAGAGAAATAATACCAACAAAGTATAATCAAGACAATATAGTATGTAGAAGTGCTTATAAACTTTTGGAACTATGAAAATGTTTTTCCTTCATTACTGTAGGGAACTTGCAGCATTAACAGAGAAAGACTGATCTTTTACTATATCGTCAGATATACAAAAACACAGATTTCACCTTGCACTTATACCAAACAAAAACTTCAGTAAAAGAACAGGAATACTGAAAGAAAAATTATGACATTAGATTGTACAAGTTAATCACTGCACTTTTAGTCTGGTTTAATAGTATTTATTTCCTGTTCTCTGTTTGGTATCAGTTTTAAATACTGACAGAGGGATTCCAAACCTTCAGGGTCTTACCGCTCATTCTGCATAGCAGTAGACATTGGATTGACTGTTGGGCTCACAGATTTGTTTCTTTCCCATATCATCATAAGTTCAGCCATCCTCTCCTCAGCACACTGTGCGGTAAGCCGAGCCTCTGCATCCTGGTCCCAACAGTCTTCGATTGTCTCCTTGAGTGACCTCACTGCCTGTAATAAAGTACGTGGTCAAACAGTGTACCTTATCAAAAAATACTGAGATTTTTAGTGACATGAAGTGAAAGAAATCAGTTTTATTTAACCAATACTTTATATAACTATAATAAAATATCTTAGACTTCAGAGATTTGTAAAGGGGCATATTTCTCAAAAGGTGAGGAGCAAGTATGTAAGCAAACTTTAACTGGATTCATTGAAGAATTATCCACAATAGTAAGCAGTTGTAGTAAGTTACATGTTTCTTCAAGGCCACACATTTATGTCATTGTTGATCCACAGCACTGTTATTTCAATCGATAGCCACTAATTCCACTTCAAAAATGAGTTCTGAGTTTTATGAAATTTTGGCACTAGTCTGTCTTCAATCTCTAGGTGAACTTTTTCTCCTTTTCTCCTAGTAAGAGTGCTTCATTCAAACTGTAAATATTAAAGGCCTGGCATTTTCTTTGTATTTAAAAACTAGTTTCATTAGTAGTATCAAAAGCAGTCCATTCTGTAGCATTCATATATATAAGCAATGAACAATAGTGTCCCATTTGGGGAAAGTTGGTATAAACTCCCTTTTAAAAAACAGATTTTAGGGACTTCCCTGGTGCTCCAGTGGTAAAGAATCCACCTTCCAATGCAGGGCACTCGGGTTCGATCCCTGGTCAGGGAACTAAGATCCCATATGGCGCGGGGCAACTAAGCCCACCTGCCACAGCTACTGAGCTCGCACCCCTCAATGAGAAAGCCCAAGTGCCACAAACTACAGAACCCACGTGGCGTGGAGCCTGTGTGGCACAACTAGAGAGAAAAAACCCACACGCCACAACTAGAGAGAAGCCTGCACACCACAACTAAGACCCTGTATACTGCAACTAAGACCCGACGCAGCCAAAAAAACCAGATTTTATGTACTTAAAGATACCTTTTAAAATATATATTATCACTTTATTAACATTGCACTCATGGTCAACAGCACTATACCTCATGCCCTAATGAAGCTCATCTACCAGATGTTTTTCCTTCTTCATAAGGAATATCACAGCCTTCTTGTGCATAGGAACACTAGACAGTAGTTCAGCATTACACTTAAGGGCCATTTTAAACTGTGAAATCACCAACAAAATGCACAAAAATGTGAAAAATAAGGCACTAAATACATAGCAAAAAGGACACATGTTTACAGTACAAGAGATGAAGCAAGAAGGCCTTGTTAGACCTTCAGCTGGGAACATTACATCTGAACTCAAGTTTTTCACTGCTCTACACATATCTACAAATGACTGGGACAGTGTTCTGAGTATTGATTTCAGGACTACAAATACACTTTAGCAAGTAGTTGAATTCCAAATATGAAATTCATGAATAATGAGGAAAGACTGTATATAATGGATTTAAAATGGACTTGGATTTGAAGATAATAAAAGAAACTCAAGAATCAATTATAACTAACTTTTTGTGACAAATATACCTCTAAAAACTAGTTATACATTTACCTTAGTGGATTTTAATATTGGTTTGAAAAAACGAACTGGTCCCAAGTTATGAAAAGAGGAATTTTTCTTTTTATTTTGAAATAATTTCAAACTTACTTTTCTTGTCCTTCATGATCTTGGCATTTTTGAAGATTATAGGCCAGTTACTTTTTAAAATGTTCCTCAACTTATCTGATGTTTCCTCATGATCAAAGTTTGCATCTTTGGCAGAAAATCACAGAAGAGATGCTGTGTTCTTCTCATTGAATCCTATCACGTGGTACACATTTTTGATTTGTCCCATTACTAGAGAAGTTAAGCTTGATCACATGACTGAGTTGGTGTCTGCCAGGTTTCTTCACTGTAAAGTTCCATTTTCCCTTTAATAATCAATCACCGTTTGGGGGGGAAGTACTCAAAGCACTGTAAATATCCTGCCCTGCATTAAACTTTTCACCCACTAGTTTTATCATCTTTTGATGTTTCCTGGCTGAATCAATTATTTCTATGATGCTTGCCAGTAAGAAGACACTTAAAAAAATGATAGTAAATCCATAATAGGAATATAGACAAAGTGCACATAAACAAGAAGTGCAAATACCTTAAAAATATGCTAGGGCTTCCCTGGTGGTGCAGTGGTTGGGAGTCCACCTGCCAATGCAGGGGACGCAGGTTCGAGCCCTGGTCTGAGAGGATCCTGCGTGCCGCGGAGCAGCTGGGCCCGTGCGCCGCAGCTACTGGGCCTGCACTCTGGAGCCCGGGAGCCACAACTCCTGAAGCCCTCGTACCTGGAGCCCGTGCTCTACGGCGGGAGAGGCCGCCGCAGTGGGGGGCCCGCACACCGCAACGAAGAGTGGCCCCCGCTCGCCGCAACTAAAGGGGGCCCGCGTGCAGCAGCGAAGACCCAACATGGTCAAAAATAAAATTAATTAATTAATTTAAAAAATATATACGCTAGGGCTTCCCTGGTGGCGCAGTGGTTGAGAGTCTGCCTGCCGATGCAGGGGACACGGGTTCGCGCCCCGGTCTGGGAAGATCCCACAGGTCACGGAGCGGCTGGGCCCGTGAGCCATGGCCGCTGAGCCTGCGCGTCCGGAGCCTGTGCTCCGCAACAGGAGAGGCCACAACAGTGAGAGGCCCACGTACCTCAAAAAAAAAAAAAAAAAAAAAAAAAATATATATATATATATATATATATATATATACACTAAAATGCTCAACATGCTCAATTATTCACCACGTTGAGGTAGTACATACAATGTAGTGGTTAAGAATATTAGTTATTAGTTCCAGCTTTGTAGTATCAGTACCAGCTCAATTAAGATGCTGGCTTCAAATTGTGGCTCTACTATTTACTAGTTACAAATCAAAACAAGATCCATTTTTACCTACCACATTAACAACGATAAATAAAATTTTGTAACACAAAGTGTTAGTGATGGGAAAACAGGCTCCCAATATATATTATTATTGGGAGTGCCATCAGTTTGGAGGGTAATCTGGCAATAACAAACTTCAAATGTATTTATCCTTTGATCCAGCAATACTACTTCCAGGAATTTATTCCTCAACTACACTTTTACATTTGCAGAAAAATCCATGTATAAGATGTTCACTGCAGTTGTCATTTATAACTGCAAAAGCTGGAAACTACCTACATGTCCTCTAACAGCAATCTGCTAAAAATTTATGGTATAATGGATACTATGCAGCATTAAAAGAATTAGGAAGATGTATATGTTCCCAATTGCTAAGGAAAATAGGTTAAGTGGGTATAGTAATTCCCATTAGTATGTTAGAAAAGGATATAAAAACATATAGTCTTGTAATAAACAGACATTTCTGGAAGTCTACAGAAGGAATTTAACAGTGGTTGCTTCTCCGGAGGGGTTTTTGGATGTCTGAGGTGAGTGTAAGAGTTTTCACTGCATATTTTTTGTATTGCTAAAAATAACTTTTTAAAAAATATATATTTATTTATTTGACCGTGGCTGGTCTTAGTTGCAGCACACGGGATGGCATCTTTGTTGCCTCGTTCGGGATCTTCGTTGTGGCATGCGGGATCTTTAGTTGCAGCATGTGGGATCTTTTTCAGTTGTGGCATGAGGCATCTTTAGTTCTGGCATGTGGGCTCTTAGTTGCAGCATGTGGGATCTAGTTTCCTGACCAGGGATTGAACCTGGGCCCCCTGCACTGGGAGCGTGGAGTCTTAACTGCTAGGCCACAAGGGAAGTCCCTACGTGGGCCTCTCACTGTTGTGGCCTCTCCTGTTGCGGAGCACAGGCTCCGGATGTGCAGGCCCAGTGGTCATGGCTCACGGGCCTAGCCGCTCCGTGGCATGTGGGATCTTCCCAGGCCGGGGCACGAACCCGTGTCCCCTGCATCGGAAGGCAGACTCTCAACCACTGCGCCACCAGGGAAGCCCCTAAATGACTTTTTTTAAATGGGTAATGTATGTATTGATAATATGTCACTAAATTCAAAAGGTCAAAAAGGGAATACAATCTCCCTCCCATCCCTATCCACCAACCACACATTTTCCCTCTTTACAGGCAACAAATATCACCCATTTCTTGAGTATTCTTCCAGAGAAACTCTTGTTTTTTTTCAAGCACATATACACCACACACCCACACATACAAATTTATAGCTTCATCCATGTTCTTAATTACTAAACATAAAGTGCAACACTGAAGCATACACAATGAAATCTTTCTAAAGCAAAGATCTGGACACCTTTACACACAAAACTAAAAGTGACCCTTTCCTTTTCAAAAATAAAGCACTATCTATTTCACAGAGCCCCATTCACCAACTGCTTGCTGGCCCAGAAAAGCTCAGAAACACCGATATCCAAGTAGTTAGAAATTATACACTGAGTTTTCTATACCTTGAGGAAACAGAGACATTGAAGATGGATAAAATTTGTTATTTTTCATTATACAGTTGGGAAATAATTTGATAAAATTCTTTTTAAAAAAATGAGACCAAAAAAGGACAGTCATCAAGGCATTGTGTTGGATGATGAATAAGATCAGGTAAACAGAAGCACTGCTCCCTACCTCTAAGGAGTTTCCTTTTTTTTTTTTTTTTTTTTTTTGCGGTACGCGGGCCTCTCACTGTTGTGGCCTCTCCCGTTGCGGAGCACAGGCTCCGGACGCGCAGGCTCAGTGGCCGTGGCTCACGGGCCCAGCCGCTCCGCGGCATGTGGGATCCTCCCAGACCGGGGCACGAACCCGTGTCCCCTGCATCAGCAGGTGGACTCTCAACCACTGCGCCACCAGGAAGCCCAGAAGTTTCCATTTTTAACACAGAGTCATTGTTGATAAATAATAGTAGTAAATAATTGATGAGTTCTAACTTTGTACTAGATTGTTTTAACTCATATAATTTTTATATGAAGTAAATACTATTATCACCTCCATTTTTCAGGTGCAAGAAAAGAGGCCCAGAGGAGAAATTAGGACACATGGCAAAGTTAAGATCAAAGGCCAGGCAGCATAGCTCCACAATTTATACATTATCCTATGCTGACTGACTCTAACCTATGCTGGTACAGGAAAGTTCCCAGTGGATAAATGGGTTTGGCTACAAAATTTGCAAGTTGATTTTTTTGAAGAAAATCTATTACAAGTTCCAAACAACGTTAAAATCATAGTTGGTAAGTCATTAACACAAGTAAAGACTTAGAAGTTACTAATAAGAAATTGGGAAAAGGAAAAATTAGAAAAATAACTGAGAATTCAAAGAGGGTGACTATAAGGAGGACTTTGAGGGTCTAAAAAACAATAATTTGGTTGGATAAAACTTCCAGAAATAGAGTAAAGCAATATTGAATATGCCAGAATAAGGGGAAAAGTCATTGAGAGAAGACTAATGAAATAAACAGTATTAAGTCACCAATGGGAAGTTAGGTCTTCAAACAAATACTGAGAACAGACTTGACAATTTAGATGAAATTTAGATGAAACAGAGAAATTCCTTCCAAGACACAAACTGCCATCAACTATACTCCAATAAAAAATTAAAAGAAGAAAAAATAAGACTGCCAAAGCTTACTCAAGAAGGGATAGATTACCTGAATATTTCCTATATCTATTAAGGAAGGTAAATTTGTATTTTAAAACTTTCCTACCAAGAAACACCAGGCCTGGATGGCTTTCTGAATGAATTCTACTAAACATGTAAGAAAAAATTAATGCCAAGTCTACACAAGTCTTCCAGAAAATCAAATAGGGGAGGATATTACCTAGTTCATTCTATGAGGACCTCAGTCAAAATGGCAGACGAAGGAACTTTGGGGGGCTTTCCTCCCAAGAAGCACCAATAACTTGGCAAATATTATCAAACTCAACTTTACTGAAACTCTGGAAGTTAGTCAAATATTACAGCAACCAACTAAAAATATAACTGGAAAAAGAAAGGCCACTGAAACGGTAGGAGAACTCTGTGGTGAGGAGAACTCTCCCCTGCCCTGGAGTGCTGGCAGATATGAACACGGCTGTGCATGTTCCCAAGGTGGGTACCTGGTCCCAGAGGGAGAAGAGTGATCTTGTTTCAAAGGAATTATGATGTTTTGACATGTCTATGAGTTCCCTGAAGGACTGATTCAAGAGGTCTATCTTTGTTCTGCCTAACTCAGAATTCTCTCAGGACAGGGAAGTAGCTATGACTAAGTGGAGAACATTCCCTGAAAACACTGAAAGCCAAATGAACAAGTACTATAGCCTGGGGCAAAATATAATAGTTGAGGCACACAACAAAAATGCTGAAGGTCAGGGAGTAAAAGCTGGGTGGAGAAACTTTGGGGAATAAGGGCATTGAAAAGCTTCCAAATATACTGGGGAATCTAGAAAACCACACACAGGTCCAGGGCAGGATGCATGCTCAGAGAAGACTATAAGGTTTCATAACTGGCTGGCTCAGCCAGTAGGAAGTATTTAGGCTCTAGCAGGAAGTGAAGGCTAAGGCAGAATTGTAAAAGGCCTGGATAAGTGTTAACAGAGGGCCCTAACACAAAGCTAATCTCCAAAGACTTGGAGAATATTTTTCTTTTGTTTCCTTTTTGACCATAATGATATCCAAAACATACAATTTTAAACAAAAAATTACAAAGCATGGGAAGAAACAAGAAAGTATGCCCCATTCACAGGACAGAAGAAATGAACAGAAACTGTCCTCAGGAAATACAGACATTGGAGTTACTAGCAAAGACTTTAAATATGCTCAAAGAACTAAGGAAACCGTGGACAAAGAATTATAGGAAACCAGGAAAACAATGTCTCAACAAATGGAGAAGAGCAATAAAGAGATAGAAATTATAAAAAGGAATTAAAAAGACACTTGTGAGCTCAAAAGTACAAAAACGGAAATGAAAAATTCACCAGAGTGGTTTACAGCAGATCTGAGCAGAGAGAAAAAAGAATTACTAAACTTCAAGATAGGATACAAAAATTATGCAATCTGAGAAGCAGAAACAGAAAAACAATGAAGAAAATGAACACAGCCTATAAAACTTGTGAGGCACCGTTAATCGCACCAAAATACACATTATGAGAGCCCCAGAAGAAGAGAAATTGGAGAAAGAATATTTGAAGAAATAATCGTCAATAACTTCCCAAATTTAATAAAAGAAATGAGTCTACACATCCAAGAAACTCAAGGAACTCAAAGCGGAGTTCCATACTGAGACACATTATAATCAAATTATAAAAAGCCAAAAATAAAGAGAGACTCATGAAGCAGCAAGAGAAGCAACTTGAAATGTATAAGGGATCCTCAAAAAAGGTAACAGTTAATCTCTCGTTAGAAACCGTGGAAGTCAGAAGGCAATGGTATGACATTGTTTAAAGTGCTGAAAGAAAACAAGTGTTTTCTGTAGAATTCCCAAGAATTCTATATCAGGGAAAACTATCCTTCAATAGTGAAAGAGAAATTAGAATCCGCCTGCCAATGCAGGGGACAAGGGTTTGAGCCCTGGTCTGGGAAGATCCCACATGCCATGTAGCAACTAAGCCCGGGTGCCACAACTACTGAGCCTGCATGCTACAACTACTGAAGCCAACTCACCTACAGCCTGTGCTCCGCAACAAGAGAAGCCACTGTGATGAGAAGCCTGTGCAAGGAAGAGTAGCCCCTGCTCGCTGAAACTAGAGAAAGCCTGCACACAGCAATGAACACACAATGCAGCCAAAAATAAATAAATTTTTTAAAAAAGAAAGAAAGAAATGCTAAAGGGAGTCATTCAGGCTCAAGTGAAAGGACACTAGACAATAACTTGAAGCCATATAAAGAACTAAAGAACACTGGTAAAGTAACTATATAGGGGACTTCCCTGGTGGCGCAGTGGTTAAGAATCCACCTGCCAATGGAGGGGACACGGGCTCAATCCCTGGTCAGGGAAGATCCCACATGCCATGGAGCAACGAAGTCCAGGCACCACAACTACTGAGCCTGCGCTCTAGAGCCCATGAGCCAAAACTACTTAAGCCCACGTGCCAGAACTACTGAAGCCCACGCATCTAGAGCCCACACTCAACAACAAGAGAAGTCACCACAATGAGAAGCACGAGCACCACAATGAAGAGTAGCCCCTGCTCGCCGCAACTAGAGAAAAGCCCATGCACAGCAATGAAGACGCAGCGCAGCCAAAATAAATAAATAAATAAAACAAATCAATTAATAAAAAAAAATTTTTTTTAAGTAACTACAGGGCTTCCCTGGTGGCGCAGTGGTTGAGAGTCTGCCTGCTGATGCAGGGGACACAGGTTTGTGCCCCGGCCTGTGAAGATCCCACATACCACACAGTGGCTAGGCCTATGAGCCAAGGCCGCTGAGCCTGCACGACCGGAGCCTGTGCTCCGCAATGGGAGAGGCCACAACAGTGAGAGGCCCGTGTACCGCAAAAAAAAAAAAAAAAAAGGGAGGGGTGTATTTCTCATTTTATAAAACTATGTATTTGCTATCTAACTCTAGTACTGGATTCTCATTGCATAGAAGCAACAGTTCTATTGACTGTAGCACATTAGGTTTTAAATGGATTAATTGGAAGTGAACCAAATACTACTTATTTCTTACTCAGCAACCTCATCTAAATTGAAAGTAAAAAGTTTTCAGAAAAATATGCATATCCCGCAACGGTAGGATTGCTAAGAGATACTTCAGAAAAAGGAGTCCAATTTCACTGATGAAATAAAACAATTTAAGGCAGATGAAGTTGTATTTTACTAGATAAAATTTCACAATGAGACTTTTCTTTGAAGTGTACTGTACTATGAGGCTGGCACATCTAATGAATCCTGATAAAGGATTCAGCCTCTCACCTAACGTCAGGGACCTCTTAAAAATCTGTCCCAGTTCCCACAGCAGGGACTACAGATTGGTGGCAATCTTGAGCATATGAGCTTGGGAATAGGTCTTCAACTGTCTCATACCTGAAGATTTCAATCTCATTTGAAGCAGAAGCCTACCTTGTAGGTAATCTACTAACAAAGATGACCAATGGAAAAAATACTCAATCTAAATCTACCTGGAAACATATAAAATCTCTCTAGCTTTTGTCCAACATGCCACGACCCCTGGATCCAGAATGAAAATATACTAATCCTATCAAGACAACCTACAATTAAAATGTGAAAATATGTAGTAAAATGATGTATATTGCTTAATGAAAACTTTCTCATTTTTGTTCTTTAACTATAATCAAGAAATTACTTGTAGAGATTGGAACCAAGATGGTGGAGTAGAAGGACGTGCTCTCACTCCCTCTTGCGAGAACACCAGAATCACAACTAGCTGCTGGACATCATTGACAGGAAGACACTGGAACTCACCACAAAAGATACCCCACAGCCAAAGACAAAGGAGAAGCCACAATGAGACAGTATGAGGGGTGCAATCACAGTAAAATCAAATCCCATAGCTGATGGGTGGCTGACTCACAGACGGGAGAACACTTATACCACAGAAGTCCACCCACTGGAGTGAAAGTCCTGAGCCCCCTGTCAGGCTTTCCAACCTGGGGTTCCGGCAACAGAAGGAGGAATTCCTAGAGAATCAGACTTTGAAGGCTACAGGGATTTGATTGCAGGACTTCGACAGAACTGCAGGAAACAGAGACTCCACTCTTGGAGGGCACACACAAAGTAGTGTGCGCATCGGGACTCAGGGGAAGGAGCAGTGACCCCAGGGGCGACTGAACCACACCTACCTGCTAGTGTTGGAGGGTCTCCTGCAGAGGTGGGGGGTGGCTGTGGTTCACTGTGCAGACAAGGAAACTGGCAGCAGAAGTTGTGTGAAGTACTGCTTGGTGTAAGCCCTCCCAGAGTCCGCCATTAGCCCCACCAAAGAGCCCGGGTAGGCTCCAGTGTTGCGTTGCCTCAGGCCAAACAACCAACAGAGAGGGAACCCAGCCCCACCCATCAGCAGTCAAGCAGATTAAAGTTATACTGAGCTCTGCCCACCAGAGCAACAGCCATCTCTACCCACCACCAGTCCCTCCCATCAGGAAACTTGCATAAGCCTCTTAAGTAGCCTCATCCACCAGAGGGTAGACAGCACAAGCCAGAAGAACTACAATCCTGCAGCCTGTGGAACAAAAACCACATTCACAGAAAGACAGACAAGATGAAAAGGCAGAGGGCTATGTACCAGATGAAGGAACAACATAAAACCCCAGAAAAAAACCTAAATGAAGTGCAGATAGGCAACGTTCCAGAAAAAGAATTCAGAATAATGATAGTAAAGTTGATCCAGGACCTCGGAAAAACAATGGAGGCAAAAACAGAGAAGATGCAAGAAAGGTTTAATAAAGCCATAGAAAAATTAAAGAACAAACAAACAGAGATGAACAATACAATAACTAAAATGAAAAATACACTAGAAGGAATCAAGAGCAGAATAACTGAGGCAGAAGAACGGATAAGTGACCTGAAAGACAGAATGGTGGAATAAACTGCTGTGGAACAGAATAAAGAAAAAGAATGAAAAGAAATGAAGACAGCCTAAGAGACCTCTGGGACAACATTAAATGCACCAACATTCGCATTATATGGGTCCCAGAAGGAGAAGAGAGAGAGAAAGCACCCGAGAGAGTATCTGAAGAGATTAGAGTTGAAAACTTCCCCAACATGGGAAAGGAAATAGCCACCCAAGTCCAGGAGAGTCCCATACAGGATAAACCCAAGGAAAAACATGCTGAGACACATAGTAATAAAATTGGCAAAAATTAAATACAAAGAAAAATTATTGAAAGCAGCAAGGGAAAAATGACAAATAATATACAAGGGAGCTCCCATAAGGTTAACAGCTAATTTCTCAGCAGAAATTCTACAAGCCAGAAGGGAGTGGCATGATATACTTAAAGTGATGAAAGGGAAGACCCTACAACCAAGATTACTCTACCCAGCAAGGATCTCATTCAGATACGATGGAGAAATCAAAAGCTTTATACACAAGCAAAAGCTAAGAGAAAGCAGCACCACCAAACCAGCTCCAGAACAAATGCTAAAAGACCTTCTCTAAGTGGGACGCACAAGAGAAGAAAAGGACCTCCAAAAACAAACCCAAAACAATTAAGAAAATGGTAATAGGAACATACATATCGATAATTACCTTAAACGTGAATGGATTAAATGCTCCAACCAAAAGACACAGGCTTGCTGAATGGATACAAAAACAAGACCCATATATATGCTGTCTACAAGAGACCCACTTCACACTTAGGGACACATTCAGACTGAAAGTGAGGGGATCAAAAAAGATAATCCATGCAAATGGAAATCAAAAGAAAGCTGGAGTAGCAATACTAATATCAGATAAAATAGACTTTAGAATAAAGAATGTTACAAGAGACAAGGAAAGACACTACATAATGATCAAGGGATCAATCCAGGAAGAAGATATAACAAATATAAATATATATGCACCCAACATATGAGCACCTTAACACATAAGGCAAATGTCAACAGCTATAAAAGAGGAAATCGACGGTAACACAATAATAGTGGGGGACTTTAATACCTCACTTATACCAATGGACAGATCATCCAAAACGAAAATAAATAAGGGAACAGAAGCTTTAAATGACACAATAGACCAGGTCGATTTAATTGATAATTATAGGACATTCCATCCAAAAACAGTAGATTACACTCTCTTCTCAAGTGCGCATGGAACATTCTCCAGGATAGATCACATCTTGGGTCACAAATCAAGCCTCAGTAAGTTTAAGAAAATTGAAATCATATCAAGCATCTTTTCTGACCACAATGCTATGAGATTAGAAATGAATTCAACTGAAAAAAAACGTAAAAACACAAACACATGGAGGCTAAACAATATGATACTAAATAACCACGAGATCACTGAAGAAATCAAAGAGGAATTAAAAAATACCTGGGGACAAATGACAATGAAAACATGATGATCCAAAACCTATGGGATGCAGCGAAAGCAGTTCTAAGAGGGAAGTTTATAGCTATACAAGCCTACCTCAAGAAACAAGAAAAATCTCAAATAAACAATCTAACCTTACATCTAAAGGAACTAGAGAAAGAACAAACAAAACCCAAAGTTAGAAGAAGGAAAGAAATCATAATGATCTGAGCAGAAATAAATGAAATAGAAACAAAGAAAACAATAGCAAAGATCAATAAAACTAAAGGCTAGTTCTTTGAGAAGATAAACAAAATTGATAAACCATTAGCCAGACTCATCAAGAAAAAGAGGGAGAGGACTTAAAACTAGAAATGAAAAAGGAAAAGTTACAACAGACACCGCAGAAATACAAAGCATCCGAGGAGACTACTATAAGCAACTCTATGCCAATAAAATGGACAACCTGGAAGAAATGGACAAATCCTTAGAAAGGTATAACCTTCCAATACTGAATGAGGAAGAAATAGAAAATATAAACAGACCAATCACAAGTAATGAAATTGAAACTGTGATTTAAAATCTTCCAACAAACAAAAGCCCAGGACAAGATGGCTTCACAGGTGAATTCTATCAAACATTTAGAGAAGAGCTAACACCCATCCTTCATAAACTCTTCCAAAAATCTGCACAGGAAGGAACACTCCCAAACTCAATCTATGAGGCCACCATCACCCTGATACCAAAACCAGACAAAATACTACAAAAAAGAAAATTATAGAGCAATATCACTGATGAATATAAATGCAAAAATCCTCAACAAAATACTAGCAAACAGAATCCAACACCACATTAAAAGGATCATACACCATGATCAAGTGGGATTTATCCCAGGGATGCGAGGATTGTTCAATATATGCAAATCAGTCAATGTGATACACTGTGATACACCATATTAACAAATTGATACATCAGTCGATGTGATACACCATATTAACAAATTGAAGAATAAAAACCGTATAATCATCTCAATAGATGCAGAAAAATCTTTTGACAAAATTCAACATCATTTATGATAAAAACTCTCCAGAAAGTGGGCATAGAGGGAACCTACCTCAACATAATAAAAGCCATATATGACAAACCCACAGCAAACATCATTCTCAATGGTGAAAAACTGAAAGTATTTCCTCTGACATCAGGAAGAAGACAAGGATGTCCCCTCTCACCACTATTATTCAACATAGTTATGGAAGTCCTAGCCACGGGAATCAGAGAAGAAAAAGAAATGAAAGGAAAACAAATTGGAAAAGAAGAAGTAAAACTGTCACTGTTTGCAGATGACATGATACTGTACATAGAGAATC
The DNA here is from genome assembly GCF_039906515.1 of Pseudorca crassidens. Classification (NCBI taxonomy): domain Eukaryota; kingdom Metazoa; phylum Chordata; class Mammalia; order Artiodactyla; family Delphinidae; genus Pseudorca; species Pseudorca crassidens. The sequence continues at coordinate 33,090,967 of NC_090301.1, forward strand.
CTAAAGATGCCACCAGAAAACTACTAGAGCTAATCAATGAATTTGGTAAAGTTGTAGGATACAAAATTAATGAACAGAAATCTCTTGCATTCTTATACACTAATGATGAAAAATGTGAAAGAGAAATTAAGGAAACACTCCCATTTACCACTGCAACAAAAAGAATAAAATACCTAGGAATAAACCTACCCAGGGAGACAAAAGACCTGTATGCAGAAAACTATAAGACATTGTTGAGGGCTTCCCTGGTGGCGCAGTGGTTGAGAGTCTGCCTGCCGATGCAGGGGACATGGGTTCGTGCCCTGGTCTGGGATGATCCCACATGCCGCGGAGCGGCTGGGCCCGTGAGCCATGGCCGCTGAGGCTGCGAGTCCGGAGCCTGTGCTCCACAACAGGAGAGGCCACAACAGTGAGAGGCCCACGTACAGCAAAAAAAAAAAAAAAAAAAAAAAAAGACACTGTTGAAAGAAATTAAAGATGATAACAACAAATGGCGAGATATACCATCCTCTTGGATTGGAAGAATCTCTATTGTGAAAATGACTATACTACCCAAAGGAATCTACAGATTCAATGAAAGAGCCATCAAATTACCAATGGCATTTTTAACAGAACTAGAACAAAAAATCTTAAAATTTGCATGGAGACACAAAAGACCCCAAACAGCCAAAACAGTCTTGAGGAGAAAAAAATGGAGCTGGAGGAATTAGACTCCCTAACTTCAGAATATACTACAAAGCTACAGTAATCAAGACAATATGGTACTGGCAGAAAAACAGAAATATAGAGCAATGAAACAGGATAGAAAGCCCAGAGATAAACCCACGTACCTATGATCAACTAATCTATGACAAAGGAGGCAAGGATATACAATGGAGAAAAGACAGTCTCTTCAATAAGTGGTGCTGGGAAAACTGGACAGATACATGTAGAAGAATGAAATTAGAACACTCCCTAACATCATACACAAAAATAAATTCAAAATGGATTCAAGACCTAAATGTAAGACCGGACACTATAAAACTCTTAGAGGAAAACATAGGAAGAACACTCTTTGACATAAATCACAGGAAGATCTTTTTTGATCCACCTCCTAGAATAATGGAAATAAAAACAAAACTAAACAAATGGGACCTGATGAAACTTAAAAGCTTTTGCACAGCAAGGGAAACCATAAACAAGACAAAAAGGCAACCCTTAGAATGGGAGAAAATATTTGCAAACGAATCAACAGACAAAGGATTAATCTCCCAAATATATAAACAGCTCATGCAGCTCAATATTAAAACAACAAACAACCCAATCCAAAAATGGGCAGAAGACCTATATAGACATTTCTCCAAAGAAGACATACAGATGGCCAAGAAGCACATGAAAAGCTGCTCAACATCACTAATTATTAGAGAAGTGCAAATCAAAACTACAGTGATGTATCACCTCATACCAGTTAGAATGGGCATCATCAGAAAATCTACAAACAAATGTTGGAGAGGGTGTGGAGAAAAGGGAACCCTCTTGCACTGTTGGTGGGAATGTAAATTGATAACAGCCAATATGGAGAACAGTATGGAGGTTCCTTAAAAAACTAAAAATAGAATTACCATATGACCCAGCAATCCCACTACTGGGCATATACCTAGAGAAAACCATAATTAAAAAAGACGCATGCACCCCAATGTTTATTGCTGCACTATTTACAATAGCCAGGTCGTGGAAGCAACCTAAATGCCCATTGACAGACGAATGGATAAAGAAGATGTGGTACATATATACAATGAAATATTACTTAGCCATAAATAGGAACGCAACTGGGTCATTTGTAGAGACATGGATAGATCTAGACACTGTCATACAGAGTGAAGTAAGTCAGAAAGAGAAAAACAAATATCATATATTAACGCATGTATATGGAAACTAGAAAAATGGTACGGATGAACCGGTTTGCAGGGCAGAAATTGAGTGACGGATGTAGAGAACAAACGTATGGACATCAAGGGGGGAAAGTGGTGGTGGTGGTGGTAGTGGGGTGGTGTGATGAATTGGGAGATTGGGATTGACATGTATACACTAATATGTATAAAATGGATAACTAATAAGAACCTGTTGTATACAAAAATAAATAAAATTAAATTAAAAAAATAGTTGTTTAAAATAAGAAATACAGGGTACTGTCATTAATAAGAGGGCAATTCAATAATTATGACATATAATGGAATGCTGATCAAATGGACAGAAAGCGATACATCTATATATGTACTGGCATGAAAAACTAAGTGAAAAAATAAGCTTCAGAAATGATAGTGGATGATCCTACTCATGTTAAAAAAAATGAGAAAGTGTGAGAGTGTGTGGATGTATGTCTTGTATGCAAATGTCTGTAAGATGTTTTTAGTGTTGTAGCAACAATTTACTGAAATGGCAGGAGCCTCTGAAAATATTTCAGCGTTGTGAACTGCATTTTTAATAAGCAGAATTTATATGTGGTACCTTGCTTTCTTTTTGGTGCAGTTTAAATTTCTATTAGTCCTTGAATATGTAAGTCTGCACTAATTAACATTTTTGGTACCACTATCAAGAGGATAAATGGAATGGAATTTCAATAATATTTAAAATATTATCATGTTAATTATTCTAGCTGTTACCCAATGTAGCAAACTTCAGACACAACAGTTAGTGCCTCTTTGAAAATATATAATAGCATACAAATCAAGTAAGTTGTATTTCTGGCAGTAGACAACTCTAAAAGCCATTACCATTATTAGCAATCTATTTTTTCTTCAAGCAACATTTGAACATCTTCATCATAAGTCCTCTTTTTCAATAATTTAGTTTTTCCTTACCAGGCTATTTTCTTTCCAAGCTTCTGGGAACTTGGGTCTCTGTTTTTCCCTAGATACCAGAACCTGCATATCTTCAAAAGTGGGATGGTTTCCAACCTCTGTCTGAAAAGCCATCTGGTATTCTGGTACAGATTCACCTGTGTATTTTTTTTTAAAAAAAGATAAGAGTAAAATTTATAATTATAAAGAGACCCTGTTGTGGGTTTTATGCACTATTAGTAAAAGCTCTATTTAGAATAGTCTTTGTTTGATAAATTAAATGTTTGTTATAAATTAGATGGTAGTTACAATAATGGGCAGCTATTTTTAAATGGTTTCTAGTATTAGTGAATTTGGGGGTGGGGGTAGACATTATTATATACATGAGGTTTAACACTTAAAACTGAATTCTTATCCCATACTGGGATTGAGGGTGGTGAATATGAGGAGAAAGTCCAAGATCTAGTACAACAAACATGTCTGCAGAACTAAATATAAATGAGTGGGTGGTACAGTCATGTCTCATTACATCATTGACTCTATTATAGTCTAGCCAGATTTTTCATATGTCAAAAAAATTTTTATGATAATGACCATTTGACAAAAAGTCAATAAACTGATTTTTCCCCTTAATAAGTAGTACCTAGATCAAGGATTTTAAAATATCACTAACTATTCTACCACTGTTTAATAACCCTATTCATCACCAATATGCACAATCAGCAGCTTGTGATAAAAGACATGATTTTTACAAAATGTTGTCAAATTAAACTTAATTAACATATTGAGCCACAAAGAAGACCTCTGGGACCAACATTTAGAAAACCAATCGTTTAGTCAAAATCTTGGCAAAGAACACAAGAGAAATAGACTCTTCCTGTCTCCTTGTCCCTCCCCCAATACCATTAAAATGACAAGATAAATTAGAAGAAAGAATACCAGGAAGGAGGTAAGGCATTTAGGTTCTAATCTTGGCTTCATCTCTACCTAGGAAAAGCCGTTTATCTATTCTGTGTTTCAGTTTTCCTGTCAGCAAAATGGAAATGTCTGCCTTCCTTATCTCACTCACGTGGAGACAATACAAAATTTGTAACGACCCAGATAGAAAGTACATTACAACGCATGTAATTGAAGTTTTATGCTTCAATTTGAATATTTTAAAAAAAATCTATACACTTGCCCTCCACCAATATTAAAAAAGATTTACAAAGAGTAATTCTATAATTTATGTAGCATAGCCCAAAGTTTTTGGAATATTGAACTATCTATAAATACAAATGGTATTTTCACATATTCTACAAAGATTTAAGCAGATACTTATTTCTGATCAATAACTATCAACACTGAACTTGAAAGACAAAACTAAAGTATTTCATCCTGCCAGTTAGTGTATCACTTTCTTTCATGAAATCTCATATGATAAACCCTCAACCCATACCATCTGTGAACTGTAAGATACTTACTAATATATCTCTTTTGTCTTTCTGAGACATATACACAACACACATACATACCTTCCAAGTGTTATTTTTTCCTCAAATGCTCTTCAATAGAATAAATAAATATTTAATACAATTTTACTTATCTGTTTTAATCGGGTGTAAATTATAATTAGAAAACTTGCTAAATAAAACTGATGCACAATCTTGTTTTGGAAATGGAATGACATTAAGAATTATAAATTTCTACTAAATCTTCATGGTTCTCATCTGTTTCTTGTTAATTATGTCTCTAAGCAGTTAGGAACATTTTAATCCCCTTCTTAAATTATGCTTGTTCTCTTCCTCCTTTTTCTTTCTCTTGCCTTCTGTTTTTCTTCCTTCTTTCCTGCTCTTCCTTTGTAATATAGATCCTAATTCATTTATATTGTTAATATTTTACAGAGAGAGGCAGCCTTTATAACAAACTGCTTCCATTCAATAAAATGTAATAATAATAAAAGCATGTCTTGCATTTGGAGTTCTATCATAGAAGTTTAAAAAATATTTTATAAGAATTTTTCCACTAATATATGCTATTCTTTAGGCTTATTCTTATGTTTGTGGAAAACTTTTTTTCAACTTACACCCCATTTCACTGTTAAAAATTTTAGAAGTACCCTGTATCCTCTGCCTGTGCTTTTTTAGCACTCTTTTCCTCCTACACCCTGTAATATTTCTGTCTTCCCTATTCCACAGAAACTCCTCTAAGAATACCAATGACCTCCTCCTATTCAAATTCCAAGATCATTCCTCAGTTCCACTTCCTTTTGACCTTTCAATTCCATGTTTCTACTAATATTGGTTCTTAATACTTTCTAACACTGACTCCCAAGATAGTAAGATTTCTCAGTTTCCTCACTATTTTTCTGTCCATTTGTCTTCTATGTCCATTTGTTTTCCTATGATGGGAGAGGGGGAGGTCACCTAATATTCAGTATTTACTCACCAATGTTTCTCTCTCTTCATTTATTCTTTTAGGGGACTGCATCCACTTATAAATTCTCAATTACCATCTCTATGTAGCTAATTCCCAAATATCATTTTAATCTTAAATTCTTCATTCTTTTAAGCTCTTCAATTAAATTTTTTTTAGTTGTCTATCAATACCCCAACCAAAAGTCCCCACAATTAACTCATCTTTCCAATGTAAACCAGTACTCTTTCCTAAGCTCCTGGCTGCCACCCTATTTCTCAGACCTCTCAGTATTTCTCAACTCCCTAGACTGTCTTCCAATGGCTAACCAGAACCACAGCTTCCTTTTCTACATTTTCTCTCACACATGCCTCTTCCTCCCCATTTCCATACCGAAGATTACAGGGTATCTTATTGCAACTCTCTTCTTTTTCCTTTATTTTTATTTTAAATTTTGGTTAAATGTACATAACATAAAATTTACCATTTTAACCATTTCTGAGTGTACAGTTCTGTGGCACTAGGTGCATTCACAATGTTGTGCATCCATCTCCAGAACTTTTTCCATCTTCCTAAACTGAAATTCTGTATACATTTAAAAGTAACCCCCAATTTCTTTTTCCTTTTTAAATTCTTTCTAGTACTATTTCAATTCATCCTATATTTCTATTATAATAATATTCTTCAAACAAGATTTAATTGTCTTATTTTTCAAACATCTGATACTGCATTTTATTATTTATCAGTCCAAAAGCAACAGATATTCTTTGAATCAGTAACTGTTCAAAAAATGTTGCTGATAGCAACGTACTAACTAAAGCTGATACAAAAATCATTTTAGTCAGACATGCTTCGAAAATCCAGAAATTCTGGATTAGGATTTTTTAAAAATGTGGCCAAAGTTCCAATAATAGAAATTAAAAGTTCCATGGTTCCAATAATATGTGATACTACTGCAATCACTGCTATTTCCAGAAAAACACTTTGAGTACTCCGTACTTCCAATTAACTGGAAAATATACTTCTAAGTAATAACTAATTGATGTGTAGGTAATCTAAATAATTATTAATTTATTTCATTATATTTTAAAATTAAACTATTTTTAAATGCTTACTGTTTTTAAAGCAAAAAAATTCAACCCCACTACTAATCTGTTTTTATTAAATAGTTCCATTTCATAAATTTGTCCAATGCTGGTTTAACTGACTTTATATGCTTTTCTTATGCTTTTAATGTGGTTATTCCTATAAGATAAAGACCATTTATGTCAAATGATTTTGCAGTGCCCATATTGGTAATTACTTTAAATTTTTATATCACAATGACAGTGATGTAATCTTAATAAAAGGAGAAAAAATATACAATTATTTGGCTATTTCAAGTAAGCCTCAAATAAGCATTCACATTAAATGAGTGTTCTTTCATGAAAGGAAGGAAGGTAGGCAGGAAGGCATGATGACAAGGGAGAAGTTTTTTAAAAAGGAAGAAAAGGAGGGGCTTCCCTGGTGGCGCAGTGGTTGAGAGTCCGCCTGCGGATGCAGGGGACAGGGGTTTGTACCCCTGTCTGGGAAGATCCCACGTGCCACGGAGCGGCTGGGCCTGTGAGCCATGGCCGCTGAGCCTGCGCTCCACAACGGGAGAGGCCACAACAGTGAGAGGCCCATGTACTGCAAAAAAAAAAAAAAGAAAAAAAAAAAGAAAAAAAAACGAAAAGAAAGAAAAGGAGAATGAAAAAAAGACAGGAAGAAAAAAGTGTTCCAATGGATAATTCATTACTTCTAATTCCTTACTGGGTCAATTCAGGAAACATTGTTAAGTGCAGATTCTCAAATGCTCAGAGGTTGTGTAAGGAAAACAATGACTGCTAAAGTAATGAGAAACCAACCTGAACACAGATAAGCTATTATGAGCAATTAATTAAATTATACTCAGATGCAAACCTGGAGTCCTTTCTAAAAAGTTTTCCCTGATTCACATCCTTCTGCTAGTAATGTTTCTGAACACTAGATGGCAATGAGCTAAAGGTTTAAATGAAAGTACAAACACATCAAAGTTGACTTATTTAATATAGGTAGAAAAAAATATAACTGCTTCACTTCAAAACATACACCAATTTTTGACAGCATTTCTCTTACCTGGGAAGAGGTCTGTACATCTCATAAATATCTCCCAATAAATTAGTCCAAGTGCATACATATCTACTTGTTTCAAAGCTGATTCACAGTCCCTCAGGTTCACGGCTCCTTCTAGAACTTCTGGTGCCATATATCTGATTGTGCCAACCTGATAAATTAGAGTGATGTATTTCAGAAAAAGAATGTAGCATATTCTGAAGGGCATACATTAGACCAGAAGTAATACATAAATTTCAGGTCAATAATATGTCAATGTTATTTGAACCTAAGCATGTCACTGAGCCTTTCTATACCAAATTTTTAATAAATAAAATACCCATTTTAGGACATCTTGGTTGCTCTCAGTTTTTGGCTATTATGGATAAAGCTGCTAAAACGTTTACATACAGGTTTCTGTGTGACTATAAGTTGTCAGCTCAATTGGGTAAATTGCTGGAAGACTATGTCTTCCAAAGTGGCTATACCCTTTTGCATTCCCACCAACAATGAATGAGTTGCTGTTGCTCCACATCTTCACCAGCATTTGATATTATTGTTTTGTTTTTTTTTAACCATTTGAATGTAATGGAATCTTGTTTGGATTTGCAGTTCTCTAATGAGGAATGATGTTGAGTAACTTTTATATGCTTATTTGCCATCTGTATATCTTCTCCAGTAAGGTGTCTGTTCAGATCTTCTATTTTTTAATTGGCTTGTTTGTCTTCTTTACTGTTGAGTTTTAAGAGATCTTTCATATTCTGGATACAAGTCCTTTGTCAGATATGTGTTTTTCAAATATTTTCTCCCAGTCTATGGCTTGTTTTTTTCATTCTCTTAACACTGTCTTTTGCAGAGCAGAAGTTTTTAATTTTAATAAAATTCAACTTAGCAATTTTTTCTTTCAAAAAAAAATAACCTTTTTAAATAATTAAACTGTGATATATTCATCCTATTCAATAGCATTCCTACTAATATTGACAAAAATGAGTTGGAATGGCAGTGATTTCCACAATGAATTGATGAACTTCATGCAATGTCTTCTGTATATCTTAATTTTGTAATTCCTAATATGCTACACTTGGATAAGGATAACTGTCCTGAGTAGTTAGTGGATTTTTAAATGCAATTTATTATGTTTTGAAAATATGTCAGTGTGATACCTTTTGTATACACTCACCTCACTTATGGCTGCATTATCTTCCTCCCCTGGGCGCACCAGTCTATTTCCAGTCAGCTTCATGGACAACCCAAAGTCACTAATAACACAGGTTCCATCATTTTTCACCAGAACATTTCTGCTATTTAAATCTCGATGGGAAATTGCAGGTTTATAGTGATCTGTTTGAATAATTTTCAAACATTTATTAATGCTTAAATAGCACTACTGGACATGAAATAAGCATGAAGGTAATAGGGGCTATATAAATATAGAAGATAGTGTTATTTTTCTGCCCATTAATTTTCCAATAGCAAAAAAGGACATAAGAAATCAAAATTTCAACTCACAATCCCCACCATTTTCGATATATTTCACAAGATAACTCCTGTTGGAACTATGAGTAATTAATCTCTGAACATTCAGCTGCATAAACATTCAGCTGCAATTAATAGCCAAGAGGCTGTTGCTTCTAATTTTAACATGTACCTTTTTCTTTCCTTTTCATTTCTAGAGTAGCAAAAGGAGGCAAAAGAGAAAGGAATATCTTGCATAAAAAACGATAAAAAGTCAACTGATCTAAAACAATTATCACTGAAAAACTGACATGGCTCCAAAATTGGTATGTGTATTTTATAGTATTATCTTACAGATTAACAAATCAAACCTATGACAGAAAATTCCAGTTTTGTCCTGAGGCTTAGCCATGTATCTAAGCCCACCACAGTTCTTCAAATTAAACTAGAAACAGTTTTGCAATGGACTGGTAGCTGTCTTCTGATTTTACAAAGAAACAAAACACTATTATACTCATTCTATTACTTGTTAATCAGAAGACTATATATTCCATGTAGGCAGAGAGAGAACATGTTTTGCCTGAATTCAAAAGGCATGGCACATAGTAAATGCTTGCTGAGTGAAAGAATATATCCAACCTAAGTCCCTAAGTAAAATCATAATTATTTTCCTCTTTATAAGAAAACCTTGGGGGAAGGGGGGGAGGGGAAGGAACGGATTGAGAGTTTGGGATTAGCAGATGTAAACTATTATATATAGGATGGAAAAACAACACAGTCCTACTGTACAGCACAAGGAACTATATTCAATATCTGTGATAAACCATAATGGAAAAGAATATGAAAAAGAATATATATATGTATAGCTGAGTCACTTTGTTGTACAGGAAAAGTTAACACAACATTGTAAATCAACTATACTCCAATAAAATTTTTGAAAAAGAAAACCTTATACAAATCTTATATTGAAATAAAACCGTAGCTCTTGAAAAGAAAAAAATTCTAAAGTACCATTCCCAAAATTTAAAATAACTCCTCAGGTATAGAAAGAAATACAGCAATCAGAACAAAGTCAACCAGTGTTATATTTAGGCACAAAAAGACTCAGTATTTATATTTATTACTCTCATTAACATGTATTAGACTTCAATTTCACCAAAAATGAAACTAAAGACAGAAGATAATGATTCCTTTGATATTGGGGGAAGGGGGTGGGGGGAGGCAATAGCACAACTAGAAGAAAAATAGTAGTTACCAGGTTTCTTATTCTAAAAATTGACTTCTTTCTCATTTGCTCCTCTTCCCAGTCCAGCCTTCCAAAGTATGTACTAACATGGCTCATTCAACCCCTAACAGAGCTACATTTCTTACTCTGGATAAAACCACAACATAAGTATATGTGGTATAATCTCGAGCTGATATTTATATAATAAAATTTATAGAGACACTGGAAAATGTTTGTACACTAACACCAAAGCAATACTTAAACTAAAATATCTCACACATAAGGGAAACCAGGTTAATAATGTGAATGTGCAATGAGTCAGTCAGTCAGCCAGCCAGAGGGGAAAACAAGGTAATACTTTCTGCTACTATTAAAAAAGGAAACAAAAGAAATGAAAAGAAAAGAGGAGAGGGAGGAAGCAAAGGAGGAAGGAAGTGAGGGAGGAAATAAGGAAAAAGAAAAAAAGGAAGAAACAAGAGAGGATTCATGACCAATGCTGAGGGTGGAACTATAGACCACCTTTTTGAGACTTCTTTTCCCCTTAAAGTTCCCCTCAATATTCATTTTAACCTTTTTTTATTGGGGAAGGGGCTGTGGTTTGTAGAAAGGGGGAGCCGAGCATGTAATGGTTTTGCCCTGGGCAGTAGCACACTTGGCAAATTTCTTAAAGCAAAGTGGGACACAATATTATTTTAATTATGTTAAAAAATAAAACCTGAACACAAAATAGTCTCTTTGTGGATATTTACATAAACATAAACACACACACACACACAGAGCAAAGGATCTGGAAAGATGTACATAAACTAGTTAATAGTAATTTTCTGGTTATAGATTTAAGTGATCTATATATGTTCCTTCTTTGCTAGACTTTTTTCCATGATAATGTTACACTGACATTACCATTAGGAAAAAAATTCATAGGGAGAACCAATTACAAATAAACAGGTTCAACTACTACTTCTCCTGAAGCAAAAAATAGCTGAATAAATAATAATAGTATTATTCCTTACTACAAAATTGTACGCCAAATAGCAAAGTTATATCTGAAGATACCGGGAAGAATAAAGTTCTCTGAAAAAAAGTGAAATGTCACTTTAAATGTTTTGAAATAGTACAGTATAGTTGGAATATTTATTTATTATTGAAATATAGTCATTTACAATGTCATGTTAGTTTCACGTGTACAGCAGTGATTTAGTTATACATATACATGCATACACACACACATACACACACACACACACACACACATATTCTTTTTCAGATAATTTTCCCTTATAGGTTATTATGAAATATTGAGTATAGCTCCCTGTGCTATACAGTACGTCCTTGTTGGTTATCTATTTTACATATAGTAGTGTGTATATGTTAATTCCATCCTCCAGATTTATCCCTCTCCCCCTTCCCCTTTGGTAACTATATGTTTGTTTTCTATGTCTGTGGGTCTATTTCTGTTTTGTAAATAAGTTCATTTGTATCTTTTTTTTTTTTTTTGCAAATTCTATATATAAGTGATATATGATATTTGTCTTTCTCTGGCTTACTTCACTTAGTATGATAATCTCTAACTCCATCCATGTTGCTGTAAATGGCATTATATTATGGTTGAGTAATATTCCCTTTATATATATATACCACATCTTTATCCATTGATCTGTCAATGGACATATGTTGCTTGGCTATTGTAAATAGTGCTGCAATGAACATTGGGATGCATGTATCTTTTCAAATTATATTTTCTCCGGGTATGTGCCCAGGAGTGAGATTGCTGGATCATATGGTACCTCTATTTTTAGTCTTTTAAGGAACCTACATACTGTTCTCCATACTGGCTATACCAATTTACATTCCTACCAGCAGTGTAGGAGGGTTCCTTTTTCTTCACACCCTCTCCAGCATTTATTACTTGCAGACTTTTTGATGAGGGCCATTCTGACTGCTGTGAGGTATGGAATATTTTTTAAATAATTAGGTAAAACCAAAAATTCAAATAGCTATTATATTATGTTTTTTCACAAATAGATACACATTTTTTAAAATGGTAACTATTTAGTGATAATATTAGGTAATGTTTTAGAATAAAATCTGTGTTTAAATAAAACTCATATTTGATGGCAATCACTCTTTTCAGCCAATGTTTGACGAGAAACCTTATTGAATCATGCAAGCCTTGAAAATGGGGATTAGGATGGTATTTTAAGTTCTGTGCTAAGTCAGCTCTTTAAAGGAGTTATGATATTTAAGAATAAGGAAACACAGTACAAATGGTTAATGAGCTAAAGCACTAAAGTAAGTGCATCAAGTTGCTGACACAGGCAATAACATTGGTCAATTCTGTATTCAGGAAAAGCAAGATGTCAAGATAAATGAACTGATAAATTATTCAGGAGAAATTATTTATATATGAAGCAGCAGATAGAAAAGATGATCCATGCTATCATACAATGGAACAAAGATCTAAGAAATTGTTACATTAAATATTCTCTTCATTATAGCAGTCAGAGAAACTGAAAAAACAATGCATGACAAGAAAATTGCTGTAAAGAATGAAAATGCAAAGACGGATTTTCACAGCAAAGCTAATTTAGAGGTGCCTGTGATGTGAGATGTATATTGAAACAAAGTGAAGAAGCAAATATATTAAAAAGATGCTTTGAAAAACTAGCAAAAATGTACATAAAGGCTGAATATAAACTGTAGTTATGGCAAGGAACATAACCACACGGTACTGACACACTGGTGAAGCCTTACTCCTCACCATGAGTTCTCCTCTTCCTATTTAGGAACAGAACCGAGTGTTATTTGAGGCAGCAATGCACCCAGCTAAACAAAAACAAGCTATATTCAAAAGCATCCCTTGCAGCTAAGTGTGGTAGGAAAGCATGGACTAAGTTCTGGGAAACAAAACATAAGCACAAGAGTGGGACTTCTCGAGGCAAAAGGAGGCAATTCCTTCTACTTTCCTTTTCTCTGCTGATTAGCATATAGCATGATGGACAATGAGGTGACCTTGAAAACAAGCCACATATAAAGACTAATGGAGAAGAAATAGAGGAGCCTGGGGCCCTGATAATATTACGGTGCTGCCAAAAAACTTTAGACTGTCTCTCTTCAGATTCTTACATGAGAAAGAAAAAAAAATGTCATCTTCATTGAAACCTGTTACTTTTTTCTCCCTGATAAATGTGAACAAGCCTAATTCTAGCTAAGAGAAGCACTGATTTATCAAAAGATACATTTGGGTTTTACACTAAAGACCAACCAACCTATGGAATTCATGTGTAAAGAAGTGATAACGCATTTGTAGTTCATTTAAATAAGCAAAATAAATACAAGGAAAATACAACACCGTCTAGCTAAGAGGTTCTTAACCTAGGTCCATAGATGAACTTCAAAGGATCTGAGAACCCCTACAATCAAAACAGTACTTTTTAAAGTATGCCTATACGTCTATCCTTACAGGGGGAGTGTTCAGAGCTTTAATCAAAATCGCAATGGAATCCATGACCCCTCTAGAGAATTGAAATTCTTTTTCTTATTCTTCTTGTTAAATTTCAAATATATTTCCTCACGTTAGATCTTGTAAACAGCTGGCTCATAATACATCTGCTATAATATAAAATATACTTTTACTTTAAAGATATGAATAAAATTTCCCTTTGTGAATTCTGGCCCCACATGGTTGTGATGCATCTTCTATTCATTGTCTTACCTCCTCGTGGTAATTCTGTATGAAGATAAGCCAGTCCTCTAGTCACAGAATGAGCCAGACGGCAAGAGCTTACCCAGTCACTTGTATGGAGACTTAAATACTTGCATAGAGATCCCTGTATGGAGGGAAAAAGTAAAAAGGGGAAAAAAGTAGAATTACTTTACTTGAACATGAGGAGGTTAAGTTAGCAGCTGTAAAAAGGATTTGCATGTTAGGATTCAAAGGAGATCTAATGAATTATAACACTTCAGAATCTCGAAGTAAGAAAAGACATTTCTATAGGTAGAGAGAGGAGGAGAGGATGGAAAAGAGAATTTAGACATTATCAATTTTTATTTCTCAAATATTAAACATTATGAATGGTTATTTCATTTTAAATGCTTTTTTTTTTTTTTTTTTGTGGTACGTGGGCCTCTCACTGTTGTGGCCTCTCCCGTTGCAGAGCACAGGCTCCGGACGCACAGGCTCAGCGGCCATGGCTTATGGGCCCAGCTGCCATGGCTTATGGGCCCAGCTGCTCCGCAGCATGTGGGATCTTCCCGGACCGGGGCACGAACCCATGTCCCCTGCATCAGCAGGCGGACTCTCAACCACTGCGCCATCAGGGAAGCCCCAAATGCATCTTTTATTTATCAACTTAAGGCAGAAAAAAAAGTATTTTCAACTCTTTCACTGCTTCCTTCATCAAGAAAGTCTTGCTGAGAGAGAGAGAGACAGACAGAGACAGAGACAGTGTGATGTAAGTGCGTAGGGACTAAACAGTTTCATTCACATTCTGGAGTAAAATTGTTATGTCATTGTAGACCATTAATAACCAGTTTGCAAACCAGCAACACTCTACATAACAGGGGTCCTCCTACAAATCTGACTGACATAAATGTCAGTATATTTTTTATGAAGAACTTACATTGGGATAATACTCCATCACAAGCAAATACTCCATGCGTCCATCTGCAGTGACTCTCTCATCTCCAACTATAAAGCGAGCAATGTTGTCATGTTCCATCAAAGGCACTCTGTAAATGTTCTTCTCATTGATAAAATTCTGACGGTTTGCAAAGGAAAACACTTTTACAGCAACTGGACGTTCATCTAAGGAACCTTTATATACGGCTCCATATCGACCCCGGCCAATCAGCTGTAAATTTGTTTTGAAGAAAGCAAGATATTATTTCATCACAACTTAACAATCAAATTTACTAAATAATAAAGTATAAATCCATATGTATGCAACCAGATCTCTATTGCTTAGTTTGAGTAACTCCATTGTCAAGAAAATAATAAATTTGGCATCTTATATGGCTCAGAAACTCCTACCAGACCCAGCCCTCCCTCAGATGACAACTATAAACTCTGAACAATATTTTTTTTTTTTTTTTTTTTTGCGGTACGCGGGCCTCTCACTGCTGTGGCCCCTCCCGTTGCGGAGCACAGGCTCCGGACGCGCAGGCTCAGCGGCCATGGCTCACGGGCCCAGCCGCTCTGTGGCATGTGGGATATTCCCAGACCCGGGCACGATCCCGTGTCCCCTGCATCGGCAGGCGGACTCTCAACCACTGCGCCACCAGGGAAGCCCCTGAACAATATTTTTAAAAAGAAATCTAAAAATGCTGGAGAATGAACAAAAGTAGATAGGTTCTGAGGGGAGTCAACACTTGGAAGAAAGGAATGGCATAGGGTGAGCTACTTATTTTTATAGCTTTAAGCCTGTGAGCAGGCTGAAATCTGCACTGCATAGTGGAGCAGAAACTGTGATAGAAAATCTTTCTGGCCTCAGGAAGCAGGGGACAGAATTTGGGGCAACCACAGCATGGAAAATTAAGGGAGAATCCCAAAAAGGAGAGTCAGAGAGTTGGAAACCCAATTAATGCATGGGACAGACTCCAGCTAAAGATAAAAAGTAACTAAACTTCAGCTCAGGAGATGAGTTTGCAATATGTCCAACCAAGTTAATCACCTACTAAAATAAACAACGAAATGAACACACTTTAGAAGAACCTAACAGAATACAGGGTCTCCACAATATGACATTCACAATATCTAGTACAATACAGTACAATAAAAAATAACTCAAAAACCCCCCAGCAAGATGCAACTGTTCTCCTCATTTTTGGCTTCTGAGATTTCTCTGACTTTTTACTGAAAAAAAGGTTAGGGATTTACCATTTAAGGATATTTGTTATATTTCATTCACTATTTCTAATTTAAATTTTAACAAACAGACTGCCCTTTAGAAAGGCTGTATCAATATAAAGTTAAATCAGCAATGTTTGGGAGTGTTTCTTTTACTCAGTCCAGGATAAAATCCTAATGGTTTTAATTAGTATTTTTTCCAGTTTAGTAAATTGGACATCTTATTATACATTTACTAGGCATACTTACTTCTCCTGTGAATTGATAATTCATCTCTTTTGTCTATTTTTGATGGACTGTTTATTTAATGTTGATTTCTACCATCTCTTTATCAATTGTTTATGTGTTGAAATACCTTTTTCAAATTTTGCTTTTAACTTTTATTATATTTTTCTCCCAAATGGAAGGTTCTTAAAATGTTTTATATAACCAAATCTATCAGATCTATTATTTAGCAGTCTCTGGTTTAGTTAATTTATCCTAATAAAGATCATAAAAACATTCATCATGGTAAGACTTTTAACACAGGTTCTGAGATATTACCAAATGAAAATTTAATTCTATACAAAACATAATATTCATATATACCTATACAATATACAATATATACACAGACAAGGAATATTTATTCATCATCTACTGTGAATTGCTTGTCTAGCACATTTTTCTCAGAATCTGATGTCTTTATTCCCATACTCTTGTTCAAGTCTGTATTCAATGATCATCTCCTTTCTAAATATATTTTCTTTAATAACTCCTTTTCCATAACTTTCTTATCTCATTTGCTTTTTTTTTCTCCATAGCACTTACTACTACTTGAAATATACAGTTGACCTCTGAACAATGTGAGGGTTAGGGACACCAACCCCTCCACATAGTCCAAAATCCACATATAGCTTATAGTTGACCCTTCATATATACATGGTTCCTCTGTGTCCATGGTTCTACATCCATAGATTCAACCAACTGTGGATGGTGTAGTACTATAGTATCTACTATTGAAAAAAATCTGTGTATGAGTGGACCCATTCGGTTCAAAACCATGTTGTTCAAGGGTCAACTGTACTTTCATTTATTTAACCTCTTGTAGCCTCTCTCTCACTAGAATATAAGCCTCATGTATCTGTATTGTTCACCAACATTCTCAGTGCCTAGAATAGGCCTTGGCACAAAATTGATAATGCTTGTTGAATAAATGAATGAGTTAATGAAATCACTGTCTCAGATATACTATTATTTTTTATTTTTAATTTTTTTTGCAGTATGCGGGCCTCTCACTGTTGTGGCCTCTCCCGTTGTGGAGCACAGGCTCTGGATGCGCAGGCTCAGCGGCCATGGCTCACGGGCCCAGCCGCTCCGCGGCATGTGGGATCTTCCCGGACCGGGGCACGAGCCCGTGTCCCCTGCAACAGCAGGTGGACTCTCAACCACTGCGCCACCAGGGAAGCCCCGTCTCAGATATACTATGAGAGCAGAAAAAACAGTCCGTAATCTGAAAGCAATCTTACCTCCAACAGTTTCAGATTATCTAGGTCAAGAGAGGGCTCTGATGCTGCTGCCTCCATCATGTTCATACTGTGAAGACCTTGTTTACGGTCTCCTAGAGGAATAGGAAAAAGAACCTGCTAATGTGTGGTCCTCTTAAAAAGAAAATCTTTATTACACTTTTTAATATATGACAGTTAAAAAAAGACCTACAGAAGGACAGACAGCAAGACTTATGCCTAACGTCAATGGGAATAAAACTATTTACTAAACTAGGAATCATCCATAAATGAAGATGAAAAATGAATAACACAAAAGCTGAATTCTGGGAGATTGTTCTAGTAACACACTCAGTATAAAACCCTAAGAAATATGCAGAAACATTAAAGAAGGTTTTATTAAAGTTATTTGAATGAATGAATGGGTGCTGATTTCCTAAAAAGCTTGTCAAATCTAAAGTTTATGAGAACCAACTAGACAGTTGATGATATTTAGGAATTACTGTTATTTTTAGATATAAAAATGGTATTGTGGTTATATATATTTTAAGTCTTTATATTTCAGAGATAATACTAAAATATTTACAGATAAGTATACCTTCAATTTATTTCAAAATAATCCAGTGGAATGGAAGCATGTGGTGAGTGGGGCTATAGATGATATATAGATGTGATACTCATTGAAGCTGGGTAATAGGTATTTTGTATATGTTTGAAACCTTTCATAAAAACTAGGACAAAAAGTTTAAGAGAGAAGGATGACTCTGGGGTTAACACAGCACAGAGATGTTTTTTACCATGATGAATTTTTATAAAATAAAATCAATTCTGATTAAATGACATGTTTAATAAATAACAAAACAAAAAATTATATTTTTACCTGTCAGCATCCTGTATCCAAAGCATAAGGCAACTATCAAAACAGCTAATACAGAGACTGATGCCAAAGCAATGATTATTGTCTCATCTCGGTTAAATGAGTGAGGTGGACCTAAAAGAAAACAAAGTTTTAAATATAGTCACCCTTTCTTTTTGGTATTTTGCTAAATACTGACAGAAAGGCTATATCAATATATAGTCAAATCAGCAGTGTTTTTGCATCAAATGAAATGAAAGAAAAATTAATAATAAATTTGTAATAACTGTAAATTGTATATTTTTAATCATATGTATTATTTTATATAGACCTAGAACACTGAAACACCTGGTAGTTGTGCTCTTAATTACTGAAATATCAACTATATCATGGAACAGCATAGACAGAACAGTATAATATTTAAAAGAACAATCTTTGGAATCACATTTGGTTTTCAATCTTGACTACACTAGTCTCTCAGTGGCCTTTAGAAAATTATTAGAATTTTCTGATCTTCAATTCTCTCATTTGTAAAAATAGTAATCTCTACCTCACAAGTCTTCTGTGAGGCTTAAGTGGGAGTCTAAGTACTTAGTACAGTGTTGAGTATATTCTACCTGTGCAATAAATGTTATTATGTTTATCAATATTGGTATTATGATTATTAAGGAAAAGAGTATAGCTTTGCAGACAGTTAAACCTGAACTGGACTTCTTCCACATATTCTATGACCTTGGGAATATATCTTTACCTGTCTGCGCCTAAGCTTATTCACTTGCAGAAAGGGAACACACATATCTAAATCACAGGCCTATCATGAGCATGCAAACCATCTTATGTGTTAGTTCCATTCTTTGGATCAGATAATATCTAGAGAAATACCCTTTAGAATGGATGACTACAAACTAGAGCACATCCAGAAGAGAGCAAGTAGAACAGTGAAGGTATAAGAACTGTGAAATGTGATGGGTAGAAAGAATTAGAAGTGTCAGATATAGAAGAGGAGAAAACTTGAGGGGATATGGTAGCTGTCTTCATGTGAAAAAATGGACCTGTAGCTAGAGAGAATAACAAGATCCAATTAGTATCTGTTCAAGGACAGCAGTTATTAACCTAGCATACAGAAGAACTTAAGTTTATAAACAGAGCTGTCTAAAATGAAATGAATGGGACTTCCCTGGTGGCGCAGTGGTTAAGAATCCATCTGCCAATGCAGGGGACACAGGTTCGAACCCTGGTCCAGGAAGATCCCACATGCCACGGAGCAACTAAGCCCGTGCGCCACAACTACTGAGCCTGCGCTATACAGCCCGCAAGCCACAACTACTGAGCCCGCGTACCACAACTACTGAAGCTGGCACGCCTACAGCCCGTGCTCCACAACAAACAGAAACCACTGTCACGAGAAGCCCGCGGACCAAAACAAAGAGTAGCCCCCATATCCGCAACCAAAGAAAGCCTGCGCAGCAACGAAGACCCAACGCAGCCAAAAATAAA
This sequence comes from Pseudorca crassidens, assembly GCF_039906515.1. Lineage (NCBI taxonomy): Eukaryota > Metazoa > Chordata > Mammalia > Artiodactyla > Delphinidae > Pseudorca > Pseudorca crassidens. Next base: position 33,110,657 of record NC_090301.1, read on the forward strand.
ATTAAAAAAGAAAAAGAAAGGAATGAATTATCTTATGAGATAGCTGTTCATATTCATTTAACTGGAGGTATTCACGCAGTATTTGATAATAATGACCAGATACTCGGCTTAACGACTGCTAATATCTTTATTTAATCATTCTTTGCACTCTGTCAAAATCAAGCATATTGTGTTTTAAATCTTTTTCACTTTGGACATTATGTATTCTATCAAACTAGAAGGCTCTATGGCAAACTCAAAAGCCAGCATGGCAAAGAGTTCCTCTGATGGGCATTCCTGTTCTAAATGAATGTATCTGTCTCAAATTAAGCACAATTAAATATTAAAATGTCAAAACAATATTTCTATAGAAGGATCTGTTGAAGCACTATAGTACTCTCTTAATCTGCAGGACATTTATTGTATTTTAATAGACTAACATATTAATAATTGCACATAAATTTAACATATAGAGTAAGTTATAGGAGGAAACCTCATTTTACCGTGAGACATCACTTCATACATACACTAGGATGGCTATAATTTAAAAAAAGACAAAAGTGTTGGCAAGAATGGGGAGAGAAATTAGAACTCTTGTACATTATTGTTGGAATGTAAATGGTGCAGCTACAGTAGAAAATATTTTGGAAGTCCCTCAAAAAGTTAAACCTAGCATTACCATAAAATCCAGCAATCCGACTCCTAGTCATATACCAAAAAGAATTAAAATTAACTGTTCAGGGCTTCCCTGGTGGCGCAGTGGTTGAGAGTCTGCCTGCCGATTCAGGGGACACGGGTTCGTGCCCCGGTCCAGGGGGATCCCACGTGCCGCGGAGCGGCTGGGTCCGTGAGCCGTGGCCGCTCGGCCTGCGCGTCCGGAGCCTGTGCTCCGCAGCGGGAGAGGCCACAACAGTGAGAGGCCCGCGTACCGCAAAAAAAAAAAAAAAAATTAACTGTTCAAAAACTTCTACAGAAATGTTCATGGCATCACTAATCACAATAGCCAAAAGTAGAAACAACACAAATGTTCATAAACTAATGATTGAATAAACAAAATGTGGTCTATCCATATAATGGATACATACAAAAGGTCACATATTCTATGATTCCATTTATTTATTATTTATTTATTTTGCGGTACACGGGCCTCTCACTGTTGTCGCCTCTCCCGTTGCGGAGCACAGGCTCCGGACGCGCAGGCTCAGCGGCCATGGCTCACGGGTCCAGCTGCTCCGCGGTATGTGGGATCTTCCCGGACCGGGGCACGAACCCGTATCCCCTGCATCGGCAGGCGGACTCTCAACCACTGCGCCACCAGGGAAGCCCTAAGATTCCATTTAAATGAAATACCCAGAATAGACAAATCCACAGAAACAGAAAGCAGATTAGTAGTTTCCAGTGACTCAGGTGAGGGGGAAATCTGCAGTGACTCATCAGGTACAGAATTCCGTTTTGGATTGATGAAAATGTTTTGGAACTAGATAGAGGTTGCACAACACTGTAAATACACTAAATGGCACACTTTAACATGGTTATTTCTACGTTATATGAATTTTACCTTTAAAAAAACCCTGACTTTAGAATATGCCCAACCCAAAAGAAATACTATTTTCAACACACAAAAAACAGATACAGGCACACACAAACTAATAATCTATAGATTTTTTACAATAAGATATACACAAATTATTTTATGTGCTTATTGATCTTCCCTTTATTGACTGTCAGATCATTACTGACTTTCAGATACTTTGTATTTTTTTAAGGTAACTGAAGCTTTAAACTATAGTATAAGACAATCAGATTACAGATTCATTATTATGGAAGCTCACATTTTATTTTTATGGTCCACTGAAGTCAAAGAGAGAGAAAAGGTAGGAGGTGAAAAGTGGAGGACCAAACAAGGAACAAGGATATGGTGGAAAATAGTGACATTTAAAGTAAGGTAGAGAGTTTCAAGGAAGGCAGAAAAAGGAAAAGAAAGACCAAAAGGTGGAACATGGTGAATGCTGACTTGACATGGCTTGTTCTTGTCATATTTAGCATTCTATTGGGCAGTGAATATCAAAGGAAATGTCATCTATTTTTAAATCTCTCTGAAATTGAAATTCATAATCTTTAGCCTTGTTATTATTTTTAATAGACTTTATTATTTAGAGATGTTTAGGTTTACAGAAAAACTATGCAGAAAGTTCTGACACTTCTCATATACCACCCCCCAACACACGATTTCTCTTATTAATAGCTTCCATTAGTGTATGCTATGCACTGAACTGTGTTCCCTTAAAAGTCATATGATGAAGCATTAACTACCAATGTGATGACTTTTGGACATGGGTTCTTTTGAAGACAGGTTTAGATGAGGCCATGAGAATGGGCTCACAGTGGGTGGGATTAGTGTGCTTATAAGAAGAAACAAGAGAGTGTTTGCTTTCTCTTTCTCTGCCCTGTGAAGAACCAGTGAGAAGAAGGCCATCTGCAATCCCAGAAGAGTCCTCAGTAGAACCCAATCACGCTGGAACCCTAACCTCCAACTTCTAGCCTTCAGGACGGTAAGAAAATAAATTTGTGTTGTTCAAGCCACTTGTTATGTTATTTTATTATGGCTGGGAAGGGGAACAGAATATGGCACCCCAAAATATGCCCCTTTGGCATAAAGATTTTCTTGAGCTGGTTATTTTTAAGAAACAGCAGACACTGGAGAAGCTCTGAAAACCTAATAGAAGTTATCCTTTTATAAGGGATATTTACATTTCTAAGGGAAATATCCATTTGTAAAGGTATCTCTCTCTCTCTGTACCAGGAAGAGGAAGAATAAAACTTACTATAGAAAGCTTATACTTAAATCTGCATAACAACTATACCCTTGTTTATTTTGCTTTGCCTCGTAAATTCCCATAAGTGGTCTCCATCTCACCTCTACCCCAATCTTCTTTGCTCTTTAGCTGGGGATGGCATATAAAAGATGATAGCTTGGGCAATTTTGGAGAGTCACTCATTTTTCTCCTGGGTATCTCCCATGTATGTAGGAGGTATATACATGTTTGTTTTTCTCCTGTCATTCTGTCTTGGTCTCAGCCAAGAACCTAGAAGGGTGGAGGGAAAATGATTTTTTCTCCCCTACAGCTGCTGGAGCAGACGAAGACAGTATGGAAACATTTATTACAAATTATGAACCAATATTGATACATTATTATTAAAGGCCATAGTTTCATTAAGTTTCAAGATTTGTGTTGTATAGTTCTACAGGTTTTAACAGATACATAATGTCATGTATCCATCATGACAGTATCATACAGAATAGCTTTGCTATCCTAAAAGTTCCCTGTGCTCCACCTACTCATATTTCACTCCAACTCCCACTCTGGCACTCATTGATTTTTACCTTTTCCATAATGTCATATAGTTGGAATACAGTATGTAGCCTTTTCAGACTGGCTTCTTTCACTTAGCAATATGCATACAAGATTCCTCCATGTCTTTTTGTGGCTACACAGTTTATTTTTAACAGTGAATAATATTCCATGGTACCCCAGTTTATCCATTCACCTATTGAAAGACATCTTGGATCCTTCTGGTTTTTGACAGCTTTGAATAAAGTTGCTATAAACATTTATGTACAGGTTTCTGTGTGGACAGAAGCTTTCAGCTCACCTGGATATTGAGTAGCATGACTGTTACATGGTATGGTAAGCCTTTGTTTAGCTTTGTAAAAAAACTGTCAAACTCTCTTCAAAGTGGCTGTCCTCTTTTGCATTCCTACCAGCAATGAATAGTTCCTGTTGTTCTACATCCTTGTCAGCATTAGGTGTAGTCAGTGTTTTGGATTTTAGCCATTCTAATAGATTTTTTCAAACTGGTATCTCATTGTTGTCTTGACTTGCAATTCCCTCATGACATAGGATGTTGAGCATATGCTTATTTGCCATCTGTCTATCTTCTATGGTGAGCTGTCCATTTAGATCTTCTCTCTACTTTTTAATTGGGCTGTTTGTTTTCTTATTGTTAGGTTTTAACAGTTCTTTGCATATTTCAGATACAAATCCTCTATCAGATATGTGTTTTGCAAATATTTTATCTTAGTGTGGATTGTCCTTTCACTGTCAAGGTATCACGGTAATGCTGGCCTCACAGAATGAAATAGGAAGTGTTCTCTAAGCTCCTATTTTCTGGAAGAAATTATAGAGAACTTGTATCCTTTCTTCTTTAAATGTTCTCTAGAATTCAACAATAAAACCATCTCAGCTTGATGCTTTTGGTATTAGAAAGTATTAATTATTGATTCAATTTCTTTAATAGATAAACACCTGTTCAGATTATATATTTCTCCCTGTGTGAGTTTTGGTAGATTGTGTCTTTCAAGGAATTGGTCCAATACATCTAAGTTATCAAATCTGTTAACATAGAGTTGTTCATAATATTCCTTTACTATCCATGGGATCTGTAGTCATGACATTTCTTTCATTTATGATTATTAGAAATTTATTTCTTTTTTCATTTTGTTCTTGGAAGCCTGGCTAGAGGTGTATCAATTTTATTGATCTTTTTAAAGAACCAGCTTTTGGTTTTGTTGCCTTTTCTCTATTAATTTCCTGTTTTCAATTCAACTGATCTCCGATCTAACTTTTACTCCTTCTTTCTTTCTGCTTATTTTGGATTTAATTTGCTCCTCTTTTTCTAGTTTCCTAAGGTAAAAACTTAGGAAATCACTAGAATTTATTATTGAAGGAAAAAAAAAGGGCATACAAAATTAAATCCAATTCATCTAGTTAACATTAAAATAAAATATCTGCCCCAATTTTAGCACCCATGTGAAACCAAACAGGCCCTGTGGGACTCCTGGGCACAAAACCCTTTCTGTGTCCCTCGTTTCTTGTTTGTAGGAAATAAGCTTCATTCAGCCTCCATGACCTTCCCTGAGTTCCAAAGGGCAGGTTCAAACAGTTCCTAATCGAGGAAGGGAGGGGATGCAGAGACAGGGAGGAGTAGTACAAAAACAACAGTGCAGCTTTGGAGCAGGGTACTGGTTCCTCCTCAAGGGATATACATATCAGTATTTTTGAGCTCCTCTGAAGTACGAAAACCACCACCAAATGGAAGATGTTAACTGCTTGATGAAGCATTCTTCATTCCAGAGAGGTCACAGTTCGATAACCTCGAGAACCACAGAATCCTATCATGAGACCACCTGACACCAGATGATCTCTAGACTGAAGGAATGCAGGTCCTGCAGGCACCCAGATCCTTATAAGCAACCCCTCCCCTTGAGTATAAGACTCCTCACAAACCGCCCCCCCCCACACTGAGACACAGTTTTTGTTTTTTTTTTTAATAGTTTACTGTATGTATGTATGTCTGTATGTCTGTCTGTATGTATGTATGTATGTATGTATTTATTTATTTATGGGTGCTTTGGGTCTTCGTTGCTGTGTGCGGGGTTTTCTCTAGTTGCGGCGAGCAGGGGCTACTCTTCGTTGTGGTGTGCAGGCTTCTTGCTGTGGTGGCTTCTCTTGTTGCAGAGCACAGGATCCAGGCATCCGGGCTTCAGTAGCTGCAGCACGCAGGCTCAGTTGTTGTGGCTTGTGGGCTCTAGAGCGCAGGCTCAGTAGTTGTGGCGCACGGGCTTAGTTGCTCCATGGCATGTGGGATCTTACCGGACCAGGGTTTGAACCCTTGTCCCCTGCATTGGCAGGCAGATTCTTAACCACTGCGCCACTAGGGAAGTCCCTGGGACACAGTTTTGAGGGCATTAGCCTGCTCTGGCCCCCTTTGCCTGGCAAAGCAATAAAGCTATTCTTTTCTACTTCATCCAAACTCTTTCTCTGAAATTCAAACTGGGGCTGGTGTACAGAGGCTGATTTTCAGTATCAAATGTGACAGACAAAATTTATTTTTCATAGAATGAAGTTGTTCTTTAACTGCATTAATACAAATTCACAAATCTAGTGTGAAACAAAGGTTTGCTATTTCCAAATTAGAAAGGCTAATTATTTAAATGGATATTTATTTCCTTATGTAATTCAAACACATATGAATTAATAAAGTAATGTCTTGAAAACATTACAAATGCCAACTATATGGTACTTACATTTTTTTTATTTCAGAGGAAAAAATGAGATAAAAATTACACTGCTTAAAGCATGACTCAAGCTATGACTTGTCACCTAGATTTTTATTTTTTGAATTGGACATCTATGTTCTGTTTTTTCATACATCTCTTTTTAAAAAAATCTAGATATAACTGATGTACAACAATATTATTTTCAGGTGTAAAACATAATGATTCAACATACATTTCTCTCCTATGTGCCATTAAATCATCATTGAGAAAGTAACATAGCATTTCTTAAAAGAGTGCTATTCACTATCATCTTGAAAAGGGAACCCTCATACACTGTTGGTAGGAAAGTAAACTGGTACAGCCATTATGAAAACAGTACGGAGATTCCTTAAAAACTTCAAAATATAGTTACCATATGATCCAGCAATTCCATTCCAGGCCATATATACGGAAAAAACAAAAACTCTAATTTAAAAAGATACATGCTCCCCTATATTCATAGCAGCACTATGTTAAAACAACAAGACATGGAAGAAACCTAAATGCCCAGTGACAGATGAATGGATAAGGCAGATGTGGTATACAGATATAGATATATAGATAAAATATGATATTACTCAGCCATAAAAAAAAAAGAATGAAATAATGTCATTTGAAGAAACATGGATGGACCTAGAGATTATCATACTAAATAAAGTAAGTCAGACAGACAAAGACAAATATATCACTTATATGTGGAATCTAAAGAAAAAATTGGTACAAATGAACTTATTTACCGAAGAGAAACCGACTCACAAACATAGAAAACAAACTTACGGTTACCAAAGAGGAAAGGAGGAGCAGGAGAAATAAATTAGGAATTTGGGATTAACAGGTACAAACTACCATAAAAAAATAAACAACAAGGACCTACTGTATAGCACAGGACACTGTAACTATATTCCATATCTTGTAATGACCTATAATGAAAAAGAATCTGAAAAACAATATACACACACACACACACACACACACACATATACATATATATTTTGCTATACACCTAAAACACTGTAAATCAACTATACTTCAATTTAAACAAAAAACAAAAAAGCAACTTTATCACCCCGAAGATAAACTCTGTAACCATTAACCATTAACTCCTTATTCTCCCCTTCTCCAACAATCTGGTAAACTCCAGTCTACTTTCTTTCTCTATGAATATGCCTACGATTGATATTTCATGTAAATGGAATCATACAATATTTGCTCTTTTCTGTCTGGCTTATTTCACTTAGCATAATGTTTTCAAGGTTCCTCCATGTTGCAGTAGATAGGTTATCTTTTCCCCTTCTTAATATGTCCACTGAAGTACAAAAATTTTAAATTTTGATGAAGTCTAATTTATCTACTTTTTCCTTTGTTGCCTATGGTTTGGTGTCATATGTAAGAATTCACTGCTAAAGCCTAGGTCATGAAGATGTACTCCTATATTTTCCTCTAAAAGTTCTATGGTTTTAGCTTTTATATTGAGGTTGTTGAACCATTTTGAGTTAATTTTTGTATATGGTGTGAAGTAGGGGGTCAACTTCATTCTTTTGCATATGGATGCTAGAGTGTTTTTAACTCAGTCCAAACAATCTTTGTCTCTTAACTGGAATATTTAATCTATTTACATTTAAGATACTTAGTGACACATTTGTGTTTATATCTACTATTTTATTTTAGACTATTGGACCATGCCAACTAGTTTTCCAGGCAGTAGAAAGACCTTAGAATATGGTAACAGTTATTACACTCTCCATGATTAATTACTGATGTCATATTTTCGTCCCTTTTTTAAAACTCCATGAACAATTATTATGAGCAAAAGTGCTACAATGAGAACTTTCATATGCTTCTTGCTTGTAGTGCAAATAGGTACAGCTTTTTTAATTTTTGAATTTTATTTATTTTTTTATACAGCAGGTTCTTATTAGTCATCAATTTTATACACATCAGTGTATACATGTCAATCCCATTCACCCAATTCAGCACACGACCATCCCCACCCCACCACGGTTTTCCCCCCTTGGTGTCCATACTTTTGTTCTCTACATCTGTGTCTCAGTTTCTGCCCTGCAAACCGGTTCATCTGTACCATTTTTCTAGGTTCCACTTACATGTGTTAATATACGATATTTGTTTTTCTCTTTCCGACTTCCTTAACTCTGTATGACAGTCTCTAGATCCAGCCACGTCTCAACAAATGACTCAATTTAGTTCATTTTTATGGTTGAGTAATATTCCATTTTATATATGTACCACATCTTCTTTACCCATTCACCTGTCGATGGGCATTTAGGTTGCTTCCATGACCTGGCTATTGTAAATAGTGCTGCAATGAACATTGGGGTGCATGTGTCTTTTTGAATTATGGTTTTCTGTGGGTATATACCCAGTAGTGGGATTGCTGGATCATATGGTAATTCTATTTTTAATTTTTAAAGGAACCGCCATACTGTTCTCCATAGTGGCTGTATCAGTTTACAATCCCACCAACAGTGCAAGAGGGTTCCCTTTTCTCCACACCCTCTCCGATATTTGTTGTTTGTAGATTTTCTCATGATGCCCATTCTAACCGGTGTGAGGTGATACCTCGTAGTTTCCATTTGCATTTCTCTAATAATTAGCGATGTTGAGCAGCTTTTCATGTGCTTCTTGGCCATCTGTATGTATTCTTTGGAGATATGTCTATTTAGGTCTTTTGCCCATTTTTGGATTTGGTTGTTGGTTTTTTGAATATTGAGATGCATGAGCTATTTATATATTTTGGAGATTAATCCTTTGTCCGCTGATTTGTTTGCAAATATTTTCTCCCCTTCTGAGGGTTGCCTTTTGGTTTTGGTTATGGTTTCCTTTGCTGTGAAAAAGCTTTTAAGTTTCATTAGGTCCCATTTGTTTATTTTTGTTTTTATTTCCATTACTCTAGGAGGTGGATCAAAAAAGATCTTGCTGTGATTTACGTCAAAGAGTGTTCTTCCTATGTTTTCCTCTAAGAGTTTTATAGTGTCCAGTCTTACATTTAGATCTTGAATCCGTTTTGAGTTTATTTTTGTGTATGGTGTTAGGGAGTGTTCTAATTTCATTCTTTTTACAAGTAGCTGTCCAGTTTACCCACCACCACTTATTGAAGAGACTGTCTTTTCTCCATTGTATATCCTTACCTCCTTTGTCATAGATTAGTTGACCATAGGTGCATGGGTTTTTCTCTGGGCTTTCTATCTTGTTCCATGGTCTATGTTTCTGTTTTTGTGCCAGTACCATATTGTCTTGATTACTGTAGCTTTCTACTATAGTCTGAAGTCAGGGAGCCTGATTCCTCCAGCTCTGTTTTTTTCCCTCAAGACTCCTTTGGCTATTCGGGGTCTTTTGTGTATCCATACAAATTTTAAGATTTTTTTGTTCTAGTTCCGTAAAAAATGTCATTGGTAATTTGATAAGGAGTACATTGCATCTGTACATTGCTTTAGGTAGTATAGTCATTTGCATAATATTGATTCTTCCAGTCCAAGAACATGGTATATCTCTCCATCTATTGGTATCATCTTTAATTTCTTTCATCAGTGTCTTGTATTTTTCTGCATACAGGTCTTTTGTCTCTCTAGGTAAGTTTAGTCCTAGGTATTTTATTCTTTTTGTTAAAATTGAAATGGGAGTATTTCCTTAATTTCTCTTTCAGATTTTTCATCATTAGTGGATAGGAATGCAAGAGATTTCTGTGCATTAATTTTGTATCCTGGAATGTTACCAAATTCATTGATTAGCTCTAGTAGTTCTCTGGTGGCATTCTTAGGATTCTCTATGTATAGTATCATGTCATCTGCAAACAGTGACAGTTTTACTTCTTCTTTTCCAATTTGGATTCCTTTTATTTCTTTTTCTTCTCTGATTGCCATGGCTAGGACTTCCAAAACTGTGTTGAATAACAGTGGTGAGAGCGCACATCCTTGTCTTCTTCCTGATCTTAGAGGAAATGCTTTCAGTTTTTCACCATTGAGAATGATGTTTGCTGTGGGTTTGTCGTACATGGCCTTTATTATGTTGAGGTAGGTTCCCTCTATGCCCACTTTCTGGAGAGTTTTTATCATAAATGGTGTTGAATTTTGTCAAAAGCTTTTTCTGCATCTATTGAGATGATCATATGCTTTTTATTCTTCAATTTGTTAATATGGTGTATCACATTGACTGACTTGCATATATTGAAGAATCCTTGTATCCCTTGGATAAATCCCACTTGATCATGGTGTATGATCCTTTTAATGTACTGTTGGATTCTGTTTGCTAGTATTTTGTTGAGGATTTCTGCATTTATATTAATCAATGATACTGGTGTGTAATTTTCTTTTTCTGTAGTACCTTTGTCTGGTTTTGGTATCGGGGTGATGGTGGCCTCATAGAATGAGATGGGAGTGTTCCTTCCTTGTAATTTTTTGAAAGAGTTTGAGAAGAATGGGTGTTAGTTCTTCTCTAAATGTTTGATAGAATTCACCTGTGAAGCCATCTGGTCCTGGACTTTTGTTTTTGGAAGATTTTTAATGACAGTTTCAATTTCAGTGCTTGTGATTGGTCTGTTCATATTTTCTATTTCTTCCAGGTTCAGTCTTGGAAGGTTATACCTTTCTAAGAATTTGTCCAATTCTTCCAGGTTGTCCATTTTATTGGCATAGAGTTGCTTGTAGTAGTCTCTTGGGATGCTTTGTATTTCTGCGGTATCTGTTGTAACTTCTCTGTTTTCATTTCTAATTTTATTGATTTGAGTCCTCTCCCTCCTTTTCTTGAGGAGTCTGGCTAATGACTTATCAATTTTGTTTATCTTATCAAAGAACCAGCTGTTAGTTTTATTGATCTTTCCTGTTGTTTTCTTTATTTCTGCTCTGATTTTTATGATTTCTTTCCTTCTGCTAACTTTGGGTTTTGTTTGTTCTTCTTTCTCTAGTTCCTTTAGGTGTAAGGTTACATTGTTTATTTGAGATTTTTCTTGTTTCTTGAGGTAGGCTTGTATAGCTATAAACTTCCCTCTTAGAAGTGCTTTTGCTGCATCCCATAGGTTTTGGATCGTCATGTTTTCATTGTCATTTCTCTCCAGGTATTGTTGGATTTCCTCTTTGATTTCTTCAGTGATCTCGTGGTTATTTAGTAACGTATTGTTTAGCCTCCGTGTGTTAGTGTTTTTTATGTTTTTTCCCCTGTAATTCATTTCTAACCTCATAGCGTTATGGTCAGAAGATGCTTGATATGATTTCAATTTTCTTAAATTTACTGAGGCTTGATTTGTGACCCAAGATGTGATCTATCCAGGAGAATGTTCCGAGCGCACTTGAGAAGAAAGTGTAATCTGCTGTTTTTGGATGGATGTGCTATAAACATCAATAAATCTATCTGGTATATTGTGTCATTTAAAGCTTCTGTTCCCTTACTTATTTTCATTTTGGATGATCTGTCCATTGGTGTAAGTGAGGTGTTCAAGTCCTCCACTATTATTGTGTTACTGTCATTTTCCTCTTTTATAGCTGTTAGCAGTTCCCTTATGTATTGAGGTGCTCTATGTTGGGTGCATATATATTTATAATTTTTATATCTTCTTCTTGGATTGATCCCGTGATCATTATATAGTGTCCTTCCTTGTCTCTTGTAACGTTCTTTAACGTCTATTTTATCTGATATGAGTATTGCTACTCCAGCTTTCTTTTGATTTCCATTTGCATGGAATATCTTTTTTGATCCCCTCACTTTCAGTCTGAATGCGTCCCTAGGTCTGAAGTTGGTCTCCTGGAGACAGCATATATAGATGGGTCTTGTTTTTGTATCCATTCAGCAAGGCTGTGTCTTTTGGATGGAGCATTTAATGCATTCACGTTTAAGGTAATTATCAATATGTATGTTCCTATGACCATTTTCTTGATTGTTTTGGGTTTGTTTTAGTAGGTCCTTTTCTTCTCTTGTGTTTCCCACTTAGAGAAATTCCTTTAGCATTTGTTGTAGAGCTGGTTTGGTGGTGCTGAATTCTCTTAGCTTCTGCTTGTCTGTAATGCTTCTGATTTCTCCATCGAATCTGAATGAGATCCTTGCCGTGCAGAGTAATCTTGGTTGTAGGGTCTTCCCTTTCAACACTGTAAGCATATCATGCCACTCTCTTCTGGCCTGTAGAGTTTCTGCTGAGAAATCAGCTGTTAACCTTATGGGAGTTCCCCTGTATGTTATTTGTCCTTTTCCCCTTGCTGCTTTCAATAATTTTTCTTTGTCTTTAATTTTTCCCAATTTGATTACTATGTTTCTTGGCGTGTTTCTTCTTGGGTTTATCCTGTATGGGACTCTGTGCACTTCCTGGACTTGGGTGGTTATTTCCTTTCCCATGTTAGGGAAGTTTTTGACTATAATCTCTTCAAATATTTTCTCTGGTCCTTTCTCTCTCTTTTCTCCTTCTGGCACCCCTATAATGCAAATGTTCGTGTGTTTAATGTTGTCCCAGAGGTTTCTTAGGCTGTCTTCATTTCTTTTCATTGTTTTTTCTTCATTCTGTTCCACAGCAGTGAATTCCACCATTCTGACTTCCAGGTCCCTTATCCGTTCTTCTGCCTCAGTTTTTCTGCTGTTGATTCCTTCTAGTGTAGTTTTCATTTCAGTTATTGTATTGTTCATCTCTGTTTGTTTGTTCTTTAATTCGTCTAGGTGTTTTTTATACATTTCTTGCATCTTTTCGTTCTTTGCCTCCATTCTTTTTCCGAGGTCCTGGATCATCTTCACTGTCATTATTTTGAATTCTTTTTCTGGAAGGTTGCCTATCTCCACTTCATTTAGTTGTTTTTCTGGGGTTTTATCTTGTTCCTTCATCTGGCACATAGCCCTCTGCCTTTTCATCTTGTCTATCTTTCTGTGAATTTTTTTTTTCCCCCACAGGGTGCAGGATTGTAGTTCTTCTTGCTTTTGCTGTCTGCCCTCTGGTACAACTTCTTTGGCAACAGTTTAGCTCTATCTCCTATGATTAAGCAATTCTACTCTTAGGTATAGACTTTGGAGAAACACATGCACATGTGTACCAGGACATACATTCATGAATGTTCACAGTTGAATTATTCTCAATATACAAAAATTAGAAACAACCCAAATGTCTATCATCAAGAGAATGGACAAGTAATTGTTGTATATCTATACAATGGAATACTATGCAGCAGTGTGGAAATGACTTGCATTCATTATATTAAAAACAAACGAACAAATATGCCAGAAGAATTACAGCTTTGTCAGTAACACAAACAAATCTGAAAACATCTTGTTGGGTGAAGGAAGCAAGACACAAAAGAAAAGGCTCTGAGTTAATTAATATAAAGTTTAAAAACTGGAAAAATTTAACTATATTAAACTCTTGGGCATATATCAAAAGATAGACAAACTAAAGAAAGATTACAGAAAAAATTATGGAAATCAAGGAAATGATTATCATAAGAGTCATAATAACAGCTATCCTGAAAAGGGGGAAAAATGAGTTGTGATTAGGAAGAGACAAAACACAGGGGTCATCTGGGATGTTTTTCTGGATTTGGGTTTGATGATGCTTTATGTTGAACTGTATATATTTTATATCATATGTTCTACTATAAAATACTTAAGCCCAGAAAAAAAGACTAGAAGGAAATGCACTGAAATGTTAGCAAAAATTTTGAGCAATTTTTATATATGTATTTTCTAAATATTCTACAATAAATATGGATTATTTTCTATTTTAAGCAGCAGAAAACCCAACAACCATCATTTTAAAAGAACTCACTGCTTGTTCTCTAGGAGTTCACAATGTAGTACCAGTTTTCATGTATGAGCTTCCCTCTTTATTGGCTGTGTACAAAATGTTCCTGCTTTACTATCATAAGGAATTATCCTCTAACATCTGACTTTTGGTATCCCAGTTTCTCTGAATGTCTGAGTTTAGAAATGCTAGTATCTGATACTTAAGATTTACTGCACAAACAAAAATTCTCCTTAACCCCTACTATTAACCACCATTATTAACTGCCATGATTGTATAGTGCCAAACTATATAATAAAATGATAGTTTTCAACTTATTTTCCTTTGTCTACAAAATATAAACAAACCACAGGCATCTTACCAATTTCACACTGTCACCGTTAAATCCTACTTTATATGAAACGGCCAGTAGGTTTACCAAAAAAAACCCAAAAACAGCTATTATCCTCTGCTCTCCTTATTCCCAAATATTAAAAGATAAGATTAATAAAATAGGCACATAATAAATCAAATACACGGGGCTATCTACATCTTAGAAGAATCATCAACATAGGATAGTCAAAGGATGTCTTTACAATGAACTATAGAATAAAGGGAGGGGAACAAAACCATTTAAAAGATGTTCTTAAGTACAGTTAAACGGTTCTGCGTAACTGTGAGGTGTTGAAGGATCATTGAGGCAGACAGATCAGCCTGATATGAAACCAAAAGTTCTGGGATGATGTTCACGAGGAGAAGCTTGGCATTCATTATGAAGCCAAGAATACTGCAAAAAACAGATTCGATAAGGAATAAATGCAGTTGTAAATCAAAGAATGTTCCTCACAACTGTATGTCTGTTCAAACAGCACCCTGTGCAGCATTATCTATAAGTAAATGACATTTCCAGATTACAAAGCAATAGCTAGCATCAAAAACATACAATCAGGTAGGTTTTCTTCTGCAAAAGATCCACATTTTATTTAGCAAAATTAATAAACATGGCAGTATCTTTATAATAAATAATGGAATCAAATGCTTTATGGATGGCACTGATAAAAACAGAGGAACCAACAAGCTAAATAAAAAACCATCTTATTCTGCAGTGGAATTCAACAGATTTTGTAGTCATTATATGTTCTTTTACTACCAAAAGAAAACCTGAAATAGCTGAGAAGATGAGAAGAGCTATACCCAGTCTTAAAAATGGTAGTTGATGGGCTTCCTGGCAGCGCACTGGTTAAGTATCTGCCTGCCATGCAGGGGACACAAGTTCGAGCCCTGGACTGGGAGGATCCCACATGCCGTGGAGCAACTAAGCCCGTGTGCCACACTACTGAGCCTACGCTCTACAGCCCATAGGCCAAAACTACTGAGCCTACATGCCGCAACTGCTGAAGCCCGCGCACCTAGAGACTGTGCTCTGCAACAAGAGAAGCCACTGCAATGAGAAGCCCACGTACCGCAATGAAGAGTAGTCCCTGCTCCCCGCAACTAGAGAAAGCCTGCAGGCAGCAATGAAGACCCAACACAACCAAAAATAAATTAAAAAAAAAAAAACAAAAAAAAGGTAGTTGAGCCATTGACAGAAGTTGTAGGGGGTGTAATTTAAACATGCTTCAAAAGAACATAAGTGCTGGTTTTACCTGTAATAAAGGGCAACTGATATCTTCTGTGCATGCCAGATATAGAAATACCATGAGAAAAACTACAAGGATAGTAATATGAGGTACTACATTTCATATTTGGCCTAAATGAAGACATTCTTAAATAGGAAACTCGTGCCAGGCAGGGTCAAATTTGGATTCTCTAAACGTATGTTGAGGAGCTAGAACTTACAAGCTTTGAATAATCTTTAAGATGTAACATAAGGAAAGAGGTCTCTGCCCTTGACCTGTCGCAACTATTTAGCTGTGTAGGAATAATCATGTGTATGTGCCAGGAAAATCTCCTTGATTAGGAAATACAGCAGCTGGTTTCTGGAATATGTGGAATAACTGCATCAATCAACTAATGTGGGGGGGGGGGCCTTCAAGATGGCAGAGGAGTAAGACGTGGAGATCACCTTCCTCCCAACAAATACATCAAAACTATATCTACATGTGGAACAACAACTACAGAACACCTACTAAATGCTGGCAGAAGATCTCAGACTTCCTGAGAGGCAAGAAACTCCCCACGTACCTGGGTAGGGCAAAAGAAAAAACGAAAAACAGACACAAAAGAATAGGGAGAGGACCTCCACCTCGGGAGGGAGGCGTGAAGGAGGAAAGGTTTCCACACACTAGGAAGCTCCTTCACTGGTTGAGCCAGGGGCTGTGTGGGGGTTGGTGGTGGGAAGCTTCAGGACCACAGAGGAGCGCCCAACGACAGGGGTGCAGAGGGCAAAGCGGGGAGATTTCCGCACAGAGAATCGCTGCCAATCACCTGCCGGGGCGGATGGGAGCTGGGAGCTGAGGCTTGGGCTTCGGAGGTCGGATCCCAGGGAGAGGACTGGGGTTGGCCGCGTGAACACTGCTTGAAGGGGGCTAGTGCGGCACAGCTAGCCGGGAGGGAGTCCGGGAAAAACTCTGGAACTGCCTAAGAGGCAAGAGACCATTGTTTCCGGGTGCGCGAGGAGAGGGGATTCAGAGCACTGCCTAAACGAACTCCAGAGATGGGCATGAGGCACGGCTATCAGCACGGACCCCAGAGACGGGCATGAAACGCTAAGGCTGCTACTGCAGCCACCAAGAAGCCTGTATGCAAGCACAGGTCACTATCCATACCTCCCCTCCCGGGAGTCTGTGCAGCCAACCACTGCCAGAGTGCCGTGATCCAGGGACAACTCCCCTGGGAGAACACATGGCGCGCCTCAGGCTGTTGCAATGTCATGTTGGTCTCTGCCGCCGCAGGCTCGCCCCACATTCCGTACCCCTCCCTCCCTCCCCACCCCGGACCTGAGTGAGCCAGAGCCCCCTAATCAGCTGCTACTTTAAGCCTGTCTTGTCTGAGTGAAGAAGAGATGCCCACAGGCAACCTACACGCAGAGGCGAGGCCAAACCCAAAGCTGAAACCCAGGAGCTGTGTGAACAAGGAAAAGAAAGGAAAATCTCTCCCAGAGCCTCAGGAGCAGTGGATTAAATCTCAACAATCAACTTGATGTAGAATGCATCTTCGGAATACCTGAATAGACAATGAATCATCCCAAAATTGAGGGGGTGGACTTTGGGAGCAACTGTAGACTTGGGGTTTGCTGTCTGCATCTAATTTGTTTCTGGTTTTATGTTTAACTTAGTTTAGTGTTCAGAGATTATTATCATTGGTAGATTTGTTTATTGATTTGGTTTCTCTCTTCCTTTTGTTTTAAATTATAGTTGTATATATTATTTTCCTTTTTCTCATTTTGTGAGTGTGTAAGTGTATGCTGCTTTGTGTGATTTTGCCTGTATAGCTTTGCTTTTGCCATTTCTCCTAGGGTTCTGACTGTCCTTTTTTTTTTTAGTATAGTTTTTAGCACTTGTTATCATTGGTGGATTTAGTTTTTGGTTTGGTTGCTTCCTTCTTTCTTTCTCATTTTTTTTTATTACTTTTTTTTTTTTCTTTTCAGTACACGGGCCTCTCACTGTTGTGGTCCCTCCCGCTGCAGAGTAGAGGGTCCGGACGTGCTGGCTCAGCGGCCATGGCTCACAGGCCCAGCCGCTCTGCGGCACGTGGGATCTTCCCAGACAGGGGTACGAACCCGTGTCCCCTGCATCGTCAGGTGGAACCCTCAACCACTGTGCGACCAGGGAAGCCCTTAATACTTTTTAAGTTTTTCATTCTTTTTTTTTTTTTTTTTTTTTTTGCGGTACATGGGCCTCTCACTGTTGCGGCCTCTCCCGTTGCAGAGCACAGGCTCCGGAAGCACAGGCTCAGCGGCCATGGCTCACGGGCCCAGCAGCCGCTCTGTGGCATGTGGGCTCTTCCCAGACCGGGGCATGAACCCGTGTCCCCTGCATCGGCAGGCAGACTCTCAACCACTGCGCCACCAGGGAAGCCCACATTTTTTATTCTTAACAATTGTTTTCTATTTCAACAACTTTATTTTATTTATTTATTTTTCTTTCTTTCCGTCCTCCTTTTTCTGCCTTTTCTTCTGAGCTGTGTGGCTGACAGGATCTTGGTGCTCTATCCGGGTGTCAGGCCTGAGCCTCTGAGGTGGGTGAGCCAAGTTCAGGACGTTGGTCCACCAGAGACCTCCTGGGCCCACATTATATCAAATGGCAAAACCTCTTCCAGAGATCTCCATCTCAACACTAAAACCCAGCTCCACTCAACGACCAGCAAGCTACAGTGCTGGACACCCTATGCCAAACAACTAACAAGACAGGAACAGAAACCCCACCATTAGCAGAGAGGCTGCCTAAAATCATAATAAGTCCACAGACACCCCAAAACACACCAACGGACGAGGTCCTGCCCACAAGAAAGACAAGATCCAGCCTGATCCACCAAAACACAGGCACCAGTCCTCTCTACCAGGAAGCATACACAACCCACTGAAACAACCTTACCCACTGGAAGCAGACACCAAAAGCAACAGGAACTACGAACGTGCAGCCTGCGAAATGGAGACCTGAAACACAGTAACTTAAGCAAAATGAGAAAACAGAGAAATACACAGCAGATGAAGGAGGAAGGTAAAAACCCACCAGACCAAACAAATGAAGAGGAAATAGGCAGTCTACCTGAAAGAGAATTCAGAGTAATGATAGTAAAGATGATCCAAAATCTTGGAACTAAAATGGACAAAATACAAGAAATGTTTAACAAGGACACAGAAGACTAAAGAGCAAACAAACAATGATGAACAACACAATAAATGAAATTAAAAATTCTCTAGAAGGAATCAATAGCAGAATAACTGAGGCAGAAGAACGGGTAAGTGACCTGGAAGATAGAATAGTGGAAATAATTACCGCAGAGCAGAATAAAGAAAAAAGAATGAAAAGAATTGAGTACAATCTCAGAGACTTCTGGGACAACATTAAACACACCAACATTCAAATAATAGGGGTCCCAGAAGAAGAAGAGGAAAAGAAACGGAGAGAGAAAATATTTGACGAGATTACAGTTGAAAACTTCCCTAATATGTATAAAGAAATAATCAATCAAGGCCAGGAAGCACAAAGTCCCAGGTAGGATAAACCTAAGGAGAAACAAGCCAAGACTCATATTAATCAAACTGTCAAAAATTAAATACAAGGAAAAAATATCAAAAGCAGCAAGGGAAAAACAACAAACAACATAGAAGGGAATCCCCATAAGGTTAACAGCTGATGTTTCAGCAGAAACTCTGCAAGCCAAAAGGGAGTGGCAGGACATATTTAAAGTGATGAAAGGGAAAAACATAAAACCAAGATTACTACACCAGGAAGGATCTCATTCCAATTTGACAGAGAAATTAAAACCTTTACAGACAAGCAAAACCTAACAGAATTCAGCACCACCAATCCACCTCTACAACAAATGCTAAAGGAACTTTTCTAGGCAGAAGACACAGGAGAAGGAAAAGACCTACAGTAACAAACCCAAAACAAGTAAGAAAATGGTAATAGGAACATACATATCGATAACTGTCTTAAATGTAAATGGATTAAATGCTCCAAACAAAAGACACAGACTGGCTGAATGGATACAAAAACAAGACCCATATATATGCTGTCTACAAGAGACCAACTTCAGACCTACGGACACACACAGACTGAAAGTGAGGGGATGGAAAAAGTTATTCCATGCAAATGGAAATCAAAATAAAGCTGGAGTAGCAATTCTCATATCAAACAAACAGACGTTAAATAAAGACTACTGCAAGAGACAAAGAAGGACACTACATAATGATCAAGGGATCAATCCAGGAAGAAGATATAACAATTGAAAATATTTATGCACCCAACACAGGAGCAGCTCAATACATAACGTGAATGCTAACAGCTATAAAAAGAGAAATTGACAATCATAGTAGGGGACTTTAACACCTCACTTTTACCAATGGACAGATCATCCAAAAGGAAAATAAATAAGGAAACAGAAGCTGTAAATGATGCATTGAACAACATGGACTTAATTGATTTTTATAGGACATTCCATACAAGAACAGCAGATTACACTTTCTTCTGAAGTGCTCATGAAACATTCTCCAGGATCGATCATATCTTGGGTCACAAATTAAGCCTTGGTAAATTTAAGAAAATTGAGATCGTATCAAGTATCTTTTCCGACCACAACGCTATTACTAGATATCAATTACGGGAAAATATCTGTAAAAACTACAACACATGGAGGCTAAACAATACACTACTCAATAACCAAGAGATCACTGAAGAAATCAAAGAGGAAATCAAAAAATATCTAGAAACAAATGACAATGAAACACGATGACCCAAAACCTATGGGATGCAGCAAAAGCAGTTCTAAGAGGGAAGTTTATAGTAATACAACACTACCTCAAAAAACAAGAAATATCTCAAATAAAGAACCTAACATCACACCTATAGCAATTAGAGAAAGAAGAACAAAAAATCCCCCAAAGGAAGCAGAAGGAAAGAAATCATAAAGACCAGATCAGAAATAAATGAAAAATAAATGAAGGAAATGACAGCAAAAATAAATAAAACTAAAAGCTGGATCTTTGAGAAGATAAACAAAACTGATAAACCATTAGCCAGACGCATCAAGAAAAAAAAGAAAAGACTCAAATCAATAGAATTAGAAATGAAAAAGGAGAAGTAACAACTGACACTGCAGAAATACAAAGGATCATGAGAGATTACTACAAACAACTATATGCCAATAAAATGGACAACCTGGAAGAAATGGACAAACTCTTAGAAAAGCACAACCTTCTGAGAGTGAACCAGGAAGAAATAGAAAATATAAGCAGACCAAGCACAAGCACTGAAATTGAGACTGTGATTAAAAATCTTACAACAAACAAAAGCCCAGGACCAGATAGCTTCATAGGCGAATTCTATCAAACATTTAGAGAAGAGCTAACACCTATCCTTCTCAAACTCTTCCAAAATATAGCAGAGGGAGGAATACTCCCCAACTCATTCTATGAGTACACCATCATGCTGACACCAAAACCAGACAAAAATGTCACAAAAAAAGAAAACTACAGGCCAATATCACTGATGAACATAGATGCAAAAATCCTCAACAAAATACTAGCAAGTAGAATCCAAAAGCACACTAAAAGGATCATACCCCATGATAAAGTTGGGTTTATCCAAGTAATGCAAGGATTCTTCAAGACACACAAATCAATCAATGTGATAAACCATATTAACAAATTGAAGGAGAAAAACCATATGATCATTTCAATAGATGCAGAAAAAGCTTTCAACAAAATTCAACACCCATTTTTGATAAAAACCCTCCAGAAAGTAGGCATAGGGGGAACTTACCTCAACATAATAAAGGGCATATATGACAAACCCACAGCCAATATTGCTCTCAATGGCGAAAAACTGAGACCATTTTCTCTAAGATCAGGAACAAGACAAGGTTGTCCACTCTCACTACTATTATTCAACAAAGTTTTGGAAGTTTCAGCCACAGCAATCAGAGAGGAAAAAGAAATAAAAGGAATCCAAAACAGAGAAGAAAAAGTAAAACTGTCACTGTTTGCAGATGACATGATACTATACATAGAGAATCCTAAAGATGCCACCAGAAAACTACTAGAGCTAATCACTGAATTTGATAGAGTAGCAGGATACAAAATTAATGCAAAGAAATCTCTTGCATTCCTATACACTAATGCTGAAAAATCTGAAAGACAAATTAAGGAAACACTCCCATATACCACTGCAATAACAACAAAAAAACACCTAGGAATAAACCAACCTAAGGGGACAAAAGACCTGTATGCAGACAACTATAAGACACTGAGGAGAGAAATTTAAAGATGATACAAACAGATGGAGAGATATACCATGTTCTTGGATTGGAAGAATCAACATTGTGAAAATGACTATACTACCCAAAGCAATCTACAAATTCAGTGCAATCCCTATCAAACTACCACTGGCATTTTTCACAGAACTAGAACAAAAAATTTCACAATTTGTATGGAAGCACAAAAGACCGTGAATAGCCAAAGCAACCTTGAGAAAGAAAAATGGAGCTGAAGGAATCAGGCTTCCTGACTTCAGACTATATTACAAAGCTACAGTAATCAAGACAGCATGGTACTGGCACAAAAACAGAAATATAGATCAATGGAACAGGACAGAAAGCTCAGAGATAAACCCATGCACTTATGGTCACCTTATGTTTGATAAGCAGGCAAGAATACACAATGGAGAAAAGACAGCCTCTTCAATAAGTGGTGCTGGGAAAACTGGACAGCTACATGTATAAGAATGAAATTAGAACAATCCCTAACACCATACACAAAAATAAACTCAAAATGGATTAAGGACCTAAATGTAAGGGGAGATACTATAAAACTCTTAGAGGAAAACATAGGCAGAACACTCCATGACATAAATCACAGCAAGATCCTTTTTGACCCACCTCCTAGAGAAATGGAAATAAAAACAAAAATAAACAAATGGGACCTAATGAAACTTAAAAGCTTTTGCACAGCAAAGGGAAACATAAAACCAAGACGAAAAGATAACCCTCAGGGGCTTCCCTGATGGCGCAGTGGTTGAGAGTCCACCTGCCGATGCAGGGGACATGGGTTCGTGCCCCGGTCCGGGAAGATCCCACATGCCGCAGAGCGGCTGGGCCCGTGAGCCATGGCCACTGAGCCTGCGCGTCTGGAGCCTGTGCTCCGTAACGGGAGAGGCCACAACAGTGAGAGGCCCGTATACCGCAAAAAAAAAAAGACAACCCTCAGAAGGGGAGAAAATATTTGCAAATGGAGCAACTAACAAAGGATTAATCTGCAAAATATACAAGCAGCTCATGCAGCTCAATATCAGAAAAACAAGCAACCCAATCCAAAAATGGGCAGAAGACCTAAACAGACATTTCTCCAAAGAAGACATACAGATTGCCAAGAAACACATGAAAGGATGCTCAACATCAGTAATCATTAGAGAAATGCAAATCAAAACTACAACAAGGTAGCACCTCACACTGGTCATAATGGCCAACATCAAAAAATCTACAAACAATAACTGTTGGAGAGGGTGTGAAGAGAAGGGAACCCTCTTGCACTGTTGGTGAGAACAATATGGAGGTTCCTCAAGAAACTAAAAATATGACTATCATACGACCCAGCAATTCCACTACTGGGCATATACTCTGAGAAAAGCAGAATTCAAAAAGAGTCATGTACCAATATGTTCACTGCAGCTCTATTTACAATAGCCAGGACATGGAGGCAACCTAAGTGTCCATCGACAGATGAATGGATAAAGAAATGTGGCACATATATACAATGGAATATTACTCAGCCATAAAAAGAAACGAAATTCAGTTATTTGTAGTGAGGTGGATGGACCTAGAATCTGTCATACAGAGTGAAGTAAGTCAGAAAGAGAAAAACCAATACCGTATGCTAACACACATATATGGAATGTGAAAAAGAAAAAAAAAGGTTCTGAAGAACCTAGGGGCAGGACAGGAATAAAGACGTAGACATAGACAATGGACTTGAGGACACGGGGAGGGGGAAGGGTAAGCTGGGACAAAGTGAGAGAATGGCATGGACATATACACACTACCAAATGTAAAATAGATAGCTAGTGGGAAGCAGCTGCATAGCACAGGGAGATCAGCTTGGTGCTTTGTGTCCACCTAGAGGGGTGGGATAGGGAGGGTGGGAGGGAGACACAAGAGGGAGGAGATATGGGGATGTATGTATATGTATAGCTGATTCACTTTGTTATACAGCAGAAACTAACACACCATTGTAAAGCAATTATAGTCCAACAAAGGTATTTAAAATAAATATCATTGCAAAAACATTTATGTACCTATAGTTTCTTAAATATACTTTATATTCCTAATTGAATATTTTAGAGATATCTAAACAACATATTCAAAACTAAGCTCCTTATTACCACCTATTGCAAAAAAGGGGCTATTTCCCTTGCCTATTAGTGCAACTGAGAAATGATAGTAAAGAAGAGCAAAAGATGCTGGATAAAAGCTAATGAGTATCACAATTAAATACTTTTTTAACTTAAAGCATTTTATATAAAATGCTGTTTAAAGTACAATGTGTATTTTTTCTGCCTTCTTAACCTAAATATACTGGAGCAAGTATCTACATGACTGGGGTCATAATTTTGGATATCAATTAGCCTATGGTGATATTCTCCGGGGCTATTAAGGTTTCTCAGACCATTGAGTTTTTCTACATTATTGCAACTGATTTCCAATCTTTCCATCTCATCCTTTGCAATCTCTTCTTTATGTTTTCAATGTGCTTGCCTTAACGTTTTTATAATCTAGTTTGGGTTTTAAAAACAGACAGCCTAACTTGTTATAAATCAATGTAAATTTTAAGAAAACAAACTTTTAAAAGAAGACTAAGGGACTTCTATAAAAATAGAAAAATTTTAATAGGAAAATTTTGTAGCATCTATCTCAGCTGCTTATAGTGAAGACACTTCATCATTACAGAGCCGGTACTGCAGCAGTCCATAAAATTAGACGTTATTACGAGTTGACTAAAATTCTAATTCCCAAACTTCCCTGTCAGTATTTGGTGTGAGAAATTGCTCAGGAAGTCAAAACAAATCTGCACTTCCATAGTGCAGGAGGGGAATGAATCCTGTCTGGCTGGCCTTTTTCTTTTAATTTTAATTTTTTGTTTATTTATTTTTGGCTGAGTTCCGTCTTCGTTTCTGCACACGGGCTTTCTCTAGTTGCAGTGAGCGGGGGCTTCTCTTCATTGTGGTGCACAGGCTTCTCATTGCAGTGGCTTCTCTTGTTGCAGAGCACGGACTCTAGGCACACGGGCTTCAGTGGTTGTGGCTCGTGGGCTCTAGAGCGCAGGCTCAGTAGTTGTGGCACACGGGCTTAGCTGCTCCACGGCATATGGGTTCTTCCCAGACCCGGGATCGAACCCGCGTCCCCTGTAATGACTGGTGGGTTATTAACCACTGTGCCACCAGGGGAGTCCTGGTTGGCCTTTATTGAAGACAGCAACCTGTGTGCTATCCATGCCAAATGTGTAACTGTTATGCCAAGAGACAGTCAACTAGCATGCTACATGTGTGGAGAATGTACTTAAGAATCCAGTATGACAGGAAACATTTCATTCTCAAAAAATAATTTTTTTCTTTCCTTCCTGTTAATAGTTCTGAATGTTAGACCTCCTCCCCCCAACCCACCACGGGGTCAAAAGGTATGATTTGGAGTGGAAAAACAGGGGACAGAAATTAGGTATTGGCAATTTTTCTATTTTCATTTGTATGTCAATTTTTAATATAAACAAGGACACAGAAAGTATAAATGCAAGTCTAAGTGTTTCAGTGAACAAGTTTCAGCAGTTCAACTTCATAACAACTATAAATAAACCTGTTAAATGTTTCTGAACAATGCCAGCATTTGGACTTTTTCAAAAACAAGTAAATTTCTTACTGACAGCAACTAAATGGTGTTTGTAACATTTTTATTATACAGTAGATTCCACCCATTCACTATACTTTTCCGAGTTGTCACACATACAGTAACATGTTTTTAATGTTGTCTGTCTGCTGTGCTGTTCCTATATGTTTGCTATTAAAATTAAACTATTAGAAAAAAAGTGGTTATACTAGGTAACTTCTAAAGTCCTTCTAATTCCAAAATTCTATTGAACTCTTCTAGTGTTTCCTGAAGGCTCAGCATTCTCTTTGCTTTTATTCTCAAATTCACAAAAGAAAATTCAACATAAAGTTTACATAAAAGTATACATTAACCCAAAATCTGAAATAGAAATTATTAATTCATATAATAGGGAAGAAAAAAAGTGTTAAAATATTTTTAATCATTAAAAATCATGCTAATGGTTAAATATTTTAAGTGAAAAAGTTTTCAGTATATGTCACATGGTCTAAAAATATGAAATCTCTGAAAAACTGCCAAGAAAAATATTTCAGTATGTATATTCACATATGTGTGCAATAAAAGAGGACTTTAACCAAAAAACTCCAAACTTTTGTTTTTTGTATCTTTTTTTAAAAAACATATATGCTATATATAGGCTATCCCTGAAATTGTTGTATTCTGCTAGTTCTAATAAACCCTCCTCTTCCTCCCTATCAGCTTTCTCAGTTAAATACTCAGCCAAATGTAAACACTGCTATGTATGCCTGTGTGCAATGTCTGGGCTTGTACAAGCAAGCACTTCCTGAATGCAGAACTGACAGGGAAGCGCTGTCTGCCTCATTGGAGCCTGGGATGTTTCTGTTTACAAATCCTGGAGCCAGGCAGGGGCCACTACTGGAGGCGAGCTGTCTGCTTCCTTGCTACACTCGGCCTTTGTCTGGGTCTGTGTCAGAGAAAGAACAACATTGTTGCATGTGCTGCAAACAACAAAGGAAATCTTAAACATAACACACACTGGTTATATTGGCTCCTTAATCTTTTAAAACTCTGTGTGAAAAGGCAAATTAGGGATTAAGTTAAAAAAAATTTTTTTAAGAGTTTGCTTTTCATAAAAGCAGAGAAAAACACTTAAATCAAACAATTAATGTAGTCGGAGTTAAATGAATTCCATAGCAAAATAATTCAGATTGCTAAATACGATTTCAGTAATGATGATATATTATGCAGCATAGTGTTTTGAACAAATATTTTTACAAAGAGTAAACAATGTTGACTTATTTTAATTATTATGTTTGGAATGGTAACTATACAGTAATCATAATCAGATTAATGTTTATGTTTAATGTCCCAAAAACAAATTGAGAGGAGGCAGTAGGAGGCAGTTTGTTTTTTTCCCTCCAAGATGGTATTTAATACTGAACATTTAAGACTATTTTAAATTTAACTTTCCTTGTTAATCACTGTAAACAGACCTAGCCTGTAAGAAACAAACACAACAAATAACAACAATAAACAAAAATATTTCATATTCTGCTGAGTCCAGCCCTTTTATGACTGAATTATAAAAGGAATAGCAGAAAACTAAAGGGAAAGAAAGAGAGAAAGAGAAACAAACTGCGTTAAACCCCCTTCCCCAAAATAAGTTTGAGAAGAAAACACAGGAAAGATAATCAGTGCCTATCAATCTTAACTTCTATGTATTTAAATTTTTAATGTCTTTAAAACAGCTGCTTTGTGATTAAGAAGACTGAAGTTCAGCATTTTGTTTCTCTTATCAAAGAATGAATTAAAAATAGTTATATTTCACTGGAATAAAGTCATTAAATAAGAAGCTTAAAAATAGAATGTAAGTAAATAGGTTAAGAATTTTTAGTAAATAGAAGAAAATACAAGATAAAGATTAATCTGCAGACTATGCTACCTTTAAAAAATAACATAAAAGTATAAAGAAAACATCATTAGATATGTTCTCAAAATATTTTTGGTATAATTCTACCAGGCCTTAATTGTCGCTATTTTGCTGAGATTTTATTTTTTACCTTTATATATAGATATGATAAAACAAAAGTGTTGTTACTGCATGCAACAGCTTTTGAAAATAATTATTTCATACTCCTTACAAATCAACAATAACCTAACTAAGAAAAGTCAATTTGAGCCTAAGTTAACATTAGGAAAACAGAAATCTAATCACTGCAATATTCATTACGTAAAACAAAACAAATTAAAACTCTCACAATACAGAATCATACAAAAGAGTCAGATTGACTAAAATATACTTAGTCAATTCTTCTAACTGGTATATAAATGATACTTCTAAATCCAGAATTCATACTAAAGACCCCTCAGAAAATGACCGTGAAATAATTTAACTATAAAAGTGGAAGTTACATCTTCCAGTCTTTGCCGACTAGACAGCAAAATATAAATTGCATTGTACGGATAAATCCCGCCCCCTCTGATGTTCTCTTCATTATGATAGTAACTTGTGCCCACTCGAATTAGGAAAGCAAGATAAACAGGTAGAGAAAAATTATCTTTTTTCTATTAAATTTGTTTGCCTGTTTTCTAGTTTTTCCCATAATTGTCTTATTTTAAACCACTTTTTTTTACAAAACATAACCCAATACACAAAAGTGTTTATAATACAAATGCAGTGTTTCGTAAATTATTATGAAGTAAACACTCATGTAGCTACCACCTAGGCCAAGAAACAGAACATCTAGGTTCCCCAAACCCCTACCTGCTCCTTCTGGGTAATAACCGCCTTTCTTTTCATCAAAAAAAGACAGTATCCTAACTTTTGTGGTAATCATTTCCTTGTTTTTCTTAATAGTATTACATTCTCTACCTGATTGGTTTTGCCCATTTCTGAATTTTATATAAATAGAATTTTTGTGCCTTGGATCTGTTATTCAATAATGTTTTCAAGATTTAACCGTGCCATTATGAGCAGATAAAATTCATTCAGGGCTGCTGTTCTATATAACAAGTTATTTTTCTTTGTAATGAGTGTGGAACTTATTATAATAATAATTAAAAGACCACTGCAGGTAATCCCTATTAAGCACCATAGAAACATTACACATCCTGGGACTTCCCTGGTGGTCCAGCGGTTAAGAATCTGCCTCCCAATGCAGGGTGGCTGGGTTCGACCCCTTGTTGGGGAACTAAGATCTCACATGCTGAGGGAAAACTAAGGCTGCGTGCCACAACTACTGAGCACACACACTCTCTGGAGCCCGCATGCCACAACTACAGAGCCCATGCACCGCAATGAAGATCCGATGCAGCCAAAAAAACAAAGAAGAAAAACAAAGAAAAGAAACATTTCACATCTATATACATTTAGTCTTCCAGTTTTATTTAGTACTTTTTTTTTAAAGAGCTGGGCTGTTTTTTGGAATTTCATTTATTTATTTATTTCATTTACTTATTTTTGGCTGCGTTGGGTCTTCGTTGCTGCGCGCAGGCTTTCTCTAGTTGCAACGAGCAGGGGCTACTCTTTGTTGAGGTGTGCAGGCTTCTCATTGTGGTGGCTTCTCTTGTTGCAGAGCACAGGCTCTAGGCACGTGGGCTTCAGTAGTTGTG
Source organism: Pseudorca crassidens (assembly GCF_039906515.1). Taxonomy (NCBI): domain Eukaryota; kingdom Metazoa; phylum Chordata; class Mammalia; order Artiodactyla; family Delphinidae; genus Pseudorca; species Pseudorca crassidens. The sequence goes on from NC_090301.1 coordinate 33,139,549, forward strand.
GCACGTGGGTTCAGTAGTTGTGGCTCGCGGGCTCTAGAGCGCAGGCTCAGTAGTTGTGGTGCACGGGCTTAGTTGCTCCGCAGCATGTGGGATCCTCCTGGGCCAGGGCTCGAACCCATGTCCCCTGCATTGGCAGGTGGACTCAACCACTGCGCCACCAGGGAAGCCCTAGTACTTTTAAAGTATCCAATTTTGTTGGCAAGAGAAAAATATTAAACAAAGCAGACAAATGAAAGGGCTGCATATTCTCTCACCGTTTCTAATGTTTTGGCAGCAGAGGCAGTAGTAGCAACCACAAAGGCCAGAATTAATAAAAGATACACTAGGGAAGAACAGAGCAGAAAAAAAAGCTTGGAGATTAAGAGATAGGATAGAGGAAAACATGTCTTACTGGACAGGGCTTTATGTAATTAGCACCATTCAGAAAACCATCCTTAATAAACCACTGAAATCCTTAACTTACCTATTCCATAGTTCTCAGACTATTTCCTCATCCCCTACCCTCAAAGCACCTACCTTATCGTACTTGACAATTCTTTTTTTTTTTTTTTTTGGTAGGTGTTAGGGACTTCAGTAAGCTACCCCTGCCTCTGAAAATGATCATCTGACCTACCTGCCCCCAGCTCTCAACAATACCCGGAAGTTGGCTAGCCTCACTGGTGTGGAGGGCGGCCACTCACTGGAGAGTAGCCTCTCCATCTTGCATACCTTCTATGCGCTGGGTGTGCGCTACGTGACACTCACCCACACCTGCAACACGCCCTGGTTAGCACAGTGCAGATGGTAAGGACCCAGTGAGGCAGGGATCTGCCCAAGATCACGCTGGGGCCCAAAGCAAGTTTACCCCTGTGATCCGACCCTGAACCTGGGGTGGGGAGGGGAATGGAGGTTTGCAGAACAAGACTGAATCCCCAGAAGGGCCCTTCTACTGCCAGGCACAGCCCAGTTTGGGTCCCTCCTCTTGCACCGGGGAGTTGCAGGTGTAGACGGTTCGACAGAACCTCTTTCTAGGCTCTTGTAGCCAAGCCATGGCCACCAGTCAGACTGCCTCCTGGCCATCCTGCAGGGCACAGAGCTCAGCAAAGGGTATCCACCCATTCTACAGCAATGTCAGTCGGCTGACCGGCTTTGGCGAGGTAAGCACCCAGGTTCCATACCCTGCCCCACATAAATGTACAGCCCCGCCTGTTCCCTACAGATAAATGCACACAAGATAAATGCAGCCCTGATGCCCTCTCCCCATCCTGTCCCTGCAGAAGGTGGTGGCAGAAATGAACTGCCTGGGCATGATGGTGGACTTGTCCCATGTCTCGGATGCTGTGGCACGGCGAGCCCTAGAAGTGTCACAGGCACCTGCCATCTTCTCCCACTCAGCTGCCCGGCGGGTGTGCAAGAACACTCGAAATGTTCCTGATGATATCCTGCAGCTTCTGGTGAGAGACTGCCCTGGCCCTCATACCTAAAGCAAAAGGTTAAAACCAGGAACCCTTGAACCTGAGCCTCTTCTCCCTCAATTTCCTCAAACCCCAGGTTAAATATCTTCTGCCTCCAAAACCCACAGTCCACAGCCCCTGAACTCTTGAGCCCTAGGTGGGGGTCTAGGTGGTAAGATACTCCTCCAAACCTGGAAACCCAGGGCCAAGACACCACCCAGATCAGGGCTGCGGCTCCTCCATTCACACAAACCCAGAGAGGAGACGACTCTGACCTCAAAGCCAGGGCTGAACACCTTCCTCACAGGGGCCAAGAGAGTGAACAGGCAGGTGGCTGTGCTGGGGGCCAAGCTGACTGTCCACCGGTCCATCCCTCTGGCCAAGGGAATGGACAGCTCCTTAGGTCTCTGGGGTCTTCATCAGTTGTACTCTTGTTCCTCTCTCATCCTCCACACCTGGGGAAAGGAGCCCCCACAGGTTCTCAAGGAGACTGGGAGGCAGGGTGAATCTTGGGTGGGAAATGACCCAAACGGGGTGCTCTGGGGTCCACTCCAAATCTGAAGTCCAGTCTAGAGCCAGCTGGGATCACTTCAGATCAACCTCAGGGCTCTCTAGTTGGTACTCTCGGTGCCAGGCCATGAAGGAACTGGCCTGTTTGGCCTACAGGTTGCAAAATGGGGAATCAACAGAGGCCAGTCATCACTCCCATCCCTACCCTGGAAGCCCCACACTGCTGACTTTCCATCCTTCAGATCACTTCGACCACATCAGGGCAGTCATTGGATGCAAGTTCATCGGGATTGGCAGAGATGATGACGGGGCTGGCCCGTGGGTGCTTCCCCGTGGCTTGTCTCGGGCTGGCTGGGCAGCAGTGGGGCTTTCAGAGCCACCGTGCCCACCACACTGTGGTCCTCATGGCCTTGACCATAGCCTCAGGTGTGCTGGCCCAAATGGTATCTCCCCTCTCCCAGGGTCTGCTTCCTGGGGTCTCCTGTCTGTTTGGCCCTACTCTAGGTCATCATATTTGTCTAAAACACCACACAGAGCTCATCTGCCCAGCATCTGCGCCCATCCAGTGCCAGCAGACCCAGGGCCTCTGAGCAGACTCTTAGCAAGGTCTGCGCTGGGTTGACCATCTTCTCTGCCTGCAGTTGGGTCTGTGCATGCAGGGGGGTCAACCCAGTTCTTAAAAAGCTTTTCTTCTCTTTATAAATGCAGGCAAAAATTGCATTCAGTGAAAGGCATAGATCTTAACAATAGAATTCAATGACTTTTGATGAATAGTCGGGGCACTTTTGGGGACTTCCTCTGAAGGATGAAGAGCAGGAGTGAATCATTCACTCTCTCCAAATCTCCATTTTCCATATCTGACCAGGGCTGCGGTTCAGTGGACGCTGGATACATACGGCTTTGGTTCTGACTCAGGACCAGGGAACAGGTCTGAGGCCCAATAGCTGGCTGGCTGGTGGCCACACAGGTTCCTACAGGGGCTGGAGGACGTGTCCATACACCTGGTACTGACAGAGGAGTTGCTGGGGCGTGGCTGGAGTGAGGAAGAGCTCTGGGGTGTGCTTTGAGGAAACGTGCGGTGGGTCTTCAGACAGGTGGAACAGGTATGCTGGGCTGGGCAGAAAAGTAGCTCTGAGCAGGTGGTCTGAGCAGGTGTACGCAGGGGTGCTGTGAGAGGTGCTGCCCGCTGACTGCCGCCTCCAGGTACGGGAGGAGAACAAGGGTCAAAGTCCCTTGGAGGATGAGTTCCCAGATGAGCAGCTGGGCAGCTCTTGCCGCTCCGTCCTCCCACGTCTGCATCAGAGAGAGGATCTGGCTCCAGACCAGAAACTAACCAGAGCTGCGGTTCATGGGAATCCCATTTTGTCACCTAAGTGCTCATTCTCAAAATCTTGCCCCCACATGGGCCCAGGCCTCACAGTTATTGCTGCCTTCCCAGTCCTCATTGTTGGGTCTGGTGATCCAGTTAATCCTGCCAGATGTCACTTTGGCAGCCACAGATACCCCACAAAGTTTCCTTGCACACGAGCACAAACATTTCCTATGTATTATTCTTTTCTGATCATTCTTTCAGTGTATCCCTTCTGGCTTTGTGCAAAGCGGTTCTTTGTTTTGTACCTCGCCGCTGCTGAGCTCCACAGATCCCACTCCTTCCACACAGTTTGCCAATTGCCTTGACAATTCTTTAAAACAGACCTTCAAACATGCACATCTGGTCTTCCATGAAAAGATCATCAGATCATCCATCATTGATTATTCTCACTCAAAACTGTTCATAAATATTTCCTCAGTTCCTACAAACCCCACTCCTCAGACAGTGAGAGAACGGTGGTAAAGTGACACAATATCTAGGGCATTGATGAAGCCAAGGGGAGTTTAGAATAACTGTTGCTGCTACTGAATCATTCTCCAACACAGACACTTCTCTTTCTCACCTCCTCACCTCTTCTTTTTTCCAATTCTTCTTTTTACCTTTCCTTCTCTTTTATGTTCCTTTCTTTCTCCTTGTACATTTTTTTTTTTTTTTTTTTGTGGTACGCGGGCCTCTCACTGTTGTGGCCTCTCCCGTTGCGGCGAACAGGCTCCGGACACGCAGGCTCAGTGGCCATGGCTCACGGGCCCAGCCGCTCCACGGCATGTGGGATCTTCCTGGACTGGGGCACGAACCCACGTCCCCTGCATCGGCAGGCGGACTCTCAACCACTGCGGCACCAGGGAAGCCCCTCCTTGTACATATTTTTGTCTACAAACTTGTCTTAGAGGCACCTACATGTCCTGCTTAGAAGCACTAATAAAATGCTAGGCAGTGTAAGAAGTTACAGTTTTAGTACAACTCCATCTTGGTTTTCAAACAAAAACAAACAAACAAACAAATAGTTATCATATGATCTATGAGATAAAAGCAATTTATGTTTTTAAAAAATAGCATAGTATTACATCAAATTGCAAAACAAAACACATTAATCTTTCTAATTGAGTGATTGTTCAGTAGCTCCAATGATTTGATGGATCCAACACTTCAAAAATCATCAACTAAAAATACCAACTGGACTTCCCTGGTGGCACAGTCGTTAAGAATCTGCCTGCCAATGCAAGGGACACAGGTTCAAGCTCTGGTCTGGAAAGATCCCACATGCCGCAGAGCAACTAAGCCCATGTACCACAACTACTGAACCTGCACTCTAGAGCCCACGAGCCACAACTACTGAGCCTGTGTGCCACAACTACTGAAGCCCGCACGTCTAGAGCCTGTGTTCTGCAATGAGAAGCCACTGCAATGAGAAGCCCACACACCATAACGAAGAGTGGCCCCCACTTGCCGCAACTAGAGAAAGCCCACGCGCAGCAATGAAGACCCAATGCAGCCAAAAATAAATAAGTAAATTTATTTTAAAAATTAAAAATTAAGGGCTTCCCTGGTGGCGCAGTGGCTGAGAGTCCGCCTGCCGATGCAGGGGACACGGGTTCGTACCCCGGTCTGGGAGGATCCCACATGCCGCGGAGGGGCTGGGCCCGTGACCCATGGTCGCTGAGCCTGCACATCCGGAGCCTGTGCTCTGCAACGGGGGAGGCCGCGGCAGTGAGAGACCCGCATACCACAAAAATAAATAAATAAATTAATTAAATAAAACTAAAAAATAAGACATCGATGTTTAAAGTGATTATTGATATAGCTGGATTAATATCTACCATATAAAAAAATACCAACCTAATAAAAAAGAAAAAGTATTGATCTTTACAGTAACTGACAGGCTATTTAAAAGAACGGAGAAAATTACCTAACTAAAACATCTGTATTAAAAGCTAGCAGAGTAAAAATAATTTTGATTTATACCATTTGTGTGTACATTTTAGATGTCCAATCTTATATACAACAAATTTTATTTTAAACGGAGTGAGGAATTTATAACATACAGAAAAGAGTTGCTACTAAATATATAGGTGCTAAAAGAAATCTGCCTTTTAAGTTTAGAAATCAATTCTGTTTACTTCCTAAAATTCTCACTTTTCTGTAACAGAAATAGATCCACATTCTTGCTATGGCCTCCTATGGAGGTAGATGGACTGTAGCTCCCCACCCCTTGCCAATAAATTTAGCCATGTGACTTACTCAGCCAACAGGAAGTTGGCAAATATAAAACTAACAGAGATCTAAAATATGCTTGGGTGGTTTTGTTCGAACTCTCTGTGATCAACTAATCCACTATGAGAAGAACTATTCTGAGTAGAATGCTGCCCCTTTATCCTGAGCCCCAGAGAAGACCTGAAATGACCCTGCAGCCTGGAGCTCAGTCCAGCCTGTATCAGGAAAACTCCAGCAGATCTGCAAGACCACTGATTATGAGAATAAATGGTTGTTGTTAAAGCCACTGAACTTAGAGGTGGCTTACTGATGAGTATTATTGGCAATAGGTAACAAATAAATGAGTATACCTCCTACTGCTCACGTAACATCTTACAGAGATGTGTGCAAATATATACAACTTTCAAATTATCTAAAAATCAGACATTTAGGAATAGTTTAGAATAAAAATTTTTTCTAGTTTTACCCATGTTTTTCTCACAATTATAGACATATTAACGTCCAAACAAAAAAGTCTATATAAGAAATGCCTATAACCCCGCTACTAACTACAGAATGAACTTTTAACATTGGAAAAATAAATGATATTTGTTTATTTAAAACAAAGCGCTTTGGTTGTATTGTGGGGTAAGAAATGTAATACTCCCCAAAGATGAACATTATATTTAACTTTTGTGAGCTTCAGATTTGCAAGATGAGACTGGAGACTAGAGACTTGTTGCATAACAATGTGAATGTACTTAACACTACTGAACTGTACACTTAAAAATGGTTAAGATGGTAAATTTTATGTTATGCGTATTTTACCACAATTAAAAAAACTCTAAGAATGGTTCTCACCTTTTTCAAAGATAACTTTTTATTTTTAAGATATCAAGGATATATACATACACATAAAGACCAGAACTCAGTAACAATTTCCAGTATTTATAAAATGATTTACAGATACTATTAGCACTTATTTCAGTGTATTTTTAGTCTTTGATAAAGGAAATAACCTTTTCCTTCACTTCGAAACACCGACCTCTGGTCAGCAGCTTTGGCAACTAGAAATACCATGTTGACTTGCTAGGTGGCTTGGCACTGAGATGTGTCTGACTGAATTTTTTAAAGGGAAAAGAAGTGATCTTTTACTAAATAAAATACACTGTGGTAGACAAAATCATCCCCAAAATGGCACGGAGAGACTCAGGACAGGTAGAAAAAAAGCAGTCTCTGTAGTGAAATAATTGTAAACTACTGTTTTAAATATAAGCATAAATTTCTATTGGGAAAAGAATTCTGTAAAAACCTCTTTTAAAATCGCATATAAGGGACTTCCCTGGTGGCACAGTAGTTAAGAATCTGCCTGCCAATGCAGGGGACATGGGTTCGAGCCCTGGTCCGGGAAGATCCCACATGCCATGGAGCAAATAAGCCCGTGCGCCACAACTACTGAGTCTGTGCTCTAGAGCCTGCAAGTCACAACTACTGAGCTCGCGGGCCACAACTACGGAAGCCCATGCAACTAGAGCCCGTGCTCCGCAACAAGAGAAGCCACTGCAATGAGAAGCCCGTGTATCGCAACGAAGAGTAGCCCCCGCTTGCCGCCACTAGAGAAAGCCCATGCGCAGCAATGAAGACCCAACGCAGCCAAAAGTAAAATAAAAAAATTTATAAAATATAAAAATAAAATCGCATATAAAAATGAGTAGGGAAAATTCTATTTCATGGCAACAACAACAAAAACCCAAAAAACAATAACAAAAAAACAAAGGCAGAAAAACATACTCCATAAATTCTAAAATAGAAAGCCTGAATTAAACATCAGGCTTTTAATCTCTGTGCCAATATTAATAGAAACTGAAATTAAAGAATGCCATTTCTAAAAAAAAAAAAAAAGAATGCCATTTGCAGCAACATGGAAGGAGCTAGCGATGATCATACTAAGTGAACTAAGTCACAAAGACAAATATTATATCACTTATATGTGGAATCTAAAAAATAATACAAATGAACTTATTTACAAAACAGAAACAGACTCAGACGTAGAAAACAAATTTATGGTTACCAAAGGGAAAGGGGGGTAATAAATTAGGAGTATGTGATTAACAGATACACACTGCTATATATAAAACAGATAAACAACAAGGATTTACTGTACGGCACAGGGAACTATATTCAATATCTTGTAATAACCTATAATGGAAAAGAATCTGATAGAGTATATAAATATGACCGAATATAAACATATAATTGAATAACTTGGCTATACACCTGAAACTAACACAGAATTGTAAATCAACTCTAGTTCAATTAAAAGAAAAAAAAGAATGCCATTTCTTTTTTTCATTTTAAAACAGAATTGAAGTCAATAGGAGTTTCTCTTCTTAATACATAACCCTTCAAACATTGCTTTCTCATAACATTAAACCAATAGATCTTGTTGGGTAAGCCATTTTCACGAAGCTATGTCAGTCATTCTATCAATTAATCTTTAATTAATTTAACAAATTACTGAACATCTTGGAAATGCAGAGGAAATGAGTAGAAAATATAGGGATATGTAATGGAATAGGCTGAGGTCTTGTGGATGTATCCTAGGATTGAAAGGTAATCAAAGTAACTGGCAAGACTATGAAAAAAAATTTTTAGTTTTAAAAAAGTACTTAAGACATTATAGTACTTAGTAAATGATTGCGGGAATAAAGGGAAAGTGAAATCGACAGCCAAAAAATGGTCCAATGACAGACATACTAGGGTGGCTACATCTCCCTGCTACTTTAATAAATGCCATAGTAGACTTGAGGATAGGGAAATGAATTGGGAGTAGAACTGTAAAGCTAACAAGAATATCTGGAAAATAGTTCTCTCCTCCCCCTTTTGCCCCCACTTCCTACATTCATCTATTAACACCAAAGTCTCCGATTTTCTCCTTCCACCAACATTTAACACTACTGAACTGTACACTTATAAACAGTTAAGATGGCAAATTCTGTTATATGTATTTTACCAAAACTAAATTTTTAAAAATGTATTTCTTATAAATGGTATATACTCAATGTGTAGCTATCTTGGTTAAAGACAATAAGCTACAGTAAAGACAAAAATAATTAGGAACAAATTTAGCAAAAGGAAGTGTTAAGACTTGTACACTAAAACTACAAAACATCGTTGAAAGAAATTAAAGAAGTCCTAAATGGGAGGAGTTCCCTTGTGGTCTAGTGGTTAGGATTCAGTGCTTTCACTGCCATGGCCTGGGTTCAATCCCTGGTCGGGGAACTGAGATCCTGCAAGCCACGTGGTGTGGCCAAAACAAAAAAGTCCTACATGAACGGAAAGACATCTCATGCTTATGGGTTAAAGAACTTAATATTATTAAGATGGTAATATTCCTCAAATTTACCTACAGATTCAATACAGTACCTATCAAAATCCCTGTTGCCTTTTTCTGTAGACATGGACAACATTGTTGTTGGTGATGTAAAATGGTTCATCCACTTTGGAGAACAGTTTGGCAGTTCATCAAAAGTTAAGTATATAGATTTACCGATAAAACCCAATAATTCCACTCTTAGGTATACACAGAACTGAAAACATACGTCCACAAAAAAACTTGTACATTAATGTTCATAGCAGTATTACTGATAGCCAACACTGGAAACAACCCAACTGTCCATCAACTGATGAATGAATAAACAAAATGCGATATATTCCTACAGTGGAATATAGTCGTCTCTCGGTATCTGAGGGGAATCGGTTCCAGGAACCCCATGGATAACCAAGTCCACAGATGCTTAAGACAATTATAAAAATGGCAGAGTACAGTTGGCCCTCCATATCCATGGAATGGGGGACCAACTATGTTATTTATTGCTAAAAAGGAATGAATTACTAATACATGCTACAACATGGATGAATCTTGAAAATATTATCCTAAGTGAAAAAAGTCAGACACAAAAGACCACATATTCTATGATTCCATTTATATGAAATGTCCAAAATAGGCAAATCCACTGAGACAGTAAGTAGATTAGGGTTGCCAAGACCTGGAGGGAGAGGGGTAATGGAGAGTGACTGCTAATGGGTTTAGGGTTTCTATGTTGAGGTAATGAAAATGATCTGCAATTAGTGGTGATGGTTGTACAGTACTGTGAATATACTAAAAAACACCAACTTTTACACATTAAATATATACATTAAAAGGATGAATGTGGGGCTTCCCTGGCAGCAGTGGTTGAGAGTGCGCCTGCCGATGCAGGGGACACAGGTTCGTGCCCTGGTCCGGGAAGATCCCACATGCCGCAGAGCGGCTCGGCCCGAGAGCCATGGCCGCTGAGCCTGCGCATCCGGAGCCTGTGCTCCACAACTGGAGAAGTCACAACAGTGAGAGGCCCGCGTACCGCCAAAAAAAAAAGGGGTGAATATTATGATGTTAACTGTATCTCAATAAAGGTGTTACTTTTTTAAAAAGGACAGAGAACCAGCTTAAAAGCACTCTTCTAGCCAAATTCATGGTTATTTTAGCATTAAAAAAAACCCCACAAGTTCATAGTAATACTCAAAAACAAAAACGAACTTTTTGTTCAGTTCTTTTTTTTTCTTTTTTTAACACAAGAATGCCAGCTATTATTAATAGAATAAATAATATAATAAGAAAATCACCATTTTATAACCCTAAAATAATAACAAGTTTGGGAAAGGATTACCAATGCATGAAGTGAAAAGGTTGTTGAATAACAAAATTGTTTGCACGGTGCCACAGTAACTACCTGCAGATTACTTACTAACTGCAAAGGAAAAAATGTATGTTTCCAATGGAGAGTCATCATTTTAAATGATACTGTGCTTGATATGATACAATAAGAAGTATACAATATCACCCATGAAGTATTCTTGCCAAAATGTTTAACTCCAATGAAATCAACCTTCTAGACTTAACTTCCAATTTAGAAATTTCAAGGGATTAAAAATACAATAACAATTTAACAAACCCAGAATGTAGGGACAACTAGCCTAAACTCTCTAGAACTAGTCTATTTCATGTATAGTAAAACTATAGGGGTAGGGGAAGACTGTATTAGATTAACAGAAACTAAAGAGACAAAACAATCAAATGCAATGTATCATCAACCTTAACTGGATTCTGTTTTGAGAAAAAGTTATAAAAGTCATTATGGGGAAGTCTGTGGTTGGACTAAGATACTGCATGATATTATGGAATTTATTGTTAATTTTCTTGGATTTGAGAATGATGTCTTGTATTTCTAAGAGATGTATGTGATATTTGTAGCTTACTTTCAAATAGTTCAACAACAGCAACAATAAGAAAACAGGTATCTATCTGTCCATCCATCTATAAAGAAAGGAGGTGGGCAAGAAAGCAAATTTTGAATATGTTAATAATTACTGAATCTACACAGAAATATAGGATATTAATTGTAATACTCAAACTTTTTCCCCTATATAAAGCAATCTTCATATGAAAAAGGAATAAAAAAGAAGGAATCATGGTCACTATTACCAAAAAATTAGAACTGAAAATAATAATTGAACATTGGGTAGAAAGAATAAAAGCCACCGAAAGTCAAAACACAGCACAGCTTTTTATTGCCTGCTCCATCTCAACTATTGTGTTTAGAGGTCTTAATATGTAACTATATGGATTTAACTATACACACATTGATTACTTATTGTTGCATAACAAATTACCCTAAAATTTAATGACTTAAAAACAATACACCTTTATTTTTTCATTTTCTGTTTGTCAGAATCCAGGTACTGCTTAACTGAGTGCTCTGCTTCAGGACCTTTCACAAGGCTGCAATTAAGGTTTAGGGCACTGCCATAGTTATCTCAAGGTTTAAGTGGTGAAGTAACTGCTTCTGAACTTACTAAGTGGTTGTTGGTAGGATTCAGTTCCTTATGGGCTGTTGGCAGTTCCTTGCTGGCTGTTGGCAGGAGGCTAACCTCAGTTCTTTGCCAGGCAGCCCTCTTCATCAGAACTGGCACAGAAGAGCCAGAGAGAGTATACCAGCAAGACAGAAGTCACAGTCTTTGCAAAACCTAACTACAAAAGTCATATCCTATCACTTTTGCCATATTCTATTTGTTAGAATCAAGTCACCAGGTCCCACCCACATTCAGAGAGCCAGGATTACCCAGAGGTGAGAATACCAGGAGACAGGGATCACTGAGAGCCATGTCAGAGGTTGCCTACCACAGTATATATACAGATGGCCCCCGCTTTATGATGATTTGATTTAGGATTTTTAAAATTTATGATAGTATGAAAATGATATGTGTTCTGTAGAAACCGTATTTCAAATTTTGAGTTTTGAGCTTTTCCTGGGCTAGCCATGAGGTACCATACTCTCTTGTGATGCTGGGCAGCAGCAGTGAGCTCCAGCTCCCAGTAAGCCACAAGAAAACGAGAGTAAACAACCAATACACTTATAACCATTCTGTACCCACACCAGTTGTGTTTAACTTTCAGTATTAGACAGATTATCTGAGCTAGTCAACATTTTATTATAAAGTAGGCTTTGTGTTAGATGATTCTGCCCAACTATAGGCTAAGTGTTTTGAGAATGTGTAAGTAGATTAGGCTAAGTTATGATGTTTGTTAGATTGGGAGTATTAAATGAATTTTCTGCTTACAATATTACGATGGATTTATCAGGCTGTAACCCCATCGTAAGTTGAGGAGCATCTGTACATTTGATTCTCGTTAACTCTAGTAGTCATGTTCTATAAAATTATTGCAAACACTTTATTAGCAAATACTGAATCATTGTTCCTATGGGAAATACAGGGTCAGGTGAGCCTCTAGTCAAAACATTTTTGTCAATCCACCAATATATAACCTACTTTTGTATGTGTTTCTGTTCAAAGTCATTTACTGTATAGCACAGGGAACTCTACTCAATGCTCTGTGGTGACCTAAATAAATGGGAAGGAAATACAAAAAAGAGGGGATATATGTATATGCATAGCTGATTCGCTTTGCTGTACAGCAGAAACTTTAATGCAACACTGTAAAATATACTCAAATAAAAATTAATTTTAAAAAAGAAAAAAGTCATTTAATATACTGTATATTATTGTGTCATTAGAATTGAACTCATGACCAACAGAACTATAACATGCCTGAAAGAAGTTTACCTAACACATGTATTTTCTCTGTAAGGCACATCAAGACTTCTTGCACTTAGGAACACTAAACAGCACTTCAGCACTACAACTGAGGGTCATTTTAAACCAAAACAATCACCAACAAAAATGCAAAACGCATGGCACAAAATAGACTACGAAGAGGACACCTGTTTACAGTATGAGAGCTCAAGGAAGAAGGCAGCGTATTGCCTTGATTGACCTTAGCTGCTAACACGCACATTAGATGACTCAAATTTTTTATTATTCTGCTCATGTCTGTGAATGACTGAGAAAGCACTGTGAGTATTGATTCTGGGGTTAAAAATACATTTTAGCAAGTAAGGAGTCACAAATATGGAATCCTGAAGATCAACTGTGTTTTATTCATTTTTCAAAACCTTGAGAAGTTTACACTTGGGAAAAATTAAGCAAAATATCCATTTTTTCAAAAATAATTTTTTAAATTTTATTGAAGTATAGTTGATTTACAATGTTGTGTTAATGTCTTCTGTACAGTAAAGTGACTCAGTTATATATATATATTCTTTTTCATATTCTTTTCCATTATGATTTGTCACAGAATACTGAATATAGTTCCCTATGCTATATAGTAGGACCCTGTTGTTTATCCATCCTGTATATGACAGTTTGCCTCTGCTAATCCCAAACTCGCACAGGAATAACTTCTTATAGTTTTTGTTGTGGGGGGATGAAAGATGCAGGAAATACTATCTTCTATTTCTCACCTAGAAGGACATAGGAACCTGAATACATTTAATGAGAAACCCAGTAACAATCTTTCCTGCAAATAAAAAAAGATCACAGAAAACCAACTATACACCAATAAAAATTAATTTTAAAAGAGATCACAGAATATAGGCCTCATATAATAAAGTAAAACTAGCAGAAAAGTATCCTTCATAGTAAAAAAAAAAAAAAAAAGAATTAAATAAGGGAGGATGTTTGTAATAGGTGGCTTAGACAGTTCCCTCCTACTCATAGCCATTATTTATTGAATGCTTACTACATGCTAGGCACTTTACATGCATTATCTTGTTTAATCTATACAACAACCATATAAATTAGATACTATTATTTTGCATATGAGATAACTGATACATAGAGAGGCTAAGTAACCTGCTCAAGGTTATGTTTAGCAAGTAAAACAGCAAGGTTTAACCCAGGCACTGAGATTGAGAGCCAATGCTCTTCATCATTATGCTATACAACCACCCAAAGAATCAAGTGATTATTTTGGAAATCTAGTATTTTCCTTCCCTCAGATGATCCTTTTTATTTTTTTAGCAGATGATTAGGCTAACTTCATATTTGGCTAGAATAAAATGTACTTTTTTAAAGAGACACTTTGAGAAGTACTTAAAACAGTGTTTTGAAGCCATCAGTGCATTCCCAGCCAACGATGTGTCTGTTCACCTACTATTAAACATTATTTATCAAAAAGACAAGAAATAACAAGTGCTGGTGAAGTGTGGAGAAAAGAAACCCCTTGCACACTGTTTGTGGGAATGAAAATTGGTGCAGCCACTGCGGAAAACAGTATGGAGTTTCCTCAAAAAATTAAAATAGAACTAACATATGATACAACAATTCCACTTCTGGGTACTTATCTGAAGAAAATGAAAACACCAACTCAAAAAGGTATATTCACCCCGTGTTAACTGCAGCATTATTTATAATAACCATGATATGGAAACAACCTAAGTGTCTATTGATAAATGAATGGATAAAGAAAATATGGTATATGTATATAAGTACATATATATACATATACACATGCATTCACACAATGGAATATCATTCAGCCATAAAAGGAAGGAAATCTTTCTATTTGCAACAACATGGATGAACCCTGAAGGAACTGTGCTAAGTAAAATAAATCAGACAGAGAAAGACAAATACCATATGTGGAATATTTATACAAATACTTTCATGTGGAATATTAAAAAAAAAACTTAGGTTATAGATACAGAGTATGAGGAGATTATTATACAGATTATGTTGAACATCTGAAACTAAATATATTCATATGTCAATTACACCTCAATTTAAAAAACCAACATATTATTTTAAAGACAGCTGCTATTCAAACCACAGCTAGTTTTGAGACAGGCTAGAACCTGGGACCTGGGACCTTTTACTGCAATGCTTGCACCTGGACCTGGAGCAACAAAATACAAAGAAATGATAAGGGACTAAAAATAACTGCGTGCATTCACAGTTGGGGCAAATTATGAACAAGACACAAAAAGACAAAAACCCAACTGCCACTTCTCGAGGAGTCAGGAGGGAAAGCAGGGTACTACACATGCCCCCTGCACATAGCTCCACCAAGGGGGTGGGCAAACCACCCAAGTCACCCCTCTGGCTCAAAGCCAGGACCGGCCCCTACCCTACCCCATATAAGGGACCAGCTCTCACCACCCCCAACCCCAGGGAGCAGGCAAGGGAATCTGTTACTTGTTTTCACTCCCTTCTGCTGCAGCAGGAGTCCCAACAAAGCCTTGCCTGAATTTCTTGCCTGGTCTCTTATCAATTTCTATTGATTAAGGAGTCCAAGAACCCTGGTTAGTAACAGTTTCATCTTGGTTTTGAATGTATTTGAAGTGTTTTCATGTATCTATGACTTTACTTCTTATGATATGTTGGCATCTGAAACCACTAAATATTTATGGATTTAAGAATAACCAGTTTTTCCATATGAAAAGATGCAGAAAATTCTCAGTAATCAGAGAGATACTACATGGAAATGAAGCACAGTTAAGGCAGGCAGACAGACAGAGAGGAACACAAATGGAACCGGAAATCATAAAAGACAAGAAAAATTATATATACTGAAATAAAGACATGGAAATTATTTCTTGATCAATATACACATTTGTATCTCAGGAGACATTTATTTTTAAATGCCAGTCAATTCTACCATATACACTTGGGACTTGGATTTTACAGACCCAAAACTTCCACTGAGTTTATCAGTAAAGCCAGATTATCCAACAGGTTTTGCTTTGTTCTTCAAGACAATCAAGTAATATAAAGTTTAAAAACACCAAAAGGAAGAGTGATTTTTTTTTGAGAGAATAGGAGCAAAGTAGATAGGTATGGAATGGGATAGACTTTCAATAGGACAGAGCTAACAAAACTTCAGAATGAAAACTGTCTGATCAACAACACATAACATGTGTAAATAGAATCTTATTACTACCACATTAAAGAATTAATATTTTCTAAAGGATACACTCCTCTATTTCTCTTGTGCCACTCTTTCTCCACTAATATTTTTAATAAGTATAAAAAGGAATGACATATTTTGTTTTGCTTCTTGCTAAAATGCTTCATGAAGTATTAAGCAAAGACTTTTAAAACATTCTTATTTCCCATTTTCTGTCTACTCAATCACTTTAATGCTGTCACAGAAGCAGTAAAAACTGAAAAAAATTAGTATAAATTCACAATAGCTAAAAACCTACCTGTGGCCCTATGCCAATGTCAGCTTCTCTGAATGTAGGCTTTCTTTTCTAGCTTAGTGTGAGATAAAGACATTTGCTGCCAGACTCTGAAATTAGAATTTCTAATCTTAACAGCACAGCATAAATTAGAATTTCTTATACCTAGCTTTAGATGCAGTTTGATCTTTATTTCTCATCAACTCGATCCAACCATCAACTTAATGAATAATGTACATAAAAGAAAAGGATTCTACATTTTTATACTGACTTTCATCTAAGAACTTCCCACTAAATGAGTTAGGTTTATTTAATTTTTTTTAAATGACAAATTTTTGCTGGCTTTTCTACCAACTTGATTATCTTGTTTATAGTTAGGGAGGTTAATTATACCAATTCCAGAAGTCTTATCAAGAAAATTTTCTAAAATAACTGTGAACCTTGCAATAATTATATACTTCTTTCAAACTCTTGGAATTTACAAGCACATTAAGGATGAATTAAGGGTATAAGAAAGTAAAAGAATATACTGTAGGTATAAATTCACTTATTTAAAGAATGGCTTTCTTTTATTTTTTTAATTTAATTTTTTTATTATTTGGCTGCGTTGAGTCTTTGTTGTGGCATGTGGGATCTTCATTGAGGCATGTGGGATCTTTCCTTGCAGTGCACGGGCTCTTCGTTGCGGTGCGCGGGCTTCTCTAATTGCGGTGTGCGGGCTTCTCTCTAGTTGTGGTGCACAGGCTCCAGAGAGCGAAGGCTTAGTTGCCCTGCAGCACATGGGATCTTAGTTCCCTGACCAGGGATCAAACCCGCATGCCCTGCATTGGAAGGTGGATTCTTAACCACTGGACCCCCCAGGGAAGTTCCAAGAATGGCTTTCTTTTTAAACAGATTAAGTGCCACAAAGTCTCTCATGGTTGAAAGAGACTCAGAATAATATAGTTCACTTTCCTAAAGTGTCAGACTTCTGGTTTTAGGAGTACATTGACATGTTATTACTGAAAGTTAGTTTTCTTTCTTTTGTCTAATTACTAAAGAAGAAAATCTCAACTTGGTGACAATGTAATTCTATTTCCTAACAAACATTTGCTAGTCTCCTCTTTTAACACAGAGAAAGCAAGCTTCAAGTTTCAGACAATTTGATAAGCAACAATATCTAGCTAATTAATATGATTTTACTTTCACCTTATTTACAATTAAATAAATAATTTTTAAAGTTACCTTCTACTTACAATACTGGCTTTCCATTTATAATAGTGATGGGAAATTTCCCTTTAAAATACATATAAGTTGTGTTTTTTTTAAATGAGGTTATATGAAGAAAAATAGAAGTGGTCCTTGAATTTTAGGAAATGTGATAAACATTTTCAAAAAAATCTTTTCAATCTCTCTCCCAAATGAATGAACAAACAAATATTAACAGGTCCCCTGTTTGAGTGTAGAGTAATGGTTAATGACAATTGAATATATAGAGTAACGGTTAAAACTAATAGAAAGTAATGTTTGGTAACACATACTCTGGAGCCAAAACACCTAGGTTTGAATTTTGGCTCTACCATTCATTGGTTGTGTGACCTGGTACACTGCATATCTGTGTCTCAGTGTTCTCCATGGAAAATAAGAATATAACAGTAACCATTTCATATGTTTCTGTAAGGGTTAAATGTAAAGGTTTAGTGCGTATAGAGGCCTTAGTGAGTACTCAAAAATGTTATTTAGCTAGTTTCAATTTCTCTATATACTAAATGCCTGAATGCCCTTTATATGTTTACTGAAAAGAGACTGCTCTAACAACTCTATAATCCTGATAAAGTGAATTGAAATTTCTCTACAAGATTTATCCCATCTGGAAAAACATTCTCTAAGAATCTTAAGTTTACTGCCAAGTATTTTAAGAAGCAACACTCATTAAATAAATATCTAACACTAATGTCTTAAGGCCAGAGGAAAACAAGATTAAGAACAGCATATGCTGAAGGGGGATGGAAGGAAAGTGCCTAAAAATGTTAACATATCATACTGAGCACAACAGAGGGAGGGTTTCCTAACAGAAAGGAAAGGGCCTCAGAAAATAAGATCTCAAGGGAAGAAAAGTATCTAATCTTCCTTAATTCCATAACTGTGTCTAGAGCCAGGTCTACGTATAATTAAGTACTAAACAGGTACAGAACTACTGGCTAGTATTTATTAAGGTTCTCATATTTTCTCATTTTTAAAGTTCAAACAGTCAAATATGGTACCTATCCCCTTAAAAAGAGATAAACAACTGAAACAGACTCACTAGTAGAACAGAAAAATCTTTGAAAAAGTAATGATTGTAGTACAAAGACCTAGAATATGAGTTATTAATCCATAAATCTCCTCACCACTAGCCAGTTTTGTTTTGGAGAATTATCTCACAATGTGTTTCTGTTTGAACACATGCTATAAGCCTCTGTTGCCAACAACCTCAGATCAGGGATTACAGCAAAATAATTGACACACATTTCTAAATATCAGAACCTCTTTTTCCTTTCTTTTTCTTTCTTTTTTAATGGTAATAATTCTTCTTAATGGAGAAACACAACATGTAAACTATACTTCAGATGCTATGACTGGAGGAAAAAGGTTTTGAGAACAGAGAGTTAGTGTCCTAACTAGCCAGAAATCATCGGTGATCTACAGTCCAAATAGAACCTAATTTTTATGGCACATAACAATGTTCACATAACTTTTTCCAACATTAATAATTAACTGCTGGTGTTTAATTATTTTAAAGCAGACATTTCACTTATGTCTCAATAAAAGCATCAGTGGACTTCCCATTCTGCTACAATTTTCAGGAACCAGTCACACTTGAATTATAGCTTATCTTCCTTTAACTTTTTGCCTATAATTATACTGGTAGACAATAAATGCCTTATGTTAATATTTTGGGCCCCCAACAAAAATTTTTTTAACTTTTAAACTTGAGATTATTTCAAACTTATAAAAACTCCCATATGTATGTTACCCAGATTCACCTGAGTGAACAGGTTGCAGAGGTTTCATTTATTTGTGCCCTATCTTGTTGCCTCTAAAAAACTATGTAGGGCAGTTTTATAAGACTACACAAAATCTGTAATTAAAACAAATTTAAGAACTACAGGTAAGTAGAATACCTTCCTCCAATCCTATAACTATCAAAGTAATCCTTGAATTATTATAATGTGGCTCGGCAGAATTACAGATAGTTGCTTATGGTCCTGTGGTTAGTCCATCACCTTTTCCCCTAACAACTCCCCCCACATTATTCTTAAAGATCCACTACTATCATATGCTTTAGCTTCTATCACTCAGTACCTCATTGTCTTGAGCTTCAACGAAGATTGGGGAAAAAAACCAAGCTTCTTTTGAAAGAGAGCTACACCTTGTTATTCTCAATCATCCGTACATTCCTTTACTGCTGCTGGATCTAACCCTACTCAATGTACAAGGGATAGCAAGTAAGAAGGCAAGTAAATGTGGTTGTGGATGTTGTACAGAAGCATACTTGATGAGAAAGATATAATTACAGTAACAGCAATGAATGGTTTGATGTCAAGAAGCAAACTGTTCAGTTGAAAACAATCTAGAAAGAAAATGAGTAGGATTCAGAGAACATTAAGTACCCTCTGTTGTTCCCTGGAGCTTAACCTCACCATGTGGTCTTTTAAACAGCCATAATCTATTGATACTTGTGCATTGTTTTCTTTCCCAGTATTAAAATACACTACAATTGTACTTTGAGAGTAATCTCTGAAAATGAGATCGTATAACAGAATCTTAGGAAAAGTTTTTTATATTCTTCTATTACCTTAAAAATTAAAGGCTGATGTTTCACTTTTTGGAAAGGGAAAGGAGAGGGGAATGATCGTGGCTTTTCTGTACTTATACCATGGTGAATCTCAAACAGGAGAGTTAATTTGTTTTGTCTGCGTTTGCTATCCCACTTAACTATTTCACTACATTTGTCCTTTTAACTGAAAGTAGCAACCAGCTTTCAATAAACACCAGTCCAGGGACTTCCCTGGTGGCGCAGTGGTTAAGAATCTGCCTGCCAATGCAGGGGACATGGGTTCGAGTCCTGGTCCAGAAAGATCCCACATGCCGCAGAGCAACTAAGCCCATGTGCCACAACTACTAAGCCTGCGCTCTAGAGCCCGCGAGCCACAACAACTGAGCCCACATGCCACAATGACTGAAGCCCGCATGCACCTAGAGCCCATGCTCCGGCAACAAGAGAAGCCACTGCAATGAGAAGCCCACTCACTGTAACGAAGAGCAGCCCCTGCTCACTGCAGCTAGAGAAAGAAGGCCCGCGCGCAGCAACAAAGACCTAATGCAGCCATAAATAAATACATTTAAAAATAAATTTTAAAAATAAACACCTGTCCATTAGTTAGTGAATCCATTAAATTCATTTTTTTGCCAGATTAAAAAAAGGCAAATCCTATTCCTTCCAAGGATTTAACAATATTTCAAAATTTACACATTAGCACATATTCGTTTATTAAATTATTCATTCAACAAACATTTACTGTACTCCCACTATGTACCTGATACTGCACCAGTCACTGTGGAGACAAAGGGGCATTAAAACAAAGTCCCTATCACCAAAGACTTTAGAATCTAGAAGAGACAGAGCGACAACAGCAAAATACATAAAAATTTAGGTATGATGCCTGCAACTTATTTGCAAAAGGTTAAAAAAAATAGTGATCTACATATATAGAGAGAGGGAGAATGATAAGGCAAATACAGCAAAATGTTGACAATTAGTGAATCTGAGTAAGGGTACATGGCAGTTTTTGTAAGTTTGAAATAATTTCAAAAGTTGAAAAGAATTTTTTTGGTTGGGGGCCCAAAATATTAACATTGACTTTTATTGTGTACCAATACAATAGACAAAAAGTTAAAGGAAGATAAGCTATAAGTCAAATCTGCTAGAGAAAGACTACCACTTCAATCCACTCCTCCTGAGTAGCATGGTTACTCATTAAAATACAGGGTTTATTTTTGACTGAACTACCTACACATTAAGGAGACATCTTTAAGGAGTTTATAGATGTGAGAGCACTTCGAAAGTATAAAATACTATGCAAATAGAAGGCTTTAATGCCATCACGAAAACATCATGTGAGGGATGGAGATACTGTTTCTGTGAACACTGTTCTCAGAAGAATGAGTAATAAGCATTTTAATACCTTTATTAAGGTCTAATTTACACACTATAAAATGAGCACTGAACTTTTATTGAAAGATATTAAGGGTATTTCCTTAGGAAGAGCCAAGGTTCAAAGATTTTTAACAATCATTTTTCTCAAAACTAGTCAGCTTCATTATTGAGAAATAATATTAAAAATGGACAATGAATATAAAAATATTCAAAAAACAAAAAACAAGTGAACCTCATTAGTAAAAACAATGTAAATCCATTTTCAAAATGACCTCATTAAAGTTTTATTTTAATACTAGTGCTCATTAACATATGATGAGATATGCACTTTAGTATATCACTGATGGGAATGTGAACTGTTTCAACCATTGGAAAAGCAATTTGACAATGTATGAGGAACTTTAATACTGTTACTAGTGGATACAGGAATTACAATTCTGGGAATTATAATTTAATATAATGGTATATATACAAACATGTGCATTGTAGCAAAAAACTAGAAACAGCCTAAATGTCCAAAACCAGAGGAATGGATAAGAAAAATATCTAGTTGGTAAAATATTATACAACCATTAAAACTGATGATTATGAAACATGTAATACCTGGAAAATATTATATTATGTTTAAAAAGCAGGATCTAAAATTTATATCACTAATACAACTATACAAAAATTAAAGAGAAAAGACTAGAAAGAAATATTCAAAATATTAACAATGGTTGTATATAGGTGTAGGGATTTTTAAAGATTATTATTCTCCTCTCCATTTATCTCATTTTTCTATTTTTCTGAATAAATAGGCATGTATTCCTTTAATACTTCCTTAAATAAGTAATATACAAATATATTCTTATGTTAAAGATTCAAACAATACATAAGTATAATAATAATAGGCAACCTCCCATAAAGAGTCACCCTGAACTATCCCTCCTTCTCTACCTTTGATGAGTTTGTACCATATTTCTAGTAATTTTTAAATACATGTCTTTATTTGGCCAATGTCTATGTTAAATAGTCAATAAATGGCATTTTTATAATGAAAAATTACAGAAAAAAAATCACTACCACCAAACTTTCTACTGATGTAATATTCAATATACGTCAAGGAACAAAAAGTTCTGCTTCTTAATTTTATATTTTAATTAATTCCTTTAAACTTCAACACTTAAAACTATTTTTATTTTGGTCAAGCACCTAAGCATTTACAGACTAAATGTCTGACATTCTATATAGTAGTGGTTATTTTTCTTTCTTTTTTTTTTTTTTGGTACGCGGGCCTCTCACTGCTGTGGCCTCTCCCATTGTGGAGCACAGGCTCCGGACACGCAGGCTCAGCAGCCGTGGCTCACGGGCCCAGCCGCTCCGCGGCATGTGGGATCTTCCCGGACCGGGGCACGAACCCGTGTCCCCTGCATCGGCAGTAGGACTCTCTACCACTGCGCCACCAGGGAAGCACTAGTTTTCTTGAAATTAATATAAAAGTAAATATTCATTTTGTTTACTAACAATGAATTTACTTGATTGTTTTGTTTGAAGAACAAAATACATTAATTGGGTTAACACTCTCAAATTAGAACACTTAAAACACTTTCCCTTTTTATCAGGATAACATTACTGATTTATAGTGGCAATCATTCCCTGCTTTTGATTCAAGAGATTACAGTAGACCAAGTTCTAGGTAACAATCTGAAATGTAGTTGTAAAGATCTTTGAGGTGAATTTATGGACAAATTCACTTTTCTTTCATCTAGCTAGATGTGAAAATTAGAGACCTTGCTTTGTTTGTTTTTTTGTGGAAAATAAATATAGCCAATTCAGTATAATTTCACAATAAAAGCTAATTGCCTTGAGTAGATAGAAACTACATGAAAAAACTCCTTATTGCTTTCAGTTTAGTGGTTCATCAATAAATCAAAGGAAATAGGGACCTCCCTTGTGGTTCAGTGGTTAAGAATCCACCTTCCAATGCAGGGGACGTGGGTTCCATCTCTGGTTGGGGAACTATGATCCCACATGCCGCAGGACAACTAAGCCCGCACACCCCAACTACTGCGCCCGCATACTCTGGAGCCTATGCGCCACAACTAGAGAGAAGCCCACGTGCTGCAACTAGAGAAGCCTGCACGCCACAGCGAAAGATCCCACATGCTGCAACAAAGATTCCGTGGGCCACAACTAAGACCTGATACAGGCAAATAAATTAATTAAAATAAAATAATAAATTTTAAAAACACTTTAAAAAATAAAATAAATAAATAAATAATCAAAGGAAATAATCCAAAACTGAAGATCTTAGAGTATGGGCTGATAAAATTTCTTGACAGAGAAAAGAATTCTTGAAAAGTGCTACATTTCAATTTTTAAAAATTATTTAAAAAAATTAAAACTTTTTATTTGGAAATAATTATAACAGTTGCAAGAATAACAATAGTACAAAGAATACCCATATGCCTTTATCCAAATTCACTTTTCTTACCATTATACCCCATTTGCTTCATCATTCAAGGAAGGTTAGATACACGCATCATGGCCCTTTACTTCTAAACACTTCTCAGTATTTCCTAAGAATATGGATATTCTCTTATATAACCACACTATTCTTATCAGCTTCAGTAAATTTAACATTGAAAAAAATCTTTAATTATCTATTTTGTCAATTGGATTAACAACATCCTTTATCACATTTTGCACATCCAGTATAGGAGAGTTAGGTATCGCTTAGTTGTCAACTTTCTTAGCCTCCTTTAATATAGAATCTTTCTCACAGTCTCTTTTTCTTACATGATATTGACATCTTTGAGGAAAACAAACTCCCTTTTTGTAACAGAACATTCTTAATTTATGATTTGCCTGATGTTCCTTTGTGATTAGATTCATTCTTGATTGAAATACAGTACTAAATTAGTTACACTGTGTCCTCAGAGTATCACGGACGTCCATCTGCCCTTCATTAATGATATTACCTGGTTAAGCTATTGTCTGATTTCCTCACTTTATAATTACTAATTTTTCCCTCGCAATATGTTGGACAAACTCTAAAAGAATGCAAATATCCTCAGTCCTTATTGAACCTGCCCCCTAGATTTAGGATCTTAGGATGATTCTTGCCTGATCTAATCCTTGCCATGATGGCTGCATAATGATAATTTTCCAACACCTACAGTTACAACTTGGCACTTGGCATTCTACTATACACAAGTGCCCTCTCTTCTCCCTTCTCTGCTATCAGCATAGACTCAATTCATTTTCCCTCCAATGATTTATAACTTATTACTAAATGATCTTAAATGATCTTAAGATCACTAAAATGATCTTAAATGTAGCTCGTGGGAGGTTCCTTCAAACTGGCTACTGTGACAAGTCTCCATCCTTTTGGGGGGTACTTCTTTCCTTATCTTCTAGTGTTATAAGATGTTGCACGTTTATCTTGCACCTATCCTGCTTTAGTTCTAGAATAAGTCATTTTTCCAAGGACCCCAAGTTCCACTGACTGTGGAGTCGTAGTAGAAACTAAACCTGGGCATTATGTACACTCATAGCTATAGGGGTGCTTTTGCTTCTTATTTTTTTCAACAGAGATAAGAAATATATGTAGGCATGTATGTATACACACACACATATAAATACATACTCATACAATTACATATATACATGGCTGCATATACATGCATGTAACACATACATATGGATATTTTTTAAGTCATAAGTCCATAATAATACCTTGAACTACAATCTATTCACATAGGATTCTCTTTTCTTCCCCCATCTATAACTGTTTCCTTATTCCTTCAGTGAGAACACTGGTTCCCAAGAATATCAACACTAATACTCATTTTCTTAATCCTATAATACAAATATATCTACAATTGTTTCAGAATTGCTTTGTACACACTACTAAAAATGAAACCTTCTAAAAAGAGTTCAGTTATTTGTTTGCAATTCTCCCCCCAATCTCTTATATATTGCCTAAAAGAGTATATACAGTCAAATACTGTTTTTGTAAAATGCTTAGATTAGTTCTTTCTTTTTCCCTTAAGTGTGATTATGATGTTTATGTAAAATACAACTAGGCTCATTTGCTTTCAGTTTGGGATTTTGCCCCCTTCCCGTCCTTAATGATTTAATTATACTTTTTGCACACACAGATTAGTAACATAATTCCAAAAGTCAAAACTACATGCATAAAGCTATATTCAGAGGACTTTTCCTCCTTCTTGTATCCTTTCTGTTCCATTCCCTCCAACCCTTGTAAGTAACCAACTTCATTATTTTCTGGTTTATCCTTTCTTTGCTTCTTTTTGTAAAGATAAGCTTTCTATTTTACACAAAAGACAGCATACTATATAAGCTTTTTATTCACCTAATGTTACCTCTAGAAATCACTCCATATCAGTTCACAGAGATCTTACCCATTTTTTTCTTATAGCTGTATATTTGGTACTCCATTACACATGTATGTACCATAGTGGATTTGAATCAATCTCCTATTCTTAGGCATTTAGGTAGTTTCCAATACTATACAGTTACAGACAATACTACAATAGGTAACTTTATGCATATGTATTTTCATACTTTCGGAGGTATGTCTTCAAAGATAAACTCCTACAAATGGGAGTGCTGGGTGAAAGAGTAAGGACATATGTTGTGTTCTTAATATTACCAAACTCCTCTTCATGTGAGTTGGAAAGTACTATATTTTGATTCAAACTTATTTGATAATATACCAATAGCTTGGAAATCCTGGTGTATCTCTTCTCGATTTTAGGTGTTAGCTAGATGTAGTCTCATGATGCTGGAACTCTCCCTCTCACTCTGGCCCAACCTGAATATTTTCATATATTTTTAAATTCTGAAAATCTTTGGAGAAAGGAATTACAAGGAAACGTACGTTACTTTAACTACTTACTGAGTGGTGTTGTGTCTGGAAGTGGAAAATTCTCAGTAAAGTTGACATTACACAAGTCTGTGCTACAACAGCAGAAACGGTATGTTCCATTCTGAATTGAGGGTGGAGTGGTAGTTACTACACATTCTTCGTAGTGACACTCCTGGGGATCTCCAATGTGAGACCAACATCCTACAAATTGATGTTAATGTAAACAAGTTAGGTTTACATATGTCATAATGTAAATAAGTTATAACTCTTGCAAACCAATAGGAAACCACATTTTTTTAATAACAGATAATGGCAAAGTATAAACAAGCATTTCATAGAAGGAAAAAGCCACTAATAAAATGTTTGACTTCACAGTTAATCTAAGAATTATTATTAAAACATCAATAAGATTACATTTTTGTCTATATCTATTGAATTCTTCTGGGTTTTAAAATAATTATATATAACAATAACAAGGATTTAGTAACACACAGTGCTGGAGGAAATGTAAATGTATATAACATTTCTAGAAAGTCACATGGCAATTTTTATGAAGAGCCTTTTCATGTTTTATAATCTAAAAATTTTACTTCCAGAAGTCTATTCCAGGAAAATTATGAGATACAATCAAAGAACTATGTTCAAAGATGTTCACTGAAGCATTAGGTATTACAATGAAAACCAGAAAACAATATAATGTCCAACAGCAGAGTAATGTGTAAGTAAACTGAGATACATGTATACAATGAAAAATTGTATAGATTTTGAAAGTGTTTTCAAAGTATATTTAAAGACATAGGAAAATATTCATGATATAATTTAAATGGGAAAAACTGTATATGAAATTATTTATATAGTATTACCATAATTTTGAAAAAAAATAGTACACACACATATAAACATAGAAGTACAAAGAAAACACGCCTGAAGGGAATAAACCAATATAGTTTTTTAAAAAAACTTTTTAAAGTATGGAATTGTAGACATTTGTTTCTCTTATAGTTTTCTTTATTTTCTAAACTTCATAAAATGGCATTATATTATTAAAATTGTAATAAGATATTATTAAAATAAGCTAAAAACAATTACCCTTTGCAAATGTGGAGCTTGTGTGTGAATACAGACATGAATACACACTTTTAAACTTACTGTTCTCCTGCAGAGGGTTTTACAATCTACTTCCATGCCCTTCTTAGATAAACTTCAATTGAAGAGTTATTTCAGGTAAAAAAAGTATTACTTGCCTTGTTTTACCAGATTTATGTCCCCTTTTGATTTCTCCCAAAGGCCGTAGCAGGTGCTACCTTTTGAGCATAATATTGTTCCGTTTTCATGAGAGATTCGACTCTCACCTATCCCAAGGTCTTGTTGATATGGATCTTTAAATGCACAAAGACGTTCTTGATTCTGAGAAGCTAAAATAAAGGAAAAAAAGACAAATTCACTTTATGATAATCTTTGCAAAACATTATTATATAAAATCTTAGAGCCTTTTTGAAAGGCACTGTAAATTTCCCTACTAAATCCCTAACAAGGCTTGAATAAATGTGCAATTTTGTATTTATTCAATAACTTCTTTCTTTTCATTAATTAATTTGTAACTTCCAAACAAGAAGCAAACTTAAAAACTCATTTCCCAAAAGGAATACCCTCTTACATAAATTATTCTCACCACTCTTTCTCCTATTAAATAATATTGGTGTCTGAATAAAGAAATATCATCACAAAAATGTCCATGCTCTAAATTATTAAAAATTCAAAACAAATTAACAAACCTAGAGGGCTGAATAATTTTTGGAAATTCTACAGTACTCACTTCTACCATATTTTATACTCAGTTGTAAAATGTTAAACATAACATTAGGCATGTTAAACTAAGGATGAGGAGAGACTACAAGTGGATAGTACATGGTTTCTATCTGGGGAGATAGAAATGTTCCAAAATTAGATTGTGGCAATGTTTGCACAGCTTTGTAAATGTACAAAAAAATAATTGTTCACTAAAAATGCGTGAATTTCATGCTATGTAAATTATACCTTAATAAACCTGTTTTTAAAAATTAAGGCTATTAGTGCTCAAAAAGAAAATGATTTTCCATCATTAAAAATATCAATATAATAGAAGAAATGCTCAACAATCCCTCATACCAAAGGTCAACCCAATGTATTTTCAATGCCAGTCAGTCTTTCTCCATGTACATAATCTGATTTAACTAATCTCAGTAGAACATTTGCCACATAATTTATCAGCTAACAAACATTTACCAACACTGCTGAGAATACCAAAGAAGTAAATGGTTATCAAAAGCAACAGCTGATCTTTGGTTTCTTAAAGCAGACTTTCCTACTGTGTTTGACTTGCCAGAATAACAATCTAACACACTTTGCCACTATATTCCTCATGGGCTTCTGATTTATTTCTTGATTTTGCTGTGTATCTTATTTAGTATGGCTTAATTCATTAGCACCTTAGCACTGGAAATGATTTATTAAAATAATGTTTCTGAAACTACAAAACTAAGGACAAAACCCTGGAGAAGAAATGAAAGCACCAACAACTGCGTGCCCAAGTCTATTTAGAAACACAGACCTGCCATATTTGTTACAACAGAAAGCACCTTCAAAGTACTGAGCTAAATAAATAGGGGATTCACAAACAGATAATATAGAGTTCTACCCGTCAAGCATCTTATAGTCTGCTTGGAGAGAGACAGTAATTACTCAAAAAAATAAACGTGACTTCCACATTTCCACAATTTAGAACTTCAGGCAGTCTTCTAGAAGGTATTTACTAATATCATATAAATGGCCAGAAAATGTAGTATAGCCTTTTTTAAAAAAAAGATTTTTTATTTACTTATTTATTTTGGCTGCGTCAGGTCTTAGTTGTGGCACGCAAGATCTTTCATTGCGGTGTGCAGGCTTCTCTCTAGTTGCAGTGCACGGGATCCAGAGCATACAGGCTCCGTAGTTGCAGCCTGCAGGCTTAGTAGCCCCCCAGCATGTGGGATCTTAGTTCCCTGACCAGGGATCAAACCCAAGTCCTCTGCATTGAAAGGCAGATTCTTAACCACTGGACCACCAGGGAAGTCCCTAGCTTTTTATAAAAACTACTTCCAGGGCATTAGCCAGATTATAAGTATATCACATTTTTACCACATGTAGTCACATATTCAAAATCCTTTAATGACAAATATTTATATTATCTTGCACATTTAACAGTATTTCCTTAGATATACCCTAATTTGCAAACTTTACAAAATTATTATAAAGATTAAAATCAAATATATCTCTACATATAAAGTACACACAGCACAAAGATTGATACTTAAAAGACTCAAACTAAAAACAAAACTCTGTAATGTAGATCTAAAAAAGCATGCCTATTTATGAGACATAATTCCTTATCCCCATTTCTTGACTCAGGTTAAGTGCTACTACCACTTGCTGAAATTATGTAACCCACTCTGTTTCCCTTTTTGTTTTGATCGTTAGAAAGATCAGAATGAATTTATGAACTCATTATCTCTACTTTTCCACAACCAAGATATTCTATTTTTTCCCCTCCTCTTCTGTTGTTATCCATTTTGACTAGAATTTTGTATTGAGTACTGAGTTAATGAATAGGGATCTAACCGTACCTGGAGGTAGATGGATCATAAATAAATAAGTGCCTCATTTAATTTAAAAATAAAAATATATCCTTGTGAAAGAATAAATACAAAGTGAAAATTTTTCCTCTGCCTGGATTTCTTTTACAACTGAAAAGTAGCTAAAGGGGGCTATCTTGGTGGCGCAGTGGTTGAGAGTCTGCCTGCTGATGCAGGGGACACGGGTTCGTGCCCCGGTCTGGGAAGATCCCACATGCCGCGGAGCAGCTGAGCCCGTGAGCCATGGCTGCTAAGCCTGCGCGTCCGAAGCCTATGCTCCGCAACGGGAGAGGCCACAAACAGAGGACCGCGTACCGGGAAAAAAAAAAAAAAAAAAAGTAGCTAAAGGAATGAACATGCATAAAATTTTTAGTTCCATTATTAAATAATTTGCTGACTGAAACCTAAAATTCTCCTTATATAAAAAGACAACAAACAAACAAATCCAATCTCCTCTATGTCTCCCTGTTGCTTCATCCCAAGATCAAGGCAATAAAGGTACAACTGTAGGACACTGAATCATACCTTTAATATCCCTCAGTTTTCACTAAATAACTTTTTCTTAAAATTACTTCAGCCTACTTCATAGGAATTATTTTATGACAGTGTCATTAGTATAGGAAAATTATACTTGGCTATTTTGAGAGTAACTCTTTCAAATTATGATTCAGCAAATTTCTATATAAAATAAAGGTGTTTAAGCAAGAATTCTAACTAAACCGTCCTTTGGTCAAAAGAAAGAAAAACTCCATTTCGTAAAACAGTGCTTGCATGTTTTTAAATGCTATTTGTTATAATGTCTCAGCAATATCTCTGTATAAAGTTTTGGATTCTTCATAAATAATGCAGGAAAAGTAGGCATGAAATAAAGACTACTATGAGAAACAGTATAGCCTAGTATTATATTCTCACAAAAAGAGACCTGATCATTTACATGTGGTTTTCTGAATTTGTCAACAGCTAATAAACAAATCTTGATCAATCAAGTATGGTCAATTAGTTCTTTCAAGGGACATCCATAATCAAATACAGTGATTAGATAGGAGTCTTTCAAAAACTGCTCTCCTCATTTTATTTATTTTTAAAAAATTTTTTTCCAGATTTATTGGGATATAATTGGCATATATTACTGTGTAAGTTTAAGGTGTACAACATGATTTGATACATATATATATTGCAAACTGATTACCACAATAGGGTTAGTTAACAGCTCCAGCACCTCACATAATTACCATTTTGTGTATGTATGTGTATGGTGAAACTATTTAAATCTATTCTCTTAGGGACTTTCAAACATATAATGCAGTATTTGTTTTTTCTTGCCTCTTTCTAACAGAACACAATTTTTTTTATTTTTTTTATTTTTTGCGGTACGCGGGCCTCTCACTGTTGTGGCCTCTCCCGTTGCGGAGCACAGGCTCTGGACTCACGCACAGGCCATGGCTCACGCGCCCAGCCACTCTGCAGCACGTGGGATATTCCCAGACCAGGGCACGAACCCGTGTCCCCTGCATCGGCAGGCGGACTCTCAACCACTGCGCCACCAGGGAAGCCCCACATTTTTTTTATACAGCAGGTTCTTATTAGTCATCAATTTTATACACATCAGTGTACACATGTCAATCCCAATCTCCCAATTCATCACACCACCACCACCACCCCTCGCGGATTCCCCCCTTCGTATCCATACGTTTGTTCTCTACATCTGTTGTCTCAATTTCTGCCCTGAAAACCAGTTCATCTGTACCATTTTTCTAGGTTCGACATATATGCGTTAATATAAAATATTTGTTTTTCTCTTTCTGACTTCACTCTGTATGACAGTTTTTAGATCCAGCCACGTCTCTACCAATGACCCAATTCTGTTCCATTTTATGGCAGAGTAACATTCCATTGTATATATGTACCACATCTTCTTTATCCATTCGTCTGTCGTTGGGCATTTAGGTTGCTTCCACAACCTGGCTATCGTAAATAGCGCTGCAATGAACATTGGGGTGCATGTGTCTTTTTGAATTGTGGTTTTCTCTGGGTATACACCCAGTAGTGGGATTGCTGGATCATATGGTAATTCTATTTTTAGTTTTTTAAGGAACCTCCATACTGTTCCCCATAGTGCCTGTATCAGTTTACATTCCCACAAACAGTGCAAGAGGGTTCCCTTTACTCCACACCCCCTCCAGCATTTGTTGTTTGTAGATTTTCTGATGAAGCCCATTCTAACTGGTGTAAGGTGATACCTCATTGTACTTTTGATTTGCATTTCTCTAATAATTAGTGCTGTTGAGCAGCTTTTCATGTGCTTCATGGCCATCTGTATGCCTTCGTTAGAGAAATGTCTATTTAGGTCTTCTGCCCATGTTTGGATTGGGTTGTTTGTTTTTTTAATATCGAGCTGCATGAGCTGTTTATATATTTTGGAGATTAATCCTTTGTCCGCTGATTCATTTGCAAATATTTTCTCCCATTCTGAGAGTTGTCTTTTCGTCTTCTTTATGGTTTCCTTTGCTGTGCAAAAGCTTTTAAGTTTCATTAGGTCCCATTTGTTTCTCTTTGTTTTTATTTCCATTACTCTAGGAGGTGGATCAAAAAAGATCTTGCTGTGATTTACGTCAAAGAGTGTTCTTCCTTTGTTTTCCTCTAAGAGTTTTATACTGTCCAGTCTTACATTTAGGTCTCCAATCCATTTTGAGTTTGTTTTTGGGTATGGTGTTAGGGAGTGTTCTAATTTCATTCGTTTACATGTAGCTGTTCAGTTTTCCCAGCACCACTTATTGAAGAGACTGCCTTTTTTCCATTGTATATCCTTGTCTCCTTTGTCATAGATTAGTTGACCATAGGTGCGTGGGTTTACCTCTGGGCTTTGTACCTTGTTCCACTGATCTCTGTTTCTGTTTTTGTGCCAGTACCGTATTGTCTTGATTACTGTAGCTTTGTAGTATAGTCTGAAGTCAGGGAGTCTGATTCCTCCAGCTCCATTTTTTTCCCTCAAGACGGCTTTGGCTATTCAGGGTCTTTTGTGTCTCCATACAAATTTTAAGATTTTTTGTTCTAGTTCTGTAAAAAATGCCATTGGTAATTTGATGGGGATTGCACTGAATCTGTAGATTGCTTTGGGTAGTAGTCATTTGCACAATATTGATTCTTCCAATCCAAGAACATGGTATATCCCTCCATCTGTTGATATCATCTTTAATTTCTTTCATCAGTGTCTTATAGTTTTCTGCATATAGGTCTTTTGTCTCCTTAGGTAGGTTTATTTCTAGGTATTTTATTCTTTTGTTACAATGGTAAATGGGAGTGCTGCCTTAATTTCTCTTTCAGATATTTCATCGTTAGTGTATAGGAATGCAAGAGATTTCTGTGCATTAATTTTGTATCCTGCAACTTTATCAAATTCATTGATTAGCTCTAGTAGTTTTCTGGTGGCATCTTTAGGATTCTCTATGTATAGTATCATGTCATCTGCAAACAGTGAGTTTTAATTCTTCATTTCCAATTTGGATTCCTTTTATTTCTTTTTCTTCTCTGATTGCCGTGGCTAGGATTTCCAAAACTGTGTTGAATAATAGCAGTGAGAGTGTACATTCTTGTCTTGTTCCTGATCTTAGAGGAAATGCTTTCAGTTTTTCACCATTGAGTATGATGTTTGCTGTGGGTTTGTCCTATATGGCCTTTATTATGTTGAGGTAGGTTCACTCTATGCCCACTTTCTGGAGAGGTTTTATCATAAATGGGTGTTGAATTTTGTTGAAAGCTTTCTCTGCATCTGTTGAGATGATCATATGGTTTTTCTCCTTCTATTTGTTAATATGGTGTGTCACATTGATTGATTTGGGTACACTGAAGCATCCTTGCATTTCTGGAATAAACCCCACTTGATCATGGTGTATGATACTTTTAATGTGCTGTTGGATTTTGTTTGCTAGTATTTTGTTGAGGACTTTTGCATCTATATCATCAGTGATATTGGTTTGTAGTTTTCTTTTTTTGTAGTAGCTTTGTCTGGTTTTGGTATCAGGGTGATGGTGGCCTCATAGAATGAGTTTGGGAGTGTTCTTTCCTCTGCAATTTTTTGGAAGAGTTTGAGAACCACAGGTGTTAGCTCTTCTCTAAATGTTTGATAGAATTCACCTGTGAAGCCATCTGGTCCTGGACCTTTGTTTGTTGGAAGATTTTTAATGACAGTTTCAATTTCAGTGATTGTGATTGGTCTGTTCATATTTTCTATTTCTTCCAGGTTCAGTCTTGGAAGGTTATACCTTTCTAAAAATTTGTCCATTTCTTCCAGGTTTCCATTTTATTGGCATAGAGTTGTTTGTAGTAGTCTCTTAGGATGCTTTGTATTTTTGCGGTGTCTGTTGTAACTTCTCCTTTTTCATTTCTAATTTTATTGATTTGAGTCCTCTAACTCTTTTTCTTGATGAGTCTGGCTAATTATATACAAATTTTGTTTTTCTTCTCAAAGAACCAGCTTTTAGTTTTATTGATCTTTGCTACTGTTTTCTTTGTTTCTATTTCATTTATTTCTGCTCTGATCTTTATGATTTCTTTCCTTCTGCTAACTTTGGGTTTTGTTTGTTCTTCTTTCTCTAGTTCCTTTAGGTGTAAGGTTAGATTGTTTATTTGAGATTTTTCTTATTTCTTGAGGTAGGCTTGTATAGCTATAAACTTCCCTCTTAGAACTGCTTTTGCTGCATCCCATAGGTTTTGGATGGTCGTGTTTTCATTGTCATTTGTCTCTAGGTATTTTTTGATTTCCTCTGTGATTTCTTCAGTGATCTCCTGGTTATTTAGTATCATATTGTTTAGCCTCCATGTGTTTGTGTTTTTTATGTTTTTTTCCCTGTAATTCAGTTTTGATCTCATAGCGTTGTGGTCAGAAAAGATGCTTCATATGATTTCAGTTTTCTTAAATTTACTGAGGCTTGATTTGTGACCCAAGATGTGATCTATCCTGGAGAACGTTCTGTGTGCACTTGAGAAGAAAGTGTAATCTGCTGTTTTTGGATGGAATGTCCTATAATTATCAATTAAATCGATCTGGTCTCTTGTGTTATTTAAAGCTTCTGTTTCCTTATTTATTTTCATTTTAGATGATCTGTCCATTGGTGTAAGTGAGGTGTTAAAGTCCCCCACTATTATTGTGTTACTGTCGATTTCCTCTTTTATAGCTGTTAGCATTTGCCTTATGTATTGAGGTGCTCCTATGCTGGGTGCATATACATTTATAATCGTTATATCTTCTTCTTGGATTAATCCCTTAATTATTATGTAGTGTCCTTCCTTGTCTCTTGTAACATTCTTTACTTTAAAGTCTATTTTATCTGATATGAGTATTGCTACTCCAGCTTTCTTTTGATTTCCATTTGCACGGAATATCTTTTTTCATCCCCTCACTTTCAGTCTGAATATGTCCCAAGGTCTGAGGTGGGTCTCTTGGAGACAGCATATGTATGGGCCTTGTTTTTGTATCCATTCAGCAACCCTGTGTCTTTTGGTTGGAGCATTTAATCCATTCATGTTTAAGGCAATTATCCATAGGTACATTCCTATGACCATTTTCTTAATTGCTTTGCGTTTGTTTATGTAGGTCCTTTTCTTCTCTTGTGTTTCCCACTTAGAGAAGTTCCTTTAGCATTTGTTGTAGAGCTGCTTTGGTGGTGCTGAATTCTCTTAGCTTTTGCTTGTCTGTAAAGCTTTTGATTTCTCCATCAAATCTGAATGAGATCCTTGCCGTGCAGAGTAATCTTGGTTGTAGGTTCTTCCCTTTCAACACTGTAAGCATATCATGCCACTCCCTTCTGGCCTGTAGAGTTTCTGCTGAGAAATCAGCTGCTAACCTTATGGGAGTTGCCTTGTATGTTATTTGTCATTTTCCCCTTGCTGCTTTCAATAATTTTTCTTTGTCTTTAATTTTTCCCAATTTGATTACTATGTGTCTTGGCATGTTTCTCCTTGGGTTTATCCTGTATGGGACTTGCTGTGCTTCCTGGACTTGGGTGGCTATTTCCTCTCCCATGTTAGGGAAGCTTTTGACTATAATCTCTTCAAATATTTTCTTGGGTCCTTTCTCTCTCTCTTCTCCTTCTGGGGCCCCTATGATGTGAATGTTGTTGCGGTTAATGTTGTCCCAGAGGTCTCTTAGGCTGTCTTCCTTTCTTTTCATTCTTTTTTCTTTATCCTTTTCTGCAGCAATAAATTCCACCATTCTGTCTTCCAGGTCACTTATCCGTTCTTCTGCCTCCATTATTCTGCTATTGATTCTTTCTAGTGTAGTTTTCATTTCAGTTATTGTGTTGTTCAACTCTGTTTGTTCTTAATTCTTCTAGGTGTTCGTTAAACATTTCTTGCATCTTCTCGATCTTTGCCTCCATTGTTTTTCTGAGGTCCTGGATCATCTTCACTATCATTATTCTGAATTCTTTTTCTGGAAGGTTGCCTATCTCCACTTCATTTAGTTGTTTTTCTGGGGTTTTATCTTGTTCCTTCATGTGGTACATAGCCCTCTGCCTTTTCATCTTGTCTATCTTTCTGTAAATGTGGTTTTTGTTCCACTGGCTGCAGGATTGTAGTTCTCCTTGCTTCTGCTGTGTGTCCTCTCTCTCCTCTTTTTAAACAGGTGATATTTGGTTGTAATAAGCACTAAAGCAATTTTGATTAACATAACTACATTAAACTGCAAATAGTCTCATCCAAACTGCTGACAGAGGTACCTTCATAAAAGAGTTGATCATGCTTAAAATCTGTTAGCTCCCTGAAGTTCCTAGAATTAAATTCAAGCTCTTCAGTTGGCATTTAATGTCCTTCATAAGCCGACCCAAAAGAACCATGATCACTTTGGTGGGCCCTAGGAACTTTTGATTTCATGGGCCCTTTCCTCCAATAAAAAATATTAAAAATTATACTTTGGAATTCCCTGGTGGCGCAGTGGTTAAGAATCCACCTACCAATGCAGGGGACATGGGTTCCAGCCCTGGTCCGGGAAGATCCCACATGCCATGGAGCAACTCAGCCCATGTTCCACAACTACTGAGCCTGCGCTCTAGAGCCTGCGTGCCACAACTACTGAAGCCCGTGCGCCTAGAGCCCGTGCTCCATAACAAGAGAAGCCACTGCAGTGAGAAGTCCATGCACTGCAACAAAGAGTAGCCCACACTCACCACAACTAGAGAAAGCCCAGGTGCAGCAACAAAGACCCAACATGGCCAAAAATAAAATAAAGAAAGAATTTTTTTTTTAAAAAAATTATACTTTACTATTGCATTGGGATAAAAACAATATGTTAACCCTAGGTATTAGAACATTTTCTTCAACATGAAAAGTTCCTTTTTTCCTTCTGCTTTTAAAACAAATTAAAACATTTTCTTGGACCTCCAGAAATACTGTGGGCCCTGTACCTAATGGGTAAGTCAGCCCCAGGACTCAAGTTACCTCTTGCCATTCACCCCACTCCTCCATTCCTCAGTTTCCACCACACTAATATGCCAAGATCTTTCCTGACCTTTATACATAATGTACCCAGTATCTAGAATGCCATTTTTCGTGCTCTTCAGTTTGCTCTGCAGTTAAATGATATGTTCTACACTCTCAAATCTCTTAACTCTGTTTTAGCATTGCATGGCGTTATATTTTATCTGTTTACATGCATATCTCCGGCACCAAGTAGGAGGCTGACTTCACTTGTTCCTAGAGGAAAACTAGGTGTATATAACTCATTTTGTATACCACGAATACCCAACAGTGTTACAGGCAGACAGCTTTCATATCTACATATATTGTACTCAATATCATATTCCCATTCAAAGGTTATAAAATCTAGGCAATAATCATCTAGTCCTTTGACCACTCTACTATACACGAAGCTGTGAAAATAGTATCCGTATACATGCAATATTATATTATTTTCATATATATATATATACATACACACACACACACACACATACATATCTCCAAGTTACTGAGAACAAACTAATCATTTTCTGTTTACATATGCTTTCTGGATCAGCATTTGCTAATCATGTGCAGCATTTAATTCCCAGGAACATATGTGGCATGTCTGGAATACTCAGCTGTCTTACATTTCCGACTCTGCAATATAACACTATCAAGAATGTAGAGTATAAAGGTATGGCATAGTTTTATCATGTCTGCATCAGTTAACTGTCATTACAGACATAAATCAGCATCATTATGCATACACTGAAAAATACTATCTATTTGTTTTTATGGGGGAGGAAAGAAAGGAAAAAATGGCTATACTAAAAGTATTAACTATTTGCCCTTTTCCCTTTTTTACCAAATACTTTTATACTATTTGAATTTTCATGAAAATATATTCACGTATTACATATTTCAAAAATAAAAGTTTTTTGTACTTGAATTATTTTTACATTTTTTTTTAATTTTGTAATGATTATATATTCACAGGTAGCTGGAAAGAAATATAAGGAGAAGGTGATTTGTGAACTAGGTTCCTGCTTCTCCATTCTTTGGCCACTGAATAAAGCTTGTGCTGTCCCAGTCTCAAAGAGGGAGGGAGGGAGGGAGGGAGGAAGGAAGGAAGGGATATAGGGACAAGTGCAGTACCTCTCTCTCCAATGCAAACATCCCAGACAATCACTGTGCAGTATCAAAGACAAGAAATCTACATTAGCACAATCCATAGAGCTTAATCAGATATTACCAGTTATACATGCACTCAACTGTGTGAGTACGAATTTATGCAATTCAGTCATATACCATCACAATCAAAATATTTAACTGTACTATCACAAGATACCCTCATGTTAACCCTTTATAATTACGATCCCTTTGTCCCCATTCCTAACCAACAGCTACCAGTAATCTGTTCTCCAACTCAATGATTATATTTCACAATTACTATATAAATGGAATCATGTAGTACATATCCTTTAGAGATTGACTTTTTTCACTTAGCAAAAATTCCTTGAGGTTCACCCAATTTGTTGCATGTATCAATAGTTCATTACTTTTTATGGAGTAGTATTCCATGGTATGGATGAAATACACAATCTGTTTAACTTTTCACCTTTTGAAGCTCATTGGGGTAGTTTTCAGTTTTTGGGTGTTAGAAATAAAACTGTGAACATTTGTGTATATGTTCAATTTTATTAGGAATTTTATTTAAAATTCCTAATAAAATAAGAATTTTATTAGGAAGACTTACTTATTATTAAGTAAGTCTTCCTAATTTTATTAGGAAGACTTACTTATTATTAAGAAAAGTAAAATAAGAATAATATCCTAGAAAAATAAAGTACGATGTCAGTAAAAAGAAACCTGACACTAAGACCATGTGCTCTACCAACAAAATACATTGTGCCGCATCATATACATCTGTCCATTAAAAGTTTATTGAGGGCTTCCCTGGTGGCGCAGTGGTTAAGAGTCCGCCTGCCAATGCAGGGGACACGGGTTCGTGCCCCGGTCCGGGAAGATCCCACATGCCGCGGAGCGTCTGGGCCTGTGAGCCTTGGCCGCTGAGCCTGTGCGTCCGGAGCCTGTGCTCCGCAACGGGAGAGGCCACAACGGTGAGAGGCCCGCGTACCGCAAAAAACAAAAAACAAAACAAAAAAAAAAGTTTATTGAAAAGTATTTGAACTCTCTTAATTCCTCTAACCAAGTAGTTCTAGTATGGGGAGAAACTGGATTGTGCTATGGGATCATGGTTTAAAGAACCATTCATGTAGTATCCTTTACATATAAAAAAAGTAAAATGTTACAAAATACAAGCTAATTATGGCACTAAATATCTGAGATAAGAGATTCCAGTTTGGGGATGTCTGTTGTTTAAACAAAGACTAGTCCTTTGTAACAAGGTCCAACAGGCAAAGCGGCACTCTTTCCCTTCTGATGCCTGGATACCCAGAGCACTTTACCGTGGAAACCTCTGCTGGCTGGCTTTTCCTAGAAGCATAACAAGAACAAGATTGATCCATCCATCTTTCTTTTCCCTACATTGAAAATAGACACATGGCAAATAAAATTTCACATTATAAATGTGAATTTCAGGGACTTCCCTGATGGTGCAGTGGTTGGCAGTCCGCCTGCCAATGCAGGGGACACGGGTTCGAGCCATGGTCTGGGAGGATCCCACATGCCGCGGAGCAACTAGGCCCGTGTGCCACAGCTGCTGAGCCTGCGCTCTAGAGCCCACAAGCCACAACTAGAGAAGGCCCATGTGCAGCAACGAAGACCCAACACAGACAAAAATAAATAATTTTTAAAATGTGAATTTCACATGAAAATACAAATTAAAAATACAATGAATGTGACAAAATTCAACATCCATTTATGATACAAATTCTCAACAAAGTTGATATAGAGGGAACATACCTCAACATAATAAAGTCCATGTATGACAAACCACATCTAACATCATACTCACTGGTGAAAAGCTGAAAACTTTTCCTCTAAGATCAGGAACTAAGACAAGGATGCCTACTTGACACTTTTATTCAACACAGTATTCACAGTCCTAATCACACCAATTAGGCAAGAAAATGAAATAGAAGGTATCGAAAATGTAAAGAAAGAAGTAAAATTGTCACTATTTGAGGATGACATATTATATATAGAAATCCCTAAAGATTCTACCCCCTCCAAAAAAAACTATTATAATAAATGAATTCAGTAAAGTTGCAGAATATGAAATTAATATGTAGACATCTGCAGCACTTTTATACACTGAGAACAAACAATCAAAAAGAAAAATGA
Organism: Pseudorca crassidens; assembly: GCF_039906515.1. Classification (NCBI taxonomy): domain Eukaryota; kingdom Metazoa; phylum Chordata; class Mammalia; order Artiodactyla; family Delphinidae; genus Pseudorca; species Pseudorca crassidens. The sequence continues at coordinate 33,180,121 of NC_090301.1, forward strand.
AGAAAACAATCCCATTTACAATTGCATCAAAAAGAATAAAATACCTAGGAATAAATTTAACCAAGGAAGTGAAAGACTTGTACTCAGAAAACTGTAGGACACTGAAGAAAGAAATTGAAGATGATGCAAATAAATGGAAAAATATCCATTTATCAGTGCTCATGGATTAGAAGAATTAATATTATCAAAATGACTGTACTACCAAGCAACCTACAGATTCAATGCAATTCCTATCAAAACACCAATGGCATTTTTCACAGAACTAGAACAAATAATTCTAAAATCTCTATAAAAACACAAAATGCCCCAATAGCCAAAGCAATCTTGAGAAAGAACAAAGCTGGAGGTGACACATGCCCTGATTTCACACGATACTACAAAGCTATAATAATCTAAACAGTATGATACTGGCACAAAAACAGACACACTGATCAATGGAACAGAATATTCTGTGAGCCCAGAAATAAACCTACGCTTATATGATCAATTAATCTACAACATAGGAGGCAAGAATATTCAATGGATGAAAAGAGTCACTTCAATAAATGGTGCTGGGAAAACTGGACAATTAGATGCAAAAGAATGAAACTGGACCACTTTCTTACATCATATACAAAAATAAACTCAAAATGGATTATAGACTTAAATATAAGACTAAAACTATAAAACTTCCAGAAGAAATCGTAGGTAGTAACCTCTTTGACATCAATCTTAACAATATTTTTTGGCTATGTCTCCGCAGGCAAGGGAAACAAAAGCAGAAATAATCAAATGAGGTGATATCAAACTAAAAAGTTTTTGCATAGTGAAGGAAACCATCAACAAAATAAAAAGTCAACCTACTTAACGGGACAAGATATTTGCAATCCCTATAAGGAGTTGATGTTCAAAATATATAATGAACTCATACAACTCAATATCAAAAAATAAACCCAAACAACCCAAATAAAAAATGGGCATTAGACCTGAATAGATATTTTTTCAAAGACATACAGATGGCAAACAGGCACATGAAAAGATGCTCAACATCAGTAATCATCAGAAAAATGCAAATCAAAACCACAATGAGATACCACCTCATACCTGTCAGAATGGCTATCCTCAAAAAAGCAACAAATAACAAGTGTTGGCGAAGATGTGGAGAAAAGGGAGGGAACCCTTGTATACTGATGGTGGGAATGTAAATTCGTGCAGCCATTACAGAAAACAGTATGGAGGTTTCTCAAAATTAAAAACAGAACTACCATACAACCCAGCAATTCCATTTCCATTTCTATTTACCTGAAGAAAATGAAAACACTAATTTGAAAAGATATATGTACCTTTATGTTCATTGTGGCATTATTTACAATAGCTAATATATGGAAGCAATCTAAGTACCCATCACTAGATGAACGGATAAATAAGATGTGGTGTGTGTGTGTGTATGCACATACACACACGCACACACACACAATGGAATATTACTCAGACATAAAAAAGAATGAAATTTTGCCATTTGCTATAACATGCATGGATTTAGAGGGTATCACACTAAGTGGAGTAAGTCAGACAGAGAAAGACAAATACCATGTGACTCCACTTTTCACATGTGGAATCTAAAAAGCAAAAGAGATGAACAAACAGAACAAAGCAGAAACGGACTCATGGATAAAGAGAACAAACTGGTGGTTTCCAGAAAGAAGGAGGGTGAGGGGATGGGAAAAATAGGTAAAGGAGATTAAGAGGTGCAAACTTCCAGTTTTAAAATAAATAAGTCATGGAGCTGTAACATACAGTATAGGGATTATACCTAATAATATTGTAATAACTTTGTATGGTGACAGATGGTAACTAGATTTATCATGGTGATCATTTTACAATGTATAAAAATACTTGAATCACTATGTTGTACACCTGAAACTAATATTATATTGTATGTCAATTATAATTCAATATTTTTTAAAAAATGAAATGAATGAAAAAAATTTTTAACTACAATGAGATATTACTACACACCTATTAGAATGATTACAATTTAAAAACAAAACAAAAAATTCTTGACAACATCAAGTACTGATCAGGATGCTGACACAGGGGAATATAACTGCTGATGAAAATGCAAACTGGTACAACTACTGTGAGAAATAGTTTGGTAGTCTCTTATAAGTTAAATATATACACACCATTTAACTTAGTAATCCCATTCCCTAATACTTACGGGTATTGACCTAAATGTAATGAAAATTTATGTTCACAAAAAAACCTTACAGTCACTATATGCTTATAGTGGCTTTATTTACAGTCGCACAAAACTGTTTATAACCCAAATGTCCCTCAACTGAACAATGGATAAACACGTATTACTCAGCAATAAAAAGGAATGGACTGGACTTCCCTGGCTGCACAGTGGGTAAGAATGTGCTGCCAATGCAGGGGACACGGGTTCGAGCCCTGGTATGGGAAGATCCCACATGCCGCGGAGCAACTAAGCCTGTGCGCCACAACCACTGAGCCTGTGCTCTAGAGCCCGTGAGCCACAACAACTGAGCCCATGTGCTGCAACTACTGAAGCCCGCATGCCTAGAGCCAGTGCTCCACAACAAGAGAAGCCTGCACACTGCAACGAAGAGTAGCCCCCGCTTGACACACCAAGAGAAAACCCACGTGTAGCAACGAAGACCTAATGCAGCCATAAATAAATAAATTTTTTTAAAAGAAAAGGACTATTGACATAAGAAACATGAATGAATTTCAAATATATTATGCCAAATGAAAGAACCCAGACTCAAAAAGCTATATACTATATGATTCATTACATGACATTCTAAAAGATAAAACTACAGGAATGGAGAATAGATCACTGGTTGCCAGAGACCTGATTTGGGGCAGCGGGGGTGGGGGCGGGGGGTGTGGTAGGATGGAGTAGTTGATTATAAAGTGGTACCAAAAGAGAATTTCTGAGGGGTAGAAATGTTCTGTACCTTAATTGGGATGGCAGTTACATGACTGTATTTCTCAAAACTCAAAGAACTGTATACCAAAAAGAGAAAATTTCACTTGTGTAAATTTAAAACTAACCTTAAAAATAATTTGGTAGAGATAATTTTTGAATATGTATTAGTAGATTAGTATATCAATTCCTTCTATATGTATTTGAATTTTAAAAAGGGACATCACCACCTTAGGAAACTACAAAAAGAAAGGTAAATTAAACCCAAACTCTTTTCAATTCTATGAAGGCCAAGAGAGGTGAGGAACCTGCAGAAGAAGAGTCTGAAGTGAGCAGAAGTTGGTTCACTGAGATTTAAGGAAAGAAACCATTGTCATAACACAGAAGTGCAAAGTGAAGCCACAAGTACTGATGTAGGAGCTGCAGCAAGTTATCCAGGAGATCTAGCTAAGATAAATGACGAAGGTGACTACACTAAATAACAGATAGTTTCAGTGTAGAAGAAACAGCCTTGTGTTGAAGGAAGATGCCATCTAGAACTTTCAGGGCTAGAGAGAAGTCAATGCCTGGCTTCAAAGCTTCGAAGGACAGGCTGACTCTCTTGTTAGGGGCTAATGCAGCTGGTGACTTGAACTTGCGGCTGATGCTCACTTACCATTCCAAAAATCCTGGGGCTCTTAAGAATTATGCCAAATCTACGTTGCCTGTGCTCTATAAATGGAACAACAAAGCCTGAATGACAGTACATCTGTTTACAGCATGGCTTACTGAATATCTTAAGCCCACTGTTTGGACCTACTGCTCAGAAAAAAGATTCCTTTCAAAATATTACTATTCAATGACAGTGCACCTGGTCACCCAAGAGCTCTTATGGGGATGTACAAAAAGATTAATGCTGTTTTCATGCCTGCCATTCTGCAGCCCAAAGATCAAAGCGTCATTTCGACTTTCAAGTCTTATTTAAGAAATACAGTTTGTAATGCTATAGCTGGCATAGACAGTGATTCCTCTGATGGATATGGGCAAAGTCAGTTGAAAACCTTCTGGAAACCATTCTGGATGCCATTAAGAACATTTGTGATTCACGGAAAGAGGTCAAAATGTCAACCTTAACAGGAGTTTGGAAAAAAGGGTTCAGAATATTACATAAACTTAGTGGATAAACCAGCAGCAGGGTTTCAAGGGATTGGCTCCACTTTTGAAAGAAGTTCTATTGTGGGTAAAACGCTTCCCTGGTGGCGCAGTGGTTGAGGGTCCGCCTGCCGATGCAGGGGACGCGGGTTCGTACCCCGGTCTGGGAGGATCCCGCGTGCCGCGGAGCGGCTGGGTCCGTGAGGCATGGCCGCTGGGCCTAAGCGTCCGGAGCCTCTGCTCCGCGGCAGGAGAAGCCGCCGCAGTGAGAGGCCCATGTACCGCAAAACAAAAAAACAAAAAAACAAAGAGCACAACATGCACCTGGGAAGTTATTTATGAAAGGAAGAGTCACTTGATGCAGCAAACTTCATTACTGCGTTTTTTTCTTTTTTAATTTATTTTTGGCTGCACTGGCAGGCCTTTTTTGCTGCGCGCGGGCTTTCTCTAGTTGCGGCAAGCAGGGCCTATTCTTCATTATGGTGCGCAGGCTTCTCGTTGTGGTGGCTTCTCTTGTTGCGGAGCACGAGCTCTAGGCGCGTGGGCTTCAGTAGTTGTGGCTCACAGGCTCTGGAGCACAGGCTCAGTAGTTGTGGCGCGTGGGCTTAGTTGTTCCATGGCATGTGGGATCTTCCCGGACCAGGGCTCGAAACCCTGTCCCCTGCATTGGCAGGCGAATTCTTAACCACTGAGCCACCAGGGAAATCCCCATTACTGTCTTTCTTTAAAAATTACCCCAGCCACCTACTTCAGTAATCACTACCCTGATCAGTCAGCAGTCACCAACAGGGAGGAAAGACCCTACAACAGCAAAAAGACTGACTCGCTAGAAGCTCAGATGATGGATACCATTTTGTGCAATAAGGTATTTTTAAATTAAGGTATGTACATTGTTTTTTTAGACATAACTTTTATATGCACTGGGAAACCAAAAAATTCACATAAGTCACTTTTTTGGTGGTATTTGCTTTATTGTGGTGGTCTAGAACCAAACTCACAATGTCTCCAAAGTTCGCCTGTATATAACGTTAAATAACCGAAGGTAATACTCTTGGTTGTTTATGGATGCATACATTACGTATAAAAACTATAGGTACATGGATTCATTGCAACCCAGGAAAGCATTAGTTTTGGAAAGTTGGAAAGGGAATGAAATTAGAGAGTGGAGTTTCAACTAATCTGATCCATGCACACATACATTTTTAAAACAAATATAGTGGAATAATGACAAAATGTAACACTTATTAAATCTTGGTCTTTGGTATTTGTCTCTGAGTGTTAGTGTGTTTGAAATATTTCACAACAAAATTTAGTTTTTAATTTTAAATGCTGGGCTTTTGGGCAATGACAGCTTAAACACTCTAGACATGATTCACAGAACTAGAGCACTAAGAAGAACTTCACTGTTAATAGTTCAATCTCTTCATTTTATAAATGAAGAAACTGTGGTAAGCTACAACAATGCATAAAAATAGAATACCTTGGGCTTCCCTCGTGGCACAGTGGTTGAGGGTCCGCCTGCCAATGCAGGGGACACGGGTTCGTGCCCTGGTCTGGGAGGATCCCACATGCCGCGGAGCGAATGGGCCCGTGAGCCATGGCCGCTGAACCTGCGCGTCCGGAGCCTGTGCTCCTCAACGGGAGAGGCCACAGCAGTGAGAGGCCCGCGTACGGCAAAAAAAAAAAAAAAAAAAATAGAACACCTTGACAGAGTTTTGAACATAGAATGGCTAAGACTAAAAAATCACAAGGCCTATCTATAGTTGAACATCTGGGGAAAAAATTTTTATTGGGGGGATATATCCCAGGTATGCAAGGCTGGTTTAAAATTCAAAAACTGACTGGTATACTCTATCACATCAACAGACGAAAGAAGAAAACTCACATGACCATATCAACAGATGAAGGAAAAGTGTTTAACAAAATCAACACCCAGGGGCTTCCCTGGTGGCACAGTGGTTAAGGATCCACCTACTAATTCAGGGGACACGAGTTCAAGCCCTGGTCCGGGAAGATCCCACATGCCGCAGAGCAACTAAACCTGTGCACCACAACAACGAAGCCTGTGCACAGCAATGAAGACCCAACACAGCCAAAAATAAATAAATTTAAAAAAAAAATCAACACCCATTCATAATAAAAATACAGGGGAACTTCTTCATCTTGATTTTGACAGTGGAGGAGTCTGAGTAGGTGGGTATATGGGAACTCTATACTTACCAGGCAATTTTGCTGCAAACCTGAAAGCACTCTAAAAACTAGTCTCATTTCTTTTTCATTTATTCCTGATCTGATCTTTATGATTTCTTTCCTTCTGCTAACTTGGGGTTTGTTTTGTTCTTCCTTCTCTAATTGCTTTAGGTGCAAGATTAGGTTGTTTATTTGAGACGTTTCCTTTTCTTAAGGTAAGACTGTATTGCTATAAACTTCCCTCTTAGAACTGCTTTTGCTGCATCCCACAGCTTTTGGGTCGTCGTGTCTCCATTGTCATTTGTTTCTAGGTATTTTTTGATTTCCTCTTTGATTTCTTCAGTGATCACTTCGTTATTAAGTAGTGTATTGTTTAGCCTCCATGTGTTTGTATTTTTTACAGATCTTTTCCTGTACTTGATATCTAGTCTCATAGCGTTGTGGCTGGAAAAGATACTTGATACGATTTCAATTTTACCAAGGCTTCATTTGTAACCCAAGATATGATCTATCCTGGAGAATGTTCCATAAGCACTTGAGAAAAATGTGTATTCTGTTGTTTTTGGATGGAATGTCCTATAAATATCCATTAAGTCAACAGCAAAGATCAATAAAACTAAAAGCTGGTTCTTTGAGAAGAAAAACAAAATTGATAAACCATAAGCCAGACTCATAAAGAAAAAAAGGGAGAAGACTCAAATCGATAGAATTAGAAATGAAAAAGGAGAAGTAACAACTGACACTGCAGAAATACAAAGAATCATGAGAGATTACTACAAGCAACTATATGCCAATAAAATGGACAACCTGGAAGAAACGGACAAATTCTTAGAAACGCACAATGTGCCGAGCTGAACCAGGAGGAAAAAAAATATGACCAGACCAATCACAAGCACTGAAATTGAAACTGTCATTAAAAATCTTCCAACAAACAAAAGCCCAGGACCAGATGGCTTCACAGGCGAATTCTATCAAACATTTAGAGAAGAGCTAACACCTATCCTTCTCAACCTCTTCCAAAATATAGCAGAGGGAGGAACACTCCCAAACTCATTCGATGAAGCCACCATCACCCTGATACCAAAACCAGACAAAGATGTTACAAAGAAAGAAAACTACAGGCCAATACGCCTGGTAAACATAGATGCAAAAATCCTCAACAAAATACTAGCAAACAGAATCCAACAGCACATTAAAAGGATCATACACCATGATCAAGTGGGGTTTATTCCAGGAATGCAAGGCTTCAATATATGCAAATCAATCAACGTGATACACCATATTAACAAACTGAAGGAGAAAAACCATATGATCATCTCAATAGATGCAGAGAAAGCTTTCGACAAAATTCAACACCCATTTATAATAAAAACCCTGCAGAAAGTAGGCATACAGGGAACTTTCCTCAACATAATTAAGGCCATGTATGACAAACCCACAGCCAACATCGTCCTCAATGGTGAAAAACTGAAAACATTCCCACTAAGATCAGGAAGAAGACAAGGTTGCCCACTCACACCACTCTTATTCAACATAGTTTTGGAAGTTTTAGCCACAGTAATCAGAGAAGAAAAGGAAATAAAAGGAATCCAAATTGGAAAAGAAGAAGTAAAGCTGTCACTGTTTGCAAATGACATGATACTATACATAGAGAATCCTAAAGATGCTACCAGAAAACTACTAGAGCTAATTAATGAATTTGGTAAAGTAGCAGGATGCAAAATTAATGCACAGAAATCTCTGGCATTCCTACATACTAATGATGAAAAATCTGAAAGTGAAAACAAGAAAACACTCCCATTTACCATTGCAACAAAAAGAATACAATATCTAGGAATAAACCTACCTAAGGAGACAAAAGACCTGCATGCAGAAAATTATAAGACACTGATGAAAGAAATTAAAGATGATACAAATAGATGGAGAGATATACCATGTTCTTGGATTGCAAGAAACAACATTGTGAAAATGACTCTACTACCCAAAGCAATCTACAGATTCAATGCAATCCCTATCAAACTACCACTGGCATTTTTCACAGAACTAGAAAAAAAAATTTCACAATTTGTATGGAAACACAAAAGACCCCGAATAACCAAAGCAATCTTGAGAAAGAAAAATGGAGCTGGAGGACAAGACAGTATGGTACTGGCACAAAAACAGAAAGATAGATCAATGGAACAGGATAGAAAGCCCAGAGATAAACCCATGCACATATGGTCACCTTATCTTTGATAAAGGAGGCAAGAATATACAGTGGAGAAAAGATAGCCTCTTCAATAAGTGGTGCTGGGAAAACTGGACAGGTACATGTTAAAGTATGAGATTAGATCACTCTGTAACACCATACACAAAAATAAGCCCAAACTGGATTAAAGACCTAAATGTAAGCCCAGAAACTATCAAACTCTTAGAGGAAAACATAGGCAGAACACTCTATGACATAAATCACAGCAAGATCCTTTTTGACCCATCTCCTAGAGAAGTGGAAATAAAATCAAAAATAAACAAATGGGACCTAATGAAACTTCAAAGCTTTTGCACAACAAAGGAAACCATAAACAAGACAAAAAGACAACCCTTAGAATGGGAAAAAATATTTGCAAATGAAGCAACTGACAAAGGATTAATCTCCAAAATTTACAAGCAGCTCATTCAGCTCAATAACAGAAAAACAAACAACCCAATCCAAAAATGGGCAGAAGATCTAAATAGACACTTCTCCAAAGAAGATATACAGACTGCCAACAAACACATGAAAGAATGCTCAACATCATTAATCATTAGAGAAATGCAAATCAAAACTACAATGAGATATCATTTCACACCAGTCAGAATGGCCATCATCAAAAAATCTAGAAACAATAAATGCTGGAGAGGGTGTGGAGAAAAGGGAACCCTCTTGCACTGTTGGTGTGAATGTAAATTGATGTGGCCACTATGGAGAACAGTATGGAGGTTCCTTAAAAAACTACAAATATAACTACCATACCACCCAGCAATTCCACTACTGGGCATATACCCTGAGCAAACCATAATTCAAAGAGTCATGTACCAATATGTTTATTGCAGCTCTATTTACAATAAGCCAGAACATGGAAGCAACCTAAGTGTTCTTCAGCAGATAAATGGATAAAGAAGATGTGGCACATATATACAATGGAATATTACTCAGCCATAAAAAGAAACGAAATTGAGTTATTTGTAGTGAGGTGGATGGACCTAGAGTCTGTCATACAGAGTGAAGTAAGTCAGAAAGAGAAAAACAAATACCGTATGCAAACACATATATATGGAATCTAAGAAAAGGAAAAAAAAAAATAAAAAGGTCATGAAGAACCTAGGGGTTAAGATGGGAATAAAGACACAGACCTACTAGAGAATGGACTTGAGGATATGGGGAGGGGAAGGGTAAGCTGTGACAAAGTGAGAGAGTGGCATGGACATATATACACTACCAAACATAAAATAGATAGCTAGTGAGAAGCAGCCTCATAGCACAGGGAGATCAGCTCGGTGCTTTGTGACCACCTAGAGGGGTGGGATAGGGAGGATGGGAGGGAGGGAGATGCAAGAGGGAAGAGATAGGGGAACATATGTATATGTATAACTGATTCACTTTGTTATAAAGCAGAAAATGGTCAAGCAATTATACTCCAATAAAGATGTTAAAAATAAATAAAATAAAATAAGAAAGTCTCTTCCCTGGTCTGGGAAGATCCCACATGCTGTGGAGCAACTAAGCCAGTGTGCCACAACTACTGAACCTGCGCTCTAGAGCCTGTGTGACGCAACTACTGAGCCCGCATGCTGCAACTACTGAAGCTTGCGTGCCTAGAGCCTGTGCGCAGCAACAAGAGAAGCCACCGCAATGAGAAGCCCGCGCACCGCAACGAAGAGTAGCCCCCACTCACCAAAACTAGAGTAAGTCTGCGTGCAGCAACGAAGACCCAACGCAGCCAAATAAATAAATATTAATTAATTAATTAATTTTTAAAAAGTATGGGACGGGGGAATGGAGAGGCATGATGAAAAATTGGGTAAAAGATAGAATTACTGTAATAGCTACATTTTTTAAAAGATTTAGATAGCCACTAAATGCATTTTGATTGGTAGGTGTTGGTTAACACTCCGAGTACAAATCAATACATGAACAGCAGTTCCTAAATTGGGCAGGATGGCCTGTGGTGGGAGGGTAGTGACTTGGAGACGTGTGAAAGAGGTATTTTTTTGTTTGTTTTGTTTCGGGTGTCAAAATGGCTGAGGGGTTTTCACTGGCTTTAATGCCAGTGGCCAGGGGTACTAAATATTCTGCAATATGCAAAGCAGCTCCGCAGGTAAAAAAGTCATCCCTTCCAAAATGCAACCCCACCGTCATAATAGGGAGGTTCAAAGGAAATTTATGGTATGATTCCTGACATTTAGGAAGATAAGAAAATATAATACACATAATTAATCCAAATTATGTGAATATGTTTGCCAAATAACAGAGAGTATGTAAAAGGAATCTGACTTCTTCTTTTCTTTACCATTAAGTAGTCAACTGCAGTCAATTCTTATTCTCCGTCAAATGAATGGTTGCTTCTGATTTAAAACTCTCATATTTTCTTGCTTCCCCTGAATCCTGGAATCATCATTTTTATGTCAAAACTGTAACACAGCTCATAGTGAACATTAGATTTTCAGAGGTGAAGCTTGATTTTAGTTCCTTTTCACCACACTAGGAAGTTGGTGGACTAATTATAAATGCTTCTTCTTTCTTTTTAATTCAAAGTATTGTTCTCTTTTTAATTATACATTTATTGATACTCAGATAAGCCTTTCAATATAAAAAATTGTCTTTTTGGGGCTTCCCTGGTGGCGCAGTGGTTGGGGGTTTGCCTGCCGATGCAGGGGACACGGTTTCGTGCCCCGGTCCGGGAAAATCCCACATGCCGCGAAGCGGCTGGGCCCGTGAGCCATGGCCGCTGAGCCTGCACTTCCGGAGCCTGTGCTCCGCAACGGGAGAGGCCACAACAGTGAGAGGCCTGCGTACCACAAAAAAAAAAAAAAAAAATTGTCTTTTTTCAGGTCAGAAAAATAATACTAATTATGTTTTGATAATTGTTTTAATTTCTTTTCCTTGTTTTGAAAATGACAGCTATATTATGAATCCATGGTGTCCAAAATCAGTACATTCTATTTCAGCATTTCCATCTTTTGCTCTGCTTCTATGAGAGCTTCTCATGGTATCCTTCCAGGCCTCTTACTCAGTTTTGTGGTACCACATCTATTCTTTACTTCCTTTAATACTGATTTAATTTTTCCTATTAAATTGTTTTATTATAAAAATTTCAAATCACAGAAAAGTATAACATAAACCATAGTACTCACCATCCAGATTTAACAAATGTTAATACTTTCCCATATTAGCTTTGATCTATTTTAAATGATATATCTACTCTTGGAAACTTATTTGACTCTTCCCTGATCCTAATTCCTGAGGAGTAACAACATTCATGAAATTTGTGTTTAACCCTTAAATGTATCTTTTTATATTTTTACTACATATATATGAATATATGGATCCACAACGGATCCACAATGTTTGGCAATCTTTGAGGGTGTTTATAAATTTGCATAAAAGGTAGTGCCTAGGATCATGAAACTTGCTTTTTTTAATTTAAAACATTATGCTTTTGAGATTCATCAAAATTTACTGAATTTTTAGTTACATCCCTTAAAATATAAGTACAAGGATGTTCTTCCTCCCTACTTTCAAATATTCTTATGACTTTCTTTTTCTTAATAACAGTTACTCTAATGCCAAATGCCAAACAATTTAAACATTTGGGGGTTTTAATTCCATCTAATTTTCAGAAGTAGAATCAACCTCTAAGAATTCTAAATAATCTTCTATTTTTCATAGTACGAGTTTTTTTCATTTTATTCAACAAAACTGAGTAGAGCTCTACTGATAAATCATGTTTACCAAATAACTAAAAGTGGGTAAAAGAAGGAGTATGAGGATTCTGAAGTGAGTAGCCAGGTGGTAGCCAACAAAAGTTTCATAAACAAGTATCAAAAAAACCAGACCTTTAGGAAAGCAAAGGAAAAGAGATCGCTTAAAGGGGAAGGCTTAAAGAAAAAAAGAATTCTAGCAGAGACATGAAAACAACAGTATATTTGGCAGCAGGACATCTTACTTTCTCAGTCCAACATTTTGAGAACAGCCTACACTTTTTCTATCTTTACGATACAGCATGCAAGCTAGGTCTATAAATGTAAAACTCTAGAAATTGTACACCAATATAGAGAACAGTTTTTTTCAAATTAACTCCACAATAGCGTTTTTGAACCTACTGATAACCAATTTATACCCTGAGGAGATTTGACAGACATGAAAATTATAGTTATAATAGCTTACATACAGGTAGATATATACTGGAGAACAAAATAAATAAGAAAATTAGTTTAAAGAATGTAAAAAATTCACATCTCAAATCAAAAGGAAGGCAACTTTTAAAAATAAAATGAAGGAAAATGTGACATGAAAGAAATCTTTACCATTTGGTTGGCATCTACTTTGAATATCTGTTAAACTCAGAGATACAGAAAGAATAAAAAGAAGAGTTTGAAAGAACAGAGCAGAGGCCAAATTCTAACAAAGGGTATTAACAAAGACAGAAAACAAGAGTATTAAGCATTCAGATTTTTTTAAAAATCAATTTTATAGATGTGGCAAATTAACGCTTTCAGCAGAAAGTATCATTACACAGAATTGGCCATGTGTTATCATACCATTTAAGTAGAAGGTGTCCAATTATTTACTTAAAAAAAGTGAAATTTTGTAACCTATGTTTTGTCCTTGGAGTAGAAATGTTCCCATTTTATTGTTTGACACTAGAAGGAAAAAGATAAAAAAAGAAATTTTGACAAAGAAGAATGAGCATATGCTTCCAAATACCTCAATGGCTTACCTAAACTTAAAAAATATATAAAACCAAAGCTTGCTAAAAATAAAATGATGTATCTTTTTATTTGTATTATTTTCTTGTCTTCTAAAACAATTATTAAAGATATACATTGCTGTTAAAAAAAAAAGATATACATTGCTGAAGAAATCACCAAAAACAGGATTGTCATGAGAAACAGTTATCTCATAGGCATGTAAATGAGTTATACTAATAGAAATTCACTATAATAGAGCTAAGATCAAGTTCTATTAAGAGGGACTTTATTATAAAATTTTATTATGTTGATGGTTTTATATAAGAAATGGTTAAAAATTTTCACATATTATCTGTTACTATAAAGTCAGATCTCCACTTATGATATATATTGAAGTGCATGTCTCAGTATTGTACATATAGGGAATACACATTAATAAACAAGTACTGATTTGGAGGCAATATGTATTAATACACAGTAGGCTAGATGTCATATGAGATTTTAAAGTATTTATAAGACAATTGTCATGGTCTGAAAGTTTGTTCAACAAATAATTATAGAGCACCTTCATTGTGAACAAAAATTGTGTCAGATACTGGGGATGAAACAATGAAAAAAAAAACCATCATCTGAAGCAATAAATAACTGAAACAGGATGTGCCCATCATGATATACAAAACCCAAACGTATTAAGGCTATTATTCTAGCTCAGAATCTCACAACATGAAGCTTAATCTCATTCATTATTTTGGATCAGATGCTAATACTACTAGTGTCCATAGATAGATAGACAGATGATAAATCTGTTTTGATAATAGGAGCAATTTGGCAGACACTACAGTACAGACACACAGTACAGTGTACTGGAAAGGTATATTCTCCCTCTAAAAATTAAAATTGATATTTGACACTTTAAAAAAAGGAAGGAAGTGAGGGAGGGACAGAAGAATATAGGTCAATTTATATATTTATTGTTATTAGAAAGGAGCATTTACACTACTCTGAGCCTTTTAAGAGATACCCACATGTGAAATTATGTATATTGTATAGTTCATGCAATCTCCAAACTGAGGTTCACCATGGTTTGCAGAGATATATGAAAGGGCTTTGAAAAGTATTATACATATAGAAATGACCTTTCTGATGAGATCTGAAACAAGTAATTAGCAATACTACTTTAAAGTAAAAATTATACAAAATAACACACCATGATAATAATATAGCAAATAGCAGCTTAAAAAAATCAACTTTAAAATGAAACTAACCATTGCTTCCAAACAAAACTCTCTACTTTTTAAAAGGGTTCATTATAATGGATATTTATTGAAGAAAGCAAACCAAATTGGAAGCAATCACAGCCTTGCCTCTTACTCAAAATAGGACTAACCTCGTTTATATGATACATAGGCTATTGAAAGGCTTCCAAATGCTGCCTGTATCTGTACTATCCAATATAATTTTCCGCAATGATGGAAATATTCTATAATCTATACTGTCCAATACAGTAGCCACTATTAAGCACCTGAAATATGGCTAATGTGACAAAAAAATGAACTGATTTTTATTTTGTTTTAACTTTAATTAAACGTAAATTTAAATAGCCACTGCTATGGACTGAATTGTGTCCCCTCAAAATTCATATGTTAAAGCCCTAACCTCCAAAGTAGTTGTATTTAGAGAGGGGGCCTTTGAGAAGTAATTAGGTTTGGTTGAGGTCATGAGGGAGGAACCGTCATGGTGGGATTAGTGCCTTTATTAAGAAGAGAAACCAGACAGCCTACTTCCTCTCTCTGCCACTCACCCCTGCCATGTGAGGAAGGTGGCTGTGTGCAAACCAAACAGCACCTTGAATTTGGACTTCCTAGCCTCCAGAATTCTGAGAAATAAATTCTTTTGATTTAAGTCACTCAATCTATGGTATTTTATATGGCAGTTCGAGTTGACTAATAAAGCTAACTATGTGGATAGTGACATAATTAGATAGTGCAGCTCTAGTAGTTTATATAAATATACCAGGCACTAGATATAAACAAAACTAGTTTGAGATTATGCTCACTTTTTGCTTTTATTCTTTAAAGCACAATTGTAAACTGTTATGACAACCCTGCTCCTCCAAAATAAGACTTCCTCTTCCTAGCCTCAGAGCAAGTACTATAAAAGAGTGTTCAGTATCTTAACAAGGTACTAGGTTACAAAAGGTCATCAGACTGTCGACAAGCATTATATATCAGGACTCTTGCCAAACTGTTTTCCTGCAAATAAACTTTTCTTATATATATATATGAAAGTTTTCAACATTAGTATTCCAGTCATCTCTTGATAAATTCTACTTAATCAGAAATAAATAAGAAAATTAAATGAGTAGTCGTCTCAATCTTACTCCAATATTCTGCACAACTTCCTAATAGCATTCCTTACCAAAACATTTGATTAACAGTATTCCTTACTAAAACTTATGGTTAAAAGTAATCAACAGAGGGGCTTCCCTGGGGGCCCAGTGGTTGAGAGTCCACCTGCTGATGCAGGGGACACGGGTTTGTGCCCCGGTCCGGGAAGATCCCACATGCCGCAGAGCAGCTAGGTCCGTGAGCCACGGTCGCTGAGCCTGCACGTCCGGAGCCTGTGCTCCACAATGGGAGAGGCCACAACAGTGAGAGGCCCACGTACCGCAAAAAAAAAAAAAAAAAAAAAAAAAAAAAAAAAAAAAAAAAGTAATCAACAGGGCTTCCCTGGTGGTGCAGTGGTTAAAAATCAGCCTGCCAATGCAGGGGACACGGGTTTGAGCCCTGGTCCAGGAAGATCCCACATGTGCTGGAGCAACTAAGCCTGTGTGCCACAACTACTGAGCCTGCGCTCTAGAGCCTGGGAGCCACAACTAATGAGCCTGCATGCTGCAACTACTGAAGCCCGTGCACCTAGAGCCCGTGCTCCACAACAAGAGAAGCCACTGCAATAAGAAGCCTGCGCACCGCAACAGAGTAGCCCCCGCTGACCGCAACTAGAGAAAGCCTGTGCGCAGCAACGAAGACCCACTGCAGCCAAAAATAAATAAATTTTTTTAAAAAGGAATTTTAAAAATAATAATAAATAAATAAATAAGAAAAAAAGGAATCAACAGAATGAAAGATGGCAGGCAGAATTTCTGGAAATAAGGAGATCATAAAGTACTTAACTCAAAAAACTTGACCATAGTATATACTGAGCTGATATACAAAATTTGACCTTATCACTTCCTTGTTTGATTTTCATTTCCAAAATCCTTAAGATGATGTATAAGGACCCGTATGATCTACTAATTGCAAATCTTTCCAGCTTCATCCAGACAGCAACCATAGAGTACCATTCTCCTTCTCACCTTAGAATATTCATGCATTCTATTCCCTTTACCTAGACAGAATACCGCATTTACTCAACCTCTATTCATCTTAACATTTCTTCTTCAAAGAATCTCTCCCTATTCACCCCAGACTGGTAAGGCAGGGAACTCCTATCATATGCTCCACAGCATGCTATACTTTACACAATCTCCACAACTTCCTATTACTTGTATGTACCCGACTTACTCATCAAATTAGAAGCTCTAAATAAGAGCAGGGGCTGAGTTCTTGTTCACCACTGTGTCTTCAGCACATGGCATTATATCGAGCATTCGATATATATGTTTATTGAATATGTGAATGATTAATGTGTTTCCTTCCCCTATTTTTTGCCAAGGACAAGAAGTATTACTACAACAAATTTTTAAAAACTGAATAAAAGGGGCTTCCCTGGTGGCGCAGTGGTTCAGAGTCCGCCTGCCAGTGCGGGGGACGCGGGTTCGTGCCCCGGTCCGGGAAGATCCCACATGCCGCGGAGCGGCTGCGCCTGTGAGCCATGGCCGCTGAGCCTGCGCGTCCGGAGCCTGTGCTCCGCGACGGGAGAGGCCACAGCGGTGAGAGGCCCGCGTACCGCAAAAAAAAAAAAAAAAAAAAACTGAATAAAAGTAGGGCACACCAGCAAAATGAAACCCTATGTCCATGCAAAAGCAAGTATAATAACAGCTTTATTTATAATAGCCCCCAAATGGAAACTATCCAAGTGTCCATAAATTGGTGGATGGGTCAACAAAATGTAGTATGTCCACATAAATATTAATGAGCAGTAAAAGGAATAAGCTACTGACACATGCAATAATGTGGATAAATCTCAATATCTTGTGTTGAGTGATAGACACTACACATGAGAACATACCATATGATTCCAGTTATATGAAATCCTAGAAAATAAAAGAAATCTAAAGTAGATTAGTGGTTGCCTGGTGCTAGGGGCAGAAGAAAAAAAAAAGACTACAAAAGAGAACAAGGAATCTCTGGGAGATGAAAATGTTCTGTGTGCTGCTGATTGTGGTGGAGGGCTTTCATAAGTATATACAATTATAAAAATTCATCAAATTATACAGTTTATACCTCAACTAGGTCCATTTTCAAAAAGACAGGTACATAGTATAAAACTGAGCAGGAACAGGACAACATAGTTCAGAACAATTTTTTATGCATGTTGTGAAATGGTATATACAAATGATTTCCTGAGTCACAGGATCTTATGCCTAATCTCGGCATCGCAAGTCCAGCACCGTGGAGGTGAAAGATGTCCAGCTGCATCTAGAACGCCAGTGGAACATGTGGATCCCAGGGTTTGGCTCTGAAGAAATATGACCCTACAAAAAAGCTTGCACCGAGCTTCCCTGGTGGCGCAGTGGTTGAGAGTCTGCCTGCCGATGCAGGGGACACGGGTTCGTGCCCCGGTCCGGGAGGATCCCACATGCCGCGGAGCGGCTGGGCCCGTGAGCCATGGCCGCTGAGCCTGCGCGTCCGGAGCCTGTGCGCCGCTATGGAAGAGGCCACAACAGTGAGAGACCCGCGTACCACAAAAAAAAAAAAAAAAAAAAAAAAGCTTGCACCACAGAAGCTCTTAAAAGCTGGTTCTATGAATGAATATAAATTTGCCCTTAGTTTTGTTGGCAAGAATTTTTTTAAGACCTTCACTGCCTATATCTAAACAATCCAAGAGTCACATAACATCCATTTTTCAGTAGCTGTAATATATTTATCTGTACTGGAAAAGTCTAAACGCCTTATCTTTACCCTGGAACAAAGTTCAGGGACTAGTTCTGGGTATGCTTGTGTGTTTGGCTTCTGTTTATCTAAGTGTCAAAATGAACTATCTAAAATAAACAACACAGGAACCTTGCAGTAATGGGGCAAATAACTGAATAACTGCAACAACAGTATCCTGTTCTTAGAACACAAATTTCTCGGGACAAACATAACTGGGATTTCAGAGTATCGCTACAAAGAGAGAATGTCTTAACCTAACAGAAATGTCCCTAAAAAATTTGGTGTAAACTCAGATTTCTAAATTCAATTATAAAAAATCAAGTAAGAAAGTTTCTTATTTTTCCAATTCTTTCAAAAATTAAATAATTATCTCTTAATTTATATATTTCTTTATCCAGATTACAACAGATTAAACTGTCATTCTGGGGAGCATTCCCATATGTCAAAGAGAGAGCAAAGTGGGAAGAAGATTACAGTCTTCATAAAGTGCCTCTTTAGGATGTTCCTGAATTTGATGCTATGTTGGGAGTCCCTGTAAATACCCTAGGACTCACAGGAGTCAGCACATCATCGTACTCATGGCTATAATTTACTACAGCAAAATAGTACAGAACCAAAATCAGCAAAGGGAAAAGCGATATGAGGTGATGTCCAGAGGAAACCAGGTACAAGCTTCCAAGGGTTTTCTCCCCATGTCAGAGCATGCTCTTAATTCCTCCAGCACTGAATTGTGAGAACACGTGTGAAATGCCTAACCAAGGAAGCTTGTTAGAGATTCAGTATCCAAAGTTTTTGTTGGGGTCACGTAGGCAGCCTCTTTCTAGCACACACAAAAATTCCAGACTCCTAGAAGAAAAGGAGGTGGTCGACATAAACCAAATTGTTTGTATAGTTTAAGCATAGTAAACCACTCTTATCAGTTATGAAATCGTGGGAACACTCCCAGAATCCAATTTTTCTCAGATGCCAGCCAAAGGCCAATCTTATAAGCAGATTTTTCTAAGGATAGCAACATTGTTTTGTTAACTCCTTTTCTGCATAGATGCCAAAGGAGAATGACAACCAAAGGCTGATTAAAATACACACAAACACTTTGAGCACTGGGTTGCAAGGCTGACCAGCTGTCTGAACAGACCAGGGCCTTGGACACCGTGTTGCCAGGTCGACCAGCTGTCCGACTGGACTTGGGCCTGGGTTGCCAGGTCACTAGTTCAAATGATGTCTTGCTTAAACATGGCTGAGGTGAACTATTATATAACTTTAAAGGTAAATCATAGACTATCTCAGATTCTCTCTCTCTCTCTCTCTCTCTCTCTCTCTGCCAATCAAAAAACATGCAAGAAATAATAGCTTTATCATTATTGCAATTATTACTTTAATTAGCATCATTTATTAATGTTTCAATGTTGTAGCAGTGGTGGTGGCCAAAGGAAAAAAAAAAACACCCAAGTAAAGTTTCTCCATCCACAAAGGGTGTCCAATTGACTGAGGGGAAGAAAAAAAAACCCAAAAACCACCACATACAAATACACACATACTCAACAACAACAACTGTGGGCTGAACAAAATGTCTCAGGTAGTCCAAGTTCTCCCAAACAGCAGTGAGATACATTGTTCTCCCCGAATTCACAGCAACAGTAAACCACTGACTGACTAGCAATCAGTCATTAAAGAGTCAGTCAAATACTTATTAACCACCTGTTATATGCCAGGCACTGGAGATATGGTAGGAATAAGATACAGTATACTACAAAAGGAATAGACAGTGACTTTACCCTCAAGGTGTGTATATTCTACTGATGGAAATATAAAAGTCATAAAACTGCAAAACAAATAAATATATAAGAATTTTATAGGATGGCTTTGAATCACTCAGTTTTTCCTCCTATGGTGCATATAGTGGTCATTCTCAGTAGCTACTCTTTTAAGAGTAAATTTTAGAGTATCCTAAAAATATTCTTCAACTACATACTTTGCCACAGCTTTCCACAAGAGCAGCTTGATGTTTTACATAAATATTTTTAATGTGGATGCTCTTAAGCCCCCAAAATCCCTTTCAATTTTTATGCTAAGGAAATAAAGAACCAATATGTAAATATGTATAAGTGAACTTCCTGGAGCATTGTTTATAATAGTAAAAATTGGAAACAATCAGTTCTCTACTGATAAACATTTAGGTTATCAAAATCAGAGTATATACAAAAATAACAAAATAAATTAAAAAATAAATAAATGATAAAATACTACGCAGCCATAAAAAATCGTTTAGACTTCATCTGCTTACGTGGTGGAGGATGATAATATATTTTTTAATGGAAAAGACCATATTAAACATGGTGACTATAAAAAATAAAATAAAAATTCAAAATAAATAAACAAGGGGGCTTCCCTGGGGGCGCAGTGGTTGAGAGTCCGCCTGCCGATGCAGGGGACACGGGTTCGTGCCCCGGTCCGGGAGGATCCCACATGCCGCGGAGCAGCTGAGCCCATGAGCCATGGCCGCCGAGCCTGCGCGTCCGGAGCCTGTGCTCCGCAATGGGAGAGGCCACAACAGTGAGAGGCCCGCGTACCACAAAAAATAAATAAATAAATAAATAAATAAATAAATAAATAAATAAATAAATAAATAAACAAGGATTATGATTTTACCAGTAAACTGTGTCCTTTAAAAAAAACAGCGGGCTTCCCTGGTGGTGCAGTGGTTGAGAGTCCGTCTTGCGATGCAGGGGACACGGGTTCGTGCCCCGGCCCGGGAAGATCCCACATGGCGCGGAGCAGCTGGGCCCCTGAACCATGGCCGCTGAGCCTGCGCTTCCAGAGCCTGTGCTCCGCAACGGGAGAGGCCACAACAGTGAGAGGCCCGCGTACCGCAAAAAAAAACAAAAAAAACAAAAAAACAGTAAACATAATTCCATTTTTGTAAATTTGTGTGTGTGTGAGAGGAAGAGAGAGAGACTCTGTTTGTGTGTGTGTGTGTGTGTGTGTGCGTGCACGTGTACGTGTGCATGTATGTAAAAAACTTCTGGAAGGATATATTCCAAAATATGGTGGGATTATGACTTAGTATTGGTAACATACTCTTTATTACATTAAACTAACAGGATATCAAAACTGAAGACCTAAAAGGCCCATTATTACGGTTTATAGGGAGACTATCAATTAGCTAAAATAGAAACAAATGTAAAAGTTTAAAAAAAATTTTAATGTAAAAATTATTGTGCATATTTAATTATGAATTTTCTCACCAGTATATTAATTTTCAAATTTAAAATTCTTTATAAAAATTATGTTTGTATATTTTAAAGAATACCTATAAAAAAAGGACAGAGAGGGGCTTCCCTGGTGGCTCAGTGGTTACGAATCTGCCTGCCAACACAGGGGACATGGTTTCCATCCCTGGTCCGGGAAGATCCCACATGCCATGGAGCAATTAAGCCTGTGCGCCACAACTACTGAGCCTGCACTTTAGAGCCCGCGAGCCACAACTACTGAGCCCACATGCCATAACTGCTGAAGCCCGCGCACCTAGAAACTGTGCTCCGCAACAAGAGAAGACACTGCAATGAGAAGCCCACACACTGCAATGAAGAGTAGCCCCACTCGCCACAAGTAGAGAAAGACCTTGCGCAGCAAAGAGGACCCAATGCAGTCAAAAAATAAATTAAAGGAGAAAAAAAAAAAACAGAGATAGTACCTTAAAGTATATGGTGATGGAATGCACCAAGGATGTCACTTATCTACTACTCTTTTAAAAATGTCTAATTCACTAAAAACGTTATTTTTGGTTTTTAAAAATTAAAAAGCCTAAGATATACTTCTAAATGGAGAGTTAATTATAGGGGTAAATATGGGTAAATAAAAGAGAACTGTTTGTTCCAAAGTTATATTGATCAAATTTCTACTGCTCTTTAAAACACACACACACACACACACACACACACAAAACAAAACACTGGCAACCTCCATAAAACCATTTCTACGCAAAAGGGTTTCACATATGAACAAACCAAGGTCTTCAAAATCATGACATATATAAACATAAACACACAAAAAAATAACACAGGAAAGAATGCAGAGCAAGTGGAACTCTAATACATTACTGGTGAAATGCAAAACAGTGCAGCCACTTTGGAAAAGTTGAGCAGTTTACAGTGCTACACAGCAATTTCCCTCCTAGGTACTCCATGAAAAGAAAACGTACCAGTATTCAAGATGTTCATTCATATCAGCATTATTCACAACAGCTTAAAGAATACTACTCAACAATAAAAAGGAATGAACTACATACACATGTAACAACATCAGTAAATATAAAAAACATATATATATGAAATACTACAAATACAAAAATGTCTAATCACTATTAAAGTCATTCATTTTTAAAGATGAAAAAGCGTAAGACATACTTCTAAATGAACAGTTAATTCTACATTAATTTAGTACACTAATTAATAAATTCATTTCACATATATTAAATACTAAAGATAAAATCAAAGAGACAGAAAACACATCAACAGTAACCTGTAGCAAGAGCTGAGAGCAGGAAGCAATGGTAAACAGTTAAGAGGGAAAATTTTGAGGATGTTGACATGTTACTGATTGTGGTGATGGTCACACAACCATATTCACTTTCCAAAACTTATCAAGCTGGGTACTTAAAAGAGGGAATTTTATTTTATGTAAATTAAACTTCAACAATACTACACACACACACACACAAACTGACAACTCAGACATAACTTATTATCCACTACTTGCCAAAACAAACCCCACTAAAAACATCTCCAAAGTTTTAAGTAAAATATACATGCTACTGGGGTCAAATGTCATTATAATAAGTATATCTACAATAGCCACATGGATATGTAAGTATACGTATATCCATGCTCCCAGGTATCTAAGGATATAAATTCTTAAAAGCAAGCCCTAAGCTTTTATTGTAACCAGCTCTTCGTTCATATATATTCAATAAATATGAAATATATTCAATATATTTTTCATAATATGATCTATTCCAGAAAGAATAGAACAAACTAAATAGGGCAGAGAGAGTTTATTAGTTCTATAAAACATGGTGTTATGAAGAAAGCACTGAAATGGGAACCAAAAGAACAGGTTTTCCTAATGATATAATGGAACACAGAAGTTTTATTTTGTCAAAAAGGCAAAGAGAGGGACTTCCCTGGTGGCGCAGTGGACAAGACTCTGCGCTCCCAATGCAGGGGGCACGGGTTCGATCCCTGATCGGGGAACTAGATCCCACATGCATGCCACAACTAACGAGCCCACCTGCTGCAACTAAGACCCGGTACAACTAACTAAATAAATAACTAAACAAACAAATAAATAAATATTTTTTTAAAAAGGCAAAGAGGGCTTCCCTCGTGGCACGGTGGTTGAGAGTCCGCCTGTCGATGCAGGGGACGCGGGTTCGTGCCCCGGTCTGGGAGGATCCCACATGCCGCGGAGCGGCTGGGCCCCTGAGCCATGGCTGCTGGGCCTGCACATTCGGAGCCTGTGCTCCGCAGCGGGAGAGGCCACAGCAGTGAGAGCCCCGCATACCGCAAAAAAAAAAAAAAAAAAAAAAAGGCAAAGAGGCACAACTTTTACATTGTCAATCTATCAAGATTTTCTTTTCACTTTAATTTTCCATCAACTAAATACAGAAAAAGCCTTTTCCTTCCAGAGATAAGTGTTCAACTTCTTTTTTTTTTAATTTGCTTAAGTTCGTTTTTTTTTTCTTTTAAAGACTTTATTTTTAGGGCAGCTTTAGAGGTTGACAGCAAATTTGAGAGGAAGGTATAGAGATTTCCCATATGTCCTCTGCCCCCACACATGCATAGCCCCCCCATTATCAACATCCTCAAGCAGACTGGTGCATTTGTCACAACTGATGAACCTACAATGACACATCATAATCACCCGTTACCTTAAGGTTCACTCTTGGTGCTATATATTCTATGAGTTTGGACAGATGCATAATGACATGAATCCATCATTATAGTATCATATAGAGTGTTTCTACTGCCCTAAAATGTTGACTTCTATTTTATTCTATTTTCTCATTGCCTCACTTTTCTTACAAAATTATTTTTGTACTGTTTATCACTACAATCCATCTGTCATTTATTTGTACGTATGATATGAAGTAAGACTATGAATTAACTTTTACCCAAAGGCAAACTAATCCTTCCAACCCCATATATTAAATACATTTATCTTCACCAATAAAAAACAAAACAAAACACAAACAGGCAAACCTTCACCCTCTAACCCCAAAGCAACATCGCAGGTCTTTCTATCTTATTTCTGTCACCAGTCAGGTTACAATGTTACTTGAAACAAATTACATAATTTCTCTAGGCTGCATTCTAAAAATCAAAAAATATGTTAAATTAAGCCTTTCTTAAGGTCCCATCTAAGTCAACATCTAGGGTTATATAATTCTAAAAATTTCTTCACAAGCCTATGTGCCTAAAATCTTTATTTCAAAAATAAACTTTCCGGGCTTCCCTGGTGACGCAGTGGTTGGCAGTCCACCTGCCGATGCAGGGGACACAGGTTCGTGCCCCGGTCCGGGAAGATCCCACATGCCGCGGAGCGGCTGGGCCCGTGAGCCATGGCCACTGAGCCTGCGTGTCCAGAGCCTGTGCTCCGCAACGGAAGAGACCACAACAGTGAGAGGCCCACATACTGCAAATAAATAAATAAATAAATAAATAAACTTTCTAAGAAAAAAAAAAGACGACACTTTATCCCTATCCTTCAAATTCAAATTCACTGAGGAAAAACTCCCCTGAGAATTAATTAGCAAGATTTTAGGCAATAATCCATTTTTCTTATTTGAAAGATTAAAATTTTGCTGAGCAAAGTTAAATATTCTGAATGACAAAAACAGCAAAATCTAGATTGACAAAGGATATGAACAAAGAAGAATATTTTATTTCTTTTTTAAGGCAGTACAGTTCTCAATCAAGGGCAATTTTACTCCCCAGGGGACTTTTGGCAATGTTGGGAGGCAATTTTAGTTGTCACAACTGCAGGTGATGGTGCCACTGACATCTGCAGTAGAGGACAGGGGTCCTGCTAAAAATTTTACAATGCACATGTACTTCCCCACGCAAAAGAAATCATCCAGCACAAGATGTCAATAGTGCCAAGGCAGAAAAGCCCTGCTCTAAGGATATTACAATGCAATATATCTTCTGAGATAGTGGGCAGAGATATATCAATAATAGAATTAT
The DNA here is from genome assembly GCF_039906515.1 of Pseudorca crassidens. Taxonomy (NCBI): domain Eukaryota; kingdom Metazoa; phylum Chordata; class Mammalia; order Artiodactyla; family Delphinidae; genus Pseudorca; species Pseudorca crassidens. The sequence goes on from NC_090301.1 coordinate 33,205,644, forward strand.
CCCCTATTTGGAAATACAAGTAAACACAAAGGCATATTCTTTCTTGCACCAATCTTAAAAAATCTTTTTATGTGACACATTCAGGGAATTACAATAGCATCCACTAGGATGGCTATAATGAAAACAACAAACAATAAGAAGTGTTGGCAAGGATGCATATAAATTGGAACCCTCATATATTGCTGATGGGACTATAAAATGCTGCAGCTGCTTTGAGAAACAATCTGGCAGAGCCTCAAAAGGTTAATCATAGAGTTGCCGTATGACCAAGGAATTACTCTCCTAGATATGTACCCAAGAGAACTGAAAATATATATCCAGGGGCTTCCCTGGTGGTACAGCGGTTAAGAATCCACCTGCCAATGCAGGGGACACAGGTTCGAGCCCTGGTCCAAGAAGATTGCACATGCTGCGGAGCAACTAAGCTCGTGTGCCACAACTACTGAGCCTGCGAGCCACAATTACTGAGCCCGCATGCCACAACTACTGAAGTCCGTGCTCCTAGAGCCCGTGCTCTGCAACAAGAGAAGCCAGTGCAGTGAGAAGCCCGCACACCGCAATGCAGAGTAGCCCCCGCTCACCTCAACTAGAGAAAGCCTGTGCGCAGCAACGAAGACCCAACACAGCCCCCCCCCAAAAAACATAAAATAAATTAATTTTCAAAAGATATTTTTAAAAAGAAAACATATATCCACATAAAAACTTGTACACAGGGCTTCCCTGGTGGCGCAGTGGTTGGGAGTCCGCCTGCCGATGCTGGGGACGCGGGTTCGTGCCCCGGTCTGGGAGGATCCCACATGCCGTGGAGCGGCTGGGCCCGTGAGCCATGGCCGCTGGGCCTGCACGTCCGGAGCCTGTGCTCCGCAATGGGAGAGGCCACAACAGTGAGAGGCCCGTGTACCGCAAAAAAAAAAAAACTTGTACACAAATATTCATAGCAGCATTAGCCATAGGAAGAAAACTTGGAAACAACCCATATCTTTATCAATTGATGAATGGATAAATAAAATGTGATATAGCCATACAATGGAGTTTTGGATACTTTTTAAAAAATGAAGCAATCATATGCAATCTCAAAGTATCCTGAATACCCAAAACAATCCTGAGAAAGAAAAACAACGCTTGGAAGCCTAATGCCTCCTGATTTCAAAAAACTACAAAGCTACAGTAATCAAAACAGTAGGATACCGGCATAAAGACAGACATATAGACCAATAGTACAGAAGACGGCACCCAGAAATAAACCCTTCCAAGACTACACAAAGGGGAGAAGAACAGCCTCTTTAACAAATGGTGCTGGGAAAACTGAATTGCCAAATGCAAAAGAAAGAAGTTGGACCCTTCCTTATCTTACATCACGTACAAAAAGTAACTCAAAATGGATTAAAGACCTAATCCTAAAACCTGAAACTATCCAAGTCCTAGAAGAAAACATAGGAGGAAAAACTCCATGACATTTAATTTGTCAGTGATTTTATGGATATGACACAAAAAGAATAGGCAACAAAAGCAAATATAGACAAATGGGATTCTGTCAAACTTTAAAACTTCTGCCCAGTAAAGGAAACCATGAAGAGTGAAAAGGCAACCTATGGTATGGGAGAAAATATTTGCAAATCATATATCTGATGAGGGATTATTATCCAGAATATGTGAAGAACTCCAACAACTCAATAACAACAAGTCAAATAACCCAATTTAAAAATGGGAAAAATCTGAATAGAAATTTCTCCAAAGAAGATATATAAATGGCTAAGAAGAACTTTAAAAGATGCTCAACATCACTAATCATCAGAGAAATGCAAATTAAACCAACAAGATATCACCTCATACCCATTAGAATGCCCACTTAAGAAAAAAGAAAGAAAATAATAAGTGTTGGTATTTCCCCGGTGGTCCAGAGGCTAAGACTCTGCACTCCCAATGCAGGGGGCCCAGGTTCCACCCCTGGTCAGGGAACTAGATCCCACAGGCCTTAACTAAGAGTTTGCATGCCACAACTAAAGGTCCCAAGTGCTGCAACCAAATGTCCCACATGCCGCAACGAAGATCCCACACCAGCAATGAAGGTCCCGCATGCCGTAGCTAGGACCCAGCACAGCCAAATAAATAAATATTTTTTAAAAGCAAAGAAAATAACAAGTGTTACCAAGTATTTGGAGAAATTGGAACTCTTGGGTACGGTTAATGGTAATGTAAAATGGTGCAGCCACTATGGAAAACGGTATGGAGATTCCTCAACAAATTAAAAATAGAACTACCACATATGATCCACCAACCCCACATCTGGATATATATCCAAAAGAATTGAAAACAGAATCTCAGAGATATCTGCACACCAATTATATTAATCAGCTACAGCTGCAGTAACAAAATATTACAGACTGGGTAGCTTAAACAACAGAAACCTCTTTCTCATAGTTTTGAAGGCTGGAAGTACAAGCTGAAAGTGCCAGGTGATTTGGTTCTCTAGTGAAGTGTCTCTTCCTGGCTTGAGACAGCAATCTTCTCAGTACTATGTCTGCACATGGCAGAGAGAGTGGGGTGGGTATAAGGAGGAGGAGGAGTGGGGGCGGGGGCAGTGATAGGGAGGGCAAGCTCTGGTGTCTCCTCCTCTTCATATAAGGGCACCACCCTGTTGGACTATAAGATTAGGACCTAACTTTTATCACCTCCTCACCAGCCCTATCTCCAAATACAGTCATACTGGGAGTTAGGGCTTCAACATATGAATGGGGGGAGGGGGGAGACGGACAATTCAGCCTATACCACGCATGTTCATAACAGCCTAATTCATAATTGTCAAGAGGTAGAAGCAACCTAAATGTTAATTGATAGATGAATGGATAAAGAAAATGTGGTATATACATACAATGGAATATTATTCATCCTTAAAAAAAAGAAGGAAATACTGTCATATACTATCACATGGATGAGCCTTGAGGACATTATGCTAAGAGGAATAGAGCAGACACAAAAAGACAAATGTATAATTACACTCAAATGAGTTATCTAAAGCAGTCAAACTCACAGAAATGGAAAGTAGAATAGTGGTTGTCAGGGGTTAGGAGGAGAGAAGGGGAGGTGTACTGTGGGTTTAGAGTTTCAGTTATGCAGGATAGAGCGGTTCTGGAGACCTGTTGCAAAACAATGTGCATTTGGTTGCACACTTGCAAAACTGGTGTGAGGGTGACTTTTATGTTATGATTTTTGCCACAATAAAAAGGAAAGGAAGGAAGGAGGGGAAAGGAAGGAGGGAGGGAGAAAGAAAAGGAAGAAAGAAAGGGAAAGGAAAGGAAGAAAGAAGTATTGATACATGCTATAAAATGAATGAACCATGAGGTCAGCCACAAAAAAACACAAATTATATAGTTCCATTTATATAAAATGTCCAGAACAGGTGAAGACAGACACAGAAAATAAATTGGTAGTTGCCTACAGCTGGGATAGGGAGGTGTGTGTAGAAGGTAAAAAGAGATTTAACTGCTAACAGGTACAGGGTTTCAGGTTGAGGGGAACCTATAATACATTTGAGCTGTAAAACCATGAATCGTTGAATTTTTAAAAAATTTTTATTTATTTATGGCTGCACTGGGTCTTCGTTGCCCAGCGCAGGCTTTCTCTAGTTGCGGCGAGCAGGGGCTACTCTTTGTTGTGGTGCACGGGCTTCTCACTGCAGTGGCTTCTCTTGTTGCGGAGCACGGGCTTTAGGCATGCAGGCTAAGTAGTTGTGGCTCACGGGCTTTAGGGCGCAGGCTCTGTAGTTGTGGCACATGTGCTTAGCTGCTCCACAGCATGTGGGATCTTCCCGGACCAGGGCTCGAACCCGTGTCCCCTGAATTGGCAGGTGGATTCTTAACCACTGAGCCACCAAGGAAGTCCCAGAATCATTGAAATTTGAAGAGGATAATAATGTTAAGGTTCACTTAGGGTAATTCCCTTTATTTATGAGAAGTTAACCCAGATAAATTATTTGACTTCCTCAAGAAAACATTTCCATTATCCTACTTTCAATATATTTTGTAATTTTTAAATGAACTAAATTAATGACTATTCTATAATCATCAAATAGCGTTTTTAAATTCAGAAAGATACTTATTGTAAATAACTCTCCTGCTGTCATCTCTGCTTTCCCTTCAACACAAAACAGAAAAAATGAAGAGAGAAAAGTTTTGAAAGACTAGTATTATGATTATTTTATCATGTGGAAAAATACATAAATATTACCCAATGCTTATTTAGCATCCTAAGAAATATACGACACCCTTTCATGATTAAAACACTCAACAAACCAGAAATAGAGGGGAACTTTCTTAACCTGATAAAGGGCATCTATGAAAAACCCACAGCTAATGTCATACTTCATGGTGAAAAACTGAAAATTAAGTTTTCCTCTAAGATCAGGAATAAGACAAAGAAGTTGGCTCCCCAACTTCAACACTGTACGGGAGATTCTAGGCAAAAAAGACAAATAAAAAAATAATAAAAGGCATTCAGATTAGAAAGGAAAAAGTAAAGCTATCTCTATTTGCAGATGCCACAGTCATATATATGGAAAATCCTAAGTGATCACAAAATACTATTAGAACTAATAAATAAGTGCAGCAAGGTTGCAGAACACAAGACCAATATACAAAAAGCAATTGTATTTCTATATACTAGCAGTGAACAATCCAAAAGTGAAATTAAGAATACGATTCCATTTATGATAGCATCAAAGTCAATTAAAATATTAAGAATAAATTTAACAAAAGAATACATGATCTGTACACTGAAAACTATTACAAAAAGTCATCGAAAGTCACTGATAACCCACGCATGGACTGTAAGGCTTAATACTGTTAAAATGTCAATACTCCCCAAATTGATCTACATATTCAATGTAATCCCTATCAAATAACAGTTTCCTTTCTGCAGAATTGACAAGCTGCTTCTAAAATTCATACGGAAATGCAAAGGACTCAGAATAGCAAAAACAATCTTGAAAAAGAGCAAAGTTGGAGGACTCACATTTCCTGGTTTCAAAACTCACTACCAAAGTGACATTAATCAAGACAGTGTGTTACTGGCATAAAGAGAGACATATATATCGAGGAAATAGAATTGAGAGTTCAGAAATAAATCCTTACGTGTATTGTCAATTGATTTTTAACAGGGGTGCCAAGACAACTCAGTGGGGGTAAAGTTAGCTTTTCCAACAATGAACCGTATGTCCATGCACAACTGCATATCTACATTCAAAACAATGAAGTGGGATCCCCCCACACACCATATACAAAAATTAACTCAAACCACAGACTCCAAATGTAAAAGCTGAAACTATAAAACTCTCAGAAGAAAACATAAGCATATTTCTTTGTGACCTTGGATTAAGCAATAGTTTCTTAGCTATGACACCAAAAAAGCACACTAGCAAAAGGAAAAACAGGTAATTTGAACATCAAAATTTAAACCTTTAATGCTTCAAAGTACATCATGCAGAAAGTGGAAAAACAATTACAGAATGAGAAAAAAAATTGCAAATTATGTATTTCATAAAAGTCTGGTATCCAGAACATAAAAGAAATGCTTACAACTCAACCAATATGACCCAGCAATTCCACTCCTAACCATATACCCAAAAGATATAAAAACATGTTCACACAGACTTGTACAAAAATATTCATAACCACATTATTCACAATAGTCAAAAAATGTAAACACCCTAAGTGTCAATTGATAAATGGATAAACAAAATATGGTATATCCATAATAGAATGTTAGGCAACAAAAACAAATGAATTACTAATACATGCTACAACATGGATGTACCTTGCAAACAGAATGCTAACTGAAAGAAACCAGACAGAAAAGGTCACATATTTTATCATACCATTTATATGAAATGTCCAGAATAGGCAAATTCTTAAGAGACAGAAAATAGATTAGAGGTTGCCAAGGGCTGGGGGAAGGAGTGAATGAAGAATTACTGTTAACGGGTACAGGACTTTTTTTTGGGGGTGGTGGTGGTAAAAATGCTCTAAAATTGATTAAGATGACAGTTGAACAACTGTGAATATGCTAAAAATCACTGAATTTTGTCCTTTAAATGAGTGAATTATAGATATGTAAATTACTTATCATAAAGCTGTTATAGAAAATATTACATGTGAATAAAAACCACATCTGTAAAACATTATACAACAAGTGAAAATTTATTTGTAACAACTGAAAACAGAAGAAGCAAAGATACAAACAATCAGTTGAAATTTCTGAGAGAGGTAAATTTAAGTATTTTGAGGGAAGCCCCCAGAGAGATGTTAATTTACTAAAAAGAATAATTTTCCATTTGGGTAATATGGGAAGGCATGAAAATAAGAAAAAGCAAGCTGAGTAAAGCACAATTCCTACAGCACGACAAAATATTTTGCAAAGACTTAGTAAAGAACTGTGTAGTCATGTTTCTTGCAAAACTGCCAAATTTGGCAAAACCAATTTGGGCTGAGGTTATTTTCAGTACAACTGGAAAAACTGCACAAAAAGAATATATCATTTTTTAGGAGTAGGACCATAAATAAGTTAGAATCACAAAACATTACTTGGAAAGAATCAAAGAAGTCAAATTTTCCATAAAAAGGCAGAATTTCATCCTATATGTAAGATCTCTGATAGATGATCTACTTGCATGTTTTCAGAGTTTGCTAATTCAAAAGATAGGCCATGCACTGTTGCAAATTACAAAGCCAAGAACCAAATGAAATTTCTATATCAAGATAAAGTTTTCATGAAAATGGCCAATTTATTAACACTATTAAAAATGATGTGCCATTTTATAGTTAATTTACAAAAGTGTAAGCAATGTTTTTTTTTGAGTCATATGACCTAGTACACACATACATACACATATAAGTTAAACAAAAAATTCATGAAACAATACTTTTCTTACTATGGGCAATATATTAATATCTTTTAATGCTAGTCACAGCCCACAGATCAACTCAAAAGCTCAGAAGACAAAACTCTCTAAACCACAATAGAGGTACAGCTCAGAATAAACTATATCCTTTTGAATGCAAACATGTTAATAAAACATGGATTCTTATTGCTACCAACCCACTGGCTGAGTTAAGTGCAACTGATTTTGCACTTATCCTCTTTTGCCAGGTGGCTGTTATTTTTTATCAAATTAAAGTTGACTTCCATCCCTATTCTCATTTTTAAATTAAAGAACTTGGTAGGGCAGGTGAGGGTGTGGTGAGTGATCTTCCATTCCCTATACACATACAATAATGACACATATGCCCATTCATAGAGGATAGATGAATGGATTTTTCCTAGAATTGATACTTCTTTCAATTAATTTGTATGTATCTGCTGTATATGATCATAGTTATAAACTCTCTGTAACCACATTTACAAATGTTCCTGAGAAAAATGAAACCAGTTATCAATTTGGGAAACATAAGTTCACTTGTAAATAATTTCGCTTAAGTTATATTTTTTTCTCTCTATTCGTAACATGTTATCTCTAGTAACATGCTACTCCTCCTCAGAAAATAACAAATTTCAGCCTTTGTTAAAAATTCAATATGCAGTTCTAACAGGAAAAAATATATATATTAATTAAACATCAACAACTGAAAATGTCAAGACATTAATTTAAGGTAGGCCCGGGCCCTAGAATAGAAAACCTTATGACCTAAGCCATGGTCCCAATCAGGAGAATGTTATCACAAAGAGCATCTCTGTTCTTCCCTTCAGGAGTTGCTTACCATCCTCTGCTCTACCACAGCCACTATAATTAGACACTGCCTCTTATGAACTGAGCTTTAGTCTCAACCTCTGTTCCAGGGGTCCTAAATCTAAAGGCTTGGGAATTTTGTAGAGGTGAAAGAATTTCCCATGTTTTTAATGGGAAATGCCCATAGCTTTCATCTTAAAGGAGAAAATCTGGAGGGATGGCAGTCACTATAAACAAAGAAACCTGAATATCTCTTGATCATCTAGCAGAGCTGTCTACTGTCCAGCAACTACATCATTTCTTCAAGGAAAAGAACTAGGGCTTTAATCCAGTTAAAACCACTGCAACTTCCCCAAAGAATATTTATTAGGTAGCGCATATAATACCAACAAAATTCACTATGAAACAAAGAAAACAGCATCAATTCAGGCTACAGAAAGTTAATCTAAATATGAAAATATTGTTTATGATCCAAACCACTACTTGATATATCAGCTGACAGGCAATTTGTCAATTTGTGACTTATGATGCCACAGTTATGAAGAGACCGGATTCTCCCTTGTTGGGAATTCAGGACAGCCAAGAGACACTACTGTATTTCAGCAAGACCTTCAGGCAACTCTATTTAAAAGACTAAATTTTTGAATAATTCAGAGTTACCTTCAATCCTACTGAATTTCTTCAACATCATTAAAGATAATAATGTGGATACTCTATTAGTTTTCTAGGGCTAGTGTAACAAAGTACTACAAACTGAGTGACATAAAACAACAAATATTTATTGTCTCACAGTTCTGGAGGCTAGAAGTCAGCAGGACTGTGCTCCTTCTGAAACCTGTATGGGAGGAGCCTGCCTTGGCTCTTATAACTTCTAACCAGCAATCTTTGGGTGTTCCTTGGCTTTTAGATGGCATTACTCTAATCACTGTCTCCATCATCACACTGCATTCCTCCGAGTGCCTCTGCCTTCACCTCTTCTTAAAAGGACACCAGTTATTACATCGGTTCACATTACCTACTTCTCATAACTTCACATCCACCAGGAATCACCTTCACCATCTAACTGCCAAATTCCAGAGAAAAATTACATTATTAATAGCCCTAAATACCTTGGAGGTCCCATGAAGATAAAATTTAGATGTAGGCCTTACCTGCCTCCAATAAGGCAAACCAACACACTCTTGAACATCCTAGACTGCTACTATTTTACCAGCTGGCAGATGGCTATATAATTTTAGCCTCAGTGGGTTATGAAGTAGGGTCAGATCAAACTCAAAAGCAGCAAAGTACTGAACAGTTAAGAATCACTTTATCTTAAAAAAAAAAAAAAAAGAATCACTTTATCATTTTAGTTTAAGAAACACGTATCTTCTGCTGCCTTTGGTACGTTTTTAATTAAAGTGAAAACTTTCAAAAACAAATGTCAACACCATATGATAAAATGACTTTAAGATCAGAATCTGAGAAATAGGACAGATGTACACATCTGCTGCAGATCAGATAACACCTAATCTAGGATCGCTTTAGATTTAAAATTATAAAATCATGAAATGAAGAGACAACATAGACTATAATTATAGAAAGAACGAGAGGCCATGGCTTATACTCAATTCATTATGTTTTATGCTAATACAGGGTTTTTAAATTTCAGTACTACTAGCATTTTGGGCCAGATGGTTCTTTGTTATGTGGGATGTCCTTTACACTTTAGACTGTTTGGCAGCATCCCTGGCTTCTATCTAGTAAATGCTAGTAGCATTCCCTAGTTTTTACAACCCAAAATGTCTCCAGACATTGCCAAATATCCCAGATGCAAAATCACCTCTGGTTTAGTACCACTGTGCTAATGGAATGAAACATCATGATATTGAATAACCTCAAATAACTGGTAAGATATAATTCATTATCTGATATTAGATATCACTTTTCTACTTTCTACTTACACATGAATATGGGGAACCTTCGTGATCTGATAATTAACAAAGAGTATTTTAAACTATAAAATGAAAACAAATCCTAAAGGAATTTTCTGACTGCATGAGCAGTAATAAATCTACTAGATTTATTACATCATACTCGTTATTTCATATAATTTATTATCTCTAATGACAAAAACCCTGCAGTGATAAATATATATAATACTTATATATAAATACTTCTGAAACTAGTAACAATGGTTGCCTTGAAATATGATGACAAAGAATAAGAGATCTAGAAGAAAGTCAAAATTAGTAGTTCAGAAGCCCTACTTAGGCATCTATCTGACTTAAATAACACATCAATCTCATTCTATAATGCAATTAAATTAGTTCATTCAACAACTCTTGAAAATCCATATATTCACAGTCCAAGAAATACAAAAAATAGGAAACCACCCCAAGTCTCAAGAAATGTATAATCTAATAGCAAAGACAATCATGTAAACAGTGAATCATAAAATAAAAATAATTCTTTCAACAAATACTGAATCCTGCTATAGACTTAAGTGTATCCCCCACAAAATTCATTGTATCCTCCAAATTCAGTGTAACCCCCAATGTGACTATATTTGGAGATAGGGCTTTTAGGCGGTAATTAATGTTAAATGAGGTTGGGCTTCCCTGGTGGCGCCGTGGTTAAGAATCCACCTGCCAATGCAGGGGACACAGGTTCAAGCCCTGGTCCAGGAAGATCCCACATGCCGAGGAGCAACTAAGCCCATAAGCCACAGCTACTGAGCCCACGTGCCACAGTTACTGAAGCCCATGTGCCTAGAGCCCGTGCTCCTCAACAAGAGAAGCTATCACAATGAGAAGCCTGCGCACCGCAACGGAGAATAGCTCCCGCTTGCCACAACTAGAGAAAGCCCACACAGCAACAAAGACCAAACACAGCCACAAAAAAAAAATGTTAAATCAGGTCATAAGCGTGGGGTCCTAATCCAATAGCCTTGGTGGCCTTATAAGAAGAGGAAGAAAAAGAGATTTCTCTCTCTCCCCCAACATACACATACAAGGAAAGGCCATGGGGGCACAGAGCAAGAAGGTGGCTGTCTGTAAGTCAGAGAGAGAGCCCTCACCAGAATCCAGCCATGCCAGTACACTCTCTTGGACTTATATCCTCCATAACTGCAAGGAAATAAATTTCTGTTGTTTAAGCCACCCAGTCTATGGTATTTTGTTATGGCAGCCCAAGCAGATTAATACAAATATCTACTGTGCCAGACTCATATATACTAGGGACTAGAGTTAAAAAGATAATCTAAAATTCAAGAAAACAATTCTATCCTCAAGGATGCCACTGTCTAATAGGTGAGAGAAGCAGAGTACGATGAGGTAAAATGCTCTACTGGAAGCAAAAAAAGAGGATGCAGACAATCCAAACACTGCCTCATCCCTCTGGGGAAAGTCAAGGAATATTTTTAAATGTCCACATCACAGAACTATAGCTTGAACTGAACTGTGATAGAAAAGTAAGGATTCACAAGGCAGACCAGGAAAGAAGGAAATTCCATGCAAGGGGAAAATTCCAAAAGCAAAATCTTGAAGAGAACATGTTAAGTTCCAGTAACCATAAACAGTTCAGTGTTGCTGGAATGCAGACTGGGGAAGGGAGAGTAGTAGGAAATGATGCTGAAAATGTAAGCAGGAACCAGATGATGGATGTGCCATGATAAGGAGTTTGAACTTCATTCTGTGGGCCACAGGGAACAACTGAAGAATTTTAAGCAGGGGAATAAAATGAACAGATTTGTATTTTAAAGAAGCACTCTGGCAGAGTATGAAAAAGAGATTGGGGGAGGGAGAGCAGAGAGGCATTGTACCAGTTAGAAAGCTATTGCGTATATTCAATATCCTATAATAAACCATAATGGAAAAGAATATTAAAAAAAAGCTATTGCAATAATCCAGAGAGAAACATGATAAAGGCAGGAACTGAGAGAAATAAAGAGAATGGATTATAGAAATATTTATAGGACCAAACAAACCTAGCATAGGCCTTGAAATCACATAAAAATGTTAACATTTAATCCTAGCCTCTCTGAACCTACTTCTCTCACCTGTATAGTGGAAATAAGAAAAAATCCCTCAAGGGTTATATTAAGAGGTAAGAAAATAATTTCTGTATGCTGTATATGCTATAGCCATTTCTAGATGATTTTAGTTAATTTCCTTAGAAATGACAGGATTACTTTGGTGTCTAGTAGGATGCTCTGGTGGAAATAGGCATGGAAATTGAGAGAATAATCAAGAACCAAAGATAAAACCTGTATTTGTGGCCTAGGCAATAGGGTAAATAGTGGTGTCAATAACTTAGCCAGGAAATAAAGGAAGAACAGTTTTGGAAGGAAAAATGTTGTGACAGAAGTAAACAGAAAGCTATGGGCACATGTGAAAACTTCTAGCTAGAGGCATGAGGAAAGATGAAGGATTCCTGATGGACCCAAAAAAAGTCAAGTAAGATATCAAGAGGTACAATGGCATTCAAGAACAATATGAGGGGTTTCCCTGGTGGCACAGTAGTTAAGAATCTGCATGCCAATGCAGGAGACACAGGTTCAAACCCTGGTCCGGGAAGATCCCACATACCACAGAGCAACTAAGACCGTCCGTGAGCCACAACTACTGAGTCTGCACTCTAGAGCCCATGAGCCGCAACTACTGAGCCTGCGTGCCACAACTACTGAGCCCGTGTGCCTAGAGCCCATGCTCTGCAACAAGAGAAGCCACCATAATGAGAAGCCCGTGCACTGCAACGAAGAGTAGCCCCCACTCACCACAACTAGAGAAAAGCCCACGCACAGCAACGAAGACCCAACACAACCATAAATAAATAAATAAAAGAACAATATGAACAGAACCAAAGAAACAGAAACTATAAATCGTTAAGTTCTGATGAACTGTGAACTACAGAGAGTGAGTGTATGCAAGAAAGAGAAAGGGGAGAGAGAGGGAGAGGGAGGGAGGTGGGTGGCTGTTAGTGAAGAAATCAAACTACCTCAGAGAAATGATAATATAGAAATGAAAAAGTTTTAAGGCTCAGAAGATAATGAAATCTTTTTATAGGCCTACTTCTTTTTTACATAACAACTGCCAACTAAAGAATGTCACTTGTCGTCTGGTTCTACAGGAATTAAGTCACTAGCCACTGCAGTCACTGACCTTCAGTGAACACACCCTAAAAGGAGCTATGAAGGAGATCAGGAATGAGGCACTCTGTGCTCTGGGAAAACTAGCAGAACAGGCCTCCAGATTATTTTCAGGAGAAAATTTTATGAACCCAGTTGTTGCATCTTCCCATACTTAGAAAAGCACTAAAATCATTAACTGAGATATGTGTTCCTCGTGACTAGTAGCAACCTTCTACCAAGATGTATGCCTGACTGCATGTATCCTTTTCTCCAAAATCACATATATGCTGACCTCCCCCCTTCCTCTTTGGAATAGTCCCTCAGAGCTATCTGAGAGGCCGTCTTCCAGGCTATAGCCCTCAGTAAGTCCCCAAATAAAACTGAAACTCTCAGCTCTCATGTTGTGTGTTTTTATTTCAGTCAACATAACTTTATTTTGATAATGAAACCTTGTTAAAGGCCTACTTCTTTATTTTTTATTTAATCACTTTATTTTACACCCACAAATGTATTAATCCTCACTATAAAAATTTCCACTGCAGAAATATATAACATCCAATTAATCACAAAGTGCAATGAACTTTACCTCAAAATATCTCTAGATTCCTTCTATCTGTATTAATCTGTATCCAATGCACCATTCTAGTTTTGACTGTCATCATCTCTTGCCTAACCAACTTTGATAGCCTCCTTACTGGTTCCTCCACATCCTCTCATAATCTGGTCTCTATGTGGTAACCAAAGTAATTTTACTTTTTAATATAATACCTGCACATAGTAATTTAAAGGTATACCAGGACATATACTTAAAAGTCTCCCCTTTATCTTAGTCCTGAAGCCATTTACTTCCTCTTTTATCAGTCAAAATAAACTAGATTATGTGCAGTAATAATCCCAAAATCTCCGTTGCCTTAAACAACAAAGGTTCATTTCTTGGTCTTGCTCCATGTCCTAACTCAGGGCCTAAGTGATATATTACTTCCAACCACAGCACTGAATTGCTAATGTCAGGCTCTCCAGAATTTTTTTTATCTTCTTTCTGGCATTTCCTTGATTAATCATGCATCTTTTCAGAAGCTTATTAACCATCCAGGTTCCCTATTCTGTGAATTCAAATCCTTTCTCATTTTCCCTTTGAATTGTTTGTTTAAGGTGTTTTTCCTATTTAAGATAATAATCCTTATTTGATTACATATGTTACAAATATCTTTCTCAACCTGGAGCTACTTTTTTCACTTTGTGATATCTCCTGTTGTACAGAATTTTTTAATTTAATGTAATTACATTTATTAATTTCCTTTTATTACTTGTTTTTTGTACCTTTTTAAAGAAACCCTTTTCTAGACCAAGGTCAAAAAGATATATATTTTCTTCAAGTTTTTCACATATAGATTTTTTTCCCACATATTAAGTGTCACCTTTGGATCATTTCTAATGACCTTCCTCAGTATTAGATTTTTTTCTGCATATGTTTTGAAACTTGAGTTTGCAGTCTCAGACTTTTTGTTTGTTCTCTGTCTCTCTCTCTCTCCCAACTCCCACTCACCATTTCCTCCCCAGGATACTTTCAGGTATTTTGCCCGGATATCTCTCCTGCTTGTAGTCCAAAACTTGGTTCCTATAATATCATCTTGAAACTCCAACCCTGCAAAGATACTGGGGATGCTGCAGATGCCATCACAGATCGGAGGGACCTTGGCTAAGTTCTGGTCATAAGGGTAAGCGTCTTCATTCTCATACTCATTAGGTCCATAGTTAATGAACAAATTTTTAATTTTTTAATTTTTTTACCACCAAGAAGGAAGAAGCTGTTGTTGTTGTTTTTTGGGGGGATTTTTGGCCTCGTTTCAAGGAGAAAGAACACCTGGGTTCAAGGCAGGAAGCCTGGTTCCGATCTTGTCACATGGTCACTTTTGGACCCTATAGGAACCTAGATCGTACTCATCATTGCCAACTTCCAGTCCCAGAACTTGGCTAGGCACAAGACTTTGCTCTTCTACTCCAAGGAGATGTTAAAATTGTTTTTGAGCTTATTTAATATTATACCTCTCAATGCTGTTATTGGAATAGAAGTCACGTGTCAAACCATGAAGTTAGATACATTTTCACTAAAAGTCCTTGAGTCGTCATCTGGTCTTCATATCTTTGTTGCTACTTTCCTGCTAATATCTAGCTCCTTATATTTATTACTTTATAACAATATATAAACTTCATTGATGATCAGATACTAGAAATGGCAACTTGAAGAACTCTGTATAGGATACTTCAAATTAGCTACAGGATAAGATAAAAAGCAGCTGTCATTCACAAGTTTCTTTGAAAGCATTTTCTGCTTTTTTAAGTGAGCTTAAAAGAAACATTTAATGAACTTTAAAATGACAGTACATGTTATTTACTGTACACTCACTTTTCAATTCTTGAGTTCCCTTCCTCATCCCACTCCACATGCAAAAAATCAACAGTTTCTCCCATTGCTGCTTTCCCAACATCTATGAATCTTAGTGGAATCGTCTTTTTTCTTGGGGAGAGTGGCAAAAAGGGGAAGTTTCTTATCTGTGGCTGAACTCTAGTACTACTCACCTCCTTGCCTCTAAATTTCTAAAATTCCCCTCCTCTAAGCAACTCTCAGTATTAAAAACATTTAAAAACTTGTTTAAAGGGGATAGCTTTACTACCAAATACGATCGAAAGCGCTAAGAGTAATAATTATACAGACTTAAGATTCTGGGAGAAAAATCCTTCAGTGATAGGTAACTACACCTGCAAATATATCACTGCCTGGTTTTAAAAGAAAAACACAGCTTTTCTTTCTTTCTTTTTTTTTTTTTTAAATGAAACTTGGTAATATTTTTTTTCTTCTAAACTGGATCTCACATACAAAAAGACAATTGCTAAACATTGCCTTTAAAACTCTTCACCCTTCTACAAATGTTTTCATATTCCAGGCAGGATGTACGGTTACAAATGCATATTCAGTAATGCCAGCAGGCCCCATCCTCCAACTTAAACCCAGAAGACTTAATTGGAAGCAGTATTTGAAAGGAGCCTGGATATGTAAGCCTAATCAATAAAATTCACTAAGTTTCTGTGTATAAATTAATTTCATTAATTGTGCTATACTATTTAGTAAAAACAAACCCTGTAAGCTTAATTTTGCAATTGCTCAATATTTCTTTGGATATGTGTACTTTATTTTATTTTATTTTTTATTTTTTTTTTGCGGTACGCGGGCCTCTCACTGTTGTGGCCTCTCCCGTTGTGGAGCATAGGCTCCGGACGCGCAGGCTCAGCGGCCATGGCTCACGGGCCCAGACGCTCCGCAGCATGTGGGATCTTCCCGGGCCGGGTCACAAACCCGTGTCCCCTGCATCGGCAGGCGGACTCTCAACCACCACGCCACCAGGGAAGCCCTGGATATGTGTATTTTAAATGGATGTTAGACCTTTCAATTATTGTCAAGGGTTAGTCTTTTATTTTTTCTTAGTGTCTTATTTTTATTTTTTGTTACATACATTCTAATTCCTCTGTTTATGGTAAGCAATAAGCAGCAGTAGGCAATTAATTAACCAATTCTACCTCTAGGAGAAAACCGGAAGGGATAAGTAAGCACTGTTAATAGAAATCTTCTGATTCCTTTTGGAGGAAATGTGCATCATTCCCTTCTTTTATTTATATAGTAAATTTTTTTTCTAATTTCTCACTGTGCTTTTTGGAAGACAAATAGTAGTGAAAAGCTTAAGAATCAACAAGATACTGTCTTCTTCTGGAGACATTAGATATACTAAACATATGAGACCTTACTTAGGGAAACTGAAACTCTGCAGTTTCACATTTCCCAGTCACGGCTGTACTTTAAACATAAAACACACACAAAAAAATCAATAAAAACTAACTAGAAAAAGTTATCCTACTTAGCACATGTCATTTTAAATAAACCAGTCACTGAAGAAAAAGGTATTTAAATTTTTAAAGCAAAAAAGTACATGATGCCGAATTTTACCCTAAAATCAAGGCAATTGAATTTTCAAATAGAAAGATGGATGTGAGGGGAAAACTTACTATTCCTGCAATCTAACTGAATGCCAAGATATACTTACATGTTTTATATGGTATTTCTTAGGCAAAGCAGATAGTGTAATCTAAAAAGAATAGACTTTGGAGCCTGACCATGAATTTTGGCTACTATATTAATTGTGTCTACCTTATTTTCGTCATTCATAAGAGTATGGATGCTTTTGTAGGATTAGATGAGAATGGGATATATATAACACATACATAATTAATAATATACAATATATGTAGTATCATTAATAATATGTTTAATATATAATACGGAACATAGATAGGTATCATATACATATTTACATACATACATACACACACAGCTGATTCTTGTATGTTCTATAAAGTTGCTGCAAACACTGAATTAACAAATAATGAACATCTAGGAGAAGTACAGGGTTAGATTCCTACAGCCTCTGGTCACAACATTTTCATCAACCAAACAATATATAACATTGTTTTATGTGTGTGTCTCTGCTTAAAGAAACCTAATTTAATATATATTGTTGATACGTTAACACTGAACTCATGGCCAACAGCACTACAACTGATGCCTGAATGAAGCTTATCTAATATAAGTATTTTCTCCACAAAAGCCTTCTTGTATTCAGGAACACCAGTCAAGTCAACACCTCAGTTCTACATTTGTGGGCTATTTTAAGCAGTGAAATCACCAAGAAAAGCATAAAAAATGTGGGTTTCTCTGGTGGCACAGTGGTTGGGAGTTCGCCTGCTGATGCAGGGAACACGGGTTCGTGCCCTGGTCCGGGAAGATCCCACATTCTGCAGAGCGGCTGGGCCCGTGAGCCATGGCCGCTGAGCCTGCGTGTCCAGAACCTGTGCTCTGCAATGGGTGAGGCCACAACAGTGAGAGGCCCGCGTACCGCAAAAAAAAAAAAAAGAGAAAATGCGGCACTAAATAGACCATGGAAAGGACACTTGTTTATAGTATAAGAACTGAAACAGGAAGGCAGTGCACTGCGTTGTTTGACCTCACTGGGAACATTCATATCAGATGACTCAAATTTTTCACAGCTCCGCATATGTCCACAAGTGATCACAAAAGTGCCAGAAGTATTGATTTTGGGGTTACAAATTTTAGTGAGTAGGTGAATTTGCAAATAAAGCATCTACAAATAATGAGGATCAACTGTATGTATACTTACACATGTAGGCAAATGGTATACAATACACATGTAAAAAATAGTTTTCCCAGCTTCTGTGGTGGCCCAGTGGTTAAGAACCCACCTGCCAATGCAGGGGACATGGGTTCAAGCCTTGGTCTGGGAAGATCCCACATGCCACAGAGCAACCACACCCATGTGCCACAACTACTGAGCCTGCACTCTACAGCCTACGTGCCACAACTACTGAGCCCACGAGCCACAATTACTAAAGCCTGCGTGCCTAGAGCCCATATTCCGCAACAAGAGAAGCCACTGCAATGAGAAGCCCATGCAACGAAGAGTAGCCCCTGCTCACAGCAACTAGAGAAAGCCCACACACAGCAACAAAGACCCAACGCAGCCAAAAATAAATAAATAATTTAAAATAAAAATAATAAAATGAAACTGAAAAAAAAATAGTTTTCCTCTTCCTGCTTCAATTACATAATCTTAGAACCACCAATGAAATAGTAATTACTGAAGACACTGGACCCAGCACAGGTATAAACATAGAAAAATAAGTTTGAGGAAAAAAAATTTTTTTTAAATAGTGTGGTTAGTGATTATATAAACTCTAGTTTTCCTACAAGATTTATTATCTCCTGATTATAAAATTTACAAAACTAACACTTCTTGCCTGTATTTTTTATTGAGAATTATTGATGCCAAATATAAGTTATATCTTAAAATTATGACAAAACATACCTTAATAAGTGATGACAGATTGGACTACTATTCCCACCATAGAAAAAGTACTGATATTACCTCTAGCAAATGAGGAAATATACATGAGAACACTTTGAATACTATAAACTACTACTAAAATTCAAAGTGATAATCTTTGATCTTAGCAAAGTTCCCCAGGACGTAGTGGATATTTTCTTTATATGACTTCAAATAAAATAGTAAAAACTCAAGACATACTTTCCAGGCTAAAGGGCAGAAAACTCATTCCATCTGTCACAAAGCCAATAGGATAGTAGCACTGTTACAAATTAGCCATTTCAAAATGAGGTTAGTAAGTAATGGGTGAGCCTGAAGTATGCTGTAGTTCATTTCCACAGACACTTAAATAACATTTTAGCAAGTAAAATATGTTGGCCCACTATGGAGAATATTCAGAAAACTATCACTTGTATATCTGGGCAGGCTCCAACAAAATTCATCTCTTTAAAGCTGAAGCCAAAGATATTAGACAGAAAGGTACCAACATAGGACAATTTCAGTACATATAACATTAAATTAGTAATACATAAATTACAGAATAATAGCTATACTCTAATGACCTATCTTTGGACATGTACTCTAATGTGAAGAGTAGAGTTCTAAGTTCTTGACCATAAATAGTATTTGTAATATTGGTGGGGTTCAAAACACACCACTCTTAAAAAAAAGAAAGAATTACAAAAAAAAACCCCATTCTAAAATATAGCACCTTTGCATATTGACTATATTAAGCTGAAGGAATCTGAGACACAGCAGGTGCAGGAAGGACTTTCTGACCTCCTCCGTCACCCATGAAGCAGATCATAAAACCTCTATGTGAGAGATGCCATCCCTATACCTGGAGAAAAAAAGCATCCTTATCTTCAAAGACAGAGGGACACCAAGAGGAATCCAAAGGAACAGGTCTTGCTATGTTTCCCCCAGTTTACTACCTTTAGCTCATATACTTTTGTTCTATCACATTTTCTCACAATTTTCCACTCTTCATCAAACCTAGTATAAAAATGTTCAGGCTTATCTGCTTCTTTGGGTCTTCATTTCCTTATGAAGGTTCCTATATCATTTAAAACATATCAAATAAATTTGTATGCTTTTGTTTGTAATCTGTTTTTTTGTTACAGAGCCCGTCGAGAACACAGAAGGGTAGCGGAAAAGACTTTTTCTTCCCTACAATATTATTCTGTTTGCAACATGTGACAGTCTGAGCCTCAATCTAAGACTTCAAGTCAAACTGAAAACAAGCCTATGTAAACAAGGATAAAAATGGAAAATGAAGTAAACTGAGAATTCAATATCTATAACGATTCTTACACCAAACAGTGTTAGAAACTGTTAAATCAATAACATATTGGAGGGACACCAAGATTTATGAGAATCAGCACCAAAAGGCATCTTTTAATATCTTTTTTTTTAACATCTTTATTGGGGTATAATTGCTTTACAATGGTGTGTTAGTTTCTGCTTTATAACAAAGTGAATCAGTTATACATATACATATGTTCCCATATCTCTTCCCTCTTGCATCTCCCTCCCTCCCACCCTCCCTATCCCACCCCTCCAGGCGGTCATGCGGCTGCTTCTCACTAGTTATCTACCTTATGTTTGTTAGTGTGTATATGTCCATGACTCTCTCTCGCCCTGTCACAGCTCACCCTTCCCCCTTCCCATATCCTCAAGTCCGTTCTCCAGTAGGTCTGTGTCTTTATTCCTGTCTTACCCCTAGGTTCTTCATGACATTTCTTTTTTCTTAAATTCCATATATATGTGTTAGCATACAGTATTTGTCTTTTTCTTTCTGACTTTATATTGAGAAGATTACTCTCCTGCTGTGCAGATACCATACCAAAGCACAAAGTTTTTCTAAAGCTTTAATTTTAGCTATCCTAAAATGATACAGAAGTAGCACAGAACCACCTATAATCAGGATTCCTTGGTGGTACAGTGGTTAAGAATCCTCCTGCGAATGCAGGGGACAAGGGTTTGAGCCCTGATCCAGGATGATCCCACATGCCACGGAACAACTAAGCCTGTGCGCCACAACTACTGAGCCTGCGCTCTAGAGCTTGCGAGCCACAACAACTGAGCTCACGTGCCACAACTGCTGAAGCCTGCATGCCTAGAACCTGTGCTCCACAACAAGAGAAGCCACCACAATGAGAAGCCTGCACATCGC
Organism: Pseudorca crassidens; assembly: GCF_039906515.1. NCBI lineage: Eukaryota > Metazoa > Chordata > Mammalia > Artiodactyla > Delphinidae > Pseudorca > Pseudorca crassidens. The sequence goes on from NC_090301.1 coordinate 33,226,601, forward strand.
AACGAAGAGTAGCCCCCGCGCGCCACAAGTAGAGAAAGCCCTTGCACGAAGACCCGACGCAGCCAAAAATAAATAAATAAAATTTTAAAAAGAAAAACACCTATAATCGTCTTCAAGTACAGATACAACAGAAGCCATCTATAAAGTATGACATGTTCACCCAGGTAGAGTTTTATTATGTCTAATTTACTGATTTAATTCTTTTTATGTTTTCCGATTAAACTTGAGGGCTGAAAAAGGATTTCAGGATTCACTAGAACAGAGTCTATTCAAGCTTAAAAGTCAAAACTTCCATTTCAAAACTCTGACACCAACAATTCCCCTAGAAATTTCTTGACTAACCTCTGTGATATTCAGAAAATACAGAAATGTATATTCAGCTTCTCTAAGCTGAACCTTTCTATCTTGATCAACACATCCCCCAGAAGTTCCCTCTAGCTTGCTCTCTCCTCTTTCTCTTATTTTAAAACTTTCCTAACAGCTTAAACTGACTGTCTAACCATCTTGCAATCTACACCAATAAGTTAGACTCCCAATTTTTCCCCACAAAGTCATTCTATAGGATTAGCCAAAAAGTTCATTTGGGTTTTTCTGCACAATGTTACGGAAAACCCGAACGAACTTTTTGGCCAACCCAATACCTATAGAGCCCGCTCAGTAATCTCATCCCTTTCGCTTACAGGGCTCAAACATCCAGACATTCTTCTCAACCATTTGTGATCTGTACTCAAATACAGCACCACTCCTCTCCAACTTGAAAATACCCTCATCCTCAATGATTTTGGACAGAGGCTTTGGTTTTGGTTTTTGACTCGTGTAAGTGCTCAATCTAACGCTGGATTTAGCTTTGTTTTCTTATGTCTGAGACTTTTCTCAGGTCAGGGAGTTTCTTGTTTTACATTCAAAGATTTTATTTCCTAATTCTTATGGGGCAGACATTTTTAAGATCATGATTATATGAACAAAATACTTAGGCAGAGGAAAGGACACCTTTTGTGACTTTTTAAAACTATTTATTTATTTAGTTAGTTAGTTATTTGTCTGTGTCGGGTCTTAGTTCTGGCACACAGGATCTTTGCTGCAGCATGTGGGGTCTTTAGCTGCAGCATGCGAACTCTTAGTTGCAGCATGTGGGATCTAGTTCCCTGACCAGATATTGAACCCGGGCCCCCTGCATTGGGAGTGCAGAGTCTTAGCCACTGGACCACCAGGGAAGTCCTTCATGATAATTTTAAAGTAAAAATCGTCAAGGATGAATGAATCTGCCTAAAGAATTAACTGAAATTTAGTCACAAGTTTTGGTGACTTCATCATTTTATTACCTCAAGAACTCCTTTTATCACCTTAAATATTTTTAGAATTATAAGACACACACCTACCTTTTCAACAGTTAGAAAATATTTTAAATTTACAGAAAATCTGCAAAAAATAGTACAGTCTTTATATAACCTTACCCTAGCTTTCCTTAATATTACCATCTTACACAACCACAGTACAATTATGGAAACCAGGATATTAACACTGATAAAACACAATTAACTAAGCTACTGACCTTTTTCAGGTTTCATCAATTTTCCCACTAATATTCTTTTTCTGGTCCAGGATTTATCCAGAATCCCACAAACTGTCATGTTTCCTTAGTCTCCTCTAATATGTGATAGTTCCTCAGTTTTTTGTTTATCATGACCCTGAGACTTTTTTTAAGAAATGATAAGTCATTTTATAGAATGTTCCTCAATTTGGGTTTGTTGTTTTCTCATGATTACATTGAGATTAAGCTTCTCTGGCAAGAATACCACAGAGGTGATGCTGTGTCCTCAGTGCATCTTATCAAGGAAGCCTGAAATGTTAATGTGTCACTTGGTTAGGTGGTGTCTCCAGGATTCTTCCACTGTAAATAAGGTTCCCTTTGTAATTAAAAAATATCTTGTTGGAAAGATACTTTGAGACTATACAAACATCCTGTTTCTCACTATGCTTTCACTCATTAATGTTAGTATCCACTGACTGATTCTTGCCTGAAACAAGAACCTATGCAGTATCTGCCTAATGATGATTTTTTTATTTCCATTGTTCATTCTCCATTTATCAACTGGAATTCTGTAAAAAAGAGCTGTCCCTCAATGTTGCTGTGAACTAAAACTTCTCTAAAATATAAAGTTCATTAATTAAAAAAATAAAATATAAAAAAGAGCTGTCCCTTCCCCTTTGTTAATGTTAGTATAGACTCACAGATATTTATTTTACTCTAGGGATTGTGATCCAATACTATCATTGCTTATTTCGTCCCAGGTTTGGCCAGTGGAAGTACCTTCAAACTAGCTGTATCCTTCCAACATAGCCTCATCATTTTTTGAGCATTTCCTTACTTTCTGGTACCATTAAATGTTCCAGTTCATCTTGATTTCCCTGTCCCAGCCCTGGAATCAATCATTTTTCTCCAGGGTTCCTTTTACTGGAGAATGTTATTTAGAAACCAAGATCTGGACAGCAGTGTATTTCACTGCTACAGTGGTGTCATAACTTCTAGGTCTTCTCAGTGGAGAGAGTTAAGAACCTAACTCTCAATATCCATAATATTTTTACTTATTTGTTCAATACAAGTATACATTTAAAGTAGAATTGCTAATAGCAATTTAGAAATGCTAATCCATACCTCTATGAGAAAAACATCTAGAGTATAATATTTGGGTATAACATTTTTTTTTGTCTTTAGCTTTATCATTTTTCAAAGTAACTTAGGCTAGTTCTTTTCCTCTCCACCTCCCTCAGTGTGATTATATATTACTCATTTATAATACAATTAGGTTATTATTTACATATCTTTTTGAGTTCCTTCCACATCCTGTTTGATCTGAATAATTTGGTTTTTGAGTCACATACCAGTTTTAATGAACATATAAGAAGAATACTTTGTTTCTTTGACTAATGGGAAATGAAAGAAAACTTATCTCCTTGACAAAGAAACACAATGTTCCTGATATTAATGAATCAATTAAAGACATTCCAGGCATGTCCAGACACAGGACACTCCATCCCTAGTATCCTAAAATAAAAATATAATACAAAGTAGATAAAGAGATAGTTAAAAAGAAAAAACAAAAACCCATATATAACCATTGTTTGATGCTTTACCCTGTGTTTCCAAGATAGTTCAAGTGGAATGTGAAATAAAAACATGGGTAGACTTCCTGTTTCCTTGTAGGTCCTACGCCCTATTTCCTGCTTCATTCAAATCTCAAAGATAGAAGACTGATTACAGTTCCTAATATAATTAATACTAATGCTTACAAGAACCTAAATTTTTATTTATTTTAAAAACACTTGTTGCTCACATCCTCTGTGCCAGGCACAGTGCTAAGTGCTTTACATACATTTATCTAACTAAATGAGAGCTCTGGGGAAGACCCATTAACTCTCCTATGATTCACACAGATTAGTTTCTTCCCTAGATTTCATATACTATTGTGCCAGTACAATTAACATCTAGTGCTAATGAAAAGCTAACAACAAGGCTTCCCTGGTGGCACAGTGGTTGAGAATCTGCCTGCTAATGCAGGGGACACGGGTTCGAGCCCTGGTCTGGGAGAATCCCACATGTCGCGGAGCGACTAAGCCTGTGCGCCACAACTACTGAGCCTGCGTGTCTGGAGCCTGTGCTCCACAACAAGAGAGGCTGCGATAGTGAGAGGCCCGCGCACCGTGATGAAGAGTAGCCCCTGCTCGCCACAACTAGAGAAAGCCCTCGCACAGAAACGAAGATGCAACACAGCAAAAATAAATAAATTAATAAACTCCTACCCCCAACATCTTCTTTAAAAAAAAAAAAAATAGCTAACAACAAAAATTTGTTAAGACCAATCTTTTATGAGAAGCAATTTAACCTACCAGTGCAGATGGGTGGATATTGATATTTAGACCTAAGAAGCAACCACAGATATATATGGTTTCTATGAGAAAATGAACATATGGAATTATTTTGCCACCTAATTTTACAAAGCTTTTAAAAAACACTTTATAGGGCTTCCCTGGTGGCACAGCGGTTGAGAGTCCGCCTGCCGAGGCAGGGGACACGGGTTTGTGTCCCGGTCTGGGAGGATCCCACATGCCGCGGAGTGGCTGGGCCCGTGAGCCATGGCCGCTGAGCCTGCACGTCCAGAACCTGTGCTCCGCAATGGGAGAGGTCACAACAGTGAGAGGACCGCATACCACAAAAAAACAAAAACGAAAACAAAAACACTTTATAGAAAGTATTTTATATAAGACAATACACAAACTTTTGGATACCAAGACCTGGCCATTACATCTTTTAGCACTTTACTCATCATTCCAGAAAATTATAGTCAAGAGTTACACTTTTTTTTTTTTGGCCACACAGCACAGCTTGCAGGATCTCAGTTCCCTTACCAGGGACTGAACCCGGGGCATGGCAGTAAAAGCCTGAATCCTAACCAGTAGGCCACCAGGGAACTCCCTTGAAGAGATTTTTTAAACATGGTATTTCGTAAAGAAAACAGAGGATTCACTGAGAAAAACTAAATCTATTTTATAAAAATAATGTATAACTCTTGGATTTACCTGGTGGTCCAGTGGTTAAGATTCCACGCTCCCAATGCAGGGGGCTCGGGTAAGATCCCACACGCCGTGCAGCGTGTCCAAAAACAAAAACAAAAACAAACTCTCCAAAAAAAAAAAACCATTAGTGGTATAACTCCCGGGTATAATATTTATGCAGAATATAATGTGAATACAGTATTATCAAGAAGTACCTGAACTAGATGGATCACACCAATATTTACAATAACAAGGTGCCACAGATGGACAGAACAAATATAAGCATGGAGAATGATGCCTGAACAGGACTGCTCAGCTATACTACCCCAGACCTAAGCCACTACTAATATCAGTTACAGCATCACCACAGCTTTAAGTTTATTAGAACATTCTTGCTGTCCCTGCGTAGCAGTCAGGGTACACTGGTGATAAAGTAAAACAGTTGAATTACCAAGTCACAACCTCTAACATGTGCCTAACTCCAAGCTTATAGGACACCATGACCCAAAATGTCTCCCAATCTCTGGCTCAGAGATTTATTTACTCATTAATGCTCAACTTCGTATGGTTTCCCTTAAAACCGGGGTCAGGGCTTCCCTGGTGGCGCAGCAGTTGAGAGTCTGCCTGCCAATGCAGCGGACACTGGTTCGAGCCCTGGTCCGGGAAGATCCCACATGCCGCGGAGCAACTGGGCCCGTGAGCCACAACTACTGAGCCTGTGCGTCTGGAGCCTGTGCTCCGCAGCAAGAGAGGCCGTGACAGTGAGAGGCCCGCGCACCGCGATGAAGAGTGGCCCCCGCTTGCCACAACTAGAGAAAGCCCTTGCACAGAAACGAAGACCCAACACAGCCAAAAATAAATAAATGAATGAATTTATTTTTTAAAAAAATCATTAAAAAAAAAACCAAAAAACCGAAAACCGGGGTCAAACCATAATGTACCTTAGAGAGCAATTAACTGTACCTTAGAGAGCAATTTTAATTTGCTAAAAATATTCCTCATTCATGAAACTATGTTCATGTCCCAGAAAACAGAACAGTAAGACTCCTGTTGTGGTTCTTGGATTCCTATTAAACAATTTAATTCTATGCAAATGGTTAATATCAATTTCCTTATCTCATTGGTTACATCCTAGGGTCCTTCTGACGATGATCTGCAAAAGGACTAGCAAGGATCCTCAGAAAAATAACAGTTTCTTCCGCAGCCACAGAGTACAAATAATATTATATCAACTCTAATCTGGAGAAGAGAGTGCTCACAGCTCCAAGAGGCCACAATTTGCTTAGAACACAAAAGGCAATGGTGTTCTATGAAACATGAACAACCAAGGAACCCTATCATATCCTTTCTTACTCCTATTACTTGCCAGTTTTAGGCAACCACTTATGCAGCATATGATGACATAGAAGGAAAGGTAAAGACAGGGCAAGCCATAATTCCTTTTTTCTCTCAGGCCTTCCTTATTCATCAGTAAGCCAAACGTACAATGTTGGTAGAATACTCATGTATTGAGAAGTAAAATAAAAACAGCTGAGTTAGTTTCGTAAGTGTTTCTACTGTTCTGATAAAAACTACACACGCAAGTACAAGTTATAAAATATAACTTTAATTTCAGTGATCCCACAAATCAGTTAAATATTCTTATATTTGCATTTTAAATGAGCATCACAATATAAAAATGAATGCTAAAATACATGATAATGATTTAAGTTTTTAATTCTTATTTACTTAAAATGACATTAAATGACAAATTTTAAAACCCTGTAAGTCAGTGAGACATGGAAGAAAAGAAAAAGGTATATATTTTACTATCTTTTCATGCTTTTTGAACAAAGGGGTCCACATTTTCATTTTGCCCTAGGTCCCACAAATTGTGTAGTACCCTGCAAACACTCAACCTTTCCATGTCTGGACTTCTAATGAATGAATAAAAACGTGATAGCAGAGGAAACGACAGAACAGTTAAACAGTACTAACTACTCTATCTGATTTTCTCTTCAGGCTTCAGGAACACAAGACTTCAGTAGTGTCCAATTTATGGTACAACAAGAAAAAGCTGGGAACCAATGCTCTAAATGGATAGATATAGTCTGACATGATAAAAGGTAGAGAGGGAGGGCAGGTAACAGCCCTTGAATCATAATAGTCTCCTTCTATTCTATTAGTACTGTTTAAAGTAAAAATTTTAACCAGAAGTCAAGTTCTACAAAATATATTCCTACAAGCAACTCTATGAAATATATGCCTAACTATACAATAACAGAAACACTAAAACACATCAGGTCAATTTAAAGTTAAAATACTATCCAGGACTTCCCTGGTGGCGCAGTGGTTAAGAACCCGCTTGCCAACGCAGGGGACATGGGTTGAAGCCTTGTCCGAGAAGATCCCACATGTTGCAGAGCAACTAAGCCCGTGCACCACAACTACTGAGCCTGCGCTCTAGAGCCCGCAAGCCACAACTACTGAGCCCATGTGCCACAACTACTGAAGCCCATGCGCCTAGAGCCCTTGCTCTGAAACAAGAAGCCACCACAATGAGAAGCCCACGCACCACACTGAAGAGTAGCCGCCGCTCACCGCAACTAGAGAAAGCCTACGCGCAGCAACAAAGACCCAACGCAGCCAAAAAAATAATAATAAATTTATTAAAAACAAAAATACTATCCAAATTCATCAAGTCAGATAGGAGTCAGTATCGTTTAGAGTTAGAAAGGGCTCAAGTTCAAGTTCAACTTCTCTTTTTAAAAGAATAAAATTGAGGTCTAGAAAAGTTAAATGACTTACAAAGTTCATATAGTAAGAATTCAAATCTAGACCTTTTGGCTCCAGTGTCCTTCTCTGCCCAATACACCATAGTGAATTAACTGAAAACAGTTTGCTAAACTAAACTGAATCACTACTTTATATTCCACCTTTAATTTTCCATAAGCAGAAAGAAATTTTAAATTTTCTGATATTGAAAATGTATCGATAAAGTACAATATAAGATATCCTAAAGCTAGAGCATGGTTCCCTATGGAAACTACTCTGGCCAGTATTCAAAAGGTGCTATGAAACTACAACCCAGGCCAGGAAGTCTGTATTAATTTGCTAGGGCTACTGAAACAAAAGTACCACAAACTGGGTGGCTTAAACAACAGAAATGTATTATCTCTCAGTTCTGGAAGTTAGAATTCTGAAATCAAGATGTCAGCAGAGTTGGTTCCTTCTGAGGACTATTTGGGAAAATCTGCTCCACACCTCTCTTAGCTTCTGGTAATTTCCTGGCAATCTTTAGTATTCCTTGACTTACAGATCTCTACCTTCATCTTCACATGGTGCTCCCCCATGTGCATGTCTGTGTCCAAATTTCCCCTTTTTATAAGGACAGTAGTGATATCGGATTACAGCTTGGCCTTACCCTAATATGACCTCATCTTAACTAATTACACCTGCATTAACCGTATTTCCAAAAAAGGTCACATTCTTAGATAAAGGGGGTTAGGACTTCAACGTATAAATTTGTGTGGGACAAAATTTAACCCATAACAGAGTTTTAACTAGAAATCCATGAATATGCTCCAGGAGACCAATCAAGAACTCTTAAATTGTTTACAACTTTGAGTGAGCGTGTGCTTATGTGACCCTGTGAGTGTGTGAGTACATATGTGTGGGTCATGGTGTGTTCAGACAGAGTACACAGATTTCATCAGATTCTTACAGGAATACATGACTTTCAATGCAAAGGAAAGAATCATTGGCCTAAGCGAAAGATCATTGGATTGAGGGTTTATAATGTTCTAGGACTCCCATCATCTTTAACTGGTGAGATAAGAGCATTCATTACCTTTTAGAAGAACTGGATCCAAGTACATATCATCACACTTTGGTAAGCAGCAGAAATACTTGTGCTTCCCATTTTGCCACACAAAATATTAAAAAGACAATTAGAAAAACAAATTAAAATTCCTTTATTCAAAGGACTAGATTTAATAAAATTAATTTTTATTGCTTCAACTAAGAGATATTACGTGAAACTGAGTAGGTTTTTTTGTTTGTTTTGGGATTTTTTAACTGCAAGTTCTCAGTGAAGATTACAATGATAACTAGTACGGTTTGGTGCCACCACCTTGAGTTGTGCTAAGGAGCCAGCACTTTTACCCAGAATTGCTTTTACACAATCAGTGCAAATATCAACATAGTGAAAAAAGCAAATAACATCCTAGAATTACGAAGAAAATATGTTTGACCTTGCAGATCCTCTGAAAGGGTCTTAAGGACTCTCCAGGGGTCCTTATTTGAGGTTTTAAAGACTTAAATTAATTCTAAAAGTCTGCTAAACCCATCTGACACAATAAATACATAAATTACTGTGTAAAAGTCTCTTCTACCTCCCATTCCCACCTCATTCCCTTTCCCACTCGCTCCTCTTGAGTCTCAGAGAAGGCTGGGGTCTCAACCAACTAAATGTCTGGCTGTAATCCAACACTAGCTTAATGAAGTCCTGGCAACTTTTAGGCATTACAGACTTGCCCTAAAAGAGAGGAACCACAGGCAAAATTGTGCTAACAACAGAGCTCTTTATAAAAAAGCACTGTTGAATCCTTTCTGCTGTATGTTCATTTTAAGCAACCACTCTAATTTCTAACATTTTACTGCATCGTAATTACTAACAATCCTAAAAGAAAAATGTACTCTTGAAATCATTCAGCAACAAAAACTAAATTATATTTATTCGTTAAGAAGCTGGGTTAATTAATATGTTGAGACTCGCTGGTTGCTGCTACATGATTCCTTAATCTGGCACTTCAACAAATTTTTGTACCACTATATGTGTTAAAGATTAACATTTGGCTTACCTTTTTGCTTTAAAAATAAAACTCTTAAAATACTGCTCATCAACTTAAAATGTTACATAATGAAGATTTATCATCTTATTGACTTACACCAATGAAAACACTGACTAAATACATATATATTTTAAGGATTAGCAACCTATATAGAAGATGAAGCCATTTTCGCTGGCATGCAACACTTGAAGTAAAAACTTGAAGTGGTCTTACTGAAAGATATCTCTAAAATTCATTAACAAAACAAAATCACTTCTATCTACTCTCATTTCAGAATAACTTTCCCTTGAAATGCTTCTACAAAATTCTTAGTACACTGTAACTGAATCAGCTACCAGGAAAATTTGTACCCACTATAGTAAAAAAAAACATCTACAACTGATAAAAACAAAACTCTCTAATTCACTTTTAGAACCATGTTCCAATCATAAAGTTGAATGCCACCACATGCCATCCAACTTTATGATTACCTAACGGGGGAGATGAGATGTGAGGTACTGTTGGCAGTCTTCACTAGTTCCCCTTCACTCACTACTTCGAGTGGGTGGCAAGCGAACAAAAGACATCTGCATACTCGACAGGCTGAGTGACATGTAACTGAAAGAAAGCTACCAACCTTTGCCTGGCTTAGATAATAAGAATGTTATAAAATGTTCATTTCATTGTATGCCCTTTCATATAACTTCCAATTTTTTGGTTATGGCATGTATTATTTTGAACTAGTTTTACTTTTTTAAGTTACTAGTTTAAAACTATTTTATCAAAAAAAAAAAACTATTTTATCTAAATCAAGCATAATTTAGGAGAGTTGAAAATTCAGTATTAGAATTAGAGATTATAGAAGTCGAATTAATTTAAATTAAAAAGTTTGAATTGATTTACATGAATAATAGAACACAAAAAACTAATCAAAAATAAGTTTCACGAATAGTAGCTAAATTAATAATTAAGAGAATTTCTAGTGATAAAGCTAAAGACTTTTAAAACTATGCACTATTCAGCTAATTTGAGACCTGAACATAAGCACCGTTTGTTATAAAAACAAACTTTAAAATTCTCGTTACATACAGTATAACCATTATGTTCATAAACCATGGAAAGACAGCAAAGTATGTTATTATTATTATATTCTACTAAAATGTAAGACCACTTCCTGTTAGTACTCTAAAAAGAACTCACTTTTCAGTCAAGGAACAGTATATCATTTAATAGGAATCTAATTCTGCAGTCATAGAACACTACATTAAACATTAGCTAAAGTCACTGGGCAGTTGAGGAACGGCAGGATATTCTATATTCTATAGCTGCATGAAGTATCGTTTCAACCTGCCCAGGTAGGGAGAGAGTAGAAAGAACATTAGGAATACCTTAGGAAAAGCAGCCAGCTCAGCAGTTAAGAATGAAAAAAACTCACAAGGGAATCTGATCTCCCTAACTGTATATAAAATAGCACGAGAAAATACCTGATAGCAAAGAAAGTGCTGGGTTTTCTCCTTATTCTTTGCTCTTTATGCAAATGCTGATAGGACTATTCTAACTGTGTGATAGTCATGGTTACTAAACACTATTGTAACTATCAGCATCAATTTTTCCAACTAAATTAGTTGGTAATTTCAAAGTATACTCACAAATAAATAGAACCTCTATAGTATTATATATAGGTCCTCAAGCCTTTGTATGAAATATTTAAAGCCAAATGTGCTTTAAATTCTGAATTTTTCCAGGTTTTACAAAGTACCATGTGCATATGCCATGTTTTTTTTTGGGGGGGGGGGTTGTTGGGGTTTTTTTTGCGGTATGAGGGCCTCTCACTGTTGGAGCCTCTCCCGTTGCGGAGCACAGGCTCTGGACGCGCAGGTCCAACGGCCATGGCTCACAGGCCCAGCCGCTCCGCGGCACGTGGGATCTTCCCAGACTGGGGCACGAACCCGTGTCCCCTGCATCAGCAGGCGGACTCTCAACCACTGCGCCACCAGGGAAGCCCTGGGGTTTTTTTAAATAAATATGTTTATTTAATTTTGCCTGCGTTGGGTCTTCGTTGCTGCGCCTGGGCTCTCTCTAGTTGCGGCGAGCGTGAGCTACTCTTTGTTTTGGTGTGCGGGCTTCTCATTGCGGTGGCTTCTCTTCTTGTTAAGCATGGGCTCTAGGTGCGCGGGCTTCAGTAGTTGTGGCTCGCGGGCTCTAGAGTGCAGGCTCAGTAGTTGTGACTCGCAGGCTCTAGAGTGCAGGCTGCGTAGCTGTGGCGCACAGGCTTAGTTGCTCCACGGAATGTGGGCTCTTCCCAGACCAGGGTTCGAACCCATGTCCCCTGCACTGGCAGGCGGATTCTCAACCACTGCACCACCAGGGAAGCCCTATGCCATGTTTTACACAACATTCCCTGCAGAGTCTGTGGAAGCTCCCAGTAATTAAATCTATCAGTATTTCTTCAGCAAAAAGTATGAAAATTTACACTTAGATAAAATTGTAAATATTTTTATAGCTAGTCAAATTTGTTTTGCCACCAAATGAGTATGCTGCAAGCTAACGAAAGTTTTGATACTCAGTTTTTATTTTCAAAATTTCATACAAGATTGTAAACCTATAATAACTAACATTCAACTAGCATTTTCACATCTTTAACTGAATTAAATTATAACACCTTAGGAACTGAGGCTTAACACAGTTAAGAGAACATCACACACATTTAATAAGAACCTAAAAAGCAGGTCTCCTTCATCACTCCAGAAATGCATAACTAAATCCACTGACTAAAATGAAAACCCACCAGTCCACATTGACATAAACAAATGAATAAAATAAATAAGGAGAAAGGAAAGTTCTTCCTTATGGTAGAATGACAATAAATGTAGAAGAAGTACTAGGTTTAGAAAAAAATCACTTTCTCAAGAATCATCAATAAATGCTGAAACTAGTCTGTTGAGGAAAAAGGCTATTCACATAGTCTCAAATGTCTCTTCACAAGTTGCTTTTTAATTACGAAGGGGATTACGAAAGGGAAAACAGTAACTTTCTCTGGCAGATATCACCTTAACCAAGTGATAAAATTTAACATAACAGTAATGAGGCAGGGACTTCCCTGGTGGCGAAGTGGTTAAGAATTCGCCTGACAATGCAGGGGACACGGGTTCGAGCTCTGGTCTGGGAAGATCCCACATGCCGCAGAGCAACTAAGCTGTGCGCCTAGAGCCCGTGCTCCACAAAAGAAGCCACTGCAATGAGAAGCCCACGCACCACAAGAAAGAGTAGCCCCCGCTCGTCGCAACTAGAGAAAGCCCGTGCCCAGCAACTAAGACCCAATGCAGCCATAAATAAATAAATAAATAAAATTTATTTAAAAAGGAAAAAAAACAGTAATGAGGCAAATTGACATCATGTGTCCCCAATAGGATGGGCTAGGATAGCACAACCCAAATTACTTCTGTAGCATTTCTGCTAAAAAATGATTACCCAACTCTAGTCATGAAGAAAACACCAGATAAATTCAAAATGAGGAATATTCTACAAAATAACTGACCTGTACTCTTGAAAAATCTCAAGGTCATAAAAGACAAAGACTGAGGAACTGTCAGAGATTAAAGGAGTATAAAATACACAAAACAACTAAATGTAATGCATGATCCTGGATTTGTCTCCTGGACCAGAAAAATTTTCTCTTTGGCAATAATGGACATTATTAAAACAATTAATGATATTTTAAGGCCTCTGGATTAGGAAGAGGTATTGTACCAATGTTAATTTCCGGATTTTGATAACTGTGTTGTGGTTATACAAGAAAATATCTTCATTTTTTAGGAAATACACTGACATATTTTGGGGTAAATGATCATCATGTCTACAATTTACTCTCAAGTGTTTCAGAACAAGACAATACGAACATATAGAGAAAACAATAAAGCAAATGTAGTAAAATATTAACATTTGGGGAAGCTAGGAATTCTTCCCCATACATACAGGAATTCTTTGTACCATTCCTACAACTTTTTATAAGTCTTAAATAATTTCAAAATAAAAAGCTTAAAAAAATTGTTATTGGGCTTCCCTGGTGGCGCAGTGGTTGGGAGTTCGCCTGTCAATGCAGGGGGCACGGGTTCGTACCCCGGTCTGGGAGGATCCCGCGTGCCGCGGAGCGGCTGGGCCCATGAGCTGTGGCCACTGGGCCTGTGCGTCCGGAGCCTGTGCTCCGCGGCGGGAGAGGCCACAGCAGTGAGAGGCTCGCGTACCGCAAAAAAAAAAAAAAAGTTATTGCCAACGTCACTAATAGCTAGACCTAAAAGAGCAGTTCCCTCCACTAGTGCAGTGAGGCTCATTAGTCCCGAAACGCTTCATGTCAGCAGAATATCCAAGGAATCAGTGCACGGTAGGGTAAAGAAAAAATGCATATCAGAGAGTATTACTATTACGAGACCAGGATACCTATGGATACTTTCAAGCAACACTTCAAACTGCAGTAGTTAACTGATTCTGGGAACTATGAGCAAAATAAAAAGGACTGGCTTGATGGCAACTGAAAATGCAATAGCTTTCACTGAACACAGAAGTTTAGCTGGACAAACAGCAAGTTGCAAAAGACAGTTCAAAATAGCAATGATATGGCAAATGATTATAGCTGAAATCCTTTTTGTTTAGAACTTCGAAGGAGTCTGCTATCTGCTATTGAACTCTGCAGCTCTCTTCATCTAGGTACTGAGCATACAGTGAGCATGGTGTATGATATTGTCTTCAAACTTGAAGTCAAGTCAAAAGTCAAACTTATCAGGCTTCCCTGACGGCGCAGTGGTTGAGAGTCCGCCTGCCGATGCAGGGGACACGGGTTCGTGCCCCGTTCCAGGAAGATCCCACATGCCGCGGAGCGGCTGGGCCCGTGAGCCATGGCCACTGAGCCTGTGCAGCAGCCTGTGCTCCTTAACGGGAGAGGCCACAACAGTGAGAGGCCCGCGTACCACAAAAAAAAAAGTCAAACTTATCAAACCGTGGGAACATCTCACCACTAGTAATTACTGAACCAAATAGGCATCAGGCCAAGTCCCTAAATGGAGCGTCTGTGCCCCACTGAAGGAAGACACAAATAATCTACTACTCTTCTGGAATATGTGGAAGGCAGATGGCAAATAAGACTAAGAATTCTGAGGTTTATATATTACTTTCAGTATCAAAAAAATTACTAAACACCTTAAAAAGGAAGAAAATTCTAATATATGCTACAACATGGATGATCCTTGAGAATATTAGGCTAAGTGAAATAAACCAGTCACAAAAAGACACATACTGTATGATTCCACTTGTATACGGGACTTAGAGTAGTCAAAATCATAGAGAGAGAGTGAAATGGTGGTTGCCAGAGACTAGGGAGAGGGGAGTTACTGTTTAATGGGCATAGAGTACAGCTGGTTTCAGTTTTACTGGATGAAAGGAGTTATGGAGATGAATGGTGGTGATAGCTGCACAACATTCTGAATATATTTAATACACCTGAACTGTACACTTTAAAATGGTTAAGATGGTAAATTTTATGTTATGTGTATTTTACCACAATAAAAAGAATTGGTGGGCTTCCCTGGTGATGCAGTGGTTAAGAATCCGCCTGCCAATGCAAGGAACATGGGTTCGATCCCTGATTGGGGAATTGGGATTCCCACAAGCTGCGCAGCATGGCCAAAAATATAAATAAATAAACAATTCATTTTGGTCCTCTTAAATTTGATTTTGACTTTAAAATGTGTGTTTAAAATAATAATAATAAAATGTGTGTGTTTGTGTGGCTTTTTTTTTTTTTTTTTTTGAGAGACCATTTCAAATCTAAAGGATAGAAATTATCTCAGAGGGACTTCTCTGGTGATCCAGCGATAAAGAATCCATCTTCCAATGCAGGAGACGCGAGTCTGATACCTGGTCGGGGAACTAAGATCCCACACGTCGTGGGGCAACTAAGCCGGCGCACCCCAACTACTGACCTCGGGCGCCTCAACTAGAGAGCCTGCACGTGCAAACTACAGAGCCTACGCGCTCTGGAACCCGCGCCACAACTACAGAAGAGAAAACCGGCACACCACAACTACAGAGAAGCCCGCGTGCCGCAACGAAAAGCCCACATGCCGCAACAAAGACCCGACACAGCCAAATAAATAAATATTTTTTAAATATGCAAAACAATATTTAAAAAAAAGAAATTATCTCAGAGACCAATTAGCTTATGTCTAATCAAACTGTCCTAACAATACCTCATGTTAATTGTAGAAGCTGTCTATTCGGGTATCCATATCTGTCAGAAATAAACTAAGAAAGAGATTTTTCTTTTTCCAAGTACTTTTTTCTGAACATTTTCTTTTTAAATACTGTAATGCTAATAGCCTAACTCCAGGAAAGATTACTGTTTCATTTAGAAAGTATCAAAAGAAAAGAAGAAAGTTAATGCTTACTAAAGATCTGACATAGGGACTTCCCTGGTGGTGCACTGGTTAAGAATCCGCCTGCCAATGCAGGGGACACAGGTTCGAGCCCTGGTCTGGGAAGATCCCACATGCCGCGGAGCAGCTAAGCCCATGCGCCACAACTACTGAGCCTGTGCTCTAGAGCCTGTGAGCCACAACTACTGAGCCTGCGTGCCTAGAGCCCATGCTCCACAACAAGAGAAGCCATTGCAGTGAGAAGCCCACGCACCGCAGGGAAGAGGAGCCCCCGCTCGCCGCAACTAGAGAAAGCCCACGCACAGCAACGAAGAACCAATGCAGCCATAAATAAATAAATTAATAATAATTTTAAAAAGAAAAAGATCTGACATAGTACTAATTTTGTAGGAAATTAACATAAAAACTAAAGAGAATAAACAAATCATTCTTTCTATTTATTATCTCTGAAACAGTTAACTAACTCTTACATAAGACTCACTTTGTATCAAACAAATAAAATAATACTTGAACTAAAATACCTTTTAAGTTTCAGATGCACTACTGCGGAAGCAAACAAATTAGATACCCAATTTATCTGACATGCCAAAGAAAATCATGAAATCTGCGAAACACATCTTTTGTATTATCATTGTGTGAGTAATTTTCCTTCAAATATCAATCTTTCTTAATATATCAATGCTTAATATCAACTAATCCTAAAAATGAGTATATCAAATCTAGTAATGACTTTCAGTTTTTGCTATTATAGAAGACAATAATTAAGATAAACTCCTCAAATCTGAGTCTTACTACATATTCAGCAGCTAAAATATTGTGTACTAACAAAAATATGGCCTGTGGCCTAGAAAATCTAAAAATTTTACAAGCTGGGATAAATGTTTTTTACTCAACTATTCCATTTTTTCTATGATAAGCAATATCATTATAGACTTTCAAAGATATTGTAGGAAAACCTAGGCATTCTAAATCACTTATTTCCTTTTTAACCAAAGAACTGGAACAATCAACCAACAGAGAGAAAAACACTATGAGAAAAAAATATGTAAATTAAGCATATCCCATAAATCATCCTCAGTAATTTTTAAATTGCTGAATTTTTTTTTTTTTTTTTTTTGCAGTACACGGGCCTCTCACTGTTGTGGCCTCTCCCGCTGCAGAGCACAGGTTCCGGACGCACAGGCTCAGCGGCCATGGCTCACGGGCCCAGCTGCTCCGCGGCATGTGGGATATTCCCGGACCGGGACATGAACCCGTGTCCCCTGCATCAGCAGGCGGACTCTCAACCACTGCGCCACCAGGGAAGCCCCCTAAATTTTTAACTATATAATTTTGAAAACATACAGAAGTAGAGTCACTTTAGAGAAAGCGCCTTGAAGTATTTCTTATAAGTCCATATTTAGGCAATTTTAATATCTGAAAATGAAACAATCTTTACACCCTTTTCAAAAAAGAAACTTTAAAAATTAAAACCACTACAATCCAAGCCTGAGTCTCATTTATGAAGTGAATGTTTCAGTAAAAAAATTAGTTACAGGCTTCCCTGGTGGCACAGTGGTTAAGAATCCGCCTGCAAATGCAGCGGACCAGGGTTTGAACCCTGGTCCGGGAAGATCCCACATGCCACGGAGCAACTAAGCCTGTGTGCCACAACTACTGAGCCTGTGCTCTAGAGCCTGCGAGCCACAACTACTGCAGCCCACACACCTAGAGCCTGTGCTCCACAACAAGAGAAGCCATCACAGTGAGAAGCCCGCACACCGCAACAACTAGAGAAAGCCCGCCCGCAGCAATGAAGACCCAATGCAGCCAAAAATAAAATAAATTAAAAAAAAAAATTAGTTACATTTCCTTTCAAAGAAGCAAGGATGTGTTTCTCTGAGTTATTTCATATACTTTATTAATTCTTGGCAGTTTGGATACCAACTTTTCATTTTTAAATTATCCTGGGCATTATAAATGCATTTTTAAAAAAATCTGTATGTGACCCTGCTATTCTCCAGAAAACAGACCCAATTCATTTATTTCCTTTCTTTGACAGGTATTTTCCTGCAAGAAAGGCAAAATTATTATTGCCAGGTCTTGAGCATAAGACAGTACTATTGAGCCATCAGAACCAAGTACTGGTTCCTTCAACTTAAGGTTCTTAGACCTTTGATAAGAGCAACCAAAGAAACAAGAAGAGTTACATGCTGTCAATGACAGGATGAGCTCAGGAATTACAGACTACCTGAATTCAAATCCCAGTACTACCACTAGCTAAATTACCATGGAGATTTACTTAACTTTTCTAAGCCTGTGGTATGTATGTATGTATGTATAAATAAATAAATAAACAAACAAACAGGTCAACAAACTCTGTACTTCATAGGGGTTGAAAAGATTTAAAAACATAAAATTGGCACAATGCCTCACACACATTAAGTACTCAAAAAATGATAGCTAATATGTTATTTTCTAGAATCTAATATTTAATTCTAATTTATAACATATGTAGCAGAAAAAAGCTTTTTCCCTTTTGGATGGTTAATTTTAATTAAAGCGAGTAGAAAAATCTAGAGAAGAAAAGGAGAAAGTGAAAACTGATGGCATGGCACAGTACTGCAAACTTCTTACACTAATCCGGCAAAGATGGTTTATCAAATTCAGTTGGTTACTGAATTTAAAATCCACATCTATTACAAAAATAACTTCACTGCTGGTGGGAACGTGAACTGGTACAGCCACTATGGAGAACAGTATGGAAGTTCCTTAAAAAACTACTAATAGAACTACCATATGACCCAGCAATCCCACTACTGGGCATATACCCTGAGAAAACCATAATTCAAAGAGTCATGTACCAAAATGTTCATTGCAGCTCTATTTACAATAGCCTGGAGATGGAAACAACCTAAGTGCCCATCATCGGATGAATGGATAAAGAAGATGTGGCACATATATACAATGGAATATTACTCAGCCATAAAAAGAAACAAAATTGAGCTATTTGTAATGAGATGGATAGACCTAGAGTCTGTCATACAGAGTGAAGTAAGTCAGAAAGAGAAAGACAAATACCGTATGCTAACACATATATATGGAATTTAAGGGAAAAAAAATGTCATGAAGAACCTAGGGGTAAGACAGGAATAAAGACACAGGCCTACTAGAGAACGGACTTGCGGATATGGGGAGGGGGAAGGGTGAGCTGTGACAAAACGAGAGAGAGGCATGGACATATATACACTACCAAACGTAAGGTAGATAGCTAGTGAGAAGCAGCCGCATAGCACAGGGAGATCAGCTCGGTGCTTTGTGACTGCCTGGAGGGGTGGGATAGGGAAGGTGGGAGGGAGGGAGACGCAAGAGGGAAGAGATATGGGAACATATGTATATGTATAACTGATTCACTTGTTATAAAGCAGAAACTAACATACCATTGTAAAGCAATTATACCCCAATAAAGATGTTAAAAATAAATAAATAACTTAAAATTCAAAGATACATAGGACTTCCCTAGTGGTCCAGTGGTTAAGACTCCATGCTTCCAAAGCAGGGGGTGCAGGTTCGATCCCTGGTCAGGGAACTAAGATCCCACATGCCGCATGGTGGAGCCAAAAAAAAAAAAAAAATTCCAAAATACATAGGTTCGTGTTATTTTAAATGATACACACCTACTACTCATCAAAAATCTTTTAATTTTAAGTGTTTTAAGTGATGGCTATTTCCTCTAATATTACTCTGGTGAAAATAAATTTTAAATATTCAAGATCAACCCTGATAAAGATTAACTTTATATCACTTTAACTGTCTTCCCCATCTTAGTTGTAAATATTATATATTAAGGTTATGTATAAGAATATACTTTTGCAGATAACTGAAATTAAATCCTATCTTTTAGGACTTCCCTGGTGGCTCAATGGTTAAGAATCTGCCTGCCCAGGGCTTCCCCAGTGGCGCAGTGGTTAAGAATCCACCTGCCAATGCAGGGGACATGGGTTCGATCCCCAGTCTGGGAAAATCCCACATGACACAGAGCAGCTAAGCCCATGCACCACAACTACTGAGCCTGCGCTCCAGAGCCCGTGAGCCACAACTACTGAGCCCGCACGCCACAACTACTGAAGCCTGTGCGCCTAGAGCCTCTGCTCCACAATAAGAGAAGCCACCGCAATGAGACGCCTGCACATCACAACGAAGAGTAGCCCCTACTCATCACAACTAGAGAAATCCCGCACACACCAATAAAGATCTAACACAGCCAAAAAAAAAAAAAACTGCCGTGGAGCAACTGAGCCTGTGCACCACAACTACTGAGCCTGCACTCTAGAGCCAGCGAGCCACAAGTACTGAGCCTGCGCGCCACAACTACTGAAGCCTGCGTGCCTAGAGCCTGTGTTCCTCAACAAGAGAAGCCACCACAGTGAGAAACCCGCACACTGCAACGAAGAGTAGCCCCCACTCAACGCAACTAGAGAAAGCCCACATGCAGCAACAAAGACACAACACAGCCAAAAAAATAAATAAAAAATAAAAATCCCATCTTTAACATAAATACTATTATTGTAATACAAATAGGTTCAAAAGAGAAAAGTTCATAGAGACTGGACAAGCCAAAACCATCTTGAGAAAGAAGAACAGAGCTGAGGGAATCATGATCCCTGATTTCAGACTATACTACAAAGCTACAATAATCAAAACAGTATGATACTGACACAAACAGACACAGAGATCAATGGAACAGGATAGAGAGTCCAGAAATAAACCCATGCACTTATGGCCAATTAATCTACAACAAAGGAGGTAAAAATGTACAATGGGGGGCTTCCCTGGTGGCGCAGTGGTTGAGAGTCCGCCTGCCGATGCAGGGCACACAGGTTCGTGCCCCGGTCCGGGAAGATCCCACATGCCGCGAAGCAGCTGGGCCTGTGAGCCATGGCCGCTAAGCCTGCACGTCCGGAGCATGTGCTCCACAACGGGAGAGGCCACAACGGTGAGAGGCCCGCGTACCGCTAAAAAATATATATATATATACACAATGGGAAAAAGACAGTCTCTTCAATAAATGGTGCTGGGAAAAATGGACATCTACATGTAAAAGAATGAAATTAGAACAGTCTTTAACACCATTTACAAAAATAAACTCAAAATGGATTAAAGACCTAAATGTAAGACAGGAAACCATAAAACTCTGAGGAAAAAAATTGGCAAAACACTGTTTGATGTAAATCATAACAATACTGTTTTAGATCTGTCTCCTAAAGCAAAGAAAATAAAAGCAAAATTCAACAAATCGTACCTAATTAAACTTAAAAGCTTTTTCACAGCAAAGGAAACCACTGACAAAACAAAAAGAACCTACTGAATGGGAGAAAATATTTGCAAATAATATGACCAATATGAGGTTAATATCCAAAATATATAAACAGCTCATACAACTCAGTACCAAAAAAAAAAAAAGACCCTCTGTCATTAAAAAATGGGCAGAGGGCTTCCCTGGTGGTGCAGTGGTTGAGAATCCTCCTGCCAATGCAGGGGACACGGGTTCGAGCCCTGGCCCAGGAAGATCCCACATGCCGCGGAGTAACTAAGCCCGTGCGCCACAACTACTGAGCTTGTGCTCTAGAGACCGCAAGCAACAACTACTGAAGCCCGCATGCCTAGAGCCCGTGCTCCACAACAAGAGAAGCCACCACAATGAAAAGCCCACGCACCGCAACAAAGAGTAGCCCCCGCTCGCCGCAACTAGAGAAAGCCCACGCACAACAACAAAGACCCAACACAGCCAAAAAAGAAAAAGAAAAAGGGCAGAAAATGTGAACAGACATGTTTCCCAGAAGGAAACAGAGATGGCCAAAAGGTACATGAAAAGATGCTCAAAATCGCTAATCATCGGGGAAATGCAAATCAAGACTACAATGAGGTATCACCTCACACCTGTCAGAATGAACACAAACAACAAATGTTAGGGAGGATGTGGAGAAAAGGGAACCCTCGTACACTGCTGTTGGGAATGTAAATTGGTACAGCCGCTGTGGAAAACAGTATGGAGGTTTCTCAAAACACTAAAAATAGAACTGTCACATGATCCAGCAATTCCATTCCTCAGTATATATCTGAAAAAAACAAAAACACTAATTCAAAAAGACACATGAACCCCAATATCATAGCATTATTTACAATTGCCAAGACACAGAAGCAACCTAAGTGTCCATCAACAGATAAATGGATAAAGAAGATATAGTACATATATACAATGAAATACTTCCCAGATATTGTATTTTAATATCTACAAATTAAAATAGTTAACTGTAAAACTTCTGCTGCTGAAGTATCAGATTAGGAAAATAGACTCTGCCAGTTATATCAGGTCTTCTGGCAGTTAGCTGTAAAATCTTTACCCCATTTAAATTCTACCCTAATTCTGCCCCCCATTATTATGTTGCCTTATGGAGTTTTCACTCTACTACAAAAAAAAAAAAAAATCATTGGTCAAACTCTGTTATTGCTCATAATTTAAGGTCAGTTTAGGAAAAAACTGATGAGACATTAGAGACTGCAGTCATGCCAACTTTATTCTGGAGTCCAAGTATGAAAACTAGCAGCCTCTAATATTATTTGAAAGTAACCAAGAATGAAAAACAGTTACCCTGGCCAAAAACTATTCGGGATATATGAATAAGCACTTCCTTGTGATAATGGGGGGGAAAGAAGAATATCAACAAAAAACAACAAAAATCTCAAAGTGAAATACTGAATATGTGCCTATGTGGGAAAAGAAAGATTACATGTACTTTAAATGAGAATACAAATGAGATATGACCCAAGTCTTCAAACATTGCAATAACCTTTTTAAGAACAGGACAAACAGGAAAGTTCTGATCTACAAGGGCCGTATGACCAGGAATTATTCTTATAGTCTGTATTCTCTGCATCATGAAGGGAGTCCAGGGAGATGGACTCTAGCCCTATTCTTTGAATTATTTTGAGGCAAAATACTTCCCATGTTTACATTTTTTTCCAATAAATGAAAAATACAGATAATACTAATACATATTTGTAGCGCTTACTGAAAATATTAAGTAACAGATCTCTAAAATAAACATTTGAAGGAAACAGATTTTTAAAACTAATTCAACTGTACATTCTAAACCCAAGAAATAGTCCTTGCTATTTAAAAAACAGTATATCACAGAAGGAGGTGTGTAATGATACCAAAATGTTATTTGACATTACCAGGGAGAAAAATCCAACCTGCCACCTCCCTTGTCCATCTTGACTACCACAGCTGCCTAACCAGGCTTCCTATTTCTCCTTGGCTCCTCTCTAATCCTTCTCCACATACAAGCCAAAGTCACCACTGAAAAATGAAAATTAGATAATGAATTTACTCTGTTTAAAATCTTTCAACAGCATTCCCCATTTTCCTAAACTAAAATTTAAACTCTTCATCTTTCTACCATGGCCTAAAAGGCCCCACAAGATTTGGCTCCTGCTTGCCTATCTAACCCCATCATGCATCTCTCTCCCTAAGTTACTATAGGCCACACCAGTCTCCTTTTTGATCCTGTAAAATACCAAGCTCTTTCCCACCCTCCAGCCTTTGTGCTTTCTGTTCCTCTTCCTGCAATTATTCACAAATCTGCCTCATTTTAATTCTTCAGATGTCACCTTGTAAGGAAGGCTCCACTGACCACCTTAACCCTCTAACACCTTAACCCCGTGACATTTATCATAATCTCTATCTTGTGCATTTATGTATTTACTTCTTATTTATGATCTGTCTTCTCAACAAGTAAGTGCCATTAGAGGCAGAAATCCAGATGCCTTGTTCATGGTTACAAGATACTATATTCTCTTAACCTAACCTAATCTTCATAAATACAACATGTATAAGCTAGATTACAGAATGCAAGGTCTCCTGCATATTTTGCTCAACATCTCCTTTCAACACTACTAAACAGTGTTCAAATGCCAGAAGACATGAGAAAACCATAAGAATATTCCAAAATCAGCAGGTGAATATTTTATCTTGGCTCATTTCAGGAGTGTTACAAACGTGCCTTCTCCTTAAACTTATGATGTCTTTAAACTTATTTTAACAGTTGCCCTATAGAAAAGCACTAGGCTGGGTTGCCTCCCTGGATGGCTAAATGGCCTCCCTGCCTCATTCATTAAGTGTACTTGGCAACATAAGAGGCATTACAGCATATAATTTGCTTCACATATAGCCCTTTTATTTTAGTAGCCAGGTTTTTTTCACACGTAATTAGAAAAGAGCTGAATGAATCATTTCCCCCAAAACAATGTAAAGAAAATCTCTAAAGATGCAATATGAATTTTGAATTTAAATTATCGATACTTTTCTCTCTAGAAATGTCATCATAAAACATTAAAACCAGAGAATCATTTTCTCTTTACTACTGTAATCTGCTTAAACAAAATTATAGATCAAATGTTCTTAGGTTTAGTGAAACATGGTATTTTTTAGGGGACATGTTACTCATTAACACTCCCACCCTTAGTATACTAAAGATTTAAAGTATCAATAAAACTTTCTTGCTCAAGAAAACTATAAGGCACTCCTATCAAGGAAATATATTGAATCTATTAAAAAGCAAAACAAAATCAAGCATACAATACCTCTGATGAATCATTGAATATATATCATATAATACATTACCTAAGGGTTAAAATGGGGCTTCTTTTCCTATATCTTTTTTTTTAATAAATTTATTTATTTTATTTATTTTTGGCTGCACTGGGTCTTAGTTGCTGCGCACGGGCTTTCTCTAGTTGCAGTGAGCGTAGGCTACTCTTCGTTGCAGTGCGCGGGCTTCTCATTGCGGTGGCTTCTCTTGTTGCGGAGCACAGGCTCTAGGCGCACGGGCTTCAGTAGTTCTGGCTCGTGGGCTCTAGAGCGCAGGCTCAGTAATTGTGGCACACGAGTTTAGTTACTCCGTGGCATGTGGGATCTTCCCAGACCAGGGCTCAAACCCGTGTCCCCTGCACTGGGAGGTGGACCCTCAAGCACTGTGCCACCAGGGAAGCCCCCTATATCTCTTTATGACAGCCTCTGCTTTCTTTTACTACTTGCTTTTCATTTTAAATGTTTCCTCCTACCTGATTTAAATTTCGTCGTCAAACAAAGCAAACGTAGCTAGACACCCCAAAAACTCCAACTGTCAAGAATGAAAGTAGGGCTTCCCTGGTGACACAGCGGTTAAGAATCTGCCTGCCAATGCAGGGGACATGGGTTCGAGCCCTGGCCCGGGAAGATCCCACATGCCACGGAGCAACTAAGCCTGTGCGCTGCAACTACTGAAGCCCGCACACCTAGAGCCTGTGCTCCGCAACAAGAGGAGCCACTGCAATGAGAAGCCCACGCACCACAATGAAGGGTAGCCCCCACTCGCCGCAACTAGAGGAAGCCTGCATGCAGCAACAAAGACCCAACACAGCCAAAAATTAATTAATTAATTAATTTTTTAAAAGAATGAAAGTAGTAGGAGTAATGTGGCTGGGAAATGCAACCCTAAACAGTATCAGTGAGCTCTTACATGTGTCTCTCTCTTCTGGATTGCTACTTTGATCGCTACCTCCTTAATCATCTATACTCCCCTCACAACACTTTCCCCACAAAGGATTATAAACCATTATTAGCCAGATCTCAAGTCTTCAGAGCTCAGTACAGCACTTAAGCCAATCTTAAATAAGACAGAATATATATGCCCCAAATAACCTCAGCCTTCATCTCCACCCCACCACCATGGGCTCAGTAGGATGACCATCAACCAAATATAAAATTCAGTGGCCACAGGAATGAGAGAGGACTACTCAGGCTGCTGAATCTTCCCCTCCTCTTTTTTGTACAGTGTAGCCCACTTGACTGGGCCTCTCAGCCTCTGTCCCTGCTCCTTACAGTTGGCTCACACCTATGTTTACCACACATTTGGTCACTGTGCCTTGGCCACCTGGCTGCTCTTCTAAAGAGTACCACCATTATAAGACGAATTCCCTTAGCCCAACCACAAAGGAACTGTGAGCTCTATGCCATGCCTTTCCAGCCACAATGACTTATCCACTGCCCAAATTATTACTATCCTTCTTGTTACTGCCTACATGCATTCTGTATACCTTACTTCAAATATGGATTTTTTTAACCCAGCCAGTAGTTGAGCATACACCATTGTATTTATGCTCTTCTCCTATAATAGGGTAAGTCTGTCAATACTGGGACAGTGATCCATACTTCTTCCATACCCTAACACAGTTGGCGTATTCATAATCAATGAATACCTTTTATTACACAACTAGTGTGAAGATAATCTATCCTAATTTTATTATTTTACGGAGAACAATCCACAGAATTTCAAAGTTGAAAGGCAGCTCAGTGTGATCAATTCTCTCTTAAAAATGAAAAAGTCTTGAGAGGAAATATGGTTAAGAGCAGAGACTTTCAGAAATCATGAAAACCTTGGCTTGAATTCCAGTTCTGCCATTTTCTAAGTGGAAGGCTTTGGGTGATATATTTAACCTCTGTGCAACTGTTTCCTTATCTATGAAAAAAATATCTATTTCAGCAAAGCTGATACAAGGATTCTATGAAATAAAGGATAAGGATTCTGTGAAATAAAGTTAAAAACTTAGCATGCCTGTCATATAGAGGTATTCAGTAAATAACTCAATAAGTAATAAGTGGGCTTCCCTGGTGGCGCAGCAGTTGGGAATCCGCCTGCCAATGCAGGGGACACGGGTTCGGGCTCTGGTCCAGGAAGATCCCATATGCCGCGGAGCAACTACTGAGACTTTGCTCTAGACCCCGCGAGCCACAACTACTGAAGCCTGCGCACCTAGAGCCCGTGCTCTGCAACGGGAGAAGCCACCGCAATGAGAAGCTCGTGCACCGCAATGAAGAGTAGCCCCCGCTCGCCACAACTAGAGAAAGACCGTACACAGCAACAAAGACCCAACACAGCCATAAATAAATAAATAAATAAATTTATTTTAAAAAAAGTAATAAGTTATTATTAGGAGTATATACCATCAAACAAAGCACTTAATCTCTGTTTATCTGCTTCCTTAATCCTAAAGTAGGAAAAATATCTACCTATTTTGATAGAGAAAAACATGTTAAAAACACTCTGCATTGTACTTGACACACAATTGGCACTCATAAAGAGGGACAATATGGTTATTAAACAATAGCTATTTTACGTTGTTACTCTCAGTAGCATCTACTATAATTCTTTGTATCTAAGTATTACTTTTTTTTTCCTTTTTGGCCGTGCCTCGTGGCATGTTAGTTCCCCAAACAGGGTTTGAACCAGCGCCCCCTGCAGTGGGTGCACAGAGTCCCAACCACTGGACCACCAGGGAGGTCCCAAGTATTACTTTATTAATGTCACATTTTTTTTGGTAAATCTTTTATACAACAGGTTCTTTTAAACAATAATGAAATATTCATTAGCTACAGAAGTTCACTTCTTCTCCAACACAATTCTCAAGATAATTACTGAGGACGTGACTCAGTTGAATCTCACAGGAATCTCTCTCCAAACACCTTAACTAGATGTTATCTTTTAAACAACAAATTCTATAATAAGTGACCTAAATAAGTAAAATGGGCTGAAAAGATTTCAGGACTCAGTTCACTTAAGTGACAGGATGATAAATGCAACCCACAGTAATTTTAGTACTTCTGACTGTATTAACTTCCTTCTGATATTGTCATTTAATTGTTCAGAGTTTTCTTTTCACATATAATTCTTTGCTTTAAGTAATAGCTCCCAAACTTTCCAGTATCAAAGCTACTGTTTAAAAATGTCTGAATTCACAAACCTAGAAGAGCTTACACAAAGAATAGTATGCTGCTTTCTAGCATACACCAATACAGAGATAAAAGGCAAGGGCAATAAGGCCAGACCAAGCTGCAGCGGTTTGGGTAGAGAACACAGACAATAAAAGAGGAAATTAAGTAAATTACTTTTTCTCCCTTCTCCCTCAGACTACCCCCAACTCTGTCCCTTTACCTTTTGCTACCACTATTCTTTCCTACATCTGTACTACTCCTATGAAATATGACCACTAGAATGGAAAACTAGGATGACAAAAGTATTTCACTTAGTGCTATGTATTTCCACACACCAGCTGCAAAGAAAAGAACAGGTTCTAACTCAAACTTGTTCTGAATACATTAAATGAATATAAATGCTCAGGCATTTTAAGCCATTGATATTAGTCATATTATTTACTTATTTGATGCTCCCTCAACTTTTATAAGTTAGAAACCCAAACAACCAGGGTTCTTAGAAACTTTTAAATTAAAATAATAGGTAAGACTCTAAATGAGAGCTAAAATGTCTGGGTCCCAATGCTCAGGCATTTTAAGCAATTGATATTAGTCACCTATTTACCATAACAAGCAAAAAATCTATTATGACAAGTTAGCAGAAGTACATTTTATATATTCCAAATTAACTGCCCCTAAATGATGCTTTTCACTACCCAAACAGGACACTTTCTCTACTTGGAATTTAGTGATTAAAAGACAATTTGCCTATATAAGAAGCAGTAGAGTGCAGCAGTTTAGAGCATGAGCTGCCTGTGTCTATATTCCCCCTCTATCACTTATTAGCTATGTTGCCATGGGCAAGTTTCTTAATTTTTCTGTGCCTAAAACTCCTCATCTGTAAATGGGGATAATACATAAGAGAATCTACCTTCTTATTATTATTGAGTTAATATATGTACAACACAAAGAATAGTTCCAGGTGGTTTAAATTATCTATACGTTAAAAAAAAAAAAACCTATAGACTCATCTACTGTAAGACAGAATAAAGGCTTTTCTAAGGTAACACAAAACCCAGACGTCAAAAAGGAAAAGATAAACAATTCTAATTGCATAAAATCATTTTTTTATATTAATATCACCTTCAAACCAATAAGAAAAAGAAACAAATCACAGGGCTTCCCTAGTGGTTCAGTGGTTGAGAGTCCGCGTGCCGATGCAGGGGACACAGGTTCGTGCCCCGGTCCGGGAAGATCCCACATACCGCGGAGCGGCTAGGCCCGTGAGCCATGGCCGCTGAGCCTGCGCGTCCGGAGCCTGTGCTCCGCAACGGGAGAGACCACAACAGTGAGAGGCCCGCGTACCGCAAAAAAAAAAAAAAGAAGAAACAAATCATTAGGAAAATTAATCTGATACCTGAACAGGTAATTGAGAGAAATGCAAGTGGCCAGTAAGCATACAAAAAGAAGCTTGGCTTCACTAATAATTAAAGCACTGCAAACTGAAACAAAATACAATGCTTTTGCTTTGGCAAAAATTGAAAACATTGATATTATACAATATTTGGAAAAGGTATAAGAAAATGGAAATTCTGATATACTACTGGTGGAAATGAAAACTAGTACCATCTTTTGTGGGGAAATTTGAAAATTCATATCAAAATTTTAAAATGTGCAAACTTTCAACAAATGATTTTACTTCCAGAACTATCCTGCATGAATAATCACAAAAATCTGTGTATTACATAGTACGTAATGATTCTACCTTGTCTAAAAAAACAAACTCTAGTTATACCCAGATGTTTATTTATCGTACATACAAAAAGAAAGTATGAAAGATTAAACACCAAACTACTAACAATGGTTACATCTAGGGAATGGGATTATAGAAAAAGTAAAGAGGGAATGGGTCTTTTTATTTTCTATACTTCATTATCACCTAAAATTTTTTTTAATGATTCTGTGTTACAACTTTAGGATTCTAAAAAACAAAGATTCTTGTAAAGAAATAAAGTCTAGAAGCAAAAACAAGTCTTAAAATACAAAGCAAAGTCAATACAAGTTTATCTTACTACTTCCTACAGTCACTATTGGTGCTGTTTCCCAAATTCCTTTTGCAGATACTTGGAAAGATCACATTTCCTAGAGGTTGGGAGAGACCATGAGACTAAATAGTGAGTCTTCTACTTATACTACTTATTAGTAGTATAAGTAGAAGTAGAAGCAGCCTATTAGCCGCTTAGTGTACAAATCTGACTTAGTACAAATCCAAGAGTACTGTCTTGCTCTTAAAAGGACTTAGCAAGAATCAGTAAAACTGAATTTCTCGGGCTTCCCTGGTGGCGCAGTGGTTGAGAGTCTGCCTGCCGATGCAGGGGACATGGGTTCGTGCCCCAGTCCGGGAAGATCCCACATGCCGTGGAGCGGCTAGGCCCGTGAGCCATGGCCGCTGAGCCTGCGGGTCTGGAGCCTGTGCTCCACAACGGGAGAGGCCACACACAGCAGTGAGAGTCCTGTGAACCGCAAAAGCAAAACAAAACAAAACAAAACAATTTCTCATAAACCTAAGTAAATGGACAAAATAATGATTCCTAGAGAAGTGCTGGATAAATGGAAAAAGTTGGTGATAAAGGCTAAAGTGAATTTAGTTTAACATTCTTGATAACATTTCATCAAGCTAACACACTGGTTTAGCAAAAGGAAAAAATAATTAAATATCCCAGAAAAGTTATCTCCCACAAAAAAAACTCTGTTTCCATAAGTAACATGAATAAATTCATTTTCTGACATTATTTGACTGTTCTTAATCTTGCCTTTCTTGTCACCATGATATGGCCCTTTGGGTAGTAACTAAATATAAAAAGTTACTCTTCACACTAGACTGGCCCCTAGGGGTTCTAATCACTAACAACAGATGGAAACACAAAATTTATCCTCCACTAAGTATGTCATCATCTCTCTTCTGATCTAACTGGTGTTCCTTTCCAAAACTTAAGCTTTGAATCTTCTATGAAAATTTTTACTATCCACCAACATTTGAATGCTATACTCGAAACCAAAACTGAAAATAATCTGTTGTCATTTATAGCAAAATAAGAAATCATAACTAAGAAGTAGTTCAGTCTAGGCAATTATTCCTGAATGATTAAAATGCCAGATTTTCAGATGCTTGAAGTATTCCAAGTATTTTATACGTGCAGGCTAACACTATATATATTACATTAATGCTTTGCTTTGAAGGTATAATAGACTTCATTTACTCATCTGTAAAATAAGGAAAAAATAATAGTAGTGATCAGTCTATTTAGAGGATAATGAGATAACACAGTAAATACGTAAGGCATTTAGTGGATATAGTAAAGGCTTAAGAAATATTCATGTCTCCTCCCTTACTCCCCCAATACAGATTTACTCACTAACTGTAGCCACTATCAAATTATATAAAGTATCTTAAATCTAACCTCTTTTAAAATATTTGATTTTCTGAATTTTTACTTCTTTGTAAAGTTAAAAGCAAATATAAGTTGAACAAGACAGAGGTCAGCAGATACAGCCATAAGTAGTAGGGGCCAGATTGTGTAGGATATTTTAAATGATTTGTGACTGAGTGAGTTTCTGAGATTCTGATTGTGATTCTGAGTGACATGGAGAGGCATCAGAGAGTTTTAAACAGAAAAAAGTGATGATCTGACTTAAGTCTGAGAAGGGTGACTAAGGATACTATACTGAAAAGTTAATGTAATAAAGCAAAAGTGTTAGAGAAAACAAAAGTTACTGAAAAGCTACAAGTGAGAGAAGATGGCTTTTAGATTAACATGGTAGCAGTGGAGGTGGTAAGTAGTCAGACTAGATATATTTTGAAGGTAGAGTCAAGAATTTTTTCTATCAGACTGGATGTGAGTGTGTAAAAAAAAAAAAATGAAGAGACAGGATATATTCAATTTTGGGCCTCAACAACTAGAATGACAGAACTGCCATTTGCTGAGTTCGGTAAGACTACAGGAGGAACAGGCCTACAGAAGAAGCTCAGGAGTTCAGTTTTGGATACGCTAAGTTTGAGATGACTATCAGACATCTAAGTAGAGATGCAGAATACTCACTCAGCTGGCTACACGCAACTTTATTTCAAGGAAAGAAGTTTAGGATGGAAATAAATTTGAAACTTTTCAGCCTCTAGATGTTATTTTTAAAGCCATGAAACTGGATGAGATCACCAAAGGAGTAAGTGTAGACAGAGAAAAGGACCAAGGACTGAGTCCTGGCACAACAAACCATTTAGAGGTGAGGGACATAAGGAAGAACTATCAAAGGAGATAGAGAGGCAGAAGGAAAACCAAGAGTGTGGTATCTTAGAACACAAATGAAGCAAGTGTTTCAAGGAGGAAAAAAAAATGATCAAACTGAGTCATGCTGCTGATAGATCAAGATGAGAATACAGAAATAAACCAAAACACAAGAAGGACATATGCACAAAATATTCAATATGGTACTCTTTATCAAGAGAAGAAAACCAAGACAAGCTAAACATCTCCTAACAGGAATCAAGTAAATACTAACAAATACACTCAATGGAATATTACACAGTTACTGTTTGTGACATATTATTCCATGTTTAAAAGTTTGAAATGTAGAGACTTCCCTGGTGGTCCAATGGTTAAGACTCCATACTCCCAATGCAGGGGGCACGGATTCGATCCCTGGTTGGGGAACTAAGACCCCACATGCCACATGGCATGGTCCAAAAAACAGTCTGAAATATAATTAATAAATTATACAATCACACCAACACAAAAATATACACAACTTTATTTAAAAGTTAAAAGTAAATACACCAAAATAAAATACAGTGTTGGAGTTATGGGATTAACAGTATTTTCTCTTTACTTTTCAAAGAAAAACAAAAATACAAAAACAAAGCTTTCCCTAAAAGGTTGGCCTAGAGTGTCTATTACAATTATATAGCTTGGTTCATAGACTGTTCTTGTCTACAAAGGCAAAGACTGAAGAAAGATCAATAATGTTGGGAAAAGTCAACTATTTCCTCATTTAAATGAAAGAACTAGGGGTTTGGATTATTGGATACATACACATATATACATATATGCAAATGACACACTGTGTCCTTTGTTCAGTCATGTTTTGCTCTAAATCACGCTATTTTGCACTTAAATTGCTGGGACAGAATGAAAGTATATTATTAAGTATATTTTTGACACTGAAATTTTAAAGGGAAAACTGTCTTGAAAGATAAACGAGAAGACCTTCTGGCGTTAACAAATTGAAATTTCTCATTGCCATCTGCATCTAGCCTTCCAGATACAGATGAGGAATTGCCAGAAAGAGATATGTGTGCATACGATCCTTCTATTCCCCCAAACATCCAGCTCCATCTAAAACTATTATGGCCAATACCTCTGGCACAATACTTTATCATGTTCCATAATTCTTCCATCAAGTCCACAGTCAACACTTTTTTTTTTCACAGTCAACACTTTTAAGGTGAGAATGATTACACTAATTTTGTACTATAGCTTGATAATATGTGTAATGAAGTTTAAGTGTTACTTAATAAGCTCAAGGCAAGGTTGATGGACAGTGTTGGACACTGGGACTCTAGGTATGTATGTAAACTTTTATATTAGCTCTTCTGGTAATAATTCCCCTAACATCTTATTGCTATGTAACTTGACATATCATACAGACTCTTAAAGGCACGCCATAGTAGAAAACTTGTACCTTACATCTACCAGTTCCTTACAAAGAATTTCTTTAAAGAGAATCTATTTGAGGGGACTTCCCTGGTGGCGCAGTGGTTAAGATCCGCCTGCCAATGCAGAGGACATGGGTTTGAACCCTGGTCCAGGAAGATCCCACATGCCGTGGAGCAACTAAGCCCGTGCACCACAACTACTGAGCCTGTGCTCTAGAACCTGCGAGCCACAACTACTGAGCCCACGTGCCACAACTACTGAAGCCCATGCATCTAGAGCCTGTGCTTCGCAACAAAGA
The DNA here is from genome assembly GCF_039906515.1 of Pseudorca crassidens. Taxonomy (NCBI): domain Eukaryota; kingdom Metazoa; phylum Chordata; class Mammalia; order Artiodactyla; family Delphinidae; genus Pseudorca; species Pseudorca crassidens. The sequence goes on from NC_090301.1 coordinate 33,260,176, forward strand.
AAAGCCACCGCAATGAGAAGCCCGCACACTGCAACGAAGAGTAGCCCCCCCCCCCCGCTCGCCGCAGCTAGAGAGAAAACCCACATGCAGCAACAAAGACCCAACGCAGCCAAAAATAAATAAATAAATTTATTTTTTAAAAAAAGAATGAAATAACACCACTTGCAGCAACTTGGATAGACCTAGAGGTTATCATACTAACTGAAGTAAGTCAGAAAGAGAAAGACAAATATATGATAACACTTACACGTGGAATATGAAATAGGATGCAAATGAACTTTGTTACAAAACAGAAACAGACTCATAGAAAACTTATGGTTACCAAGAGGAAAGGCAGTGGGGGAGGGATAAATTAGGAGTTTGGGATTAGCAGACACAAATTACTATATATAAAATAGATAAACAACAAGGTCCTACTGTATAGCACAGGAACTATATTCAATATTCTGTAATAAACCATAATGGAAAAGAATATGAAAAAGAATGCATATATGTATAACTGAATCACTTTGCTGTACAACAAAAACTAACACAACATTGTAAATTAACTATACTTCAGTTAAAAAAAAAGTGATATGGCCAGTTATAAAATTAACTGATTTATACTGACTTCACTCTGTACCTTTTATAGTTAGAATTTACCGACCAGAGACCAATATTCAACTTCTTCTCCTTCACTGTTAAAGAAAGTTGGCCTTTAATGAAGGAAAGCTAGAATAAACATCTCTCCCCACATTTCACACACACACTAATACCAATACCACCACTACAGCAACCCACGTCACGATAGCTTTTGTAGACAATGTGTGTGTTCCTGAAGAGATGTATGTAAAACTGAAATCCAGTCAAGTGAATTATTTCAAATGCAGGAAGAATCAACTGACATTGACTAGGTAGAATCAGCTGACATGGGTGACAACTGAGCCATGGACACATGTGAGCCAGCCAAGGAGAAAAACGTTTATGACATGATGCAGGACGCTGAATTCCTGCAGTGTCCTGGAGAAGCTTCCAGGTAGGGATCCCAATGAGACCATTCGAAATACCATGGGCTCCCTGGCCTCCCAGGCCAAGAAGGATGCCAAGAAGGACAAGAAGGATGAACACAAGAACTAAGACTGGAGGGAAAAGAGTAGCTAAGTCTGCTCATTGGGCAGCACATGGTGGGGCAGGATATAGGATTAGATATGTTATCTGTAACCACTACAACCTAAATAAAAAGCTTGGCAACCTTTTTTTTTCAAAAAAAAATTTTTTTAAACAGAAGCTGACCTTTAAATTAAGTATTACATTATATTGTATCCTTTTATTAAAATTAAGAATTCATGGGACTTCCCTGGTGGTCCAGTGGGTAAGACTCCCTGCTCCCAATGCAGGGGGCCCAGGTTCGATGCCTGGTCTGGGAACTAGATCCCGCATGCCACAATGAAGATCTCACGTGCTGCAACTAAGACCCAGCGCAGCCTAAATAAATAAATAAATATTTAAAAAAAAAAAAAGAACAAGTTCAGCTTCATGCCCCTGTTCCAGACCATAAAAAAAAAAGAAATCATTTATAAACCAAACAAGCACATATTTTTTATAAATTCTAATTTTTGCATACTGTTCTTAGAATTAAGGAATCCAAGAACTAAATAGAGTAAGTGGGAAAGAGGGACTCAAAAGATATAGAGGATTATCCACGACCCCATAGAGAGATGTGATATCAGTCTTCCAGTATTATTTTCCCGTTCAGCTGTACCATTTGCACATGTCTAGTTATATCACTGCATCTATATAACCCAAATTCACACAAGCCCTCTCTAGCCACCTTGCACTTAATGAAACTGCTCTAGCCACTCCAATATTAGGCAAAGTCTTACACATTTAGAACCATGACATTTGCGCGACCAGTGCTGTACCAAGATCCTGTCAAGGGTCCTTGCTTCTTTTCGAAGGCTAATCTGGTGAAGACACTAACTCTCTCATGTTCCCAATTAGAGTGAGAAGTTGCTGTCATCATTAATGTGATAGGTAAGGGAACAGACTGTAATTCTAGCTCCACAATTTACTGACTGTGTGGTGAGTTATCTAAACTCTCTATACTTCACTCACTCTATAAAAGGAGCATAACTGAACCTGGAGTAAAGAACTGTCATGAGAATCAAATGAGAAAATACATGTAAAGCTATTAGGACAGTTGCTGGTGCAGAGCAAATACTCAATAAATACTATTATTATTATTGTTACAGCTCTGAAATCCAATTTCACAAATTTTGGCATCTGGTGCTATGTAACAGTAAAGAAAAAGATGGCTAAAATCACTTTTAAACAGTGATTACTTTAATCCATCCCTTTTAAGGGCCATTATTCTAATATTTTATTTACCAAATAGATATCAAGTTTATTTTTAAGTCAATTGTTCTTTCTCTTATTTTATCAGTTCTGATCACAAAATGATAAGCCTGTCAACAATAAATGAGAATCTATGTTCTAAAAAGGTCAAGAATAACAAAGAACACTAACAAGTCTAACTCTGAGATTTCTCCTCTTAGAATGACTGCTTGAACTTAACGCCTTTTACTCTCTTCATATTTTACAGGGACCACATGGCTTACTACTAGAGAACTTAGATAGCTAACAGAATATAAAGAACTCCAGAGAAAAATCATTCACTTTTACCCCAAAATGAATTGTGATGATTAAGAATATTAAAATATAAGTGTCAAAATACATTCAATTCAGAAGTTCAAATTATGTTAACACAACTATCACAAACATAATAGACATTAATCAACAATATCTAAAGCACAAAAGAAAGTTCAAAAACTGTTTCAGTATCTTCCCAATGCAGACTTTTTAAATGGAAATAAACACTGTGCGTGTCTAACATTGCAATGAAAAATTTACTGAAAGTGAATATTACACTTATGAAGAAAAAATAACTGGAAAGGTGTTATGTTGCCCTTTATTCATTTTTCGATGTATAATCTATTTGGCCATCCTAAACCAAATTTAAGAATTATATGTATGATTCACTCCCCAAAATTTCTAAAAGCAAATCACCAAAAGACTGCTTGAAAAGCAACTGCAAATGAAACGAGGTTTTTCCTAAGGTGTCTGAGAACTAAAATCAAAATATTCTAAGCAAAGGATGACTACCATTTCCCTTTAAGCTTCAGTAAAATGTCAAAAGAACTTTCAGGACTCAAATCTCCTAGAAGTCTGATGTGAGGTCAAAGTTGTCTCAATGACAGGAAAGTCAATAGATGCCAGATGACTAAGTGAAAAGCTACCAAAAATACTTCTAAGCCCAGCAGTAATTCCAAAAGCATATAAAATACGACTGTCCAGATTGAAAAGATTAAAATATTATTACTAACATACTTCGGAACAAAATAATACTAACGATAATAACAATTAACAATATTGTACAGCATACTAAGCATCTCACAGTTCTGCCTTCCTCAACATTTATTTATTCAATTCATTCGGGAACATTTTGGAATAATGAAAGTAATATGGATTCTCAAAGAGTGATCTACATCTAAAAATAAGGTTCAAGTATACGTTCTACAGTTGATGTTCTTTTTACTGTAAGCCAAATCCGCTTCTTTATATTAGAAAAAAAATCTACAGGTCTGTTTCCAAAGATCTCATAATAGACAGTGTTCACTGGTGATTAAAATGTTATTTTTAATCCTTGCATTACCTCACAGCTAAAAATGTTAAGATACCACACCCAATGTGTCTTCCCCCCCCCCCCCCCCGGCGCCGGTGGGATGAAGTGGTGGGGAATACGAGGTGCGGGGATTCGAAACTACACGTCAACGTGAAAGGTTAGTTCCCTGGAAGGACTGGGAAAGGCGCGCAGGTACCGGGCGATCGGCGGCCGCGTTGCGACAGGCGAGCGCAGGCCTCGGCCTCTGCAGGCTCCCTCCCCCGCCAACCACAGGAGAAGTGGCCCGGACGCGCCACCCGGGGCTACTCACCGGCCGCAGCGCTGACCAGCAGGACGGTCCACAGCAGCGAGGGCACCCGCCGGGGCCGCCGCAGCGACGAAGTCATCCCTGGGCCAGCCAAGAAGCAGGGGAGCAGAGAAAAGAAATACGGAAAGTGAACGAGGGCGGAGAAACGCGGCCGGGAGGCTAGTCCTCGCTCTCGTCGGTCTTATCCGGCCCGTATTACAATGCAGTTTGAAAGGACAAATGGCAGATGAGAGGACCGAGCTGCAGAGCTTTCATTCCGCTGCCGAAATTTCCTTCATTTCTCTCCCTTGCGGCAGCGGGTGTTCATTCGCCCAGGACAGGGTGCCTCGGCCCCCCAAAGTGAAGGCATGTCTGTGGGGAGAAGCAGGGAGACAAGAAGAAAGCCCCGCAGTTATTTCCCTCGTAGTTTCACGATATCAAAAAAATATCCAGGTCTGGGAGAAAACATATCCAGGGTGCCGAGGGGTGGGGAGCGGGGATTCGAGGGGCGCCGAGGATCAGCACAAGTTCCCGACTGCCGGGAAGGGCGAAACCGGGCGGGGGGCGGCGGCGCCCGGCGGCCCGAGGCGCATCGCCTGTGCTCCGGCAGGGCAAGATTCCTTTTAAGTTTCGCTTCGGTGCTTCCCTTACTCCGATTTCGAGCAAAGCAAATCCTCTTCCTCAACTGGATCGAAAAAGGTGCTGGCCTCCATGGACAAACCCACGGCCTTCACGCCTTCGCGGAACAATCCTACGAGGGTCCGGCAGGTCCCGGCGGGAGGGCTGAGGGGCGGTGGGAAGCGGGGGAGGGGAGGGGTCCTCAGGCTGGGCCCCGAGCTCCCCGAGACAGCGGGCGGAGGGGAGGTGCCGGGAGGCTGCCCTTTCTAGCCCTCCCGGGTGCGCTCCTCTCTCTCTTTTTTATTGCTGCCGCTCCATCTTGCCTGAGGTAAATTCCACTGTGAAAGCCTTGTCTTCTCCCTTCAAAGCCTCCTCTGAGCGAATCACAACCCCCCCCTCCCGAGGAAGCCGCCGCCGCCGCCGCCTCCTAGCTTTCCCGCAGCTCTAGGCTCCGGGCGGAGCTCGGGCGTCGCGGGCCGAGGGTGGGGGGCGGCGGGAGGGCGGATGTAGGTGGCTGGGGAGGGGGTGGGCAGCAAGGCGGCAGACACCCCGCGCCCCTCCGGGAAGCACTTCCAGCGGCTCCGGGCAGACCAGACACAAAGGGGGGAGTCGCCGCAGCTGCCAGTCTGCGGCGCTCCCGGTCACCGGAGTCGCCCCGCCTCCGCCGCCGCCCCCGCCTCCTCCTCAGTCTCCGGCTCTTCCCGGCCCAGTCTGTCTCGGGCCCGTGGTGCAGCGCGGGCGTCGGCCGCAGCGGCGGCGGCGGCGGCTGCAGCGGCGCGACGAAGCCGCACTGCGCCTGCGCGCTCGCGGCCCCGCCCGGCCCCGCCCCTCACTCCAGGGCTAACTGAGGCGGACTCCGCGGCCCTAGCGCAGCCGCTGAGGGCAGAGCACGGCGGGGCCGGCAGCCCGCAATGGACAGCACTGGCCTTTCTTCTTCACACTCACACACACCTACCAGACGTCCACGCTTGGGATTTGCGTGCTTGAGAGAGGGCGGCCGCATGTATTGTCCAGCCTTTGGCAAACTCTTCCGAGCTCGGTGATTTAGCCTCTGACTCCTCTGGGACTCGAGTAAAGCCTCGAAGGACAGAACAACCCCCTTTGTTTCTTGGGGCCCGCGCCTGCCTGTCCGTAGCCCAAAGAATTGGGAAGGACCCACCTTTCGCAGAACCGGAGACCTTGGCCTCCTTGGGCTACCCTCACTGACTCAAACAAAAGCCGGAATTTGGAAAGACCACCCCCCTATATTGATATTTTTGCTCTAATCGGTGTCCTGCTTCCCTCAAGCACCCATTACCGTAACCCTCCTTAGCTAAAGGAGTACTGAACATTTGAAAGGATGCAAAGCCAGAAAGAACTCATTCTTTTACAATTGTATTCGCTGTCCCGCTGTCTGTGCATATCTGTCTAAGCAGCGCTGTTTCCACTTCGAGGGTGGGCCTTTATTCACAAAGGCTGGGGGCCTTAGGGGCTTTTTAGGGCATTTGAAAGGAAATTTGCGGTGAGGAGTCGCCGCGTCAAGGTAAAGAGTGGGGTTGGGTCTACGCATCCGAGGAAAAGAGCAGGTCTTGCTGGTACAGAAGCTTCCTTTGAATCTGGAGAGGATCTGTTTAGTAGGGGTTTTTTTGAATTGCAAAACCCCAAGCAACCACGATTGGGGAAGGGAATCCTTCCCACCTCCCCCACCCCCGCCCTGAAGCTCTTACACACTCCTGAGGGATCTGGTCGACTTGGGTGGGATTTTGCTGGGGGAAGAGGGAGAAGGTGACGTGCTTGGCGCCATGATCATTGGAAGTCTGGGTTTAATTCTTAGCTGCGAGGTGGAAAATCTGCGTGGGAGGGCGATCTTAGAGGTGAAGTCTAGCCTTCCCTTCTCCTTCTAAGCAGAAGGGTTATTCTGAAGACTGGTTTCGCTGGTCTTTCATTGTGGCTAAGGGCAGTTCAAAGATACCTTCAAATATACAGTCCTGAAGTCATACTCTTTGCTTGCTTATTCAAGTCCCCTTTTATCTCTTTATCTGAACTTGATGTAAATAAATCTTCACATTCCTTACACTAGTTGCTGTTATCATACTAAATATCTTATAGGGGTTGTGGTAATACCAGCTCAGAATTCTCAGACTCTTTTTAGTGGAAATATTTTTATAGTGTTTACCCTTCAGGCAGAGAGAAGTTTTTCTTTGTAGTAAAATCCCTTAAAAAGAAAAAAAAAAAGCATATACTTTGATTCACTAGCTTTATTACTATATGTATATATATTTTTTAATTTTATTTTATTTTTATTTTTTTGCCCAAAAGGCCCAAAATAAGGAACTGGTATTGTTTTACCATTTGACTTTCAAGAAATAAGAGCTAGCACTCAGAGCAATAGGATTTAAGTATGTTAGAGGTGTAGAAAGTTTATTAATTGGTAGTATACTGTTTTTCTTTCTCAAATTGGGATTAAGTACTTGATTACTCATTTTTTATTTGCATAAAAATTTTCCTAAGAAGTACCCTTATACATATAAATGTATAAGTTATATAGAAAAGAAGAAAGGGTCCTAGGAAATTCATATGAAAAAAATTATGCCACCAACTTAGTATGAATAATTAGTAGACAACTAGATATACAACCCTCTTCCCTCTTCTGTTGTTCCTTGTGTCAACTTAAAAAAATGCACAACGTGAGAGTTGCCAGTTAAGTTTTATTTGGGGCAAAATGAGAACTGCAGCCCGGGAGATAGCATCCCAGATAGCTCTGAGAAACTGCTCCAAAGAGGCAGGGAGAAAGGTCAGTATATATGTGATTTTGGTGAAGGGGGCATACATGTAATCAAGCCCATAATTTTTTTTTTTAAGCCCATATTTTTTTTACAGAAGGTTTCTGCTATTCACAAGGAGCAGTCGTCACCATGAAGGATTTTAGTGTTTTTCTAGATATGACTAGATATAAGAATTGGGCTCATAAAATCGTCTCCTGAAAATAACAATCTGAAGACCCATTCTGCCAGTTTTTCCCAGAGCACAGAGAACCTCATTTCTGCTCTCCACCCTGAACTCCTTTCAGGGGGTGTTGAAAATCAGCAGCTGCAGAAGCACCTGATTTAATCCTTGTAGCGGTAGATGGCAAGTGCCAATGGCGAGTGCCAGTTTGTAGTTGACACTTGTAATAGCTCATCTGGGACATGGCTGTTCACTCACTATGAGAAAGAACATCAGAGAAAAACTAGAACTTGGCAATCAATCTGTCCAATAAGACAAGACAGACAATAAAAGTCAAACTCTGGTGAGAACAAAGGATTGGCAGGGCAGGCAAGTTTGTTATCTGTACTAGTTAGGATAAACTGGGTTGTAACAAACTTCTCAGCAGCTTATTGCAACAAAGGTTTAGTTCTCACGTTGTATGTTTGATACAAGTCATTAGGAAGCCCATCACAAATGGGGTTCACTGGAAAACAGACCCTGAAACAGATTTGCATCTAGGAGGTTTTGGGGTAGTGTTCTCAAGAACAATCTCTGGAGACTGTGGGTCACAAGATTGAGCAGAGGGAGAAGTTGAACTGCAGCACAGTTACAAAATTGAGGCTTCAGCCAGTTCTGCAGGGAGCTCTGGCATTAGGATGGCCATTCAACATTGTCTTAAATTGAGTCAGGGGCTAGGTCTTTATACCCTTACGTCAACCCATCATTGGACGAGGGCTGCATCCAGGGAAGGGAGGTGCTCCTTGGGTGAGAGGGCTCTCTTTAGCCAAGAGCAACCCCTCCAGAAAGGGACCCAGTTGAGAGCTGTCAGCCACCAATATTTCCAGCAGTTGGGAGACGTGGTGTTTCAGTCCTAAAGAGTGGATCTTGGAACTCAGTACAACATCCACTACATGGACTCTGCTCATTGTAGTCACTGAAGTCCCCAGACTGTTGGAGGCTTCACTGAGATACATGCTTTCAAGATTGCCACAATAGGGATCATAAATTTTAATTGCTAGTCTACAGTGTCTTGCTCTAGCCATTAAAATGCTTCCACCCACACTTTATTGGCCAAAGAAGTGACATGGCTAAACCTGACCTCAAGAGAAAAGGGAAATGTAATTCTATCCCACGTGACTAGAAGTAGGAGGACATGAAAATTTGTGAACAACTTTAATAACTACATGGTGCCCAAAGGAAAGTCAATCCCCAGTACTCTAATCACCAAAAGCCCAACAAGTAGTATAGGAGGGTTTTCTAACATACGAGAAAAACTTTGGTGTAAGAAACTGGGAAATGGGGGGAGCAACACAGAAATCCAGGTGAACAGACCAAGAGCATCTCGAAGACTGATGGATCTTCACTAGGTGGTATGGCTCCTCATGGATTATATCTTTCCTCTGAGGTGGAAGACTTGCAAAAGCAAAGTAAGGCCCTGATTTTAGGAGGGAACTGGCAGTAGATTATTAGAACGAGGATTGGAATAAGGACCAAGTCAAAAACCCTATTATGTCCTCTGAGGACTAATAGGAGTTGCCTGGGCTCAGAGATAATGAATACATTTAAGAACAAAGCCTATCATCATAAAGCGGTGGTGTCGAAGAAAAATTCTTAACTCTAGAATAAAAACAATACAGATGCCCAGAAGTTAGCACTGGAACACCCTTCAGGGTCCAGTAACAGAAGGCAACTTAAAGCTGCTTAGGGGCTTCACTGGTGGCACCGTGGTTGAGAGTCCGCCTGCCGATGCAGGGGACACAGGTTCGTGCCCCGGTCCAGGAAGATCTCACATGCCATGGAGCGGCTGGGCCCGTGAGCCATGGCCGCTGAGCCTGCGCGTCTGGAGCCTGTGCTCTGCAACGGGAGAGGCCACAACAGTGAGAGGCCCGCGTACCGCAAAAAAAAAAAAAAAAAAAAATCTGCTTAGAAACTTTAGGATTTAACCTTTAGGATTTAACTGAGTTATGGGACATGGCATTACCTCCTTTTGTAAGATTAAGTTGTAGTTGTAGGGAGAGGGGAAAACCCTGATGTGAAGTATAAGGAAAGTTAAATTGGAGACTGACACCACCCCCCTCATCCTCTGGACCTAAAAGCAAACTTAAGTCTCTCTCTTTCTGAAATAAGCAAAGTTTCTAAAACAAAACAAAATAAACAAACAAAAACCTTTGCTTTTGGAACCTAGATCTTTGTCCCATCTCCTTCCTTCTCTTTTTATATAACTTTTGAAATTTTAGTTAGCCTAGCTTCTGGGGTAACCCTTCCCTTTAAGAACAAAATAGAATCATCTGAACCTCCCATCCTGAATGACTCACAGCAGGAGAACACAGCCTTTCCCTAAGCATGTGAAAGATCCCAATCCTAGAGGAGGAGGACTTACATTTTCCACAGATTTACCTGATTTGGTCTGGACTTCTCTACTGACACCTTGTAAGAGCTTTTCCTTGCAAATGCAAGACGCTGAGCTCTGCTTTCCTCCAAAGAGTAGCAACAGGACCCCTCCTTTATTCTCTAAGCTACACTAAAATATGGTTAAAATTTTTGCTAAGGCTTAGAATTTCTTTAAAAAATAAGTTTCACATAATAAAAGAAATCTTAAAACAGGATATCAGATCTCCTGGCTCCCTGTAGTCCTTGAACCACATCAATACCTGCCCAGTGGATTCACTTCTCCCTTTGAAAGGAGTATTCCTTAGCCTATAGCCACTAGCCATGTTTCTAGGATCCAGTCCTGTCCTCTCCCTGCATCCAGCTGAAGTTCATCCACTCATCCCCCCATCCATCCTTTCATTCTTTCATTTATATAATCAATAAATGTTTATTGTTTATTGAACTATGTGCCATTCACTAGTCTAGATATAATGATATAGAAAGGAACAAGGGAGCCAAGTTCCTTCCTCTCATGCTCTCATGGCACTTACCTGTGTTTGTTTTCTATTGCTGTTTAAAAAGTTAACACAAACCTAGCAATTCAAAATCACACATATTTGTTATCTCACAGTTTCCATGGATCAAGAGTCCAGGCACGACTTAGCTGGGTCCTCTGCTCAGAATCTCTCGAGGTTGCAATCAAGGTGTCAGCCAAGCTGTGTTCTCATCCAAAGGCTTCTCTGGGGAAGAATCTCCTTTTAGGCTCATTCAGATGTTGACTGTCTGCCAAGGGTTGCTCTCAGCTCCTAGAGGCCTCTACAGTTTCTCGCCACGTGGCCTTCTCCATAACTGTTCTCACAACATAGTGGCGTATTCATTTGAGCCAACAGGGAGAGTCTCTCTTGCTCCAATCGGCTAAGACTGAGTTGTATATAACATAACATAATCATGGGGGGTGGCATCCCATCACCTTTGCCTTATTCTCTTGATTAGAAGCAAGTCATAGTTTCCATCATTCTCCAAGGGAAGGGATTTTACAAGGATGTGAATGATTGGGGGGTCACCTTAGATTACGTTTACCACATTACCTTTTAGCAAGGAGAGACAATATGAGAGGGAGAGCTATTCTACCTTAAAAGAACTTACCAGGGAAGGCTTGTTTGAGGAAGTATCACTTGACCTGGGATTTGAATGATGAAAAGGATTCTATCAGAATGATCTCTGCTAGGCAGAGATCTGGTAGAAGAGCCTTTTTGGCTTAGGAAACAAGCAAAAGCCCTGAACTAGTTAAGACAATCTTGGTATGTCTGATGAATGAAAAGGGGGACTGTTTATTGGAGCATAGGAGACATAGTTAGAGAGGTAGGCATGCCCCACATCATACAAGGTTAATAGGCCATAGTAAAGGTGTAGATAATTTGCCTATTTGTTCTCAGTTCCACTCCCTTCCCTTCTCTTCTTTGTTCAGAGACTGACTCCTACAAACGAAATTTCCAAGACTCCCTTGCCTACTGGCTTCCAGTTAGGTTCAGCCAATGGGAAGTACAAAACTAAGTCCAAGCTCCTCTCATTCATTCCTTTGTTCAGCAAGTATTTATTGTCTACTGTGCTCCAGGCTCTGTACTGTGCTACTTTGGATACATTAAGCAAAGCGGTCAAAGCCTCTGCTCTCAGGAGCTCTATGCTACCAAAGAATTTACAGTTCCTCAAACACACCTTTATGCCTTTACACTTGAACTTATATCTGCCAAGAATGCCCTTTCCCCCCGATTGTCTAATTAATTTTTGCCCACCATACAACATCCAGGTCAGACAGTACTACCTCTAAGAGGATTCCCCTGACCCCAAATCCCAAACAGAAATAATTATTCCCTCTTTGTGTTACCTCTATATCTTTTATAAGCTTCTAATGTTGCACTTGTCAGGCTGCGTTCTGATTACTTGCTTTCATTTTCTCCCCTACTAGATTGTAAGCAGCATAAAAAGAGGGATGATCTCTTATTTATCACTCTATCCCCAGCAACAAGTACAGTAACTAGCACAGAATAGGTTCTCAATAAAGATTGTTGAAAAAAACAAACAAAAAGAAAAAAGAAGATCGTTGGAAAAAAAAGAACAGCTATGAAATTCTAGGATTCTTCCCTAAGGATATAGTCAGAAAGGCAAACAAAGACATCTATCACATTTTTTTTTTTTTTTTTGGCTATACTACATGGCTTGTGGGATTTTAGTTCCCTGACCAGGGATGGAACACTGGTCCTCGGCAGTGTGAGCACGGAGTCCTAACCACTGGACGGCCAGGGAACTCCCTGTCATGTTATTTATAGTAGTAACAAGTGGAAAATAATTCAAATATCCAACAATAAAGGAACAGTTGGGTAAATTATGACATAAAAAGAATGGAATACTATAGAGCTATTAAAATGGTACTTACAAAAAATAATTAATGGCATGAGGACATGACCATGATACAGTGTTAAATTGGGAAATCAGAATGTTAAATGTAAATAATATATTATCTCAACTGTATGTATATAAGATTCTCTGTATAATTCTCTGTATAAATACATACTATTGGGACTTCCCTGGTGGCGCAGTGGTTAAGAATCTGCCTGTCAATTCAGGGGACACGGGTTCGAGCCCTGGTCCGGGAAGATCCCACATGCCACAGAGCAACTAAGCCCATGTACCACAACTACTGAGCCTGTGCTCTAAAGCCCACGAGCCACAACTACTGAGCCTGCGTGCCACAACTACTGAAGCCCGCGCTCCTAGAGCCCGTGCTCCGCAGTAAGAGAAGCCACTGCAATGAGAAGCCCGCACACCGCAAGGAAGAGTAGCCCCTGTTCCCCGCAACTAGAGAAAGCCCCGCGCGCAGCAACGAAGACCCAGCACAGCCAAAACTTAATTAATTTAAAAAATAATACACACACACAGAAGAGCTATTTAAAAAAATACATATTATCTATTGAAGAATAGACATCAAAACAAAATTGTTGTCTCTGTATGAATAATTTTTTTCCTTTTTTATAACTTTAAATATTTTCAATAATAAACATGCAACGGACTTCCCTTGTGGTCCAGTGGTTAAGACTCTGCGCTCCCAATGCAGGGGTCCCAGGTTTGATCCCTGGTCAGGGAACTAGATCCCACATGCATGCCACAACAAATATCCCGAGTGCTGCAACTAAGACCGGGCACAGCCAAATAAATAAATAAAAATAAATATTAAAAAATAATAAACATGCAAGGCCTTTAAAATCAGAAAAATGGTTTGCTATATTTAAAACAACTGTTTTGGGGACTTTGCTGGTGGTCCAGTGGTTAAGACTCCACGCTCCCAATGCAGCAGGCCCAAGTTCAATCCCTGGTCAGGGAACTAGATTCCACATGCATGCTGCACTAAGAGTCCACATACCACAGTGAAGATCCTGCACTCTGCAATGAAGACCCACGTGCAGAAACTAAGAAACTAAGACCTGGTGCAGCCAAATAAATAAATAAAAATTAAAAAATACAGTTATGAACGATGTCTATACGGTGCCTGAATTCCAAAATTTTTGTTTTTTCAATAGAGGCATTTTCCTTTATTAAATTTTAGGTACCTCCACCTACCCCATATTAATCTCATAATCATGTATACCTTTGGTATGAGTTAGTTGATAACATAATTTCCTTCTAACAGTTAATCTAGAAAACATCTTTCGGAGGAAAAAGAATATGAGGATATTGATCGTTTGGGTTTGCGAGTTGTCCAAAAGGAAACCAGATATTGAAAAGAAAGAGGAAGGAAGCTTAGAGACACGATTACTACGTAAATTTGTCTGGGTTGGCCATGTCTATGGAAGGTATTATACATGATCCTTATTTTATTTTCACACACACTTCCAAAAAAGCAATTACTCAAATGTATATACAAAAGAGGAGCAAACACTGAACTCATATCTCCCAACTCAGTCCAGGGTTCATACCCTTAATCTTGTTTTTTTTTCTTTAGTTTTAAAAAATTATTTATTTATTTGGCTGAGCTGTGTCTTAGTGGTGGCACGTAGGATCTTTGTTGCGGTATGAGGGATCTTTAGTTGCAGCAGGCATGCAGGATCCAGTTCCCTGACCAGGGATGGACCCCGGGTGCCCTGCCTTGGGAGCGAGGAGTCCCAACCACAGGACCACCATGGAAGTCCCCATACCCTCAATCTTGTTATCTCCTTTTATTCAACTTTATTATTAATCAACTTTTTTTTTTTTTTTTTTGGCTGCAGTGCGAGGCATGTGGGATCTTTGTTCCCGGACCAGGGATCTAACCCATGCCCCCTGCATTGGAAGCACAGAGTCTTAACCACTGGACCACCAGGGAAGTCCCATATTAATCAACTCCTGATTGTCAAAATTACAGGTCTGTTACTTGCAAATCTGTACTAAAAGTGTTATCTACTCATTCATTCAACTAATATGTATTAAGCACCTATTATGTGCCCATCAGTGAATAAAACACAAAGATCTCTGTCTTCTTGACACTTCATTCTAGCAGAGGGAGGCAGGCAGTAAATAAAAGACATGAAAAATAAGTAAAGTATCTAGTATGTAGAAGGTGCCAAGTACTGTGGAAAAAGAAAATGAAGACAAGTTAAGAGTGATTGAATTTGGAGTAGGGAGGTCAATCAGGTAATAGTATAAAATATGATAGGGTAAGATTTGTTGAGAAAGTAAAATTTGAGCAAAGATGGGAAGACACTGGCTTTTTTGGAAGATCTAAACAACCTGTGTGACCAGTTCTTGAAAGCTTAGAGGACACTGGCAAAAGAGATAGGTGATGGACTGTGTTAAGCATTTGGTCTTTATCCTACCAGTGCTGGGCAACCATTGAAGTGTTAAACAGAGGAGTGGCATGATCAAATATGCATCTTGCACAAATCATTCAGACTGCTAGATCGAGACTGGTTTAGAATGAGCGAATCAAGAGTTCATTTAGAAGGCTACCTAGCTCAGCAGGAGAGAAGACCTTTATGTTAAGAATCCTTTATACCAAAAGGGCTATGTAACCCGAAGTTAATAATAGAACTAATAGTTCATTGTTGTAGCTAATTATTAAAAACCAGCCACATTTTCAGAGATACTTCAACTCTACTTTAGACTAGTTCAATCTCAAAGTTACCAAATCTCAAAATTACCAGTTAAAATAGGAACTCAGGGGAATTCCCTGGTGGTCCAGTGGGTAAGACTCCACGCTCCCAATGCAGGGGACCTAGGTTCAATCCCTGGTCAGGGAACTAGACCCCACATGCATGCTGCAACTAAAGATCTCATGTGCCGCAACTAAGACCCGGCACAGCCAAAATAAATGAATAAATAAATAAATAATAAAATAAAATAAATAAATGACAAAGTACTACTGTATAGCACAGGGAACTATATTCAATATCTTGTAATAACATATAATGAAAAAGAATATGAAAAGGAATATATATATGTGTTTTCTTGTTTTTTTTTTAATTTTTTTGCAGTACGCGGGCCTCTCACCGTTGTGGCCTCTCCTGTTGCGGAGCACAGGCTCTGGACGCGCAGGCTCAGCGGCCATGGCTCACGGGCCCAGCCGCTCCGCGGCATGTGGGATCTTCCCAGACCGGGGCACGAACCCGCATCCCCTGCATTGGCAGGCGGACTCTCAACCACTGCGCCACCAGGGAAGCCCCAGGAATATATATATATGTATAACTGAATCACTTTGCTGTACAACAGAAGCTAACACAACATTGTAAATCATCTATACTTCAATTAAAAAAAATTACTTCCTTTAAAAAAAAAATAGGAACTCAGGTACAAGGAATAAAATAGGGATGAAACAGGGCACAAGGTGGGCTGCTATACTTTCAGAAAGAGACAGAAACTTAAAACCGGGGTGAGTTTTAACCCAAAGTTTAAAATCCTAAGCCCCAGAACTATCATTGCAGAATCTCTTCCCGTCTGTGATCACGGGAAAAGGTGAGATGAGGCTTGTAGCTGGAATTCAGGTAAACTGTGGGGAGAACGATGCAGAGTCTGGGCAACAGGCAGCTGTCCTACAGGAAGTGTGGCTACTTTGGCATGAGTGGCAGAGACACTGGTGCTCCATAAACATATCATCTGCTCCCAAATTTTTCCAGCTCCTTCATGAAACTGTAGTAGAAGTAATGTGTGTCATTTCTGACCAAAGCACAGAAGAGCTGGTGTTACACTCCAGCTATTTCCTTCTCACAACAGTCAAGAAGGCCAAGTACTCCAGCTAGTACAACTACAAGATGGTGCAGACTCCATTAGCTTGGGTCCCTGATAACTGAGTGGAACCCCACATTAACCTACACTGGACACTTATCTTGAGTGAAAAATATACTTTTATATTAAGGTACAGAGATTACAGAATAGTTATTGAGCATATTCTAGTATAACATGTGTTACCTTCGACAGATAAAGTAACCAAATGAGAGGTAACATCAGTGTAAGACTATTATTAAGTCAGCACATTTTTACAAAACTGGGCTGTGATTCACAAATGAGAATTATGAAGGAGAATAGCTAATATCTTTTAAAATTACTGAAACAAACTACTGGATATCTCATTAAAAAATACAAAGATTAAAAAAAAAATAATAGGGCTTCCCTGGTGGCGCAGTGGTTGAGAGTCCGCCTGCCGATGCAGGGGATGCGGGTTCGTGCCCCGGTCCGGGAAGATCCCACATGCCGCGGAGCGGCTAGGCCCGTGAGCCATGGCCGCTGAGCCTGCGCGTCCGGGGCCTGTGCTCCGCAACGGGAGAGGACACAACAGCGACAGGCCCGCGTAACGCAAAAAAAAAAAAAAAAAAAAAAAGAACCATATCAAGTTATCAAGTTACTGGATCAATTCAAGCAGTACCTTTTTTTTTTTTTTTTTTACCAAGCAGAATGGCAAAATTCAGCATCCATAGAGTACCTCCTTACGTCAGGAAACTATCTAAATCTCTCCCATTTGTAATTAAAGGAAACAATTAGATGTAGTGGGGAAAAAACATTAAACCAAAGCTTTAGGAACAGCTCTATTGATTCTGTGACCTTGAGCAAATCATTTCACTTCTCTAGGCTTCAATTCCTCAGCTGTAAAATAAGTTTGGAGTATCTATCCCTGTTTCCCTTCAACTTTAAACTTATTATTTATTTACATCACTGACTTTCCTATATTAAAAAAATTATACATGACAGGTTACATTTTTACCCTAAGCTGAAAACAGAAATATTTGAGCAAAAGCTTTTCTACAGTAATTACTTTATATTAGTGAAAAATGTAGTGATTCTTTTTTAAAAATTATTTCATGAACTAGTTAGACCTATTTGTATAATGTTGAGTCCTGAGTTATATGATTTTACAGAAAAGAAATCATTGTTTTCACATTTTTCTTCTTAAGAAATCGTGATTCCTGCTGTTCATAGCCAAAATTTAGAAGCAAGAGATTTGCCCACTTACATACTAATATGTGATCAGAGTATATAATTTGCCCTTCATGATGCCCAGAAAGGTCTGAATCATACCTTACAACTTATTCAGAAATACTATGACTAGGGAAT
This sequence comes from Pseudorca crassidens, assembly GCF_039906515.1. Taxonomy (NCBI): domain Eukaryota; kingdom Metazoa; phylum Chordata; class Mammalia; order Artiodactyla; family Delphinidae; genus Pseudorca; species Pseudorca crassidens. Next base: position 33,277,632 of record NC_090301.1, read on the forward strand.
TCCCTGGCAGTCCAATGGTTAGGGCTCTGCACTACCATTGCAGTGGGCACAGGTTCAATCCCTGGTCGGGGAACTAAGACCCCGCAAACGGCATGGCCAAAATAAATAAATAAATAAATTTATCAGTAAGCATTTGTTGAATCCCTTTTGGGTGTATAACTTTACACAAATGCTATAACTAAATTTTATTTTATTTTATTTATTTATTTATTTATTTTTAGTACAACTAAATTTTAAAAGCTCTCTATTTCAGTATGATGAGCATAACACAGTTAATGTTGTCAAAGAAGCATTAAAAGCATATTTCTAATTATTTCATGTACAATTATTTGATGTGTGAAAATCTTATTTCCCCAGAAAGACATAATATTGGAGAGTAGTGGCTAAATCATATGCCACTACATACCCAGAAAATGTTCAATAAATAGTAACTGAAGTGAAAAGCCAATTGAGGACACAAAACAAGGCAAAAATATTTGATCCTGAATAGGCTTATTTGTATCTTGAGGATTAGAAAAAAATCATAATTAACATTTATTTCTTAATGCACATTTTCCAATGTTTAATACTTTTTCTATACTTTTTCCAGTTAGTAAGCATGTCAACAGTTTCTCACTTAGATGCTGAGGCTGTTGCATAAGCTTTTGAAATGCACTGAAGTTAGAAAACAAGACTGTTTTATGGCCTTACACTCTAGTTTTTCTGGCTTTTGATAAATATTTATCTGGCCTTTCATAATGACCTCCAAAAAACTGCACTGGATTATCTGCTTGCAGAAATTACGCAAATAATTTCAAGAGCAGCTGAAGCTACTGTAATACTCATCTTCACGACCTTCACCCTGTGCCAAACAAGTACATATTCATCCTTTTTAGATGCCCCTGAAACACAGAAATATCTACATCAAAACTTACTTTTTCCTTTCTTAATCTTGAATTTCCCTAGTTAAAATTGATTAGATATTTAGAGCTAAAATGTGATGTTTTTATTTTCCAAACATAAAACAAATCACACTTTAAAATTTGAACCTCTTCCACTTGAATGTGTTCCTTTTCCCTTCAACTAAAAGACTATTTTTTTTAACTGTACAATTCAGTGGAGTTTATTATTTTATTAATGTATAGCTGATGTACTACATTATATGTTACAGATATGTAAAAGACCATTTTTAAAACCTCCTTTGCAGTAGGAAATCAAGTCCTACAACAAATTTAGGATAAAATCTTTGTTTAAATTTGGTCTCAAAAATGTTCAAAAAGCAAGGTGACTACCTACTCTTTTTTATGGAGAGAAATCCAATTTTCAGTTATAAAAATAGCAATTTAAAAGCAGGCTGATCATGGGCTGCTCTCAAGGCACAACCCCATTTCACTCAGCATGAGGCTTACAGTATCTCTGGCATCTTTAATATACTTTTGCTTCAAAACCATCATTGCCTTCTACTGGCTAACTCTGCTCTTGGGGTGATTGTTTGCCCATGTATAGTTCTCAAATTAATCAATTTTTTCAGAATATATCTGCTACCATACAGAAATGGGCTCTAAACGTTTATTCTTCTTAAAGCACAGAATTAAAAAATGGAACCACCAGACTTGGGGATTATTTTTCTCTTCTAAATATTACAGAATTGTCTTCCCATATACCAAAAATAAACGACTTTAGGAAAATTCACTAAACACAAACTATTACTAGAATGGTTTCAAAGCTAAGGATTACTCATATGCATTCTGTTTGCCAAGTTTTTATGTAGAACATCTGTAAGAAATCTTATTTGCCATTGTCTTGCCTTCCTACATCTCCCTATAAGGACTTTTTTTTCTCTTGGTCACAAAGCTTCAGTAATAGAAAAATGGGAAAGGAGGGGGAAATCTGATGGGGTGATTAAGCTAAGTAACAATTTTCTAGTTAAAAGACTAATGATGAACATCACATTTCCGGGTGTCCATTACCACACTTATCTCAGTATAACTAAGGACAATTCTGTAGCTTTATGAACAAAGGTCCTCACAATATTTCCACTTTTATCCCCCTTTTTTATCCCCTAGAGTCCAGAAGTCTAGACACACAGAACCTCTTACAGTTTGCTAAACAATCCAGGCCCTTTCCCAAATTTTACTTTCTTTATAACTTACAAAAAAAATTTTTTTAATTTAAAAAGGCCGGGGGAGTTCTATAATTTTCTAAAGATTATTTCTTTCACCTGCAAAGCTGTTTGCTGCCCCTTCTCCAGGCAATCTTCTATTCTCTTTTAAAACCCAGCCCTAATTGTTACCTCCCAGGTCAGCATTACCTGCCTTGTCTTCTGTGTTCCCAAAAAGCTTTGTCCACCCTCTGGAGCAGTGTAACATTCCTATTCTATTTTTATTGCTCCTGATTTTGATTTGGGAAGGGAGGGGACTATGGGTAATTTTATTTTCTTCTTTATACTTTTCTATACTTTTTTGACTTCCTACAATATATTATATTTTTTAATTAGAAAAATATAAATATTATCTCAAAATAGTAGTTCAGGACAAAGAAAATAAAAAGCAAGTAACTTTTGGTATCCAGAACAAAAATTATACTCAAGGTAAGGAAATGCAAAAAAGTTAAGCAAACTCTCTGCATTTTATCAAAAAACAAATTACCTCACAGATGACACTTTTATCATCGGTACCATGTCCTAATATATATTTAAATCTTCTGGATATGTTAACATTCTGTTTAGTACTCTGGTTTATTACCTGTTACAGGTGTGACTTTTTAAATTTTTTCTATTTTATTGTATTATACCGTTCATGTATTATATTGTGTCATTCCTCAAGTCCGTGGTGGAATAGAAAGGGTGTAAATAAGTCATTCGGGACCTAGAATTTTAACTGTTGCTGGCAGGTTCCACCAGATCCACATATTTAGGTGGAATGGGAATGCTTCTGCAGAACAAGGCATCATGAAGACAGCAAAACAGCTAAACACGTGGCTAAAATCCATAGTTTAAAAGGGCTCCCAGGCTTCCCTGGTGGTGCAGTGGTTGGGAATCTGCCTGCCAAAGCAGGGGACATGGGTTCAATCCCTGGTCTGGGAAGATCCCACATGCCACGGAGCAACTAAGCCTGAGCGCCACAACTACAGAGGCTGAGCTCTAGAGCCCACGAGCCACAAATATGGAGCCCGAATGCCACAACTGCTGAAGCCCAAGTGCCTAGAGCCCGTGCTCCCCAACAAGAGGAGCCACCACGATGAGAAGCCTGCACACCGCAGCGAAGAGTAGCCTCCGCTCTCCACAACTAGAGAAAGCCCGCACGCAGGAACGAAGACCCAACACAGCCAAAAATAAATAAATAAAAATAAATAAATTTATTTTTTAAAAAAAGTGCTCCCGTACACAGTCAACATAAGCATGTCTATATGCAACAAGCCATAAATGATATGTAGATGATTCTGATGGTTATTTCCATCTCCTCTTCATTATAGAACCGGTAAAAACCCTTCATTGCAAATGGCTGAGTCGTGTTTTCTGTTTGAATTTGTTTTCTTGTGTAGTCCAATGCTGATTTTCTTCTATGCGTTCTGTTTTTGCACCATGCAGGTCTGGCTGGGATGCAAGATGGCTTCTGAGATCAATGACTTTATTATTTGCAATTAACCTGTAATTGCTGAATGATCACTTCAGAGACTCTCTCCAGACTCTCTTTTTTTTGGCCATGCTATGCGGCATGCAGGATCTTAGTTCCCCGACCATAGGGACTCTATGAATTGTATTGGCCAGGAGGCTAGGCCAGTGCTCTGCCCAGAAAACTCTGCTTTATGCCAGGGTCTCACTCAGCTGTTTCCATGCTTGATGTGACCAGTGTTTTCTGTAACTGTATTGACTGAGGAGAGGTATGATTTGTATATTTTGACTTTTTCCACCTTGAGCAAAAATGTTGGCTCCATTATATTTTTTTGTAACATTATTTCAAACATCCATGTCGACACCCCTGCAAGGATTTTACTGTAGAGCCATTTTAATTTCCCACCATGAGGTCCACAATAGCATCTACAGTATTGTATTGCAAATTATCTCCTTAGGAAGCCAGGAGTTATGAATTCCTTAAGGAATGGGATTTTAGCCTCAGGATTTAGCATAAATCTGACACTATTAGGTCCTCAAAAATGCAACACTTATTTTGAATAAATAAATGAACAAACATAAAGCATACATTTTAAGAAGCAGAGAAGCATCAGGAGAAATTTTCAAATTAGTTTAAGATATAAAATGAATTTCCTGAACTAAAAGTGAGCCAATTTTAAAATGGGCAAAGGATCTATATAGACATTTCTCCAAAGAAGATATACAAATGACCATTAAAAACATGAAAAGATCAGGAATTCCCTGGCAGTCCAGTGGTTAGGACTCCACACTCCCACTGCTGGGGGCCTGGGTTTGATCCCTGGTCCAGGAACTAAGATTCCACGCCAAAAAAAAAAAAAAAAAAAAAAAAAACCATGAAAAGATGTCAACATCATTAGCATTAGGGAAATGCAAATCAACACCAGAGACACCACTTCACACTCACTAAGGTGGCTAAAATTAAAAAGACAGATAAAAGTGTTAGCAAGGATGTGGAGAAAATGGTATCCTGACACATTATGGGTGGGAATGTAAAATGGTATAGCTGCTTTGGAAAGCAGTTTGACAATTCTTCAAAAACTAAGCAGAGATACCATACAACACAGCAATTTCATTCCTAGGTATATACTCAATGAGAACATGTCTACACAAATGTTCATAGCAGCACTATTCATAGTAACCATAAAGAAGAAATATAATAACTCAAATGTCCATGTGTTATATTCATTCAATGGAATGCTATTTAACTATAAAAAGGAATGAAGTACAGATACATTCTTCAACAATATGTTGAAGAAGCCAGTCACAAATGACCACAAAGTATATGATTCCAATTATATGAAATGTCCAGAATAGGCAAATCTAGAAACAGAAAGTAGATTAATGCTTGCCCAGGGTTAGAAGGAGAGGGGAGTTGGGAATAAATGGGGAGTGACTGGTACTGGGTAAGGAGTTTCTTTTTAGGATGATGAAATGTTCTAAAATTGATTGCGGTGACGGTTGCACAGCTTTATGAATACAATAAAAACTATTGAATTGTCCACTTTAAATGGGTGATTGTATTCTATGTGAATTGTATCTCAATAAAGCTGTTTAAAAGAAAAAGGGAACTGAAAGGCATTTTGCCAGTAACAATTACATTGCTAATCCTCAAACTTTCATTTCTTTTGCAGGGTATTTTTAAATAACACAAAGATACTTGAGAAATGCAGCAGATTCTTAAAGGAAAAATCTCTTATTCTTTATACAAACCTTAGGAGCAGGATAAAATCAGGGTGACGAAATTGGATCACTTCTTCCCCATGGGCCTTTACCTGATATTATCAGCATATTTATAAACAATTTGATTTGTTGAAAACAATACCTGAAATCTTAAAGCTGTTTTTGGATATACAAAGGGGAGAGAAATCCTTAACCTGTAAACTTTAGTCCTTAGAGTAAACATCAGAATTTGTAAGCTTTGTTTAAGTTACTAGTGGCCTTTCTACTTCCTTCAAAACTCTTATATAAGTAAATGTTATATTAAGAAACAGAGCTGTGATAAGAGGAGAATTTCTTATAATAACAGTGCACCTGCACCCCTGATGAGATATTATCTATTTGGTGAGATTTGTTTTAAGTTTTCTCAAAGAACAGCCAACCAGTAATACTCTCATTCAATCCCATGCAACAATTACAGCAACCAAGATGATGAAACTGATAACCAATAGTATGAATCCATTATAGTGCCAATGCTGGTCCCTACATCACAGAGGATTTCACTACTAGCACCAGAGGAAAAAAAAGTTAGTGAGGTCAGAATGGAAAACAAATGACAAGAGAACAGCGAGTGAAGTCACTAGCTCTCTAAGAAATACTTAGAATCAGATGAAGTCTGTAATCATTTTTGCAAATAACATCACAACAGGAGGAGGAGGGTGCTTGCCTTCTAGAATGGTTCCAGGAGGATGGATTTATATGATTTGTTTTAATGATTAGTAAAGTGACATTTACTTAACTTTTACAGATTACAAAGCACTTTCACATCTATTTCTGCATTTGAGCCTCTCTCCGGAGAGGTAGCTAGAGCAGGTATTACTTGTCTCATCATCCACTAGCGTAAGAAATGACCTATATTGAGTTCTTCTAACATGGGCAAATGGGATATTTTGACCCCACCACGTTAACCCAATGAATGTTTTGACTGGGTCATAGGGAAAAATAAAATTTCAAGGAAGTAATAGAATAATAGCTACAAAAGAAAGTTTACCATTGAAGTAGTTAAAATTAACAGAGTTTGACAAGGATAAAAACCAGATGACGGAAACAAATCTCACTGTAAAATATACATGGAAGAAGTTGATCCTGAGCATAATCATTTCGGTATAATAAAAATGAGAATAGAAAGAAGTTGGAAATAGTTTCACTGTTACTGCACAGGAATCTGATCAAGAATTAAATTGGTTATAATTATAGTTTAAATGGATATATTCATAAAAACAGGGTTCAAAATGGCGGATTAAAATCATGCACCTGATTCAAGTGGCAGGGATAAAAAAAACAAGGAGGAGAAAGTGGCAAGATCAAATTCGGCATTATTGGCTTTTAGAACACTGCCTTGCCTTCTTACCTTCTGTAACATGACTATGCAATGTTAAATAAGTCTCACTATCGCTTTATCTGTAAAATATGAAGCACAATGATAGGAACTACCTCATCATGTTATGGATTAAATGAAATAATGCATATAAAATGGTTAGTATAGTAGTGGCACAAGAAAGGGTATTTTAACCCTGCCTTTTCTAAGAATTTATTGTATCCTTTCAGTGTGCCAGGCCAGGATCTGTAAAAATAGGACTCCTTGTTACTAAACTACATTACTTCATCTGTAAGTACATTTCTTGTACTTGACAAAATACCCAAAGCAGATCTCTGATGAAGCTACGACAGAGCTTTACCTCTATCTATCTATATAGATCTTAAAACAGAAATTTTAATTTTGAAAACACTTTCCCAACCAACCACTGGGGTGTAGAGTAAACTACACCAACACTCCAGATTGTTAGGAAAGTACAAAATAATAAAAATACCTGTGTTTTTTAAAAAATGATGCATAAATATTTATTTTAGTTTGCCTTATCCACCCCAAATTGCTTTGTCTCTTTTCAAGAAAAAATAATTGGCCAATGAAGTAATGGCATTCTTATTTTCACTAACAGTAGTGAGGTATGGAATACTAGGAAATCATTCAGCCTGTCAGTCTTCTCATATGGAAAATAGACAGGATAAAATACACCCACTTCAGAGTTGTCGTGAGAACTAATTAATGTCTTTAAACTGCTTTGAAATTTCCATATGAAACACATCTAATCTGATCTTTATCTAAGAGAGATGTATAAGACCTATATGGGAAGACACTATTCATGTAGAAGATAAAATTGGCTCTTACTTGTATAACTTGAATTTCTACTTGGCAAGAATGTAATTTAGGGCTTCCCTGGTGGCACAGTGGTTAAGAATCCCAATGCAGGGGACACAGGTTCAAGCCCTGGTCCAGGAATATCCCACATGCCACGGAGTGACTAAGCCTGTGTGCCACAACTACTGAGCCTGCACTCTAGAGCCCACGAGCCACAATTACTGAAGCCTGTGCGCCTAGAGCCCATGCTCTGCAACAAGAGAAGCCACCACAATGAGAAGCCTGTGCACCACAACAAAGAGTAGTCCCCACTCACCACAATTAAAGAAAGCCCGCGCGCAGCAATGAAGATCCAACGCAGCCAAAAATAAATAAATTAATTAATAAATTAAAAAAAAATAATGTAGTTTAGCAGAGGGATGCTGTCATATATATATATTTTTTTCTCTGGTACGCGGGCCTCTCACTGTTGTGGCCTCTCCCGTTGCGGAGCACAGACTCCGGACGCGCAGGCTCAGCGGCCATGGCTCACGGGCCTAGCTGCTCCGCGGCATGTGGGATCTTCCTGGACCGGGGCACGAACCCGTGTCCCCTGCATCGGCAGGCGGACTCTCAACCACTGCGACACCAGGGAAGCCCTGTCATATAACTTTTTTAATGCCTGTCTCAAAAGTATATAATACTCATTCATTTTTTCATTATTCACATAGTAGCTATATGATAATCAACCACAGATACACAAAATGCTCAATTCACAATTCAGACATATATAGCACATAGAACTCTTTTGTGTGGTTATACTATTATTTTTAAAAATCTTTCTTGCCTTTTCTATAACCAAAAATATGCAACTGTTGTTTTCTAACACAGATTTCAGAAACATATGACTAAGCAAGTGAGACAAGGGCTTACTTTCCAAAATATATTCAATACAGATAGCTCATACAACTCAATATCTAAAAAACAAACAACCCAATCAAAAAATGGGCAGAAGAACTAAACAGACATTTCTCCAAAGAAGACATGCAGATGGCCAACAGGCACATGAAAAGATGCTCAACATCACTAATTATTAGAGAAATGCAAATCAAAACTACAATAAGGTATCACCTCATACTAGTCAGAATGGCCATCATTAAAAACTCTACAAACAACAAATGCTGGAGAGGGTGTGGAGAAAAGGGAACCCACCTACACGGTTGGTGGGAATGAAAATTGGTGCAGCCACTATGGAAAACAGTTTGGAGGTTCCTCAAAAAACTAAAAATAGAGTTGCCATGTGATCCAGCAATCCCACTCTTGGGCATATATCCAGAGAAAACTATAATTTGAAAAGATACATGCACCCCAATGTCCATTGCAGCACTATTTACAATAGCCAAGACATGAAAACAATCTACATATCCATCGACAGATGACTGGATAAAGAAGGTGTGGTACATATACACAATGGAATACTACTCAACCATAAAAAGAATGAAATAATGTCATTTGCAGCAACATGGATGGACCTAGAGATTATCATACTAAGTGAAGTAAGTCAGAAAGAGAAAGACAAATACCATATGATATCACTTATATGTGGAATCTAAAGTATGCCACAAATGAACCTATCTACAAAAAAGAAGCAGACCGACAGACACAGAAACAGACCTCTGGGGACTTTCCTGGCAGTCCAGTGGTTAAGACACTGCGCTTCCATTGCAGGGGACACGGGTTCGATCCCTGGTCTGGGAACTAAGATCCTGCATGCCACACAGCACGTCCAAAAAAAAAAGGAGAGAGAGAGAGAACAAACTTGTGGTTGCCTAGGGGAGGGGAGGGGAGGGATGGATTGGGAGTTTGGGATTGGTAGATGCAAGCTATTACGTATATATAATGGATAAACAAGAGGTCCTACTGTATAGCACAGGGAATTATATTCAATATCCTGTGATAAACCACAGTGGAAAAGAATATGAAAAAAGAACATGTATATATATGTATAACTGAATCACTTTGCTGTACAGTAGAAATTAACACAACTTTGTAAATCGACTATACTTCAATAAAATAAATAAATTAATAAAAAAAAGAAGTATATGACTGATAAAATCCCTCATAATCCCATGCCCCAGAAAGCCACTGCTAGTAGTTTGGTATATATTCCTCCTTTTTTTTTTCCTTTAACTAACACACACACACAAACCACAAACATAATAACTAATATACATTATATAACTAATGGGTATATGTGTATATATTGCATATACAGTTAACCCTTGAACAACACGTGTTTGAACTGCACAAGTCCACTTACATGTGGATTTTTTTTTCAATAAATATGGTACCTGTGTTTTTGTTTTACAGATCTTTAAATTAACTAAGTGTGGGGGAAAAGTCTGTGTTTGATTAGAGATCACAATACGTGGAATGAAAACAACTAGGGTTTGAGTCCTGATTCTATCCAAACTGTTTCAACTTCCTGCCCTTGAGTGAGTCATTTACCAATTCCTTTGTTTTTGAGGAAAGATAACAGTACTTGGATTTTTCAACTGCACAGGGAGTTGGCGCCACTAACCACCCCTTCCCAGTTGTTCGATAGTCAACTGTGTGCGTGTGTGTGTGTGTGTATGTATATCCTAGGAAAAGCTTGTACCAATTTACACAGACATATACATATGTATATATCATTATTATTTAACGATACAGGATTATATTATGTGTACTATACTGCAGGGCTGAGGCTGAAATGAGGCGAGAGAGAGAGAGAGAGAGAGAGAGAGAGAGAGAGCGAGCGAGAGAGACTTAAATGTAGAATTCAAGGAGGCATGACTCAGGGACCAACCCTGCACTCCTGTTGTGCTAACAGTGAGTGCCTCCTTAGGTATTGTGCCCAGGCCTAGGTCTTGCCTCAACTAGTCGCAGTCCCTCCTCCATCTTGCTTTTTATTTTTCACGCTTATGGTATCTTGAATATCTTTCTTTCTTAGAACTCCTTTCTTATGTTATCTTGAATATCTTTCTTTCTTAGAACTCCTTTCAGGGACTCGGTCAGGGAACTAGAGCCTGCATGCCACAACTAAGAGTTCTCATGCCACAACTAAGGAGCTGGTGAGCCACAACTAAGGAGCTGGCGAGCTGCAAGTAAGACCTGGTGCAACCAAATAAATAAATACTAAAAAAAAAAAGTCCTTTCAGTGGTTGAATAATCTTACGTTTATAAATAGATTGTAACTCATTTATCCAATCACATTTTGAAGGACATTTGTTTCTAATTTACACTCTTATCAAATATGCCTGTTCCCTAACTAACACTGGACACTATGAATTTTTTAAAGCTTTGGCTGTTGGATAGATAAAAGTAATACTTTGTTTTGATTTCAGCTTGTATTTCTTTAAATGATGTTGGGCATTTCTTCCTCTTTATTAACCATTTGTATGATTTCTTCTTTTTTTGGTTTTATTTTATTTTATTATTATTATTATTTAATATCTTTATTGGAGTATAATTGCGTTACAATGGTGTGTTAGTTTCTGCTTATAACAAAGTGAATCAGCTATACATATACATATATCCCCATATCTCCTCCCTCTTGCGTCTCCCTCCCATCCTCCCTATCCCACCCCTCTGTATGACTTCTTTGGAGAATTGCCTCTTCTTGCTCTTTGGCATTTTCCCAAATTGTTTTTTCCCGAAATTTTATGACATCTTTGTATATTAGGGATCTTAGGCTTTTTTCTAAATATATTTTGAAAATACTTTTCCACAGATTGTCTTGTGTCATTTTTGTCTTTTGATGTTGTTCATTGTTTTTATTTTTTTCTTAATTTATTTATTTTATTTATTTTTGGCTGTGTTTGGTCTTTGTTGCTGAGTGCAGGCTTTCTCTAGTTGCGGTGCGCGGGCTTCTCATTGCGGTGGCTTCTCTTGTCGCAGAGCACCCTCTAGGCATGCAGGCTTCAGTAGTTGTGGCGCACAGGCTTAGTTGCTCTGCGGCACGTGGGATCTTCCCGGACCAGGGCTTGAACACATGTCCCCTGCATTGGCAGGTGGATTCTTAACCACTGTGCCACCAGGGAAGCCCTCAATCATTGTCTTTATTTTTTTTATTTCATTTTTTGTTTTGGTTTGTTTTGTCTTATTTTTTTGGAGTTCTATTATTTTTATGGAGTCCACACATTAGTCTTTTCTTTTATGGCTTCTGGGTTGCATTACATGTTCAGAGAGCCCTTTCTCATTCAAAACAATTTTTGTAACAGCTTGAGATATAATTCATATACCATAAAATTCATGCTGTTAAAGTACACAGTTCAGTGGTTTTTAGTATAATCCTGAGTTGTGCAACCATTCCCACTATCTAATTTAGAACATTTCATTACTGCAAAAAGAAACCCATACCCCTTAGCAATCACTCTCCATTGCCCACTCCTTCCATTCTCTAACAATGACTAACCTAGTTCTGCTTCTATAGTTTGCCCTTTTCTGGACATTTCAAATAAACAGAATCATACAATACGTGGCCTTCTGTGCTTGGCTTACTTCACTTAGCATAACGTTTTCAAGTTTCATTCACATTGTGGCATGTATCTGTTTTTAATTCCTTTACGTGGCTGAATAATATTGTTTACAGATATACAATTGATGAACATTTGAGTTGTTTCCACTTTTTGGCTATTATGAATAATGCTGTGAGAATTCCCTGGCAGTCCAGTGGTTAGGACTCCACACTCTCACTGCGGAGGGCCCAGGTTTGTTTTGGTTTTTTATTTATTTTTGGCTGCATTGGGTCTTTGTTGCTCTACGAGGGCTTTCTCTAGTTGCAGTGAGTGGGGGCTACTCTATTGCGGTGCGCTGGGCTTATTGCAGTGGCTTCTCTTATTGCAGAGCACAGGCTCTAGGCACACAAGCTTCAGTAGTTGCAGCACTCCAGATCAGTAGTTGTGGTGCACAGGCTTAGTTGTTCCGTGGCATGTAGGATCTTCCCAAACCAGGGCTTGAACCCATGTTCCCTGCATTAGCAGGCTGATTCTTAACCACTGCATCAACAGTGAAGTCCCCTAAGGAGGGCCCAGGTTTGATCTCTGGTCAGGGAACTGAGATCCCATAAGCTCCATGGCTAAAACCAAAAATCTGCTATAAACATTAGTGTAGGGACTTACCTGGTGGTGCAGTGGTTAAGAATCTGCCTGCCAATGCAGGGGACACGGGTTCAATCCCTGGTCAGGGAAGATCCCACATGCCACGGAGCACCTAAGCCCGTATGGGCCAGAACTACTGAGCCTGCACTCTAGAGCCCCAGAGCCACAACTACTGAGTCCGCGCGCCACATCTACTGAAGTCTGCGTGCCTAGAGCCCGTGCTCCGCAACAAGAGAAGCCACCGCAGTGAGAAGCCCACGCACTGCAAGAAAGAGTAGCCCCAGCTCGCTGCAACTAGAAAAAGCCCATGCGCAGCAACGAAGACCCAAAGCAGCCAAAAAAACCCCCAAACATTAGTGTACACATTTTTTGTTTGAACACCTGTTTTCAGTGATTTTGAGTAGATACCTGGAAGTAGAATTGCTGGGTTATCTGGTAACTCTATGTTTGAGGTTTTGAGGAACTTTCAGTCTTCCTAAGCAACTGTAGCATTTAACGATCCCACCAGTAATGTTTCCAATTTCTCTACACTCTTGTCAATACTTTTTTTTTTCCTTTTTTGGTTGCGCGGCTTGGGGAATCTTAGTTCCCCGACCAGAGAGTGAACCTGGGCCACAGCAGTGAGAGCACTGAGTCCTAAGCACTGGACTGCCAGGGAACTCCCGTCAATACTTGTTATTATCTGCTATTTGTATTTTAGTCATTCTAGTAGGTGTGAAGTCGTCTCTCATTGTGGTTATGATTTACATTTCCGCAAGGATAATAATGTTGAGTATCTTTTCATGTGCTCATTTGTTTAGTTTCTTTGGAGAAATGTCTAGTGAGATCCTTTGTTCATTTGTTAATTGGAGTTGTTGCTGGATTGCGTTCTTTATATATCCTGGATACCAGAGCCTAATTAGATACATAATTTTGCAAGTTTTTTTTTCCCATTATGTGGGCTGTCTTTCTCTTTCTTGGTAGTGTTGTTTGAAGTATAATGTTTTTGAATTTTGATAAAATCCAATTTATCTATGTTTTTTTTTTGCTTGTGCTTTTGGTGTCATATCTATGAAACTATTATCTCATCCAAGATCATAAATATTTATTCCTATGTTTTCTCCTACGAGTTGTACAGTTTTAGCTCTTAGTTTTAAGTCTTTGGCCCGTTTTGCGTTAATTTTTGTGTATTGTGTGAGGTAGAGGTCCAACTTCATTCTTTTGCATGTGAGTACCCATTGGTCCCAGCACCACTGGTTGAAAAGATGATTCTTTTTTAAAATTTTTTGACCACGAAGCATGCAGGATCTTAGTTCCCCGACCGGGGATGGAACCCATGCCCTCTGCAGTGGAAGTACGGAGTCTTAACCACTGGACCGCCAGGGAAGTCCCCAGAAAAGACAATTCTTTTCCCTTTGAGCTGTTTTGGCATCATTATAAAAAAATTAGTTGATCCTAGAAAGTCCCTGGCAGTCCAGTGGTTAAGACTCCTCACTTCCCAACTTAAAGGTCCATCAACAGATGAATGGATAAAGAAGACGTGGCACATATATACAATGGAATATTATTCAGCCATAAAAAGGAACAAAATTAAGTTTTCTTTTTTATTTTATAAATTTATTTATTTATGACTGTGTTGGGTCTTTGCTGCCGCACCAATGCTTTCTCCACTTGCAGTGAGTGGGGGGCTACTCTTTGCTGTGGTGTGTGGGCTTCTCATTGCATGGCTTCTCTTGTTGCGGAGCACAGGCTCTAGGTGTGTGGGCTTCAGTAGCTGTGGCATGCAGGCTCAGTAGTTGTGGCTTGTGGGTTCTAGAGTGCAGGCTCTCTAACTGTGGCACACAGGCTTAGTTGCTCTGTGGCATGTGGGAATCTTCCCGGACTAGGGCTTGAAACTGTGTCCCTTGCATTGGCAGGTGGATTCTTAACCACTGCACCACCAGGGAAGTCCCAGTTGAGTTATTTTTAATGAGGTGGATGGACCTAGAGTCTGTCATACACAGTGAAGTAAGTCAGAAAGAGTAAAGCAAATACTGTATGCTAATGCACATATATGGAATGTAAAAAAACAGTACTGATGAACCTAGCGGCAGGGCAGGAATAAAGACGCAGATGTAGAGAACGGACTTGAGGACACGGAGAGGGGGATGGGGAAGCTGGGACGAAGTGAGAGAGTAGCATTGACATATATACACTACCAAATGTAAAACAGATAGCTCATGGGAAGCAGCCGCATAGCACAGGGAGATCAGCTCGATGCTCTGTGACCACCTAAAGGGGTGGGATAGGGAGGGTGGGAGGCAGGCTCAACAGGGAGGGGACATGGGGATCTACGTTTACATATAGCTGATTCACTTTGTTGTACAACAGAAACTAACACAACATTGTAAAGCAATTATACTCCAATAAAGATATTTAAAAAAACCAATAAAAGCAAGAAAAATTCCAAAAACAAAAGACTCCTCACTTCCACTGTAGGGGATGCGGGTTCATCCCTGGGTGGGGAACTGAGATCCCACAAGCGGAGCAGCCAAATAAATAATTCTTAAAAAATTAATTGATCCTACATGTATGGGTTTATTTCTGAATTCTCAATTTTATTCCATTAATGTTAATGTTTCTGCTTATGTCAGTACCACACAGTCTTGATTCACTGTCACTTTGTAGTAAGTTTTGAGATCAAGAAGTGTGAATCTTACCACTTTGTTCTTCTTCAGGATTGTTTTGGCTTTACTGGGCCCCTTCCATTTCCATATGAAATTTAGAATCAGCTTGTCAATTTCTGCATAAACGAAGCAGCTTGAATTGCTCTCATTCAAATTTTATTAATAGATTTACTCACGATTTCTTTTAGGACTTTTTCTATGCCAATATTATCAACAAATCCCTCTCAAATCCACTTTACTGACTTCAGTCTTGCAATCTAGAAGCAGGCTGTGAAAACATACAGAATTTTCAGGCTCTCTGAATACTTGCCTTCTCCGTCCAATTAGGCATAAGAGACCCCAAACACCATAATATTTGATTACTATCTATAGAATAACATTAATTTCAAATATAAATGTATCTTAGTGCTGTGTCCATATCCAGAAACAAGATTATGAATCATATATTGCACTACTTGGTTTTCTATTGCTACCTTGAAAAGTTTCCTCCCATTTTATGTCCATGTGCCAAATGACTGAGACCTTAATTCATGTCTATCAGTACCCTGCTCATTCCTGCTCATTCATGCCTGGTAGTATGGTAAAGTCACAAAGCAAGACATTTTAGTTAATAAGAAAATTCTATATCTTATTTTATAAAACAGTTCTTAATGTAATATAAAAATGAATTTATGATTGATTTGACTTTAACTGCCCTGGCCAAAATTTTAATTCTGAGAGTTACTCCCTATTATATCATCTAATTCCAAATGCAGATCATGCATGTAGCATTCATTTTAGGATACTTGGGTTAAACACCATGTGACATGTTATATAAGTATTACCTTTGGGTCCTAGTCAAAATTAACATTTGGATTCTCCTTTGATGGGGTTAGCTGACAGCACCTTCTTGTGGCAAGCATTTTTCTTTCTTTGCAAACTGCTCTACTGTGTATATTTATTGGCTTCATTAGTACAAGTCTTCCCAGTTACCATTAGTGATGTATCTTTCTAACCAGTAAGTTAAAAATAGAAGTCAATCGGGAATTCCCTGACGGTCCAGTGATTTCACTGCCGAAGGCCTGGGTTCAATCCCTGGTCGGAGAACTAGGATCCCACAAGCTGTGTGACACTGTCACAAAACAACAAAACAAAACAAAACAAAACAAACAAAAAAAAAAGTTTTTCATTGGACTTTGTCTTCCAAGTCAAAAACCTTTTCACCAGCCAGAAAATCAACATGAATGAACATTTCCAAACTTTAGAAACAGAGCTTCCCTGGTGGCACAGTGGTTGAGAGTCTGCCTGCCGATGCAGGGGACACGGGTTCATGCCCCGGTCTGGGAAGATCTCACATGCCGCAGAGCGGCTGGGCCCGTGAGCCATGGCCACTCAGCCTGCGCGTCCAGAGCCTGTGCTCCGCAGCGGGAGAGGCCACAGCAGTGAGAGGCCTGCATACCGCAAAAAAAAAAAAAAAAAAAACAAATTTAGAAATAGATCTAACAGTAACTTGACAGAATTGGGCATAAGGCTGTAATGAGAGTGAATGAATAAGACAGAGACTTACCAACCAAGCAGTACAATGATCCAGTGCTTAAAGTTAATTGCCTTCCATTCTCATGTTCTGTCCTTTAAGTCCATTGCTCCGGTTTCAAGGCGAGAAAGACACAGACTTCACCAATGAATGGGAGGAGTTTCCAAAAAGTTGGGTGCTGTTTTATAATCACCAACATTTGGTTTCTCTATGTACCCAGCAGACTTGAAGCTATTTTTTTTACCCCTCTATTAATGGTACAGTTCAGAAGAATGATCTCCGAACTGTGGTGGTCACTATTATAGCTGGTTTCTTGGTCAGCCTACATGTAGCAACATGATGTGGAACTTTCTCAACTGAGGTTAAAAGTTGTTTCAACTGCACCTTCACAAAAACTCAGTTGAGGCAACATAGATTAAAGATTAAGACTGTAGGCTCTAGGGATTTCCCTGGTGGTGCAGTGGTTAGGATTCTGCACTTCCACTGCAGGGAGCACAGGTTCCATCCCTGATTGGGCAACTAAGATCCCACATGCTGTGTGGTGTGGCCAAAAAAAGTTAAATTAAAAAAAAAAACAAAAGCTGACAACAACAACAAATAAGAAAATCAGAAGGAAGAGAAAATACACTTACAGTGCTGTACTGTGTTTATCAGTACTGTAAATTTATGTTGTCTATTTATAAGATGAATCGTCAGTACCTACATCAATATTGCCTTATATGATACAAAACATTGTGGATGTTATACAAATTACTAACACTAAGCATCAAAAATGAAAATATAATGTGAAAAATAAATTCATATTTATATATAGGTATAACAATTCATACATCGATAATGAAGAAGTAGCAATATGATTGCTTTATGGTAGCCTAGTGTAATCAATACAATTGCTTCATGGTAGCCAGCCTATACAATAATGAATGAGTTGTTATAAAATTTTTATGGCATACAGTATTACAGTCATATTCATAATACAGTACTGGAAACATTACTTTTTTATTTTATTTTTTTGCCGTACGCGGGCCTCTCACTGTTGTGGCCTCTCCCGTTGCAGAGCACAGGCTCTGGATGCGCAGGCTCAGCGGCCATGGCTCACGGGCTCAGCCACTCCGCGGCATGTGGGATCTTCCCAGACCGGGGCACAAACCCGTATCCCCTGCATCAGCAGGCGGACTCTCAACCACTGTGCCACCAGGGAAGCCCCATTATTACTTTTTTAAAAAAACACTTACCTGTGATGATAGGCCAATACACAGTTCCCCAATTACTGGAGAGAAAGAGAGAGAGAGAGAGAGAGAGAGAGAGAGAGAGAGAGGCATACTGTATGGTAATGAAATTCTTGGAAAGCAAAATTATAAAACAGTAAGAAAGCTAACACATTACTAATTTTATATTAAATATTTCTCACCTTATGCATATGTAAGGATATACCAGTATCTGCATATATTTTATGCATTCATGACTTAGCTAACTTTTTCTAATTTTTTCTGGAGTGTGCAGTTTTTCTGTGTTTTTTCAAATTGTCGCAAATCTCCAAAAATTTTTCCAATATATTTATTGAAAAAAATTTGCATATAAGTGGACCCATCAGTTCAAACCTGTGTTCAAGAGTTAACCACATTAGGGCTTCCCTGGTGGCGCAGTAGTTGAGAGTCCGCCTGCCAATGCAGGCGACACGGGTTCGTGCCCGAGTCCGGGAACCATATTAGGGCTTCCCTGGTGGTGCAGTGGTTGAGAGTCCGCCTGCCGATGCAGGGGACATGGGTTCGTGCCTCAGTCCGGGAAGATCCCACATGCCGCAGAGCGGCTGGGCCCGTGAGCCATGGCTGCTGAGCCTGCGCGTCTGGAGCCTGTGCTCTGCGATGGGAGAGGCCACAACAGTGAGAGGCCCGCGTACCGAAAAAAAAAAAAAAGACAAAAAATACACTAAAAATAAAGACTAGAAGGGAACACACACAAAAATATTAACAATAGTTATCTTGAGGTACTAGGTTCATTGGTTATTTTTAATTTTCTTCTTTAAATTTTCTGTACTTTCCAAATTTTCTGTAATCTCCAATGTCACTTTCATAATCAGAATTTTTTTTAAATTTAAGAATAGAAAAAAGAAATCTGACAAATATTGAGATATTTTATTTAAAAAGCTACCTCGGGACTTCCCTGGTGGCGCAGTGGTTAAGAATCCGCCTGCCAATGCAGGGGACACAGGTTTGAGCCCTGGTCCAGGAAGATCCCACATGCCGGGGAGCAACTAAGCCCATGCGCCGCAACTACTGAGCCTGTGCTCTAGATCCCTCGAGCCATAACTATTGAGCCCGTGCCACAACTACTGAAGCCCACACGCCTAGAACCCGTGCTCCACAAGAAGAGAAGCCACTGCAATGAGAAGCCCGCGCACCACAATGAAGAGTAGTCCCCACTCGCCGCAACTAGAGAAAGCCCACGTGCAGCAATGAAGACCCAACACAGCCAAAACTAAATTAATTAATTAAAAAAAGCTACCTCAAAGAAAATGAATCAAATATAATCACGTTCCTCCTCTTTAACACCAAGTAGCAGAATACAGTGAAGTAATACCCACAAAATCTGAGGGAAAATGATTGTGATCCAACACTCCTATATCCAGCTAAGTTGTTCTTCATATGCTGTACAACAGAAAGCATTCTCACACATTCTTCATTCTTTCAAGGACCCAGAAAATACACCATCCATGTACATTTTGTAGAACGGTATTACTCAGAGAAGTACTACTCTAAGTGACCTCCAAATGATTTAACTTAAAGAACTCTCCTGAATAAGAAAAGCCATTATAAAAGGAAGTAAGCTTATCAAATAATAGAGTTTAACCCCCATGAGTTGTAATTTTTAAAAATCTCAACTAAATTGCCCTACTTATTTATTCAAAAGTTTCCTGAGAAAAAGAAACTAGGACTCATCACTTCTGTTAAGCATTTTTTTTTTTTTTTTGCGGTACGCGGGCCCCTCACTGTTGTGGCCTCTCCTGTTGCGGAGCATAGGCTCCGGATGCGCAGGCTCAGCGGCCATGGCTCACGGGCCTAGCCGCTCCGCGGCATGTGGGATCTTCCCGGACCGGGGCACGAACCCGTGTCCCCTGCATCGGCAGGCGGACTCTCAACCACTGCGCCACCAGGGAAGCCCCTGTTAAGCATTTTTCAGTGAAGTTTCCTCTTGGCAAATAACACCTACTCACTTGAGAAATTTTCATCACGAATTAGAGGAGGGAAGAAATCAGCCCTCATGTGTTTGGGTTGCACACTGTAACTGTGTGATCAACTGACTTTAGTGACTCAAGCCAAGTAATAAACAAAGAGTGAACCTGAATGTCTATGCAGGACCTAACTTGATGGGGAATCAAGGGAATTCAAAAACAATCATCCAACATTACATGGTTTGGGGCTCTGTTTTTCAGAACACTATAATTTTTCACAATCTTTGCTTTGAACTTTCTGTTTTGAACTTTCTGAACTTTCTGTTATTGGAATAACAGAACTTTCTGTTTCAGTTATTCTGTTATAACTTTCTTCCTGTGGATTCTTTTGAAAGTCTCTCATCATGTCACTCTGAGGATCAGATTTGTTCCAGAAGTGAAATGAAAAAACACTAGCCCTAGTAAAGATGCCTGGAGTCTACTCCAGCTCTGCCAGTTAGGAGAGTGGTCCTTGAGCTAGTGACAGAAACACTCTTTCTGAAGCTCAGTGTCCTTATTCCTCACTACCTCAGTCAGGTTTGAATAAATTAATGGACGCACAGATGCTTTGAACATTCTCAGATACTCTTGTAAAGGTAAAATACTATTGTTATTCTTTTGATTTGAAATCACGGTTGTTAAACCAGTCTTGATTACTTAGCACCCTTTATTTGCTCTTCAGATTAGTATCAACATCTTATCATGTACCAAGTACATGATCAAGTACCAGACATTTTCTGAGCTTTAAGCCAGATCTTGTTGGAGGAAAGCAGAGTTATCTCTGGCACTTCCACATTTTGGACAGGGTTTTTTCCATCTTATGGCTCCACCTATTTCTTTGTCCTTAAAGTCGTCTCCATTCAGCAAGAGAATGGGTGGTGAAAGAGTGAGGATTGTGCTTGGGAGGTTTTTATGGACCCAGAAGTGGTTTCTGCCATGTCTGCTCACGTTCCATTGGCCAGAACACAGTCACATGGCCACACCTAAGTGTAGTGCAAGCCGGAATGGATTCTAGCTGTGGGCCAGGAAGAAAAGAACACAATTATGGGTGAGCACCAAGCCTCTGCCACATGTAAGCAACCATGTGACACCAACATTAGCTAAGTCAGAAATTATTTTTCTTTCTTTGGAATTCCTTCAGCATTTATATATCCACTATATCATGTTTTGTTGTAACATTTAATTATATATTTCCTTAGAGTTATGTCTCCTGCCTCCATTTTTATATCATAAGCAGGGGTCCTGCTTCAAGCGCTTTGATATTTATAGTGCAAGCCATACAACAGACAGCATAAATAAATTTAAAACTCATGCTGAATGATTTCAGTAAAGATCTAAGAAGCTAGAATTTGCAAATCAAAAATAACTGGTTTAGTTGCTATGGTACAAATTAATGATTAAACTATATATAATATATACATTTTTTCTTCCGGTTTTATTGAGATATAATCAACATACAGGGGATACGGGTTCAAGCCCTGGTCCGGGAAGATCCCATATACCGCGGAGCAACTAAACCCATGCATTACAACTACTGAGCCTGTGCTCTAGAGCCCATGAGCCACAACTACTGAGCCTGCACGCCACAACTACTGAAGCCACGTGCCTAGAGCCCATGCTCAGCAACAATAGAAGCCACCACAACAAGAAGCCTGCACACCGCAATGAAGAGTAGCCCCTGCTCGCTGCAACTAGAGAAAGCCCGTGCACAGCAACAAAGACCCAATGCAGCCAAAAACAAATTTTTTAAAAAAATTGAGATACAGCACTACATTAGTTGAAGGTGTACAGCACAATGATTTGACTTACATACATTATGCAATTATCAGAATAAATTTAGTGAACACCCATCATCTCATACAGATACAAAATTAAAGAAATAGAGAAAATTTTTTTCATGTGACAAGAGCTCAGAATTTACTCTCGACATCTCTTCATCTCTTTCATAGATAACACACAGCAGTGTTAATTATATTTATCATGTTGTACATCACATCCCTAGTACTTATTTATAACTAGAAGTTTGTACCTTTTGACTGCCTTCATTCAATTCCCCCTCCCCTTTCCCCCACCTCTGATAACCAAAAATCTGATCTCTGTTTCTATGAGTTTGTTTCTTTTTGAAGTATAATTGACTTACAACACTATATTAGTTCCCGTTATACAACATAGTCATTTGGTGTTTATGCACATTTCAAAATGATCACCATGATCAGTTTAGTTATGATATGTCACCTTGTAAAGATATTACATAGTTATTGACTATATTCCCTACACTGTATATTTTTTACCTGTGACTCATTTATTTTGCAACTGGAAGTTTGTACCTCTTCATCTCCCTCACTCACCTATTTCTTTCCTCCCCACAAACCTCCCCCCTCTGACAACCACCTGTTTGTTCTCTGTATCTATAACTCTGTTTCTGTTTTGTTATGTTTGTTCATTTGTTCTGTTTTTTTTTAAGATTCCACACCAGGAAGATAAACCCCCAGAATGTTTGGCTTTGAAGGCCAGCAAGACTTACTTTCGGGAGAGCCAGAGGGCTGTGGGAAATGGAGACTCCACTCTTAAAGGGAGCTCACAAAATCTCACAGGCTCC
The DNA here is from genome assembly GCF_039906515.1 of Pseudorca crassidens. Taxonomy (NCBI): domain Eukaryota; kingdom Metazoa; phylum Chordata; class Mammalia; order Artiodactyla; family Delphinidae; genus Pseudorca; species Pseudorca crassidens. The sequence goes on from NC_090301.1 coordinate 33,300,210, forward strand.
AGAGCCCAGGGCAGAAGCAGTAATTTGAAAGAAGCCTGGATCAGACCCACCTGCTGATCTTGGAGAGCCTCTTGGAGAGGCAGGAGGCAACTGGAGCTCACCCTGGGGACATGACACTGGTGGCAGTCATTTCTGGGAGCTCGTTCTACCACGTGGAAGCTGGTGATGGCAAGTTCCATTTTGGACTCCTCCCTCTAGCTTATTAGCACCAAGACCTGGCCCTGCTCACCAGCCTTGCTGCACCTGTACCAGGACCTTCGACCAAGCTACTAGTCTGATGGAGACACAGCCCCACCCACCAGTAGGCCTTAAGTCCCTCTAGGCCCACACCCCACCATGGGGCACGACCCTGTCTACCAGATGGCCTAGGACCCTGCCCCCCACACCAGTACACCAGCACTAGCTCCAGGACCCACAGGGCCCTGCAGCCAGAGACCCGGGATCTAGCCCCACTCACTAGTGGGCCAGCACCAGCTCTGCAACACCCAGAAATGGAGCATGTCAAAGGGACACAAGGGACCAACTGAAAGAACTCCAGATAGGCAAAGCTGGAACAATTTTAGTAACAAAATTAATAACATAGTGTTGGATTATAACTCAGAGTAAAATTTGGCATATATGAGTCCACACAGATATGAATGAATTAATGAATAAACAAATAAATGGAGAAGAAACAAATCTTACTGACAGAATTCCATTTAATATATGTAGATTGGCCCTTAACTTAATCTCTACCCTCCCCCATTCCATTCCGCTTCCACCTTCATGAGAGTAGGCTAGATTTAGTGATTTGCTTCCAAAGAATAGATTACAGAAAGGGAGAAAAAAGTAACTGTTGTTTTTTTTTTTGGCTGCACCGCGTGGCATGGGGGATCTTAGTTCCCTAACCAGGGATCGAACGCACGCCCTCTGCAGTGGAAGCGTGGAGTCTTAACCACTGAACCTTCAGGGTAGTTCCCCAAAATATCTTTATAATGGAGAAACCTGGCAAATTCTGCCTTAACCTAGTGATGAAGGCTAACTTCACCAGTGATGTCATGTAATGTCATCTACCCCGATAATAAGAAGGGCACCTCAACTCTGAGGTGTTTTTTTCAAAAACCCATAACTCCCATATTTGTGATTTAAAAAAAAAAATCCTACCTTGAGAGACATTCTACAAAATATACTCCTCAAAACTGTCGAGGTCATCAAAAAACAAGGAATATCTGAGAAACTGTCACAGCCCAGGGGAGCCTAAAGAGACAAGATGATTAAATGTAGTGTGGTGCCCTGGATGAAATCTGGAATAGAAAAAGGACATTAGGGAAAAACCAGTGAAATCTAAATAAAGTGTGGAGTTTACTTAATAGTAGTGGACCAACGTTGGTTCCTTAGTTGTGACAAACATCCTATAGTAACATAAGATGTTAACAACAGGAGAAACTGGATAAGGGGTCTATGGGCACTGTTATTATTGTTGCAACTTTTCTGTAAATCTAAAATGATTCCCAAATTAAAACTTTTATTTAAAAAATTCTTACAGGGCTTCCCTGGTGGCGCAGTGGTTAAGAATCCACCTGCCAGGGCAGGGGACACGTGTTTGAGCCCTGGTCTGGGAAGATCCCACATGCCATGGAGCAACTAAGCCTGTGCACCACAACTACTGAGCCTGCGCTCTAGAGCCCGCGAGCCACAACTACTGAGCCGGCACACTGCAACTACTGAAGCCCGCGCGCCTAGAGCCCGTGCTCTGCAACGAGAAGCCACCGCAATGAGAAGCCTGTGCACCGCAACGAAGAGTAGCCCCTGCTCGCCGCAACTAGAGAAAGCCCGTGCACAGCAACAAAGACGTAATGCATCCAAAAAATAAATAAATAAAATTAAAAATAAAAACAAAAACCTTTCCCTGGACCTCCCTTTCCCTTCCAACTGCTGACCTCACTCTCTTTCTCCTCTGGCAACTTCTCCACATCCTTGCCACCAGGCTACCCTTCCTCCACCTAGATCGCTCGCCTTCTATTACCTCCTCTTTCTTCTTTATTATTATTATTTGGCCACACCGTATGGCATGTGGGATCTTAGTTCCCTGACCAGGGATCGAACCCACATCCCCTGCATTGGAAGCGTGGAGTCTTAACCGCTGGACCACCAGGGAAGACCCCTATTACCTCCTCTTCCATGTGGCTAAGGTCTATTTCTTCAGAGCTCAACTTAAAAGTTACTTCCTCAAGGAGACTTCCACTGACCTCCAAGTTGGAAAGTCTCTTTTCTGTGTTTTCCTAGAGTCGTGTACTTTCCCATCACATCATTCCTCACACCTTGTTGTAATTTACCCCTTATCAACTGTTTTCTCTCCTATGCTCCAAGAAAACAGAGATTTTAGTTTTCCTGTTCACTATGTACTCAGCATCTGACACAGTGCCTGAAACACAGTACTCGGTACATAGTTGCTGAATGAATGCGTAACTGATCTTCAGGCATTTTGGTGGCTTGCAAGGGCTATGTATTATTGAAGTGAGTGCTATTTGGGAGGACAGTGTTTTTGGAATCCCAAAGGTTTCTGGTAACTCTGCATATGGGTTGTTAAATTAGGAGATGAGCAGCACGTGATGAATTTGCACAGCAGTGGACACAGGAAATTGGATACCTGGCAGATTTCTGGCCTTAACGTCCAGGGCAGCTAACTCCCCACCCAGAGTCTCTTTAACAGCCCAGACTGGCTCATTCTATTGTGGATGTCTGTCTGTTTGAGGTCTTAGTTCGAAAAAGGCTTTGCACCAGCCTTTATCTGTTTCCCTGATAAGGACAACTTTCAGATGTCCAGCAGGTAGCAGAATATTACCTGGCAGTGACACTGCCCAATCTACACTGGGAAGCCTGGTTTTTAGTTATTCAAATGTAAATAACTCTCTTTGAAATAAATGTGTTTTATATTTGCTTAAGAATCAGATGTAGGTTTTAGGAAGAATGGGTCAGAGTGTGACTATTCTGACTTCTGGAAGAGAAAAGCTAACAAGGAGAGTTGGTGAGACATGGTATGGTGGTGAGGGAGATGCAAGGTCAGGAACTCCTTCCTAGGTTTTGAAATGGGCAGTGGATAGGAGTAAAGCAGGTTTAGAGGAGATGAAGAAATTTTTTTTGGCACATGGTGAATCTGAGTTGCCCATGAGACATCTAAGTAGCAGTACTGAATGTATAAAATGTATACATATGCATGTTCATAGAAAAAGTTCTGGAAGGACACACACCAAAGTTTTAAGTTATTATTTCTGAGTGGTAGGATTATGGGTGATTTTAATTCTTTTTAGTATATACATGCTATGATGTATTATGTATGATGTATTATTTGTGTATCAGGGAGGCGTAGGAGATGATCTTGAGGCATCCCTTGTTCCCCGTGGCACCTATCCTGAATTGCTTTCTCCTACCTACTTACCACTTTGTTTCTTGTCCATTCAAGATTTTCCTAGATTCTGACCTTCAGGACTTCTTTTTTCCCCATGTAGGGACTCTCTCTGTCCTCAGACTGGACTCCAAGCACTGTCTCCTTGGCCTTGCCACTTGTTTCTTTCTTCTAGCACAATTTGGACTCTCCCTCAGGCCATGGTGCTGCTGGCCATCCTGAATAATAGAGAAAAGATGCTGGAATATGCAGCAAGGTACTCTTCCTTGTGAAGTATTATTTCACTTTGTAGAATTCTGTAGGACTTTGAGAACTTGGGGAGAAAGATCAAAAATGCAAAATAAAGGATTGGCAAAATATGACATACCTATGAAGTAGATGAAAAGACAAGGCTTATTTAAGATTGAATGGTTAATTATTTCTTGAGAGGCCCTTAAAATGAGTTACATAACAAACTATTCATCTCCACTGAGGAAGAGCAAAAGAAAATATGCTTAAGTTGCAAAAGGGAGATGCCGGTTAGATCAGTAACTTTTAAACTTTTGGCAATGGAACACCTTCTTTAAATAAAACGGAACCTGGGAGTTCAATATATAAAACAGAGAAAAGGGGAATGGATAATGGAAGCCTGAGTGGGGACAGCTTAGTACAAACAGCTCTTTCACCCCTCAGAGGACTTGCCAAAGCAGTCTGAAAACCAGTGGTTTAGGTCAGGAGTCAACAAACTTTACCCGGCTGCCTGTTTTTGAATGGACCATGAGCTAGGAATGGTTTTTCCAGTCTTAAATGGCTGGGGAAAAAACGGATTATTTTATGTGCCGTGTAAAATTAGATGAAATTCAAATTTCAATGTCCATAAAGTTTTATTAGAACACAGCCAAGCTCATTTGTTTAGATATTATCTATAGCTGGTTTTGCATAATACGGGCAGAGTTAAATGGTTGCAAGAGATCACATGGTCTGTGAAGCCTAAAATATTTACTGATCCTTTGCAGAAAAAGTTTGCCAAACTCTGGTTTAGACGAAAGAAAAGGTTTTATGATACTGCTTTTAACACTGGGATATGTGATCAATGGAGTTTATATGATTTCTCCTTTTGGAAAGCATTAAAGTTAGGCTAGGCCGTGGTTTAAAGAGGTCCTGTCTGTAGGGAGGGAAATGACTGGTCTCAACCTCCCAGGATTCCTGAGTCTGTCCCTTCCAGCCCTGGGAGGCTGTGGTTTTATCCTTGGCCTCCAGCCAGACACCTCCAGATGGCTGAAGGGAAAAGAAGGCAATTACCTGGCAGTATGCCAAAAATCCACCCCCCCCCCCCGCCCCGCATGCTCCTTTCACCTCCCAGTTTGGAGCCTGAAATTCCCGGCAGTTAAAAAAAGGGTTTCCTTCAGAAGAACACAATTATGGTAAGCTCTGGCCAGCTAGTCACTACATTTCACAGGGTGGGAAAACATCTGTGATTTGGGAAGAGGAAAGAAAACGCAATTCTTTTTTTTTTTTTTTTTTGTTCTGTACGCGGGGCTCTCACTGTTGTGGCCTCTCCCGTTGCGGAGCACAGGTTCCAGCGGCCATGGCTCACGGGCCCAGCCGCTCCGTGGCATGTGGGATCTTCCCGGACCGGGGCACGAACCCGTGTCCCCTGCATCGGCAGGTGGACTCTCAACCACTGCCCCACCAGGGAAGCCCGAAAACCCAATTCTAAGAATTGACGAGAGATGGAGGAAAGCTCTAAGTAAGACCATGAGAAAGAAAAGCACATCTAGAACAAGAATGAATAACAAAATCTTAATATCTATTTATGCTTTCTTTCAAATTATTACAGATCATTTAAGATCAAATCAGATCATCTTCCTTAATTTACACTTAACTACAACCCTTAGGTCCCCAGTCTAGCATTTCATAAACATTAGGTTTCTCCCATTATATTAAACAGGTGGAAGCTGGAGTTAAAATTCTGTGACCATAACTCTTCTGTTCTGTGATTCTAGTTCTTCTGCTATAAAATGGGGGTGAGGGACTTCCCTGGCAGTCCAGTGATGAAGGCTCTGCTTCCATTGCAGGGGGTGTGGGTTCAATCCCTCGCGTGCCCCACAGTGTGGCCAAAATATAAGTAAATAAAAAAATAACAATAATAAAATGGGGATGAGACCTTAATACCTTAAAAACCATAGGGCGATTTCTCAGCCTAAAGTATAAAGACTAGTAACTGGGGACTAAGGGAGGGAATATGTGGAGAACTGATGAATCTCAAATAATTTGTTCATTCCTACTTTACACTCCCCACTTTGTTCTTTATTTGCAAAGCCTTGGTGATTACACTGGTGAGATCACAAAGCTAACAGAAAATATATAGCCCTCCTGCCCTCTGCAGGAAAAAATTAAACCAATAAACAACAAAACAAATAGCCGGTATCATAGCTTTAGATAAAACGTACATTGTGGTAGCTTTGGACTATGGCTTTGTTTATTTTATATTAAAAAAATAAAAATAATACATGTGAAAAATAACATAAGCACATGGTTTTCATAAAATGAAATGATACAGAAAGGAATGGAAAGCAAAAATCTGTCTCCCTATTCTCTGATCCCCAAATCTCCAACTGCTCTCTCCAAAGGTGGCAACTGTTAATAGTTTTCTTGTAGATGGGTCCAGTGGAAAAAAAGAAAAGAGTTACATATATATCCTTTCAAAGATTTTACACAAATGGTTTCACACTGTTCTGCACTTTGCTTTTTCCACTAAATAGGTACCTGGAGATTTTTCTGCATTTTAATGGTTGCAGTTTTTGGACATATGATTATTTACTGGCCCTTATTTATAGGTTATTGGGGTTGTTTCTGGTTTGTTTTACTATATGAACAATGCTATAATATATATCCTAGTACCTACATCTTAGTGATGTTTATGACTATATTTGTACATTAAACTAGCAATATCATTGCTTGATTAGCCCTTTTAATAGATGTTAGCAAATGCCCTCCAAAAAGCTTCTACCAGTTTATACTCTTACCTATAATGTATGTCTGTTTTCCGACAATCTGGTCAACACTGGGTATTATTATTATATAAGGGTAATTTGATAGGGTATAACTCCTCTTACGTTTATCGATCATTTGTATACTCTTTCTAGGATTACCTGTTATTTGTATTTATCTTTTTATTATTAATTTAACCTCTTTACATATTAAACCATTTCCTTGTCATAGTTTGACTATTTTACACTATTTTTGCCATACAAGTTTTTATGTGGTCAATTTTATCAACCTTTTCCCATTTTCTGAATTTCCTATATTTTAGAAAGAACTCCTCCCTGCATAATTATAAATTTCTCTGTCTCTTTTAAGACCTAAACAGCTTAATTATTTATCTATTAAAGAGGTTCTGTTCTTTTGGCCTTGTTTAGTTTGGTTTTAGGGTTTTTTCTTTGCTATGTTGATTCTTAAAAGGTAAAAAAACAAATGAAAAAAAATATTTTGACTGCATGACAATCAGTTATTTTTGATTCGGCAATGAATTCAACTTTTTCGATTTGACAGTGAATTAAAACTATGTGGGCCAGCATTCTGTGGAGCAAATCAAATATCTTTACATCAGAATCTGAACCAAAAGCAGGCAGTTTACTGTCCACGGGCTCAACAATCCCAATTTCCGTCCCACCTCTGAGAACATGGTTTTTAAAAGACCCTCAAACAAAAGGACCAACTTTAGAGCACAGGAAACTACATTCAGTCTCTTGTAATAACTTAAAATGGAAAAGAGGGCTTCCCTGGTGGCGCAGTGGTTGAGAGTCCGCCTGCTGATGCAGGGGACACAGGTTTGTGCCCTGTTCCGGGAAGATCCCACATGCCGCGGAGCGGCTGGGGCCGTGAGCCATGGCCGCTGAGCCTGTGCTCCGCAACGGGAGAGGCCACAGCAGTGAGAGGCCCGCGTACCGCAAAAAAAAAAAAAAAAAAAAAGGAAAAGAACCTGAAAAAGAACATAAAGAATACATATATAAATGTATCACTTTACTGTACACCTGAAACTAACACAACATTGTAATTGACTATAGTTCAATTTTTAAAAAAGGTTAAAGGATTCTCTGGTGGTCCAGTGGCTAAAAATCCGTGCTCCCAATGCAGAGGGCCCAGGTCCGATCCCTGGTCAGGGAACTAGATCCCACGTGCCACAACTAAGAGTTCGAATGCTGCAACGAAGATCCCACACTCCACAACAAAGATCCCGCATGCCGCAACTAAGACCTGGTGCAGCCAAATAAATAAATATTTTTTAAAATAATAATTACTTAAAATAAAATAAAAAGACTGACCTTATCTAAGATGGTGTTATTAAGGGTGCACTAGTTGCTGAAACAAACAAGAATATCTAATAGGTTGAATCATATGAAATGATCATTTATATAGGTAGAAAAGTCAAATATTGGCAGTTTCATATGGTTCAAGCTAATATAATGGCCCAAGTGTAGCAAAAGTTTATTTCTTCCTCTATAAAATCCAAAATGGAAGTTCTAGATCAGTGGGTAGCTCTTCTCCAAGCCACTGGTGGTGATTCAGAGCCCCAGGTGTCTTTTACCTTGTAGCTTTTCTACCTTAACACTGGCTTCTAAGGTTACTGTGTTTGTCTGCATCAAGCCAACAGCAGGGTGATGGGGCACTGAGGAGTGCAGTGGGGGATTTTATGGACCAGGCCTCCAAGTGGTGTATATCACTACCATTCCATTGGCTAGAACTCAGTTACATGGTCACATCTAACTGCAAGCAAAGCTGAGGAATATGGTCAAGCCGTGTGCCCAGAAAGGGATAGATGGTAAATGGCTTGCTAGCGGCTGCCACACAAGGTTCCCCAATCCCTCCCACTGACTTCTCCCCTGGCATACATAATTCTCGAGTCTTACTGTTTTTAACTAGAACAGATCTTGAGTAATAATACCTTAGATTTGTCCAGTTTACAAGGAATTTTTGCATAAATGATCTCACCTAAGTTTCCAAGAGCCCTAAGATAAACAGAGAACTATTATTTCCATTTTATAGGCAGAAACTGAGGCTCTAAGAGGGCACAGGTTTACTTCTCCAGGGACATGAACTAGTAAGTGGTGAAACCAGCTCATACTAACAGGAAGGATACTTTATACAGTTTTGGCTTATGCAGCACTTTCATGTGGATTATTTTCATTGACCACTAGTGTAGGGATCTTCCCATTCTGACAGTCGGCTTGTGGCCTCTCCGTCATGCCCAGCTGGTTATTAGCATGTTGCTGGCCCAGCAGATTATAGGATATAAATAGATGCATTTGTTGTCTGACCAATTTTTTTTTTCCCTGGAGTCGGGCACATTTAACATTCACTCTTGCTATGAAACCAAGGCCTTCTCTGCTTCTCGGCTCAGGTTAAGAAGGCAGGAGGTTTGAGGCCCCAAGAACTCACAAGATGGCTTCCCCACACTTCTATTACACAGCATGGCTCCAAGTGAGTATCAAATTGCCAAGGCTCAGGGCTTCCCCAGTGGCCGAGAATCCGGCTGCCAATGCAGGGGACATGGGTTCAATCCCTGGTCCAGGAAGATCCCACATGCCGCGGAGCAACTAAGCCCATGTGCCACAACTACTGAGCCTGTGCTCTAGAGCCCGTGAGCCACAACTACTGAAGCCTGTGCGCCTAGAGCCCGTGCTCCGCAACAAGAGAAGCCACTGCAATGAGAAGCCCGCGAACTGCAATGAAGAGTAGCCCCCGATCGCCACAACTAGAGAAAGCCCATGCGCAGCAACAAAGACCTAACGCAGCCAAAACAAAAACAAACAAAAAATCTAAATGCTGCTGTGATCAACAGATGGTAATAACTGCTATTAAAAAGAAAAAAAAATTGCCAAGCTTCAAAAGCTGTTGGAGAGCAGTTTTAGGATGAGGATACAGGGTACAACGGGATGCAGATGTACTAACAACTCTATTACCTGCCAAGGGGTAGGTCTCTGCTGCTGTTATTTCTGCTGTTCTCTGCTTCCTTCAGAAGAAGGGAGGGGGATGATTTCTCTTCCATAATTCAAATTCCACTTTGCAGCTTTTGTCTTCATCATTTCCATATTCTCATCTTCTATTGGATCTCTACTAGCGCTTCCCTGAATTTCCCCTTCCTCAAAACAGATTTAAAAAAGACCTTCATCCCAGGAGGGTGTGAGGTTTGAAGTTCACTTTGTAACCTTCCTGAGGGCAGCTGCTGCTGAATCTTCTGTTCCCTTGAGTTCTCCTGGTCATCTAACAAGTGCCCATAGTGGGTTTCCCCAAATACTTGTTGATCAACAATGTTGTAACGATCTTAGAAGTTTTCAGAGATAAAGAACACAATTAAAGCAAAATAAATACATGCTATTGCTTTAAAAAAAATAAACCTTTTAATTACGATTATTTTCAAGCATACAGAAAAAAATACAATGAACATCCATATATCCACCACCACATATTTCAATAAGATTTGAATTATCTTCAGGCTATTAAGAAAATGTTTCGCTATTAAGAAAATATTTCAACATAGAGTAGCTTGCACTTTTCAGAATCATAGAGCATTAGCATTAGAGGCATTCCTAATGATTGGAATGGCACTAAGTTCTTTAACCTCTCCGTGCATTTCACATATAAAGTGGGCATAATAGTATTTGTTAGAAAGGGCTGTTTGACTAAAAGTTAACAGCACCTGACACATAATAAGTGCTCAATAAATGTTAATTATCATTTTAGGCTTACTACTTCATATTTTCCAATAAATGATAGTAGACCATAATTAAGAAACACAGAGGTGCAGCGCCATGCTTACAACCGTGCAAGTTGTTCTGTGCACAAACCTGGGGTAGGAGTCATTGATCTGTATTTTCCGGCACCTAGTGGTATAGTGTGTTGAAGAAAAGTTATCTTTTTCTACTCAAATTCCCTCTTTGGAGAAGTAGCACAGGGTTGGGTGGGAGTGTATAATCTTGAATATGATTCAGTTCTGTACTGATAAACTGGAATCCTCTTGTACATCTTGACTACAGAATTTTAAAAAATAGAAAGGGAAAATTATCGAATTTAAAACCAATTAATTCAAGTTAGTATTTTAAAAAACTTAACTACCATGTGCAAAACTGTGTTAACAAGTAAGAGGCTGGGGTAGATGCTAATAAAAAGACAAGTATGACAGTTCCTGAAACAGGAGCTTTCTCTTACCACTATTAGTTGGCATATAAATTACAATATTTTGGAGGCAAACTGACACTATTTTACACTTGATCCCTTTGATGCAGAAATTTTACATATAGAAATTTATCCTACAGGAACACAAGTACATGAAGATAAATGTACAAAAACATTCACTGCAGCTTTGCAGCAAAACAGCAAAAGAAACCAGCAAAAACAAAAACTCCTAATACTCGAAAGAAAAGTACTAAATAGTAAACACTTTGATATGAAAAAATGGTGAGGCTGGTATGAACACTGATTTAGCATGTTAAATTGATAGTCAACCAAAGCTAAGACTGAGAAATAGGCAGCCATTTGGCTGCACTGGGTCTTCGTTGCAGTGCACGGGCTTCTCTCTAGTTGTGGTATGCAGGCTTAGTTGCCTCATGGCATGTGGGAGCTTAGTTACCCAACCAGGGATCGAACCCAAGTCCCCTAGCATTAGAAGGTGGATTCTTAACCACTGGACCACCAGGGAAGTCCCCAGAGCCAAGTTTTAATTTGTTGCCTTAGAAAGGCAACAAATGGGTTGAAGAGAATTCAAGGACAGAGAACTGGAGAAAGTGTTCTGAGGCTGGAGTTCTGGAGAGAGGACAGAGCTCAGCCAAGGTCTTGATAAGTAAGCATACTGAGGACCCAGCAGACCCTGGAGAGATACAGTAGTTTAAACCAGAAAATATAAATTTGCATTTCTGAAGGGAAGGGGATGGAGGACAATCAGTAACTTTTTAAGCACGGATTATTTTATGTGGCCTTGTCACAGAAATTCTTCAAATTTGCTAATCAAAATTAGCTACATACAATTCACTTGAGCTTCCCATTTCAGCCTAAGTTCCCAAGGCTTTTCAATAGGACAAGTGTTTTGTTTTAGCACAAAGAACCACAACCTACCTTTCGCTTAGTGTTTTTTTCTTTTTCTTTTGGACGCACGGAGAGGCTTGCAGGATCTTCATTCCCCGACCAGGGACTGAACGCAGCCTGGGCAGTGAAAGCGCTGAGTCCCAACCACTGGACTGCCAGGGAATTCCCTTGGTTAGTGTTTTAAATAGTTAGGACTTTAGCACTTAAGAAAGTGGATAGGTCTGTGATTCATCTAGGTTTCCTCCAGGCCTACAGGAGACCACTCAACGAGTAGAAGCTTGTTAATTAGTATTCTCAAGGTCTATCTTTTTTCAGATATAAAGCTTCTGGACTATACAGCCCCTAACACATCAACAGCCTCCTTTCATCAAAATTTGTTAAAAATAAGTCTGGGGCTTCCCTGGTGGCGCATTGGTTGAGAGTCCTCCTGCCGATGCAGGGGACACGGGTTCGTGCCCTGGTCCAGGAAGATCCCACATGCCGCAGAGCGTCTAGGCCCGTGAGCCATGGCCGCTGAGCCCGCGCGTCCAGAGCCTGTGCTCTGCAACGGGAGAGGCCACAGCAGTGAGAGGCCCACGTACGGCCAAAAAAAAAAAAAGTCTGTTATGTCCCAAATCAAGGATGTGTCTGGAGTAGGTGGTCCAAAATGATAATATTCTCCTGGAGGCAAAAAACCCAGTTTTATTATATAAAATTTTCTAGAGATGGCTACATGTACTTCATGTAGCATTTACTTCAATCAAAACATCTACGTCAGAAACGTATTTCCATCTCTGAAAATTTGTACTATTTCATTTTCTACAAACGATTGTTAGGAGGAAAGTTGACCATTGTCTCTGATTTGCAAATGAGGGATTAATGTCACGAGCTGTTGACTTGACTTGCCCAAGGTTACACGAAAAGCAGAGGTGGAACTCAAAAGCTTAGTCATTATAGCTCCTCCACTGCTGAATGCTTTTATTAAATTGGGTTTTTTCGCACCATGCCTGTGGCATACCCAAAGATGCAAGACATAAAAGTCCATGAAACTTGTAGCTGTCGTGACTATATGGCTGCCATTCATTTATTATACACCATCTTTTAGAAACAAAGATTTCTCTTCAGTGTTCTATGTCCTGGTTTACACCTCACTCCTACTGACATTTTATTTTTGCTCATCTTGTTTTCCCTCTATAATCCCTCCATTCTTTACTATAAATAATCTTGTATTATCCTTTTTTTTTTTTTTTTTTTTCCGGTACGCGGGCCTCACTGTTGTGGCCTCTCCCATTGCGGAGCATAGGCTCCAGACGTGCAGGCTCAGCGGCCTTGGCTCACGGGCCTAGCCGCTCCGCGGCATGTGGGATCTTCCCAGACCAGGGCATGAACCCGTGTCCCCTGCATCGGCAGGCGGACTCTCAACCACTGTGCCACCAGGGAAGCCCCGTATTATCCTTTAAGTCACTTTAGATTACTTTAAAAATAAATCAGTGTCTAGATTAATAATGATTTTCTTGTACCTTTCAGAAATGCAAACAAAGTTAGGAACAATTTTTTTCTTCCTGAAGAGACACCAAAATGTTTTGCTCACCTAATTTTAAAACCTTGAACACAAAAGACAACTTTACTTAAAGACAGGAGAAAAATTAAAGACAGTCCAAAAAGGCAAGAGAAACATATTAGACTGGGATTCTTAAATTGGTCCATCTAATTGTTACCTTCCAAAGGCTACGTTTCAAATTAATGGTTCACAACTCTCACTTTTCAGGTATAATTATCAAAATACTAATCATCAAATGCTAAATAACACACAGAAATGGCCAAAAATTCTCTACATAAAACAGAGAAACCACAGAACTGCCTTAAAATACAAAGAAAATATTTTTATTTGTATAACAAATATTCTAAGAAATAATGATATAATAAAATTAACACAGTTGATGTGATGTTGAGACACAAATAGGTATGAAATGCTATTGATGATTAATCATTTTGTTTCATCCAACCTCCCATTGATTATTTTAGAGAGCATCTCTGGTGTATTTCTGACTGAATCTTAAACATGATGTATCCAGGTGATTCAATTAAGAAATCTTTGAAAGAATGGTTCCTTCCATTAGTCCTCATTAACTCTTTTTTTTTTCTTTTTCTTCTTTTTCTCTGGACTCTGAAAAGAACCAACAAGAATGCTTTTGAAAGACCTGTAAATGTATGAGTGATTAAAAACAGCTTTTCCTCATAAAAAGCAAATTAGGTCTATTCTATTTCCCTGGAAAACAAGTTTGGAGCAAAGACTAAAATCTAAAAATATAAAACCACCTTTATCACCTGTACCAAATGATGTTCTCTTCCACCCTTAAACAAAACCCATTTTGCAATAAGGTTCTAGGTTTAGGAAATGGCCCTTTATAATATAAACACAACAAGGTTGTTGTACTTCCTCATCAATGAAACCATTTTTTAAAAACTACCTGTTCATTTCTAATATACAGAGTAGAATAAAATATAGAAACCCTGCCCATGTCAATAAAGTATTGGTAATTAAAAACAAACATACAGCAATTGCTGTGCTGGTGCATGGTTCTTCTTCAGAAAGCGGTTCTTCTTTAATGTGTTTCTTTTTGTCCTTTTTCTTCTTTTTCTTCACAGATGTCTCCTGTTCTTCCACCACTTCTACTACATCTTCTTCTACTTCTACTACTTCCTCCTCTTCTTCAACTGAATAAGGTTAAGTGTAAAGATACTACAATTAACATTGTATCAGACTTCTCTCCCTCAAAACCCCTTTGAGAGTCTTAGTTTTTTCCTGTCATTCAGGTCAACTATCCAATGTTTATTACATAATTTTATAATTGCAAAGGTCCTTCAAATATCTACCTAGTATGCTACTACTAACTTTATAAATGATAGAAAACTCAGAGAAGTAAATTTCTCATGAACATGTAGCTATATAGAGAGATCAGGATTAAAACAAATCATCTGATTACCAAACCCACTTTTTTGGGAAGACTAGTCAATTATATTAGAAATGATTAATAAGAGTTTGGAGTTAGGAGACTTGGGTTTATCCAACCTGTTGAAACCCTGAGTAAGTCATTTAATAACCTTTATAAACTCAACTTCCTCATCCTTATAAAATTTAGTAATGTCTATCTCACTGGACAATTTCTAGGATTTAATGATTTAACACATGAAAATTTATGCAAAATGCTTAGCATGAATGCTTGGCACATTAGAATGAGGACTTAATAATTGGTTGCTATCATTAGAAATTCACTGATCAAATACTTACTTAGTACCTACTATACGCCAGGGCTTGTTCTAGACAACTAGAGATACAGCAAGGTACAACACAGACAAAAATTCCTGCTTTTATGAATCTTTTACTTTAGTAGTAGAATGGAGACCAAAAAAAGAAAAAAGATATGCTATAAAATATTTTACATAGTAAACAGTCTTAAGGATAAAGAAGAGGAACACTGAGGAGGGCAATACATGTGGACATTTTAGACAGGATAGTCAGGCAGATACCTAAAAGAGGGAAGGGAGGGGACTTCCCTGGCGGTCCAGTGGTTAAGACTCCATGCTTCCACTGCAGGGGGCAGGGGTTCAAACCCTGGTAGAGGAACTAGGATCCCACATGACGTGTGGCCAAGGAATTAAAAAGAAATAAAAATAAAATAAAAGAGTGAAGGGAGTGAATTATGCACCTATATTGAGGGAAAATATTCAGGTAAAGAGAAGAGCAAATGCTAAGGTTATTTTAGGAAAGAAGGGGGGTTGGCAGGTTCATGGAAGAGCAAGGAATCCAATGTGGCTGGAGCAGAGTGAGCAAGGAGTAGAATTAGGTCAGAGAGCTAATGGGGGTGCCACTGTAGCTACTACATTAAGAATAACAGAGATGGGTATAAGTGGTTCAGTTCTAGATACACTTCCAAAATAGAATTAAAGGACTTCCCTGGTGGCACAGTTGTTAAGACTCTGCGCTCCCAATGCAGAGGGGCTCGGGTTTGATCCCTGGCTGGGGAACTAGATCCCACATGTGTGCCGCAACTAAGAGTTTGCATGCCACAACTAAGGAGCCCACCTGCCACAACTAAGATGTGGCGTAACCAAACAAAAAATTTTTTTTCCTTTTTTTTAAAAAAAAGTAGAATTAAGAGGATTTCCTGCCAAAATAGACTTGGGTTATAAAAAGAGTCAGTGTTAAAGGCCAAAGCAACTAGAACTGCCATTTCTAAGATGGAGAATATTATGGAGCCACAGGTTGGGAGTGGTAAGGGTCCAGGAATGTTAAGTTTGAAAAGCTTAATGAATATATGAGTAAAGATACAAATCTGGAGTTGAGTGTTTCAAATGTTACTGATGGGTTTAGGGATCTCCTTATTGTTCAGTAAGGAAATAGAATCACTTAAATAAATAACTTGTTTATATTTTCTTCACCCAGAGCAGGAGTCCACATTTGCTGATAGTACTTTTGACCACTACGCTACTTAGAAACCAAAAATTATATCAGTCATTGCTTTAATGCCTTTCTTGCTAGACCAGCTGGTAGGCAACTCAACACAGGTGCAGCTAATAAATGGGGGAGCTCAGTTATCAACTTTGCAAGAGAGCCTAGTTCACTGGTGAGCACCTATTAAATATTATCACTCTGTTGGCAGGCTACCCAGTTACTACTCTAGTCCTTTCCATGTAACAGAAACAATGACGAAAAGTAGTGCTGCATCAATTCTGTGTTCTACTATATACATAACAGAAATATTTCAACAACTAATTTAGAAACCACATACCTTTTTTTTCCATTTTAAGCTGATTCTCAAAATAGTTCACATGGTAGAAACTAAAGTTTTAGTACACTTAGTATAATCCTACATATTCAAAGAGGCACTTCTCACATTCCTCTATGAAACATGATAAATTTAACAATATCCTAACTATTCCCAGAGAACACGATGGTTTATTAAAACACCATTAGCTTTCAACATGGATGGTTTCGCAATAAAGTTCAATGGTATGTACTTTCCCAAGATTTATGAAGTCTGTACTTCTTAAGGAATAAGAGTATAAATGACATTAAAAAAAATTCAAACCAACCTTTAATTTTAACCTTGGCTTTTTTGGCCTTCTTTTCAACCACTTCATCCTCTTTGTCTACCTGTTCAATCTTGCGCTTTTTAGAATAGGTTGGCAGTGTTGAGTCACCAGAAGGATCGTAAGTCTTCACTTCACTGAAAGAGCCATAGAATTTTATAAAATCCCTACAAATATCAGTAATCAAATAATTCTAAAGAGATTTAAAAGGAAACGTCATTAGGTAATACTTACACAAACATACAATGCTGTTTCATTTTAGTGGCTTTAGGGCAGTTTATGAAAAAGTCTCCAAAAGGTAAAGAGGTGTCAACAGTAGGTCACACTTCACACTTCAAGAGAAGTGGTGAGCTAAATGAATTGTTTTAGTAATCAATGTAGTGACTATAGTATAGAAAAATAGTCAATCAGCATAGGGGAAAAAATGGAGGAAATCTCTTTATACCAAATGATTACACTAGAAAGTAAAAACTGAACCAATTCGAGTTTTAGAACACAATGAAAAACAAAACAAAAACCCTAAATCAAATTTAATACAGAATACTCCATCACAAGATTCCAAGCAGCAGAGGAACAAGAAGGGATATATATGGATAAAGATTCCTTGAAACCCAAATGTTTGCTTTTGTTCTAACAAAGTAGAAAAAAATTAAAGTACTGCGTGCCAAAAATGTGAACTAAACCTCATAATTGGTGCTTTAAGCACATGTGTTTAAAGTCATAAGCATAATGGCATGGGAACATTAAAACATTGTTCAAAACAAGCTAAGGAATGTTCTATTAAGCTATCTTACAGGCTCACGGCTGTTAACTTTTATAGGTTAAAAACATTTATAATTTAAGAAACAAAGTAGTGACTAGGTTTTCCTGGATCTCTCCCAGATATATGTGTTATTAAACTTTTGACTTTCTGTAAAAAAAAAAAAAAAAAAAAGAAAAACAAAAACAAAGCCCCAAAACAAAGATCCACATTTTTTTCAACTAAACACAACAAATTAGGCTTTAAAAATTACAAAATACATGGTCATTGTAGAGATCTTAGAAAATTCACAATATAAAAGTAAATGTTAATTAATGCCCGTAACTGAATACATTTGGTTTCTTTCCAGAATAAAGGAGAACAATTTTTATGAATGTGTATACTAAAACATATATCTAAATACATATTTATAATGAGATGTTACTATATTGCTTTCCCTGCCCACTTATAAGATTTTACTGAAGGACTGTAAGAAGTCCTAAAAGCACAGTTTATGGATTAATGACTAGAAATGTTTTTAAGGCTGACATACACCGTCAATCTCTTTTCCACATTCTGTTTCTATCATTGCAACCTCATCAGTATTGAACATTATCTCAAATAGTAACAAAAACACCTCTCCCCACAAGTATCTTTTGTAATTTCATAGTGAGGTGTGAATACTTATCATGCCTCTTAGCCACTTTTAGAATTTTCCTTTGTCTTTTGACTCTTTTTTAAAAAAAAACAGGTTTCCCTGTGGCTTAACTCTGAATGGACTTTGGTTTCGATAAATGTTATACTATATAGGAACTATGAAGGAAAAATATTTATTATCAATATCTGGAAATGAGTAAATTAAATATTAAGGAAAAAGGCCAAAACAAATATATTATGTGTACTTATTGCAACAACGTAAAAATGTGTATATGATTAAAAACTAGACATGGGGCTTGCCTGGTGGCACAGTGGTTGAGAGTCCGCCTGCCAATGCAGGGAACACAGTTTCGTGCCCCGGTCTGGGAGAATCCCACATGCCGCGGAGCAGCTGGGTCTGTGAGCCATGGCCGCTGAGCCTGTGCATCCGGAGCCTGTGCTCCACAACGCGAGAGGCCACAACAGTGAGAGGCCCGCATACCGCAAAAAAACCCCAAAAACCAAAAACCAAAAAAAAAACCTAGACGTGAATATGGAAAACTGTAAATGGCAAAGAAATAAATTGGGATACTTAGTTGTTTTAAACAACAACAAAAAAACTGTCAACAATTAACATTTAAATAAGCAAAAATTGTTCATTCATGCTCTCCCAAATGTACTCACTCACCTTTTATGTTCATACTTTTCTGCTTTTGCTAATGCCTTTCCTGTTCCACTTATTTTCCGTATCTAAGAAAAGAAAAATCATTAATAGTTTTCTAAGGCATAATCTCTTTATAATATATATGGTAGTATGTCAATTCTTAGTATATATTAGGTAAACTGTTAACAGCAGGCAGAAAAAGAATATATTAGACATACTAAAATGTATCATAAGAGTAAAACTGGTTAGCAAATGAAATGAAAAAGTACATAAACTAAAAAAAAAAAAAAAAAAAAAAGTACATAAACTACTCATGGTTTATTAACTTTTGACAGGTAACACTTCTGCAATATGCAGGGTGTGATTCTTACCCCTCTATCTTCCAAGGTTCTCAACCTGGCCTCTAATTTGGCTCTGTTCTCAACTCCCATCGCAGAACTGGAATCTTCACCAAAAGCATCATACCGGATGGCCAAAGCAGTTTTGGCTGCCAGCATCCGAGAAATCTAATAGAGAACTTGAAGTTAGAGGCATTCAAACTATACTCCAAGATGAGATATAAAAAATTCTCTCAATAATTTATTCATGAGAACACTACAGATGAATCACTGACTCTACAATTCACTCTAGGATTTTTGAAAAATCAGGAGTTACAAAAGTATTGTAAACGATACAACTCAAGCCACTTATCTTCTATTTGAATCTTTGCCACAGTATGATGGCTAACTGGTTATATACACAACCACCATTATTTTGTTGGATGAAAAGATATTGTAGTAGCTTATGTCTAAAACTAGCTCAAACCATTCTTCCATCTTCCTTTAGTTTCTACTATGTGACATTAGTCCTACACCATGGGATCATCCAGATTAAGTATAGCCCCCAGCCCCCGCAAGCTTAACTAACATTTTATTTTACTGAACCCTTTATCTCTCTCATCACTCTGCTCTGAATTTTATAACATTTCAATTCCTGTTAAACTATGTATCCTGTAAAAAGCTTGAAAGTACTTTAAGCCTCAGTTTCCTCCTCTGTAAAACAGACACCTACAACTCATAGGGCTATTAAGAGGATTCACTAAAGTCCTATCAAGTGTTAGCACAGTGTATGCTATTATTTTTTTATAGGTCATAAATATTGATGTTAAATTGGTTTCCTGCCACACAGAAAACTTTTGATGTGCCTTCCCTGTCCCCACCAATGGGTAGAGTCTAGAAAAATAGTAACAGCAAGCAATAACACTTTCTTCTAACCTTTTCTTTCAGTGTACATAAGTGTTTATTTAAAGAATTCACCACTCTCTATTTGATGAAAAAGAAACAGTAGGAGGAAAATGGTTTGGAGGAAAAAAAGGCCTACTCCAGGAAAACTGTAACTGACCTTTCCTTTGTGTTTGGGACTTGTCTGGCCTACAAGTGAAGCATGATAAATGAGACCATACTTAGGGGTATCTCGTCTAGACTTGAGGGCTCTGAAGAGTGCCTTTTCTGCTCCAAGAATCTGAACTGTAGAAGCTGCATGTTTGGCCAAATTCAAAAGAGAACCTTCAAAAGAAAAGAAGTAGTTACCAGGAATGTACTTGCAAGTATTTGAAAGTTCCATATATTAAAAAGACCTATAGTCTTAATATTATAGCCATCAGAGTAAATAAAAATCTGATATAATACAGGATTCTATAGTCTGGAATTACCCCAAATTCCTGATATCTCAGCATTTGTGATTCATCCATTAACACCACAAGCAGAGGTCTGTGATAAATGTCTATGACAAGTTGAAGGTTACTTGTTCAATTTTACTTATTTGCCTGAAGAGATGGTATTACTATTTCACATTTCATTAGCATACCATGGGAGAGATAAAAACACATGTATTCACAGACACCACCCCATCTAGCCCCTATTTTTCTGAGATTTATTTTAGACATCAGATATCCTACTACTATAGATATGAAAAAACATACAGATAAATAAAGTGAAAATTTAGTATTAGGACATCTCAGTAGATCTATGTGATAAACTTCTTACACTTTATTTACCCCTCGTTTAAGATATGGATGAGGAGGACTTCCCTCGTGGCACAGTGGTTAACAATCCACCTGCCAAGGCAGGGGACATGGGTTCGAGCCCTGGTCCGGGAAGATCCCACATGCCGCGGAGCAATGAAGCCCGTGCGCCACAACTACTGAAGCCCACACGCCTAGAGCCTGTGCTCCACAAGAAAAGCCACCGCAATGAGAAGCCCATGCACCGCAACAAAGAGTAGCCCCCGCTCACCGCAACTAGAGAAACCCCGCAGGCAGCAATGAAGACCCAACGCAACCAAAAAAAAAAAAAGATATGGACGAGGAGATATAAGCACAATAATTAGGTATTAAAGTTGATGCTTTGTTAGATGTGCTGCACTGATTTTCTGTCAGAAAACAATTAAAAAAAAAAAATCTCTTTCTCTTTTTTTTTGGCCTGGCCACGCGGCTTGTGGTATCTTAGTCCCCTGACCAGGGATTGAACCCAGGCCCCCAGCAGTGGAAGCGTGGAGTCCTAACGACTGGACCATCAAGGATTTCCCTAGAAAACATCAATTTTAATGCAGTTGCTCAACCACTAGATACGTGTTTAAAATTCAACAAACATACACTCGCCTTCAGGAAGTTGTAGCAGTGACATCAAAGATCACTGATCAAAGATCAACGTTAACAAATGTAAGAATGGAAAAAGTTTGAATTATTGTGGGAATCACCAAAATGTGGCACACAGACATGAAGTGAGCAAATGGTGTTGGAAAAATGATGCCAATGGACTTGCTCTACACAGGGCTGCCACAAACTGTGAATTTTTTAAAAAGGCAGTATTTGTGAAGTGCAATAAAACGAGGTAAGCCTATACTAACTGATTTCATCCTCCTGCATTCATCTGATTGTTCTAATTAACCATAACAAACTTTTGACAAGGAATCACAAGTGTCTCAGAAGAGGCAGTGACTAAAGATGCCTTCATTATCCGAAAGGAAATCAGGCATACAAATAAAATCATCATTGAACACCTGGGCCTTAGTCCTCACAAATATACCATTTACTTCTATTTATTACCTAGAATTACTTTAATAAGTATAGTTTAAAGATAAAAGAAGAAAAAAATCCTACCTAGAAAACAACTCAACTCTCAATACCCATGTTTACAAATTACATTAAAATCATCACCTGCATGAGCAATAAGCCGTGCTCCAACTAATTCACCAACCATGACTGTAACGTTGGGTGCAATGGCCATCATTCTATTTTGCAGATATTCATAGAGCTGGGTTCTATATTCGGAGATTTCAATCACCTGGTGTAGGGAACAAAATGAATAAGTCATAAATGACAAGAGTAAAAATAGTATAAAATTCACATGTCTAAAACATCGGAGTCCCAAATTATCATAGAGCAGTTGTACAACCGTGGGAAAATTAACCATTTCTTACCTCAGTTTCCTACAAAAGGGCTGCTGTGAAGATCTTATAAGATAATGTATGGAAACAAGCTAATACACTGCCTAAAAATAATGCTAATCAATATTACTGTTATTTTAAAAAACTCCAAGGGCTAGACATTTCTGTCATCCCCTGTGATTCTCGTATAGCTATCTTCAAATGAGAGGGAGAAAAAATACAGGCTACAAACATAAAAGTTAGAATTAAATAATTGAAGCTATACTTCTCTGCCTTTTTAATGGATTTATTATTCAGATAATGAGAACAATATAAATAAATTAGACAGTACTCTTAACTTCATTTTAGTATATATCTCCCCCTCTAAGTATAAATCAAGATGGCATCAGATGAGGTAGTGACTGAACACCCTCATATTTATTTATCAGGTGAGCAATACATTAAAAAATCATCATTGCCATCAGAAATTACAGAGCTGGTACCACCACAACTAGTTTCCCTATGTGTATAGTTTACCTGAGTGCAGAGATGCAGAATGTTGCAAATATCTTCTTCTGAAACCTCTGTTCCCATAGATATCTCTGCAGCTGCTTTCACTTCTGCTTCAACCTCTTCTGGCAATAATTCAGAAAGTGTGGCCGAGGCATAATTCTTCCTATCGCCTATGGAATGTTTGCAGAGTAGGAGGGAGAATCACTCTTCAACAAATTATATAAAATCCACCAAACAGTCAAAAAAAAAGTAGAGATAAGCCAATGAAAAGGATGCCTAAACAAAACAAAAAGCGAACAAGTCTGACCTAGTAACTTTCCTCATATAAAGGCTTGATTTTTCTCCCCACCACCTCCCTACAAAATACTACAGATAACAAAAAAAAACAAAATACACCATGAAACAGGACGTACAATACTGTGATAGACAATTTGTAGCTAAGGTTATACTGAAACTAGGGCCATGAATTCTTAGGGGTAGTAATATGATAATATAATATGAGCCAAGTAACTCATATTTATTAACAATCCTCACGTTCTTCTACTAATATTGCTGTACTAATAGTATACAATTTAACACTAACAGTACAGATAGCAATACTATTAATTATTATTAATATATTGCAGGATACCCCCAGTCCACAGTTGTCCTTATTAATGGTAATTTCACTGAGACACGTTAACCATAAGAAACCATTTCCAGAAAAACCAAATTAGGGGCTCCCTGGTGGCACAGTGGTTAGGAGTCTGCCTGCCAATGCAGGGGACACGGGTTCGAGCCCTGGTCTGGGAAGATCCCACATGCCTTGGTGCAACTAAGCCTGTGTGCCACAACTACTGAGCCTGCACTCTAGAGCCCGCAAGCCACAACTACTGAGCACAAGTGCCACAACTACTGAAGCCCATGTGCCTAGAGCCTGTGCTCGCAACAAGAGAAGCCACCGAAATGAGAAGCCTGAGCACTGCAAAGAGTAGCCCCCACTCAGCGCAACTAAAAGAAAGCCTTGTTGCGCAGCAACAAGGACCCAACGCAGCCAAAAATAAATAAATAAATAAATAATAATATATATTTTTTTTAAAAAAAGAAAAACCAAATTAGAGAACCATGTTCTCTGCTGCACAGGCCATCGAAATCAAAGTTAATTTTGTTCCTGAACTCTAACAGATATTAATATGGCTACACTCCCCAAACCTGCAAGACATAAAAATATCTTGGAAGTTTAAGAAAAAGAAAAAAACCCACTGTAACTCATGTTTTAAATGAGTCACAATGAAATGAATAAATAAAAATAAATCGCTATTTTCAATGCCTTAAAGGATCAAATTACTTACCTACTTTCTGTAAACACTTGCAGTATGTCAAATTATCCGAAATAATTTTTCCTAATTCAGGGAAATGCCAGCCATACCATTCTCTACACCGCATAATGTAGTTGTTTAGTTCTTTATCTAAGTCATCTAACAGGGCTGCAGTAGATTAAAATGAAAAAGAATATAGGAACTTAAAAGGATTTTTAAAAAAACTTGTGATGAAATATAAATTTACCATTTTAACCATCGTCAAGTGTACATTTCAGTGACTCAAATTCATTCAGAATGCTGTGCAACCACCACCAGTATCCATTTACAGAACTCTTCCATCAACCCAAACTGAAACTCTGTACCCATGAAATAATAACTCCTCGTCCCCACCTCCCCAGCCCCGGTAATCTCTTCTACTCTCTGTCTCTATGAATTTGCCTATTCTAAGTACCTCATAAGTGGAATCACACAATATCTGTCTTCTTGCCTGGGGCTTATTTCACCTAGCATAACGTTTAAAATTCATCTATGTTGTAGCATGTATTAGAACTTCTTAAGGACGAATAATATTCCATTGTATGTATATGTCACATTTTGTTTATCCATTCATCTGTGTTAATGGGTATTTGGGTTGTTTCCACCTTTTGGCTACTGTGAATAATGCTACTATGAACATAGCTGCATAAGTATCTGAGTACCTGCTTCCAGTTCTTTGGGTATATACACCTACAAATACTATCGCTGTTTAAAGGGATTTTTTAAATTGGAAATCGTTAAGACTTTGATGTCCAAAAATCATCCAATGACATGGGAGAATGACCTATTATATACAACTACAACTGAAAAAAGCAAAATAAAACACAACACAGATCCCACTTATGGTTTTATGATTTTTCATGGAGAAAGAGAAATCAATCAGTTTACATTAATAGTGTAATCCATATTATCCAACTAGTCAAATTATAGTTTTTCCTTTCTTCTTTTCTGCATTTTTCAATTTACTTTACTTACTAAAAGTTCTAGCTCAACTCCCTTTTCTTCCTCAACAATTATAAAAGATACAATTTTAACAGTAGGAAAAACCCACAACGAAGAGACAAACAGATTAGTCCTCACATGTACTATACTTACAAATTGCCTGAACAATCATTGTATCCACTTTATCAGCACTAAATTTCAATCTGTATCGGGACAAGCTGGGGAGAAGGGGGAAAAATATAAATCACTAAAAAAAAGCATTTAGGAAAAGCATTTAATTAACATCTTAAAAAGACTTTTACCAGAATCCCTATCCTGGAGCTACACTGTTTACCTTTTTCATGCATGGGAAACATCAGCTAAATAAGAATACAATACTTAAGATCTAAAAATACACATTTAAAAAGAAAACGAATACATCTGTCCTGCTATAACCTACATTTCTGAAACATGAATTAATTTATGAATGATAAATAGGATAATGCTGTGTAGCTCAAACCATACTGGTTCACATACGATTTTTGCAGCATATTTAATGCTTTATGCCACTGGAAAAAAAAATAAGTACAGCACTGTAACACCTGAAAAGACGAAAGCCATGTAGGAACAATATTATACATAAGGGTTTCTTAATCTTTGCACTATTAACACTGTGGGCCTGATTATTCTTTGTTGTGGGGTCTATTCTGTGCACTGTCAGATGTGTAGCAACATCCCTGGCCTCACCCCAATTGCCAAATGTCTTCTGAGGGGTATCTGATTGCCCTTGATTGAGAACTACTGCTGTGCACAATGCCAATTAATCTTAAACTTGGACCCTAACTCAGTTTAGCTATTTGTTCTCTCTTAGAAATGTTTATTACAAAGTTTTTCCTGACTTTTGTGCATTTTGCTCATTTCTGTAACTCAGCTTTAACCCTTTCATTAATCTATGTTCATATTTTATTTGTTCAAAGGTCCAGACCTTTGTTTACTGTAGTATTTCTGTAATATAAATTTAACATGTCCTTTATTTTTTGGCTGTGCTGGTTATTAGTTGCGGCACACTGGGCTTAGTTGCCCTGCGGCATGGGATCTTAGTTCCCTGACCACAGATCAAACCCGAGTCCCCTGCATTGCAGGACGCATTCTTTACCACTGGACCACCAGGGAAGTCCCAAACATGTCTTTTCAACTGTTAATTTTTTTAGGGTTACAAAGATACTTAGGTTTTGAGTGGTTTACCCTTAATCCTATTTTTATTTCACAAACCCTATTATTGTAGTGCAATTTCAAAGAATGCCAAGCTTTTCAGGATTATATATATCACAGTATAGCAGAAATTCCTGGTCTAATGGACCTCTGGCTAAACATCACAGGTTAATGTTTTCCTTTGCCTCATAAAAACTCAAGAAAAAACTCAAAAAAACAAGCCCCACACACAACGCAGAAGAGGAGGTCATTACCAGATGAGAAAATTCAGGGAGATGGCAAGTAGATGGAATGGTAGCAAATGATTTAGAAGATGTAAAAGAGAAAAGAAAGCCCAAGAATTGTGGCATCTAATACTAGAGAGGTAGAGAATGCCTATCATCAGGTTTAGAGCCCAGACAATGGAGCCAAACTGCCTGGGTTCAAATTATGGCTTCATCACTTACCAGCTATATGGACTTTGGGCATCAATTTCCTCATTTGTTAAATGAGGATACTATTACTACCTTCCTCATAAGATTCTTGAGGATTAAGATAGTATTTGTAACATACCTTGAACTGTGCTATATAACTGTTTATTAAATAAAAATAATAAGACTATTTTCCAGTAAATCTCACCTGTGTGCCAACCCAAGACACATGGCTGCCATTTCACGTGGTTCTACCCCAGGGATTAATCCATCCATCTGTGAACGGATTCCCCTCATAAGTTCGTTAACAAGAGGACTATGGATACAACTGAGATTCAGCTTTTCCTATAAGAACAAGAACATTTGTATCAAATAAAGAACTAAACTTTTCCTAAAATTATTTAAATACTAAAATACCATTGATTTAAATGTATACATTTCTCAGTTTCATAAAAGCAGTTTCTCGTGTTTGTGGGAAGAACACTTGAATATACTATTGGTAGAGGTCAAAATTGGTATAAGCTTCCAGAAAGGCAGCCTGTCTACATGAATCAAAGCCATAAATAGATAAATACAATTTAACCTAGTAATTTTGTTCTTTTTGTTGGTTTGAGGGATCTTTTACTACCTTACATTATTTAGCCTCTTATAAAAATTATAAAGGTAATACATACAGAAGATTTTAATCAATAGTACTATAGGGAAGGGGACTGAATGAAAAGCCCAAGTTCTGGCCTTAGGCCCTTTCCCTACTGTTAGGATCCCCAAAGTACTTCCAAATCTATACTAATGTTAACGTATATGTGTACACATATACATAAATCTTTATAAAATTTAAGTTTTTACACACCCCAGGCACACAGGATGAATCTGTTCTGGACGCCTTCATTTTTTTCACTTCGCAGTGTATTTGCTAACTCTATACAAATTTACAGTTCCATTGCATCAAATGCAAATGACAAGCATGCAAAATTGTGTATGTTGCATCACATTTAAAGAAACAAATATTTAGTATGCATACAAGAGACAACCAGTGTTTAAGTTTTTCAAAAGGAGGAACTGAGAAGAAAAAATTAAAGATATTCATAATCCCACCAGCAAGCAATTTGCTGTCCCATGTGCCTTTCTGTATGCTTATTATGCTAAAATTTAACGTTTTAACAGAAAAATATAAACTAAGACTTGTGCGCACTTCAAAGGATGAAGATAGAAATTGATATCACTGAAAACTTAATTACCTGACGGTATTAGAAATAATCTATCCTAACAATCTTATTTAATTCACAATCCTACCTCAAAATAAAAAAAAACCCTCTAATCTCTTCAGCACTTTCCTACCTCCAAACACCTAGAATTGATCCTTACTTCAAGAATGAGGACTGTAAATCAACTATACTTCAATTAAAAAAAAAAAAAAAAAAAAAAGAAAGGGCTTCCCTGGTGGCGCAGTGGTTGAGAGTCCACCTGCCGATGCAGGGGACATGGGTTCGTGCCCCGGTCCGGGAAGATCCCACATGCCGCGGAGCGGCGAGGCCCGTGAGCCATGGCCGCTGAGCCTGCGCATCCGGGGCCTGTGCTCCGCAACGGCAGAGGCCACAACAGTGAGAGGCCGGTGTACCAGAGAAAAAAAGAAAAAAAAGAAAAAGAATGAGAGGTATGTTCATGAAGTTGCACTGTAATACCTACTGTAACTATTGAAAATCAAAGTATCGCAACTGGGATTTCCCTGGTGGTGCAGTGGTTAAGAATCTGCCTGCCAAAGCAGGGCACACAGGTTCGAGCCCTGGTCCAGGAAGATCCCACATGCCACAGAGCAACTAAGCCTGTGCATCGCAACTGAGCCTGCGTGCTCCAGCTACTAAAGCCCACGCGCCAAGAGCCTGTGTTCCTCAACAAGAGAAGCCACCGCAATGAGAAGCCCATGCACTGCAACGAAGAGTAGCCCCGGCTCGCAGCAACAAAGACCCAATGCAGCCAAAAATACATACATACATACAAAGTATCGCAACTGGCCTCTAAAATTTTCTGCCTTGCATGTTTGGGAGCCTACATATCCAGCCTTTCTTTCCATTCTCACTTTATGTTTAACCTTAGCAATTCTACTCCCTACTAAAGTTTTCTAATAAACACATACAATAAAAAAGAAATGTGATTTATGTTGAAAGGGAAAAAAATGTCACTAAACAAAAATATGCCAGGATATACATAAAGTGTTATCATTTTGGGGCATCACTTATATAACCTTAGTTTTGATAATCATATTGGAAACCAATTATTATGTAGCGTAGGGGAAAAAGATCAAGTATTCAAATCTGAGAACTTATGATAAACAACTCACTGCAAAGGCTAGGCTTGGTAGTCTTTATGCTGTATGGTGAGCTCTGATCAGCAGGCATAAAAGGAAATTATAACTCTACCTTTATGACGCCTCCTAGTTTAGCATCAGCTACAGCCAGGGGTTCATGGGCTTCTTTAACTATTTTCTTCAGAACTTTCTTCAGCTGCTTATTGATTTTGCCCTCCATCAGAGCTGTGAATGCTTTTTTAGGAAGAAAAACAAAAGAGTTAACCCAAAACTTTAACCGTAAGAGCTTAAGATTTTATTTAAATTTTATAAATAAAGGAAAAAAACCCACTTATTTTCAGAAGAGCTGAATTTAATATTACTTCTGAAGTGAAATGATAAACGTTACACATTTCACAATCTCATCTGATCTTCCCACCCTCATTTCCACTCCAGAACCAGGAGTTAAACCAGATCCAGCATTCCTTTCTCTATGGTCACACAATCCTTCTGAACTCAGAATTGTAAGTTGTTAGAAACAATCTGTTTTGGAATGATAAACTGATTCACTCTCCTGTGTCACTACAGACCGACTGGCCTGATTGTGAAATACCATAAAAACCGTGTCAAGACCGGTAAAAAGGAGTGTATTCATTTTGAAGGTTCTGCCACAGTTTAAGTATGTCCGAGTGGAGGTCTTACTTTTGCTAATCCTTGATCCAGATGTGTCAACAGGCCTCTAAATTATAAACCTCCAGCGACTGAGAACTTACTACTGAAGGCAGCCAATTTGAGTTGGAGGCTGTTTTCATTTCTGGCAAGCTCTAAATGTGCTACTTTGTAACTCTCACCCTTCTTTAGACCTATACTTAGATCCTTTAGACCCATATGGACTAATTAATACTAATACCTCTTCTAGTTGTCTGGGTTTTGGCTGAACTTAAAGTATGCCTGGCAGGAAGTCTGTCACAATTTCTAAGGTCAGGCAGCAGTTTGTGCTTAATCAGCCAGGTACTTGCTCTTTCCTCCTTGGGAATTCAAATTCCCAATCATTTGAATTTCAAGTGCATTTCATCTGCTATCTGGAAGATGAAAGGTGAGGACAAAAACCACACAGATCTTAAAGAGGTCTCTACACTCTAAGAAGCTAAGATTCAAGCTACTTTTGTTGAGTTCTAACAATTTACATATTGTAAAACATTGACTCCTTTCTAATATACATTTGTCTAATAACTGTATTTTCCTTACAAGTGTTTAATCTTTTCTAATTAAAATATTTTATTCAATGTCCTGCTTCTAGCTCTCAATCTTTCCTATCATTTACTCACACTTTAACCTAGTGTTCTCCTTTAAGATTTCTTAAAAGTAAAAAAATTTCTACTCTAGATCCACTCTAACATTCACAAACATTTAACTTCCCTGTTAATCACTCTTCATTATATGTATTTTAAAAAGATGGTATACAGAGATGGTGACAGGGATAAGGGGAAGCTGAATCTCTCCTCTTCTCTATTAGCCACTATTCAGCATCCCTCAGCAGTCTTCCCCCTTCATCCAAATTTAGGCTGGCTCCAAACTTTACTGTGGCTGTTTGTAAGATGTGAAACTTACAAGTCTAACCAAGAGTAAAAATAAACCTTGCTATGCAAATGGCACATTTTAGCTACTGAGACCACTATAAGTTGACACACTCTGGACTCATTCTTAGGCTACAGGTTTTTTTTTTTTTTTTTTGCGGTACGCGGGCCTCTCACCGTTGTGGCCTCTCCCGCCGCGGAGCACAGGCTCCAGACGTGCAGGCTCAGCGGCCATGGCTCACGGGCCCAGCCGCTCCTCAGCACGTGGGATCTTCCTGGACTGGGGCACGAACCCATGTCCCCTGCATCGGCAGGCGGACTCTCAACCACTGCGCCACCAGGGAAGCCCTAGGCTACAGGTTTTAAATGTATTCCCTGACATCTACAACCACTTAGTTCTAGTTCTGTCATGTCAAAACTGCCTTATAACTGAGAGAGGGAAGTTAATTTTCAGGAAGGACTCTGTTCTCTTAATAATAATAAGATGATGTTCAACTTTCTGGTGAAAACTGATGGGAAAAGGCATTGTAGATTTCTATGACTAGATTCCTGACAGAGCTCACTACCTTCATTCATTTACCCAAAAATATTTTTGTGCTAGGGATTTGATGGTGAACAACACAGTCTCTGCCCTCATGGAATTTAGATTGAGTGTGTGTGGGGTTGACTTTAAATTCTTACCCAGCATGCTATTTTCTCCATTTATCTTACATTATTTTAAGGAATACCTGCCCCCTCCCAAAAGGGCCACTTGAGATCAGAGCTGCAGCACTTTCCAACTCCAAGAGGAGCTACTCAAATCAATCTATATGAATAATGCTCCCCAGAGTTGGAGAATAGCTAACACAATCTTGCCTGGGATATTACCAAAATTCTACCCATATTTATTTTTAAAGCTGTAATATACAGAACTATCTTTTAAAAATTTTCCAGGCAAAAATTACCATATTTATGCTTTATGGCTCTATAAAACTTCAATTACTGGATGTGTGCAGCCCTAGAACTGTTTTTAAAAATTTGAAAATTGGCCTCGTTGGCTCCTCCTTCAGCTCACCCCTCTGCCAAGGTTGGGGTGGCCCATTAATATTCCAACATATTTAATAAGATTCTTTTTTTAATTTTATTTTATTATTATTTTTTTTAATAAGATTCTTAATTTTCACTATATAAGAGAACTATACCCTTCTCCTGTGGCTGGTGAACAAAATTACTTGGTTCAGTCAAATGAATCTTATGGCTTAATTTTAAGCCACATTCTTCCTTACGGTCCTTCATTTTCAAATTATACCACTAAGTAGTTGGCTGATCTGAGATACAGAATTTAAGCAACTGAAAATTCATGATTAGAGTTTTATATCTGATGTTGTTTTCCCTAGCATTAAAAGAACATTATGAGACCAAGTGCCTACTGAAGCCAAGCCTAGTCAGTAAACCCTACTCATGTCTGTTGTCTCATCCCTAGGACTAGCTGAAGGATATAACAGCCATCCATTCTTCTAAATCATAAAAAAATCATGCCCCCTTCAGGTAAACTCTTATGCATTTCTGTAGTTTGTGTAATAAACAAAACAAACACCACATACACACACACACACACATACCCCTCTACTAGTTTTCTTAAATCTTCTAATAATACTGTGCTTTTTTAAACTAAAAATGTATATACCTGGAGAGCTGTTTTATTATTATTCCAACTCTAAATCCTGGCTATTCTCAACTTTACCCTTGGATTAAAATGATCAGAGAGCAGTGTACTTGACCACATTACCTTGATCCCTTGCAGAACAGCTTTTACTGAATTGTGCTTCAGCATTATGCTGTTGGTTTCCACAGGGAGATCAATTTAACCACTTCTCACCTCTCATCACATGTAGGGAAAAAACCAGCCCTATAGTGAAAAAAGCTAACTCAATGTTGTCTCAGTGGTAGTGACGAATTTGAGTTAGATCACTTAAATTCAGTTCCAAAAAGAATGCATCATTGACAACATTGAATAGGGTTAACTCAGGCAACTGAAGCAAACAATCTTTTAATGAGGATGACAAATCACCAATATCTAAAAAACCAAAAGAGCCAGTCTTTGACTTTACCTGCCAATGCCTCTGCTGTATCCTGAAATTTCTCAAAATGTTTCAGCTTTACTCTAGAATTAAGGGAAAAAAAAATGTTATGGGGGCACACTGATTGTGCAAAAGCCACATATTTAGGAGAAGAGGTGTTGGACTATTTCCAAAGCATACACCAATAAAAAACTTTCCTGCCATTGGGCATTGGTGTAAAGTTAGATATTCTTCTAAAATGACCAATAAAATGACCAATTTCTCTAAATGTCAGGCTAGTAATGTCTGAACTATTATAGAGGTTGTAGGTTTTGAAGGAAACTTGGAACAACAGAAAAGACGTTTGCTGCCACATCTAAACGACAGGAAAGATGTTGAAGCTTCAACATAACCTCTGCTGCTTAAAGTTAGACACAAATGCCTTTTACTATACAGCACAGAAGTGGCTTAAGAAAAGGTGTTAGGGTCCCTCTTACGTCAGAAATCTCATGACATTGATTTGCCCATTCAGTACAGGTTCCATTAAAAAATAACTAATTGTTAGATCTAATTCCTGTTACCCTTACTTTACCGCCTTCCTCCCTACTCACTTATGTGCAGGGCAACATTATTTTATATCAAAACAAACACATACAGTTAATCCATTGTTGTCTCAGTGGTAGTGACGAATATTTGATTTAGATCACGTAAATTCAGGTTCAAAAAGGATACATCATCGACAACAATGAATCAAGTTAACTCAGAAAACTAAAGCATATAGCCCTTTAAAAAGGAAAACTAGTCTTCCACTGTGTCTAAAATAATGTTATCTCAAGCAAGGTTTTCTCACCTCGTCAGGGAACACCCTGGTGGTACCTTAAATGCACACTTAACAATAGAAAGAGGTAAGAAAAAAGCAATTATTTCACCTTATCCCACCTAACCCCATTTCCACTCATCTGAAGTGGCATTTGTTCATATCTCTGTATATTTGCATAAATGCATATATAGGTGTACAGCAACACTTGCAAAATGCAATCACGTTATACATATTACTCTGAAGCATGGTTTTCCAGTATACCATGTTTTCCTAATTATTTAGTATGACATCTCTTGGGGTTCAACACTCTTTAGCAAGCTTGAGTAGTTTCCTTCTATTCTAGTGAGTTTTTATTAGCACGAACAGATGAATTATGAAATGCCCTTTGGCATCCAAGGACATAATCAAGAGATCAGTCGGCTCCTTCCTAGGACCACACTCACCAAATAGGATATTTCACAGGGTGATTCACAGATGGTGAAATAGCCTTCTTGACTCTACCTTGAGGAAAAGCCAGCTCTCTCTCCCACCACTCCTTTCTTAGAATGGGCATCAAGGTTATATTCTATATTCCTGTCCAGAGACCTTGGGGAACAAAGGTACGCCTTTCCAGTATTTACTAGCTAGTTATTTTACTACGCCAGAGGGAGTTAGGAAATACAGGTCATAAAGAATAAATAAACTATGAATTAAGTTCAAAAACACCTAAATATCACTAACTTAGAGAAATTATAAGTTAAATCAATTAGCAGCCCATGCTTTTGACAGTTATTACTTTAAACAGAAATTTATACTTAATTCACAATCAATTTACGCTTTCAAATATCTTACAAAAAGTGTTTTTTTGGGTGCTGTCCAACCTCATCTGCAATTAATACAAATTAGCTGAGATGGCCTATGCTCCAAATAAGGAATCTAATAATTGGGCTCATACCAATATTATTCCTGAAATGAGTTCAAAACAAAAAGTTATGGATATATTACATGGAGGGGGGGCACAAACACACAAAACAAACAAAAACAAAAACCTCTAAATGTTAACTGCTAAGTTCTTAGTTTCAAGATGACTTACATTTTATTTGCTTTCTCTGGAGTTTCAAATTCTTTCCACAAACTATCAACCTCTTGAAGTTTCTTTTCATTCAAAACCTGTAAATAAATATTTAAAATAATTTTCTTTAAATTGCACAGCTTAGGCATATACAGCTATACCCTTCAAGTACAATTGTACATGCAAAATGAGGGTGGTGGGAGCTATTTTTCTCTCTGAAATAACCAGTTTTCTTACCCTGCATAAATTTTTGGTCAAACTAATAAATCAAGTAGCCCAATGAGTAACTGGATGGAGTTTAGATCTAGCTGGGTATTTGTTTAAAACTTTCTATTTTTAAGGAGCTCCCTAACCCCTTCACAAAGGCTGTCATATTCACAGATCAAAAGAATTTATTTGCCTACTTTCTACGGAATAAAATTTGTTCTTTAGGGACTTTCCTGGTGGCGCGGTGGTTAAGAATCCGCCTGCCAATGCAGGGGACACAGGTTCAAGCCCTGGTCTGGGAAGATCCCACATGCCGTGGAGCAACTAAGCCCCTGCGCCACAACTACTGAGCCTGCGCTCTAGAGTCAGCGCGCCACAACTACTGAAGCCCGCGTGCCTAGAGCCCATGCTCCACAACGAGAAGCCACTGCAGTGGGAAGCCCGCGCACAGCAACGAAGAGTAGCTCCCGCTTGCCGCGACTAGAGAAGGCCTGTGCCCAGCAACGAAGACCCCATGTAGCCAAAAATAAATAAATAAATACTTAAAAAAAATTGTTATTTATTGCTATGAACATCCTGACAAGAATTACGGATTTCTCTAAAACTAAGATACCATTAGTTCTAAGACACATCCTTATGTAAGAAATTTTAACATGTCAAGGGAAAAAAGGGGTACTTTTATCTATGAAACACAGCCATTAACATTTAGGTATATATTCTTCAAGACTTTTTGACTGTCTATGCTGCATTTTATTAATGCGTACTTTTAGGAATCGTGCTATACAGTTAACACTTAACATATTGTGGACATAATTCTAGGTTTTAACAAGAATCGCATTGCATGAATATACCATCATTTATGCCCTTATTCATAAATATACATAGTTTTGTATGTATACATGTTGTATTTCTTAGGACAAATTATTGGAAGTGGAGTTAAATGATCATATAAGAAACGCATGTTGACATATGTATTATCAAAATGCCTTCAAAAGCTTCTATTACTTTCACTTAAATCAAGAGTGAATAAAAGTTCTTATTTTCCTACACCCTCACCAATACTGTGTGATAAATCAGCTGCCCAAGTATAGGCTAGGGTAGGATCAATCCTAAAATCCATTTCCCCCCATATTTAACATCCTTGAAATTGGGATGTCTTACAATTGATGGCAGGTCAGTTTAACTAGCAGTGTAAAATAACAGTGTATTATACTTGATGAAATATAGTATTATAGATATTATACATATCTTGTGGAAAAAGGCTGCTGATCAACTAAAAATTATACTTTACCGACAAGCCACATTTCACCAAATCCACAGTACCACAGAATATTTACATGGTAAGACTTATTACCCAGTTATAGCCTAGTACATATTTCCATGATGAAACATGAAGAAATACGATTTTGCACAACACCTGTATTTTCTGTCAGATGAGAGTGGCAAGATGACTTTAAGGATTTATTGTGTTGTTTAAATTTAATCCCACACACAGCTGAATCAAATATATTTACAGAACTGGAAAAACAGGAATCACAGTAATGAAGCAGTAAACAATTGCAAAGCACACGGTTTTGTATTAAAAAATTACAAACCACTAACAGTTCTATTTTGTATGTCATGAAAACTTTAGAATACAAAGACATTCCATCAAATCTCATGAATGCACTGAAACTTTAATTCAAAGGTATTTTTTTGTTAAAGGAAATTCACAGAATAGTAGTGATTTTTAGTAGTAGTTTACTCAGTATGCAGTTAACCATACCTAAAGTTCAATGATTGTTGACAGGATAAGTACCAAATAGGGGATATGACTCATGAGTAAAATTCACATTTTTTTCTAGTTGAAAAGCAAGTATATTTGAAGATAACATTTGGATAACAAAATTGGCATATTAAAGAGATATTATTTCAAGTTAAAGCAACAAAGGAAATGTAATGAAATCATGTTAATTCATGACCACTGAAAAGGTCTCCAAGGACTTTGTTATGGCAAACAAAACCTTGGCTACTTTATGTTCCCAGTCGTGCATAACATACTGAAAAGAACATTACTAATAAAGTCTGAACAAAAACAGAATTAGAAATAATTGCTACATTTTCTGTTACACATCTATCTCAAAGTTTTAATCATTCATTTTCAGACAAGGAAATCTGAAACATTAATATGCAAATCCATTTTAAGTTTTATCATTTTGGATTAAGATGGAATGAATAATTTAGCTATTGTCACCACTAAAATCTTTAGCACCACTGTTATATTGTTTGCTAGTTTTACTATAATAAGTACTATATGTACCTATTTACATTTACAAAAAGTGAGTTATATAGTATGTAAGTTATACCCAATAAAGCTGGAAAAACTTATTGCTTAGTAATCATGTTATATAGGAACTTTGGTATTCACATAAAAAGCTCTTCCTCGAGCCCTTGAGAAATAAAGGAACACACAACACTATGCTACACAGCAGCACTGTACAACATGACTACTAAGAATTTAAATGAATTAAAATTAAAATTCATCTCCACAGCTTTACTAGCTACATTTCAAATGCTAAATAGCTGTATGTGGCTAGTGGCTACCATACTGGGAAGCACAGCTACAAAAGGTCTGGGATGAGTAAGACTGAGGAATGTCTAGTCTTACTCTGTGTGCCATGTGACATAAGGGACACAGGCTTGAGTTTCTGCAATATTCTACAAATAATAATAATAGTTCTTTTCAGGTATTGTCTCTGCATTTATATATAACTTTATTAACAAGCAACATTTTCTGGAAAGTTTTAAATGCGTTTTGAATCACTGTGTATATATGGATATGCATATACTGGGTCATGATATAAAATGTATTCCTCACTGTGAACTGAGATTAAAAAAAGTATGAAAAACTTTCTTAAAGCATTCTTATTCAAGCATGAATTTTATGCAACCAAGGTAATTTTATACCCCAGCATTTTGAAAGATTACGGGAAAGGGAGCTAATAACCTTGTATTGCATATCTCCACACACATAGATATTTCACGTACTATGATATTCACCCCTTTAAGGTGTAAAATTTACTTTTCAGTAATTTTCACAAACTTGTGCAACCATCACTAATTCCGGAATACTCTGTATGCCTATTTTATTCAGGAAGAATCAATAACAGCTACTAACTCCAAATATTTATAAATGAAGCAATATTTCAATATATTTAAGCCTTTAGTTATTTCTCTAATATTAGGTTACATAAAACATAAACCACAATTTTTAACAATGTTGAACAGTAACTTGCAGATAAACAACATTAAAAACTGCAACAGAATACTCAAGACTTATTTTTATGGAGAATACTCTTTATTAGTAGAAATCAATAAATCATATGACTTTATACTTTATGACCCAGGTCTAGAAACAATACAATTGCTAAACCGACTCCTCCCCACTGTTAGAAGCAACCACTGGACAGTGCAAAGTCACCCCTCCCCTCTTAGCATCCAGGTCAGGACAGTATACGTAACATCAATTTGGATGAAATTCATCCACAGATGCTGATTCAAAATATGACAGACTACTCTGGCTAAGAGAATTTGGGGGCATGTGCAGAACTCTAAGAATTTAGAGGGACCTTCCTGGTGGCGCAGT
Source organism: Pseudorca crassidens (assembly GCF_039906515.1). Lineage (NCBI taxonomy): Eukaryota > Metazoa > Chordata > Mammalia > Artiodactyla > Delphinidae > Pseudorca > Pseudorca crassidens. The sequence continues at coordinate 33,338,172 of NC_090301.1, forward strand.
GGTTAAGGCTCTGCACTCCCAATGCAGGGGGCTGGGGTCCAATCCCTGGTCAGGGAACTAGATCCCACATGTATTCTGCAACCAAGAGTTCACATGACACAACTAAGGAGCCTGAGAGCCGCAACTAAGGAGAGTGCCTGCTGTAACTAAGACCCGCTGCAACCAAATAAATAAATATTAAACAAAAATAATAATAATTTAGAAAAGACTGCAAAAAGCTGGGGAAAGTCTAACAGACCCATTTCCAGGCTCCAAAGCCTTTTATAAAGTCCCTTAAAATTGCTAATACTACAATCTCAGACAACTCTAATGAGAGGAAAAAGAAGCAAAATCAGCTTTCGGATTTTAATTATCTCATTGGTTTTCTTAAAAATAACAAGTATTTAATGTAACATGCAAATAGAAGTATATTTTCAAATGTCAAAGAGAAACTTGGAAAATAAAATGAAAACCTTTCTCAAATAAACATTTTGGTATGTACCCTTCCAACTCTCTGCACCCGTACCACACAGGTGTTTGATTTATAACTAGAATCACACTATATATAGTTTACCTAGCATTTTTTGACTTGTCAGTACATATGAAAAATTTGTTTTTCGTTGCTATATTCGTTGAACCCAAGAGTCCGATACGTAGATAGAAGTCAATTTACCTGATGCTTCCTATCATCTCAACAGCACCCTATTACACGAATGTCCCACTGCTCAGTTATTTCCTTGCTGATGAACTTGAAGTTAATTTCAAACTTTCCCTATTAAAAAACCCAAAACTCAGGTTGGTTATATCCAGCTCAGATTTCCCCCCTGGGCTTCAAATTTGAAATGACCACTGTATCTCCACGTCTAACAGACATCGAAAGCTTCACACAACCCAAACTGCAACTCTTTAGTATCCTCCCCATTCCCAGCCCCCAAATCCCTAAACCTTCTCTTCCCTTCCCTACCACCACAAACCCACTTACTTAAACCCAAACCTCGCATTCTTCAACCAGCCAATCCCGTCAGTTCTACCTTCTAATTTTCTCCTGATATTTCCTTCCCTCCATGCCAGCCTTAACCCAAGCAACTTCATCTCGTCTAGATTAATGCAAAAATATCCTCCTTCCGTTCTTGCACCCCATCCCTCGTAATCTATTCTGCACAGAGCAAAACAAGTGCATTAAAAGACAAAGTTAGGTGAGGTCAGTCCTCTGTTAAAACCTTCCAATCATTCCTCAAAACTCTCAGAACAAAACCCATACTCCTTATCATAACCTGTAAAATTCGAATACGGCTCCTGTCCACCTCCCTAACCGGGGCAAATCCTCTTACTGAACCCAGAGCCCCAAACGGCGCGGCCACGTGTTCACCGAAATATGCGCCTCCCAGGCCCAAAGCCTTCCCCCTTCCTTTCACAGCAGGGGGACACAAAAGGCACCCACGCGATCCTGAGCACCGTCGTTCTCTCCTTACGTCTTTCCGTCTCCTCTCCTGCCCAACACCTGCCTTCCCCTTCCAACGGCTCAATCTCCCACCTACCTTAAAGATGGCGTAGCCGACGGACGTTTCAAACAGCACCAACATGGTGAGGACGGGTCAGGGAACTGCGCGCCCGCCGCCGAGCTCTTATATCAGTGAAAAAAGACCAAATCTGCGGCCCCCAAAGGCCCGCAACGCCGCGGCTGGCCAAGCACCAGAGCGCCCACCTTCCCGCAAAGAACCAGATCACGTTGCCTAAACGTTCCACACTCCACTACAACCAGAACGCGTGAACGCGCTTCTCCTTCTCCATGGCTTCTGGGTTACGACCTCACTTCCGCCAGATGACGTGCCGCATAGTGCGCCTTGGCTTCCGTTTTGTTCCCGCCGCAGAGGACCACGAGAATATCGCGAGAGTTCTTAGGGAAGAAAATGTGATTTTACACGATTAGGCTCGCGGAAATCTGAAAGCGAAATCCATCGCGCTTTTTAAATTGTTTTAAACTCTCATATATGATGTATTTTACCTTGAGAGAAATGCGAAGCTGTCTCATCTGTTTTCCTTAAGCATTTGGAATTTGGAAAATGCTAGCCGCTAGAATTTACCCCCCCGATCTCCCTGCTTTGAAGTCATCAGAATGACCTCACCATGACTGTCACTTTTTTTGCGAACACTCGTAGCCGTTCTCTTCTCTCTGGCCAAACTGATTTTTACCATAGATGTCGTCCAAATATATGTAGACCTTTCCCGTTTTTGCTTCAAGGACTCTCGTCTGCATTTAGACTTTGTTTCCTTGTTTTAGTGTAATTTGGGTCTTTTCAGTCTCAATGACTGATTTAAATACCTCAGTTATTCCACAAGTCTGGCTTCCAATAGGAGTAAAATTTCCTTCCCCACTTCCCAGTCCCTGTATGCAGATTGCTTGTAAACATTCAGTTGCAACCTGCTGAAAGTTATGTCATATTAAGTTACTTGATTTTCTCGAGCAACTCTGCAACCTGGGATCAAAAGGAATGAAAATCTTGAACTGAGTAACAGAAAAGGTGAAAGTGGGGAAAAGTCAAGGCATGAGAGAATCTAGGATACAGACAAGAGTATAGCCACAGTATACCATGTGGTCAGGGAGGCAAGAGAAACCAAAATGGCTTGATGGGGAGAGGGAGTGGGTGAGTGAATGAAGTGGAAACACTATGGCTGTGTCTGGTCTCCTTAATGGAAGTGCCATCTGCTAGAGAGCAGTCTATATCTTACACTTATTGTATCCGTATAGAGCATCATATTGTGCTATGCATGAAGTAAGATCTCATTAATTCTTAAACATTAAATGAGTGAATGTTTGCAGGAAGTAAAATTATTTTCCTTGCATCCTTTACCCAAAGAGAAACGAAACCACTTATTAACGAGAAGCATCTTTACTGTGGCATCTTCGAGAAATTGTCTTTGCACATTACCATTTATATAATCAGCTAGTGATGCGTTAGTCAGGGGTTCAGAGCTGCCTCTGATTTTGGATTTGGATCTTGACCAAATACAGTAATTGCCTGAAAATTCTCTGTTACAAGAGAAAAGCAAGAGATTCCATACTTCATTAAACAAACTGCTAGGTCAAGGGCAAACAACACAAAGTATGAGGAGGAGAATATGGGAGACCATAGATATCCCCAAAAAGGAGCTTATAATTAACTAGTGGCTTAGCAAGGTGACAAAAATAAGAAACATGGTTCTTCTGTTCTCTCCACATCCCCAACCACATCTTTGTCCCAGCTAGAATAAGTTCCATGAAAATTCATTGTTGGACCCCCAGTACTAAGCTAGTATCTAGCATATAGTAAGAACTGCATGAGTATGAATAGTGAATGGGTAAATGAATGACTGGAATTAATGAATGATGGGATCCAATTATATCAAGGTGCTAACAGAGGTTTCCAGGTACTTTTTGAGACCTATTGGTATTAGCAAAAGATATCTTTTGCCCAGAGACCTCCTGTGTGCCTTGTAACGGGAAGGGGATGTTCTGGATCTTTCACATAGTTCATGTAGTGAACATCTTTCATGTATTCAACAAATATTTGAGTGTCTACTCTCTGCTAGGCATCCTTACGGGTACTAAGAACATAGCAGTGAACACAACATGGAAAAACCTCCATACTTAATGGAACTTATATTCTAGTAAGGGGAAACAGAAAACACAAAAATACCTAGTGTATTAGATTATATAGATGCTACAGAGAAAAGTAAAGCAGGAGAGAAAAATAAGATGTTTTGGGATAATCAAGAAAGGCCTGATTGAGCAGATGACATTTGAATAGATGAAGATATATAGAGGAAAAGAGGGTCTTCCCTGGTGGTCCAGTGGTTAAGACTCTGCACTTCCACAGCAGGGGACATGGGTTTGATCCCTGGTTGGGGAACTAGGATCCCACGGCCATAAATAAATAAATAAATAAATAAATAAATAAATAAATAAATAAATAAATAACACAGAGGAAAAGAGGCAAAGAGAACACTGTATTCAAAGACACCATGGCAGGAGGGAGCCTGGTACGTTCTCAGAACAGTGGGACCAGTATTGGAGTCACTATAAATGACCTCCATTTTAAAATAATGAATTACAGGGAATTCCCTGGCGGTCCAGTGGTTAGGACTCTGAGCTTTCACAGCTGAGGGCCCATGGTCAGACTAAGATCCCACAAGCCTTGCGGCCAAAAAAACAAAAACAAAAAAGCAAAAAAACAAAAAAAAGAATTACAATTTTAGGGACTTCCCTGGAGGCACAGTGGTTAAGAAACCACCTGCCATTGCAGGGGACATGGCTTCAATCCCTGGTTCGGGAAGATCCCACGTGCTGCAGAGCAACTAAGCCTGTGCACCACAACTACTGAAGCCCATGCGCCTAGAGCCCGTGCTCTGCAACAAGAGAAGCCACCGCAATGAGAAACCCGTGTACCGCAATGAAGACCCAACGCAGCCAAAAATAAATAAATTTAAAAAAAAAAAGGGGTTACAATTTTACCAGTGTAACAACTAGTATATTTATTGGTTCTCAGTGCTCATAAGAAACTTTGACAGTAGGTACTCTTATTGTTACCCTCATTTTCCTTCTCAGAGAAGTTAAGTAACACAAGTTTTTCCCTTATCTTACCCTGTGGGCCCTATGTAAATCAAAAGCATTTGTTTCAGTTGATTTCCTATGCTCATTTTAGAGTTTCCTGAACATTGAAACATAAAGCTTTGGAGCCTAGTCTATCCAGAGAACACAAAGGTGATCTATGTTCTAGTCACAAACCTGTCCAAGAAAATCTAATCTCTGACCAGATAAAATACAGTTATGCCCATTCATCACTTTCTTGTGAGCTTGGACAAAATGAGTATCCCCTGTAAACTAATCAACTCTGGATACATGGTCAAAATTGAGTTTCTTTTATTTTTTTGGCCACATGGCATGCGGGATCTTAGTTTGATCGAGCCCAGGCCCCCTGCAGTGGAAGTGCAGAGTCCTAACCACTGGACTGCCAGGGAATTCCCCAAAACTGAGTTTCTTACTTGTAAAGCTGAGGTCCATATCCTGAACTACCTCATAGTATGGGCCCAGGCAGACCATTAGCTGGCATCTACCTTTGACATTACCATCTCTGGTTTAACTTCAACATTCCTTGCCTGCAGGGAGCTTAATATCTTTTTCTAAAATAAGATCTAGGACTTCTTTGGTGACGCAGTGATTAAGAATCCACCTGCCAATGCAAGGGACACGGGTTCCAGCCCTGGTCCGGGAAGATCCCACATGCCACAGAGCAACTAAGCCTGTGCGCCACAAATACTGAGCCTGTGCCCTAGAGCCCTCGAGCCACAGCTACTGAGCCCGTGTGCCACAACTACTGAACCCCGTGCACCTAGAGCCTGTGCTCCGCAACAAGTGAAACCACCACGATGAGAAGCCCACGCACGACAATGAAAAGCAGCCCCCAATCGACGCAATTAGAGAAAGCCCGTGCCCAGCAATGAAAACCCAACGCAGCCAAAAAATAAAGAAATTTATATATATATATAAAAAAAATTAGATCTATCCATGTTAGACAATTATGAAATTCTAAAGGATAGTTAATTTGTTTATATGCCTACTACATACTACACCATATATTTTGTTTTGGTCATTCAGAGATGCAATACATAATCCCTGCTGTCAAGGAGCCTATGATTGGTGGAGAAAGCAAACTAGCACAACACGACAACAATACGATGAAAGTAAGCAGGAGTCCAAACCTCAGTTTCGCCTCTTACTACTTATGGATCTTTGGGTCCTTGGATAAATGATTTAGCTTCTTTGGCATTTTTGTGTGTGTTTGTGTGTGTGCAAAATAAGAGTAACATTTACCTCATAGAGTTATTGTGACTATTAAGTAAGATAAGAGTTTTGTTTGACATAACTTAAGTGCTCAGTAAATGATCTTTGTTACCATGCAATTAAATTAAACTAAAACAATAATTCAAACAGACTAGGGGAGGGAGATATCAAGAAGGAAACTGAAGAAATGTGGAGGGCTTCCCTGGTGCTGCAGTGGTTGACAGTTCGCCTGCTGATGCAGGGGACACGGGTTCGTGCCCCGGTCCGGAAAGATCCCACATGCCGCGGAGCGGCTAGGCCCGTGAGCCATGGCCTCTGAGCCTGCATGTCTGGAGCCTGTGCTCTGCAACAGGAGAGGCCACAACAGTGAGAGGCCCAGGTACTGCAAAAAAAAAAAAAAAAAGAAATATGGAACAAAATCCACACTGCCTTCTTCTACTAAGGATAAGCATACGTATCACATCCTACAGGTAGGAAACAAACACGCATGCACAACACTTTACACACTGAAAAAACAAAAACAAAACACGACCAAACCAGGGTCTAGTTCTGGATCCCAAATTAAATGAAACCTTGAGCCTTCCTTTAAATTACTGACTCTCAAACAAAAACAATTCTATTTCTGACTTTTGCCATGCTAATATCTGAAGATATGGGGGGAAGCTTTATAGATAAGATAATCATGTGAGAAAATTGCTATTTGTCCTTTATTAACAAACTTAATTTGATAATCTTGGTACTTTGTGGGTATTTTCCTTTTAGAAGATGTTTGTTCAGTTATTCTGCTTTGTTTTGTGGTGAGCAAGCCTTTTAAATACTGGCCTTCTTAATTTATTGGCCTCCTTAGTCTTCTTTTGGCAGTTTCAGATTCCACTGAGAATTCCATGTGGATTTTCCCTATCAGATCTGAGTACACTCCACTGCCAGAGAAGGGAACCAGTGGGCTATTTTCACCTAGACATAGTCTTGCTGATTCCTGAGTTCACTCTTACGTGGCGATGGAGTTTGACCAAATCTCTTTCTGGGTTTCTGGTTCTATGTTTCAAGTTAATGGCCAAGTCTGGATAGAGTTCTGGTTTTGGTTTGTGCACAACTGCTGGTGGCAGCAACATGGAATCCGGCATTTATTTGTTTGTTTGTTTATGATGTAACCTTTTTGTCTACGCCAGATGGCAGACAGAGGGAATCTGGTCATGACTGGGTAGCAGAAGTCAGAGTATCTGTCTTTCTATGTTTGTTTTTTTTTAAGTTTTTTGTTGGTTTGTCTTTCTGTTTGTTTGGTCTGGCAGTCTATGTTGTTTGTTTTGTCTGTAGGTCATTATGAGTTAAAGAACTAAAAATATTTTATGTGTCCGTGAACAGAAAACAGCTTTTTGAGGTCTGGAACTGCTATAACCAACTGGTGAGTAATATGTTCTGTGTTTCCTTTCAACCCTTGGCTGAAGTTGGAGAACTATGGCTACTGGTTTGCTGTGTATGAATGAAAAAAAGCCTTTTCTTTCCCTGCAAAAGAAAGGTAGCTAGTAATGGTTAATAATGGTTAATTTATATTTTTGTATCTTTAGCTATCTACCCTCTCTCTGAAAACTATTAGAGATTAATTGGTCGTAAAAATCTGTCATTTGTATGCAATCAGAAAAATCACCATCAAAGGGGAGAAAATGTATACAATGAAAGAAGAAACTGGGGGAATTCCTTCGCAGTCCCCTGGTTAGGACTCTGCACTTTCACTGACGAGGGCGAGGGTTCCATCCCTGGTCAGGGAACTAAGATTCTTCAAGACACGCGGCATGGCCAAAAAAATATAATAATAATATTTTAAAAAAGAAAAGAAAAAATTGGAATTCTTTTCATATGATGTATGGTAAATAATTTGACCTTGCTCAAAGAGAGGTCTGGCCTTTGCCCTTGGCTTCTGGAGGTAATCTGTGTCACTCCTGATAGGAGTGTGCTCCTTTAAAGTGGGGGTTGGCCTTGGCCATGCCAGAAAGGCCAACCATGTGACCAACCTGGAGACTGAGTTCAACCATATGGATCATCTATCAATCAATCAATCAATTATGCCTGTATGATGAAGCCTCAATAAAAATTCTGGACCTGAAACCTCAAGTGAGCTTCCCAGGTTGGTGATACCCCTGAATATTGTCACACATGGATGCTGGAGGATAACAACATCCTAATTCTGTGGGAAAGAACTCTGGAAACTTTATGTTTGGAACTCTCCCAGATTTTTCCCTGTGTGCTTCTTACCTTCGCTGATTTTGGCCTGTATCCTTTCCCTGTAATAAACTGTAACCATGAGTACAACAGCTTTCAGTAAATCCTGTGTGTCCTTCTAGTGAATTGTCTAACCTGAGAGTGGTTTTGGGAAGCCTCTCAACTTGCAGTTAGTGTCCAAGGTGAGGGCAGTCTTGTGGAAGACTTGTGTGTTGTCTAAACAGAACAGATGGCTCTAAACTCTTCAGTTTGGCTAACTCCAGGCATATGGATTTAGAACAAAGAAAAGAGAACTTTAAAATGGATTCAGTTGTTTTATATAACAACTATATGAATGAGCCTGAATGTGTGATAGAATGGAACTCTAAATAAAGTAGGACTTACTGTTTATGACTTGTCTGGAGCTTCATAGCCTCCTAAGAAATCTAAAGGGTTCTGGAGGCATGACTTTTTCTCTCCTCTTTCTTAAAGGGACGTAGGAAAGTCCCATAGAAATATACAAATGAACTAAGTCAAGGTGTGACAGAAAGCTCCATGTATAAACAAAGTATTGGGCTGGCCAAAAAGTTCGTTCAAGTTTTTCTGTAACATCTCATGGAAGAACCCAAACGAACTTTTTGGCCAACTCAATATTAACAAATCCTAAAGTTGTGCCCCTAGATTAATTCATAATCTGACTGAACAAATATTATACCACACAGTGCATGATGGCTCAGGGAGAGTTCCAGTTAGAAAATTCTTCAGAAGCAACTTCCCTGGTGGTGCAGTGGTTAAGAATCTGCCTGCCAATGCAGGAGACACGGGTTCAATCCCTGGTCCAGGAAGATCCCACATGCCGTGGAGCAACTAAGTCCGTGTGCCACATCTACTGAGCCTGCGCTCTAGAGCCTGCGAGCCACAACTGCTAAGCCCGTGTGCCACAACTACTGAAGCCTAAGGGCCTAGAGCCCGTGCTCCACAACAACAGAAGCCACCGCCATCAGAAGCCGACGCACCTCAAGGAAGAGTTGCTTCCACTCGCTGCAACTAGAGAAAGCCCGCGCACAGCAGCGAAGACCAAACGCAGCCAAAAATAAGTAAATTAATTAATTAAAAAAAGAAAGAAAATTCTTCAGAAAATCCTAGCTTGCCTGAGATTTAAATAAGATTCTACTATTGTGTGAATGTGAAATATTTTCTGAGTAAATATGTTAGTATACTTTTGCCTATCTCCAGAAAAAAAGTAATAAAATATATATATATATATATTTTTTTGTTTGTTTGTTTGTTTTGTTTTGTTTTGTTTTGGCCTCGCCATGCAGATTGCAGGACCTTATTGTTAGTTTCCTGGCCAGGGACTGAACCTGGGCCAGTGAAAGCGTTGAGTCCTAACCACTGGACCGCCAGGGAATTCCCTAAAAATTATCTTAAGTTTAACAGAGCTCCTATTTTGTTTGGCTTATAGAGATTAATAGTTACTTATGTCACTTATGTTCATACCTTGTCTCCTTCTGATAAGTCTTTTAATTACAATCCTTCTGCAATTCAAACCCCAAATTCAAAATAATAAAACTGTCCAGATGACTTTTACACCTAAATTTTATTTGGAGTTTCCTAGACAGCAGTAGACAAAAACAAGGAAGTTCTTTTTCACCTGATGCAAAGGAGATGATGCTGATTATAATTAAATATGCTTGGCATTCTCTGGATAGTTAATTATTTCAACACTACTATGAAAGTTCTCTTGTTTCTCAAAATTTGAGAAGAACTGCTAAATAAAAAAGAAAACTCAACTTCTATAAGTTAATTATATAGAATCAAAATGATATCAATTATTGATATGAGTATGCTTCAGTAACTGTGTACTTTTCAGGTTGGCTGGAAACACACTCATGTTCACATACGAAGAAACTGCATTAGTTTCCTATTGTTGCTGTAACAAATTACCACAAATTTAGTGGCTTAGAACAACACAAACTTGGGACTTCCCTGGTGGCACAGTGGATAAGACTCCGTGCTCCCAATGCAGGGGCCTGGGTTCCATCCCTTGTCAGGGAACCAGATCCCACATGCATGCCGCAACTAAGAGTTCTCATGCCACAACTAGGGAGCCTACGAGCCACCACTAAGGAGCCCACGTGCTGCAACTAAGGAGCCTGCCTGCCGCAACAAAGACCCGGTGCAACCAAATAAATAAAAACAAAAACAACACCAACGCAAATTTATTTCTCATAGTTCTAGATATCAGAAGTCCAAAATGGGCTAAAATCAGTGTCTCAGTAGGGCATCTAGAGTTTGGAGACTCCAGGGAAGAACCTGTTTCCTTGCGTTTTCCAGCTTTTAAAGGTTTCCTGCATTCATGGCCCTACTGCAGTTTTCACATGTCCTCTCAGACTCTGACTCCCTTGCCTCCTTCTTTTATTTACAATGATTGTTGTGATAGTATTGGACCCGCCTGGAAAATTCAAGATAACTTCCCAATCTCAAGGTTCTTAACTTAATTGAATCTGCTAAGTCCCTTTTGCTCTGTTTGGTGACATATTCACAGGTTCTGGGGGTTAGAAATGGACATTTGGGAGGGGGCATTATTCTGCCTACCACAGACATCAGAACTGTCAACAGATTGGTTACTCTTTTTTAAAGGAAGTGTGATTTTATTTCTAGGCATCTAGAAATAATATGTAATTTAAGAAAATATTAATTTTTTGAGCAATGCATTCTGAAGTGTGTAGGGGTGAAATGACATGTCTGGGTTGCCTTAAGAGAACTCAGGAAAGAGAGAGAGATGGTGAGAGAGAGAGAGGCAGGAACTGTGCAAAATCCTAATGATTTTTGAATCTGGATGTTTGGGCAAGAGAAAAGGTAGCTGATGGAGATACTCTGAGTTCTACTAAATAGATAGGAATGATCCGAGTGAAGTGAACTAGGAAGGGGATAGGATTCTCTTCTAGTCAGAGAGAGCAGTATTGTATTAATACGTTTTTTAAATGTTCCATATCTTATGATGACCTTAAGGACCTAGGGAGGGACTGTCCCTCCCTGTTAATTCCCAGAGATAGTAAAGGACTTGCCTGGCAAGTCTGGCAACTTGGCAACAGGCAAACCAATCAATCCTGAGTCCACACCCCACCCAGCTCCTTTTACCAGGCTGTTGTAGTTCAGGATGCCATCCTTCTACCCTAAAATAGCCTTCAGGATGCTATACCCTAAAATAGCCCCAGGGCCAGACACTGGACATCTAGGGACCAACCCTACAGCTCTCCACTAAAATCAAACTGTCGAATCCTAAACCTGCTCAGCTTGCTTACTCTGCCTCATCCTTTCCTTCCTGTGAAAACCACAATAAAGGATTTTTTTTTTTACATCTTTATTGGAGTATAATTGCTTTACAATGGTGTGTTAGTTTCTGCTTTATAACAAAGTGAATCAGTTATACATATACATATACATATGTTCCCATATCTCCTCCCTCTTGCGTCTCCCTCCCTCCCACCCTCCCTATGCCACCCCTCTAGGCGGTCACAAAGCACCGAGCTGATCTCCCTGTGCTATGCGGCTGTTTCCCACTAGCCATCCATTTTACATTTGGTAGTATTTATAAGTCCATGCCACTCTCTCACTTTGTCACACCTTACCCTTCCCCCTCCCCATATCCTTAAGTCCATTCTCTAGTAGGTCTGTGTCTTTATTCCCATCTTACCCCTAGGTTCTTCATGACATTTTTTTTTTCACAATAAAGGATTTTAGCCATTCTTTCTTCTCACTCCCTGTGCCTCGCGATGTTTCCACGTGTGGTCCTGTGTGGTGTGCCATGCCTCCTGCTTCCAGAGATCTGTGAATATAAAAACTTTTTCCTTTATGACAGTCATTTCCATATCTGCATGTCTTATCATACTTGATTAAAACAAATCCTGAGCACATTTTATTGGTTTTTTTTTTTTTTTCGGGTTGGGGGACATGCGGGATCTCAGTTCCCAGACCAGGTATCAAATCTGTGCCCCCTGCACTGGGAGCACGAATTCTTAACCATTGGACCACCAGAGAATTCCCTGAGCACATTTTAAAACAAGCATGCCCTTCCCAAAATAAAAGGCATATCAGGAGTTAGAAGAATACTATAGAATGTAAGTTCAGGGAGAGTAGACACTTTATTTGTTTTGTTCACTGCTTGAAGTGGAACACTACTGTAAAAAAAAATACCTGTGTGGCATTTACAGAGCAGGTGGGTGGTGGGCTGCAATGAACCTAGTATTAGTGGCTGAAAAGATGGTTAGCCATGAGATGCAGTGGCAAAACATTTGGCAAAATTGTTGCCTGAGATTACTTGAGCAGCAGACCATGTGTCTACTGAGTCCTGGGGGACTGGAATAGAAAATAGAAACTTAACAGAGGTTATTTTTAGCAGTGTGTGGCAAGATATTATAAGAAAGAGATGATATCAGGAGAGAATTCCCTCATGGGATTGTAAGAAATAGAAGGGAATAGAGCCTTGCAGGTAAAAACTCTGGCTGCTTCTAGACCTCCATAGTAAGAGATAAAATAGTCTTTGAGCTTTTTCTTTTCCTCTTCAGCTCTTTTCCCTTCATTTTCTCTTCTTTTTTCTCTCTTTTCCTTCCTGAATTATTCCACCCTAAGTCATTAAGTAGAGTCATTAACTAATGACCTGGCGTCACCTGAATAGGAGTGAACAGCCTGGGGTGAGAAGGCTGTCCTGCAGAGGGGAGGCTTAGCAAGGGGTGTCAGAACTTGGACGGGGGAGGGAGACATTCACGTGGATGGCTGTCCAGCGCAGGATATTAGAGCTTGAGTGGAGTGAGGGCATCCCTGTGGGGTAGCAGGCTGGTGTGAGGTATCAGAACACCAAAGGGGTTGACCTACTCCCAGAGAAAGAGACCTTCACAGTATTTACCAGTGGGATTTCAGAACCGCTCTGGCCCAGTGAATACTGTGTGTCTTCAGTTCTTCCTTGTTCTGAATAAGAATGTTCTTTGCAGTCTTCCCTGCATTACCAATGGGTGTGGCTGTGTCTTGGCAGATTACTAGTCTTTTTAGTTCCTAGGTCACCAGACCATAAAGAGTCATATCTGAGCCTGATGAAGAAAACTGGACATTACCTGGAAAGCCTGGACTTTGAGATGGATGTATGTACTGGGTGGAACTTTGGGCCATCCCCTTGGTGATGGAGGAAACATTATCTATACAAAGGAAAAATAGTAAACAATATATGGTGACAAAAAGAGCTGACTGTGCCACAGCCTGGCAGCGAGTCAGCAACGTCTTTTCCTTTCATTGAGTCACAAGAAAGGTACATATCCTAGACTCATCTGGTTGAGGCCATGTGACTAGATTCTGGCCAGTAGGATATGGATTGAAGTCATGTCCCATTTCTAGGCCTGCCTCATTCTTTCTCTTGACCACTTGAATGCAGAGAGGATCCAGTTCAGGACTCTGAGAAGATCCCGGAACAGGGATTGGTAAACTATGGCCTATGGGTCAAATCTAGTCCACCAAATGTTTTTGTAAATAAAGGTTTATTGGAACATACCTATGCCCATTTATTTACATGTTGTCTAGGGCTCCTTTCATGCCACAATGGTAGCATTGAGTAGTTGTGACAATATGTCCCACAAAACTTAAAATATTTGCTATCTGTCCCTTAATAGACAATATTTGCAGATCTCTGCTTGAGAAGATGGTGCCACCACAAGTTGATTGGAGACAGCATCCTCAAATCAAAATATGAAAGGCTGCCTGCTGAACACCCAATTCAGGCTGTGATGTGAATGAAAAATAAAGCTTAATTTTTTTAAGACATTGAGATCTTTGAGTTACTTGTTAGTAGCTAGTTACCTTGTTACTAAAATACTGCTCTCCCCAGTATCTGGCTCATGGCAGGAACTAAACAATTATGCGTTTACAAAAGTAGTATATTCGTGGTGTAACAAACAATCTAACTATTATCCCAAAAAAGTAACAGAACTTGAAAGTTCCTGTAATCCCTCCTTGATAAAGAACCATTGTTAAGAGTTTGATGTATGTTATTGTAAACTGTGTGTGTGGATGCTTACATACATACATTAGGTGACTTGGTACAGTGGGTTAAGGTGATGGACTCCAGAGCCAGACTGCCTGGGTTCAAATTCCAGTTTTTTGTCTATGAGATCTTGGGCAAGTTATGTAACCTATTTCTCCCCCATTTTGCTCATCTGGAAATAATGTCATCTCATAGGGTCATTCTGAAGATTAAATGAAATAATTTATACTTTGTGTAGGGCAGTGTCTTACAAACGGTAAGTGTTTGCTGTTATTAGTAATGATACTACTTTTGTAACAGTTTCTTTTCCTTCACAGAAATGGAAATCATAATAAACATACATGGTATTTTTGTTGTTGTTTTGTTTGTTTGTTTGTTTTTAGCGGTACAGCAGGCTTCTCACTGTTGTGGCCTCTCCCGTTGTGGACCACAGGCTCTGGACGCGCAGGCTCAGCGGCCATGGCTCACGGCCCCAGCCGCTCCGTGGCATGTGGGATCTTCCCGGACCGGGGCACAAACCCGTTTCCCCTGCATCGGCAGGCGGACTCTCAACCACTGCATCACCAGAGAAGCCCCTGTTTTTTTACAGTAAGTATAGCTTGGATATCTTTCCCATGTCAGTCTCTATAGATTAATCTCACTTTTAAAAATGATGGCATATAATTCTATTATAAGGATGTAGCATAGGGACTTCCCTGATGGCACAGTGGATAAGACTCCGAGCTCCCAATGCAGGGGGCCTGGGTTCGATCTATGGTCAGGGAACTAGATCCCACAGGCATGCCGCAACTAAGGGTTCTCATGCTACAACTAAGGAGCCCTGGAGCTGCAACTAAGGAGCCTGCCTGCCACAACTAAGACCCAGCACAACCAAATAATTAACTAACTAACTAAATATTTTTTAAAAAAAGGAAGTAGCAATTTTTAAATCTCATTCCCCATTGATCAACATAGAATTGTATACAGTTTTTTAGTTATCACCAACAATGTTACAAAGAACAACCTTGAATATGTATGCTGTAAACAATCATGTCAGTATTATCAAAGGATAAATTCCTAGAATAGAAATTGCCATGTCAAAGTTATGTATGTATAAAATACGGGTAGACATCATCAATTTGCCCTCCAATAAAAATATCATTTATACTTCCACTATCCGTGATTGAAAGTACTCAATTTCCAACCCTCATCAATACTACACATTATCTATCATTTTAATCTTTGCAAAACAGGTAGGTGAAAGATTGGATCTCATTTTAATGTGTATTTCTTTTATTATTAAAAATGTTGACCTTTTTATAGGGATGGGCATTAGGATAAAAAGAATCAGCTGTCTTTTCATCACACTTGGTTAGGCTTACTGAGAACAATGAAAGCCCACAATTCCTTCAGTTTTTGAGCAGGTGAACCAATGAAGACACAGCTGGTACTTAGGAAAGATTATCAACCCTTGTACCACAGCAAAAGCTAACATTCATTCCTCTAATACAGTGTAGTCTAAATGATAGTTTTGCTTTATCCCGAGGTATCTCCATTAAAAATAACTTATCAAATCAATGATGTTCAAATCACTATCATACATCTCATACAGGGAGCTTAGAAAATTGCAAATTCCTGGTCTTGCAATTACATTACATTAATTTTTTGATGGACATTTGAATTGTCCCACCTTTTGGCTATTATGAATTATGCTGCTATAAACATTCGTGTACACGTTTTTCATAGATATATGCTTTCATTTCTTTTGGATACATACCTAGGAGTGGGATTGCTGCGTTGTATGTTAATTCTATGTTTAACATTTTGAGGAATTGTGAAACTGTTTTCCACAGCAGCTGCACCTTTTAACATTCCTAGCAGCTATGTATGAGGGTTCTCCACATCCTTGACAATTTCTCCACATCCATGACAATACTTGTTATTTTCCATTTTTAAAATTATAACCACCTGTTAGGTATGAAGTGGTATCTCACTGTGATTTTGATTTGCTCTTTTAATTTGTTAAAACAATTCCTTTCTCCTGCAACGAATCACATGACCAACACTTTTGTATGAATGTAGGGTGAGTGAGCAGTCATTGCTTATAATTAGGATATATTACTAGGAACTCATGATTTCATTAAGACTGTGTATTGGTCAGGATAGGCCAGATCATGTTGTGGTAACTAACAACTCCAAAATGTCAGTGGATTAAAACAATAGTGTTTTATTTCTTGCTCACACTACATGGCTATTCTGTGTTGGCAAGGGAAAGGGCTCTACTCATCATAGGCTAATGGAGCAGCCATCATCTCCAAAGGTGCTGAACTCTCTACCAGAGGAAAATAGGGTTTGGGGCTGTTTCACACTGTTAATCACACATCTGTTACATGTTCTCCAATAAATGACATCTGTCACTTCCAATCACAACCCACTGGCCAGTACTAGTCACATGACCTCACTCAACTGCAGGAGAGCCAGTAGTCCTATCATGTGCCTGAACAGTTGAGAGTCCCAAATATTTGGTGAATGGCATCCACAAATATCAAAGTCTGCTCTTCTGGTCATAATATACTTGGCTCACTCTCCTTCCTGCAGTAAAATACACTCGCCATCCCTCTAGGGAGACAAACCAAAAACGCCATCCAGTCACAGCATCAAGCTCACAGCCCAGGGTTTCTGGGTCATACACAGTAGTCTCTATGTCATGGAAGCTGTGGGGATATCTCTTCAGTATGCCCATGTGTGGGCCTCTTTTGATCGAGAGACTTATGAACGAAAGGGGCAAGATATCTATACCCACATACTCAGAATGCCAAGGTAGAGCAGGGACAGGGTAACTATAATAAAGTTCCCATTTGGAAAGTGGGGAAGGATGGGAGATACACAGCAGTCATTTGTCCAAGGACCCCTGATCCTTGTGGTGGGGAATGTGGCCTTAATTCTGTCCTTGGGAGGGACTCCCTTGTCCATTGTTCTCCAGGCCTCTTGCTGCTGCATTCTGGGAGGTTCTTTTTGTTATTCTCCTTGGTCATATGTGAAGTGGACATTGCATGTATTTGGGGGGGAGTTTGTTCTGCTTTGTCAGTCTACTTTCTGCTCACAAAATGTTGGGACCCCAAGGTTTATTTTAAGACTCTAGAGGTGGAGGGATAAATTGGGAGATTGGGATTGACATATACACACTTCTATATATAAAATAGATAACTAATAAGGAACTATTGTATAGCACAGGGAACTCTACTCAATATTCTGTAATGGCCTATATGGGAAAATAGTCTAAAAAAAGGTTGATATATGTATATGTATATCTGATTCACTTTGCTGTACACCTGAAACTAACACAACATTGTAAATCAACTCTACTCCAATAAAAATTATTTTAAAAAATAATAAAAAAGTAAAATGAAGAACAAAGTTCAAGGACTTACACTATCTGATTTCAAGATATCAGATAGTCTGACACTTATCAGTTAACTTAATTTTCAGCCGACACCAAAGCAATATAAAAAAAAAAGAAAAGAAAAAAGAAAGACAAAGAAAAATATACACTTATTTGAAGGTATCTGAGGCTTACCAAGGTAGTGAGGATTTTCAAGGAAAAGATGTCAGAGGAGAGAGAAGTCCAGAGAAGTGAGCCCCTACTTTGGTGCCACTTCTTACTTTGTGGAATTTGCTAACCCAAAGGTGATGACTAGGGGAATGAGAAACTGAACAGAAAGCAGTGGCTGAGAGATGGAGAAACTAAACAGAGCTTTGGAGCAGGGGGCACAAAAACTGGAGTTCAGTTGAATAACACATTTTTTTCCAAGCACATGTGTAACACTTACCAAAACTAACCATATGCTAGGCCTTAAAGCAAGTCTCAACAAATTGCAAAGCACTGAAGTTGTATATGGTATATTCTCTGACCACAGTGAAATTAAGCTAGATATTAATAACAAAAAGACATGTAGAAAACTCCTATACATTTTGAAATTAAGGAATACACTTCTAAATAATCCATGAGTTAAAGAAGAAATTATGGTGAACATTATAAAATATTTTGAGTTAAATAGTAATGAAAATTTCAACACTATATGTCAAATTTTGTGGGAGGGAAGTTGAAGCTGCATTTACAATGAAATATTTACCATTTATAGATGGTAAAGAAGAAGTTAAAAATCAGTGACCTCAGTATTAATTTCAAGAAGCTAGAAAAAGAAGAGCAAATTAAACCCAAAGAAAGAAGAAGGAAGGAAATAGGATAAAAGCAGAAATAAAATAGCAATAAACCTACAATATAGAGAACCAAGAAAGCCAAAAGTTATTTTCTGAAATGACTGATACAATTAATACAACTCTAATGAGACCGTTCAAGAAAAAATAGAGAAGGTATAAACAAGCAATATCAGGAATAAAAAGGGGGGCACAGGCTTCCCTGGTGGCGCAGTGGTTGGGAGTCCGCCTGCCGGTGTAGGGGGCGCAGGTTCGTGCCCCGGTCCGGGAGGATCCCGCATGCTGCAGAGCAGCTGGACCCATGAGCCATGGCCGCTGGGCCTGCGCTTCAGGAGCCTGTGCTCCGCAACGGGAGAGGCTGCAGCGGTGAGAGGCCCGCATACCGCAAAAAAAAAAAGGGGAGGGGATCTTCTGATTCTACAGACATTAAAAAGATAGCAAAATATTTATATACTTCATACTTTATATATAAAGTTTCAGAATAACACTGCTAACATTGTTATTAATATTAACTCATTTAAGATTTGTGCTTTTTAAAAAAAAATTTATTTATTTTTGGCTGCGTTGGGTCTTCGTTGCTGTGTGTGGGCTTCTCATTGCGGTGGCTTCTTTTATTGCGGATCATGGACCCTAAGTGTGTGGGCTTCTGTAGTTGTGGCACACAGGCTCAGTAGTTGTGGCTCACAGGCTCTAGGGCACAGGCTCAGTAGCTGTGGCACGGGCTTAGTTGCTCCATGGCATATGGGATCTTCCCTGATCAGGGCTTGAACCTGTGTCCCCTGCATTGGCAGGCGGATTCTTAACCACTGCACCACCAGGGAAGCCCCAAGATTTGTGCTTTTTAAAAAAAAATCTGTTCTTTTTGTTCCTAGAATATATCCCATTTGCTATGTACAATCAAATTACTGCCGTTGAAATAATTCTTCACTAATGGTTAGATCATTAATTTCATACACACTTCGGGTCGAACTGGTTTTGTTTTATTTATTTATTGATTTATGTGGTTGTGCTGAGTCTTAGTTGCAGCTCACCATCTCCTTAGTTGTGGCATGTGGGCTTCTTAGTTGCAGCATGCATGTGGGATCTAGTTCCCTGACCAGGAGTCAAACCTGGGCCCCCTGAATTGGGAGCGCAGAGTCTTATCGATTGTACCACCAGGGAAGTCCTCTTGAACTGTTTTTTTTTTAATATAAATTTATTTTTATTTATTATTTTTGGCTGTCTTGGGTCTTCGTTGCTGTGCACAGGCTTTCTCTAGTTGCGGCGAGCAGGGGCTACTCTTCATTGCAGTGCATGAGCTTCTCTTGTTGCCGAGCACAGGCTCTAGAGCATGTGGGCTTCAGTAGTTGTGGCATGCGGGCTCAGTAGTTGTAGCTCGCGGGCTCTAGAGTGCAGGCTCAGTAGTTGTGGTGCACGGGCTTAGGTGCTCCGCGGCATGTGGGATCTTCCCGGACCAGGGCTTGAACCCGTGCCCCCTGCATTGGCAGGTGGATTCTTAACCACTGTGCCACCAGGGAAGCCCTGAACTGGTTTTTTCTAAAGAGGAAAAAATAAGATATGTTACTCTCACTATGTCCCAACTTTGTAATTTTTATGAGATATGGTGACTTAGGTAAAATATTTTGTTTAGTAATGTTTCCTCTTAAGTTCATCTGTTCTTTTTATCTGAGTGGGCTATTTCCTTTTGATTTCCAAAAAAAATTACTCTGATGTTAGTCAATATTTAACACAGGTTTTTAAAAATGGATTTGTTGAAATAAATACAATATACTTAAAATGTTGAAATCAAAAACAAAAAATAGATTAGGTTCCAAAATCATTCCAAAGAGCAACTAAGTCATATTTTGACTCTAAAAATCAAGTTGGAAAGAAGTCAAATTTTTCATTCTATGTATTTTTCCCTTTGATTCAATTTTTCTTTTATTTTCTTCCTTTTGTTTTTTTTGGTTAAAAACTTCCTCTCTATCTTTTGACTTCTTTTCATTCCCCAGTGAGAAAATATGAGTATGGGAATTGCAGGCTTCACCGGTTTCTAATTTTATGCACTGTTTCTATTCATAGTAGACAATACATTGATTGCACATGTAGTCTTATTGAAAAGGCCTCTTCTTCAGAGCTACTGATATTATAATAGGGAAATTATTAGAAAAATAGGAATAGTTGAAGTTCTTCTAAGCCTGTTGGATGATCTGCCAATGGATGGGAAATGCTTCCACTTTTTGTTACTTTGCTTTTGCACCTGAGGCAAAAGGTACCACATCCTAACAAAGGCAACTCTCTACCATTTTTCCACCATTCCTTACTTTTACGTTTTATGCATTTTCCAGCCCTTAAGAATGTTCCAACTACCAATGGCTTCCACAGACAGGGCTTAACTCCCTCAGATGGCAAAGAAGTTGTTTATCCCTCAACTCAGGAATTTATTCTTGGCTCGTTTGTCCATTAATTAACACAGCTGTGGAATTCTGCTTCACCCATAGTGTCCTGCTAGTGTAGGAAGAAACTGCTGTGATTCTTTTTTGGGGAAGGGAAGGAGAGAAGAGACAAAGAGCTGATGACCAAAGAATGGCCCAGGGCATGGAGGCAGAACAGATTTGCAGGTAATGTTTAATTTCTCCAAGAATTTTGTTTGAGAAACACTAGAAGACTGGTCAAAGTTCTTCTTGTTTCCGAGCCTCTCCAATCTTACTTTCAGACCAGCATTCTTCTGTTTAGTTTAAAAACTTGTTCTTCCTCTTTACTGCCATACACTAAACTCATTCACTGGTCACTGGCTTCCCTACACTCCCAAGCTACACTGTCATCTAGAGTAACTTCAATTTTTATGTTATAACCCATCCAACACCCTAATCTTACATTGCTCTATCTCCTCATTTCTCAGGACACTTTAGCCACTCACTTCAGAGCCCTCACCCTACTCTGTGTTATCACCAAGAATTTCTCACCTCTGAAATCTTAAATTCAAGCCACAGTCTTACTGCCATAACACACCTGAGGAATGTAAGACCCCCCAACAGTAATTGTGGTTTACCTTGACTGTGATTCTCAAGGTGAGGAGTGAGGAAGAAAGGAATGAACTGCTAAGGGCATTCATCTGAATCTCAGAGGTTTGCTTAATTTGAAAACCCTCACGGGTGATTTTGATGAGCATTCTACAGGTAGCATTTCTCCTGCCTTCTCTACCTGTTATAAATCACTGAAGGAACTGCAGTAAAGATCTCCTGGGTTCAAATACTGACTCTATCACTTATCTGGGTGAGTTCAATCTCTCTTGCCTCTCTTTTTGCACCTGTGAGGATAGCATTATCACTTATTCATACTTTATAGGATCAAGTGAAATAATCAATGTACAGTACTTGGAAGAGGGTCTGCAGCTCAAGAAATGTTAAGAATGATCAACATCAACAACATTTTTATGCCAATGGTTTCCAAATCTCTTATCTTCAGCCTGGATTTCTCAGTGCTCCAAATCACATCAACTGCCTGCTAGACATGTTTCCCTGGGTGACTCTGGGCACTGCATACTTACATCTAAATCTTATCCTTTTTTTTTCTTTGCAAATCTGTTCCTTTTCTCCAAGGTTTTCTATCAAATCTTAAAATGATAACATCACGTCAAGTTACCCAAGTCAGAATCTGATCAATTTCCAAAACCTGTTGATTGTATCATCTCCATTTCCATCTTTACTACCATTGATCTAATTTCCTGTCATTCTCTTTTTTCTTCTGGACTACTGTTGCAGCCTCCTAACTTATTTTCCTCTTTTTTTTGTCTTGCTTCTTCACGTTGCAAGCTGGTATTATCACTTCCCCTGATTAGAAACGTTTTATGCCTCCTACACCCCTTCACTGCCATCCTTATGCCTTTCAGGATTAAGTCCAAATTTCTTAATATGGTTTACTAGACTTTCTGTGAATGGGCCCTTACTTTCCTTTCTGGCGATTTCTTCTAGCTCCTACTTTCCAAACCATGCTCCTACTATACAGAGCTTGTCATGCTTTCTTCTTTACCTCTTGTCAATTGTCTAGGCCAGGAAAAGCTTTTACTTCCCTTCTTCTACCTCAAAATATGGTCTTTGGACTACTAGAGGACCTGGGACTTTTTCAGGGGGTCTGCAAGTTCAAGACTATTTTCATAATAATATTAAGACATTATTTGTTTTTTTTCACTATGTGGACATTGGCACTGATAGTGCAAAACCAATGGTTTGTCAAACTGCTGTCATTTTAGCATGAATCAAGAGAGTGACACCAAATGTACTAGTATTCATTGTATTCCATACTGTGATGCACTTGAAAAAAAAGTTTCACCTGAGAATGTCCTTGATGAAACAGTAAAAAATTAATTATGGTAGGCTAATGAATGGCCTCCCAAAGATGTCCACTTCCTAATCCCTGAAACCTGTGAATATGTTACTTCACTTGGCAAAAAGGATTTTGCTAATGTGATTTTTTGTTTAATTGAAGTATAATTGCTTTACAATGTTGTGTCAGTTTCTGCTGTACAACGAAGTGAATCAGCTATATGTATACATATATCCCCTCACTCTTGGACCTCTCCCCCACCACATCACACCCATCTACGTCATCACAGAGCACCGAGCTGAGCTCCCTGTGCTATACAGCAGGTTCTCACTACTATCTGTTTTACCCATGGTAGTGTAGATGTGTTAATCCTAATCTCACAATTCATCCCACCATTCCCTTCCCCCCGCCCCCCGTGTCCACATGTCCCCTCCGATCCTCGGTCCTCCGAGGGTCCCTCCCCATCCCTGCTGATCCCCTCACAGTGGGTGGGCCCCTCCTGAGCGTTGGAACTCCTCCCCTCCCCCAGCTGCCCCTCAGGGGCACCAGTCCCGTCCTGCCTCCACTTCTCCTCCCCCCCTCGCTGCCCCCCACGTCCTACCCAGTCGCACGGGGGTTCCTCTCATCCCCTTAGGTGTCCTAGGTTCCCCACCAGTGCCTGGTAGGTGCCCTAGTTGTGTGGAGATGCGAACTCTGCGTCTGCCTAATCTGCCATCTTGACTCCCTCCTGCTAATTTGATTTAAGTTAAGGATTTTGAGATGCGGTGGTTATCCTGGATTATCTGGGTAGTTCAATGAAATCACAAGAGTTCTTATAAGAGGGAGACAGAAGGGTCAGAGTCAGAGGAGATGTGACCACAGAAGCTAAGGAGACAGAGAGGGAGAAA
This sequence comes from Pseudorca crassidens, assembly GCF_039906515.1. Taxonomy (NCBI): domain Eukaryota; kingdom Metazoa; phylum Chordata; class Mammalia; order Artiodactyla; family Delphinidae; genus Pseudorca; species Pseudorca crassidens. The sequence goes on from NC_090301.1 coordinate 33,361,591, forward strand.
GGGAGAGAGGGAAGGTGGGAGGGGAGGAGGGGAGTTATTAAAGATACAGCAGGCCCTGATGATGGAGGAAGGGGCCACAAAACAAAGAATGCAGGTGGTCTCTAGAAGCTGGAGAAGTAAGAAAATAAATTCTCCCCAGTAATTCTCTGGTGGTCCAGCAGTTAGGATTCTGAGCTTCCACTGCAGGGGGCATGGGTTCGATCTCTGGTGGGGGAACTAAGATCCCACAAGCAGTGCAGCCTGGCCAAAAAAAAAAAAAAAAAATATCCCCTAGAGCCTCCAGAAGCAACTTGGCCCAGCAACGTCTTGATTTTAGGATTTCTGACTTCCAGAACTGTAAGATAATAAATTTGTGTTGTTGTAAGCCATGAAGTTCGTGGTAATTTGTTATACCAGCAATAGGAAACTAAAACACTAATTTTGCTAAGTTTTAATGCTTGAGTAGCATTTAAAAAATATTCTATGTGAAGAAAAGCAGTCATTTCTTCTCCATAAGACTGCTATCTTGGGACTTCCCTGGTGGCGCAATGGTTAAGAATCCACCTGCCAGAAGACCTAAATAGACATTTCTCCAAAGAAGACATACAGATGGCCAAGAAGCACATGAAAAGCTGCTCAACATCACTAATTATTAGAGAAATGCAAATCAAAACTACAATGAGGTATCACCTCAAACCCGTTAGGATGGGCATCATCAGAAAATCTACAAACAACAAATGCTGGAGAGGGTGTGGAGAAAAGGGAACCCTCTTGCACTGTTGGTGGGAATGTAAATTGATACAGCCACTGTGGAGACCAGTATGGAGGTTCCTTACAAAACTAAAAATAGAACTACCATATGACCCAGCAATCCCACTCCTGGGCATATACCCAGAGAAAACCATAATTCAAAAATACACACGCACCCCAATGTTCATTGCAGCACTATTTACAATAGCCAGGTCATGGAAGCAACCTAAATGCCCATCGACAGACGAATGGATAAAGAAGAAGTGGTACATATATACAATGGAATATTACTCAGCCATAAAAAGGAACTAAATTGGGTCATTTGTAGAGACGTGGATGGATCTAGAGACTGTCATACAGAGTGAAGTAAGTCAGAAAGAGAAAAACAAATATCATATATTCTCGCATATATGTGGAACCTAGAAGAATGGTACAGGTGAACCGGTTTGCAGGGCAGAAATAGAGACACAGATGTAGAGAACAAACGTATGGACACCAAGGGGGGAAAGTGGTGGAGAGGGTGGTGGTGGAATGAATTAGGAAATTGGGATTGACATATATACACTAATATGTATAAAATAGATAACTAATAAGAACCTGTTGTATAAAAAAATAAATAAAATAAAATTTAAATGATAAAAAGAATCCACCTGCCAATGCAGGGGCAACGGGTTCGATCCCTGGTCCGGGAAGATCCCACATGCCGCGGAGCAACTGGGCCCATGCGCCACACCTACTGAGCCTGTGTGCCACAACTACTGAAGCCCACGCACCTAGAGCCCGTGTTCCGCCACAAGAGAAGCCACCACAGTGAGAAGCCTGTGTACCACAAAGTAGAGTAGCCCCTGCTCACCACAACTAGAGAAAGCCCGTGCACAGCAATGAAGACCCAATGCAGCCAAAAATAAATAAATTTATTTTTAAAAAAAGATTGCTATCTCTAGGAAAAGCTCACAAGAGATTGAGTTATAAGCTTGTTTAGCCCTTAAAAAAAGGAACAGTATTTTTATGTGACAGAATGAATGACAGGTCAATAATGGTTATTCAGACTTGGAAATACAGCAGACATTTTCTCAAAAAATGAACAGATGAGCCTAACACTTAAAGAAAACAACTGACAATATTTGTTGTCAATGACAAAATTTGACTTTTCACACAAAAATTAGCATTTTGGAAAAATTGTACTGATCACTGTGAATCTGACAGTTTCCCAGTATTTAAAGACTTTTTCTGTTAAGTCTGTGAAAACAATGAATGTGATTTTTAGATACCGTATAATGAAATGTGTCAACATTTAGGAGATCTGTATAACTCAGTGAATCAATGTTTTCTAAATGACCAATCCATCATGTTACAGAATTATGCATGAGTAAAAGAGCTCTCTGAAGTGCAAGACAGACCAATGGATTTTTAATGTAACAGAGCACAAAAAGTTCATTGATACGGTTTCAAATTCCACATTTCAATTAAGAAACTATACTCATCAAGTTTGGGTGTGCTATGAAAGAAAATATTTACATTTATCAGCAAAGGCTATTAATATAGTCCTTCTCCCCTCTCCCAATTACATGTCTGTATGAGGCTGGATTTTCTTTACATATTTCGACCAACTGCAACCAATATGGCAACAATTGAATGAAGTAGATATAACTATCCTGCTGTCTTCTACCAATTAGGCATTAAGGAAGTTAAAGACATTTGCAAAACTCAAAAACACTGCCACTCTGCTCACTAGCTTTTTTTGTATTGGGAAAACATGGTCATTTTTCATACAAATATGTTATTTATGCTAACACGTAAAGGACTTATTATTTTTAATTGAAATTTTTTTTTACTTATTTTTTTGGCTGTGTTGGGTCTTTGCTGATGCGCATGGGCTTTCTCTAGATGTGGCGAGCAGGGGCTACTCTTCCTTGCGGTGTGTGGGCTTCTCATTGCAGTGGCTTCTTTTGTTGTGGAGCACGGGCTCTAGGAACATGGACTTCAGTAGTTGTGGTGCACAGGCTCAGCAGTTGTGGCTCGCAGGCTCTAGAGTGCAGGCTCAGTAGTTGTGGTGCACGGGCTTAGTTGCTCCACGGCATGTGGGATCTTCTTGGACCAGGGATCGAACCCATGTCCCCTGCATTGGCAGGTGGATTCTTAACCACTGCGCCACCAGGGAAGTCCCCAAAGACTTATTATTAAGGGTAAGCTGGGACAAAGTGAGAGAGTGGCATGGACTTATATATACTACCAAATGTAAAATAGATAGCTAGTGGGACGCAGCCGCATAGCACAGGGAGATCAACTCCGTGCTTTGTGACCGCCTAGAGGGGTGGAATAGGGAGGGTGGGGGGGGGGAGACGCAAGAGGGAGGAGATATGGGGATATATGTATATGTATAGCTGATTCACTTTGTTATAAAGCAGAAACTAACACACCATTGTAAAGCAATTATACTCCAATAAAGATGTTAAAAAAAAAGAAAAAAAGATTACATATGAGATTTCATGATGTCAATAAAATGGTAGGAAGTTTTTTGGTTAAAAAAAAAAGATATACATAGATATCCACAGTTATGTTCAAAATGTATGTAGAGATTTTGAAAATGGGGAATCACTATTTCATTATGTTTTGTTTAATTAAAATTGCAAAAGGATAAAAAGGTACAAGTGCAATGCTCTTATTAATCACCTATATCCATAATTTCAATGAACAATGTGTAGTTTTGGTCATCTTTATTGTGTTTTTTTCTGATTATATTATTGAAATGTAATTTTACATTTGCTGAATCTAATAATAAAAATGTGGGCTTGTAAAAAAAGACATTATTATTTTTCAGTGAGTTAATACATACTTTAAAATTTTCTCAGTTTTAATTTTTAATATGGTAAATATCAATAGATATAGCACACATAAACAAAAGCTCTTTGGGGGTCTTCAAAAATTTAAAAGTTTAAAGGAGTCCTGTGACCGAAATGTTTTGAAACTGCTGCTCTAGCCTATTTCAACTTCCCCTTTGGATTTCAATTTAGATTTTATTTATTTTTTTGCATGCTTTTCATGACCATCCTGGTTGGATGTGAAGGTCCTATATATTCCCTTAATAATACGCTATACTTCACTTATTAGCAGCTCTACACTTATTAGCATTATATTTTTGTTTTTGTTTTATATAACAAAAGTTTTATTGAGATATAATTATCATACAGCTCACCTATTTATTTATTTATTATTATTATTATTTCTTAATCCAGCAAACATGTAGATTTATTTTAAATCAGTTTGGTACATGATACAGATTGGTTTTGCAGTTTTTTTACATCTTTATTGGAGTATAATTGCTTTACAATGGTGTGTTAGTTTCTGCTTTATAACAAAGTGAATCAGTTATACATATACATATGTTCCCATATCTCTTCCCTCTTGTGTCTCCCTCCCTCTGGTTTTGCAGTTTTTAATGAACTGAAATAGAAATTTCTAAATACAGCAGTGTCTGTGCAACAAATATCTGTAAGGTAAAATAAGGGATTTTAATAGAACTACAATCTGCATGAACAAATCAGATGAAAAATCTGAAAAGATTTCTGTATACCTTCCGGATTAAAAAGAACCCCAAAATTATTAATGGCCCAAGATACTAAACTGCTAAAGGAAGAGGGGGAAAGCCTGTGAGTTCTGTTGTAAGAGCTCTTTTTGTAAAATCTAATTCCATATTATGATTCAGTTAGAGCAGTATTCAAAATTATAGAAGATGAGAGGCTTCATCAGCTATATTTTCACAAAAATAGCTATAGTGTTAACATTAATGTGTGGCAAGGTATTCCTATCTAGGTAAATGACAATTATACCATTGTAGCTAATTTTTACCACTTTGGGAGAATGGAAATTCTGTATATTTTCAATTGATTCTTGTATCTTAAAGCACTCACTAAAAACTAATAGCCATGGAACCATAATAAAATTTTTTGTGAGGTACCTAAAATATTACTACTGAGGGAAACAAAAATGTGAGGTAAGCCTACCTTTCCCCCAAAACTTTTGAAGCCAGAGATTTTAAACAATTAAGGAACTTGAAAACTTAGGTATATGTACCAATGTGCAAGTAAAACAAACTTTAGCTGTACCAGCAAGTAAAGAAGAAACAGTAAATCTTCATTTTAAGAACCTTTATTTATCTAAATGTAAGGAATTTTGGCTTATGAAATGGACCAAAGCAACTTGTCATTTCTTACTATAAAATATTGAAAACCAAGTGCTAAACACAGCCACTATAGGCTAAAGAAACTAAAACAAAAAACCTTAATGACCTAGAAAAGCAAAAGCTCATTTTAAACTGATTTAAGCCTCTGAACTAATCCAGTGTGTCAAAGACAGGGAAGAAGTATCCCTCTAAACCTGAATAAACTAGTGCTTCATAAGGAAGCTAAAGAAATAAAAGTATGCATGCTTATTATACTACAGCAATTGAAACTGAGAAGAAGAAAGGATGGAAAAGGAGAAAGAAAAAGTACAACCTGTTTATCCAGGGCAATCATCATTAAAAATCTACAGTAATATGATAAACTAAAATTTTTTTCTGAAATTATACTGCTCACGTTTGCTGTCTCAAAACTTAAAATGATTGCCTCATTTAAAGAGTTAATAAATGATTCTAAAACAACTTCTTTCTTTCTTGCCTTACAGAAGTTACTTTTCCAGAAAGCTTCGTGGAAATCCTTTTAAGGTACAACAGTGTTAGGATAATTTTTTGAAGTACAAGGGAAAATATAATTAAATCAACTTTATCTCTATACTGTTTAACAGCCATAAGTAAAATGTTGGGAGATTCAATAGATGAAGGCTTCTGACTTTGTATAACATCCTTTAAGTTACTCAGGCTTGAAATAAAGTAGGTAAGTTTTCAATTAAATACTAACAGTATGGTATCTAAAAGCTGGTTTACTACTGCTTACATCAACAGTTACATCCTCAGACCAACCTTTCCCTTCATTAATGTGAAAGAACAAATCACCAACATTTTAAGTTACAGTCTACCTTTCAGTCTGTCTTTTAAGGCACTGTTCTTTATTTTCTCAATCATATAAGGTGCTTTACAAGTATGAACAATAACCTGCTACACTTTAATGTTTCGTATCCTTTCCATTCATTTCTTTAAATCTGGAATGTAATTCCCTGTGAGCTCACCTATTTAAAGTGTACAATTTTTAGTTTTTCAGTGTATTTACAGAGCTGTACAGTCATCATTGAAGCAATTTTATAGCATTTTCATCATCCCTCAAAGAAACTCTGCTCTTTAATAGTCACTCCCCATTTCCCCACTAATCCTCCAGCCCTAGTAGAATGCTGGAGCAGTAGCCCACTAATCTATTTTCTGTTTCTATAGACTTGCCTATTCTGTGTATGTCATATAAACAGAATCATACTTTGTGACTGGCTCCTTTCAATTAGCATAATTTTTTCAAGTTTCATCCACATCATATGAAGACTTCATTCCTTTTTATGGCTTAATAATGTTCCTTTATATGGCTATACCACTTTTCTTTATCCATTAGTCAGTTGATGTACATTTGGGTTGTTTTCTTTTTTTTTGCTATTATGAATAGCAAAAATATGAATGAATTATGAATTCATTATGAATTATGAATATGGCTGCTGTGAACATCTGTGTACATGTTTTTGTGTGAACATATATCGTCAGTTCTCTTGGGTGTATATCTAGGAGTAGAATTCCTGGGTCATGGTAACTTTATGTTTAAACAGTTTGAGGAACTGCCAGAATGTTTTTCAAATGAAGTGTTTTCCAAAGCATTTTATGTTCCCACTAAGTAGAGTTTGAGGGTTCCAATTTCTCCATATGTTTTTCAGCACTTATTATTTTTCTTTTAATTTATAGACAATATACTAATGGGTCTGAAATGGTATCTCATAGTGGCTTTAATTTGCATTTCCCTGATAGCTAATGATGTTGAGCATCTTTTCATGTCCATTTGTATATCTTCTTTGGAGAAATTTCTATTCAGATATTTTGTCCACTTTTAAATTGGATTACTTGTCTTTTAATTGTTGAATTATAATAGTTCATGTATTCTGAATATTAGACCTTTATCAGATATATTATTTGCAAATATTTTCTTCCATTTCTTAGGTTGTCTTTCCAACATAAAAGACAAAAGTTTTAATTTTGATGAAGTCTATATTATTTATTTTTCTTTGGTTACTTGTGATTTTGGTGTCATATCTAAGAAGCCATTTCCTAATCCAAGGTCAAGAAGATTTATACCTATGTTTTCTCCTAAGAGTTTTATAGTTTTAGCTCTTACATTCAGGCCTTTGATCCACTTTAATTTTTCAAATATTGTGAGATAGTGATCCAAATTCATTCTTTTGCATATGGATATCCAGTTGTCCGAGTAAGTTTTGTTAAAAGACTTCTTTCACCGTTGAATTGTCTTGGCATTTTTGTCCAAAATTAATTGATGTGTGAGGATTTACTGATTTATTCTGGAATCTCAATTCTGTTCTGTTTGTCCATATCCTTATGCTCTATGCTTTTGTCAGTACGGCCACTATATTTTATTTATTTATTTTTTTTTGCGGTATGCGGGCCTCTCACTGTTGTGGCCTCTCCCGTTGCGGAGCACAGGCTCCGGACGCGCAGGCTCAGCAGCCATGGCTCACGCGCACAGCCGCTCCGCGGCATGTGGGATCTTATCAGACCGGGGCACGAAGCCGTGTCCCCTGCCTCGGCAGGCGGACTCTCAACCACTGCGCCACCAGGGAAGCCCACGGCCACTATATTTTAAAGAACTCACAGAAGGACCATTCTTTTTTTTTTTTTTCCTGGTACGCGGGCCTCTCACTGTTGTGGCCTTTTCCATTGCGGAGCACAGGCTCCGGACGCGCAGGCCCAGCGGCCATGGCTCACGGGCCCAGCCGCTCCGCGGCACGTGGGATCTTCCCGGACCGGGGCACGAACCCGCGTCCCCTGCATCGGCAGGCGGACTCTCAACCACTGCGCCACCAGGGAAGCCCAGAAGGACCATTCTTTAATTCAAAGCAATGAAGTCAAGGGTGGGAGTCAGCTTCTTCTCGCCACCAGTTTAGAACTTTCAGGAGCATCTTTTTCATCAGTAGCCATCAAAATCCTGCTCAATGGGATCATGTTTTGTTTTAATTAAGTTCATGTGTTTGGCCAGGGTTGGTTAACCAAAAATGCTAGCTCTAGTGTAAGAAGCACTAGAGTTCTAGGTATACAGTCCAATTTATTCAGGGAGATCGATGAGCAAGGCCAGGAGGAGACAATAGAAGTATCTTGGGGCTTCCCTGGTGGCGCAGTGGTTGAGAGTCCGCCTGCCGATGCAGGGGACACGGGTTCGTGCCCCGGTCCGGGAAGATCCCACACGCCGCAGAGCTGCTGGGCACGTGAGCCATGGCCGCTGAGCCTGCGCGTCCGGAGCCTGTGCTCCGCAGCGGGAGAGGCCACAACAGTGAGAGGCCCGCGTACCGCAAAAAAAAAAAAAAAAGTATCTTGGCTCAGCCTTCAGAAACGCGCAAGGTATCAGAGGGAGGGGGTCTGTGCTCAGTACGCTTCCAAACGTCGAGACTGGGCACTCGGAACTTTTCCCCAGGGGGATGGGCTCGGGACCCAGGCACAAGGCCTAATCTAGGTGCATCTGAGGGGACTGTCGTTTATTCACTCGCGCGACCACCACTAAAGCCGCTCGGCCCTCCAGCCTCCGGGCACTCGCCCCCCACTGGCTTTCCCGCCTCGCCTTTCCTCTCCTCCTTCCCCCTCCTCTTAGCGCGTAGCGGAAGTGACGCCAGGCGTAGCGGAAGTGCCTCCCGCCGCGGTGTTGTGCTGTGGGGAAGGGAGACGGATTTGTAAACCCCGGAGCGAGGTTCTGCCTACCCGAGGCCGCTGCTGTGCGGAGACCCCGGGGGAAACCACCGTCACCATGTCTGACCAGGTACTGGCCTGGGAGCCATACGATGGCGGTGGCCGAGGCCTTACTCCGCACGTCCGCCAGCCGCTCGGCTGGGGCCGGGGATGGAGGCGCGGGGGAGGGGAGCCGGAATGGGGGAGGGGGCGGCCGGTGGAGACTGGGCTGGCGAGGGAGGGGAGTGGAGTAGGACCGGAGACGCCCGGGCCTGCCGCGGGCCTTCGGGAGCCGCCCTGGCCCTCGCCTGGCTGGCTCATCACCCCTGTGCCCCAGCGCCTCCGGTCGCGGCCTCAAGTCGTCTCCCTTCTTTCTCCGGGGCCGACCAGGTGCAGAGAGCACAGCTTCCACTTTCCCGAGAGGGTCCGTGGGGAACCCGTGTGCCTGCCTCTTCAGAGGACTCATTGCAAAAGCAGGGCCCTAGGCCCCAGTTATGTAACGGGAGAGATTACCTGCCCCGGAGCCTCCGTGGCCCTGAAAAGCGGGTGGACTCCACTTTTGGGTTCTTAGTCTTTAGATAGTCTTGGAGTGGGGGCGGGGGGGAGAGAGACATTGTCTGGTGTTGCTGGGAACCTAGAAGGCTCTGCCTTCCGTTCGGATTGCAGCTGGGGCCGGGCTGTCTCTGCTCTGCTCTGAGTCCTTTTCCGTGTGGGTGTGCAGAGCTGTCGCCTCTTTCTTGTACTTTCCTATTTCTTACTCGGGATTGGTTCAGTAGCTCTCCAGTTGTAAGAGAGAACTCTGAATAATCAAGAAACAAAGTAGAACAAAAGTGCTAGAGCAACAGAAAGCGTTTCATCTGGGCGTTAACATGAAGATGACTGATACCTTTGAGGAAAAGGATAGGAAAACTTCGTGTATGTAGAGCAGTTGCAGAACATTTGCAGAAAGCTTCCTGTTATAGCAGAGTGCTCCATCTGAATGTTAATATCAAGAATTTACTTGGGATTTGCACTCAATCAGGAGTGTTTGATTTTATGTGGTAAGTTTTTCTTCCTCATCCTTTTCTATTTAACCATGTTTATGGCTAGTTTTTACTTTATAGGTTTTTTGTCTGGACTTTGTTTTGTTTGCTCAGACGACTTTGACTTTTTGAAGTATTTTTGGACCTTTTGCTTGTTTAGTGATAATTATCTAGAAAACTGTTTCTCATTCAGCCCCATAATGTACTTGAACTTTTAAAGTTAACACACTTATTCCCTTGGCTTTTAACCCAGTTCAGTTTTGTACCACTTGGTGAGAGCAAGTGAGGCTTTTGTGGATTTGTACTGTTGCGCAAAACGTACATTTATATTTTTAAGGTTAAACCATAATCTAGATTAGTTTTGGGTGGATCTTCTTACTAACAGTCTAGATTAATTCCCAAATTGGTATGGGAATGGCATTATAACTGTCTCCTTAGATAGTTGTTTACTTGGTTACCAGGGAGGAAAGAACAGGTGTAAATGCTTAATTTCATCAGCCTTTTATTTTGATGCTCAGAAGTGGCTAGGAAGCCTGTTGAAATTTACTATAGTCTGATGAAAGAGCAGTGTACAGAAGGGATTACACAGTAAATTGTAGAATTTATTGCTCCAGTTTGAATTCCAGTCATTTAAAAGAGACTTGAAGGAAGAAATAAAGGACCTAGGACACGAACAGGTGCCTCTAGGCCAGAGGTTCTTTAGGTTCTTTTCAGGGGGTCCTTGGGGCCAAAACAATTTTCACGATAATACTAAGACATTGTCTTTTCCACTGTCATTCTTTCATGAGTGTTCAGTGGAGTTTTCTAGAGATTGACATGACCTGGTATATCACAACAGATTAAAATGTATCAGTAGAAGCAGATGTGGAAATCCAGCTGCTGTTAAGCCAGACATTGAAGAGATTTGCAAAAATGCAAAACAATGCCACTTTTCTTACTAGTTTTGTTTTGAAAATATGTATTTTTTAAGATTGATGCTTCATTGCTACTTTCAAGAAATTGTGATTTATATACACAGTACCATTTAATGAGGGTAGCATCATATCCTTACCAGTGTTTCATATTGCTATTATTAAAATTTTTCGGGACTTCCCTGGTGGTGCAGTGGTTGAGAATCTGCCTGACAGTGCAGGGGACATGGGTTCAATCCCTGGTCTGGGAAGATCCCACATGCCGCGGAGCAACTTAGCCTGTGCGCTACAACTACTGAGCCTGTGCTCTAGAGCTCGCGAGCCACAACTCCTGAGCCTGTGTGCCACAACTACTGAAGCCTGCGTGCCTGGAGCCCATGCTCCGCCACAAGAGAAGCCACCACAATGAGAAGCCCGTGCACTGCAATCAAGAGTAAGCCCTGCTCGCCGCAACTAGAGAAAGCCCATGCACAGCAACGAAGACAAAACGCAGCCCCCCAAAAAAAAAGTTTTTTTCATAAATAGCAACATGAAAAATATTTTTAATAAAAATACATTATTTGCTAATATATATTGGGTTTATTATCTTAAAATGAATTAATATGTATATAAAACATTTCTCAGTTTCAGTGTCTAATACTGCAAACCTCAATAGATATAACCAACTTCACAAAAGCTTTATGGGGTTCTAAATAATTTTTAAGAGTGTAAAAGAGTCCTGTGACCATAAAGTATGAGCACTGTTGCTCTAGGCTGATTGACCAATGTCATTGTTAATAATAATCGGGACCCAGTACAATTTTAGTGTTGGGATGCTAAGGATTTAAAGAGATAGGAAGCTGAACTCTTACCCTGATGAGGCTTATGAGTGAGAGTAAGAATCCCAAGTTACTACTGTGCCATATCAGCAGCATGAGACTGAACCACTGTCCCCAAAAGACAATATAAACCAGGTTGTTTTAGAACAATGTATTTTCTGAGGCATCTCGCAGAAGGTTATTGTCTGTGCTAAGATATTGGAATTGAGTAATAATTTCAAGTTAAAATAGGTGGACAGGGCTTCCCTGGTGGCGCAGTGGTTGAGAGTCCGCCTGCCAGTGCAGGGGACACGGGTTCGTGCCGTGCCCCGGTCTGCTGAGCCTGCGCGTCTGGAGCCTGTGCTCCGCAACGGGAGAGGCCACAACAGTGAGAGGCCCGCGTACCGCAAAAAAAAAAAAAAAAAAAAAAAAGGTGGACATTAAAGTCACACAAGACTTGAATTGCTGGGTTCTCCATTGACTAATGAAAAATGATTATTTTTGGAATTTGAATGAAATAATTTCTCATAATTCTAACAATGCCATCATTATCCAGTGTACCATTATTGAATAATCCTCTAATACAGGTTCTAAACCTGAGGATCATGAATCCTAAGGGCTGAAAATCCACTGAAATTGTATGGAAATTGTATGAAGTTATATTTGTGCATGTGTATTTTTTTAGGGAGAAAGGATCCATAGCTTTCATAAGGGGTACGTGATCCCTCAAAAAAGGTGAAGGACTAACCTTTAACCAATAATAGAGACCTGATTGGGTGCTTACTTTTAGCCTAATTTCGCGTTGCAGCAAAACTGAGCACTTACATAGAACAAGAAGTTTAATATCAAACTGGTAAGGGTAATTTGTACAAATATTTTTCCTTCTTCCTTCCTTACATTCACATTTATAGTGTTTTTTTTTCATATCAGAATCATGAAAGGCAGCATGGACTTCAGCTCTTCAATTCAGGTCTGTTAATTTGTAATAATTGGATAACTGATTTGCTTCAAATGCTGACTGAATCTGTTGTAGCAGTTTTACTCTGTCCGTCCCCACCTCAGAGAGAGGGCGGGCAGAGAGGGAGAGAGAGAGAGATATTGATTGAATGATCTCCTTTTATCTTTAGTCAAGGATTTTGAAGCATTATGTAATTCTGGTTATCTGTTGGTACCTGACAGACTACTTCAAAATGTAATGGCTTAAAGCAAAAGTCTTGTTTTGCCCATAAATTTGCAATTTGGGCAGGGCTCTGTGGGTTGGGCTCATCACTGCTCCTTGATGTGTGGGGTCTCTGCTGGGATTACTCACATGACTGTGGGCTGTAACGGATGGGTTCTTCATATAGTCTCAAGGCCTCTGTTGAGTGCTCTCGTCATGTATTCTCTTGAGCATGGGGACCCCAGGATATTCAGACTTATGGAAGCTCAGGGCTCACAAGAGAGTGTTCTAGAGAACCTTGGGTGGAAACCCCAAGCCTTCTAGAACCTAACTTTGGAAGTCACTTCTGCATTCTGTTGGTTAGGCAAATCACTAAACCCAGCCCAGATTCAGGGGAAAGGCATTTATTTTTATTGAGATATATGTGACATATAACATATTAGTTTCAGGTGTACAACGTAATGATTCAGTATTTGTATATATTGTGAAATGATCACCACAATAGGTCTAGTTAACATCCATCACCATAATGGTTACAAATGTTCTTTTTTTTGTTTTTGAATTTTATTTATTTTTTTATGCAGCAGGTTCTTATTAGTTATCCATTTAATACACATTAGTGTATATATGTCAATCCCAATCTTCCAGTTACAAATTTTTCTTGTGATAAGAACTTTTAAGATCTACTGTCAGCAACTTTCAAATATACAATACAGTATTATTAACTATAGTCACCAAGGGAAAGGCATCTAAACTCCATTTCTTAATAGGAAGAGTAACAAAGAATTTGCAGTTATCTTTAGTCTACCACATTAATTGTATTTCTTTTGTTAGGATAGCGTTATTCCCTGCAGCATTCTTTATATCTCTCTGTTGTTGATGTTTGCTGATCTTTCTGTTAGCTTGAGATAGCAGGAGAATATGATAAACTAGGTGTATATTAAAGTTCATAATTATGTATACTATTTATGTCATAGAATAAGTATAACATACTTATAAGTATGTTAAGAATAAGTATTAACATACATAGCTGCATACTGTAGCTGACTTGAGCATCTAGTTAGTGATACATATATTAAAACATTCCATGCCCCAGGAGAGGAATGATGTATTCTGTCTTCTCTCTGACAGATATACGAAGTGCTGCTAGTAAATGTTGCAAACATATTGATTATAATGAAACATTTCAAATAAAATGTTACCTGAACATTATTTAATAGTATTTTGAAAACTGAGTATGATTATTATGTTAGAGTACTCATGAAGGGGACTTCCCTGGTGGCGCAGTGGTTAAGAATCCACCTGCCAATGCAGGGGGCACAGGTTTGAGCCCTGGTCCGGGAAGATCCCACATGCTGTGGAGCAACTAAGCCCGTGCGCCACAACTAACGAGCCTGTGCTCTAGAGCCTGCACGCCACAACAACTGAGGCTGTGTGCTACAACTACTTGTTGCAGAGCACGGGCGCCTAGAGCCCGTGCTCCGCAACAAGAGAAGCCACCACAATGAGAAGCCCGCGCTCGCTGCAACTAGAGAAAGCCTGTGCTCAGCAACGAAGACCAAACGCGGCCAAAAATAAATAAATTAAATTAATTAATTAAAAAAAAAGAGTACTCAGGGTTAGTGGAGTAGTTCAGATTTCAAAACTGTAAAGCAGTTGTCAAATATCTATTGACACTCATTAGCCCCCCATACCAGTTAGAATGTTTCTATTATAGGTTATATATTTAGTGTTGTAATCATTTATTTAAGTGCCTTTCTGCATTTTACTGTTTGCTTTCCAGGGTCAGGAATCAGGGTTTATTCACCCTTTTTTTCTGAAGTGCCTAGCAGAGTGACTGAATACTTAGTAAAAGTTTTTAAAGGAATGAGTGGTCAGATTCATTCATTTAACAAGTATTTATTGATGTTCCAGGCAGCATTCTAGGCCCTAGAATTGAAAGGTTGCCTCAGAAACGTGAAACAGCAGGTATCTTTCTCCTCCTCTTTCAATTCCCATGGTGTTTTGTTATTGAGGAAGGGTTGGTTGTCATGCAGTAGTTTTCCTTTTACGATGTGTTTGCATACCTTCTGGATCTTTAGTTCTATTAGCAATAGACCTAGTAACGTTATCTCCAAAATTGAATCATTTGCTTCTTCCAGGACATTGGGATATTATCCATTGTTATGGATAATAATAATCCTGCGCTGCTTGTGGGATCTTAGTTCAGTTCCCCGACCAGGGATTGAACCTGGGCCCAGGCAGTGAAAGCACCGAGTTCTAACCACTGGACCACCAGGGAACTCCCATTTTCTCTAAGTCATGTTTGGTATCCCATTTTGGAATGTATTAAAATTGTGTGTGTGGTTTTTTTTTTGTAGATTATTCTCTGATATTCTACTTTAAAAAAGTCATGTGGGTAAGGCCACACAGATCCTATTATTGAGTACCTTAGTCTTATGGTTTAAAATTTGGAATTCCTGCAACACGACTTAAGTTTATTTAAAGATATGTTGTATTTGTTATACTTTTATATTTTGACCATTCTTTTTGCATTTGATTGCTTTTACTGAGCTATTGAGAATCTGAAGGAAAAGACCTGAAGGAAGGAAGAGTGGAGTTCTGTTTGCTGGACCTGCTGTTCTCAATAGCCAGGGTCAGATATTTTTAAAGGTTTTACTGAAGATAAATATATATATGAAAAAGTGTACATAAATGTACAGTTTGCTGAATTTTCAAAAACTGGTCACATCCATGCAGCCAGCACCCAGATTAAGAACGACTGTCCAGGGCTTCCCTGGTGGCGCAGTGGTTAAGAATCCACCTGCCAGTGCAGGGGGACACGGGTTTGAGCCCTGGTCCGGGAAGATCCCACATGCTGCAGAGCAACGAAGCCCGTGCGCCACAACTGCTGAGCCTGTGCTCTAGAGCTCGTGAGCCACAACTACTGAGCATGCGAGCCACAGCTACTGAGCCCACGTGCCACAACTACTGAAGCCTGTGCACCTAGAGCCCATGATCCGCAACAAGAGAAGCCACAGTGAGAAGCCCATGCACCACAACGAAGAGTAGCCTCCGCTCACTGCAACTAGAGAAAGCTTGCACGCAGCAATGAAGACCCAACTCAGCCAAAAAAAAAAATAAATAAAAAAATAAGTAAATTTATTAAAAAAAAAAGAATGACTGTCCTGACTACCAACATAGTTTTGCCTGCTTTTATACATTATAACTTTTTATAAGTGGAATCATACAGTATGTATATATTTCAGTGTATGGCTTCTTTTGCTCAGCATTGTTTGGAGATATGTCTATATTATTGTGTATAGTTGTATGTTGTTAAATCCCATTGCTACATTGCATTCCATTGTATGACTGTACCACAATTTACTTATCTATTCTGTTTTTGATGCACACTGAGCTGGTTTTCTAGGAGCTGTTTTTTAATATAAGCCAAATGCTACCTATTTAGAGCACCTCCTATGTCAATTTGGATTGCTTTTGGACTAAATAACAGAAAATCTGATATATAGTAGGTTAAACAAGTTTGCAGTTTATTTTTCTAATGAAGCAAGAAATTCAGACATAAGTAGTTCAGGGATGGTAAGGCAGCTCCACCATGCCTTCATACTTCTTTCCCCTCTGTCCTTAGCAGGTGTCTTCACTCTGATGCTTGTCTCCTTGCCGGCAAGGTTACTTTGTGTCTTGTTCCAGGCAGGAGAAAGGGATGGAGCAAAGGATAAAAGTATGCCAAAAAGTATGTACCAGCAAAGAGTATGTCACCTTCTATCTGCATGGCCAGCACTGCATCATGTGGCCATAAGAGAAGAGTAGAATTTTTTGTTTCTTTCTTTTTTTTGGCTGGCAAATTTAGGCTTCCCTTTGTAAGGAAGAAGGGGAAAATGGATCCTGGATAGGTAATTAACAATGTCTGCCATACCTCTAAATCTGCCTGCTAGTACTTTTGGATACAGTGAAGCCAGTTTGTTCTAGGCTTTGCATAGGTCCATAGTCTAGCTGCAGAGAGTAAGGTTTATATAACCAGCAGGATTTCCTTTTCTTTTTTTTTAAAATATAAATATATATATATATATTTTAACTTTAAAACATTTATTTTTGTCTGTGTTGGGTCTTCGTTGCTGTGCATGGGCTTTCTCTAGTTGCAGCGAGCGGGGGCTACTCTTCGTTGTGTGCAGGCTTCTCATTGCGGTGGCTTCTCTTGTTTCAGAGCATGGGCTCTAGGCGTGCGGGCTTCAGTAGTTGTGGCGTGCAGACTCAGTAGTTGTGGTGCACGGCTTAGTTGCTTCACGGCATGTGGGATCTTCCCAGACCCGGGATTGAACCCGAGTCCCCTGCATTGGCAGGCAGATTCTTAACCACTGCACCACCAGGGAAGTCCAACCAGTGGGATTTTCAATTATAATCTTTAGTTCCTGAGAAGTTGTCTTTGTTTAGTGTTTAACTGCAATTCTAGGGTTGAATGTAAATTTACGGAAGTCCCAGTGTCTTGACAGCTTGACTTAACTTCAAGTTATGGAGTTAAGTCTGGTCAGTTTTATTTCAAATGTCTAGTACTGTCTCATTAAATTTGAACATAGGCAGCATGCACTGAAAAAATGTGTGTGTGTGTATTTTTAGAATTGTGGTAAATCCATTGAAGTATGAGGGAGATGACTTTATTGTAATTTGAGGGTTTGTATCTTTTTTTTTTTTTTTTTTGCTGTACGCGGGCCTCTCACCGCTGCGGCCTCTCCTGCTGCGGAGCACAGGCCCCGGACGCGCAGGCCCAGCGGCCATGGCTCACGGGCCCAGCCGCACCGCGGCACGTGGGATTCTCCCGGACTGGGGCACGAACCCACGCCCCCCGCATCAGCAGGCGGACCGCCAACCACTGCGCCACCAGGGAAGCCCGAGGGTTTGTATCTTTAAATAATGGATACAGTTATTAGAATCATCCAATTTTTTTTTTTTTTTTCGGTACGTGGGCCTCTCACTGCTGTGGCCTCTCCCGTTGCGGAGCACAGGCCCCGGACGTGCAGGCCCAGGGGCCATGGCTCACGGGTCCAGCCGCTCCGCGGCATGTGGGATCTTCCCAGACCAGGGCACGAACCCGCATCCCCTGCATCGGCAGGCGGAATCTCAACCACTGCGCCACCAGGGAAGCCCTAGAATCATCCAATTTAATCCTTGTTGAGCTTTCTTCATTAGGAAATAAAATGAAATAAACTGATGTACAGTGAGAACTATGGTTAACAGAATTTTTGGGAACTTTGAATGTATTTTTAATGAAATGTTTTGTTATGGAAAAATTTAATTGAACGCATATACCCATCTCTTGGCCTATCATATTTCATTTGCATGACGCCACTCCACTTCATAACATTATTTTGAAACCAACCCAGACATTGTGTCTTTTCATCTGCAAGTATTTCAATATGTATCTCTAAAAGAGAAGGACTTTTTCTTTTAACAAAACCAGGATACTGTTGTCCCACCTTTAAAATTGAACAGGTTTGTTAATGTCATCAAATAAGAGTAAATGTATTCTTTATTTTTAGTTTTCCCCAGAATCCCCCCTCTTTCAGAAGAATGAACAATCCTTGTACAACTGCAAGGGTCATTGACAGATTGGGGGTAGTTAAGTGTGGTGCTGTTTTCCTGTGATTGAATTGTCAACATACTGATTGCCATAGTGATTTTTAGCAAAGTTCTTGTTCTTTTGACTTTGAAATGGCACAATAAAAACCTTCTGTTGAATTCTGTACATTTGTAAATGAGGATTGTTGTGTTCTCTGTCTTTTCCTGTCCAGTTCTTCTTTTCAGATCCAGCTATCTTCTATTTCTAAGCTGTTTAATTTATATCTTGGAAAGAAGAGTTGGTAGTGCCTGGTGTCTGATAAATTCCTTTTACTGTTCCAGTTACCATGATTTAATCTCTAGATGACACAGACCAGAGAATTTAGAGGTTTCCAGTTCCTGTCTTTGATCTTGTACATACGTTTACTTTTCTTTACATTACCAGTTTCTTCTGCTCTGGGGGCTGTGTAACCTTTCCAGCCAAATCAACCAGCCCTCTCTGGGATTCTCTTTTCTCTGATGACCTGCTGTCCCACACCCAGTGCTGAATGCTTTCACTGTTTTGTGACTAGTGTGCCATACCATTCTGTATTGGCTGCTTTTTTACAGGGGAGAGAAGGAAAGAAGGCATACAAAAGACACTAAGATCACTGGAGACAAACTTTGGCCTTTTTTGTCCAAGATCTTCTCATTTTCCAGACTAGTTTGTCAAGGGAAAGAAAAAAAAAGATAGCACATGAAAAGTTGGGTGACTGCATTAGGCAAGCATGAGGCTATTAAACAAGTGGGTGTAGATGACATTGCTCTAGTTCTTCAGAGTTGGGAAGAGATCACCAAAATGGAGTGACTAGGGAAAGTGGCAGTTTATTTTTGGAAAATTCAAATCCTAGTATTCACATGTTCTTATGAAATTGAAGTGAATTATCTCTTATTCCCAACTGTGAATATAAAACGCTGAAAGGATTTTGTTTGTATTGACTATTGTATAGTCAATACAGTAGAAGTATGAAGCGTTAGTAAGATTTTGTGGTATGATACAGAAAATAGTGCTGTTAGCTTAATTCAGCCAGCATTAAATAATTGCCTGGTATTTGCCTGACACTACAGAGATTATAAAGATGAAAAACTTGGACCCTCTCCTTGTAAACTTGTAGGGAAGTCAAGACATAGAAAACTGTCACAGAAAATGTTAATTTAACAAGTGTATTGAGTATCTTCAAAATATATACTAAACACTGTGCTTGACCAGAAATACAGAGGAGTGTAAGGCATGCCAATAAGGAACTCAATGTGGTGGGAGACGCAGATATGCAAACATGTTATAATAAGACTGAAGTAAGCAGTATGGGAACATTTAAGAGGGTGATGAGGGAAATCGTTTTGTAGGAAGCGATGCTTGAGTGGTCTTGAAAGGCGAATAGGGTAGGAAAGGGCATACCAAGCAGAGGTGATTAACATGTACAGAGATAGTGGAGATAAGGTAGAGAGTGCCATGTTTAAGGAATTGTAGATCAGTGTGGCTGGAGCAAAAGATATTATTAGCAGGAGAAGTAGGAGAACAAGGCTGGATTGCTACGCAGGGACCAGCCCACAGAAGACCAGTGTATGTTGGCTAAGGAGTTTGAACTTAATCCTGAAGGTTCTCGGCAGATCAGATTGCATTTTAGAGAAATGGCTCTGGTTGTAGTTGGGAAGAATTAATTGAGGGGAGCTAGACTTGGGGCATTTGTTATGCTATTGCAGTAATGCTAATGAGCGACAATGAGCGCCTGAACTAAGGCAGTGGAATGGAGAGAATGAGAGTCACTAAGAGATGTAATTGTCAAAATGATGAATGATTAAGTGTGAGATTTAAGAGAGGAAGAGTAGCCAAAGATGACTACTAAATTTCTGTTGTGGGCAGCTGAGTGTATGGTAACCATTTATTGTAATTGGGAATCCAGGAGGAATTGTAGTTTTTTTTGATTTTGGTTTTCAGAAAGAGGAGTTAAAGCTAACAGAGGAGTTAGAGATAATTCATTCAGTTTTGGACACTTAAATTGAGGTGCCTATGGGGACATCCAAAGTGGAGATAGATGTTCAAGCACTTGAAAAAATGACTGAAACTCAGAAAAGTTGTCAGGTTGGTGAGGATGGTTGTGAGTCATTAGTATCTGAGAGGTAGTTGGAGTTATGGGTCACCCAGGAAGAAGAAGAAAAAGAGGATTAAAGACATGGAACCTAGAGGAGCACCAGCATTTAAGGAAGTGGTCAGGATGAGGAGACAATGGAATGTTGGAGGCCAAAGGTAGAGAGTTTTCAAGGAAGAAGTCATAAGTATCTGTTGGTTAAAGGTGAGACTTGAAATTTTCCACTGGGTTTAGCAATAAGGAGTTGAACTGGTAACCTTGGTGAGAGAAGTGTCAAGTGGAATGGTGGGATATAAACCAGAGTACAGTGGGTTGAGAGTAAAAGTGGAAACAGCAAATGCTGAGTACTCTCATAAGAAGTTCGAAGAAAAAGATGAGGCTGACTCCTCGAGAAGACAGTAAAGGGGGAGTGTTTTTAAATTGAGAATAAATGCCATAAAGGATATGAATAAATTGCCAGTGGGAGCATTAAAGGAAAATATTAATCCCAATTGGAAGGTTGAGGGGTGCCGTGGTACCTGGAAGAGTTTTTTTAAATACTGGACTTCAGGTGATATGTGGGATGGATTTTTGTGAGATGATTTCAAGAGAGGTTGAGAGAGGATATGTATTACAGGTAAAGGAAACAGGAACAGCAAAGGGCTGAAGGTGGAAGAATGTTTATAGACATGTTCAGGGAATAGCAAATAGTCCAATTTAACCAAATCCTTGGTTTGTAAAGGAAGTGGAGAGAGAAAAATGAGAATTGAGCTTGGTAATGGAGGAACTGAATGAGGTGCTGCGGAGTTTGGTTCTAGGCCTTAAAGCACCTTTTTGTTAGGGGTAGTTATACAGTCAGAGAAGCTGTGCTTTAGAAAGAGTTCTGAAGCAGTGTGGACAATGGATTGGAGAAGGGGGAAGAACTCTTTTGTTCTGAGTAGCCTCTGTAGCTACCCTGTCTAGGAAACACTGGAGCAAAATCACTCCCATTATGCTGATGTATTGCTGCTCCGGTTGCAGGGGGATGTTTTTCTCCTTGTGGTTAACTCCTATAAAGCTTCTTAACACCCCTTCTCTTAGTTAAAGAGGACTCAGGGCTTCTTTGCTCTTTGTTGCCCTTCACTGCGTGGAATAAGCTGTCCTTGTCCTCTCTAGATATGTAAAGGAAGAAGGAACTGTTAACTCTGAATATAAATTCATAGAAATGTGGTTGTGAGACTATGTTTGAAGACAGTCTTCTAGTTTTCAGGTGAAATACTGTCTCACTAAAGAAGGTTAATTTGGCCTGCTGCCATAATATGCGGTAGTCAGCAAATGTTGAAAGTACTGCAGAATGGTAAACAGGCAAGGTTTCACACTAATGAAGTCAGTTCTGTTATCTAAGCATTTCCCTGGACTCTAGCCTGTATCTTAAGTTTAAAAGCTACTACTTCTAGTTTAAGATATTCAATAAATTTTGAATGTTAAAGAGTTTGTTAGTTTTCACTTACTGGTATGAGATAAACAGGTAATGGCCTTGTTACTTTACTTCTGAAATACAGTATAGTTGGTTATATTCTTATCAAGCATGGATTAACAGCTTGAAATTGCTGTGAATCATAAAAAAGCATATATTTAAATAAGTGACTAATATGGTGGCCAAACTAAGGTAAAGTGCATGGGAAAGCTACTTTTTGTTGTTGTTGTTTTTTAAATTAATTAATTAATTTTTGGCTGCGTTGGGTCTTCATTGCTGCGCATGGGCTTTCTCTAGTGGCGAGCGGGAACTACTCTTCGTTGTGGTGCGCGGGCTTCTCATTGCAGTGGCTTCTCTTGTTGCGGAGCATGGTCTCTAGGCGCATGGGCTTCAGTAGTTGTGGTGTGTGGGCTTCAGTAGTTGTGGCTCACGGGCTCTAGGGTGCAGGCTCAGTAGTTGTGGCGCAGGGGCTTAGTTGCTTCGTGGCATGTGGGATATTACCAGACCAAGGATCAAACCCGTGTCCCTTGTGTTGGCAAGCGGATTCTTAAGCACTGCGCCACCAGGGAAGTCCCGGGAAAGCTACTTTTATCACACCATTGACTGAAATTTACCAAGCTACGCCTTTACTAAAAATGGCTTACTTTTCTTAGATACTTCATGGCAAAGTTGTTTCAACTAGTTTATTCTAACTTCATTTTCTTTTCAATATGCCTTCATTTGAAATTATCTTATTTATTATTGTATAATTTATAAGAGGGCTATACTCTTCTGTCTTCCAATTTTGTCTCCTCTTTCCTTTTACTACTTACTCTGTTTGGGCTTTTTTCTTATTCCAGTTTAAGTCTCCTAATTTTTTTTTTTCAGCCAAGCCTAATCTTTTAAAATCGGATATACTGCTTCAGATAGTCTGAAATAATAGCTGATACAAAACTCATTTGTTTTGACTCAAGACTACATTAGGCCAATACTTTGCTATTTGATTTTCCTTTCTAAATAGACTTTGCTTATGTTAATATGATTAATTTATGTTTCTTAGTACAGTTTTGTAATTGGAGTAGTTAACTTCTCCCAGTAGGTTGTGAGAAAATAATCTTGGATTCAACATGTTTGGTTAAGGATTCATGGAGAAGAGCTTCCTATGACTAATAGGAGTTGACTGAAGATAATGGTTTCCAGGTTGTTCCTTTGTGTAGCAGCAATAGCACCGCCTGGTAATTAATTAGAAATGTATATTACAGCCCTACCCCAGACCTACTGAATAAAAAACTGGGTATGAGGCCCAGCAGTCTTTTAACAAGTACTTTAGGTGATTCTGATGCTCAGTGAAGTTTTAGAACCATTACTATAGGATTTTTATAGTAAAAGAGACTTCTTTCTTGATTTTTAGTGATCTTTAGAACCAGTGTTTGAGAGAGTAATTGACTTAGGACCTTTTTTGCTTAATTGGCTGGCAGAGCAAAGAAATGCTTGCTGTATTTTCAGGGGCAAGTTTCGTACCGTAAGTCAAAGTAATGGGTGAATAATTAAAATAGCATATAGGAACTTTTATCTTTATATGTACTTTTCTTTCAGGAGGCAAAACCTTCAACTGAGGACTTGGGGGATAAGAAGGAAGGAGAATATATTAAACTCAAAGTCATCGGACAGGTGAGTTTCATTATTTTTCTCCTTTGACCCCGGAATGTGTGAATGATTTCTGACACACAGAGAAAATGATTTAACTAAGGCAAGTTATTTAAAAATGGCGATTCATTTACTACATATGCATCTGTTGGAGGCAGAAGAGGGTGATACTGTTTTCTTAATTGCTCTGCTAGGCAGATATAGATCACCTTAATTTCTTCTAATAAAACTTTTTTCTTGGTTAGCATGCTTCGGTGGCAAATATAGCGACTTCTCTTGAGTGATAATGCTAGGACCCTTAAACCAAAGGGCCTCTCAGGCCTTTTCTTGACCCCTTTCTCCTTCTTGGCACCTTATTTCTACAGACTCTGGCCTGTATCTTATTGACTCTTTTTGAGATGTTAACAGATAATTAAAGTTTAGCTGAAAATTATTGGAGGAATGCATCTTCATAGTTTTTTTTTTAAGGGACAAAAGAAAGAACTAGTAGACACTCACCATGGAAGCATGAGAGTACCATTTCCCCACATTCTCTGAAACATGGGATATTAGCAGTCTTTCAATTTTGGGCCAGTGTAATAGCTAGACATTTTATTTTGCATTTCTCTGATTATCAATGAGGTATAATTTTTTTGCCTATTACGTTTATATTAATCGTGTGTTCATATCCTTTTCCTATTTTCTGTGATCATGTTATTTTGAAAATTTTTATTAAGATATAATTCAGATACCATAAATTCATCATTTAAAATGTATAATTTAGGTGCTTTAGTATATTCACAAGGCTGTACAACCATTACCATTATTTGATTCCAGGACATTTTCATCACCCCAAAAAAGACACGGTGTATTCATTAGCATAATTCCCCATCTTCCTTTCCCCCCAGCCTCTAGTAACCGCTAATCTACTTTACTTTCTGCGTTTGTGGATTTGCCTATTTTGGACATTTCATGTAAATGGAATTACATGATTTGTGACCTTTTTGTGTCTGGCTTCTTTTATTTAGCGTAATATTTTCAAGGTTCATTCAAATTGTAGCGTGTTTCAGTATTCCACTCCTTTTTATGGCTGAATAACATTTCATTGTATGATATACCGAGTTTGTTATCCATTCATCAGTTAATGGACATTTGGGTTGTTTTCATATTTTGGCTATTATGAATAATATTGCTATTAACATTCATTGTAAGTTTTGTGTGGATATGTTTTCAGTTCTCTATATATCTAGGAGTGGAATTGTTGGGTCTAATATAGTAGTAACTTTTTTAAACTTTTTGAGGAGCTTCCAAACTGTTTTTAGTGGTGGCCGCACCATTTTACATTCCCACCGACAATGTATGAAGGTTTGTTATTTTACATTCTAGTTAATATTTGCTGTTGTCTTTTTTTAATAGTCATCCTAGCGAGTGTGAAGTGGTGTCTTGTGTTTTTGATTTGCATTTCCCTGATGGTTAATGATGAGTATCTTTTCCTGTTCTTATTGCTCATTTGTACATCTTCTTTGGAGAAATGTCTATTCCGATCTTTTGTCCATTTTTAGATTGGATTACTTGTCTTTATTTTTGAGTTGTAATAACTCGTCATATATATTTAAGATATTAGATCCTTATCAGATAGATGGTTTGCAAATGTTTTCTCCCATCTTTGGGTTGTCTTTTCACTTTCTGGGTTGTGTCCTTTGCAGAAACAGTTTTTAATTTCGATGAATTGAATTTATTTTTTCTTTTGTTACTATGATTTTAGTGTCATATCTAAGAAACTGTTACCCAATCCAGGGTCGCAAAGATTTATATCTATAGAGTCTTCTAAGGTTTTTATGGTTTTAGCTCTTACATTAAGTTTTTGATCATTTTGAGTACTTTATGAATGATTTTTGTATGAGTTTGAAGAAGAGTCTAACTTCTTTCTTTTGCATGTGGCTATCTATTTGTCCCAGACCATTGATTGAAAAGTCTGTCCTTTTCACATTGAATTGCTTGACATCTTTGTCAAAATCAATTGACCATAGATATATATGGGTTTACTTCTGGGCTGTCAATTTTATTCCACTGATTTACAGGCATACGTCAGAGACATGCGGGTTTGGTTCCAAACCACTGCAATGAAGCGGATCACATGGATTTTTTGTTTCCCAGTGCATCTGAAAGTTATGTTTACACTATAATGTAGTTTAAGTGTGCAATAGCACTTTGTCTAAAAAAACCAATGTACATACCTTAGTTAAAAAATGCTTTATTGCTGAAAAGTGCTAACCATCATCTGAGCCTTCAGTGAGCCTTTTTTTTGCAGGGGTAGGGTTTGAAATATTTAGAGAATTACCAAAATGTGACACAGAGACCCGAAATGAGCAAATGCTATTGGAAAAATGGTGCCAGTAGACCTGCTCAACTCAGGTTTGTCACAGAGCTTCAGTTTGTAAAAAAACATAGTATCTGCAAAATGCAATAAAGCAGAGTGCAATAAAATGAGGTACGCCTGTGTATGTTTGTCCTATGCCATGGAGTACCTTTTTAACAATTACTGATTTGTAGGAGTGCTTTATATTTTCTTGATTTTTCTTGTCTGTTATATATGTTGTGAATATTTTCTTCAGGGTCTCTTAACTTTTGTGGTGCTTCTTACTGTATAGATGGTTTATGTTTTTATTAAGTCACATTTATCAATCTCCTTTTTTTTTTTTTTTTTTTTAGTGGTTTCTGAGTTTAAATCTTGCTTTAAAATAAGGATTTCCCAGTGTCAAGATTAGGGAAAAAGTCTCTCCCTAAGAAGAACAGAAAATATTAAAAATTTTTTTTAATGTTAGCTCTTTAATTCATCTGGAACTGATTTTAGCTTATGGTGTGACGTATTGCTCTAGAAATTTTGTCTGTTTGTGAAATTATACATAGGACAAGAATTTGTATTTATTTATTTATTATAAATTAAAAAAAAATTTGGCCACACCTCACAGCATACGGGATCTTAGTTCCCTGACCAGGGGTTGAACCCAGCCCCTGCAGTGAAAGCGCTGAGTCCTAACCACTAGACTACTAGGGATTTCCCTGTTATTTTTAAAGATAATTATAGTTACAGGGCTTCCCTGGTGGTGCAGTGGATAAGAATTCGCCTGCCAATCCAGGGGACACGGGTTCAAGCCCTGGTCCAGGAAGATCCCACGTGCCGCAGAGCAGCTAAGCCCGTGCGCCACAACTACTGAGCCTGTGCTCTAGAGCCCACAAGCCACAACTACTGAGCCCACGTGTCACAACTACTGAAGCCCATGCGCCTAGAGCCCATGCTCCACAGCAAAGAGAAGCCACCGCGATGAGAAGCCCGCGCATGGCAACGAAGAGTAGCCCCTGCTCGCCGCAACTAGAGGAAGCCTGCACGTAGCAACAAAGACCCAACACAGTCAAAAATAAACAAACAAATAATTAATTTAAAAAAATTATAGTTACAAACAAAACATGCAACTTCCACTAACACGTATTTGTGAATGTGATATGTAATCATTAGGATTGGCTTTGAAATTTTTACAGTATGCAAGTGCCAGTATTTTTTTCTGATGGTTGCCTGGTAGTTTACTTGACAGTCTGGGTAGAAAAAAATTATCTGTGATCCCATATATCAATTTGACTGACTCATTTCACTCATGCAAGAGAAGCCAGACTCTGTGTGGTGACTTTTTATGGCAGGAGTAAGTGTCTGTTATTTTGTGGTCTACGTCCCTTTTGTAGGTTTTACCGTCTTCAGTGACACTTCAGTTGTGGGGGTACTTTTTGTTTTGAGTTGCCTTTGGGAGTTTGTGACAGTTCACATTTTCATTTTGAAAACAGAATAGGCATGCAGTTCTGAAGGAATGCATTCTTTCACATACATACTTTTACTTATGCTGCTAATTATAACACCTCAAACAGATTATCTTTATGTTCGTTTTATTAAATTTATTTTGAAATGGGTATATAGCAACTTTGAGGATGATTAGAGTATTTTAATAAACCTGTTAGGAATGCTAAAAAGAATATTTTGGTGGGAAAATATAGGAGACAAGGTATACATTTCTATTTGTAGTATATGTGTAATTAAATAATTTGTTTCAAGCAAAGCAAATAGCTTACACAGAGAGTGACTTTTTTCCCTCATACCTCCGTAGGATAGCAGTGAGATTCACTTCAAAGTGAAAATGACAACACATCTCAAGAAACTCAAAGAATCATACTGTCAAAGACAGGTTTGTATGTTATAATATTAAATTCAGTGCTTTATATATCATTAATTTTTCTTTCTTGTCAAAAGAAAAGTAATTCTTTGAGACTTCTCTGGTGGTCTAATGGTTAGGACTTTGCAAGAAGAAAGAGATCATCTAGGTGTTAGGATAAGTAAAACAATAAATATTTGTTTCTGTTTTGGTTTTTTTTGGCCACTCTGCGTGGACTGTGGAATCCTAGTTCTCTGACCAGGGATCGAACCCGCGTCCTTGGCAGTGAAAGCGCAGAGTCCTAACCACTGGACTGCCAGGGAATTCCCTGTTTCTGTTTTTGATATTAATTGTTATGCTCAGTAAAGTCTTTTAATTGGGGCTCAACTAGCTCACATTTGTCATAATGATGGGAGCTAAAATTGGAAACGAACGTATTAAGTGCAGTATGCTAGTAGGTACTTGGATACATTGTCAATTACTGTTGACAACAACTCTGAAGAAAATTATATGGTCTTTTTACCTCATCTGTATATTTTATTTTATTTTTATTTATTTATTTATTTATTTTTGCGGTACGCGGGCCTCTCACTGCTGCGGCCTCTCCCGCTGCGGAGCAGAGGCTGCGGACGCGCAGGCTCAGCGGCCATGGCTCCCGGGCCTAGCCGCTCCGCGGCATGTGGGATCCTCCCGGACCGGGGCACGAACCCGCGTCCCCTGCATCTGCAGGCGGACTCTCAACCACTGCGCCACCAGGGAAGCCCTGTTTACCTCATCTGTAAATGAGAGAGTTGATTATTGAGGAAAAACAGTGCAAAAGTGAAAACTAAACTGATCCAGAATTGAAGGTGCTAGGTTTGGGGAGATAATATAACATCAAGTTAGTATAATTTCTAGCTTTCTTTTTTATGCTTCAGAGTCTACAGTCTTTAGAAGTTTCTATACTCAGTTCACAGAGGCTTGATAATTTTTTTCTTATATTTGCTGATATACGAGGAATGGGACACTCAGTATATCTGAAGTATGGAATACTTACCCAATAGAGAGAGATTGAATCATCTTTCCATTTTGATTTTATAGACTGGTTTCTATAGAAACTTTTTTGACTTCAGCATAAGATATTTCTTTTTTGAAAGATCCTATAGTTAAAGAATATTCCACTCTTGTCAGTCATGTTTATTCTTTTTTTTTTGCGGTAAGCGGGCCTCTCACTGTTGTGGCCTCTCCTGTTGCGGAGCACAGGCTCCAGACGTGCAGGCCCAGTGGCCATGGCTCACGGACCTAGCCGCTCCGTGGCATGTGGGATCTTCCCGGACCAGGGCACGAACCCGTGTCCCCTGCATCAGCAGGCAGATTCTCAACCACTGTGCCACCAGGGAAGCCCAGTCATGTTTATTTTTAACATAACCCTGGAAATAATTTTTATTTATTTATTTATTTATTTATTTATGGCTGCTTTGGGTCTTCGGTGCTGCATGTGGGCTTTCTCTAGTTGTGGCGAGCAGGGGCTACTCTTCGTTGCGGTGTGCAGGCTTCTCTTTGCAGTGGCTTCTCTTGTTGTGGAGCACAGGCTCTAGGCTTGCAGGCTTCAGTAGTTGTGGCTCGTGGGCTCCGGAGTGCAGGCTCAGTAGTTGTGGCGCACGGGCTTAGTTGTTCCATATCCTGTGGGATCTTCCCGGACCAGGGATTGAACCCGTGTCCCCTGCATTGGCAGGTGGATTCTTAACCACTGCGCCACCAGGGAAGTCCCAACCCTGGAAATAATTTAAAACCAGGGTATTTCCTGGTGGTCCAGTGGTTACGACTTGGCTCTTCCACTGCTCCCAGGTTCAATCCCTGGTCGGGGAACTAAGATCCCGGAAGCGTGGCCAAAAAAAACACAAAAAATAGTTTAAAACCAAATACAGGGTAAGTTTGCAAGGTCTCATATATTTAAGTATAGCACGTATTGGAAGATAGTTTGAATCTTTTTGGATGTTTTTGGGATAGTATTGTATTGAAACAGTGAAAATCTTAACACATTTGTTATTGAGCAGAACTTTCTAATACTTTTGGACTAAATGATTCTTGATTTGTACTTATTAGTGAAGTTATTTCTCTTTAAATGAGCCATCTATTCTCTTTTAGCTATTTTTGTGGAATAAGTGATTAGAAAAATATATTTTAATACCTTTTGTGATATTTATAGTGCTGTAAATGGCATCACAGGTTTACTGTAGTTTATCTGGCTTGCTCCTGTGCTTTACCGAATTTCTATGATTTAATCTGTTTAAAAACCAATTTTCCTTGTACAGTAGGAAGCTAGTGAGGCTGCTCATCCAATATCTGACTTTATGTTAGCCTACAGATTTGAGAGGAAGCTATATAGAATAGTGGTTAAGAATGCACAGGCTTAGGAGCAGATTTAGCCTTCAGTTCTTGGCTAGCTTGTGTGCCTTCTCCATACCTTAGATTCCCTAGCTGTGAAATGAAGGTAACGTGATAATACCTACCTTCCAGGGCTGTTGTGATGAAAATTTATGATTATGTTTATAAAATACTTGGTACAGGGAGTGCCTAGTAAATAGTTGGTACTCAGTAAATGATAATTATGATAGAATTAGCTCTCTAGTTTTATTATGTTCTACATATTCTGTTGAAACTTTCATATTTGGTTTTTGTGCATCAAAGTACCTGTTATCTCTTCTAAGATTTGTATATTTGTATGTTTTCTACCTTTTTAGGGAGTTCCCATGAATTCACTCAGGTTTCTCTTTGAAGGTCAGAGAATTGCTGATAATCACACTCCAAAAGAAGTGAGTATAATTTCTTCTCTGATTCAAGGCATATTTTAAATTCTGCATTGAATGATTTGGTTCACTGATACCATTAAACTGTCCTTTTCTTGAATATTCTCTGATTTAACTGGTATATCATTTGTCAAAGAGAAAAATAATCTTTTGAGTTGAAGTTCCCTTGTATTGCCTTCAAAAAGTGCCTGTAAAAAGAGAGGTAGAAAGTAGAAAATGAGTACTGAACTTGTCATAAGGCACATACTACGTCTTTTTGAGGATGGACAGATGGTCCTCAAATTTGGCAGATTTCTGGTACATTTTCATGGTGATGGTGACCTTCACAGTTCAATTTTGACTTTTGACCCATTTTGAGAACTTAATATAGAAGCTTAGTGTATATTAACATAGTTGGCTCTATCATCTTGGTTTACATTTTTTAATGCTTCTGTGCCTTTATTTGTGTTATTGTATGTATGGACTGTTTTCTCTGTTTATATATTCCACCCTCTCTATTCCCATCCCCACTGCCACCCCCCAGGCATCTGAAAGTAATAAAGTGTGAGAGAGAATGTGTGTATTTATATTTACACAGATTCCCCCCTCCAAATACAAAATAACATTTTTGATATTTCTGATAGTGGGAACAGTATATGGTTATTATTAGTTTTTTGGTTTAAAAACATTTCAAACTTACAGAATTATGAGACTAGTATAATATTCTCCTTTATAACCTTTTTCCTAGATGCACCAGTTATTAACATTGTGCTATGTTTGCTTTTTTGTTCTCTCTGTATATACAGATTATCATTATTGGTGGGCCATTTGATATGGGCCCTTTATCCCTAAATATTTCAGTGTTATTGTTCTCCTAAGAGCCACAGTTAAATTATCTAATTTAAGTGATTTAACCTTGATACAATACTGTAATTGAATATACAATCAAAATAGTCTGATTTTACCATCTGTCTCAGTGAGGTCCTTTATAGCGCCCTCCCTTTTTTTTTTTTTTTTTAACTTGACCTGGGATCTCATCCAGGATATGCATTCTAACTAGTTATCATGCCTCTTAGCTTTAATGTGGAACAGTTACTCAGTCTTCGTTTTTCATCACACTGACATTTTTTAAAAGAATTCAGGCCAGCTATATTTTAGAATGTCCTTCAATTTGGGTTTGTCTGTTGTTTCCTCATGATTAGATTCAGTTTTGCATTTTTGGTAGGAGTAGCACAGAGTGAAGCTGTGAAATTCTGAGTGCATCGTATCAGGAGTTAGATGATGTCCATTTGTCCTGCTATGGGTAATATTAACTTTGGTCATGTAGTTAAGATGGTAACTGCCAGATTTCTTATCCATTGTAAAGTTATCATTTTCTTTTGTAATTAATAAGTAATTTGTGGGGAGATACTTTGAAACTGTGTGAATAATGACGTTCTTTAGATATTGGCCAGTGGGGACCCCTTCAATTTGGCGTCTTTCCTTTTTGATACCTCTCCATCTCTTTAGAAAGTTTTTATTTTGAAATAATCTTCAATTTACAGAAAATTTGCAAGAATAGTCCAAAAAACTGTACTCTTTTCCGCTTAGATTCACCAGTTTTTAACATTTTGCTACCTATGCTTTATTATTCCCCTCCCCCCACATATAATATATGCGTGTGTATATATATGTATATATCATCCAAACCACTTGGGAGTGGGTTGCATGCACCATGCCATTTACTAAATATTTTAGTGTGTATTTCTTAAGAATAAGTATATTCTTTTACATAACCACAGTACTGTTAATAAAATTCAGGACACTTAACACTGTTAGAAAACTTTAGTCTTCAACCTAATTTTGTCATCTGTCCCAATTATGCCTCTTATAATAAATTTTCTCCCTTGTCACAGGATCCAGTTCAGTATCAACATATTTTATTTAGGGGTCTCTTTAATTATCTTTAATTTGGAACAGTTCTTCAGCCTGTCTTTGTCTTCATGACATTTACAGTTTTGAAGAATACAAACCAGGTATTTTCTAAAAAGTCTCTCAATTTGGGCTGTTCTGTTTCTTCATGACTAGAGTCGGATTATGTATTTTGGGCTGGAATACTACATAAATGGTGATGTGTCTTTCTCAGGGCATAATATCTGGAGTATCTGAAGTCCCTTATCATTGAGTTTAACAGTTGTCTTTTTCCTTTACTGTGTAGTTACTATTTTTCCTGTTTTAATTGAGTAATTTGTGGGCACATACTTTGAAACTATGTGACTATCCTTTTTCTCATCAAACTTTTCCCTGTAGGTTTAGTATCTACGCACTTTCTTAAGTACTTCCTTACTGTCTGGCACAAGATATTCCAAACTCATGTTGTATTTTCCCTGTCCTAGCTTGGCATAATCTCTGCAACACAGAAGATACTTAATACATTTTAGTGACACCTCCCTCACTATCATTAAGAGATTTATCTTCTTAGAAGAAGAATAATGGGGCAGTGGGAGAGACTAGGTATTTAGGGAGTGACCTCTTTGTACTGTTGTTTACTCATCTCTGCTAATGTATTACTTTTTTTTTTGAATTTATTTATTTTTGGCTGTGTTGGGTCTTCGCGGTCTTTAGTTGCGGCGAGCGGGGGGCTACTTTTCGTTGCGGTGCATGGGTTTCTCATTGTGGTGGCTTATCTTTGTTGTGGAGCATGGGCTCTAGGCACGCAGGCTCAGTAGTTGTGGCTTGTGGGCTCTAGAGCACAGGTGCAGTAGTTGTGGCACACGGGCTTAGTTGCTCTGCAGCATGTGGGATCTTCCTGGACCAGGGATTGAACCCGTGTCCCCTGCATTGGCAGGCAGATTCTTAACCCCTGTGCCACCAGGGAAGTCCCTCTGCTAATGTACTCCTTAAAGCTGATGGCTTCATATTCTCCATAGTTTGAGGACATGTGCTGCCTTCCTGATTTAAAGGTTCCTTGTAATGTTTGGAATTTTAGTCCTTGCAGTATTTACCAGGCTATATGTGCAATTAAAATTAAATTTTAATAGCCTCTTTAATAATTATTTTAATATTCATATGTCTATCACAATCAAGATACCCATAATACTAGAGCCAATTAATCACTTTAAAAAAATTTCTAAATCCACTTAAATCTATGTTTTATTTTTAGATTTCTTAGCATATTTTAAATTTTTTTTTTTTTTTTTTTTGCGGTACGCGGGCCTCTCACCGTTGTGGCCTCTCCTGTTGTGGAGCACAGGCTCCAGACGCGCCGGCTCAGTGGCCATGGTTCACGGGCGCAGCCGCTCCGCGGCATGTGGGATCTTCCCAGACCGGCGCACGAACCCGTGTCCCCTGCATCGGCAGGCAGACTCTCAACCACTGCGCCACCAGGGAAGCCCCCTTAGCATATTTTAATTTTCACATTTTGTAATTCAGCACAAAATTGTCACCTATAAAATACTGATCTTGGACTTTCCTTTGAAATGTTATTTTTAATTTCTTTTGTGATCCACTATAGTTCATTGGAAACAGTGATAGTTTTTGTCTTCAGTCTGCCTGTTAACAGTGCTCCTTAACTCTGTCTGCACATCAGAATCAACAGATGTACAGTCCTTTGCAAGCCTCACTGAGTGTAACACCTGGGTTTCTATGCCACACCAAGCCCCCTTATGTACTCTTTCATTTTTTAAATAAAGAATACTTGTGTTAAAAATAAATAAACGTATTAGAAAACCAAACTACCAAAGTATATAAAATGGAAAATACACTTTAGATATCTCTTCATTCCCATTTCTCAGAGGCAACCATTATTAATAATGTCTTTTAGAAAAAAATTCCAGAATATTTCAATGCATATAAAGCACATTAAAATAAACAACTTAATTGCTTATACTTGCTTAATGTTCTGTATAAGGCATTTTAAAGGGTCTTTTTTCTTCTTCTTTTCCTTTCCTTTTCTGTAAGAGTTGAGAAGGACTGGTCTGAAAAATCTAGCTTATACAATTGGAGGTGTCAAATAAGAGTAGAAGTATAGTAAGTTTTCTTCATTGAGTGGTTACTATCAAAGAAAATAATAGTTATATGCCAGAAGGAATTGTAGATGACAAAGCAAACCACTTAGAAATGAATCCTTAGGCAGTATTTTTCTAACTAAAACCACATATATTTCAAAGTGAGATCAGGTTTTTTGAAAGAGATTCTATCAAGTAATTACATCTAGAAGTAAAATGCGTTTTAGAAAATATGCCATCAAACTATTATTTAAACTATTATATACATGTTTGATTAGATTTAAAACTCCCTTAAGGTACTTTTCAGAAACACTTAAATTTTATATGGTGAATAAACTGGGACGTGAAGTTGGCTCAGCAAAATAACATGAATGACTACATAGACATAGTATCAGAGGAAAAGATATACCTCTCTGTTCTTTAAAACTTGGTTGTTTTGGGCTTTCCTGGTGGCACAGTGGTTGAGAGTCTGCCTGCCGATGCAGGGGACACGGGTTCGTGCCCCAGTCCAGGAAGATCCCACATACCGCGGAGCAGCTGGGCCCGTGAGCCATGGCCTCTGAGCCTGCGCGTCTGGAGCCTGTGCTCCGCAACGGGAGACGCCACAACAGTGAGAGGCCCGCATACCACAAAGAAAAACAAAACAAAACAAAGCAAACTTGTTTGTTTGTTTGTTTTGTTTTGTTTTGGCTGTGCCATGCGGCATATGGGATCTTAGTTCCATGACCAGGGATTGAACCCATGCCCCTTCATTGGAAGCACAGTCTTAACCACTGGACCACCAGGGAAGTCCCCCTCTCTGTTCTTTAGATTAAAGGAAACAGTATTCTTTTTTTTTTTTTTTTAATAAATTCATTTATTTATTTACGGCTGCGTTGGGTCTTCGTTGCCGTGTGCGGGCTTTCTCTAGTTGTGGCGAGTGGGTTCGTTGCGGTGCACGGGCTTCTCATTGCGGTGGCTTTTCTTGTTGCGGAGCATGGGCTCTAGGCGTGCGGGCTTCAGTAGTTGTGGTGCGTGGGCTCAGTAGTTGTGGCTCACGGCCTCTAGAGCACAGGCTCAGTAGTCATGGTGCATGGGCTTAGTTGCTCTGCGGCATGTGGGATTTTCCCGGACCAGGGCTCAAACCTGTGTCCCCTGCATTGGCAGGCGGATTCTTAACCACTGCGCCACCAGGGAAGCCTGGAAACAGTATTCTTAATTTTAGAACAGGATAACTATGGATTACTTCTGTATCTTTTTGCACTTTAAAACAGTGGCCACATAATTGCAGCCAATTAAAAAAATAGTACTTTTATATTGTACTACTAACACTTTTCTTTTCTCTTACAGTTGGGAATGGAGGAAGAAGATGTGATTGAAGTTTATCAGGAACAAACAGGGGGTCGTTCAACAATTTAGATATTTTTATTTTTTCTTTTCCCTTAATCCTTTTTTATTTTTAAAAATAGTTCTTTTGTAATGTGGTGTTCAAAACAGAATTGAAAACTGGCACCCCATCTCTTTAGAACATCTGGTAATTTGAATTCTAGTGCCCATTATTCATTATTGTTTGTTTTCATTGTGCTGATTTTTGGTGATCAAACCTCAGCCCCATTCATATCGCCCTCTCCTTTTTAAAAATTATGTGTGTGCACAGAGAGGCCGCCTTTTCCAGGACTGTGCATTTACAGGCTTGTGACAAATAAGATTGACTAATGCGAGTGTTCATAATGACTTTCCAATTGGCCCTGAAGTTCTAGCATGTGATTGCTTCACTCCTGGACTGTGACTTTCAGTGGGAGATGGAAGTTTTTCAGAGAACTGAACTGTGGAAAAATGACCTTTCCTTAACTTGAAGCTACTTCTAAAATCTGAGGGTCTGGACCAAAAGAAGAGGAATATCAGGTTGGAGTCAAGGTGGCAGAGGTGGTGAAAATAATGACTAACTCCAAAGATGGCTTCACTGAAGAGAAAGCATTTTAAGATGAAAGAAAAATCTTGTCAGAAGATCCCAGAAAAGTTCTAATTTTCATTAGCAGTTAAAGTTATTCATGCAGAAGTGTATACAGCAGAACGCTGCTCTTTTTGACTTTATTTGTACTTTTTGGCCTGGGATATGGGTTTTAAATGGACATTGTCTGTACCAGCTTCATTAAAATAAACAAAATATTTGTAAAAACCGTACCAATGTTCATTTTTTTCATTTTATTTTTAATTGTACAGAAGGAAAAAAGAAAATGCTTAAAACATGAGGTTTTCTTGCATAATACTGGAAATTATTGTTTGTACATGGTACACATGTTTTCTTTAGTACTGTGATGACGATCATGACTTTGAAGCCCTGAAAGTTACTGAAGTGCCTTCTGAATTAAGGATTTAATTAAGGCCATAAGACCTTTTTAAATACCCAGTGTTGTTTTTTTTAAAAACTTGATATTCCTGTATGGTGCATATATATGATACAGTTACCCAATATGTTGAATAAATGGGCACGCCAAAAATTCTTAATTGATATTGATAATTTCAGTTTTTCCCTTAACAATTTACAAAATGTTCTGTGCTTAGTTAAGGTTTGGTATATTTTGTTTATATTTTCTTTTATTTTTTATATCCTCTCTTTAAACTGTATAAAATTAAAATACCAAATTAGTTCCTTAATTAGAGGGCTTAACTTTTTCTTTTAAATCCTTAATGAATCACAGAATTCAGTATATCTGTGCATATACATAATCCTATTTCATATTATTCCAAATAGAATGTCATCTAACTGCATTAGAAGAGCGAATAAGACCTATCTCTAATGCATTTTATAAACTGTTATAGTTTGAATCCCTTCTCAAGTCCTCTATTGAAAAATAATTGGCTTGCCTTATAAATTCTTATATTTGACCCTAACTGAAAAATTATTTGTATTGTACATATATAGTCTAGGTAAATTAGAGCTTTTAGACCATTACCTGGCATTTATCATTATATTTAAATAGTAACTTGGAGTCAGACCCATTTCTAGAAAGTCCTCATTGAGTTGCATATTTCTGTCAGGCCTGAGTCACAAACCTCATAGGCTATTTGAACTATCCAGAATGTGTGAATATGTAGTTTGGTATCTTAGCTTTGTTTGCATCTCTTTCTGAGGGCTCTCAGCATTTAGGTGGTGGAGCTTAACTATAATATAATTTGGGGGATATAATTTTCTTGATTTTAGTTTATTGGATTCTTCTAAATGCTTTGCAGTCTGCTATGGTTAACTGAAAAATGCGCTTATCTGGTTAGTAGTGCTGATAAAACAGGCTTTTCACAGCAACAATTTAATAGAATATCAGATTTGGAAGGGACCTCGAATACCATTTAGTGTAGCCTCTCTACCTGGTGCTTGACTGCAACATCCTAAATTTGTAAAAGAAGGGAGAAAATAAAATCAGTAATGGTAATTTCCCCCGCAAGGATGTTTTCCTTGAGTGTTCTTTCTTCTCGGTTGAATTATTTGAGGTGCTCCTTTCTCACCTAAGTATTATTGAATGAATGAATGAATGTGCAAGTAGGATCGACAAGTTTGAGAAAAAGTTTTAAGTGGCATATTTAAATTCACTGATAGCCAGTGTTTTGGCCATTTTATTTCTATTTAAAGCAAGTGTTTGAAAATAAGCATCAAATCTAAGCAAGTCCAGTAACACAGCAATACAGACTCAAAATTAAGCTTCACTTTTGGATTGTGGAAGCGCATTTCCTGTAGAAAGCACCTTACAAGCATTAGTGGGAGATTTGAGGGAATCATCTGCAAATACTAAGTTTTTTTAGCTGTACACAGTGAAGTATAGAATAGGGCCAAAGGAAATTCGTGGGAAAATTCAGGTTCAGATACTGCTTGCTTTAACATCTTTTTACATATCTTATTTGCTAAAGGTCCTTCATCCCCTTTAATGATCAATCTATGATAGATACTTAATCAGATACTTACTGATATTAAGGAGATGTTAAAGACATTATCTAATCAAGACGCTTATAGGATCAGTGTGATTTAAAAAATGGGGAAATTATGTGAGTGGCTGGTTTTTCAAGACACAGGAGCAAAACTTCAAGATCGGTTAATTTTCTGGGCTCTAGAATACAGTGTTGTCCAACAGAACTTTCTGTGAGGATGCAAATGTTCACCTACAGTAACCAGTAGCCACATCTGGCTATTGAGCACCTGAAATGTGGCTAGTGTGACTGGAGAACTGAATGTTTTAACTTACATTTAAATAGCTACCTGTGGCTCCTCTTTGCTAATTCAGAACTATTGCATTATAGAATTTCCATTTACCTACAGCACTTTCAGAGACACTGAAATGAAATACTTCAGCTACCCTGAGATTATGTTAATGTCTTACTCACTGAAATTAAGCTGAAATTTACTGAAATTCAAACAAATTATGAAATTATTGGCTAATTTTAGGCACCAAAGCTTCTGGATTTACGTGGTTCCAGAGAACATAAAGGATTTAGGTGTGTGACAAGTTTGACTGGATTGAGTAAGGTTTGGGTGGTGGGGAGGGAGGGCCTAGAGTGAAGTGAAGGGTGGGGTGAGGTGAGGTGAACCAGATGAAACGGAGCTAACTGAGCTCAGGATGGAACTTCATTACAGAAGCAAGTTACTCGTCTTCTGTCACCACCTCCTAACTTTTTAGTTTTCTTCTAGTCTTAAGGTCTTGGTATTTGTAGGAACTGGAAGTAAGATTAGACCCATGGTCTGGAAATGTTCTGTGTCCACTGTAGGCCATTGGCTTCCTTACAGAGTTCTTGGTGGAAATGAAGATGTTTCTTCAAAGCAGCTTTTTGCCTGAGGAAACAACCCCACCCGCAATCACAATACTGATTAAGCATCCTAGAAATTGTCCTTGTAAGCTCGTGGAAGAATTTTGGATTTCAGTCATCATCAGACTTGGGGCTACTGATCTTGCATTTTAGTGGAAGATCATACTCTGTTCATTTAGTGACTTTACATATGAGGTTTAGAGTATCATGATCCTCCTACTAGGAAAGTAAAAGGAAAGGTGT
Organism: Pseudorca crassidens; assembly: GCF_039906515.1. Classification (NCBI taxonomy): domain Eukaryota; kingdom Metazoa; phylum Chordata; class Mammalia; order Artiodactyla; family Delphinidae; genus Pseudorca; species Pseudorca crassidens. The sequence goes on from NC_090301.1 coordinate 33,400,758, forward strand.
AACAGTTCTTAAATTTGTATTGCTGGAAGGGACTTCCTTGTTTTGGAGATGAAGAAACAGGCCAGAGAAGTTAAATGTACCTGGGCCAATGTCACACAAGTGAAGACGAAATCAAGCTAGTTGGCATCAAGTTCTCCTAACCCTTGCTGGAATGAGGCTCTTTCACACCCCTCATATACCCCTTTAATTACTTGGTTTTTTGCCTTCACCTACTTGGATTAGTGTTGCAAAATTGCTCAACTTCCCCTCGTACTACTTGCCAGTTTTCCTTTTGTGGAAAACTGCAACTCCAGTAGCTTGCTGTTGGTTTCAATAGTTATGAACCCAACCCTACTGCTATGATACATGGAGCACGTAATTTTGAAATTGAATCAAGACTTCCCTAATGATCTGTTTTGTAATTCGCGTAACAGCTGAGGAATGTTTCAGGAGAGGAACAACTCAAGGTTAGGTGGAAAACCTTGAAATAGAGTTGTTCTGGCTTCCTTCTTTTTCTGGTCCCCTAAAGAGTATTTATGAGCTTAGATTAAGCTTAAGTTTTAGAAAATTACTTTCAAGGGGTAAATTGTTTACAGTTAAGATTGGAATTGTGGTTTTCTGTGTTGGGCTTCTTTACCCTTCACTTTTAATGGTTCTAAAGGGGGATGATTCTTGCCTTTACTAAGAGGGGAAATTTATGATATAGCCACTACGGAGGACCTGGTTTTTAAAGAGTCAATTGAAACCACTTCACTCAAGAGATTCTATTAGCAGAAAGATGCAGTGATCATAACTATTGCAAGAGAACAAATGGGGAAATGCTGCTGGCCCCTGATGGCTGATTCTGGGCTATTTCTCCTAACAAGGCCTACCTCTCTGACTTCATCTGGAATATTCTTTGTGCCTTGTTCACTTCATTCCAGCCATGCTTGCTTTCTTTTATTCTTCCACCATGCCAGCCTCATTCCTTTCTTTGAGCTTTTGCACTTGCTGTTAACCTACTGGAATATTTTTCTTCCAGATGTTTATGTGGCTAACTCGTTGTCATTCAGGATTCACCTTATGTATCACCTCTTCTAAGGTGTTACCCTGGCCGATCCGTCTGAACCAAACCTCCTGCAATCCTATCACATCTTTAAAGAATTTCTGAATAGCATTTATTGCCAGCTTAAAAAATCTTTGTTTAGAGTCTGTCTCCCCACCCCCACCCCTAGAATGTAAATGCCGTGGGAGAAGAGACATCTGTCTTGTTTACTCCTGAATTCCCAGTGTCCAGAATAGTGTTTGGCACATAATAGGTACCCAATAAATACTTACTGAGAAAGGTACTGGTTCAGGACCAGGGAGTCTTAGATCTTGTCCTGGTACTGCCCCTAAGTCACTGTTAGCCCTAATCAAGATCCTTCTCTCTGGGACTTGGATTTCTCATCTGTGAACCAGAGGGCTGAGATAGATGATCTGTAAACTCCCTTCTAGCTTCCATATGAGTTCTTTAAGCCACCAAGAAATTCTGTGACCTTTGCAGCAGGAGAATCTCTATTTTTTAGTTCTTCCAAACCATGCTATGGGAAGTGGGAAAACTTCACGTGCCCAAAGGCAGTGCAAAGCTAGTACTAGTAGCAGGCAGTCAAGCCTTTGAACAGTCCCACTACTGCAACTGTTGCCCAAATAGCAAATACCTGGCTTGTTCCTGGACTTGTTTCATGGCTTCCTCCAGAGCCAGCCTTGCTGCTTCCTCTTCCTTTCGCCGTCTGTCCTCTGCTTCCAGCCGAGCCTTCTCTTCTGCTTCCTGTTTCCACTGCTGATACTCCAGCCATTCTTCTTCAGTCATTTCCATCAGGCGCTTTTGTTCTTCTGCTAACTGCATTTCCAATTCCTTCTGCCTTTGCTTCTCTGCCTCTGCAGAACAGAAAGGCAGGTAGGCTCAGCAGGGGTCTCATTATTGGGGAAAACAACTCTCTGATCTGACTCTCAAGTCTGTGATTCCCAGGGACTCCCAATGAGATATTCTGTAGCTTACCTGACAGCAGGTTGCCAGATCCTCTGTGGGGATTACCTTGGGTTAACTTACTAATTTAAGAGCCCTTTATCAAGCACCTACTATGTGCAGTGCACTGTGTGCAATGAATACAAAACCTTGGGGAAGAAGTTTCCAGAGCCTGGTACGTTCATGGGTGGTATGCAGATGGGTTGGGGACAGGTGTCACAGCAGGGTCTGGAGAAACTTGGTGCTTACTCAGCTGGACTGACCAGTCTACAGAGTGTCATCTGTTAAAGTGCTTTCCTATTCCTCAAACGTGAGGCTGTAGAGATTCCACACATCACCTGAAAGGCTGCCCTGAAGCTATCCAGATGTTTGACTGTTTCCATCTGCTAGGGAAGGACGCAAGGAGCCAGGGCTATGTCTCCAATTTAGGCATCTTCTGAGCAATGCTGGAAGGGCAATGAGAGGGGCAGGGTCCCACTTCAGGAGATTACTGAATTGGGAGTGGGACCCAAAAGTCATTTCCACAAATGAGTCTTTCTTGTTTTGATCTAATAACTCACTAGAGTCACACATATTAAATCACTTTGAAAAAAATCAGCTTATCCATTTAGAGTGCTTCACACTGAGACCTAGGATAGGAATAACTCTGGGGAGAGTCAAATGAACACCCACAGTGGGATAAATATACTTCTGTCCCAGATAGATGGGCGTTGCAGAGAGCTGAGTCCCCCTCACCAGCCTTCTTGGCTTCCTCCCGCTGCTTCTTTCTCTGCAGTTCCTGCAGCTTCCTCCAGAACTCCTGTTGCTGCCGAGCTCTCTCTTGGACCATTTGCAACTGGAGCCACTGCTCTTTCTCCTCCTTCTCCTGCCTCTGCTGTTCTTCCTCGAGTGTCTGTTTCCTAAAGCTGAGAAAACCCACAAATTGGTCAGGGAAATGGCAGAAAACACTGTCCTTTTAGGACACGCCGTGCCTCTGATGGAGGCTTTGCTGGCTGCAGGCCACACGGAGCGTCCCATTCAGAGGAGACTCGTTTTCTAAGGGAAGCCTAACTGAAGAGCAGAAGCAAGAACACAACAGGCCTGGAACTAGAAGCCTGGAAGTTTCAACACAGCTCTGTGCTCTGGTGCGGGAGCCTAAGTTCCCAGAGCCTCATTTTCCATTCTTATCAAATGGATTTTGAAATTCCTGTCTCACAGTGTTGTTGTGAAGATTAAATGAGCCCAGAGGCCTATGGAAGAGCCTAACACAATGCAGACACATGTGGCAAGAGGCGCAACAAATGTTTGCTGGACTGGATCTCAAAGCCCTCCTGGGAAGATCCTGTGAACATCTGTCTGGAGTAACCCTAGTGGTTTAAGACACCACATCTTATCTTTGGTCCAGATTGTCCCTGGGATAACCAGGATAGTGAAAAACGAGACGTGCTGTTTTACTTCAGGGCATGAGCCTCAGAACCAGCTTTACCCCTAGTGGAAGTCAACCCTTGCCTTATCTTCTGCTTCCTATCGTGGCCGTGGCCTCCGTGGCCGCCGTGGCTGCCCTACCCACCGGATCTCCTGCGCGCGGTTCCGCGGCTCCAGCTCCTCCTTCATCTTCTCTGCCCGCTCCAGGTGCTCCTGCTGCCTTCTCTTCCTCTCCATCTCCAGCCGTCTCATCTCGGCCCTCTCTGCTCGCAGCCTGGCCCAGGAAGCTTTCTCTGGCTCCCTCTTAGCGAGGAGGGCCTAAGGAACCAGAGTGTTCTTAGTGCAAGGGACGTACGCTAATCACGGGGACCTTGTATCGGCAGCGAGCCGTCCTCCACCCACGGGATGTTGCCTCTAATTAGAGATTAGGTGGTTTCCACACTCTGACCACAGCTGTATAAACTCTGCCACCACTGGCCTGGGCTCTGGGATCTGATCGACCTGGATCTAAGTCTCTCTCTTACTTGCTTCAGAATTTGGGGATAACTTAATTTCTTGGATATTGTCTTCCGTTTAGCTGGCTGTTACCAGAATTAACTGAAATAGTGAAAGAGACAACATAATGTCTGGTACATCGTTTGTCTAGATGCACGTTATAACCACCCAAGGAGCTTTTAAAAAGTACTTGAGGCCAAAAGCCCCACCCAGACCAATTAAATGAGAATACCTAGGTGGGAGGCCTTGGTGGGTTTTCAAAAATTTAATTTAATTGTTTTCGCCACGCCACAGGGCTTGTGGGATCTTAGTTCACCCACCAGGGATCGAACCCAGACCCAGCAGTAGAAGCTTGGAGTCCTAACCACTGGACTGCCAGGGAACTCCTTTTTTTTTTTTTTTAATATACTTTTTTCTTGGTGGTTTAAAAAACATATTCCAGTGATTCTAACGTGAAGCCAGGGCTCAGAACCACAGGTTCTAGATAAAGGCTGTTTTAGGGGCAGACTTATGTGTAGATGTGTCAAACTCATATTTAATCCTATGCAAATCCCCTTTTTCAATGAAACGTTCTCTTGGTTCCTGTGAAGAGCATCTTAGCTTTCTTTTTCTTCCTGATGCCTCCTCCTCAGTCAGAAATATCCTCATGAGGGGAACCTTGAATGGCAGCTCTTCCATGGGCACTCTGTGTATCCAGCTTGGGGTGGATACTTCCTTGCTTTTTAGCCTTTACTGAGGCAGCATGGTACTGTGGATTGACAATAAATCTAGAAATCCTGAGTCTATAGCAGGCTCAGAAAAGTTCTGCCCACAGCTTAAAATTTTCATCTGCTGTATAAAGCAGAATCCTATAGTCTAGGCAGCTGGGAAGATTGAGAACTAGTAAGGAAAAATCTTTCTGAAATCCTTTTTGGAAGACCACAGGCTGTAAAATAAATAAATACACAATAATTGAAAATAGTGACAAGAGCTCTGATTTTGGAGTCGAAAGATCTAAGTCTTGGCTCTACCACTTGATGGTTGTGTAACTTCTGGCAACAAACATCCAACTCTTTTAAGCCTCAGCTTCTAGGTCTGTAAAATGGGACGAATCATACCTGGGTCACAGGTGTGGCTGTAAAGATTAAATGAAATTCAGCAGAGTTGTACCATATTTGCATGTAACTTATGCGAGTTTAACCATAGTGGTTTAGCTGTGGGTACGTTTGCAGTGTTTAAAGAAAAGGGAGATAGATGTGTGTGTATAAGTTACCCATGGCCCAGAGGTGTGCCGCAGAAAAGCAGATTAGGAATGGAGGAATTTCTGCAGCTTTTGAGAGGCAAGCAATACATGAACTCCAGGCCAAGTCAAGAATATGTGCTTGGGGCTTCCCTGGTGGCGCAGTGGTTGAGAGTCCGCCTGCCGATGCAGGGGACATGGGTTCGTGCCCCGGTCCGGGAAGACCCCACATGCCACGGAGCGGCTGGGTCCGTGAGCTATGGCCGCTGAGCCTGCGCGTCTGGGGCCTGAATTCACCTTTCCTTGTAACTGTGAGGCCTGTACCTCTCACAAATGGGTGCTGTGCCAACTTTCTGCTCTTTAAGGGTGGGTACCTGCCCTAGTAGTTTGAGAGCCTCACAGAATACATCATTTCAGAGGGGCTTTGCCACCCTGTGTCTTTGATCAGATCTGGCTTCTTAAAGGGTCAGAAGGTACCAAAGTAGAACAAATAAAGCCACTATGTAGTAGAGCTGTTTCAGTAACTGCAATGTAATTCAGGGCAGTTTTTCCTACCTCTTCAGTTGCACCAGTGAGGACTGAAATCCCTCTGGCCAAGGTGAGAATATTGGACCCTACCTTGGAAGGGTCCTTATGGCTTCCCTCTTCTTCAGATTCCATGTTTCCAGGGACAGTTGCAGTCTGGGTGGGCGATGACCTTCCAACTATAGAAACTTGGCTCTCAGGGGCATCAAATTTGGAAGAAAGCCAAGGGTCCTCTACAACAGAGCCTGAAGGAAAGAAACTTCCATCTGAGGTGTCTTTAGTTTTCTTAGAGTTAATGACATCAGGCCCACTCAGCTCTGCTACTATTTCCGGATTCCTTTCCTTCTGTGTCTTTCTCCTTTTGACTCCAGGTTTTTTTCCTTTGGGAATTAGCTCTGATTTCTTTTTGACTCCAGGTTTTTTTCCTTTGGGAATTAGCTCTGATTTCTTTTCAGCCTTTGATTCCTTTGACTTTCCTGGGAGAGAACAATGCAGGATAGAGACATAGCTAATAAATGTGATCTCTGCGTCCTTTTCAGTAACTTTAAAACTTCCGTGTGCAATGGAATCACCTGGGTGCAGGTTCCTGAGCCACACCCCAGAGTCTGATTCTGTAGGAATCTGCATTTTAACAACCACTCCAAGCGTTTTGAGAAGGGTAGTCCATAGACTACCCTTTGAGAAACTGCCTTATCCTACTTGGATCAACTGTAATTCAGCAGTCTTGCTACTAAAGAACTTCTGATACACCCTGACCTATGGTGGGGGTAAGACTCTCTGGAGGGAAGACCTATAGGTACAGCTGGAAAGTCATGCCTCAGGAGTCTAGCTTGAGGTTGCAGCTTTGTAACCTGGTAAAGTTTAAACCTTCCATACTCTTAAGGCCTTTTCCTCAATTCTCCTCTGGGGCCACAAGTATTTCCTTCCCCAGTCCTGCCAATGCTACCTAAGTTACGGGTGACAACGATGTAAATTCAGCAAGACTTTAAAAAGCAAACCTCAAAACTAGATCTGGATGAACAACAAGGTCCTACTGTAGAGCATAGGGAACTATATTCAACGTCCTGGGATAAACCATAATGGAAAAGAATATAAAAAAAGAATGTATGTGCAGAACTGAGTCACTTTGCTGTACAGCAGAGATTGGCACAGCATTGTAAATCAACTACACTTCGATTTAAAAAAAAGAAAAGATCTGATCCAGGTAACTATCCAATGTCATCCTTTTTGACAGCCTTTGATTTATTTCGAGGGTCTTCATATGGCCGGGAAAGAATGAGTGTAGGTTTTAGGTTAAAGAAGGTCCTTAGAACACAACATTGTAAATCAACTCTACTCCAATAAAAATTAATTAAAAAGAAACAAAGAAAAGAAAGTCCCCAGAAGCATAGGAACCTGAATTCCTTGTGAGGTGCAACACAAGGAACCAAGAAGAAAAATGCCAGCTGGAGTAACCATTCAGAGCATGTTGCAACCTTCCCCTTCCCAAATGCTCTCACGGACCAATTCTCAGATTATGACAATTTATTATTCACAGAGGCAGTGTTTGAGAGTTATGAGTTTGGAATCAAATGACAGGTCCAGACCCTGGGTCCACCACTTTACCGTTTGATCTGTTTGATGTTACGCAAGTCACCCAGCCTCTCCACGTGATATAATAATAGCGCTTACTTTATGGAGCTGTGGTGGATATTTCATGACGTCATAAATGCAGAGCTCCTAATTCAGTGGGTATTCATTTAATAGGTGTTAGTGTTATTATTGTAATTTTCTCTCTTGGTGATTATAGGTCTCTAGAGTCCCCTGGTTTCCTCTATCCTTATCTCCCAAGATATTGACATGAAGTAAGGCTGCAACACCATCTTAGCTGTGGTAGTCAAGGAGACTCAACACAGATCGTTTGTCCCATAGGATCCATGCTGATTCTCCATGGCACCTTCTGGCTACCATTAGGTGTGTTCTCCTGGATGGTCCCTTACCAACAGCAGCCTCTGCTTCCCCACGGAGCTTTCCTTCTCTCTCCCTCTTGGGTGCCTTGGACTTATCTGTCTTGGTTCTTCTCTTTCTCTTGGCTTTGTCAATCAACTATATCTCCTAAAGGTGAAAAATTAAGGAAAGGGAACATGATATATGTAGAAAGCAAAGAAAAAAAAAACCATCAAAGGGAGATTATGTTGGGAATTCCCTGGCAGTCTAGTGGTTAGGGCTTGGCGTTTTCACTGCCGGGGCCTGGGTTCAATCCCTGGTCAGGGAACTAAGATCCTTCAGGCCCTGTGGCATGGACAAAAAACAAACAGGACTTCCCTGGTGGCGCAGTGGTTAAGAATCCGCCTGCCAATGCAGGGGACATGGGTTCGATCCTCAGTCTGGGAAGATCCCACATGCCATGGAGCAACTAAGCCTGTGCGCCACAACTACTGAACCTGTACTCTAGAGCCCGCAAGCCACAACTACTGAGCCCATGTGCCACAACTACTGAAGCCCATGTACCTAGAGCCTGTGCTCCACAACAAGAGAAGGCACCGCAATGAGAAGCCCACGTACTGCAACAAAGAGTAGCCCCCGCTCGCCACAACTAGAGAAAAGTCCACGTGCAGCAATGAAGACCCAACGCAGCCAAAAATAAATAAATAAATTTATAAAACAAACAAACAGAAACAAAAGAAAACAGAGATTATGTTGAACAAGACAGAATGGCTTAGAATGGAATTCATATGGGTTCCATATGAAGCAGAAGAGTGATATTTATTTATTTATTTTAAATTTTATTTATTTATTTATTATGTATTTATTTTTGTCTGTGTTGGGTCTTCTTTGCTGCATGTGGGCTTTCTCTAGTTGCGGCGAGTGGGAATGGGCTTCTCATTGTGGTGGTTTCTCTTGTTGTGGAGCACGGGCTCTAGACGTGCAGGCTCAGTAGTTGTGGCATATGGGCTCTACAGCACAGGCTCAGTAGTTGTGGCGCACGGGCTTAGTTTCTCCACGACATGTGGGATCTTCCCAGACCAGTGCTTGAATCCCCTGCATTGGCAGGCAGATTCTTAACCACTGTGCCACCAGGGAAGTCCCAAGAGTGATATTTAGAGAATGTGGAGCTTGTAGGGAGATCCTAAGGTTCAGCCTTTGATATAATTTCAGTTATAATTTCATAAAAAGAAAGAGAAATAGAATATACTTTATGATCTGCCCCCTTTTTTGTTTTCTTTTTCCTTTTTTGGCTGCACCGCACAGCTTGTGGGATTTTAGTTCCCTGACCAGGGATTGAACCCGGATCCATGGCAGTGAAAGCCCGAGTCTTAACCACTGGACCACCAGGGAATTCCCTGCTCCCTTTTTGATGCTAAACCATCATCTACAGAGCTGGACCAAAGTGAAGCATTTTTCACCTTTGATAGATTGCTGTTGCCACAATTAATGGTTAACTAGTTTAAATCAAATCAAAGCCAGCTCTATTCACTGCTGCATCATTTCCTAACTTTTGGGAAACTTCAAGCATATGACCGCAGCCATGTCAGTCTTCACCTTTCCCCATGGGCTGAAACAATATAGAGTTTCTTCCTAAGAGAGGATGGCCACGACTACCCACTCGGTACCTGTGACGTTGTGACATAATAAGAAATATATATTTGGTCTTCGTCGCTAGCCTCTGACACAGAACTCCTAAAATTCTTGTACAGGCATACCTCAGAGATATTGTAGGTTTGGTTGCAGACAACTCCAATAATGTGAATACTGGAATATAGCAAGTCACATGAATATTTTTTTTCCCCAGGGCCTATGAAAGTTTTGTTTACTTATGTAGTCTATTAAGTGTGCAATAGTGTTACGTCTAAAAAAACAATGTACATACCTGAATTAAAAAATACTTTACTGTTAAAAAAATCATCTGAGCCTTCAATGGGTCATAATCTTTTCACGGTGGAGGGTCTTGTCTTGATGGCCACTGACTGATCACGATGTTGGTTGCTGAAGGTTGCAGTGGCTGTAGAAATTTCTTAAAATAAGACAACAATGATGTTTGCCGCATTGATTGACATTTCCTTTCGTGAACAATTTCTCTGTAGCATGCAATGCTGTTTGGTAGCATTTTACCCACAGTAGAACTTTCAAAATTGGAGTCAATCCTCTCAAACCCTGCTGCTGCGAGTAGATTTCAACTCAAGAAACCAGTTTTTTAGTTCTAGTTCTCTTGCTATTTTGACCACATCTGCAGTTACTTCCTCCACTGAAGTCTTGAACCCCTTAAAGTCACCTATGAGGGTTGCAATCAGCTTCTTCCAAGCTCCTGTTAATATTGATGTTTTGACTTCTTTCCATGACTCACAAATGTTCCTTTGTTTTTTGGCTGTGCCTTGCAGCTTGCAGGATCTTAGTTCCCCAACCGGGGATTGAACCCGGACTACAGCAGTGAAAGCGCTGAGTCCTAACCACTGGACCATCAGAGAATTCCCCACAAATGTTCTTAATGGCATCTAGAATGGTGAATCCTTTCCAGATGGTTCTCGATTTTGCCCAGATCCATTAGAGGAATCACTAGGTATGGCAGCTAGAGTCTTACGAGATGTATTTCTTAAAAAAATAACACTTGAAAGTTGAAATGGCTCCTTGACATGTGGGCTGCAGAATGTTGTGTTAGCAGACATGAAAACAACATTAATTTTGTACATCTCCATCAGAGCTCTTGGGTGACCAGGTGCATTGTCAATGAGCGGTAATATTTTGAAAGGAATCTTCTTTTCTGAGCAGTAGATCTCAACAGTGGGCTTAAAATACTCAGTAAACCGTGTTGCTAACAGATATGCTGTCATCCAGGCTTTGTTGGTCCATATACAGAGCACAGGCAGAATAGATTTAGCATCATTCTTAAGGGCCCTAGGATTTTTGGAATGGTAAATGAGCATTGACCTCAACTTCAAGTCACCAGCTGCATTAGCCCCTAACATTCAGGCTGTCCTTTGAAGCTTTGAAGCCAGGCACTGACTTCTCTCTAGCTCTGAAAGTCCTAGATGGCATCTTCTTTCAGCATAAGGCTGTTTCATCTACATTGAAAATCTGTGGTTTAGTGTGGCCACCTTGATTAATTATCGTAGCTAGATCTCCTGGATAACTTGCTGCAGGCTTCTCCTCAGCACCTGCTGCTTCACCTTGCACTTTTGTTATGGAGACGGCTTCACGCCTTAAACCTCAAGAACTAACCTTTGCTCGCTTCAAATTCTTCTGCAGCTTCCTCACCTCTCTCAGCCTTCATAGAATTGAAGAGAGTTAGGGCCTTGCTCTGGATTAGGTTTTGGCTTAAGGGAATGTTGTGGCTGGTTTGATCTTCCATCAAGACTACTCCAACTTTCTCCGTATCAGCAATAAGGCTCTTTTGTTTTCTTACCATTCATGTGATCGCTGGAGTAGCAGTTTTAACTTCCTTCAAAAACCTTTCCTTTGCATTCACAACCTGGCTAACGGTTTGGTGCAAACGGCGTAGCTTTTCGGTCTCTCTCAGCTTTCCACATGCCTTCCTCACTAAGCTTAATCATTTCTAGTTTTTGATTTAAAGTGGGAGACGTGAAACATTTCTTTTTACTTGAACACTTTGAGGCCATTGTAGGATTACTAACTGGCCTGATTTCAGTATTGTTGTGTCTCAGGGAATAGGGAGGCTTGAGGAAAGGAAGAGAGGGAATGGCTGATCCGTGGAGCAGTCAGAACAGGTATTTACTGATTAGGTTCACCATCTCATATGGGCATGGCTCATGGTGCTCCAAAACAATTAAAATGGTAACATCAAAGATCACTGATCACAGATCACCATAACAAATATAATAATAATGGAAAAACTTGAAATGTTGTGAGAATTACCAAAATGTGACACAGAGGCACAAAGTGAGCCAATGCTGTTGGAAAAGTGGTGCTGATAGACTTGCTTGAAGCAGGCTGCCACAGACCTTCAATTTGTAAAAACACATTTATCTGTGAAGTGCAATAAAATGAAACATAATAAAATGAGAGGTATGCCTCTAATTTCTGGAGCATAAACAGGAAAGGAGTGTCTTTTGTTATTCATTAACAAGCCCCTTTCAACCACACCTGAGCTTACGGTAATGGAGTTATTTTGGAAAGCCCCTAAGGAGGGGGAACCAACCATGGGATTAGAAGGTTGGACCTTTCAGCCCCCTGCCCTTCCCGCCACCTCAGAGGAGGGGAGAAGGGCTAGAAGTTGCATTAATCACCATTTGCCAGTGATTTAATCAATCATGCTTATGTAATGAAGCCTCCATAAAAGCCCTAACCAAGGAGTTCAGATTGCTTCAGGGTTGGTGAACACATCTATGTAGTAGGAGGGTGGCACCCCCCCAACTCCATGGGGACAGGAACTCCTGTGCTTGGGACCCTTCTGGGCCTTGCCCTGTGTATCTCTTCATCTGGCTGTTCATATGTATCCTTTAAAATATCCTTCGTAATAAATCTAAACTAGTAAGTGAATGTTTCCTGAGTTTTGTGAGCTGTTCTAGCAAATTATTGAACATGAGGATGGGTTTTAGGAACCCCTTATTTTATAGATTGTTGGTCAGAAGTACAGGTGACAACCTGGGACTTGTGATTGGTGTCTTAAGTGGAGCAGGCATGTGGGACTGAGCCCTTAACCTGTGGGGTCTGTGCTAACTCTGGGTAGCTGGTGTCAGAGTTGAATTGTAGGACACCCGGTTGGCGTCTAGAGAGCTGGAGAATTGGTTGATGTGGGAAAATCCTTCACACATGTGGTGTCAGAAGTGATGTGAGTATAGGAAAACTGAGTTTCCTTTTAGTACCTTAGTAGAAATTAGAAATGGGTACCCCATCCTTCAGAAGAATGCAACCCAATACTGGGGTGCAGGGCATGGTGAGTGGACCACAGAGTGGATTTCAGCTCCCACTTTTTCCCTCTGCAGGTGCCCTTGTATAGTAAGCAATCTATACAACTGTACATGGCAGCCCTGATGGGAGCACCTTCCAGGTAGGGTTCTGGACCAAGCTCCTACCTAAGTGTTTACACTCACATGACTGATGTTGGTTGGTGTCTGCTGGTTGAACAGTCTTGGTTCAGTCTTCCCTTCTTTTCCTCTTGGAAGAAGAGATGTATCTATAGGATCCAGCCCCTCTGGGGAGTCAGGCCCATGTCCTGGGAGTCCTCTGTGTTGATGGTGCACATTATAATCTCTGCCCCTTTGAAAAGAGCAAAACAACAGGACCAAGCTAAAGAAGAACTCTGATGTATACACCACTATATGTAAAACAGATAAACAAGAAGGATTTGCTGTATAGCACAGGGAACTATATTCAGTATCTTGTAATAGCCTATAATGGAAAAGAACTGGAAAAAAAAAAGATACGTATTGTATAACTGAATCACGTGCAGTACACCTGAAACACAATATTGTAAATCAACTATACTTCACATAAAAAGAAAAAGAAAAAAGAAAAACTCGTGGACACAGAAGAGGGAAAATGAACAAACATTAATTGAGCATCTGTTTTCTGCCAGGAACTTCACTGTGGTGGGCATTGTACACACTTGGTCAGCCCTCTTTTTCTCAACACGTCCCTGAATAAAGGAAATTAGAAAGTTAGTCTTCACTTTTGGGGTTCTCTCAGGCTAAGTTCTAAACCTTAGGGAGAAGGAGAAATAGTTGTGTTTTTTTTTAATTAAATTAAATTAATTTTTTATACAGCAGGTTCTTATTAGTTATCTATTTTATACGTATTAGTGTATACATGTCAATACCAATCTCCCAGTTCATCCCACCACCACCACCCCCCGCTTTCCCCCCTTGGTGGCCATACGTTTGTTCCCTACATCTGTGTCTCTACTTCTGCCTTGCAAACTGGTTCATCTGTACCATTTTTCTAGATTCCACATATATACGTTAATATACAATATTTGTTTTTCTCTTTCTGACTTACTTCACTCTGTATGACAGTCTCTAGGTCCATCCCCGTCTCTACAAATGACCCAATTTCGTTCCTTTTTATGGCTGAGTAATTTTCCATTGTAAATATGTACCACTTCTTCTTTATCCATTTGTCTGTTGATGGGCATTTAGGTTGCTTCCATGACCTAGCTATTGTAAATAGTGCTGCAATGAACATTGGGGTGCATGTGTATTTTTGAATTATGGTTTTCTCTGGGTATATGCCCAATAGTGGGATTGCTGGGTCATATGGTAATTCTATTTTTAGTTTTGTAAGGAACCTCCATACTGTTCTCCATAGTGGCTGTATCAGTTTACATTCCTACCAACAGTGCAAGAGGGTTCCCTTGTCTCCACACCCCCAAGGAAGGAATAGTTTGCCTCTCTGGGGTTGCATATTTATGACTTTAACAAAATGAAATAGGATTACCTAACTGAAATTTCTTCTATCGAAGGCTTAGCTGAAAAAAAAGTGACCTTTAAGAAAGGTTGTCACAGAAACATGCGCCTATATATCCATTTCTTTATGCCCTCTGAATTCTATTCTTGATCAAATTCAGATACCAAAATGTCATGTACTGTGTTAGTGTGATCCCTTGTAGAACTGCTGTCACTGACCATGTGTCTGGAGGATAATTGACTTATGTTCTCTGGGTAAAAAGGTCACTAAGAAAGAGCCATATGGATTGAGTAACAGCTGAAGCAGCAGCTACTGTGTGCCAGGCCTGGTCTTGGATATTTTATTTTTTAGCTAAATCAGTATTATATTTACTGAGTTGGGCTAGCACAGGGTCTTACTATAGAAACTTGAGAAATATTTATCAAATGAGGTAAATGGAATTTCCTGTAAATATATGAGTCTTTAAATCATTCAATGTCACTCTATAAAACCTATAGAAGAATACTTTAGAATTTAGTGCTAGGAAAACCTTTATTTCCCCTGAGGAACCGGCATGCTGCAAATGATAACCACAAAACCTGATCATGTTGCTCCCCTCCTTTTTTTTTTTTTTTTTTCGGTACGCGGGCCTCTCACTGTTGTGGCCTCTCCTGTCGCTGGGCACAGGCTCTGGACGCGCAGGCTCAGCGGCCATGGCTCACTCTCAACCACTGCGCCACCAGGGAAGCCCCTTTTCTTTTTTTTTTTTTTTTTGCTTTCACATTCAGTCTGAAAGGCTGAACTTTAGTCACAATGACTATAATGACTTTTGGGGAGTGTTGGTGTTCTTTTTTCTTTACCTCCAGATTAGAAATAATTTTTTTTGATTATCTCATCTTTCTTTTTTGGTGGATAGGGGGTTGTTATTGTAAGCAGTTTAAATCCATTTTGGAGAAGATGAGATACAAAAGTTAAAACGTGGAGTTCTCCAGATAGCTGCCTCAATACCAAAGTGCCCCGTTCCCTTTTTTGTTCCTAGAGAGCACCCAGCCTTTCTGACCCAGGAGGGAATCCTTATACCATGAGGCAGGTGAGAGCAGGTTCTAAAGTCACCAAGGCTCATGGGAGGTCACAGAGGCTATCGGTCCAGCTTGCCACTGCCAACTGGGGCTTGGGTGAAATGACTGGGCCTGACCGGCCGAGCTGCTGGCTGATGAGCTCATAGTAAGCACATGGTGAGCACACAGGAATCACTTAATACACGTTAGCAATTTGTATTAGTATTATTGGTATTATTGATTTTACCCAGAGCTGAGTGAATGCTGAGAGGAGAAACCAAGGTTGAGCTGAGAGACCTCTGCTTTCGAGGCATGTCTGCAGAGCTCAGATATGTAGAAAAATGGAGAAAGCTGCTTCCACGTAGTTAGAGTTCCATTTCACTCTTCACCCACCCAGCCAAAGAACATGTTTAAGTAGGAAACACATCACAGTATAATCCTCCCCAAGAATCTTTGTTTCTTAGACAATAATTTAATTCTGGCTGGTAGAGCATGGGGCTGGTTAGCTGAGAATCTTCATGCCTCTTAGGAAAAAACGGAAATGAAGTTAATTAAAAAGAAAGAAAAACAAAAGTAGAGAAGTCCATGTCATTATGACTTTGAATACTTACGCCTTTTGGACAGTATCTGCCTCAGGGGTCTGGGTGTGCTCAGCCAGGGAAGCACTAAGAGTGTCAAGGGTCATACTCCTTCTCTCTGGGTCTGTGAAGACAAAGCATCCTTAATTAGCAAAGGACAGCAGACAGTGATCCCACACATGAGAAAACGTCTACTCTGGTGAGCAGTCAATGGCGTGCAAATTAGCACAACAAGGTATGTTATACCTAGGAAACTGGCAAGTGCTGCAGAAACTAGTGCTGACACGTGGCAAGTGACATTAAAATCAGTAAGCCCCTTTGGGAAAGCGATGTGACAGTACATATCAAGACCTAGAAAAACGTTCTTGTCTTTGATCAGGAATCTCACTCCTGTGTATTTTCATAAGGAAATAATTTAAAAGAAGAAACAAGCTTTTTGTACAAAGTTATTTATTACAACATTATCATTAATAATAAAAAATTAGAAACAGCCAAACAATGGGAAATTTATGATGCATTAATTTGACATTTAGAATTATGGTTGAAAAGATAAATCAGCATGGAAAATATGATATGGAAAATATGATATAATGACAAGTAAAAATAGAAAACTATAGAATTGTGTATTAAAACTGTAAAAGCTGGAAGAGAAAAAAAAAAAGGAAATAACATGCTAGATAAAGAGGTGTATGTGTTTAAATTTTTTCTTAAAACCCCAGTGTGATTATATCATTGAAAAGAAAACTGATTTAAAAAAAAAGTTATATTCTGAGGAAGGCTTATGCAGGCTGCACAGCTATTGCTGGGTGCTCTGAAGACCGTATTGGGTAGTTTTCAGAATGAGAAGTCTCCAGACTGACTTCATATTAGACTAGGCTACTTTTTATTGTAGATACTGTAAGCAATTTTTAATTATGAAACATATATTTCATTGCAGAAAATTTGGAAAACACAAGCATAAAGAAGAACCCTCCCTGCCAATCAACATATAATTATTAGAATGACTAAAAAGACTGAGTATATCAAGAGTTAACACAGATGCAGGGGAACTGGGACTCTCAATCACTGCTGGTTAGAATGTAAAATGGTACAACCACTTAGGAAAATAGCTTGACAATTTCTTAAAAAATTAAATATTGGATGTACCATAGCATCCAACCATTATTCTAGGTGTTTTACACAAAAGGAATGAAAGCATATGTCCATAAAAGGACTTATATGCAAATGGTCATAGCAGCTTTATTTGCAATAGTCAAAAACTTGAAACAGCCGAAATGCCCATCCACAGGTGAATGGATAAACAGGCTAGTATATACATACAATGCAATACTATTCAGTAGTAAGTAGAAATGAAGTGTTGATACACTCAACAACATGGATGAATCTCAAAAGAATTATGGGGAGTAAAAGCAACTAGACAAAGAAACGGTATACATGGTATGCTTCCATTTATATAAAATTCTAGAAACTGCAAACCAGTCTATAGTGACAGAAAGCAGATCGGTGTTTGTCTGGAAATGATAGAGACTGGAGTTGGGGGATGCATGAGGAAACGTTTGGGAAAGATGAAATTAAAAAAAAAAATTATTTATTTGGCTGCACCAGGTCTTAGTTGCAGCACGAGGGATCTTCAATCTTTGTTGCGGCATGTGGGACCTTTTAGTTATGGTATGCAGGATCTTTAGTTGCAGCATGTAAACTCTTAGCTGCGGCATGGAAGTCTTAGCTGTGGCATGTGGGATCTAGTTGCCTGACCAGGGATCGAACCCGGGCCCCCTGCATTGGGAGTGCTGTTTCTTAGACACTGGACCAATAGGAAAGTCCCCTGAAATGTTTTATCTCGATTGTGGTGATAGTTTCCTGGGTGTCGACATATACAGTATCAGAACTTACCTAGTAGATTTTAAAAGTTCTCATCACAAGAAAAAAAATTGTAACTATTGCTGATTGACATTAACTAAGCTTATTGTGGTAACCATTTTGCAATATAAAGTCATTATGTTGTACACCTTAAACTAATACAACGTTATATATCAATTAATCTCAAGAAAACTAGAACCTCCCCCTACAAATCATAACAATATTTAATGTCTCAGTAGAAGAAAATTGTTGGTTGAATAATTTTATATTCTACCAAATAATTATACATAATTAAAATCTAAGGAAAAGTGAAGTTGATTGCATTAAAATCTTTATAGAAAAAGTAATATTTAACACTTAAAGAAAACATCTAATTGTACAATTTAAATAGGTGTAATTTATTATAAAGCAATTATCTCTTGATAAAGCTGCTTAAAAACTTAAAGATATATTAATACAAATAAAGTGTCTAAAACAGTGCTGGCACCTGTTAAAAACAAGAACCAAAACCAACCAAACAAACAAAAAACCCCTGACTCATGATCCCTCTACTCACATACAACTACAGTAAAATACTTTGGTGTGTATACTTTCATGCATATATAATAAATATATACTCATATTTTAATAGAGTTGATAAAATAATGTATATATAATTTTAATCTATTTTTACGTTATTAGAATTTCCCATATCATTAAATATTCTTAAAAATGATTTTAATAACAGCATAGCATTTCATCATATGGATATACCATAATAGACTTAACCAAACATGTAACTTTTAAAATTCAGGTTGTTTTGAATTTTTTTTATAACTAAAATGAACTTTGCATAGCATATCCCTGAAAGGAATGTTTCTGATTATTAAAGGACTTACTCGTTGTCCACATCTATGATTACTGAAGAATGTACAGTCTTAAAGGCACAATGTCTGCTGCTGAATTGCTCCCCAGAAAATTTGTACCAATTTACACTCCAAGGAAATGGTCATTCATTCCTTTATTTATCACATGTTTATTAGATACCTACTACCTGACGGTCGTTGTGTTAGGTGCTGGGAATATAGTGGTGAGTAGGACGGATTCACACATTGGTCTCAGGAAGCTTAAATTTTAGTGGGGAAGATGGATATTAGCACAAAGCAAAACAAAGCAGAACGAAATAATTTTAAAAAATGTTTTTTGAAAGGAAGACTCTTAATATTCAATCCTCACTTCCCTCTCTCTTTGAGCAGTAGATTCTTGCATGAATTAATTGATTTTTCCTCAATTTTGTTTAAAGGTATTATAACTTTAAAGAAAGATTTGAAAAGAAAAAATTTACCTGTCATCCCACCAGCATTATTCCCTTAATACTAGTTTATCCATTTTTCAGTGTTCACTGGTGTCCGCACTACCACCCAGAGGAACTTGGGTTCTCTTCTGCCATTCCCAAATGTTAAGGGTGGCATCTACTATCTCATACATCAACCTCCAGACTTTGGAGTAGGGACAGAATTGTTAATGTACATGGTGGTTGAGGGAACTGGAAAGGTTGATTGCGGTGGTACCCTGGAATTTATTTTGTCTTGGATCATATGTAATAGTAATAGAGAGTGGGAGCTGATTTAAGTATTTTTGTGATTGAGAGGAATTCTGTGAGAGTTTCTTTCCCTAACTTGGCTGGCTTGGTAAAAGCTGTTTCATTGAACAAGTTTCACTGCTCTTCCCCACTATTTTGAACTTTGGGACAGGGCACCATATGACCAGCAGAGGGCGCGTTTGTATTGACCAAAAGATGGGATTCTACAATTGGTGTGATTTCACCACTTTGATTAGAATTGAAATCCTGTCGCTGGGACGTGGATCATAGCAGGGTGTTTTGTTTTGTTTCTCTAGTAAAATAACCTTATATTTAGGAAGTATTGGAATAAACTAAGTCAGTACTTTGAATAATAACCTACAACTTTTAACTGCCTTAAAAAAATCTGTAAAATATTTTAGGAAGGCAGAGTATAGAAAAACGACCATATAATGATTACCCATGAACTTACCACCTACCTTTGTGAAATCTTAACATTTTGCCATATTTGATTCACATTTTTTTACTAAAGAAAACATTTAAGATATAGTCTAAGACTTTATTGTATCACATATAATCCTATTTCCCTCACTCTCTCCCTAGAGGTAACCATTCTCTTAAATTTGGTATTTATCAGTTGACTGGGTTCAGAATATGCTACCCCCAAACATGGCACCTTGGCATACTGAGTATTTTAAGCTGAAGGAATTTGAGAAAGGGCAGTGTAGGTTATGAGACGGCTACTCATGTGAGAGGTAGGTTCTACTTGGAGGAAAGGGGTGCTCTTATCCCTGAAGACAGAGCGACTCTGAGAGGAACCCAAACAAACAGGCCTTGCTCTGTTTCCCCCAGTTAATTACCCTTTGCACTTACCTTTTGTACTATCACATTGTCCACTGTTCATCAAACCAAGTATAAAGATGCTCAGGCTTAACTACTTCCTTATGAATCCTCCTGCATCACATAAAGCTTACATTAAATACATTTGTGTGCTTTTCTCCTGTTAGTCTTTGTCAGTTTAATTTTCCAGCCCAGGCAGGGCCTCTAAGAGAGTAGATAAAAGTTTTTTCTCTCCTACACTGTCCTCATGTATATTTTTATATCTTTACCACATATAAAGCACTTCTAAACAACATATAATATGATTTTACATATTAAAACTTCGTACCAGTAATATCATTTATGTCACTTTTGCAACTTGCTTTATTTTGCTTAAAATCTTGTTTTTGAGAGTAACCCCTGTTAATACATACAGTTTCCATTCACTTATTTTAAGCTCTTGTACCTTATTATACCGTTGTATAAACTTACCACAATTTATTTATCCATTTTGCTATTGATGGCTTTTTTATTTCCAGTTTTTTGTGATTACAAACAATGCTGCAATGAACCTTCTTGAGTGAGTCACTGTTCATACATGAAAGAGTTTCTCTAACGTATACCTGGGAATGGACTTGTTGGGTTGCAGGGTATATGCATCTTCAAGTTATTGGGTATTTCCAAATTGCTCTGAGTTTCTAAAACTCCATATCCTCATTAATAATGAATATTCACAGACAAAATTTTTTGCTAATCTGGTATATATGAAATATCTCTTTTTCTTTTAATTTGAATTTTCCTGATTAGCAAGTTTGACTAAGATAAATGGTCATTTATTTAGGTTTCCTCTTCTGTTAATTACCTATTAACATCTTTCACCCATATTTCATTTGGGTTGATTGTCTTTTTTAAAAATATTTATTTATTTATTTTTGGCTGTGTTGGGTCTTCATTGCTGCACGCGGGCTTTCTCTAGTTGCGTCAAGCGGGGGCTACTCTTTGTTGCGGTGCACGAGCTTCTCATTGCAGTGGCTTCTCTTGTTGTGGAGCACAGGCTCTAGGTGTGTGGGCTTCAGTAGTTGTGGCACGCAGGCTCAGTAGTTGTGTCTCGTGGGCTCCTGAGCACAGGCTCAGTAGTTGTGGCACATGGGTTTAGTTGCTTCGTGTCATGTGAAATCTTCCCCGACTAGGGCTCGAACCCGTGTCCCCTGCATGGGCAGGCAGACTCCCAACCACTGTGCCACCAGGGAAGCCCGGGGTTGATTGTCTTTTGCCTTCTCTATTTGTAGCAGTTTTTGGTGCATTTGGGGTACTAATTCTTTGTTGGGTATATGCACTACAGATATTGTGTTCTAATCTGTATTTGTCTTTTAACTCTGTTTAACATATCAAAAACTTTAATTCTAATATAGTTGGGTTTGTCAATAATTTTCTTTATGGTTTGTGTTTTGAATCATGGGTAAGAAAATTTTCCCTTTCTCAAATTCATAAAGATATTCTTGTATATTTTCTTCTAAAAGATTAAGAATTTTGCTTTTTCACATTTAGATCCTGAATACATCCGTTATTTTGTGAGGTAAGGATTTAAAAATTGGATAACCAGTTATCTGAAAATTATATAGGGAATAATAGCTCATTCTCTCCCCCACTGTTTTCTAATACCACTTTTGTCACATTTCATTTCTGTATATGGGTGCATTTATTTCTGGATTCTCCCTTCTGTCTGTCCCTAAGTCAATATCATAGCCTTAAAGTAATTTTTGATATGTGGCTGGGTAAACTCTTCCTCTTTGTTTTTCTTCAAAATTTTATTGGCAGGACTTCCCTGGTGGTCCAGTGGGTGGTCCCCCCCAATGCAGGGCTCCTGGGTTCTATCCCTGGTCGGGGAACTAGATCCTACATGCAGGCTGAAACTAGGAGTTTGCATGCCACAACTGAGAAGTCCACATGCTGCAACTAAGACCCGGCACAGCCAAAATAAATAAATAAATAAACAACTAACTAACGAACTACTCCAGGGTGACCCATTCATTGGTGGGGACCCCACACTTTAAAAAAAAATTGTATTGGCTATTTTTGACACTTCTTTATGCATTTTGCGATCAACTTATCACGTTCCACCAAAGACCCTACTGGGGATTTTAAAAAATAGAGTTGCATTGAATTTATAGATTAATTTAGGGAGAACTGTAACCTTCAAATCTTTGAACATTATACATAGCACTATATATAATGTTATATTTATTCAGGCCTACTTTTAGTTAATTTAATAAGATTTTATAATTTCTTCATGAACGTCTAACACATCTTTTTTTGATTTATTGCTTTTTAAATTTATTGATATATATATATTTTAAAATTACATTTATTCTGCCTTCCTATATAATATGTACCATTAGATAACTAAATAGTAGAAGAGAAAAAAAATCTTTTTTTGGTAGGAGTTTCCCAAGTAATTCATAACCTTTAATGAATGAATGGATCTGTAGCTGGTGGCATCGTGAAGAGACCGGCAAACGTTACATCTCCTGATGGAAGAACACAATGCCCTCCATGAAGTGGTCTTGTGAAAGGCAATCCTGAATCTGATCAAGTCTCTAGATCCAAGTACTAACTTACAGAAAATACAGAAGACAGAGAAACATGTTAAACTATACTTTGAGGATTGAATCAGAGAAATCTAGATTGTGGGAAACTCTATAGTAAAAGTCACCCAGTTTCCTAAAAATAAACTAAGTGAGGGGAAAGAAAATAGAAATGAGAAGACTCGATAAATTAAAGGACCCTTAAAAGCCATGTGTCAGGACTTCCCTGGTGGCGCAGTGGTTAAGAATCCGCCTGCCAACGCACGGGACACCGGTTCAAGCCCTGGTCTGGGAAGATCCCACATGCCGCGGAGCAACTAAGCCTGCGCACCACGACTACTGAGCCTGCGCTCTTAGAGCCCGTTGCAATAAGAAGCCCACACATCGCAATGAAGAATAGCCCCTGCTCGCCGCAACGAGAGGAAGCCCGGGCTGAGCAACGAATACCCAATGCAGCCAAAAAAAAAAAAAAAAGCCGTATCAACCGATTGCAAACAAACTCTAAAACAATTATAATAATTTTGAGACAATTAGAATGTTGAAAACACTGATTGGATATTCAATTATATTAAAGAATAGTTCTAATTTTTAGGTACAATAGTGGTATTACGGTTATGTCAAAAGAGTCGTTCCTTGTCTTTTAAAGATATATACTCAAGTGTATATGGGTAAAATGATATGAGCCTGGAATTTGTTTCAAAATACTATAGAAGGCAGGAAGGAATTGGGGATATTGGTGAACAATATTGGCCAGGAGATGGATACGTGAAACTCATTGGTGCTGTTCTGTCCACCCTTGTGTATGTTTGGGGTTTTCCATAATAAGAATTATTTTAAAATTGCATTATAAATTGTACTTTATGTTTGCAAATACTATTTTTTTCCACAATTGATTTTTGTTATTGATGTATATTTAGTAATCTTGCTGAATTTTTTTGTTTGTCTTTTAATGGCTTGTCTTTTAATAGCTTGTCTATAGAGGCCCTCGGATTTTTCACATAGGTAATACTATTGTCTGAGAATAATGACAGTGTCATTTCCTCCTTTCTATCCTCTTCCTTTTCCTTTATTTTGCCTTCCCTACTGTACTGGTACAATGTTGAATAAGAAGCAATGATAGAGGGCGTCCTTATTCTAGTCCTGCCTCTAAAGAGACTGCTTCTGAAGTTCTACCATTAAAGTGTGATGTTTACTGCAGGTTTTGGTAGGTACTCTATTTTTAAAAAAATTATTTATTTATGGCTGCGTTAGGTCTTCGTGTTTGTGCGCGGGCTTTCCCTAGTTGCGGCGAGCAGGGGCTACTCTTTGTTGCGGTACACAGGCTTTTCATTGCGGTGGCTTCTCTTGTTGTGCAGCACAGGCTCTAGGCGCGGGGGCTTCAGTAGTTGTGGCGTGGGCTCTAGAGCGCAGGCTCAGTAGTTGTGGTGCATGGGCTTCGTTGCTCCACGGCATGTGGGATCTTCCCAGACCAGGGCTCAAACCTGTGTCCCCTGCATTGGCAGGCGGATTCTTAACCACTGCGCCACGATGGAAGTCTTTTGGTAGGTACTCTTTATCAAAATCAGGAAGTCCTCTTCTATTCCTTGTTTGATAATTTTAAATCATGAATGGGTGAATTTTATAAATTTATTTTTCTTTTTGCATGTATTGAGATGACCCTAAGTACAGAAACAGATTTTCAAATGTTAGACCATTTTTAATTCTGCGGTAAACTGAATTCAGTCATGGTATATAGATATGTATGTGTGTGTGTGTGTATAATGATTTGATTGGCTAATATTTCATTTAGGAGTTTTGCATCTTTGATCATAAGTGAGATTGGTCTATAAATTTTCTTCTTATGCTGTTCTTGTCTCTAGTTTCAACTGCTTTTTGGTTTTGATGAATTTAGGTCTCAAGTTAGAAATGAGCTTTACTTCCTGCAAGGTGAAGAGAATTTTCAGGGTCAAAGGGCAACAGCTGTATTCTGGGATTCTGGGGTCTTCCCTGGGGTTTCCATCCTGGGCTGAGTGGAGTGAGCCAGAAACAGTCCTAAGGATGTGTCACTTCCCACTATAGAGGAGAACTTTGAAAATACTTTCCAGAAGGAGAAATAAAGGAGTAATACTAGAGGATGTAGGTCATCTAGGCCAGCGGTCCCAAACCTTTTTGGCACCAGGGATCGGTTTCGTGGAAGACAATTTTTCCACGGATGGGGGACAGGGATGGTTTCGGGATGATTCAAGCTCATTACATTTATTGTGCACTTTATTTCTATTATTATTACACTGTAATATATAATGAAATAATTATACAACTCACCATAATGCAGAATCAGTGGGAGCCCTGAGCTTGTTTTCACTTGCCACTCACTGATAGGGTTTTGATATGAGTCTGCAAGCAATTGATTTATTATGGTCACTGTGCAGTCAAAGCTCTCTGCTAATGATAATCTGTACTTGAAGCCGCTCCCCAGCGCTAGCATCACCGCCTCAGCTCTCCGCCTCAGATCATCAGGCATTAGATTCTCATAAGTAGCGCGCAACCTAGATCCCTCACATGCGCAGTTCACAGTAGGGTTTGCCCTCCTGTGAGAATCTAATGCCGCCACTGATCTGACAGGAGGAGGAACTCAGGCAGTAATGCGAGCGATGGGGAGCGGCTGTAAATACAGATGAAGCTTCGCTCGCTCACCTGCCGCTCACCTCGTGCTGTGTCGCTCAGTTCCTAACAGGCCACGGATCGCTACTGATCCGTGGCCCAGGGGTTGGGGACCCCTGATGTAGGCTGATAAGAACTAGCAGACTATGCTGAAGCCAGTACCAGGGCTCCAGATAGCAGAGCCTGGCAGTGTAGGGTGACTGTGCAGGCCTCACACAGAGAGGAAGTGAGGAGCCCCAACCCATGTTGTGAGGTGGCCCTTTGCAGTAGTGCCATCTTCCAGGCTGTGGATTCTGACGTAATGGCAGTGCCTCAACTCCTGGGCACATATTTCTTGTCTCCCTATTTTCTCCCCAGCGTTAAGAGAAATTTTTGCATCACTGGCTGCTTCACTTCTTGGCACAGATTGGGCAGTCATTATACTTGCTCCTTTTTTTTTTTATTCTTTTTTTAATATTTATTTATTTTATTTTTGACTGCGTTGGGTCTTTGTTGCGGCCTGTGGGATCTTTGTTGTGGCATGCGGGATCTTTCGTTGTGGCCTGCGGGCTCTTCATTGTGGTGTGCAGGCTTCTCTCTAGTTGTGGCATGCAGGCTCAGTAGTTGCGGCACTTGGGCTCTCTAGTTGTGGCTCGTGTGCTCAGTAGTTGTGGTGAGTGAGCTTAGTTGCTCATCAGCATGTGGGATCTTAGTTCCCCGACCAGGGATAGAACCCGTGTCCCCTGGAAGGTGGATTCTTAACCACTGGACCACCAGGGAAGTCCCCACTTGCTCCGTTTGGAGCTGTTTATTCCTGGAGTCAGGAACTACCCCTGAGGAAACGCTTTCAAAACCAAACTAAATTGAACTAAACTAAACACCTACAGACACTGAGTTGAGAGAGACTTGGGTTACCTTGGTTTTAATAATTAGCCACGATTTTGCATAATTCTCCTGGCTTCTAGACCTCAGTTTCCTTTATCTACAATATAAAAGAACTTCTAGAGATTCTAAATAATCTCCAAGTTTCATGCTGGCTTTCAAAAAATGCTGCCATTATTTTGTGGTATTTCTTCAACCTTGTAACTATTTCCTAATCAGAAACACATGGATGGCTCTCTTAAAGAGCCAGGGGCTTGGAGTCATAGAAACCTGGGTTCATATCTCAGCTCCTTCACTTACTGGCTGTGTGACCTTGGGCTATTTACCTAACCTCTCTGAGCCTCATTTGCCTCATCCGTGAAATATGGATAATGTACTTTATCTCATAAGGTTGTGGTGAGGATTAAATAAGATAAAAGTACAAAAAAGAAAGTACCTAGCAAAGTGTCTTTCTGCAGAGTAAGTGCCAAAAATTCCTTCCCTTTTCTCCACCCAAGTGACATGTGTGGAAAACTAGCCAAAAGATAAGCTTTATAAATTTAAAAGTTTAAATTGTCTGGCACTTCAAGGTGTTTCCCGTTTGCCTGCCTCCCACCTCTTCCCTAGAGTCTAAGTCGGTCTGTTTGGTAGATTTTGAGACTGTCTAGCTCTGTGAGTCTCCACCCAGGCCTGGGATCCGCAGGAGGTGCCAGCGGGTAGCGACATCACAAGCTACCGCAGAGAGGAGAAGAAAAGACTAACAGATGCGGCCCGGAGAGCCGACCCTTTGGGGCAAGCCGAGCCTGGAGTCCCGAGCTCGCTGCAAGGAGCTCCGTTTGCAAGGAGGTCAGAGGCGACAGGTGGAGACGGCCTCGCGCTGGCGGAGCGGCGGCGCCGGGCGGGCACCGGCGGGAGAGCGGGCGCCGCCGGCCCCTGGAGCCGCCGGTGGGGGGCGGCAGACGATGGAAGGCGCGCCCCGCCGTCGCCTGCTGGGACCTTTCGTCCTCTCCTCGCTCCCCCGATTTGCCACACTTTTTTTTTTCTTTTTGAAAAACTTGCCTGAAGATTCTCTTCATTTCGATTTCTCCACTTTATATGTGTGTGAAGCATTTCTCCTCTATTTCCCCTTGACCTTTTGCTTTCTTGCCCTTTACCTACCAGAACTCCAGGATCCGCAAACGCTCCTTTTGGTAACTGTTAACAGCTAGACTTGATTTCTACAGATGGAGTCTGGGAGGTCAGTCAGGTCTGGAGCCTCGCCTCTGCCCAGCTCTGTGACCAAGGACATGATCCTTAACCTCACTGTGCCTCAGTGTTCTCATCTGGCAAATGGAGATAATAAGAGCTCCTTCTTTACAGGATTGTTATAAAAGTTAAATGAAACAATTGACAGAAAATGCTTAGCCTGATGCCTGGCACACAGTGAGTGTGAACTGCTACCCCTGTCTTAATGGCTTTACTGCAAATGCACTCTGGGTTCACTAAACTCCTTCCATCATGTCCAGCATCACCTCCTCCAGGGAGCCCTCCCTGACTTTTCCCTGTCTCTCCCATGCTGGTCTGGATCAGTTGTCCTTCCTGTGTTCTCTGGGAACACTAAACACATTGAACACAGAGGTGGTTCTAACCAGGCCTGCCCAGGTCTGGCTCCTCTATTAGAGTGGGAGCTTCATAAGGAGTGTGTCTCATCCAACCACAGAGGGCCTGGCACTCAGTAGGGGATCAGCAAACGGTCCCTAAGTAAATGAAGGCAATTTCCATTCATGCAGCGAGTGGTTAAAGACCTAAGGCCCGAGCCTGGGGTCTGAACCCTGGAGCTGTCTCAGCGCTAACACTGAGACTTCCACTCTTCCCCTTAACAGAAACAATCCCAAGGTCACTGAGTCATAGGAAATGAGAGGAAGAGATTGGAAGATCAGTTTTGTTATTTTCTGATGAGGAAGTGGAAGCCAAGAGAGGCCAGCAGGTCTCTTGCGGCCTCATGCCCGTACAGGAGGACCGTGGTGAAGACTGTGTTCTCATTCTTGACCCGCTGGGCTGTTGCTCACTGGCCACCGTGGCTGAGCCTGGGCCCCCGTGCAGCATGGGGACTGCTGGTCTCTTTCGAGACTCTCTTGGTCAGGGCCCACCCAAGGGTGACTGGGGTGGCAGAGCTTTATGTGCGACACACTGAAATGGTGGCTGGCTTTCCCTGGGAGCAGGTGTAGTGGAAGGAGCTTGGGAAGGAGGCCCAGCTCCAGTCCTGGCTCTGCTGCTTATTGCTTATCACTGTGCAACGCTGTGAGTCATAGATGCAAAGAGCATGAGTGTGGGATGGGGACTGAGAGATTATCCAACCCACTGCCATGGTTTATGGAAAGGGAATCCACAGCTCAGAGAAGTTATGTGTCCTAGACTATGGGCCTAATCAAAGGCACAGCTGGTAACTGAACTGATATCTGTCGAATCTGAAACCCAGGGTCCTCAGTGAGTCTATTCCAGGGTTTCCCAAATAATAATGGACACACGAGTCACTTGAAGGCCTTGTTAAAGCACAGGTAGGTCTGGGTGAGACCCCAGATTCTACATTTCTAACAAGGCCCCAAGTTCTAGCTAGAAAGGGTCTAGACCAGTGAGTCTCACCTTCTAGCTCTACTATGATGTAACTACTTAGTGCACTAGCCACTGATTAGACCAGTCTTGTCGGGTTAATGAAGGCATGGCAGCCAGTGGGCCCTTCAACTAGAAGCCAGTGGGGCCAGCACACTCCTCACCTGCTCGTCCTTCCCCAACAGCGTTATTCACGACCCCTGTTGGCTGCTTCTGTGTCTTTGGTGGAGATGCAGGTCCTGGCTGGTGGCTCTTGGTCTGTGGGTGCACCTCTTTTGGAGGACTTGGACCTTACTAACACTCGCAGGCACTGTTTCTTCACAGGGTGTGTGCCAGGCCCAAAGTTGAGTCTTCACTGCAAGCTCTTGAGGGTAGGAACCTTGGTTTTGTCATCTCTGAATCTCTTGAATACTCATTCATTCCTCCATCCATTGGATTCATTCGTCTATGGAACATTGCTAGGCCTGGCTAACTAAGACACAGTCCTTGTCCTCAAGAAACATACATAACACATGGGCTATAAAGTGGTACTTAGTGGTTGCCCAATAAGCATGTGTGAAATTGAATTATGCTTTGGTGCTCTGGGGGAAGTGGCAGTGTCATCAAGTGATAGAGAGGGCAATGGAGAGCAGCTGGTATTGGCTACTACCTAATAAGGGGCTTGTTTTCAAAGAAGGGTGTCTGGTTCCTTAGACAGTTCCCATTGGGGTCAGTGGAAATGACAGCACCGAAGCCTCACAGGAGTCTCTGCACTTTTCAAAGTTATCAGGCAAATTCACAAATACATTATAATTTTTAGCCTCCCTTTGACGCTGTAAAGACCGATGGAGGAAACAGGGATGCTCTAGCTCCTCTTCTCAGGCAAGTCACAGAGGGGGTGCCTAAAACACGCATGGTGTCTGCAGCAAACAGAGAAATGACCCACCATGGTGACTCTGAGTCCACGAGGTAGGAAAGTGGTAGCATCTGCAAGACAGAGCCATCGACCCACACGTGGCAGAGATGCTAACTGCCACCTAATGTCCATTCCCCTCAAGTCTTAGCTTGGCACGTGAACACCCAGCAAGAGACTTTATTCCCCAGCCTCGCTCGTAGGAGGCCAGCGGATATGAGCAGAGGTGGAAGAGGTGTAAGTCCAGAATTAGGCCCTTAAAAGGCAGCTGTGCCTTTTCCTCTCCTGCCCTGCAGGGTGAGGGAAAAGCTGAGCCAGCTTTGACCATGCAGACAAGAGTGATAGCAAAGGGGGTGGCAGAGAGATGATAAGAGAGAAGGAGCCTGGGTCCCTGGATAGCCCTGTGGAGCGGAGCTGTCCTACCGCCTGCCTGCCAGCTTGGACTCTTCCATGAGACAGAAGTAAAACTTCCATCTTGTTTGAAGTCACTTTATTTTGGTCTTTGTTAGAGCCAACGTCCTAACTACTATATATCTGTCTCTTGAATGAAGCAATGACGCTCTGAGCCTTTTTTTTCCTGGTAGAATAGAAATGGCTCATTGGTTTCTAAGGTTTTCTGTGAGACTTGCCTTTTGTCCCCCACCCCCCATTGTTTCAGGCTACTCACTAGGGATCCTCTGCACTCATGCAGGGCTTCCCAAATCTCTCAAGGCTATTGATAATATCTTAAGTTCTGCCACATTCCAAGGGGTTATGTCACTACCGCAACATAACCTCATTCAGATTGGGTCTGTTGCCCACCCCTGGACTTAAGTAAGAGGAGGACTTACACAGAGGACTCAGCCAGTTCCCCAAGAGCAAGCAATCCCACCCCCACTCCCTGCAATTGAGACTGATTTGGAAAGTAAATAAAGCACCATGTTACATCATGTTATCAACTTAGAAAAAGTCTCTCCTGATAAGGCTACTAAAATTAAGGTTTTTAAGAAACAGACTAATACCTAACTTTTAGTGAGCACTTACTGTGTGCCAGGCATTCTTATAAGCACATTACATGTATTAACTGTTTTATGTCACAACCACCCCACAAGATAAATACTATTAGTATCTCCATTTTACAGATGTAGAAAAAAGATGCCCAGAGAAGTTTGGTAACTTACTCAAGGCCACACAGTTAGCAAGTGGTGGAACCAGGATTTGAACCCCAGGACTCAGACTTGATAATAGATGCTCTTGATCACTGTGATGCTCCTAAACAGTGTCCTCCAATCCTCCTACTCCCATTATATTTAAAAGAACAGATTAAATTGAGTCACTGCCAAATTCAGAGAACTAAATTCTGGAAGTAATGCCCAGGGCAGTGGTTCTCAGTGTGGTCCTTGGACCACTAGCCTCAGAATCACTGAGGAACTTAATAAAATTGCAAATTCTATGACCTCAGCCCAGATCTAGTGAATCAGAAACTCTGGAGGCAGGGCCCAGACATCTCTATTTTTATAAGCCTTCCAGGTGGTTCTGAGGCACACCGAAGTCTGAGAACCGTTGGCCTAGTAAATAGACAAGAACTGAAACAAGAATGGAAATTATGTTCTTTCCTTGGACTTTGGGGGTGGGAAAGAGAGGCAGAAAGAAAAGTTTTGTATTTAAAACGAGCAATCTCCCAAACCCTCTCTGGAGGTTGCTGATTTGACCTATCTTGTGAAAACTTGCATGCTGTATTCTCACCAAGTCCAAGACTCATGCTTTTCTCATTGGATGTGGCCCCGGCTCACTGCTTATAATTAATCTTATAGATCACTACTTAATTTAGAGTAGGAAAACAATCCTGACAATTAGTCGTAAGATCTATGAAGGGAAAATTGATCCTTAAATAGTTAAAAAAAATTCCTTGGCACTCCCGCCTTTTCTTCCCTTCAAAGATTTGAAATTCTTTTTAAACATTAGCATTTGTCATTCGGGACAGGCAAATGCCTTCTTTTATTTTCTGTGGTGATATTTCACTGCGTTAAAGTCTGTCTGAATAACCTTTATGGAACTCAGCTGGGCCTCTCTCTCTGTCAGGAGACAGGAAATCTGTTCTGACTGACTTGGTCATTGCTTAGATTTGGCCGTGTTCTACGCTGCCTAAAACCTCCACTGCACTTGGCCAAGACCTTGGGGCCTCTTCGGTGCTCACAATCTAGACATGTGATTTACGATACGGAAGATCTGAAGACTGGAACACATTTCCCTGGCTATTGTCACTCAGCTTTGGAAATGGAGGTGGTGAGAGACCTATGTCAGCAGAAACCTTGCTTAAAAGTTTGACCGAACACAGGGATCAGGCTACCATAATATTTTGTCTGATATCCAGAAACAGTGAAATTTTTTTTTGTGGTACGTGGGCCTCTCACTGTTGTGGCCTCTCCCGTTGCGGAGCACAGGCTCTGGACACGCAGTCTCAGCGGCCATGGCGCACGGGCCCAGCTGCTCCGCGGCGTGTGGGATCTTCCCGGACCGGGGCACAAACCCGTGTCCCCTGCATTGGCAGGCGGACTCTCAACCACTGCACCACCAGGGAAGCCCGAGCAGTACTGTTTTCAACCTCAGTTGAGGACTCTGAGGCGGGGATGTGAAGGCAGAGGTCGTCCTATTCCAGAGCCCATGCTTTCTACTCAGCTGCCCAGATCTGCTGCTGCTAGCCTATATAGAGCACCTTATATGACTTAGAGAAAGGCATTCCAGTAGAAGGGCCAAGTAGGAAAAGAAGCCTCCTTTGGGTGTATGCACCCAGTGCTGGAGTGCGTGGCTCAGGGTGCGCAGCACAGGCTGGATTTCAGCCCCTCTCGCTCCCTCTGCTGGACGCCTTTGTACGGTGAACGACAGTGCAATTCTGGCTGGCAGGCCCTGCATCCGCTCCTTGAGAATACATCTCTCACACATCTGTTTCCACTCCTGCAAGAAGCAATGAGGATAAAGACCAGCTCTGCTACCTGGGACTAGCTAACTGCAGCATCACGTAGCATGCCCAGGTGACCCCAGGGAAGAGCTTAGAGTCCAGTTCAGGGTATCAAAATGTGAACTATGCCAAAAAGCCCAGTTGTGGGCCCAGTCTTTCCAAGAATCATCCTCATTATCAAATGCAGCATCATTTTTTGAGGAAGTCACACTCAAGGAGCTCTGGCCATCCAGAGCTGTGGGCGACACGGGCTGGGTCTCTAAAGATGCTGGTCCCCCCTCTGTGGAATGTTAACCCTCTAGGCAGAGAACCTCAGCTCCCTCACTTGCATATCCAAGAGCCTATGAAAGCAGAAGCCAGAGGTAGAGGTGCCTGTGGGATCTTTTTGTAATGCCCCAAAGTCTCTACTCTCTTCTATCAATCTGCAGCTGCTGGCAGGAAATAAATCTTTCAATAAGTCCAAGGACATACAAGCATGTTATCATCAGCTGGCTTGTGATACAGTAAGAGCACATCAGAGTCTGTATTCTGACTTCCAACCCATGACCTGAGAGGAAATGGAAGGGTCATTCCTCATTAACATCTTTGAACAGTGCAAAGTTCATCCCACAATTATTGCAATCAGACTATAAAACCCAACCCAGCTGTTTCTACCTTGAGGGCCTGGGTGATTTTCTCTGAGGGGTCCTCCAGGTTCTTCATGATAGTCCAGTTCATCTCCATTTTCCTGTTAGGTTAACAACAACAATAAACACATGAGACAGAATAAGTACCAGCACTCCTAGGGTCCATGCCCTTCGGTAAAAGGGGGTCCAGTCTTCTTAGTTGTCTCTTCTTC
Organism: Pseudorca crassidens; assembly: GCF_039906515.1. Lineage (NCBI taxonomy): Eukaryota > Metazoa > Chordata > Mammalia > Artiodactyla > Delphinidae > Pseudorca > Pseudorca crassidens. The sequence goes on from NC_090301.1 coordinate 33,433,884, forward strand.
TTTGTCTATCTGTTTTAACTTGTGTCCAAGAATTCTGCTGCCAGCGTGAAGGGCCCTGAAGAGCCAGGTGGGCTTAGCAGTGGCCTTGAGCACCGTCCTTATCTGTCCTCCTCTGTGGGAGGCTTGTCCCATCCATCAGAGCAGTGCTCCATGCCTGGCATATGTGGGAAAAAGAATGTCACAGGCAAAGGCCGACTGGCAGAAGGCAACAGGGTACCTCTAGGGACTTGAGGGAGGTCCAGTGTGACCAGAGCAGAGATGGGGTGAAGTGGGAAGGGTGGGAAGGACTCAGACTCTCAGGGCCTTGGAGGTAGTTTAAGGATTTTGGCCTTTACCTTGAAAACAAATGGAAGGCACTGAGGGTTTAAAGCAGGGCAGCAGAAGGATCAGACTGGCCTTTTGTAGGGTTTCCAGGATTACCACGGATAAGGTTCCTTTTTTTTTATTTAAATAAATTTATTTATTTACTTTAGGCTGCGGTGGGTCTTCGTTGCTGTGTGCAGGCTTCAGTAGTTGTGGCACATGGGGTCAGTAGTTGTGGTGCAGGGGCTTATTTGCTCCGTGGCATGTGGGGTCTTCCCAGAGCAGGGGTCGAACCCGTGTCCCCTGCATTGGCAGGCAGATTCTAAACCACTGTGCCAACCAGGGAAGTCCCCAGATTAGGTTTCTTATCACATGGAATCCCCTCTTCCTTCTTTCTCTGAGTCAAACAAGCTGCTTGCAATCCCACCACCCAGAAATCTCTATAACGATGGTCTTCAACCCTGGCTGTGTCTTAGAATTATTTGTGAAGCTTAAAAAAAAAAAAAAAAAGATTCCTAGGACCTAACCCCAAATGTTAAAATCAGACTTTCTGGAGCTGGGGCATTTTTAAGGCTTCTTGGGTGATTCCGTCATGCAGCCAGGATTGAGAACCATGGGTCTTCTCTAGAGGATTGGAAGAACAGCTCTTCAGTTGCCAAGGAAACGTGGCAGGTAGAGTCAGTGACTCAAGTAAAGCCCTCAGTGTTTGATGAGGCCAGCTCTTGGCCTTTGTCACCTGGATCTCTGCTTAATCCACAGCTTCATTTCAGCTGTGGAGAAGGAATCTGAGGGCCCTAGAAGCCTCTCCTGGGACTAAAGTTCCTCACCCTTTAGTTGACAGTTTTCCTCTTTATTATCAAATACCCCAGCTGCTTTGGAAAGACACAGTTATCTGCTAATTTGTTTGACATTCTCTTCTTGTTTGATGGCTTTTTACCCCGCGTGTTTCTCACTTGTTAGCTTAGTGTTTGCAGCTGATGAGATATTCTGACGTAAAAAAACCTAAAACAGCTAAGCAATTTTCTTTCTTTTGCATTTATCTCTTTGGAGACAAAGCACATTTGGCCTGATGCAATAAAAAAAAAAATCATGTCTGAATAAATGGAAAGGTTTTAAAAAAATGATTGCAAGAAAAACCTGCCTCAGTCCAGTAAACTGCCAAGTTAGAAGACTAGAAAAGAGATAAATTTTAAAAAATTCTGTTTATAAATCCTTTTAGCCTAACAGGAAATTGGATTAAAAGGGAGAAACAAGCTTCCTCTTTTGGAAGAATTTCAAAGCTCAGAAGAATAATTCAAAGCTCAGAAGAATAAAACTTGAGTCTTCACAACATGCAGCTATGAGCCTTCAGGGACAAGAAATAGTCTTCTCATTTCACAGATGGGGAGATGGAGGCAGAGAGAGTTAGGGATTTGGAAAGAATCTCTTGATGAGTCCCTGTTAGAAAAAGAAATACAGTAGTCTTAATTTGAAAGTCTGGGGAATTCCCTGGTGGTCCAGTGGTTAGGGCTCTGCGCTTCCACTGCCAGGGACCTGGGTTCAATCCCTGGTCAGGGAACTAAGCTCCCACAAACCACACTGCTGTGAGGTCTTAAAAAAAAACACATTCTGCCCATTGCTTAGAAAAGTGTCAAAAAGCTATCATTTTTTACATATACAAGCACACATGTGAAAAGACTTATACCTAAGGTCATTCGTTGCAACAGATTGGAAACAACCTACGTATCCCATCAATGGGGGATGTGTTAAATAAATTATGGTAATTTACACAATGGAATACAATGCAACCATTAAGAAGCATCTCTTAATGAATTAACAGAACTCCAAGATATAGTAAGTAAAAAAAAGTAAGACTGTGAGCAATGTGTATAATATATAAAAATATGTATAAAATGTCTCTGTCTATTTTTCTACCTGTATTGGACTGTATATGCATACTACAACTCAGGAAGGGTACACAGGAAACTAGCATCAGTGGTGTCCAAGGGGGAGGGAACCCAGCTGGGAGACATACCCTTTTATACTTAAATTGTTTAAACTTCCTGAGTATATTTCGGATTCAAGATTTGAATTGAAAAACTAAAACTAAAAAGTGACAGCAGTCTGTCACTTTTAATGAGTTATAGAGGTAATGACTGAAACACAGGCAATAATACTTGGTGAGTGAGCAAAACAAGGTGAACGACTGAAAATTCAAATCCCAGCTCTGTCATTCTGGCCAAGTCATTTGCTCTTCATCCCTACATTTGGCTTATGAATATTTATTGGGTGTCTGTTTTGTGCCAGGTACTGTGCCGGGCGCCGGGGGCACAAAGCTGAAAGATCTATTTGTAAGAAGCTCAGTGACTTGTAGAGAAACAGGAAATCTCACTGTCGCCATGCAGTGTGGTAAATGCTGTGACAGACTGTGACAGGTTTCTGCAGGACCTCACGGGAGGTGAGGTTTACCAGTGGACATGGTGCTAAGTCTTGCAGAGGAGGGGAGGTTAGGGCAGTTCCCGCAGAGGAAGGAGCATGTACTGGCTTGGGGGCGCATTCTGGTGTGGCTGCAGGGCCCGGACAGTGGGAATCAGACACGGGCCAGATCTTCCAAGTCGCAGTCTGGAGTTTTAAAAAAGATATTCATTTGTTCTATTTTTCTGTTTATAAAAGAAATACATTTTTGATGCCAGAATTAACCGGAAGGCCAACGGGGACGTGGTAGGGAATTTCAAGCAAACCAGTGGTATGACTGAGCTGTATTTAGAAAGAGCGCTGGCAACAGGGTGGTGTTATAAGCCTGGGGCAGGGTGGGGTGCATGGGGATAGTAACAAACACTTTGTAAACACAAACTGTAGCACTGAAACCAGACAAGAGAGACAGTTGCCTGAATGGTTGTGGTGCAGATCCTGGAGTCAGACTGCCTGCCCTGAAGCCCTGATCCTGTACTTCATGCCTTACAGGTCACGCGAGGTACTTAACCTCAGTTTCTTCAACTGACAGGGGCTGGGCCAGGTGGCCTGAAGTTCTCATCTGTCCCTGGAGAACCTTCCACTGGTCCTGTCCTCTCCCCTCACACACAGTGCCCTATCTGAGCACGGTACTTCTAGGTTCACCGCAGGCTTCGGGAAGGAACTGCTGGGAGGATGGGGAATGCAGGAGCCAGAGGTGGGGCTCCAGGGGGCTGTATGTGCTGTATGACCTATCATTGAACCTCAGCCTCTCCATCTGTGAAATGGGGGTAATGATAAATTTTGTACGAGTTCTTGAAAAGCTAAATTAGGAAAATACATTTGGACATTCTGTGTAACATATGTAACACATACATCTAAATGACTAATTTCAGTGCCTTCTTAATGCTGGAAGGAAATCAGTATCTCATTTGTGAGTGTCAACTTTAAGGTCGTACAAATTTTCTTGTGTATTAAAAAGATCCCACACCTATTCTTTTTTTTTTTTTTTTTCGGTACGCGGGCCTCTCACTGTTGTGGCCTCTCCCGTTGCGGAGCACAGGCTCCGGACGCGCAGGCTCAGCGGCCATGGTTCACGGGCCCAGCCGCTCCGCGGCATGTGGGATCTTCCCGGACCGGGGCACGAACCCGTGTCCCCTGCATCGGCAGGTGGACTCTCAACCACTGCGCCACCAGGGAAGCCCTCACACCTATTCTTTAATAAAGAAAACGGATTTATGAAAGTCATAAGGTATCTTGTGTTATTAAAATATCGTCTCTTCTCCTCTCCCAGGTTCTGAAGCCAGAACAAAGAAGTACAATTAAATTCTTCTCAGGAACAGGATAGGCCTCATCAATATCAGGAATTGTGGGTTTGGTGGCTTTGAATCCTAGTTCCGTCTGCTGCCAGCCACGTCACCCTTGGTCCTCTCATCTCACCAATCCTCAGTTTCCTCATTTGCACGGTGGCGAACTGCACACTTAACAGGAAGGGGGTTGGGGAAATTAAATAATGTTTAATATGTGAGAGGCCTGGCTCTCGGCAGGGACCAGTGAATGTTTCTTTCTTTCTCTCTGTGAACTGAACCCTTTATAGATAAGAACATATTTTGAAAATTATTATTTCATGTAATTCTCACCTCACTGCTGAGAGGCAGGTATGGAGGTCCCAGCATTATTATCTCCATTTTACTAAAGAGGCAGCGGAATCCCAGATGCATTACAAGGTTACTCAGAGTCAGAGAAAACCCAGGGCTTCCCAAATGCTGGTCAGATACTTTAATACTGATAATAGTCTACTTAATCCTGGGCTTCTTTCTGTGGGAGCTGTAACAGACTCAATGCCCTGAAAAGTTTTCCTGGTGAAATTATTATTCAAGTGTCCTTGAATCATTGCATCTCAAAACCAGCTTGTGATCCCTTTGCAGCTCTCCTGCTGGTGGTCAACGAAGCTGGTTTCAAGGACTCTAGGCACTAGAACTTGCCTCCTGAGGGGCCTGCTCCATCTTAGGACAACATCTTGAGCCCAACATTGTTTTGCTGTTACTTCTTCTCACTGAAATCCATGCTGTCTTTTCCCCACATGACCACATGATTCAGTGGCGGTGACAGCCATCCTCTGCTTGGTGGCATGTGCCCACACCTGCCTGTATAAGTAAAACGCAGGGCTGGCCCCAAACCAGGGGCAGGGGACTGTTCAAAGTACCAGATTTCAGGCAGGTTCCTCTGCCTTGATTTGAAGGTACCAAGTGATAACTGCCTGTGTGAATGCTGTGAGGTGGAACTTATTTCTCATTCTTCACATCTTCTGGGCATAACATACATACTCTTTGATGTCAATGTTGAGTATAAGCATATTCAATTCTGTATCTAGCATTAATTGGCATTATTGCTATTTTCTTCCCCACTACCACGAACTAACCCTGATAATTTATTAAAATTCCTGGGGAAAAAAAAATCTCTACCTTAATTTATTCATCAATTACCATTTCTTTTTCAAAAACAGATTTTTAGGGCTTCCCTGGTGGTGCAGTGGTTGAGAGTCCGCCTGCTGATGCAGGGGACACGGGTTCGTGCCCCGGTCCGGGAGGATCCCACATGCCGCGGAGCGGCTGGGCCCGTGAGCCATGGCCGCTGAGCCTGTGCTTCCAGAGCCTGTGCTCCGCAGCGGGAGAGGCCACAACAGTGAGAGGCCCGCGTACCGCAAAAAAAAAAAAAAAAAAAATTTTAAAAAACATGGTTCATTTTTAAGTGAACCCAGATATACTCTGGATCGATCGTGTTTCCCCACGTCTAAGCGTGATACGGATTATCCTATAAAATGGGCTAATAGCATTGCCTTCAGTGTTATCAATAGGTTTTTAAATTTGAGGAGGGTTCCACGTGTAATAACCGAGAAATGAATGAGTCTCTCCTATAGCAACCGGCGCCTGCCTCTGCCACAACACCGTGCTGATATTATCTGCTTCTTTGTTTATCTTCCTCTTAGATTATAGGCTCCTTGGAAGGCCAGGGATGGAGATGATTCATCTCTGTGTTCTCAGTGCCTAGCACAGTGTCTGATATACAACAGATGCTCAATATATGTTGTCTGAAGGAAAGTGGATGATCATCGGGAGAGAAAGCTTTATGTTGGGTCCACAGAATGCAGGTGGGAGTGAGGGGAAGGGCAGAGTACTGGAGAGTCAGAAAATATTCCTGCAGCAGACTGGATGAGTGCACAGGGATGGGATCTTCTAGAAGGAGCTGTGCTGGATGCTTAGCTAATGTGGTAGGCAGTGCTTTTGATTGGATAGGACTCAGTTGGGGTCTGCAGGGTTGAAAACATGGGACCCGGAGCAGGGCTGCCTGACTTTGAATCTTGTTTCTGTCATATTCCAACTGTATGTCATGTGAGAAGGTACTTCAGCTCTCAAGACCTTAATTTTGTCATCTGTAAAATGGGATAACGCTACCTACTTCTTAGATTCGTTTTTTGAGTTAAATGAGTTCTTGCATGTAAAACTTAGAACAAAGCCTGGTGTGGAGTAAGTGTTCATTTATGTTAGCAATTGTGATTATTTACATCTCTTTCCATTTTCCTTTTCTGCCTCAATATTTTTATTTCTTACCCTCATCCCCTGAAATGTGTACTGCTTCCAACATGCACCAGGAAAAAATGAATGAAATGTCCTGTGACTGGGCAGGAAATACACAAATGATATGTGTAGACTGAATTGGGCAGCCTGTATGCCTTTCTTGATTTGAACTCTCCATCCTTTGCTATATAATCCTGAGATTTGTGTCTTTCTACAAGGCACTCCCTAAGAGTCTGGGAGCTACCGTGTCAACAAGGAGAAGGTCTATCTAGGGGGAGCTGTTAACACTGAACATTTGCAAGAAAAGATATAGTCTTTGGGGCAAGGACTGGTCTGGGAGTCAGAAATTCTAGCGTGTCCCCGTGAGTCTCATGTAGAAGCAGGCTAAGTTACAATTTCTGTGAGTCTTGAAAAGGGTGGACTGGAAAGCGGGCCTTAGGGATAACAGTGCCTTTCCTTCTATAAGGAAAAGGACGCCAAAATTGCTGGACAAAAAAGTGTAATACAAAAGCATTGTGGACACTAAATACACAAAAAATTATTGTAAAATTCCTCACTTGCAGCTTCTAGAGGCTCCATAAATATCTTCTTATTTCCATAGCAGTTATCAATTTACTATATATGTTGCCTGGAGCAGGACAAGGATTTATCTGTTTCGTTTGCTGTTGTATCTCAAATGCCCAGAAAGTGCCCGACACATATTAGGTAGCAGATGCTCATTATGGGTTGAATGAATGAATAGTGGTAACGATGGTATCTCATCCCAGGAAGTACCAACCATAATTCTTCAAGCCCTGAGGGAAGAACTAAACTGTTGCTGAGGAAACGAAAAGGGTAGTTTCATTAATATAAGTGTTTTGGGATGAACCGTGTTCCCCCAAAATTCATATGTTGAAGTCTACCCTCAGTACCCCAGAATGTGACAGTGTTTGGAGACAGGATCTTTAAAGAGGTAAAATGAGGTCGTTAGGGTGGGCTGTAATCCAATATGACTGGTGTCCTTATAAGGAGAGGAGATTAGGACACAGACTGCATGTAGAGGGAGGACCATGTGAAGACACATAGAGAAGATGGCTATCTATTGACACAAGCAATGAGAAAGGCCTCGGAAGAATTCAACTCTGCTGACACCTTCAGCCTGGACTTCTAGCCTCCAGAATTGTGAGAAAATAAATTTCTGTTGTTTAAGCCATCCAGTCTGTGGTACATTGTTGTGGTGACCCTAGCAAGCTAATACAATGAGTGATGAATCAAGGTAATTATTTTGAATACTTGTAGCAAAAATCTTTTGTTTTGCTCCCCAGAATCATTCTCTTATTCAACTTTTAGGTTTTCTTTTTTTCCTTTTTGAGACACTCCTCCCCTCCCTCCTATGAGTTCCTGTGGCTCCAGGCTGGGAAAATCAGAGTATTCCATCCCCCTGGCCATGGCGATTCATTTGCATACAGGCATGTGACCCAAGTTGGGCCAACGATTTAGAAAACAGAAGCTCATGGCTATCTTGCAACCATGGGGAAAGAGCCTATCTAAGAGGAAACAGGAAAGCAGAGCCCAGCCATGGAGAGAGACAGATGTGGGGCAAATACATGACTCTTAAACAAAGCCCCACCTTGCAGAGCTGGGATTGGGGTTGTCCAAAGAAGATGTAACCTAAGAACTTTGGATCAGTGAGTTTAGGAGGGTGACCCTCACGACCTTGGACGTCCCTGCCAGTCTCTAGCACGGGATAGTACCACCATCAAGAACCCCATGAGTATTTGGTTTCTTCTCCTCTGTTTTTGTCTTTCTTAGTCACTTCTCATCAAGGGCCTGGGATGTTGTCCTCGAGGGTAGGATGAAGGATCTGAGATCCTTCCATGCCAAGACTTGCTTTGTTGCTGATCAATTTCATATATTCCAAGGCCATATATTTCCTGTTCATTCACCTCCGAGGGGGCAAAGAATGGGGAGGAAGAAGGTTTTAAGCCAGAGGGCTGTGGGATGAAAAGGGGGTCAATTCATGGATCATTTAGGAAGCGTCTTCCATGTGCCAGGCGCTGTTAGATGCTGGGGCAGGAAGGCATATTGCAAAGATGGACAAATGCCATCCCCACCACAGGAACTCTCAGTACCCTAAGCTGGATACAAAGCTGAGCTTGGGAGAGTAATGAACTCCTGGAGTGCAGAAAACAGGGTCAGATATCCAGAAGAGGATGGGCAGCTGCCTTCTAAACGGTTAACTCAAGAATTAGTCTTCCCTGCAGTAGGAATATCAGCTCTGCCAAGTGACGGTGGTAAAACAGTAACTATTATTTTAGCTACTGTCAAGATAAAATGAATTATATTTGCCTGTTTTATGAGTGGTTCAAGGTTATCCTTTCTCCTTTCTGTTCCCTGTCCTCCCTCAACCGAACCAGACACCCAACTGATTTGTCCCCGATGGCTGCCTGCGATTACTGTCCTAATTTGTTCTCTCTTCATGTGCTACAAACTGCCTATTTTCTGTCCCTTCTGATAAAGCAAGATCTCTGAGGGACTTCTGAAGCTGTTTTTGTACCATGCAGAAGTGCATTAACTGGAATTCCTGTGTGTGTGTCTATAAAACCCCTAGTCTTCTCAGTGTGAGAGCACCTTCAGGAACGGCGTCATGTCGATGTGCAGCTTACGCGTGTAAAATTCTTTTCTGTTTGAACATATCAGCCCTTTATTTATACAACTTTGAGGCTCTCCTGTCTTCTGAGCTGCTGCCTCCAAGGACTGCTGGGCTCCCTGTGAAGAGAAACAGAAAGTCCCACTTTCATAGGAATGATACACAGTGTGACAAGAGCTAGTCCGAATCCCCAAATATTTATAGAAAGCAATTCTTCATCGTTGGAACACTAATTGTAACACCTATTTTTACCATGGAAGACACAGGGGATCCATATGTATAGAGAATAACCCGAGTTTGGTTAATAATTCATACCTGGGGTTGGCATAATGGGAAAGTGGGAAAAGGGACCTTATGTTCGAGGGTAGTACTCATTTTATTTAATCCTCTCAACAACCCTGCGAGCCACGTATTGTTATCCCCATTTTGCAGATGAGGAACTGGAGGCTCTGGGAGGTTAAGTCACTTGCCCAAAGCCACACAGCTGTTAAACGGTAGAGCCGAAATCATGGACTGCCTAAAACTCCTTTTTTAATGAGGTCTTTTTTGATACATCTACAGCTTCTATGAACAGGTATCAAACCTGTCTTGCAGCAAATAAAGTTATATCAAGATTCCAGTTTATTCCCAAATTTAAAATATAGTTGATGTGTTAGAAAGAGTGATTTGAACAAATCTAGCAGAGAGGAAAGGAAGAATGGGCCGTGGGAGGAGTCTGGGAGGCCCTGGGGGCTCTCCCATCTCCTGTCGCCACAACATGCAAATGGTGTCATGCCTCAGAGCACGACAAAGTATAATCTGAACTTGCTTTCCAGCCCATGCCCCATACTGCAACCTAGGTGATCTTTCGGGATGCAGACTGGACCACATCATTCTTCAAAGGCCCTTACCCTCAAGATGAAGGCCAACCTTCTTAAAAGGCTTATAAGACCCTTCCTGCCTGGCCCTGGACTGTCTCTCCTATCTCATTCCGTCATTCAACAAATATTTATTGAATGCTTGTTCTATGCCCAGGAGAGAGGATATGGCAGTGTAAGAAGCAGACAGAAGTCTTCACTCTCGGGAAAACTGCACATACATCCTACTGAGGGGGAAGAGATAATAAGCGAATGGGTGGAACATAAGTAATGTCTGAAGGTGATTCGTGATGTAGAGAAAAATAAAGCAGAGAGGGGAGTGAGGAGTAGCTGGTGAGGGTAGGTGGAGGCGGCAATTTTAAGCAGTCAAGGGCCCCTCTTCCCACCTGCCCTGGCAAGAGAGCAGTGTTAGCGCAAAGCCCGCAAGAAGGCGAGGGAAGTTTCTGTGGGGCTCTCTGCAGGAAGTTTTGACCTCGCTGTGGGAATAGCAAGTTCAGAGGGCTGCCATCAGCACTGACCCTTGCTTCAGTTCCTGGAGCAAGGCTGCCCACATGCCCTTCCCTCCCCGGGAAACACACCCCTCCCTTCTAACTCCTCTGCATCCTTCAGGTCTGGCTCATCTGTGCTTCCCATGACAACCCAGAGAACTGAGCCCTTCCCACCGTTGCCCAGAGTGACACTCATGCTTGTACGGCCACCTCTCCTCTGCACTAGACTGTAAGCTCCATGAGGGCAGGAACCACAGCTCTCCTGTTTCCAAGTAGCTGCAGTGCCAGGCACAGAGTCTGGAAATGAATACACACTTGATACATACTTTCAGAATACACACTTGATACATATACTTGATACATACTTTCAGAACAAGAGGAATGATAACATTACTGGCAAGCTACATGTTATGGCCCAACTTAGTTAAAATAGGGAGGGCAAGATTCCGAAGGCAGCAAGGAAGATCCCATGTGCTGCAACTAAGACCCGGCACAGCGAAAGAAAGAAAGAAAGAGAGAGAGAGAGAGAGGGAGAGAGGGAGAGAGGGAGGGAGGGAGGAGAGAGAGAGAGAGAGAGAGAGAGAGAGAGAGAGAGAGAGAGAGAGAGAGAGAGAGAAAGAGAGAGAGAGAAAGAAAGAAAGAAAGAAAGAAAGAAAGAAAGAAAGAAAGAAAGAAAGAAAGAAAGAAAGAAAAAAAGAAAGAAAGAAATAGAAGAAAAAATTTAAAAAAGAATAAGGAGGGCACGAAAGACAGCTTTCCAGGAAGCATGTGCTGACCTCCAGAGGCCTGTCCTCTGCGTAGCACTGGCTCCTTATTCCCAAAGAGGAAAGTTACTTGTTATTTTTCAGGGCTGATTTCCTGGGGTCACATACATTAGTGTGCCATGAGATCACCCTGGGTGTGGATTTGATAATTTCCATATTTTCTAAGAGACTAACTCACGGACGGCTGTCTCTCTGGGCGTAACTCTCCTTCCCATCACATTTATATTACTTTTAAGTGTTAATGATGAATTAACAGTTCGTGGGGCCCCACAAGCAGCCATCATTCCGACGAACACCCACACCCTTTTCCTTTGTTTTGAAATGTGGCTAGAAAGAAAGATTCTTCTGGACAAATACATATCCAATTTTTTGTCATCTCAGCTATATATCTGATTCACTTCTCAGAGTGAGACCTCCCCTCCCTGTTTCCAGATCAAATGAAAGCGTTTGGTCCAATCAAGAATCAGACGAAGTATTTCAAGCTTTCTAGCCTCCGAAACCATGCATGAATCACTGGGTGGAGTAATAGAAATCAGACAATACTGATTTGAGGGAAATTGCTCTATTATCTCTAAGAGAAGATTTTGTGTTGGGTCGGAGGACAAAAGGCACAGCCAAGACTAGTTCCAATGGCTGGAGTTACTTTAACTCCTTATGCGGGGCTCAGATTAAAGAGTGGGGAGTTGAGAGGCTTCGAGAAAAGTCTCTCCCAATCACTTGACCTATAAATCGTTTGATGAAACAATTCTCTTGACTATGTGGCTCATCTCCCTAACGTTTAGGGGCCATCAATTCTGGCTTGATGGAAGGTTTCCAGGGAAGGCTCTATAGTCACTGGAATGTGCAGTACTGTTGTTGCTTATTATGATCAAGTATTCTAACAAACAAATGATAGTGAAAGGGGGTTTGGGAGATGGGAGGAAAGAAAATTAAATACTTAAAGAGGTTTCTGGGAGGTAGTGGTAAGAGGAGAGAAAGAAAGTTGAAAGCAGGAAAGAAAGCTATGCATTGGGGTGGTTTTTCATTTCACTTTATTCATTTAACTGATATTTATTGAGTGCTACTGTGTGTGTCATACAAACAAACACAGAAAGAAGCAGAATGATTTTAGATGGTGATAAATCTATGAAGACAATGAAATGGTGACAGGATGGAGTTTGGTGGGGGAGGGGATGGGGTTTGCCCTTGGGTGATCAGGGAAGACCTCCCTAGGGAAGTGACATTTGAGCAGAGAGCTGGGTGACAAGAAGGGGCCAGTCCTGGAAGGATCTATCTTTAGCAGTCAGTGTAGCCTGTATCTGATTATTCAGAGGGGTTCTTTGAAAAGGAAAGTAGAATTCCTGATATCTAGACCTGTTCTGCCCCAGCCTTCTGACTCCATCCCGGACCCTGTGAGGTACCCCTCTGTTTTCTAGGTGGTAGAGCCATCATAATCGACGCTTGTAGCTCTTAAAGATGGCAGAATAAATAGTAAAAGGGAGTTAAGGCCTCAGGGAGTAGAGGGGAGAAGAAAACACAAAGAAAGGGAAGGAAAACAGGGCAAGTAGAAGAAAGTGGAGATGCCTGAAGCTTTTTCGTTTTTTTCTGTGTACGCTTCAGTGGGAATGATTACAAAACTGATGGCAGGGTGAGATGCTTAGCAGAAAATCAAAACCCATTCCTTCACCTATATTGTATTGTAAATACTTTAATATTATTATGTTCTGCTAAAAACACCTGGAAGCCTTTCTCTTCAGGAAATGAAACAATAAAGATTAATGAGTTAATTTGGTAAATCTGATTTGAATTGCACAGAAGCCGTTGTGTAAGTGCTTGGCATTTAAAAAGTTATCTGACATTTAAAAGGAGATGACTGTTAATGAATTCAAGAGCTAATGTTATGCTCCGACAGACTGAGCCATGGGAAATCCAGGTTTACTATCTTGCTGTAAACATAATGTGATTCACTTGAAAGCCAGAACAAGAGAGAGCTATCGGCTGTTTACTAATATCCATTTGCACACATATATAACGTAGTAAAACTAACAGAGGACGTCCATTAAACAAAATACATATCATTTCTTTTCTTATTCTTGGGTTACACTATCTGAGCTACAAACTCAAGGAGAAACCCTCTCTCCAATAATTTTTCCTCCGCCTTTCAAGTTGTGTATTTTGAAGGGTCACCAGCATGGGTTGGCTCTGAAGTCACTGGAACGTCTTACCTTAAGAAGGAAAAGGAGATTCTAAACCCAACCAGCTATAGATCTCCACCTACGGGTCCCACAGAGCCACCACAGACACAGATCTGTCGCAGGCAGCTCTTTACTTCTCCCACTCCTTTCTAATTGGGGTTCCCTATCCTGGTAGCTGCGGCTTCGTGGTTCCAAGAAGAGCTATGGTCCCTCATTAAGGAGGCTGCAACACTCTCGTTGTCTGTCTCCCACACAGCTCACAGCTTCCTTCTGCCTGAGAGCAAGCTGCCAGGAGTCTCTGGGAACCTGTGGGCAAGCTTGAGCTGGAGGAGGAAAACAGAAGGAAGGAGGGCCTCTGTAGCCGAGACCTGAAATACGCTACACACCCCAACATTATCTTGTTTTGTTTTTTGTTTTTTGGGGGGTTTTTTTTTGCGTTATGCGGGCCTCTCACTGTTGTGGCCTCTCCCGTTGCGGAGCACAGGCTCCGGACGCGCAGGCTCAGAGGCCATGGCTCACGGGCCCAGCCGCTCCGCGGCATGTGGGATCCTCCCGGACCGGGGCACGAACCCGTGTCCCCTGCATCGGCAGGTGGACTCTCAACCACTGCGCCACCAGGGAAGCCCACCCCAACATTATCTTAATGCATGGAGAGTGGGGTCGGGAGGCCTTTGCTGAAACCCTCATGGGGTCCATCAAGTTGTCACATCAAACCTCTGTGCACACAGGGCGTTTGTCCCCTCCTGTGAGCAAACAAAAGGAAAAGAGTCAGACGCTTCTTTGGACCACCGGGCCCCCTCCTTGGCTGACAGTCTGTCCTTCCACTTTCCTGGAAGGTGAGGGTCCGGGTGGCTCTGAATCCCGGTGGGGATGGAGAAGTCACTGAGGGTGGGGACCAAATCCTGGAGAAGGTCACTCCTGCCTGGCGCTAGGAGCTCAGGGGTCTGGCAAGTTCCCCTGTGCTTGGCCTTCCCAGGCCCTGTTATTTCTTGCTCTTGGCATTCTGTGGAACTAAAAGTGGGCAGTAGGAATGGGGACATATGTGGGGCTGAGTGGGGCATGGAACTCTGCTGAATTCCCTATGGCTGGGCTTCCTGGGGAGGGATCTGAGTGGGCCAGGGGCTCTGTATACACTCTCAGCTCAGGTTGACATGGAGGGGACCCAGCCCGTGCAAGGCCAGCCACCTGGCCACCCTGAGTCCCACTCTGAGAACTTCTCTCTGTTTAGGTTTCCCTGGCCTGGAGGAGCAGGAGAACTTTAGTCTTCAGAAGGCCAGACGGAACATCAGGATCTCAATTCAACAACTGGGCTGCTGCATGGCCTCCTTCTGAGGAGCAGACGGGACCCCAAACCGCAGCGTGGTTCCATCCACAGCAAGTCTGCCCAGTGGTCCATGTGCCTGTCTCCTGCGTTCATCTTGGCCACCTGACATCCTGGCCCACTTTTTATGTTCTCAAGGCAATTTGGTGCTGGTGAAATGGGCTGAGTGGACAGTTTTAGGAGGGCTCCACAAGGAGGCGTGGGTGGAGGTACAGTTTTGTTGGAAACCAGAGAACAGCTTTCTTGTTCCCCTCCTGTCGCGAATTTTAGTCTTCATCCACTTCATCCTCAACTCTATGGAAGGAGATTTTTACATCCTTCTAAGGATTTACAAATTAGCCCAAGAGCTAGCAAACAGTGGACCGGGAAGAGAAACACAGCAATCTCTAGTCTTAACTTCTGTGAGAGACTCATGTGGTGACTTTTGTCAACTCGTTAAGCTTTCTGTGCCTGAGTTTCTCTACCTCAGTGTTTTCCTCAAGGAACTTTTGAATAATGAAACCCAGGAGACTTTAATTCCAAGGCTTCAACTATCTGGAAGTAAATCTTATCTAATTGACATTGTTCTAACTGACATTGTCCTCAGTTTAATCAAGTGCTTTGTTGACACAACAGAATCATTGTTTATCTGGCTTAGCAGAAGCTGGAGGAGAAAAAATGTAAGCCAAAATAGTGACCTCTTCTGCCCCAGGGGAGATAGAAGATAGAGCTTTTTCTGTGAGGGGGTGTCTGGCTACATTCAGGCCGGAACTCTGCCTGTATTTGAGAGATGATACATCCTGTTTTAGACTTAGATGGGGAGATGGGAGGTGGTGGGGTGCAGGGTGGGAAATCTGAACAAGTCCCCAGCTCCTTCTAACCCCAAACTTTAACCCCAAACTGTGTGACTTCCTTGTTATGTTGGCTCCAGTGTGACTTTTCCAATGTGACAACTGAGAGACAGGGAATCTCAACTTGCAAACTGATTTCATTGTAAAAAAAAATGAAATTTTCACTAGAAAAAGAAATGTTACCTGTGGTGCTTTGATTCCCACATGGGCCCATAAAAACTTATCTAACCCATAATTTAGCTTGGCTAAGGAGCTGAACTAGTCCTGGTAATGCTGGAATAGCAGAGGGCTGGAAGAAGAGAAAGAAAGATATCCTTTTCTTTTCTGCCCCCTTCCCTTCCATTGCCCGCCTGTCCTCTGACCTCTCACTGTTCCTGGGCAGCCATGTGCTGGGGGAGTTGGGGCGCTGCTGGATACGGGGTCCTCACTACAAAATTCTCTGCTTCACCCCCCACCCCTGCCCCTCCCCTCGGCCTTCAGCTGTGCTCCCGTAAGGGGTAGGGAGAACAATTAAAAAACAATCCACAATGAGATATGAGAAACCCAAAGGAATCTGCAATAGGTAGAATTACATAAAGTAGTGAAACAAAATTCCAGACAGCATGGAGGATATTTGAGGTGTCTGGGCTTGGGTGTTGAGGGTGGGTGGAGTGGAGGAGGGACGAAACGGTAGGTAGATTGACTTGCAGCCCTTTAAGTTATTCCTGCCATTCAAGCTTCTCCTCTTCTACATCTGCACCCTTAGATTGTACACAAGCTCCGAGTTCTGTTTTATAATAGCTTTCAAGCAGAGGGCGAGGGAATAGAATAATAATTCCTATTGTAATTTATCAGGATTGCCTAGTGACAACATTGTGCTAATCCTTTTCCATATGTTGTTTCATCTAATCATTGTCAGGACCCCATGAAGAAAATATCATTGTCCTTTGTAGGTGAGGAAATTGAGCTTCAGAGAGGTTAAATAACCTGCCTGAAACCACACAGTCAGTGTGGAAGAAGCTGGGATCTAAAAGCAACTTTGTGGGATTCCCAAACCAGTAGGCCTTTTGGCAAGTGCAGGTAGCATGTTAAGTGGGGCCCCGTCTGTCATGACATCTGTTTCCTCATCTGTAAATGACAATAACTGTACCTACCTCATAGGGCTGTTTTAAGGATTAAGGGAGATAATTCTAAATCTTGCACATAGGAAACCTCAAATACATTGGCTGTTATGACCATTTAAAAAGACCCTCTTGATAATGGAGGGATAATTATTGAAGCTTATGATAGGTACATGGAGGTTCATTATACTATTCTCTGTACTTTTGCATGTATTTGAAATTTTCCATACTAAAAATAAAAAAGAAAATCAGGCATATATCATGTGTCTGGTTGGATCCAGTAGCCAACAGATCAATAAATACAGACTTACTGGAATAAATAATAGTTGCAGTGAAAATTCAACAAATAAAAGTCTCAACTTTGTAATTAAAAACAAGTCCCTCTCAGTAAATTATCCTTAAATTGTCAATGGAGTTTTGGGTTTGACAAAGTAATCCTGTGGGTAAGATTGAGCCAGAAGATGAAGTTTGCTTAGATCTTCAAAAAAACCTTTGAATCAAGTTCCCCAACCAAAGCTATTTACAAAACCAAGGAGAACGGCGGGGCGGGGCGATGGAGGGGGCAGGCTGAGGGGGGAAGAGCATGGAGCTGGGGAAATGCTGTGCCATGCCTTTAGAAATGAGAAACAGGAGGATAGAAGGTGGGGAGGAAAGGGAACTTCTCCAGGTAAGGAGATGCAGATGGTTAATTCTCCCAGGCATCCCTGCTAGGCCCAGTCTCACTTATCAGCCTCCAAAAAGATCTCCAAGCAGGATGCCTAGTGACACATCCAATCTGCACAAGACCCAAAGCTTCTCAGAGACTGAAACACCAAATCATGGCAACCAACAGTAGGAAGTATTCTGAGATGGTGTGAGGTGTTAGAGAAACGGCAGCTGAACTTCTGTATCATTTCACTGGAAAGAAAAGAAGCGCAATCTCCAAATCCTACTTAGAGGCTTTTTTCCAACCAGGACATGGACCTTAATGTCAATAAGAGATTTATTTGTCAATTTTTCTTTTTTTGAGGAGCTACCATGTGCCAAGAACTGTCCTAAACATGTGAGATGCTAGGGTGAATAAAGCAGAATAAGAAAAAAAAAGTCTGTCTTTAAAGAGTAGTAGCTTGCTCTCTTAGAAAACAGCAAAGAAGTTCAACAAAAGGCAGGGTATGGTTCAGAAGGACACTGAAACAAAAGGCTACCTTTGTACCTTGCACAAAAACTTAGTGTGTCTACAGGTGTTCTATTTTTCTCCTGAAAGAAGAAGGCTGAAAGGGGAGATGAACACCATCTGTGAAACCACCAAAGAAACAGATGGGGTAAACACAGGTTCATTCAACCTAAATCCTTAGTGCGCTAGAATTACAGGCTACTCTTTGAAATCCAAAAGAGGTAAATTTAGGACACATAAGATCAAATATGAGTTTATACTGTTGTAAACTCATGAAACCTGAACTCAAGAGACAGTATAGGTCGAAAGAGAAGTGGCTTTGTGAAATGGGAAAAGGGGACATAATTTTTGTTTAACAGGATTTTTAGGACGCTACCAAAGTTCTAATCCCCACAAAGCAAAAAAACAAAACCCAAGATAAAGCAAGTGAGAAAGGATGTTTGCTTTCTCCAACAAAGGGAGAAAACCGACAATGTCAAAACTCATGAGACGGTTTCTTATTTTAAACAAAGAGATGCAATGATTCTTGGGGAATCTAATTGAAGTGTGAGCTTCTACTTTGATACTCTTTACTGACAACCTCTCTGCCCTGACAACTCCATAAACCAGTGGGCTCAGGGCCAGTCTTGTCCCAAGCTTACATAGATGGATCTGAATGGATTAGAGAGTTTCATACTTTGAGATCCAGACTTTTCAGAAAAACAGGTGAATTTGTTGCCTCCCACCCCCACCAAAGTCTAGGATCAGAGGGATAAAATGCTGAAAAGGGGCTGAGATCCTCAGAAGGAGCATTCTGATGGTCTTACCCAATAATCTAATAAAAACCTAATTAATGTTAAATAATTTCAACTAACAGTAGTTAAAAAATAATGGCACTATGGTGTTGACCCTTGTTTCGCTTGCTGTTTACTGTGACTCCTCATCATTTTAAGCTAGACTTGAATAAAACCAGCTCTCCTCATGATTCATTTTTCCTCCTTACAGGGAGAATTTTGAAAAAAAAAAAAAGAAAAACAATGACAAACCAGGAAGACAAAATAAAAACAAAAGACTCAACCCAACATAGTCATAATTTCAAACGAGCATGACAATTTCAAACGAGCATGACTGCACTTTTTTGCAAGCATTATTTGCAAGTCTTTATAGATACAGTATTTTTTGTACATAGTTGCAGTCATAATTGACATCACTTTGATTTCTACTTTTAAAATGAAATCGGTAGTTTGCCATGTGGGGTTGGGCTGGGGTGTGTGTGATTTTTGCCTTCCAGGGGACGTTTGGCAAGGACTGGAGACTTTTTTTTTTTTTGCTGTACGCGGGCCTCTCACTGTTGTGGCCTCTCCCGTTGCGGAGCACAGGCTCCGGACGCGCAGGCTCAGCGGCCATGGCTCACAGGCCCAGCCGCTCCACGGCATGTGGGATCTTCCCGGACCGGGGCACGAACCCGCGTCCCCTGCATCGGCAGTAGGACTCTCAACCACGGCGCCACCAGGGAAGCCCTGGAGACGTTTTCTGACTGTCACCAATCAGGGGGTTGTGCTACTGGCATCTAGTGGGTAGAGGCTAGGGATGCTGCTCAACATCCTATTGATACAATGCACAGGAAAGCTCCCCACAACAAAGACGATCTGGCTCAAGACTGCAATGGTGCTGAAGGTGAAAAACCATGTGTTAAACCTTTTGTATTAAATCACAGTATCTATGATGAACAAGCATCACTTTAATGCCTGAATTAAACCCCTCACAATTTAGTCATTTCTCTGGCTGTTTCCAATTTTTCTCTATTATAGATGCTGCTGCAATGGACATCTTCACTCACTTTTTTTCTGCTGAATTATTTCCTTAGGATAAATTCCCAGAAGTCAGAAATACTGAATCAATGGGTATGAATATTTTTTCATGTTTTGCAAGTCACATTGCCATTTTGCTTTACAAGTGGATTGAACCAAATTACAACCCACCAGAAGTGTATAAGTGTACCAGTTTTACCAAAAACTCATCAGTTGTGGGTGTTACCATGAAAAACAGGTGAGAGGAGGCACACATCTCAAATATAAAATGGTACCTCCAGTTTGCCTCAGTTTGAATTTAAATTGCTACTCAGGATGAATATTGTTTCCACATTTGTTTTCTATTGCTATTCTTTTTGATATGAATTGTTTATGTCTTTTGCTTATTTTTCTAACGGGTTTCAATGTTTTTCTTTCAAAATTGAATGGGATCTTTACCAAGTATAGATAGTAATGCTGCTGTAGTTAATTCAATTATAATTATTTTTCTTACTTTTTTTTAAAAAAAGTTTTACCTCCCCCCTCCCCCGATCAGGATAGATATGTTAACACTTCCTGCTAGAATTTTCATTTACAATTTTAATACTCTTTTTAGGTGCTGGTCACTTCACCCAACCTTTCACCTCTATCTACATAGAGAGGCCCTGGGGAAAAGGAAAAGCTTCTCTAGCGATTGATGTCAGCCACCGAGGTTAAGAGCAGGGCTCGGTCTCTGACTGTACCCCCGGAACTAATTTCCCTTAATCAAATGAAACTCCTTAAGAGGAGCCACAAGGCAGAAAAGAAAATATATGTGAAGGAGAATACCAAATTCTGTGAGGGGTTTGTAGGACCTGCATTAAAAAAAAAGGGCACCATACCTTTAGGAGTTCAGAACTGGCAATGCTCCACATGCTGCTATTAATATGCAAAAAATGCCTTCATAAATACTTGATTCGTTCACAGTGGGGAGGCAGTTCGTTTGAAAGAGGAAATGGGAGCTTGGAGTTGAGACATGTCTGCTTGTCTCCTTTTTCTTTTTTTATTTCTCTTTTCATCTCCACATTTCCCCTTGTAGGTTTCTTCCCCCTCCTCCAACTCCTAGGAAGTTGTTGATGTCAGTGACGCATTTCTATTTATGGATTTACCGCCGAGGCCCTGATTCTCGGCCAGGTGCGGAAGAGGTGCCTCAGTGAGGCGCGAGTCCCACGGTCTGCCATCCTGTGTCGGGGGGTGGAGGTGTGGGGCGGGAACCCTCCTCCTTCCTGCTCACGCCCGCAGCGCAGACCTCCGCTTCGGAAACGCACAGCGGAGGTTTTAAAATCCAACCAGTAGGGGGCACCAGAGGCGGCCTCCAAAACCCGGTAAATCCCGGAAGCCAGTCACGTCTGCAAAACGCTGTCTGGCTTTCTCACCCGCCCGTCAGAAATGGGTTTCCAAATCGAGGTATGTGACTTCTCGATAAAGCATGGTGATAACAACATATCCCACCTTTGGGTTTTTTGTTTTTTCCCTCGCAGCTAGCACACTGATAAAAAAGTAAAGGTATTTTGTGTGACCGAACTCCTAATATGGTCAGACCCCAGTGAAGGGAGGGAGGGGGTGAGTCGGGCGTGGCGGGGGGCGGCATTAATAGAAAGGAAAGAAGAGCAGAAACTGCTGATGCTGATAAAGATCAATTTTGTGTGATGTCCTAGCCTGCTTCAGAGTGGGAGGGCGACAGTGGAAGGAATCCACTGAGTATGCCAGTGGCCCGTCAGGGTACGTAACCGAAATCTGCTGGGCAGAAATTTGTTTCTCAATCCTTCCAGATGATTTACAGTAAACATGAAATTAGTCATTTCCATGGAATAGGTTGAGAAAGTAGGGAAAACTGAAGTCAGTGATTAATCTAATGAAGAGTCGTTAGCCTCAAGAAGTAAGGGGGAGGGGAGGCAGGGGGGACACCGCCCCCTCCCGGACCCCACCCCCCTTTCTCTGTGTTTGGGGGGCTGGTGGGGCTTCCTATACTTTTCCTCACATGGTTTTGCTTTGGGGGCTACTACTAAAGGAAATAAGACTACTGCGACTTGAATAAACCAACTGGTGGGAACAGCCCCCCTCCTTTCACGAGGGAGGCACAGGCAATGCCCCGAGGGAGCTGGTTTGCCACGGCTGCCCAGGGGAAAGCCAGGATTAGAGCTGAAGACCCTCAGTCTGCTGTTCCTCTTTCTGACTGCAAGGTTCATAATTAAGTCTAGGACTTAATTTGACATGACTGAGCCACTCTTTTTTTTTTTTTGCGGTACGTGGGCCTCTCACTGTTGTGGCGTCTCCCGCTGCGGAGCACAGGCTCCGGACGCGCAGGCCCAGCAGCCATGGCTCACGGGCCCAGCCACTCCGTGGCATGTGGGAGCTTCCCAGACTGGGGCACGAACCCTCGTCCCCTGCATCGGCAGGCGGACTCTCAACCACTGCGCCACCAGGGAAGCCCTGAGCCACTCTTTTATTGCAGGTGATATGAGGTCTCCTGGAATACAACCACGGGGCTGTGTGAATTTGGAGAGTTTAGGGTTATATGAGGTATTTGCAAGGCCTTTGCAGTTGTGGAATTATCGAATGACAGCACA
The DNA here is from genome assembly GCF_039906515.1 of Pseudorca crassidens. Classification (NCBI taxonomy): domain Eukaryota; kingdom Metazoa; phylum Chordata; class Mammalia; order Artiodactyla; family Delphinidae; genus Pseudorca; species Pseudorca crassidens. Next base: position 33,455,889 of record NC_090301.1, read on the forward strand.
TTTTCCTCAGTCACAGACTCTCTTGAAAAAGAAAACCTTCTAGATCCCTTATAAAGGGTGTCTTCAAAGCAGGCACGTAAAACAAAAACAAAAACATGCAAATGTTGGTTCTGTGGTTCCTCAGTAGCAGTAAGGGTCGACTGGGCTGTGTTTCAGCACAGGGGAGGCCTGACCCGGGCCCAGGGTCCTAACAGGGAGAGCTCAGGTTCTTCCTCAGAAGCGGCTAGGCACACACAGGAAAACAAAGCTACCTTTATTATTACTGTTTTTTTAATGAGTGTGAGGGAAGAGGAGAAAGGCAGGAAGTTGGAGATAAGGGAGAAACAGAGACCATGCCGGTGCCACCCCCAGTCCCGCCATCCTGCTGTCGCCCAGCAGGGGGAGACCTGAGAGAGCCCTGGGCTGTGGGGCTTCTGCCCCAGCTTCTCTGAGACCCGGGAAGCTCTAGGAATTCCCCTGAGTTGTCTCTCTAGAGTGAATCTGAAGACAGTGCCAGCCTCAAAGCTTCAACTGAAGGAACAAATTTATAAATATTTGCGAACATACGTCCTTGAACCACTAATATATATATATATATATATATATATATATTTAAATTGGGCTCCTTTTACGTATCTGACATGGGCAAATGTTAAATCAACTTTGTTACATATTCTTTTTTTTTAAATTAATTTATTCATTTATGGCTATGTTGGGTCTTTGTTTCTGTGCGAGGGCTTTCTCTAGTTGTGGCAAGCGGAGGCTGCTCTTCATCGCGGTGCGTGGGCCTCTCACTGTCGCGGCCTCTCGTTGTGGAGCACAGGCTCCAGATGTGCAGGCTCAGTAGTTGTGGCTCACGGGCCTAGTTGCTCCGCGGCACGTGGGATCTTCCCAGACCAGGGCTTGAACCCCTGTATTAGCAGGCAGATTCTCAACCACTGCGCCATCAGGGAAGCCCGGTATTCTTAATCTATTCAGATAAAGCATTTTTTCCCTTTCTTCACAGTATCCTTGCATTTTTTTCTTGATTGCTATTTTTTCCTCCCTATTAGGAATGAGAATTGGAGTAGAAAAATGGGCCCATTGGCACAAAGTCTTAGTGCCTACTGCCTCGATGGAGGATGCCTTTCTGTGTTTCCTTGTTTTCTTTTTGACTTTGCAGAAGTCAGGGAAAGGCCTATTCAGCTTATTTGCACACGCAAAGAGCCAGACAAAACAGTCCAAGTTGAGTTAAGACATTCCAAGTCTATGAGTTAAGGAACATTTGTGATTTTATAGTCTACTTGTCTCATTTAATTGATGAGGCAAATGAGGCCCAGAGAGGTGAAGAATCTCACCCAAGGTCACACAGCAAGTAGGGACAACAACCCCAAAGTCCAGTGTCATGCTCATGCAGAGTCAGTACTGTACCTGCTTCTCTGGCTTTTGGGTCAAAGGTGAGGTTTCATTAAGATTCATGTGAAGATCAGTTCTGGATTCAGTGTTTGCTATGATGAAAATCAGAGAGAAAAGGGTCAAGGTTGTCAGACCTAGGTGTCATGAATTTTTATATATACCATACCCGTACACACCTAGCTCGTATGTGTAAGATTGGAAACACACACATGCCTATGGCATTCATATTTACTCACCAAATAACACATGTAACCTCTACAGGCACAGTCTAAATGCCACCTTAAATATAGTGTTGAGACTTTATATTCAAATTTCTCTTCTCTTGTTTTGGTTGCTCTTTAAAAGAACAAAAGTATATTCTTTATGCTACTAAAATTCAGATAAAGCTGAAATTAAGAAGGAAATATTGATGGAAAAAATCTGCTGATCCTGTTGAATATAGATTTGTATGATCCTACTTCACTGAGGTAGGAAAATGCTTCTGCAACCTTCCAGATAGAGAGATCAGAGACTTCCCTGTTCCCTCATGTTGTGGAAGGGCAACAGGAGAAGTGAAACATGAAGTAAACAAAGGCAGAGGCCAAAAGGGGGCTGATGGGAGGGGACTAATGGAAATCATGGCGCTCACCCTGAAGCAGGCACTACACAGACACCGATATGTGGTTGGCGTGTAATCTGCACGACTCTCCTCCATGGTTGTGTTATTGTGTTATCATACTCTCTATAGGTCTGGAAGCTGAGGCGCGAAAGATAAAGTAACCCACCCAAGGATGTACATACAACTAGTGAGGTTTTGAGGAAGGATTTGAGTCCAAGACTGCCTCACTCAAACCTCATGCTGCAAAGGGATAGGATTGATTTTGTTTTCCTTTTTTTCCCCTAAGAAAGTAAATTTAATGTTTATAAAGGAATGTTTATTTGAGGGACAGATTTAGCTAAGTGCATGGCTCCCCTGACAAGGATTTTAGTCTCTTGTGTGGGACCAGTGTCCAACAAAAAGTTCTTTACATACTTGCTACTCCTAAGTAGCTCTGTTAAGAGTCTGGCCATATGTGATTCTGCATCTTTGCCTCTTTGACCTAAAGCCTCTACTCATTCCTTGTGGGCTGACCTTCCCTTTTCTGTTGTTTCTCAGCTGTTCTCATCTATCTTGTTTGAAAATGGCTTCTGCACAGATTTAAAACATTTCTTATTTAAGACAGCTGGGGAAACTGAGGCCCAGAGAGTGACTTCATGTGACTGACTCAAGGCCATACCTTGAAAGAGTGCAAGCCCAGAACCTGAACCCAGACCTCCTGACTTAGCCTCTCCTACTCCCCCCTCCACCTCACACTGCCTCCTGTTAACCTCACTTGGTCTTGCCACATCACAGCTGCTTGGCCCGGATCCATCCTCTGCACAAATCCAGCCCAACAGAATTGTGTTGCGATGAGGTTCACTTCACTGTGGCTTGGAAGGAACCATGGGTCTCTTAGAAATGAAACTTATAAATTCGAATGCATAAGGAAAGTTCTTGCAACACCAGGAGAATGAATCAGTCAGCCAGAGTTCAAGAAATGTAAACACATTTTTAGATAGGAGATTGAAAAATTGCTTAAGACTTCTCCATTTCTTGGGTCAAGACCCTGGTAATTTACTGAGGTCCGAGCTGTCAAGGAGGAGACACAACTCAAACTGCATTCCTGGGAGATAAAGCAATGGGGGTGGTAAAACTTTCTCCCTGAACCATGTGGCAGAATCTACCCCTCTTATCAAGTTGAAGAAACTGACCCATCAACCAACGCAGGCAACTGGCTGTGAACACAGGCCTAGTTCTTTCCCATTATTCCGGAGCTGGTGTGTACATTCACAGACTACAGACAACACAGCTTCCAGGCCTGCCTGAAACTGGGAGCTCAGAGTCTTTCTGTGATGAACATTTCTGCCACGAAAGAGATAAACAGAAAACACATTCTTTCCCTGGCCGCCCACCATCAGGCCTGAGTAGATTTTCAAAGGCTAGCATTAATCTAGCCACAGGCTTTTAGCAAGGAGATAGCATTCCCACCAGATAATCAGGCAGTTTCAGAGATGACCCTTACTAGATGGGGTCTCATCCCAAACCTCTTCTGCCTTCTTCAAATCATGGGATCCTTCAGCAAACACTCAAAACTTGAAAAGCAGGAAAGAGCATCTGATGCTAGCATGGAATATGGGTGCCTTAAAACTTCTATTTCAGCCTATGTTGGCCATGTTTAATTCCTAAGTTGTTTATTGTTTTAAATAAAAATGAAACATAGTCATATTTATTCCCATTGTTAAAGAATATTTATTTCCCTTGGTATAGGATGCTCATCTGATATCAAAATAGAGACTGAACTCCAGAAAGTCACCTTATCAGACACAGTGGACCACCTGATTCCTTCCTAGATGCGTGTCAGGGCTTGTGAGAGAACATCAGACCTGCAGGCGCCAAAGTGGCCAAACATTTGGTAGGTACAAGGGCAGGAGCTATCGAAAGTGCTGGCAGGAGCCTCTAAATTATGTGTAGGGTCTTTTTCCACACATACCATTTCTGAGCCATGAGTACCTTTTGACCACTAGTGTGCACTCATGGAACTCCCCCCCATAACTTTCAGTAGTTCGTCATTGAGGAGGGGATATATCCATTGCCAAACAGATCTCAGAAAGTACCTTTGCCTTCTCACAGCTTTGCATGTGGACTTGCAGCAGAAGCCAATGGGAGGAGGCCTAAAAGTCAGCCTCTGTTACCTTCATGGTTTTGTATTTTTGGTCGAAAATGGAAAATGCAAATTCCAGGTTGTTAAAAAAAATTCTTCCCAGTAGAAAATAACCATAAAAGGAAGGATAATTCTGGTCCCTTTACATAGCCCTGCTGATCTTTCCTTCTTTACTTTATATAATAAGACTCAAGATGCCTATGACCTGTAGAGCTTTCATCATGTTATAATAAATCTTGAGTCTGTTTGTTTAATGCAGGAGATCAAGACCCAAGATGGCCTTTTGGTATTGTCATCATCAAATTATTGGAACAAGATTTAAGACCTTGTTTATGCTACACACTTTCACTTTAAATCTTCCTGGTTGAGGAGGAGGGTGAGATGGGCATATCAAACAGTTGCTCAAGACCTGAGAACGTCTCCAGCCTAAAGACATACCCCAGGGAGCTCTATTAAAGGAGCCAAGTGGATCTAGAAGATATGAGTCAGTCTGAATTTAAATATGGAAATGCCTAGTAAATACAAGGACAATATTTTTCTTCCAATTTGGGATAACTTCTTTTACTTACTTATATCTTCTTAGACCAAGGCTTGCTCAGTCTCAAGAGTCTAGCTTTGGGAACACCAGCTTCTCTCAAAAGTTCATAAATTATTTTTTATGGAGAGGTCCAAAGGTACATGGCAGTTTACCAAGCCCCAAATAGAAGGAAAGCTAGATGACAGAATTGAAATTCGAGTTGTGTAGCAATAAAATATCAACTACACGAGAAACCCTCCAATCGATATACATCATAGGATTAATACGGATACCTGTAGTGGAAGATGGTATGGAAGAAGGGAATTCAAAAAAGAGGCTGAAGGTAGAGCTACATACAAAGCAGCCAACCAATTCAATTCAATATTCTGCAGAAAATATTGTTCTTGGTCACTTGCTCTCAAACAAATGCAGATATCTGGTCTCCCAGCCTCTGGTCTTACCCCCTTCAATCCATTCTCTACATAGCCGGGAGAGTCATTTCTCTAAAATAAAAATCTGGTTATGTCAGTTTCTGTGTAAACAGGATCTCACAATCTTTAGGATAAATTCCTTAGTTGCTGCTAATGGGCCTTCATGATCTGGCTACTGCCCACCCCACCAGCTGTCTTTCTCACTACTTCCTCTCCTACATGTACCTTGGGGTCCAGGCATTACAGGCTGCTTACATTTCTCCCATGCCACCATGTTCTCTAACCTTGATATGGTCCTTTTCCCTGGAGCATTCTTTCCTCTTTTCTACTTGGCTAGTTCCTACATATATCCTTAGAAACTCAGCTTAGGTGTCCTCTCCTTCCAAAAGCCTTCCTAAACTCTAGGCTGAGTTAGCCTGTGCTCATCCATAGCTCTCAGCACACTCCACTACTGTGGATGACTTTAAGGCATGGACTTTATCTCTCAACTGTATCCTTATGCCCAGCACATTATTTGGCATTAGTAGATGGTCAACTACTGTTTCCTGAGTGAATGAATGAGCAATCTTTATGTGCTCTGTAAAACAGACACACTAGTTCTTTCTATCGGACATGTTCTGATGCTGGTGTCTTCATTAATTTTCAAATGAGTAATTGCTAGGAATGAAGACAACAGCAAATGTAAATCCTTAGGCCACAGGGAGATGTGTGAAAGAAGCAAGAGAGAAAGCAGGAGGAAAAATATCCTTAAGAAAAGCCTCATGCTTCTTTATGGCCTTTTTGATGAGACGATAACACAAATGTCTGAAGAGTGATGAAACAGAAGACAGTATTTATGGATTACTAGTTAATAAAAGTTATTTTTTGATCACTCTGACAGAACAAAACTTAATATTCTCAACTTTATTATAGTTGAGAAATATAGCTGATATATACACACACAGACATCTTGAAATCCATACCAGCTTTAAAATGCATTGTGCTGGGCTTCCCTGGTGGCGCAGTGGTTGAGAGTCCGCCTGCTGATGCAGGGGACACGGGTTCATGCCCTGGTCTGGGAAGATCCCACATGCCGCAGAGCAGCTAGGCTCGTGAGCCATGGCCACTGAGGCTGCGCGTCCGGAGCCTGTGCTCCACAACGGGAGAGGCCACAACAGTAAGAGGCCTGCGTACCACAAAAAAAAAAAAAAAAAAAAAAAAAAAAAAAGCTTTTGCACAGTAAAGGAAACCATAAACAAGATGAAAAGAAAACCCTCAGAATGGGAGAAAATATTTGCAAATGAATCAATGGACAGAAGATTAATCTCCAAAATATATAAACAGCTCATGGAGCTCAATATTAAAAAAACAAACAGCCCAATCCAAAAATGGGCAGAAGACGTAAATAGACATTTCTCCAAAGAAGACATACAGGTGGCCAAGAAGCACATGAAAAGCTGTTCAGCATCACTTATTATTAGAGAAATGCAAATGGAAACTACAATGAGGTATCACCTCACACCAGTTAGAATGGGCATCATCAGAAAATCTACAAACAACAAATGCTGGAGAGGGTGTGGAGAAAAGGGAACCCTCTTGCACTGTTGGTGGGAATGCAAATTGATAACAGCCACTATGGAGAACAGTATGGAGGTTCCTTAGAAAACTAAAAATAGAATTACCATGTGACCCAGCAATACCACTCCTGGGCATATACCCAGAGCAAACCATAATTCAAAAAGACATGCACCCCAATGTTCATTGCAGCACTATTTACAATAGCCAGGTCGTGGAAGCAACCTAAATCCTCATCGACAGATGAACAGATAAAGAAGAAGTGGTACATATATACAATGGAATATTACTCAGCCATAAAAAGGAACAAAATTGTGTCATTTGTTGAGACGTGGATGGATCTAGAGACTGTCATACAGAGTGAAGTAAGTCAGAAAGAGAAAAACAAATATTTTATATTAACACATATATGTGGAACCTAGAAAAATGGTACAGATGAACTGGTTTGCAGGGCAGAAATTGAGACACAGATGTAGAAAACAAATGTATGGACACCAACGGGGGAAAGTGTCGGGGGGGCGGTGGTGGTGGTGTGATGAATTGGGCGATTGGGATTGACATGTATACACTGATGTGTATAAAACTGATGACTAATAAGAACCTGCTGTATAAAAAAAACAAATAAAGTAAAATTAAAAAAAAAAATCCAAGGGGAAAGTGAAGTGTAGAGAGGTGTTGAGTTGTGATCCCCTGGAAGACTGTTGGAAGATTCTGTGTCTCCTATTCTCTCTGTCGTGTGTGTGTGTGTGTGTGTGTGTGTGTATGTGTTTGTGCGTATGTGCTTGTTTGAGGGTCTTCTAAATATCTAAATTTAAAAATAAATAAATAAATAAATTGCTCTTTGAACTCAATTCCAGGGGTATCTGGTATTTTCAGAGTAGTGTTATATCCATTTTCTTACAAACAAATAGGGAGTGTTAAGCTCAAAGAGATGTAAGAATTTTTTGTTAAGGTCTTTGAGCAAATCAAGGGAACAGATAAATTTCCTCTATTCTAAGCCCTGCAGCAGGTATTCTGTGCTTATATGGGTAGTCCCATTGCAATGGGGAGTTATTTAATAGATATAGATTTTCAGTTTTGCAAGATGAAAGAGTTCTGGAGACTGGTTACACAGCAACATGAATCTACTGAACACTACTGAACCATACACTTAAAAATTGTTAAGATGGCAAATTTTATGTTATGTATATTTTACCACAATTAAAAAAAAGATGTTAGGGGATAGGAGGAGATGAGGAATTATGCTCCAGGCAAAGGGAACTGTGTGTTCAAAAGCTTGGAAATGAGAAAGAGATTTGCATTAGCCTAAGGTCGTTTAGTTACTAGGAGTAGAGAAGACAAGGAATAAAAGTTTTATTTCCCTTTCCTGGATATAAAGCTTGCCATGGGGCAATTCTGAAATAGCTCAAGTTTGTCTTTGTCACTTTACCATTTCCCTTTATGTTCTTTGCTCTGTGTGCCTCTTTTTCCATATAGCTAATATTCTTCTGTTCATACAAGCCCTCCAGGGTACCCCAACAGGCAGGTATGTTTCAACCCTTAAGACTCTACTTACTCCCAAATTATCCACTTCTGTTCCCATCCCATTAGAATTTTTAGTCCCTCAGAACAGCTCTTCTCAGCTAGGTTGCAAGAGGACAGCCATCTGATTCAATACATTTTTACTGAAGTGTGAATGATTGGTAGCTTCTCAGAAGTATCAGCTTTTTAAGAGACTACTTCAGAATTCAAAGTGAATCTATTATTAGTGAGACTTTAATAAGAGAATGAAGTGAAATTGTAACATTTTCATCCATATTAGGAAGGATATTTTTGGTCTGGAGAGCTACCCTGTAAACAGGCCTATCTGGCTTGATAATCTGTCTTAGGAGTTTGGTTCTTCCAAACTGTTTCTACTGGGTTTCAGCTTCTCCGCATATCTCTAAAAGTTGCAAATCATTTTCAGTGTTACCCACAAAAGGGTGTCTGATGCTAAGTAAGGGGAATTGGAGGGACAAAAGGATGTGCAACAGAAGTCATTTATGAGTATGAGTTATTATGAAATCAGGAACTTCCTAAAGTCTCACATATTGTCAGATGGAAATGTGCCTGTTTATTATTTTTAAATTTTATTGAAGTATAGTTGATTTACAATGTTATGTTAATTTCTGCTGTATAGGAAAGTGATTTGGTTTTTTGTGTGTATATATATATATATATATATATATATATTCTTTTTCATATTCTTTTCCATTATGGTTCATCACAGGATATCAAATACAGTTCTCTGTGCTGTACAGTAGGACCTTGTTGTTTATCCATCCTATATATAATAGTTTGCATCTGCTAATCTCAAACCCCCAATCCTCCACCCCCAACCCCACCGTCCCTTGGCAACCACAGGTCTGTTCTCTGTAACTGTGAGTCTGGGAAACGTCCCTGTTTAGATTGATGTCACCATGCATAGTGGTAAAAATGTAGGTTTCTACGGTTCAAATCCCAGCTTCACCACTTAGTTGTGTGACCTTGGGCCTTAACCCAAGGAACTAGGAACCTTAGGAACCTAGGAACCTAGGAACTAGGAACCAAGGAACTAGGCCTTAACCCAAGGAACTAGGAACCCTTTCCTAGTTCCTTAACCTCTCTGAGCCACACTGTCCTAGATGAAAAGTGAGGATAATAATAGAATTTACCTCATATCATTGCAATGAGGATGAAGTGAATTAATGAATGTAAAACACTCAGCACAATGTTTGGCATGGAGATAGATAGCAATGATAGTTATCATCATCATCGTCATATCCTTCGCTGGTGGGCTCCTATTAAGAGCTGCTCTGGCCCAGTTCTAGCCAACAAGTGAGAATGAACAGAAATGACCCTGAAACTCTTCGCACCATGGTCAGGATGTCCACCCAAGGAGAATGATGAGAGGGGTAACGCAGAATGCTGGGCTCCCAAGTATTTCTCTGCTTACAGATTTTGAGATTGGCAAGCATTTGATGGTGCCCTCTCTCCTTCTAGTTTTGCAGTCTCTAGCAAAACCAGTGCCCTCCACCCAGCTCTGGCTCCAGCCCTCGATCTGTGACCTTGTTTCCTGTTGCTATAGCAGGTCTCTCATGCAGGATTCATCATTGCCTGCCCCAAAATAAGCAGTGAGGAAGACCACACACATTTCTCTATTAATGAAAGACTATTTTTAGGAGTGAGAGAAAGTCTTTACATATTTACCCCTGGTTTGAAGCAGAAGCAGCAGTGGCAGTGGGTGGAGGATAAGCTACACTCTCAGCTTGTGCTTATTTCTCCACGGGGGAAATGAAATCGCAAAGGAACCTTGGATGAGGCAGAACTGGCCTCAGTCCTCCATTTAGAATACAAGCCCGAGAGTCTTTTCCAGATAGCTTTCTAGTTTGTGGATGTGCAGTTTGAACTGTACACAACTCTGGGAGACAATGCTCACTTCATTACAATGTGAGTTATGCACGGTATGATCTGCGAAACCCACAGGACATCTCTGCAAGTTCTCCTTCCGGGGCCAGCTCAGCACAGGCATTTGGGTCGACTTTTCTTCTTTCTCAGACCACAGCACACAGGGCTGCCCATGAGTAACTCTTGAGGATACTCCATTTCTCAGGCTCTCCAAGAAATGAATCTTCTTTCCTACTTATTAGTATATTTGGGGAGAAATTGTGTGTTTCTGGAGGTCTGGGTATGAAATAATATGTATGTGAGTCAAATAACATAGAGGAGAAGTAGAGGTGACTCTGTTGGGGAGAATCTTACCTTTCAGAAGATGTTGAATACTAGACTCCTCCTCTCCACGGCTGGTATTTGAATTGACAGATTCACAGGCTGAAAAACAATAAGGGTTTTACCTGAGAGTGTGGAAAAGTCTTGAAAAAGAGCTATTCCTTACCCCAAGACAGGGGAAAACAAAGTGGATGGCTTGATGCCTAAGCCTCATAATGAATTAGATAGTTTTGAAAACCCTTAGATGCTATCATGGAGGGAAGGTTGATCTAGGATTTAAAAAACATTGAAGAAAATAATATTTTTATTTATTATAAGATGTTTAAGGGTGAAACCCTGCAGGTACTGTGATGCTTAAGTTCTGAGAGGAGAACTTTTGACAGAACAAGAGCATGAAAGAGTTAATGCCTGACACCCGCTGTGAGGAGATGTCCAGATTTGAACAGGAGATGTGCTGCGGGACCCCAGTGCGTGCAGCGATGGGGGGTATGACAGACAAACGTGAGGAGCCCCTGCTTCCAGCTGTAGCGCAAATTCAAGGGTTGGACCAGGGAGACAGGAGGGATTCTAGCCCATCTGATTCTAGCCAGAAAGATAGGCTTTTGCACAGCCCTGATGAATTTTTTTTGCAATCTCTTAGAGTCACTTTTGATGAGAATCGTTCTCCTAGCTGTCCTTGTCCGTCAAAAGGAACACTAGTTAAAATAATGCTGTTTTAATGGCTGAGGAGAATTAGGATGACAGACCAGAGAAAGATAGTTAGGGGAGAGGTAATAGATAGCAAGGAGATCAGCTGAGTGAATCTGAAATGGAGGAATGGCTTTTTTTTTTTTTTTTTTTCCAGTACGCGGGCCTCTCACCGTTACGGCCTCTCCCGTTGTGGAGCACAGGCTCCGGACGCGCAGGCTCAGCGGCCATGGCTCACGGGCCCAGCCGCTCCGCGGCATGTGGGATCTTCCCGGACCAGGGCACGAACCCGTGTCCCCTGCATCGGCGGGCAGACTCTCAACCACTGCGCCACCAGGGAAGCCCAAGAGGTATGGCTTTTAATGAGAAATTTGGTGTGTGTGTGTGTGTGTGTGTGTGTGTGTGTTTGCGTGTGTATGTCAGAGAGACAGAGGTATGAGAGATCAAGGAGATAGAAATAGGGAGGAAAAAGGTCAGAGGGAATCAAATATATCTGAAAAAGACTTTGAGATCTAACTACCCCCCCAGCTCATTTCCAAGTACATGTATGTATGTATGTGTATATATTTATGCTTCATCATCTCATTAATGATAATACATATACTAGAGACATTGCCAAAGAAGAATGTTTGGTTTTACTGATTTGCTAAAGTGGGGGGCTTGGAGAAGCCTGCTCCTTGGTGCTTTCCCACCTTCATGTGCACACAAGCAGCCACGTGCACACATGTAACTTAGGCTGAGCAGGGCAACTTGGGATTCTGAGAACCAACACTGGAGAGAGAAAAAGCCATAATTAGTGTTAATTGTTGACCTTACAGTTCAAGAATAGATGCTCTGGAGAATGGGAAAGGAGAACAAACATTAATTATTGAGTAGGGACCTTGGAGACAGACACTCTGGATTAAAAAGAGAGAGATAAATTGCATAATGAATGTTAATTTTCCCTCAAAGAATTGAGTGGTCGGTGGTTGGAAGGGAAAAAGAGGCTAAAACAATCATGAAAGAGAAAGCTCAATGTGTGTCGGGGTGAGAGGGTGCAGGATGGTTAGACAAACACTCTCCATCACTGCTTACTGCTTTGCCTCTTCCTTACAGCTCCCAAGTATTTGCTATCAGGGTTTTCCTTAGAACTCATATTATTTACCACAGTTGTGGGTAAATACTGCTGGGGAGCTCAGCCACTTCCCCAAGAGCACATAAGCCTGAAAACAGCCACGGTGCATGACAAGCTGAGAGGCACTCAGCACTGGAATTTATGTTTTATGTGTGTCGGTGGGAGTTTGACTTTAAGTAAAAGGAGTACTGGAGCTGAGTGCCACGTGGGAGAGGGCTGTGGTCCTGTGTGTGCCGCCGTGGGGTGACTCGGGCTCCAAGGCCTTGACTGTTGTTTTATCTTAATTATTGTACACAAGAGACCCTGAAAGTCATCCTCTTAGCTGAAAGTGAAAACAGAAAAATGGTAGTTTGAGTAGAAAATTGGAGATGAGAATTGTAGCCAATTTTGTAAAGAGACACTATAAACAGGTTTGTCACTGGTTGCTCAGAGTGCTGGGTGGGCTCCCCACATCCAGTCGGCGGCCCTGGGGATTATCCCTTTGCCGCGTCTCCTGCGTCTGCCCACTGCCTTCCATCCAGGCCCTGGTCAGCTGCTGTCTGGATGATTCTACAGTAGCCTGAGCACTCGGCCTTTTCTCTTGCCTATTCCTGGCACACAGGGTGGGTTGCATGACATCCTTCCTCAAGCACCTGTGACTTCTTGTTGCCTAAAAGGCGGCATTTCAGCTCTATCCTGGCACACAAGGCCTTCCCTGGCCTGGTCCTGGCCTGCCTTTCAGCCCCATCTCCCCCCATGAAGCCCCTCCACGGGGCACTCTTACAGGCTACTCATCATTTCCCGCGTGGACTCTGCTTTCTTATCTCTTTGCCTTTGTTCATGCTGGTCCCTCAGCTGGTCATGTCTTTCTCTCTTTTCTGTTTATCCACTTTACCAGTTTCTTTCTTTGTTTTATTTTTTATTTAGTTTTTACTTTTGGCTGCACTGGGTCTTAGTTGCGGCATGTGGGATCTTTTAGTTGCAGCATGCGATTTCTTAGTTGCACCATGCATGCGGGATCTAGTTCCCCAACCAGGGATGGAACCCAGGCCCCCTGCATTGGGAACACGGAGTCTTACCCACTGGATCACCAGGGAAGTCCCTCTTTTTTTTTTAATAGAATTTTGTTTATATTTATTTAAAAAAAATTTTTGGCTGTGCCTTGAGGCTTTTGGGATCGTAGTTCCCCAAACAGGGATCGAACCCAGGCCCCAGCAGTGAAAGCACCAAGTCCTAACCACTGGACCACCAGGGAATTCCCTACCAGTTTCTTTAAAGTCAGTACAAATAGAGATTCCTCTGCAAAAATCCGTCCTCGTCCCCCAGGTTAGAATTCATCGCTCCTTCCTTGGAGGCCCCTGCATTGTGTTGTTGAGATCTCTGTTACAGCACTCATCTCATTCTGCCTTGCAGAAGAGTCAGTTGCTTGTGAATTTTTTCTCACAGGGGCTGTGAGGTTCTTGGGGGCAGCAGCCACAGGGCCCGGGGTTGAGCCCTGGGAAGTGGGAAGAAAAGAGCACAGTATCTGGGATAGACGGGCCTGGGAATGAATAAGCTCAGCTGCTCACCAGGTGTGATCAATGTGCACAAGGGGGTTAACCTCCTGTGTTTCAGTTTCCTCACCTGTGGTATGTGAATGAAAATACTCCCTTCAAAGGATTATTGGATGATAGAATGAGATGACATATGTGCCTGAGCATGTTTGCTCTTGATACCAACATCCTTCTGTTTCCCTTGAACATGGTAGGCGTTCTGTCCATTTGATCTAAAGAGTCGGACACGATATTATGGGTCTTCTCTCTTTTAGGTCCAATGATATTTTATATTGGAATTTTACTTAATACTTTATTATATACTGCACGTATGATCTGGTTTGATTGTCACAAAGCAATGCAATCTAGGATGGGAGGTATTATTATAGATGCATTTTCTTTGGGTGCTTTTTTCTTTTTATTGTGTTTTCAAGGGAGAAATATATCATCTATTTACAAAATAGCTCTTGAAAAATACGAGTACAGATACTATAAAACAAAGCAAACTCTAGTCACGAGACACTATGTACATTATGCAAAAGCAACAGTCTGATCTCCAGGTTATGAGAACTAGAATTAAAATGTCACTACACAGAAAAGGTCCAAGTTCCCAGCTTGGCAAAACTTGGGTGCAGTTACATGAAACATTTAATAAACTGAATTCTTTTTCCCCAATGTGTAAACAAAATGACAAGACTAAATCTGTGCCTGGCAATTTCAATCTAACTCTGAAGCTACACAGAACACACAGACACCTTGTAGACTTCACCTGTTTGACCATCTTTTCTTCTTAGGTGGTAGGAGGAAGGGCAAGGTGACTGTGCAGAGCAAAGATGTGGGAAGTAGAAATACTGTACCCTAGACATTACAAAGTATGGTGAAAAGAAAGCCTCACTTAATGCATAGCCTAAGGGGGAAAAGACTACACTCCAACTTCGGGAAATTAATTTAGAATGATAGGGGAAGGGTTTAAGTAATTGCAGTTTAAAATGAAAAATGCACGTGTGATAGAATGGAGCACAATGGAGGATTCAAAAACATGCTCATCAGAAAAATCTGTTAGGTTTGCTTTGTCCAGATTAAGAAAGAATATATAGTTGCATTATATGCTGTAACAAAGAGACTCAGAAAGATAAACATGTATTTCTGTTTCAGGTAAGAGTCTAGAGGGAAGGGGGTAGCCCAGGGTAGCTCTGCTTCCTGAAGGTATCTGGGCACTGTGCTTCCTTATATCTTATGGCTTCATCATCCCCTAGAGTATTCCCCTCTTCCACGTGGTTGAAGCTACTTCACCACTACAACCAAGTCCAATGGTTTCCTTTTTTTAAAATTAAAACAAATTTTTTTTTTTTTTGTGGCTGTTTTGGGTCTTCGTTGCTGCACGTGGGCTTCCTCTAGTTGTGGCGAGCCGGGGCTACTCTTCGTTGTGGTGCGCGGGCTTCTCATTGCGGTGGCTTCTCTTGTTGCAGAACCTGGCACGCAGGCTCAGTAGTTGTGGCATGTGGGATCTTCCCGGGGTTAGTTGCTCCGCGGCATGTGGGGTCTTCCCGGACCAGGGATCGAACCTGTGTCCCCTGCATGGGCAGGTGGATTCTTATCCACTGCACCACCAAGGAAGTCCCCAGTGATTTCCTTTTAAGGAAATGACCTGGAAGTCGCACAAGTTACTTCTGTTCACATTTCATCAGCCACATCAGTTATATGACCATACCTGGCTGCAAGGAAGGCTGGGAAATATAATTTCTAGCCAAGTAGCCATGTGTTCAACTAAACTTCAGGGTAGGGGATTCTGCTAATGACAGGAGTAATGGAAAAATGGATATTGGGGAACACGTAAGTCTTTGCTACTGACAGTTTCAATCAATATTTATGGGCAACGTTCTGGGAGTACCTGTGATGTTCTCTGGGATATTCAGAAGTCGAGGAGGGGGATCTATCCATAGGAGATCTTGGAGGAGGATGAAGAAAAAGAGTAAAAAAGGTAGAGGAAGTAAGGGAGTGCCTGGTGAGAGACCCAGGTAGTAAGAATTACTGCTGACCTAAGATAGTAGCAATCAACGTGGGCTGAGGTGGTCAGGTGAGGTGGTACAATGAAGGTGGGACTGAAGCCTAGAAACCTGGACAAGAGGGCCTAGAGGCAGTAAGTTCTAGTGAGAAGAGCTTTGGCCTAAGTAGGTGCAGGAAGATCTGGGTTTGAGCCTTAGATTTGCCGCATAGAAGCTGTGTGACTTTGAGCAAGTCACCGTACCTCTCTGGGCCTCAGTTTCCTTATCCATAAAGGAGAGTTTTCAAACTGTGGTCTCATAATTCTAGTGACTGCATAGACCCCACAGCCAGGAATCATTTCAGGAGGGAAAGAATTAGCTGGGCTCTGAAGAAGTTGTTGCGGGACACAGTCAGACCATCCCTACTTTAACCAGGCAGCTCTGCTTTTATCCATTTTATCTATAGGTGTTCTCAGAAAGTCTGTCTGATAAAATGCTTCCCCTGCTTAAATGCTGATGAAGGTGATGCCTACATTCCATCTCAACTCTAAGGTTCTCTGGAACAGAAAAAATGCGAGGGAGGTAGAATTTACAGCTTTACAGGCTCTGTAAGAAACAATATATGTACATGTGCAAAAAATACAGAGGAATTAAATATTCTTCAACACTTCATATTGACTTTTTTCTTAAAAAAAAGGAATTTTCAGCGGATTCAAAGAGAACTATTATTTTTGACATTTTTCTTCTTTGGAAGGCAAAAGTGGCGATAATATCACATTTTCAGCCAAATACGAGGGAGGGGAGTCTTTGTACTTGTAGGAATCGTGAGAGGTTTCTGTCAAAGGAAAGAAGACTCCCCAGTGGTTTTTAGTGGCTCTCTGCATGTGGCCATCAGAACACCTTCCAATGTGGGCTGCTGATGCGGTGCTGGGTTCACTGCGGTGAGGGAAAGAACCCCGCTTCCCTCTGAAGTCCTGACAAACAGAGCTATTACTGCCCTGTGGTCCATGTGACAGACCCAAATTAGCCCCATGCCGAGCCTCATGGGAATCCCCCATAACTTCTGCAAGGGGAGGAGAGTATATGGGTCAGGACTCAGTGGAGAACAGAAACCACCAAGGTATTTTAAGAAGAAATGGAGCTACTATAGAGAACTTGGTGCTTACAGAGTTGCTGCAGCAACTGCCTCTTGACAGTCTTCACGAGCTCGCTTGCCAGGGTAAGTAGCCAAAGTGCCTTTGCCTCACTCCTGCCCTTCAAATCTCATGCAAATGCATCTGTTTGGCAGAACTGCATCTGCATCCCACCCCCTAACTGCAAAGGTTATCTGGGAAATGTAGTTTTTAGCCTTCCAGCCTTTGCAGTACAGGAGGGCACTGGAAGGAAATGCTGGGTACCAAGCGACCGTATCCAGCCATGTTTTTCTTTATTTCAACATCTGAGAACTGGTAAATCCACCAACACGATTGCGTATGGATTATTAACAAACACTTATTGCCACCCAGGCTTCCTCCTACCTTCCTCTACTTCTTTTTACCTGGAGATGGAGGGATTGTGGACTCAGTGATTCAGAACTGATGTTTGGAAAATGAAAGCAAGAACAGGCATGAATTATTGAATGACTGAGATCCTGCTTCAGGACTTAGACAACAGAACTGCTCTACGGAGAGAGTCTCCTTGGGAAAGGGGGTTATTTAGTAACACACAGCATTACAACTGGAAAGAACCTTAGA
Source organism: Pseudorca crassidens (assembly GCF_039906515.1). Taxonomy (NCBI): domain Eukaryota; kingdom Metazoa; phylum Chordata; class Mammalia; order Artiodactyla; family Delphinidae; genus Pseudorca; species Pseudorca crassidens. The sequence continues at coordinate 33,473,241 of NC_090301.1, forward strand.
AATAATGTTTAGTATTTTCCAAAGTGTGTTCCAAAAACTAGTTAGAGGCACATAATGCTTTACTAAAAACAAGAAAGAATTCAGTGGTCAAATAAGTTTGGGAAACATTGCATGTCCTCATCTTGAGGAACCATAATCCATATTAACACAGCAGAGGCTCCTGCAGTAAGGAATGTGCTTCGCTTTAGCTTACTGGTTTCCAACTTATTTGGCCTCAGAACTTTTTTTTTTTTAACAGAATGCCTGGTAACCTTCTGAGGACTTGGAGTTCTATGGGATATACACTGGGAGGGTTGGATCTAATCCCAGTTCCTCTTTCTCCATATGGAGAAGCTGAGCTCCAAAGCAGTAGATTTATTTGCCAGTGATCACAGAAATCAGGGTGGTAGAGCTGAGAATAAAACCCAAGACTTTGGATATTTAGTCCAAAGTTCTTTCTTCTTCTTCTCGCTGTCTCATCTAATGGACTTCTTCATTTTTTTTTAAAATTAATTTATTTTATTTTATTTATTTTATTTTTGGCTGCATTGGGTCTTTGTTGCTGCACGTAGGCCTTCTCTAGTTGCGATGAGCAGGGGCTACTCTTCGTTGTGCTGCACATGCTTCTCATTGCGGTGGCTTCTCTTGTTGGGAGCGTGGGCTCTAGGTGCGTGGGCTTCAGTAGTTGTGACACATGGGCTCAGTAGTTGTGGCTCATGGGCTCTAGAGCGCAGGCTCAGTAGTTGTGGCTCACGGGCTTAGTTCCTCCACTGCATGTGGGATCTTCCCGGACCAGGGCTCGAATCCCTGTCCCCTGCATTGGCAGGCGGATTCTTAATCACTGCACCACCAGGGAAGCCCTGGGCTTCTTCACTTTTAAATCTCTAGGCATCTTCACTAAAGCAACAGCTGCTGAGAGAAAGGCTACTCAAGGAAAATCATACTTTGTCAAATATCCCACCAACATGGAAGGATCCTTTTACCCATGAGTCCCCACAACCAACATTATCACAAATGACAAATGGGGAGAACACAGAGAAAGTCAACCACTTAGCATACGTTTGCCCCCAAATAATCAGTGTTTTGAGATCAGCTGGGATATTCTTGGACCCTTCATTTTTCTGTTTACCAAAATGTAGACCATCAGGAAATGACACCAGTATATTATCTATTATGAAAACAAATTACGCCCAAATCTAGTGACTTAAAGCAATAAACCTTTACTATATCTCACATAGTTTCTATGGGAATCTGGGAGGGGCTTAGGCCTGTGATTCCGGTGCAGTCTCTTGTGAGGCTGCAGTCACAATGCCAATCAGGGATGCAGTCATCTGGAGGTTTCCCTGGGGTTGGACCATCTCAGAAGTCACACACTGTCACTTCTGTCATATTCTATATTTATCAGAAGTGAGCCACTATGTCCAGCACACACTCAAGGGGAGGAGAATTGGGCTCCCCCTTTTGAAAGAACAAGTGTCAAAGAATTTGTAGACATATTTTAAAACCACCATACCAAGAAAGAGTTGCAAGAGAGAAGGATGCTAATTAAATGACCAAAAAACAAGGCAAGTTTTGGGGGTAAAAATCCTTTTAGGACAAGAGCAGGTGTCAACTGGAAACTCTGAACGAGATGAAGAATTTAAATTTGCATGGGACCTGGAGTCCCAAACCGAACCACTGGCACAGACATTCTTGAGCTTCTTGCAATAAAGAACTTCTGAATAAAAGAACTTCTGAAAGAAAACTTCTGTTGCTGCCACTGTGACTAGGAGAATAGATGAAGGATTTGAATCAAGGATAAGCAACTCCAATGTTCCAATGTTTTGACTTGTATCCTTCCAAGTTAAATTTTCCTTTCTTAAGCCTTTGAATTTTCTAAGTGTTGCAATATCCCAACCTGACCAAGAGGGTCGAATTCCAGCTCAAGTCTTCACATCTTTTTTTTATTCTTCTGAAGGTTTATACTCATTCTTCTATGCTATCTGAAAGCAAGATATCATGATCTAATTGCTTAAGAATTTATTTCCAAGTAGATGCTGGCAGAGTCTGAAAGTCTCAGAATGATCAGACAGATCATATTTCCACTTTAACCCAAGATTTTTTTAAATTAAAAAACAACAACTATGATCCCCCCCAAACTTTCCTTTATGGCACCTGGGGTATTCTGTCCACGCATTTCTTGGACATATGGTAAAGATAAGAGGATCTCTAGGACTCTTCTAATATATTTGGGAGCTAAACAACAAACGGATGCATATAAATACAGTAATCACAAAAGTGGGATTGAGAGAGAGAAATGGGTGAAAACTACATCGTAGCAGTTCAGTGAGATGAAGTGGATTTATTGAGGAAAATATCCCGGAAAAGATGAACCTTCCCCTGGAACTTAAAATGATTCTAAATATTTGAGGGCAGCTTGGGCAAAGGCTGGGAGATAAGAGAAGGAAGACTGAATGTTTGGGCCGTCAGACAGATGAGAAAAGGGTGGGCCTGAATATAGTGGGAGATGAGACTGGAAGAGTAGGGTGGGGATGGTGATCAAGATACATTTGAACAAACAGCTGCAAAGAATTTGGTGTGGGTGGAGCAAATCCTTTGCAGGAGTTGAAAATGTTTTTCAGTATCCTGCTTCCCAAAGCAAAACAAAACAGGGCTTTCCCATTAACAGAGACTCTTAGAAAGCTGGGCCTGTAGGGAGATGTGGGTTAAGGTTCTGCCTGCCTCCCAGGGCCCTATGCAATCATGGTCGAGGCTGGAGGTCCAGCAGCTGTATATGGAGCACAGGCTAGAGAGAGGCCATTGACTGACTGACTGATTGACGGATGACTCATTTGTTCATTTATTCAACAAGCTCACAGTGAATGCCTTTAGGTTTGAGAGGCAAGTAGGATTAAATACATTGTTCATGGGACTAAGACAAGATGGCAGGCAAGTCTCGATTTATTCAGCATAAATTTCATTTCTCTCTTTCTTTTGTGTGGAAATTATTGAAAGATTTTCAATGAACATTTACTGTGATCCTGCTCTGTTTGTGTCAGGAACTGTGCTAAGTGCGGAGGATGCCGAAGTGACTGAAACATGATGCTGACGAGATGACAACAAACTTAAACATGTAACTTAAATATTTCCTCTTCTGCTTCTGGCTTTTGCTTTGCCCAAAGGGGAGCTATTTCTCTTGGAAGAGAGTGGACAAATGTGTAGCAGGTGAACAGAATCGTGTTTGCGTTCCAGCTGTTGCACCAGCTGTGTCACAGTGACAGTGGCCTCCACCTGTCTCACTCCTGCTTCCACCAGTTCAGAACCAAGTTATTTTTATACTCATATCATGGGACAGCCCAAGTGGTGATGGAAGTTCTTTAATGCTGGATTTGGAACCGAATGCATTCTGGTTTCTGGAAATCCATGTACTAAATGGCTACTTCCACAGCAACAGACACAACACGTAAAATGCAGCAATAGTCCATAGCTGCTGGTGGTGGAGTCGATCCCCTTATTTCGAAGGAGAGGAGGAACCTTGGACACAATGAAGGGTTGACCCAAAGTCATCTGACAACCTAGAGGACAAGCCAGGGCTACTCAAATCTCCTGGCTCTGATTCCATGTTCTTTTTGTTGAGGCAGTCATGACATCACCCACCAAACGAGTGCAGATTTTAATCTCCCTCATTAAGAGGCCTGCTGGCTGTACGACTCATGCATACGCATCATGATGGTTCCTGGGTGGTTGACACTCATCACCCTCTGACTTCATTTTTTTTTCTTCCTTTGCAAGATGGTTATTGCCCAGAGCCAGCGTCCCTTTTCCAAAAAGTGAACATGCCAGAAGGGTTTTTGGAAACTGCCTTGATATCTGTCAGGAGCCAGATGATTCGCAGCAATGAACCAATACACATAACGAGGATAACTGATTGGATTACCAATTAGCCACCTCCACCTCTGGAGGGTGGTTGGAAAGAAGAGAAAAGGCAGTGTTTAGTTTGGGCAAATACCAAGAGGACTTTATCATCCTCATCAAGACATCAGCACGGCACATTAGGCCTCCTCCAAGCCATTCCATGGGAACGTCTCTCTCCAGATGCTCCAGCAAGAGCAAACTTGCTATGCAGACATTGGGTTATTGTGTCTGAGTTACAGAAGCATCCCTGGGTTCAGCGAGAGGGGAGAAACTGGTTGACTTGCATCTGTTTTTAATGATGTCTCTGCTGCTGGGGAGTTTTGGAAGCTGCAGGTAAAATCTTCCCCCAAGAAAGCGAGGCTGACCTGGGATGTATCATCTTACCTTCACCCGACAGAAGCTCCTTGGTTTGGGTAGGCCTTGGGAGGGACAGGCAGCTGTTTTCTCCATTTGGACCCAGCAAGAAGTGTCCCAGTGTGGGGTCTCTGGGTTTTTCTTGAAAATAAGCACAAACATGGGCAGTGTTAGCACCAGTGCAGGGGAGGGAGGCTGAACCTGGACCGTGCTCCCTGAATCCCCAGCGGGCAGATGCCGGTGTGCTCAGGAACTTGCCAGGGTGCAGGGCCAGCCCCACGCCTGGGATTCGGCAGAGCAGGGCCAGGGTTCACGCCCCATCATCTGGAGTCAGTGTGGGATGAACAGGGCGGGGCTGCCACAGCCTATGACGTGCCTTCTGTGAAGGTCTAGAAAAGGGGGAATCCTCTGGTTTCAGGCAGCCCTCCAGGCACAAGGTGAACCTGGAGAGGGCACCTTGTGTGAAGGAAAGGGAGCCCCATCCTCCAAGTGTGTGCGGCCCAGCTCCTGGGCACAGGGCTCAGTGGTTCCAGCCTCTGCTTCCTGCTCTGTCACACGCCTTTGTGCAGTACTCAGCGGCACAGCTGTGCCCTGTGGTTCAAGTGCTGGGACTGCTTAGTGACTCCAAGGGGCTCAGGCCAAGGAGGAGAAGGAAGCTCTATTTCTCTCAGTTGCTTAGAAATATTGAGGGTGTTTCTATAACTTTACCTTCCCCATTTCCAAGGCAAAAAGGTCAGGAGTAGAGCTGGCAATCAGCCACAGTGGATGCTTACAAGTGTGTAAACACACATATACGCAGAGGCATCACACACACGGAAACACACATACTTACACCAAGGTGTGCACTCACACGTACATATATACACACTCACAAGGCACGCACACATATGCAGGTGTGCCTGCAAGGACACACATGTATCACACATGAGGAAGGACACACAGCAACACATGTGTACTTGTTCGCAGGCAGGCCTGCATGCCTGCATAATCACACATACATACACGAGCACACAAGTATACACATGTACTCCCATAGCTATATAAGCACACACATACCCTAAGACACACGTGTGCCCCCATACACACATTCATTTACACACACTCAGCCTACACACTTGAGGCTTCAGGCTGCACTCGTCATAGTCACAGCCCTGGCATTCATTCTAATCAGGTTCTCCTTTTGTAAGGGTGTCTAATTCGGGGTGTGTGTGTGTGTGTTTGGTGTGATTTGTTCTGGGCAATGCAACCTCCTAGGAATACCCTTGGTGGTGACGCTACTGTACCTAAAGTTCAGTTCATTAGCTCAATATTAAGAGAGCATCATTGCCATGCAAATATAAAAGGGAGGAGGTTGTAAGGGAAAGGTTCCATTTGGAAATAGTTTGTAAGTTTCTTTGGCGAGAGAGAGAGAGAGAGAGAGAGAGAGAGAATTTGACTTTGACCATTCCAGCCTTAAACAGAGGAGCTGCAAGCACATATGGAATTATTGATCCATGTATTGAATTTATGCTTACAAGGCTTCAAATATAAATAAATGCTTGGGTCGAGGCAGGGGGAGCGCAAGCGAGCAGGATTTAAATAGTGAGGCATCTGTCTCTGAGCGAGCCTGGGATGGGACGAAAGCTGTGGTATCTGTTGTCTTCTTGGTAGCTCTCAGTTGCCACATTCCTCTCGAGTGTGAGCTTCTCTAGGCCCTGAGTGTGATTCTGTTGTTAACAGAGATACTTTGTTCACATTGTCTGGCACCCAAACACACACCAGCTCCTTCAACTGGTGCTCAATCAGAGAAAGCCACCCATCATCCGATGAGGGAGGAACAGCTGATTGGGCTGCACTTTCTAGAAAATGGTTTGTTGGTCTCCAGCATGGCCCCTCCCTAAGGGATTTTCAGGGGTCATTTGGACCCTAAGCAACTTTTGCTTTATGTGCTGCGTTTAGATCAAAGCCCCCATGGAAGCTGTTATTGCACTGTCTTAGTTTCCTCCTGGACTGTTGGCTCTTAAGGATAAGAACTCTGAGTGGGGCTAAGTCATAGAGGGTGTGGCCCTGCCTGCCTCATCCTTCAGTAGAAATCCAGAGTCCTTTTCTCTCTGTGTACAGGCCTCAGGCTCTGCCCTGGGCCGGAGGGTGACTCCTCCCCGGGGACTCTTCCTGTTGGCAGCGTCCCCAGGCTCCCCTGCCCCGTGCAGGGTTATGGCTCGGTGTTGAGAATGCCTGGTAAACCCAGTAGCGAGTCTCCCTGCTGAGCGCAGGGAGCTGTGTCATCACACGCTGCTGCCGGGAGCGAGGAAAGCACAGAACAGCTTGGCAGTGCCTGTTGGTGCAGAAAACCCTTAAAACATGTACTGACTCTTGAGGAATATGCATGGTGACCGTTAATCCCACTGACAGCATTGGAAACACTGCTGATTCCCTTTTTTCAATGGGGTGGCTTTCAGACAGCTTATGTGTGGCCCTGGAGGATGATTAAAATGAGCCCAGAGCCACAGACAAGCCAAGAGGGTGCATCCGTGCACCCCGGGAGTGATTACCTTGTCCTGCTGCTGGGAGTGCCCCGCCGGCCCGTCTCACATGGTGGGGGCCCATGGGGCTGCTGTGGCCTGATGTCCTGGGGCTGTCCAGGCCCCTCTGGCTCTCTGGACCTTTTCTTCCTTCCGTCAGGGACAGTGGTGGAGTGCCAGCCTGGGGTGCAGCATCATCCTCTTCAAAAGCAAAAGGAGAAAAAGTACGAGTGAGAATTTGGATCAGTAAGAAAGTGAAGGAACCTCTTTTCTAATTCTGTTGCTGTGGCTCCTAGTGTCTAGGATCACTGATTCCCCTCACTCTCAAGTTTGTCTCTCTTTTCCAGCCCTGCTAAGGAGCAGAGGCCGGGTATCTCCCACAGCCAAGGTGGGATTATCTTGACTAGAATAGCAGCCCTACTGTTGGGGAACCTCCAAGAACTGGGAGGAACTGAACAGTGGTTGTTGTTATCCTCATCCTATTGATGGGCTCCTGAGATAGGAGATAGACTAGGGAGGCTGCAAGGTCCTTCCCTAACTGGGGAGACCCCAGCGTTAAAGCTCATGGGACTATTGGCTACAGAGTTCCAACCACAAAGCAATTTTTCTAAGCAGAACCAGTGATCTCATGGCTCCTCCAGGTCATAAAGTACAAAGTAGCCCCTTCTAGATGGTAGTTAGAGGGTAACAGGATGGATGATAAACGCAAAGCACGTCTTGACCTCAATCTTTGTTCTTTCTCTCACTCTTTCCCAAAACAGGCTCTGCTCTAGGAGCTGCTCTAGGGAGGGCAAAACCTAATTTTTAGAGGGTAATCTAAAAGCGATTGGGACCTTGTCTTAATCTCAGAGAGAGTGGTCTTTATTTCATGTTCAACACACTCTTGGTGTTTGTGTTTAAAGGCTGGCTTCACACACAGTCTCCAAGTATCACAAGCTACTTATTTACAAAGGGAAGAGGTGTCTTAACAATGGAGAAAGACATCTCTTTAACCGAATAATGAAATTTAACATCACTTATAATGGAACAACTTACAACAAAGGGAATTAATATAAAGGGATATTTTGTGTCCCTTGATGTAATGCACGGAGAAGCACACATCACCAACATGCCATTCTTGCCAAAAATGTTTGATCTGAATCTAATCATGAGGAAACAAACCTAAATTGAGGATAATTCTGTAAAGCAGCTAGCCTAAACTCTTCAAAAATGTCAGTGTCATGAAAAATGAGACTGGGGAAGTGTTCTAGATGAAAAGATTCTAAAGAGATGTGACAGTTAAATACAATGTATGATTCTGAGTGGAATCCTGGATTGATTGGGGGAAAAAAAAACAACTGTAAGGAATATTACTGGTGTAATTAGAGAAATTTGAATGTGGACTATATATTAGAAAAGAGTATTACATCAATGTTAATTTTCTTGAATGTGATAATTGTACTGTGGTTACAAGGAGAATATCCTTGCTCTTGGGAGATACGTGCTGATAAGGGATGAAATGTACAAAGTCTGCAGTTTAGTCTCGGATGGTTCAGCAATAAAATAAAATATGTATGTGTGTATGTGCGTATAAAAAATCTGGCTTCATTTTTATGATATGAGAAGTGAAACAATCCAGAGCTAAGCACGTAAATGGGTCTGTGCAACCTCTGGGGCGATGAGAGTCCCACTTACTAGTTCTAAACACCCTTGCTCCAGGGACCCCTGTGTGAGAAAGATTGCCATGAAAATCTTGCCTCTTTAGACCTTTTTTTTTTTTTTTTTTTTAATGCATCTACTACCCAGTTGAGTCACACACTGAACTAACCAAGCTACCAGGGACTTCTTAGCCCAGCTTCCTCCTGGCAGGGTAGCAGAGGATGGACAGGCTCTAGATACTGGGTCCCCAGTGGACATGGCAGCTCAAAACAAGTGGAGGACAGTGTGAGGTGAGCAGCACCAAAGATGAAATTCCCTGGTGTTGCCCATCCCTCCTGGTGGCTCAGGCGGTGCCCCTGACGTTGTGGTGCACAGGGGCAAAGCTGCTTTCTTACCTGTCTGCACACAGAGTGACCCTTGCCATATGAGGATTAAAAAAAAAAATTATTATTTATTTATTTATTATTTATTTGGTTGCATCGGGTCTTAGTTGCAGCACGCGGGATCTTCGCTGCGACATGGGCTTCTCTCTAGTTGTGCCACGCGGGCTTTAGAGTGCGCAGGCTTAGTTGCCCCGCGGCATGTGGGATCTTAGTCCCCTGACCAGGGATCTAACCCGCGTCCCCTGCATTGGAAGGCGGATTCTTAACCAATGGACCACCGGGGAAGTCCCCATATGTGGATTTTTTTTTTTTTTTTTTTAAAACTTCAAAGTCTTTAGGATGATTAACTCTCACTTAAGAGACATGGTAAACAAGCCCCTGCCTCAATAATCAAAGGACGTTCTCAAAATGGAAATGTCTCAAGAACATCCTGACCTGGGTTCATTTTTTTTTTTTTTTATTCTGAGAGGCCGTGCAGTATAATGAATAAAAGCACAGATTCTGACACTGGAAGGCCTCAGCTCCAAGCCCAGCGAGGCCACTTATATCTGTGTGACCTCAAACAAGTCACTCATCTCCCAGGGCTTCAGATTTCTGATCTGTGAAATGAGGGTAGGACTGTTGTGAGAAGTAAATGAGATAAGATGTGTTAAAACCTGAGGCCAGTGCCTGTCACTGAGGAAGAACTCCTTAAATATGAACGTTCATCCTTCTACTTCTTCTGATTACCACCACTCAGAGATCACCTAGCATTTGTGATACCGTCATCTTGCCCTTGGGGAAGGAGCTTCAGTTTTGTGAAAATATAGAGCTTTCTAAATATGGCCCGTTGTTTCCAACCTCTCAACACATAAAAATATACACTTTGATGCACTCATATGTATAATTTCAGATGTTTTGAAAAACTGGAGTGATGCCTTTTGTTGATATTATGAACTTCTCATGAATAGTCCCAAATAGATTAGAAATGAAATTCCATTGGTTAAAAACATGGGAGAAACTATAGAGCGTGCAGCAAATACGTAGTAAGTTTGGTGCTGTTTTACATCTGCAACCAGGAAATACTAGTAGGGGGTTTGATTTAGTGAGTAAGTAACTTGTGAGCTAGACAGGAAGTTGGTTTCACTGCAGCACTTTGGTTAAACCAGCTGCTGCCTGAGCAGAAGCCATCTTCAAGTGGCCGGGGAGGAGTGGCCTCCCTTCTAGCCTCTTTTATTAAAAAAATTAATTAATTTATTTTTGGCTGCGTTGGGTCTTCGTTGCTGAGCGCGGGCTTTCTCTAGTTGTGATGAGTTGTGGTGCGTGGGCTTCTCATTGCAGTGGCTTCTCTTGTTGCAGAGCACGGGCTCTACGAGCACGGGCTCCACAGTTGTGGCTCGCGGGCTGTACTGCACAGGCTCAGTAGTTGTGGTGCACGGGCTTAGTTGCTCCACAGCATGTGGGATCTTCCTAGATCAGGGCTCGAACTCGTGTCCCCTGCATTGGGAGGCGTATTCTTAACCACTGCTTCACCAGGGAAGTCCCTCCAGCCTCCTTTTTATGGCTGAGGACCCTGATGTGTCTTGCCTGGCTCTCCTTTGGATTGAGATCCCTGTGGGTTGCTGGAGGGAAGGAATAGCTACCTTGAGGCAAGAGTGTGTCCCTCCCTGTGTCTACTGGGAGATGTACTGTTAATTCCCTTGGTCTTTTCAGGGGCACCTGCTTCAGGGGAGGCCTCCATAAAGGCCTGGACTCTTCTTCTGTTTCTGGTGCTGACTCAGAAACAGGAGCACCTAGGAGAGACAAAGAGAAAGCCAAGTTGTAGTAGACATCTGTGGTTTTTGCCAGCTCTCTCTTCTTTTTGGGGACCCATCTTTCTCTCACTCAGACCATGTGGTTTGGGTGGTCCGTTCCCTGACTCCAGGGATGGGCAAGTGACTGAAGCCTGGCTAACGAGAGCACCTCATTGCTTTAGCCACCGTGACTGGGTCCGGGGTGGGCACATAGCCCAAGCCTGGCCAATCACAGGCAGTTTTGGTACTTTTTGCAAGAGCTTTTAAGAGGCATTATCCTCTCTTTTTAAAAATAAATTTATTTATTCATTTATTTATTTTTGGCTGTGTTGGGTCTTTGTTGCTGAGCACAGGCTTTCTCTAGTTGCAGTGAGTGGGGGCTACTTTCCTTGCGGTGCATGGGCTTCTTATTACCATGGCTTCTCTTGTTGTGGAGCACGGGCTCTAGGTGCGGGGGCTTCAGTAGTTGTGGTGCATGGGCTCAGTAGTTGTGGCTAGTGGGCTCTAGAGGGCCGGCTCAGTAGTTGTGGCACACGGGCTTGGTTGCTCCGCGGCATGTGGGATCTTCCCAGACCAGGACTCGAACCTGTGTCCCCTGCACTGGCAGGTGGATTCTTAACCACTGCGCCACCAGGGAAGTCCAAGAGGCATATTCTTTCTACCAGGGTTAACAAGTTGTCATGGAATTGCAGGAGGCCATCTTTACCACCACATGGGGACAACGTGCTTGAGAGGAAAGGCTAACAGAGCTGAGAGACTCAGACAAATAGTGCCCAGAGGACATTTTCTGAGGCCTGGATCCAGCTGAGCCTGGAGTTGGCTGGTCCTTGCACTATCCAATTACATGAGTGAATACATTTCTTTTTTTGCTTGCGAGAGTTTGAGTTAGGCTTCTAACACCTGTTACTGAAGGAGTCCTCACTGACATACAAAAGAAGGAAGAACTCAATGGATTCACTTTCTGTATATTTTATTCCTATTTTTCATTTGTCAGTGTGTTGGCAAGCTCAATGGATCTAATAGGTTTAAGAATCTGGTCCATGATGGCCTGGTGACCTTCCTTCCAGGGTCATCATGGGAGATAATCAGGATTTAACCAAATCCTGCAAATAGGCCTGTCTTTGTGTATATTAAGCATGTCTTTTTTTTTTTTAATTGGAGTATAGTTGATTTACAATGTTGTGTTAGTTTCAGGTGTACAGCAAAGTGAATCAGTAAGCATATCTTTTTGTTCTAGTGTTTTGACATCTGGGACCTTACTCACCCTGGGGAGGCTGTCCCTCCCAGGGCTCGCCAGTTCCTAGAGACTGTAAAGGACCACCTGCAAGTGCACATTTCATATGGAAACCAATAAGTCTAGAGCCCCTCCCCCCCTCCCCAGCCATGACCTCCTTAACACTTCCAGGCCACTATCCCCCTGCCTTAATGACCCCAGGGCCAGGTACCAGACAACCAGGGACAGCCCTGATGCACAGAGCCTGCCCAAACTTTTCAAACTAGCCAATCCCAAACCGGCTTAGCCTGGTTGCCCTGCCTCGCCCATTCCTTCCTGCCAAAAATGCAATAAAGACTCTTGCCCACCCCACACGCCCCCCCCCCCACCCCCACTCAGCCAGCCCTTCTGCTTCCTAGCTGACCCTGGTTCTTCTCCATGTGGCCTCGAGGGGCGTGGCATGCTCTCTCCTCTTGTGAACTGTAACAGACTATCTTTTCACTGGCAGTTGTCTCCTGATCTCTATTGGCCTCATCATACCTGAATAATAAGAAAAACCTACATTTAAAAATACTGTAATACTATGTGTTTTTTTTTAAGGAGCTAAGTAATTTTTTTCTGAAAGTTAAAATCTACGGACTGAAATGTGCAGATCTTAAGTGTACAGTTCAATGAGTTTTGACAAATGTATATATCCATGCAACCAACCAAGATTTCGAACATTTTCATCACTTCAGAAAGTTCCCTTATGACCCCTTCCATTGACTGGTCTTTTAAGATTAACAGACATTCTTCTTCATAGCGAGAATTCCAAACAGCCATAGAGCAAAAACTGAGAAATCAGTGGCCGTTTTTGCTGAAGTTTCTAGAAAGCTCAGAACTAGGACTTCTTCAAAATTGGAGTCAGCTGTTTAGAGAGTTGCCTTTTGCCTCGGCTTGCCCAGAAAAGTCCCAGGGGCAAGAATGTGGAATGGCTTGGGAAGGTCAGAAAGAATTTCTCCTTGTGCAGGGTGCAGGGTGTAGGGTGAGCTGAGCGGTCATTCAGAAGCCTCTTTCAAAAAGCCTTTCTAAGTCCCAGCTGGAATTGCTCTCTCCCTTACCTGTACTCTCTTAGCACTTTGCTTAGAAGCTCAAAATCTCTTCCCTGACAAGGATTGTAGAAATCATCTAACATTACATAATAATGGTACCTAATTCAAAATCAGGAAAATGGAACAGACTCACAGACATAGAGAACAGACTTGCGGTTGCCAAGGGGGAGGGCAGTGGGGAAAGGAAGGACGGGGAGTTTGGAATGAGCAGGTGTAAACTATGATATACAGGTTTGTATATTATATGATAATACAGATTAAACAACAAGATCTTACTATACAGCACAGGGAACTATAGTCAGTATCCTGTGATAAACCGTAATGGAAAAGAATATGAAGAGGAATGTATATATATGTATAACTGAATCACTTTGCTGTACAGTAGAAATTAACACAACAATGTAAATCAACTATACCTCAATAAAATAAATTACAAAAAATCAGGAAAATGGCTCTTCAGACAAACTTTTGTCTTTCTTTTATAAAGCAAAGGTCCAAAGATCCAAATATCCTCTTTATCTTGGCTGCCAGGTAACTCATCTAAATCCAGTGCTTACCAAAAGCAATGAATTCATCCCAGATGTCTGATAACATCTATTTCTCTGCTCTTTTTAACCAGGTGTTTTATTTTTTCAATTTCAATTTTATTTGTCCTTCTTAATGTATTGCATTTATTTGTTGTAAGCTGCCTGAAAATTCTTGCACCTTTATAACATCTACGGTGCATTGGACTTAATTTATGAGTATGGCTGACTTCCATTTTCTTCCACAGTTTAGCAAAATGCTCTGCTTGACGAGGACTCAATAAATATTTTAAAAATTGAGTTGAGTATGACCAGAAGAGAGCTACTTGTAGACTTATCCTTTTTCTTTCTTTAAAAAAAAGTTCTCTCAAGGGGGTGACCCTGAAGAGTGTCAGCCACGATTTAGGAGAGGGCTGCGTTAGCGGGACCCACACCCCAATCCTTCCTGGCCTGCCGGGTTCCCTCAGGAGACCGAGTCACAGGGACCTACCTCTTCTTCGTGCCTTTCCTTTTGGGGGGTGTTGGGTATGGAAATGAATCTTCATGGGGAAGATGAAGAGCTCTGCTGGGGGCTTATTGGCTTTAAGTTGACTCCTCAGGGGGTCCAGGACTCTGGATGATTCCTCTGAGATAGGAGGTGATTTCAAAGCCTTTGGTGCCTGGAGAAAATGTAAAAACAAACACACCCCCATCTGGCAGGTATCTAAATCCTGCTGCCTGCAAGGGATAAATGACATTGTATCTTACTGAATCTCCAGCATGAGAAGCTGCTGAGTGTAATGTCGCTTCTGTACCCAGGGCTGGGAGATAAAGCTGACAGACCTGGAAACCGGTCAACCCACTAGAGTAGGGCTGCTTTGCTTCATGGGAACGTGGTTATGCACCCATTAACCTAGCCTCTGATTGCTCTGAGAAGTATAAATGTGGTAAATTCAAGAGCCTTTGTGAGGAAATACAGTCTTTCTCTTGCAGTCGGGAAACTGAGCCAGATTAAAATGATAGAGCTGAGACTTCCATGTCCGGAGAAGGAGAAATCTTGGCTTGTGTCGTTAAGAGAAAAAAATATGGCTCAGATTGTGGACTGTGCAAACCTGTAGGTAAGAAAGGGCAGAAAGTAGGAATACACATTTGTGTTTGCTTTCCTCATGTCATCTCTCTAAGCTTCAATTTCTTCCTCTGTAAAATGGGGGCAATCATACTTCCCACCTCATAAATTGCCATGAGGATTAAATGAGTTAATTATATGTCGCTACAACAGTGTTTGGAGCTAGGCTTTTTTCTATGATATTTCTTTGAGAGAAGACTCTTCTTTCATTAGGGTTTAATACCTAATCTTGCCACTAGCAGAATACCTAGCTGTCTCCACACGTCTGTAATAGGAACATAGCTAGAAAAAAAATCACTGTGTGTCAGGATCAGCTACAACTGTAACCCAGTTTTTTTATGTCCAAAAAACCCCAAAACGTGTGTGTGTGGTGTATGTGTATATGTATATGGGGAGAGAGAGAGAGAGAGAGAGAGAAAGGAGCTATGGGTAGCACTTAGTCTCCTGTTTCCAATTATTCAGAAGTTGCTGAAAATTTCTCCTTTTAGTTTGCAGCTTTTAACATACGAACTTGGTTCTATGAAATGTATACGTGTGCTGGGTTTCAGGGACTTCAGTTTCACAGGAGGAAAAATAAAAACGTCTCTCACTTTTTTAGTGTTCAAAAAGAAAAAAGATCCGAAACACACACAAGTATCCTAACGTGTTTAGAGTTGAATGAGGAAGGAAATTCACCCAAATATATTCAGGGTAATATGTATAATTATGAGACGTTAAGAAAATGATTAACCTAACACATGCACATAGCATATTTATGTCCCTGGAGACCTCCACTGTCCAGGTGCCGGCTGCCCACCAACTGCCCTCTTCTGAATACTGACCTTGTGTATTTTGTTTGACAAGGTTTGCATTGGGAAATCTATGTGGAAACTCAAATGGTTTGTGTGAGGTATGGCTGATAAGCCAAGCCTTAATTTCTCTATTGTAATTAAAAATTTACAGAGTTTTAATATAGTGGAAAATATTGCTTTCCTCTGCTAAATCATATACATGGGTTGAGGGAAGGGACTCCTGTCCTCTGAGCCTGGCTTGGTTCTGGGCTGAACTGGGTGTGAGATTGAGGGCTTTCCTTAGGCCTGAGTGACCCTGGCAGGTCAGGCCTGCTGTTTACTCCTGGTTCAAAGGAACCTGGGAAGACAGATGCCCTTCTGGTATGAATGGAAAGGTTTAGATCAGCTTAGACATGGAAAATCTGAGAAAATCCTGAATAGACTGAAAACGACCTCCCTCACTGGCACCAGGACCACCTGGTGTGCCCATGGCTCCTCAGGACCACTTCAGATGGTGCGAATCCCCACCATGAACTAACACTGCTGTTGTTTCCAGTTGGACACAAGATACTTTCACATAAATGCTTCATCTCCTTTCATCCTTCCATCAGCCCTGTGAGGCTGGCATTATTATCTGTGTGCACAGAGGAGGTCACTATAGCTCAGAGTGGTGAGCCACTGGCTCAAGTAACACAGCTGCCACGGGCAGAACATTCCAGAGTCCCTGCTCATTCCCACTCAGCACAGGTGCCTCCCAACCAAACTGAAGACCCACACAGAATTTCAAGGCAGGACCAGGCCAGAGACGGCGAAGGACGTCTTTAAGGAAGGTGTACCTGACTTCTGAAGGGGGTTGATAAACCTGCAAAATTTATCCTACAGTTTCAAAGGTGACAGACCCTCAAATTAAGCAAAATCATTTCTGGGTTCCAGCATTTTGAGGTTGAAGTGGGTCAGCTGCTTACAAACCCAAATTCTGTCCTTACACGCTTACAGATAAACCTCAGCCCCTTAACAGGAAAAGGGATTCTGTTGGCACCAGAAAGTTTGGTTAACACCATAACGCTTTAATCGGGGGCAGCTGAAATTTCCTGTACTTCACTATTTTCAACATTTAGTAAATTACTACCGCTTTAGTCCAGCTCCACCCGGTGAGCTCAGAAGCAAGTAAGGCCTGTTCTCTGAGACATCCCTTTGAGTCACCTCATTCCTAGATTGAGATTAATCTTTTAAGCGCACGCATGCTTAAAACACACACACACACACACACACACACACACACACACACACAACCTTTTTCCTCCTCGCTTCTCCAGATGTGTTTTTTTCTGAGCCCGTGGCAGATGCTACAGGAGGGAAAAGACATCTTTCAGCAGGAGGCTCCTGGAACAAGTGGCTGCTTCTGCCCTGGTGGAGTTTCATATTCCCTTGTTTGTCTGTAGAAACAGGATGGGAACAAGAACTTATTAGTTGCCGGGGTGGGGATGGACAGTTGACTTTCAACTTTTATCACTTTTGGGTTAATGGGAAGAGAGACAGAGAGCGCCGAGGCACTCAGACGGCCATGGCTTTGGCTGAGGTAGCTTCAGGAAGCCCTAATCTCATTATCTGGGTTGGGTTCTTGTTGGTTGAGTCAGGTGATAGGGAGAATAATAACGATCATCATAGTAGTTACTATGTATTAAGTGTTAACTATAGGACAAGAATCATGCAAAGTATTTTATATGCATTAACTGAATCCCCATAATAGCCTTATGGAGGTATTATTATTATTCCCATTCTACAGATGAGGAAACGGAGCCTCTGTAAGATTAAATAACTTGCCCAAGGTCACCGTTAGTAAGTGGGGGTAATTTGAGCGCAGGCAGTCTGACTGCGGAATGTGTGCGGTTGAGGACTGGTCTCATTCCTACCTCCAGCTGGACTTTGGCAGTTATTTTCTAAGGTGAGTGGCATGAGGAAGTGACACTCAGCCTGCCTCGGTGCTCTCTGCAGGATCAGGTTTACCGAGATCAACAAGCAAGATATTTGGCTTCTTACCGCTGAGATCTGCCTTCCTGTTGGGGAAGGCGCGTCCATAGAATGTCGTGTGGGATTTGTCACGCAGGAGCCAAGAATGATCGATGCGGGCATGCCCAAGGGCCCTCCTGGAGGTTTGCTGTGTTTTTTCATGGTGGCTTTCCTTTGAAGCGTGGATGCAACGGTGATTCCCTTTTGACGTGTCCTAGGGAAGGACAGATACGCATTCCTGAAAACAGGTTTTGTAAAGGAACAGAGCAGGTTCCTATAACAGTCAGACCTTGTGGCTAGACTGGTGGTTCCAAGGATGAAGTCTCCTTAGCAGCCTGGGAAGAAAAACATGGTTATAATGGCAAGATATTTCATGATGTTTATTATAATAAAACATTTTATTATTGGTGATAGAATGACATTTAACCATGCCTGACATATAGTGCTTTCTTGCAAAAAATTTAAAAATCAAAATGAAAAAATTAAAAATCAAGCATCAGTATCACTGTCTTTTCTTTTTGGCAAACTTTTTTTTATTGTAGTAAAATATACATAACATAAAATTTATCATTTTAACCATTTTTAAGTGTATAGTTCTGCATTAAGTATATTCACGCTAGTATCATTGTCTTTATCCATCATAAAATGTCTCTTCTCTCCCACTAGGTGGTACTTCTCTTCTCCCCCTTTCCTGTTTCATTGGCGTGTGACCTGCTTGTAAGTCATACATGTTTATTCAAGATAGGAGCACGTGTTGTCTACGTTTCTCTGAACCACTGTCGCCTTGTACACACGTGCACACACACACACACACACACACACACACACACACACACACGGGCCTTAGAGTTTAGAAAGCATTTTTACATTTTAACTTATTTAATCCTTATAGCAACCTTGAGAGGTGTGTATGATAACAGCTCCATTTTACAAGAGAGGTAATTCAAAGAGGTTCAAAGTTAGTTAAGTTAGTCACCATAGCTAGCAAGATGCAGGACTCAAAACAAGGCTTTTCCAACTCTAAGGCCAAAAAGCTCTTTTTTCTAGAGAAGACTAGAGCTGCCTAGATGGGGTGAAGAGTGTAGGGAGGATCTGTGGTTAAGTAAGATTGGAAAACCATGAGTTAAAGCTAAACCAGCCACTTTACCTATAGAACTACCTATGGTCCATGGTCAAATGTGCACTGTGACTCTCTGGGAGGAGGACATTTCCCAAATGTATTTGGCCAAGAAACCCTTTTTTTGCATGGAGCATCTGGCAATGCTAGGGTTCCACAGGTGACACTTTGGGAAACAGGGGTCAGTAGGCTCAAAGTACTCTTCTCTTCTCTGGAGGACCCCAAGAAATGGTGAAGGGAGGGAGCATTATCTCTAAAGTCAGAAGAAGAGTGACAGAGGGGACCCCATTAGAAATGGTACCTCTGCCTGTGTTTCATCTTCCTGCCAGGGCTGCTTCCTGAGTGGTGGCAAGTGAGTCCCCTGGCTGCCATGGTTCTTGGCTACAGAGCCCAGGTCCATGTGTCCACCAGCCCCAGCTTCCCCTTCATCCAGGCCCTGCTGACCTGCAAAGGTGAACAGTGTGTCAACTTCACAAGCCCAGAGATAGGTATGATGCTGTTAGCTGCTTCCAAACTGCCTTCCTTCTTGCTTTTCTGAGCAAAAGTGTTGATCAAGGCCCTTGTTCCTCCTCCCTCCTTATTACTGTATTTCTGCTAGTGCCTCCACAGAAGTGGCAGCCAGGTCAGTGGAACAGAACTGCTTTAAGAGTCAGGAGGCTCAAGGTTGAGTCTTTGTTTCATGGACTCAGTTTCCTCATCTGTAAAATGGGGATACTGATTTCTTGCTCTCGCTTCCTTGCAGAGTTGTCTGGGGCTCAAATAAGATCATGAATATGACACCCCTTTGTAAACTGTGAGGGACTAGGGGATAACAGAGGTGTGATGATGGTGGGGTGACCTGCAGCCCTGCTCTATTGTCACTGAGATGCTCAGTCTGAAGCACTTGATTTCCTGGGATGTCTGCTGTTCATTTACTTGTAGAAAAACTCAGGCAAGTGCACTGCTTAGCAATCTGCACTTACCCTGTCTGTGTAACCCTCAGGAAGGATCTGAGTCAACAGATGACTCCAGCATAGTTAACAAATCTTTCATCGATGGTTTAAAGGGTCCTGCAGCTATTTTCATCACTTACTCAAGGTAGATTTATTGCTGAAACAGTCTGGCAAACTTTCCTTGTTTGGAGCCGCTTTAGCAACACCTCCACTCTCTGCTTGCAGCTCCCTGGAACAATGGGGCTGTCTTTCAACGAGAGGCGCTGGAAGCCCTCAGGGGCTCTGTGTATGTTGGAGCGCTGGGCTTCTGGAGGCTCCCAGCCAGCCTCACTGTCCCCCATACTCCCCAACCCTTGTCATTCCTTACATCATTCTCATCCTTGGTGTCATTGGGTCAAGAGCCAAGTGCTTATCTGTGGACTACTCCCTCCCTGCAGCTCCCCTTCCTCTGCCCATTGGCTCCTGAAGGCTACTTTGGGGCTGAGCTGAGCTGAGAGTGTTGGTGGGGCAGATGCAGACTCAGGCGTAGGTTCAGGGGGACTGCTCAGGTTTTAGTGACCCAGGGAATCCCTGAATCTGGGGTGGCCCAGGGCCACATTAGGCCTGCTCCCAAGAAAGCCTCAACTCCATATAGGATGGAGCACTAAAGACCTTTCTGTGTGTTCTAGAATGATCCTTTGGGGTCAAGCTGGACTTCAGGGCCATCCTTCCTGGTCAGATTCACCAGGGAGCTGAGTGCATTTCTGAGGGTAGAGGAAGTAAAACTCTGGCCAAATGGCCACTCACCTGCTGAACTGTATTTTATGGCAGACTGGCTAAGTTGGGGCAGGGTGCTCTGGGGCGGGAGGATATAGAGGGGCATTCTTCCCTTTGGCTGTATCCCAGGTGATATTGAATATATGACTCAATCTATGTGAGGGAAACCAAGATCCTTCTCAGTAAACATCATCTCTGGCTCATTTATCTATGCTTAACAGAAACAGGTTTGCAAGCAAGGTATTGGAAGTTTCAGTTGTTGAAAGGAGACCACACAACTTGGTCTCTCTCTGTCTCAAATATGGGTTCAGATTACCCAAATAGTGTGCATGGGGGTAGTAATTTAGAGCTCTTAGAGAGCTTTTTTACCTGTGTCTTCTCCTATGGTTTTTTACAACAACCCAGAGAGAGTGGAACGCAGACACCACTACTACCATTTTACAGATGAGCAAACTAAGGATGCACAAAGCATAAGTGACTTAGCCAACATCACATTGTTGGGGGATCTGAGATTTGCAGCCAGGACTTTTGTTACTTTCTCCAATACAGTGTCTGGCAAGGAGAGGGAGACCAAGGGGAGATAAAGTTAAAACAAATAAACCATCAGTCAGGGTTCAGGCTATAGTCTCTGAGCTATTTTTCCTTCCTTACAAGTTGATTTTTGGTCCCTGTGATCATGGGCAATTGGGCATTACAGTTATGCTTAAAAAACACAAGGTAGGGAGGTCTATAACTAACATTTACTGAGCACTTGCTATGAGCCAGATACTGCATTATCTCGTTTAAGTCCCACATCCAATCCTGTGAGGTATAGGTGGGTATGGTCATCTTCATTTTATAAATAAGGAAACTGAGGCCCAGAGAGGTCACATGGCTTAGAATCTGGTGCCAATGGGCACGTGTTTAATCACTATTTAATATTGCCTCTCTGTTTCTGCCTGATTGTGACAGCTCCTCCGTATATGGCATCAATTAGGGAAGCCACTTGATTCCTTAGGTGTGCAGTGTTGATCCACCCTCACATGGAAGTACTATAGTCCACAGTCCAGTATTTTTAGATCTCAGGGCATCAAAGTCTAAGGATATTAACTGGAGACAGTAGAATTTTTGAAGCAGGAAGGCATTAGGCAATGGCGAGGTGGGGTGCCACCTGGGGAAGGGCAGAAGGTTCCAGCACAGGAGGATTACTGGGTGAGTTCACTACTCTTAGGACATGGATGGCCCAGAAACTTGATCTCATCAGTGCCTCAGAATCACCTGGTCTCAGGGATGTTGACCCACATTAGCAAAGTGCATAGAGACTGATGTATAGACCGGGGTATAATTACAAAGAGAAATACAATTGCCTGACCAGCATGTTTCCCATAGATGAACTACTGGACAAGGTTATGACCAAAATTCCTTGATAATGGAGTCTAGACTCAAGGGAGGTATATGGTAGGCATGTTTATGGCACCAGGCTCTGAGAACCTGCCATGTTCTCCACTCCACTTGATAGATCAGATTCTCTACTTATCCTGACTAGATCCTTTTGCAAGTACAGAGCTTGGTTTGTTTCTGGACTATTGTTTCTGGAAAATTCCTTTTTCATTTCAGAAAAATTAACTTTATATTATGTTAGGCTCTTGTCCTTTCCTTCTCGTTTCTCAAAAACTCTGGTAGTAGTCAAGACGCTATTCTTTGCCCAGTCATCTTTATCCAGTCATCTTTCCCCATCTCCCTTGGCAAAGCAAATCTGGCTCTTTTAATGCTTCAAGTTCCCAAGAATAATATTGACAGGTAGAACCTCCATAGTACTGAACAGCTTACAGACAGCTCACAATAATTTTCTGTGCAGTAACGAGGTAGGCCTTGTTATGTCCATTACAGAGATAAGCAAACAAGCTCAAAGAGGTTGAGTGATTGGCTCAAGATCTTACATCTAGTAAGAGAAAGAACAGCCATTGCAGAACAGCCAGATTTCTGGCTCCAAAGCCTGTATTTTTTCTTATGATATTGCCACAAAGCCACAGGTTAAAGAGTGTTAGAGTGAAAAAGACATAAGAAATCGTCTAAAATCTAGACTCTAGATATGCACTGTCCAATACAGTAGCCACTAGCCACATGTGGCTATTTAGATGTAAATTAATTAAGAGTAAATAAAATTTAAAAACTCATTTTCACAGTCACACTACCTACATTTCAAGAGCTCAATAGCCACATGTGGCTGATAACTACTATATTGGAATTGGACAGCATATATATATATATACACACACACATATATACATATATGCATGTATATATACATATACATACATGTGTATATATATATATACACACGTATATGTATAAAAAATATATATATGTATAAAACATTCTATCATTGCAGAAGGTACTATTGGATGGTGCTGGTCTAGACTAACTCCCTCATTTTACAGATGAGGACAATGAAACCCAGAGTCCCTAGACCTTATTTTGGAAAACTTCATTTTAAGCTGTTAAAAATCCAATATTTGAGGTCTGGTTTGATAAAATCAACATGTACCTTGTTCCAAAGATTTTCCTGGTTGAATCCAAAATGGAGGGAAGACAGGCAGGAGATGGTATTTGGGGGGGTACACCTAAAAGATCCTGTTGTGGCCTGAGATTCTTTGGTACATTAAGTTGACTTTCCTGGAGCAGGACAGAATCCTTGATGTATCCTGAAGAGTAGGTCAGGAGTTATTGGTAGAAGTAATGGTTGCCAGTCTAGATGTCTTGGTGATAACTACAGGGTTCCCCACTTGCATTAGTCTTAGTTTTGGACATTGCCCATTAAGGAAGACAATTAGAAGATGTGAGAGATTAAAAAGTCAGATAGAAGCCGTAGAGGGTTCTCTGTCTAGTGTCTTGGGTGCCTCTGGTCCTGTGCCACATATATACTTCTTCCGCTCCACCATTCCCAGGAATTGGGTCCCCCTCGTGGAAGAAACATGGCTGCTGCTTTGGGGTTGGCTAAAAGGCACCTCCTGCCTTGGAAGGAAATCTAAAGGTTTCTCCTGGATATATCCTGCTTGCTTCTGCAACCCCCATGATTTTCAATCCATTCTATAAGTATTTATTGAGGGCTTATCAATGGTCCCACCTCTCTACTGGGCAGTAGGGTGGATACAGAGAAACCAGACATGGGTCCTTTTTAAAGGCACTAATAGTCTGTTGGAGAGACAAAGCTCTCCTCTGCTCTATGCGTGTGGTCCCAAGTGTCAGTGTTATATAAGGCCAGAAAATGAGGAGCTCAACATTGCTGGATTTGTCAGAGAAGCCTTTGTAGAAGATGTGTGCCTGAAGGGTGGCGAGGATTTATCATAGGAGTGGAAAGATGGGAACATACCAGCATCACAAAGGTGGTGAGCTCTGAGATGTGAAGGAAGGGGGTGGCAGAGTCCATTAGGCCAATGATCTCAAATCCCAGTATTGTCTTTGCTCCTCCAGCTTGAGAGTCTCACCCTCAAGAAGGCCTTTGATGAGGAATTATGGCAAGAGGCCCAAGAATGCACGTACACATGGACCTTTCCTTAAACCACACATTGTAGCTACATGACTTTCACAGAAGGGTCTGAGACATTTTTTGATGTTAAGAGGGGCTCTCCTCCTTGAAGACGTTGGGCTTGGGCCATGGGGCAGTGGCCTGCTCTGCCCTCCGCCCCACCCAACAATAAACATATCTCTGGTTAAGAGGCTCTTTCTCACAAGTGTTAGATAAATGGAACTGCCTGGAACCGTGGGTCCACCGTGAGGGGCAAACCAATTACTGGACAAACCCACATCTCTCATTTTCCTTCAAGTCATCACTTACTGGGGAGAGAGCTGTTTTCTCTCCTTTCCCGAAGTAAACCTGTAAAGCAAGAAGAAAGGCAGTTTTCCTCTGGTCCCGTCTGTTCGTTGGTGCTGAAGAGGTGGCAGCTAGCTGAGTAGCCACTGGCAAATCCTACTGCTCTCCCCTCTCTTCCCCAGTAGGTTTGCCAAATAAAATATGGGATGTCCAGTTAAAATTGAATTTCAGATAAACAATGAATACTTTTTTAGTAGGAATATGTACCAGATGTTACAAGTGTAACTTTTTTGTGCGTGCCTCTGTGTGTATGTGCACGTGTGTAGGCGCTAAATCTGGCAACTCTAATTCCCAGCCATTGCCTGTTTTTATTTTGAAGCCATTACAGAGTGTGTTTGGGGTCTCTGTTCAGCAGCAGGGTGTCTGTCTCACTCCTGGGTGGGTTGTGCTGGAGAGCCACCTTCTTTGAGGAGGAGGCCTAACATTTCTACGTCCTGGGGGATCTGAGGTCCCTCTGAAGGGGAAGTAGGGGATATTGGGAAGAGGGTGGCACCTGGGGTGTGGGGAGGATCTGGCTTCTGGTTTCAGCTTTGCTTTTGGCTGAATGACCTTGGACAAATTACTTTGCCCCTCTGGGCCTCTTTCTCCTTCCCTTGTAAAAGATTGGGATTGCACTGGAGGATCTGGAGTCTCTGCATGGGGAAGCTTGGGATGCACGTTCTGCTTGGGATGCAGAGCGTGAGACTGTTGAGAGGCAGTAGAGGGAAGGCAAGACTTCAGGCTGCACTCCCTCCGCACACGTGGGGGAAGCTGACGGGCGAAAGGTGCGACGGCACAATTAACACAGAATTGGGCCTGAAATTCTGCTGTTTCAGACCTTGATGGAAAACACACTCTCACACCAGAATGCGAGGCGGGGAGGCTCAAGGTGCACCTCCTCCCATGTCCCCACTGACCTGCACATTGGAGCCTGTACATGGTGTCAGGGGGCCACGTCCGCAGGAGGCCACGGAGGTGTCTCTTGGCTGAATACCCAGGCTGGGTCCGCCGTAGGCCCTGGCTCTCTGGTTGGCTTTGGAAGTGGAGGTATGGCTGCCAGGCCCTGTCCTGCTCTCTCTGTGTGGACACCAGTCAGGAAACAGCATGGCTGCTGAGCTGGGAGCCTCCCAGTGATACAGGCTGGCTAGCACAATCCTCATCAGTAATCTGGGAGACTCCCGGAAGGTGCTGGAAGGCACCAGAAACGGATGCCTCGGCCAACAGACATAAACCAAGAGCCCACCAAGCAAAGCTCTGAAAGGCCCCTGTGGATTTGCAGTTGGAAGGAGAAGGAGAAATGAGAAATACCAGATCCCATCTTGAGATAGAACACCAGAAAAGGATAAAGAGCCTCAAAAGAAAACACATCATTTAGTTCAGCCTGTGGAAATCATTTTAGTATCTTAAAAAGTGGCCCCGTATGAGAAAGCCAGGTCGACAAATCAGCATCAGCGTTCAATGTTTGCAATATGAATAATGGGACAGACAAACTCTGTCCGTGTTCACGAGGAGCATGGCATTTTGAAAACATCTGGCTCTGCTGCATTTCATTTCAGCCAGGGAGAAGTTTCTGGGAATCTACCTGCCAAAGTCACTATGCAAGACATCATGGGAAATAAATGTGAATAATAACATCTTACACTTGGCTAGGGCTTTATCTTATACAAATAATTTTCACCTCATTATAATCCTTTAAGGTGGACAAGTTAATATCATAACCACTTAAATGAGGTAGAAATTCTCTAAGGATAATCAGTTAAGCACAAGAATAGCAAACACGTGGTCCTTGTGTTGACATCTCTCCTCATCCCTGTTGTCCATGGCAGACATCACCAATCAATCACAGCACTCTTGACTGAAGAACTGATTGTGATCTGAGTCTTTGCTTTTTCTCTGGATAATAAGGCAGATGGATAACGAATATATAAATTGACTAAAGGTAAAAAAAAAAGCATGGCTTATTATTCAATTGACTCTACTGTCTCAGAATTTGTTAATTAAATGAATGCTTGGAATCCAAGCACAGAGCATCACCTGGTCCTTGATGTCTGGACAGTTTATGTGGCAAGTACTTCAAGTACAAAAAGAGCCTGAAAAACTCAGCCCCACATAAATCTTGAGGCTTTTTCCACAGGACATGAGAGAGGGAGTTGTAGGGAGGGCAGTGGACACAAAATGACTTAAGTTCTTTCACTCACTCCATTTTTTCATTTGGTCATGCAATAAAAATTTGTTGAGCACCTTCTACGTGCCAGGCACTGTGTTAAGCCCTGGTCTATGGAGCCACTAGATCCAAGGCTTTTTCTGGATGAACTGGAACTTCATTTCCTCCTGTAAATCTTTGCTTCCAATGACTTCCCTCTAAATGTGATAAAACCAAGCGTCCTCTGAGATGCTGTGGCCCTGGTGCAGATGGCATGACGCCCTGTCTGATCTGGATAAGAGCCCCTTGGTTTTCAGTAGGGGGCACTTCTGAAGCACCTGCTTGGTTCTGTAGCTTTGCTCGGCCGCTTGCTCAATGTGGCAGGGAGTTGCCGAGAAGAATTAGGGAATCCCTTATCCTGGAATTTGGCACATCTAGGTACATTTTTGCCTTGAGTTTGAAAGCTGATCTTGGCCTCTGTATTAGTTTCTTATTGCTGTTTAACAGATTACCATACACTTAGTGGCTTATTATTATTATTTTTTTTTTCGGCCACGCTGCGTGGCTTGCACAATATTAGTTCCCCGACCAGGGATTGAACCTGGGCCCCTGGAGTGAAAGTGCTGAGTCCTAACCACTGGGCCACCAGAGAATTCCCCCCTTAGTGGATTTTTTTTTTTTAAATACATTTATTTATTTATTTATTTATGGCTGTGTTGGGTCTTCGTTGCTGTGCACGGGCTTTCTCTAGTTGCAGCAAGGGGGGGCTACTCTTTGTTGCGGTGTGCGGGCTTCTCATTGCGGTGGCTTCTCTTTTTGCGGAGCACAGGCTCCAGGCACACAGGCTTCAGTAGTTGTGGCTTGTGGGCTCTAGAGTGCAGGCTCAGTAGTTGTGGTGCACGAGTTTTGTTGCTCCGTGGCATGTGGGATCTTCCCAAACTGGGGCTCGAACCCATGTCCCCTGCATTGGCAGGTGGATTCTTAACCACTGCACCACCAGGGAAGTGCCCTTAGTGGCTTTAAATGATACAAATTTGTTATTTTACAGTGCTGGAGGTCAGAAGTTTGAAATGGGTCTCACAGGGCTAAAATCAAGGTGTTACAGGGCTTTCTGGAGGCTCTAGGGAAGAATCTGTTCCTTTGCTTTTTCCAGTTTCTAGAGGCTGCCTGCGTTCCTTGGCCTGTGACCCCTTCCTCCATCTTGAGAGCCAGCAACATTGGGCTGAGTCCTTCTCATGCTGCCATCTCTCTGGTTCTCTCTTTTGATTCCGTCTTCCCCTTTTAAGGATCCCTGCGATTATACTGGGCCTGCCCTGATAATCCAGGATAACCGCCTTGTTTTAAGGCCATCTGGTTAGTAATCTTAATTCCACCTGCAACCTTAATTTCCCTTTGCCATATAACCTAGTATATTCATAAGTTCCAGCAATTAGGTTGTAGACATCTTTGGGGGGCCATTATTCTGCCTACCACAGCTTCTTTAAGTTTTTTTTTCTAGTTTTCTGGTTCCTGTTCGTAATTTCTCAAATTATGCCTGTGAAGTTGGTTCATAAATTTCACATCTCATTGGATTAACTGAAGTACTGCGGGAGGCCGCAGGCCTGCTTAGGTTACCAAAAAGCTCACTCAGGGTTAAATCTATTCACTCATTTCCAACATGTAGAATAATAAGTGGAAAAAAGCAAGGTATTAGAAGGAATGTATAGTACAACTACAATCCCATTAAAGTTTATTTTATAAATGTATAATCATGGTGGAAAGACTGGAAGAAAATACATTAAAATTCTAATAACAACAGTATTAGGGTGTTGGGCATAAGATTACAGATAGTTTTTTCTTCTCTCTTTTTTTATGGAATCAAAATTTCAGTAAAATAGATTATATTATAAATGGAAAACACGTTAAAAATTAATGTATTTTATTGCACCCACCGCCCTTGCATACATTCTCCATATTTTTCTATTCCTTCTCCAACATTATCCTGAACCTCTAACCACCAAAATTACTCTAAAACATAAAAGGAGGCAGAAGGGAGCCAAGAAGGGAGTTTCTGGAACAGGGAAATAAACGATAGCAGGAGGTTGGCTGCCGATGGTTCCAGACTTCTCAGGCCTGCCTTGGCTTTGCTAATCAACCCCAGCTTTTGGTTCTTCTGAAATGAGTAATTAGTGTGCACAGAGGGGTCTCTTATCCACACTCCACCGGGAATGCTTCCTCTAACGAGGGACTAGCTCTGGCCCGCCAGCTCCCTGGTGCTCCCCCGGCCACCATGTGCAGAGGGGCAAAGGGGCGCCCATGCATCTGTCCGCAGCCCCACACTGGCTGTCATGGCCACCCCACCTCGGTCCTGGCAGGCAAGGGTTTTCAGAAGGTGGAAGGAGCCCATGTGTGCAGTACTCCTGCCCAGCAGATACGCGGTGGCAGGGTGCCAGTGTCCCCAGGAAGACAAGAAATGCCCAGATCGCCAGCTGTCATCATACCACAGTGGGCACCCTTTGTGTGCAGGAGTCAACAGAGAGGTAAAGAGAGAAATCCAGCTCTCCCAGGGCTGGCAGGCAAAGCCCTCGGTAGTTTGACCCCACCCACTTCTCCAGGTAAGAGCCACACCTGTCTAATTACTCTGACTTTGCCCACTCTCCCCCCTGGGCTTTCACTGACCTATGCCGAGAGGGCTGCGCTCCATTTATTTTTTTACCACAAGACTCAGCTCAGATTCTATCTCCTCCACGACGCCACTCTAGATTTTCCTAGTAGGAAGCAATCTCAGTCTCTAGCATCTTTATACTTTGACAGCATATTAATAAATTACAGTCTAGTTCCTCTCATGGGCTGCCTTGTATCAGGTATCACAGGAGCACAAATCTGCCTACCTGACCACATTGTACACCCAGCCCTACTGGGTAGAGGTTATGACCTCCCACCGCCACACCCTGGCAACTAATATGTTCATCTAACAACCATCTGTTGAGAATTTGCCATGTGTCAGGCAATGTTCAAGGCACTGAGTATTTAATAACTATTCAAGATGTTAGCTTAATGGAATAGAAATCCCCCAAATGTCTGTACTTTCCTGCTGACCACCTGTACCTTGAGCTGCCCACTGCAGTCAGAAGTCCTTCTCTCCGGAGGAGCATAGCTGGTGTCTCTTGCCCCTTGGTCAGGCTTGCCGGAGTTAGTGTGCCCTGGCAAAGGCCAAGCCTTATTAGAACAGAGGGTAACCACCATTGTTGTTGCACCTGTGCAGGTGTGCCTGGAGCCAGACTTGGGGCTGCCAGGTGAGTGCAACCAGAGTGGAGGTGAGGGTGAGGTGGGAGGGGAGAGATGTGTGTCCACTTGCAGCTGTGCCTGAAAAGTCTTCTCAGCCCCAGCGTGACTTTAATCAGCCTCGTGTAAACACTGCCGCTTTCAGCTAGCCCTTTTCTCTGCAGGTTTAATTTCTGAGAGTCTGTACAAATGATACTATCTCTCCCACATATCTTTGGTGGCCATATGTTCCTGAGTATCAAGCCATTAAGAAGAGAATCATAAAGTGGTCTGAATTTTCCCATAGTTGCAATGTTGTTACAGGGTTTGATTCTCAACCAAACCATTTAGCATCAAAGATTTGACCAGCCATATGTCACAAAAGCAAAGAAGATACAACAACTAGAAATGAAAACAGAAAAAATTAAGCTTCAGTTTCTTTAAGAGCTCAGTCTTTTTCAGTCTGAATCCTGGCTCCATTACTTACTAGCTGTGTGGCTTTGGGGAAATTACTTGACCCATATGTGCCTCAGTTTCTTTATCTGTCAAATAAGGATGATAAAAGTACATACCCTGCCTGCAAAAATAAATGAAGTTGGATCCTTACCTTGCATCATAGACAAAAGTTAACTCAAAGTAGAATAGACTTAAGAGCTAAAACTATAAAACTCTTAGAAGAAAACGTAGGGGAAAAGCTTCACAACATTGGATTTGGTGATGATTTCTTGGATATGACACCAAAAGAATAGGCAACAGAAGAAAAAATAGATAAGTTGGACTTCATGAGAATGTAAAGCTTGGGACTTCCCTGGCAGTCAGTGGTTAAGACTCTGTGCTTCCACTGCAGGGGGCACGGATTCAATCCCTGGTGGGGGAAGTAAGATCCTGCCTGCCTGCCGCGTGGCCAAAAAAAAAAAAAAAAAAGAAAGAAAGAAAATGTAAAACTTTTGTGCACCAAAGGATGCTAGCAGGAGTGAAAAGGCAACCCACAGAATGGGAGAAATTATTTGCAAATCATATATATCTGATAAGGGATTAATATGCAGAATGTATAAAGAACCCTTACAACTCAAAAACAAAAAAACAAACAACCTGATTTTAAAATGGGCAAAGGACTCGGATAGACAATTTTCCAAAGAAGAGACACAAATGGCCAATAAGCACATGGAAAGATGCTAAATATTACTTGTTACTAAGGTATGCAAATCAAAACCACAATGAGATACCGCTTCACACCCATTAAGATAGCTATTATTAAAAAAAACCCACAGAAAATACAAGTGTTGTTGAAGATTTGTAGAAATTGAAACCCTTGGGCATTGCTAATGGGAATGTAAAATGATGCAGCGACTATGGAAAACAGTATGGCGCTTCCTCAAAAAACAAAAAATAGAATTACACATGATCCAGCAATTCTACTTTGGGTATATACTCAAAAGAATTAAAAGCAGGGACATTGACAGGTATTTGTACATCCAGGTTTATAGCAGCATTATTCACAATAGCCAAAACGTGGAAGCAATTTGTGTCCATCAACTGATGAATGAATAAACAAAATGTGGTATATATACGTAGTGAATCATTATTCAGCTTTAAAAAGAAAGGAAATTCTGATACATGCTACAATATGAACGAACCTTGAAGACATTATGCTAAATGAAATAAACCGATTACAAAATACTGAAAGGATAACTATTATTTCACTCATATGAGGTACTTACAGTGGTCAAATTCATAGACACAAAAAGTAGAATGATGGAAAATAGGGAATTACTGTTTAATGTGTAGAGAGTTTCAGTTTTGCTAGATAAAAAAGTTTTAGAGATGGATGGTGGTAATGGTTGTATAACAATGTGAATATACTTACTGCCACTCAACTGTATACTTAAAATTGATTAAAATGGTAAATTTTATGTATATTTTACAACAATAAAAAGTACACATAAAGTTGTTGTGAGGATTAAATGAGATAGTAAGTATAAAGTGCTTAGAATGGTGATGGGTACAATAGTATTACTTAAGTGTTAGACTATTACTTAAGTGTTAGACTATTACTTAAGTGTTAGCCGTTATTATAAATATTCTGTATCTAGTGGTTATACAAGGGAACCAATGGATGAAATACATAAAGCCAAGCCTACTGGATCATATATATGGCTTACTTGAACATGTTACCTAACAACCCAGATTGGTTTTAATGAAAATCTGATTTGTGTAATAAAGGATTTTAAGGGATGTGTTGGAAGACCAAGATCCCTTTAAAAAAATACTGTTAAAGCAGGAGAGATGTTTCTTTTCCCTGGAGCATGTGGAATCTTCAAAATTAGGCCCTCTAGGGACTAAAAGTGGGGCTTTGGACTCAATTGTCCAGGCTCCAATTCTAGCTCCACCACTTAGATGTATAATTTGGGGGAAGTTAATTAACTTCAAACCCCCATTTTTCCTACTACAAAATGGAAGTAATGGTGGCACCCAGCTCATTAGCTTGTGCAGATTGGGTGTGGTTATAGAGATTAAGTGCCTGGCCTACACCAAGCACTCACAAGTGTTAGCTATGACTGACAATACCTTTGACCTCATCATTACGGATGACCATGATTCTCTCCTGATCTTTCCTACTTCTAGGTTTATTAAAGGCTCTAAGTACAACTGCTCAGGAGCTGCTCAAATGGAGCACACTTGGCAGAATGAGTGCAGTCAAGGCACTCTTTCTCCCCTTGCTGCTTTGGTACCTCCTAGAACCTTGCTGACAGCCATCAGAGCACTTCGTAGGGACACCATCAAACCAGTAGCAGGTAATTGATTAGGACTTGCAAAGGGAACTTTGTCTTCCTGATCTTTGGCTGAAAGGATAATTTATTATTCTTCCTATTTTTCTATATCTTTCTATTTTGTATAATGAGCTGATGTTATGATTAGAGTGGAAAAATAAACTTTATTCTAAAAACATAACTTATCACAATATTACTTGATAAAATAGTAGTCTGAAAGTGCCTTCATGGGTTGTATATTGACTGAAAACACCAACTAAAGAGTTAAGCACCTTGAGTACTGAGATGTGGGGAGAGATTAGGCAGTATGGAATCAGTGGAACAAGGTTGGCAATACTCTTAAATGTAATCACACTTATAAGGGAGATGGCAGATGCAATACAATCTCGGTTGAAACCAGCTATTGTAAACTGAATCCTGTTCATGCTTCAATGGGATAAAGAAATGGGAAGCTCTGTGAACTGAATTTTTAAAACATATTATTTCGAATACATTACTTAATCAATGTACCATGTTGGACATGTAAAAAATATCACCGGATTTGCAAAATTTTAAAAATATAAGAATAAGGAATACGAAAACAATGTGAGAATTGTTTAAAATTTCCAATGATTTGAGAGGTACTTGAGGTTTCTGCTATGCTTCAAAAGCATCATTATGAGTATCATTTAGATACTACCCCAAATTATGGTTATTTAGATTTCATAGCTATTTGATTTTTAAATATGTGATGGGAAGCTGGACGAATTAGAGGCCTCAAGAAGAATGGTTTTAATTTTGGGAATGTTTGTACCGTATTTCCTTCTGTTTTAAAAAAAAACAAACAAGCAACACATCTGTGTGTATCTAGAAGTGTAAGAACTCTGACATCTAATCTCTCGATTTAGCGCATTTATCTTTGCTCATTAGGAAGTTAGGCCATCAAGAAAGTTAAAGAGTAGGTGTGTATTGAGCTATAAAATGAAACCCAGATGGATTGCCACATGCATGTCATTAGATCCATATGTAGAACTGGAGATGGTGTGAGATGTTTTAAAAATTTAATTCACCTTCCTGCGACAGCCTTGATTGTCACGGGTCTGAGTGGAGCCAGCGTTGTGTAGGTTTCCTGATTCATAGTTTAGCCAGGAGAGATCCTTCTGTGAGCAGCGCTACTCTATTGGTTACCCAACCTCCCTTTTATTCCCCTCCTCACTTTGGCTCTTTTACTTTGAGTGTGGTGTTTTTAACTCTTGGACTATACTATTTGGACGAAGAAATCCTGATCCCGAGGAACAGATGGTGTGGTTATTGCGGGGCTCAGTTTACAGCTCTATTCTGTTTCCCACCTGGCTCTCTAGGGTTAACCTGGCCTTCCCTTTCATTGTCTACCTCCTTCAAAGTCATAGTTCTGTTTTGTTTTTCTGGTTTTTTTGGATAGGTAAGACGTGGATTTACTTAGAGAGAAACACTCCATAGACAGAGTGTGGGCCATCTCAGAAGGCGAGAGGCACGGAAATATGGCATGGTTAGTTTTTATGGGCTGGGTAATTCCATAGGCTGATGAGGGGAAGGATTCTTCAACTATCAATATTTTGGGGAAGGGGCGGAGATTTCTAGGAATGGGGCCACCACCCACTCTTTGATCTTTGATGGTCGGCCTCAGAACTGTCGTGGTGCTGGTGGGTATGTCACTTAGACAAATTTTTTATTTTAAAAATTCCATGACTTGAAAAAAATAATGTTTGGTGAAAAGATATGTATGAATAAAAATATGACTTATAGTCCTATCACCCATGGTTAAATTTTGATGTGTATCCTCCTTCTTGTATAACTAATTTTTAAAACTTGGGATTATATTCGAGAGGTGATGTTTTGTACACTGTCTAGTTTCGAATGCTGGTGTAATTATCTATGTGGCTGTATAAATCTTGAGTGAATTACTTGAACTCTCTGTGCTTTAATTTCCTTACCTTTAAAATGGAATAATAATAGTACCTACCCCTACAATTGATAGAAAGCATATTGAGTTATGCAATGGAAAGCACTTAGAACAGTGGCAGGAACATAGTAAATACTCAAAAAATGTTAATGAACTTTGCTATTTTTAATATGAATACTATTTTACAACCTGCTTTAAAAAAATACACTATATTTTCTCATGTAATTCATGAGTAATACATGATTTTATTGCCTGACCCCAAATCCGTTGTATGACTGTACTTTATTTAATCACTGTCCCGTTGTTGGACATTTATTATTTTCAATGTTTTGTATGGTAATAAATAACCCTGTAGTAAACATTCTTGTGTGTAAATCTTTGGCCACATCTCTGATTATTTCCTAAGGCAACTTCCTAAAAGTAGAATGCTAAATTAAAGAGTATTAGCCCTTTTTAGGTTTTTGCCAAAATGCCCTCCAGAAATGTCATGTGAATTTGTACTCCTAATGTATGAGACATCTCATTTCCCCATAGCCGTCCCAGCACTGGATATTATGATTTTAAAAGTTTCTTGCCAGGCTATAGTTTTCATAATCAGATGGTGCTCTGTAGTTTCCAAAGCTCTCCTCTTCTGAGGTGTTCATTGTCTTTTTTTTATAAATTTATTTATTTATTATTTTTGTCTGTGTTGGGTCTTTGTTGCTGCGTGCGGGCTTTTTCTAGTTGTGGCGAGTGGGGTCTACTCTGTCGTGGTGCGTGGGCTTCTCACTGCGGTGGCTTCTCTTGTTGTGGAGCACGGGCTCTAGGCATGTGGGCTTCAGTAGCTGTGGCACGCAGGCTCAGTAGTTGTGGCTCACAGGCTCTAGAGCGCAGGCTCAGTAGTTGTGGCGCACGGGTTTAGCTGCTCCGCGGCATGTGGGATCTTCCCAGACCAGGGCTCGAACCCATGTCCCCTGCATTGGTAGGCAGATTCTTAACCACTGTGCCACCAGGGAAGCCCGTGTTCATTGTATTTAATTCCAAATCCCTCTTGAGTTTTTTTCCTCCTATTTTAATGTACCACATCCTCTAATCTTAAAGTCCTGCCTTATTACTATTCCAGACTTTTTCTTTCCTTTCTGATTTCCTCACACCATTTCCCTCTACTCATTTGGAGTGAGACTACAGTGTTCTGTTTGTACAGTTACATGTTGTAAATCTGGTAGCTAGATACCTCAGGAAGACAGGAACTTTTTTTTCATGGAGCCCAAGTCTAACTAAAATTGAAGCCATCCCCAAACAGACTCATCTACTTTATAAAGTAATAAGATCACTGTTGCCTGGAATATTGAAGCCCTATAGACAAGCATCTGAAAGCTGTGGAGGGTATTCTTGCTCTGGGCAGTAAGTCAGCCTACATTATCAGCGTCCAGACCGGAAAACAGAAACCACTCTAAATATTTAAGCATAGAAGGAATTTAATTCAGGTAATCGGTTACACAAGTGAATAGAGAGCTCAGAAGCCAAAAAGATGTTGAGGCAACACTGAGATTAGTAACATCAGGAAGCCAGTCTGACCCCTAGGTGAAAGGGCAGAGTGAGGAGCTGGCAGGGTCACCTGGAGGAACCTAGAGCTACAACGGTCCTGCTTGTCTGTTGGGAGCTGGGCCACAGAGGTGATACGGGTGCTTCTCACCACTACAGGTAGAATGGGAGGGGAGAAATACCCGGGCATTTTTCTTCTCCCTCTCCAATCTCCTTCCAGTGTCTTCCAATGGCAAATTCAATTAGAAGCCAGATGACACAGATGTTTGTGGAATTACATGCAGCCTGTGGTCAACCCCACCGTGATGCAGAGTAGAGTAAGGTAAGGGTGAGGAGTGGATGTGAGGGCAAACACGCCAAGGCCTTCCAAGTCCACGGACAATAGGGTGGAGTGCAAAGCATGCTGGCCCTGGAGAGTAGGCAGTCTTGGGTTTGAATCCTGGCTCTGTCATTAACTAGCTCTGAGACCCTGGCCAAACCACTTAACTCCTCCGAGCCTCATTTTCCTCATCTACAAAAGGGGGCAAGAAAAACTATATCTCACAGGTCATTGTGAAGATTTAATGAAATAATAGCTGTAATATAATGCTAAGCATTCAACAACAATTGGTTTCCTTTCATCCAAGAATTTATGATTTTTAATACAAAGAGCAATTGGGCATTTGGTCAAGGTCATTAAGCTTCTTTGTATTTTGAAAGAAGGAAAAGGAGCAGAGGAACTTTCCTTTTGGAAACTCTGCCTTGGTGGGGTAGGTGATAAATTGCTCAATAATGATACTGGGGGATGATCTAAAAAACATTGACGGTATCATGCATGATCGATTCATTCATTTCACAAACATTTATGGGTACTCACTTTTTTCTGGAAACTAAGATTTAGATGTGGTTCCTGCCCTCAAGGAGATGGTAACGATTGACAAAGAGATGAATTGCAATGTATGATGGTATGGGAATGCTCACAGAGGAGGGAGTGATGGGATAGCTCTGTCTTGGGAAGTGGGAGAAGCTTCAGTGGGCGATGACATTGGAGTTGTGTTTTGAAGGATGAATAGGAGTTTTCCAGATGTAGAAGCATGTGCAAAAGTGTAGAGTCACAAAAGGGCATGGGATGTTAGTGGAACGGTAAGCTCTTCACATGGGTGGGGCCTTGAGGGGTCCATAGTCATGGCGGTGGCTAGAACAAGTTGCAGATATGGCTAGAAATGGAAGAGAAAGCCAGTGCTTGAAGCGCTTGGTACAAGAAGTTAACGACTTTAGCCTGTGGGGAATGAGAAGCCAGCAGAGACTTTTAAACTAGGGAGTCACCCACCATCTATAAGCTAGAATTTCACGAAGTGACACATTGTCCCAGCCTCTCTCATGGCCTCAACCATAGGGCTGATGCATGTCATTATATAAAGCAGGGGCCACGTACACATCTCATAAGACATTAGAGCATATGAATCAGAGAAATGAGAACAGGGGTTTCCCCTTAATATTAAATTCAGAGTGGAAAAAGTCATTAACTTATCCTGCAGATGCTGAAGGGCTCAAGGTAAATATTTTAAACGTTCTCCTCATTTCCACAAAGCCAAG
This sequence comes from Pseudorca crassidens, assembly GCF_039906515.1. Lineage (NCBI taxonomy): Eukaryota > Metazoa > Chordata > Mammalia > Artiodactyla > Delphinidae > Pseudorca > Pseudorca crassidens. Next base: position 33,510,289 of record NC_090301.1, read on the forward strand.
AACATCAGAGGTGTGATGATGATGCTTGTGGCTATGAGACAGAACTTCAAGGATTCCGATGAAATGTGTGCTAGCCCAGATCTGTCTGAATGCTGAAAAGGACTTTGTGTCATTCTAATGGAAAGGAAAACACAAAATGATAATAATATAGCCCTTTATGCTTTTCAGAGCCCTTTCACATAGATTATTTCATTTAAGCCTCATGACAATTGTGTACTGTGAGTACAATCCCATTTTAGAGATGAAGAAATGGAAGTCTGAGGGTTTCATACCTTCCTAGGGTCTGCAAAGAAGTTATATCCAAAGCTGCAACTGGATTTCTAGAGACACAGACCAGGGCCTTCCCTGAACCCTGGACAGTGCTCTGCCTACCTGTCTCCTTCCGTACGCCAGGATGGCTTCTTTGAGGTCCTGAAGTGTGTGCAGTTCAAGATGCAGCCTCTTCCTGTGGCCTTTGGGGCAGTAGGGGCCTTTACTCCTCTCTTTGGGGGTCAGTGCTGATATGGCTAAGCCTTCCGAGTAGAGGATCAGGGCGCCCTTTCTAGTGCTGAATGTTTTAGGAAGAAAGAGGCTCCACATGTGCTGGTCGGCATTGCCCTCATCCTGTGGTTTGCTGACCAGGATATAATCTTCTGGGGACTTCCAGTTCAAGTAATCCTGCAATGGAAAGAAACCTCCTTGATTGGTCCACAGTGGAAGGCCCTTTTATAGGAAATACTGCTTGGGTAGGTGTTTGGCATGTTTTTAGTGACTGGTTTTCTCTGAATTGCTCACATGGTGTCACAGAATACATTCACGCTTCTTAGCAACTGTTTTTGTTCTCTGCCTCTCAGAGTTAGCAGAACCTAGGGCACGATTCTATTTTACCCTATATAACTTTCAGGAGAGCCATTTATGCCTGGAGGCTTAAATAGGGTAGAGTGTAGCTTCCAGGCCAGTTAAAATTTCCTGGTATGCAAGTAAGTCGTCAGAATTACCAAGGGCAGCAGATAACTTTGAAATTAGACCTGGACCGGCTGGCAGTTTAAATAGGAGAAAACCATTCCAGCCCATCACTTCAGCTGTACACAGGGAGAATTTCCATACATTCTAGATGCTGTGTAACGTTACCTAATTTGGCTGTTTAAGAGCCTATAAAGTAGTTACATATCTTGTAAGTAAGTAAATGCCATTGGCCACAGAGGTCCTTTGAAAATTTATATGGCTTTTAATACAGTGAAAGTGAAATATCATGACAAACTACAAAAACAGAGGAAATCTCTGTGTGATCCAAAATTTTTCAAAGTACCCCCAGTGGATTTCTTATTCCTGGCAGGATTCAATGAAATAAAATTCCAGTACAACAAGGGACTTTTGCTACCTCTTTAAAATGTTCTAAACTGAAAAAATTTTTTGCCTATATTACATGTGAGTCCTGGGGGTTGAATTCCAGAAGGTTCAAGGAAGCCATTGAATTGGCACGAATATTTCAGCATTTCAACCACAGAGCATGATGTCTAAAAACCAAACAGCCATCAGCTTGCCTAGAACACAGGTGGAAATTCTGGTCTTGTACCAAACCACCCAATTTCTAGACAATCTGGAATCTCCTGCAGTCTAAAGCAAATGAGGCTGTAAGTCAGTGTGTGAGGGGGAGGACGAGGGCCCCAGTGGCAATCTCTGTGTGTCAAGCAAACTATCTTATTTTCTTGAATTTAAGAAAAGGAGGGACAATCTTCCAGTGACCCCCACCACTGGACCAACAAAACAAACCAAAACACACAGGGCTCAGCCCCAAATGAAAAAATAGAACATTCCTCCTCCACCCCCAAAATATGCTTTTATTCAGCTGTAAGACTCACCTCTGGTTCAAAATAGACTTCTAACTTCTGTTTGTTCTGGACCAACTTCCCGTGTCCCCGGCTCAGGAGAGAGAGGGTGAACATATTTTCCCTCTGACCACCCTTCTCAAGGGCAGTTCATCTTGGTTTTGAAGGCTGAAAACTGGTCACACCTCAAGATTACCTGAGCTCAGCAGTGAGCCCAAGAAGACCACAAACACTGGGCCTTTTATTAAATACATTTTCCCCTCATACAGCAGCTTCTTAATAACAACCAGTCACACAGTTTAGACAGTGTGTGTCTTTGTCGGGAGAAAAAATAAACCGCAAACCCAGACTCCTCAAGCCCTGGATTGTCTACTCTCTGGGCAACCTCTCTCTCCCCTTCGCCTGTGCCCTTGTTGTCCCCTGGTCCTGTTGCTCTGTTACCGGCCGTGCACCTCGGCAGATCTGGGCCACAGCACCATCCTTCTCCTTGTGAGCGGAGGTTGTTTCCTGGTTGCTATGGCAGCACAGGGAAGTGAAGTCCCTTAAGCCGGACTAGGCAAGTCAGGGACTTCGGAGGACAGGGTTCACACCCTGCGGGGAGGGAGGGTCAAATGGACATCGAAGAGACCAGGCTCAGATTTCAAGTCCTGATTTCGGGATTGGGAGGGTGGGTATGTTGGGATATTTTTTCTGTTATATTATAGTATTGGTCTTGCTTTTAGAGAGCGTCTCCCCCTTCTCCTGATACGCGAGCCTTTCACTGTCAAGTGATCATTAACAGACTCAGAGGAATCGTCTAGGTCACCTAAGGCGACCTGTGATGTTTTCCTTGGCTGAGTTCCAGGGTCTCCTCAGCTGGACAGGAGTCCTCTTTCTGGTGGTCGCTGCTTTGCAGGAGTGAGTGCAGGACACTGGGAATCTCCAGATTCCTTTGCATACCTGGATCTCACTTGGGCACCTCCCATCTCTAGAGGGAGGGGGTACTTGGGAGATGCGGGTGGGGACATTTTTGTTGTCACAATGACTGTCCGCTGTCCTGCATAATGAAGAATAGTCTCACTCCGAATGTCAATGGCATCCTCTTTGAGAACCACTGCTGTGGCCTAGGCTGCTTGGTTCTCCTTGATACTGACACTGTCAGGAGGACAGAACTGGGGGAAGAGGGTCAGAAAACAAAGAGACATTTTTGCTTATCTAGGACTCTGCTTTGGTCTGGAAAAGCGACCTGCCTTGTCATCTGTCATCAGAGCCTTCAGGGCAGTCCCATGGGAGCGCCCCCTGCTGACCTGGATGAAGAAGTGCAGCTGGCCCCAGGTCCACTTACCTTTAGATCTCCCTCTGTGGCTGTCACTTTTCTCGGAGGCAGGCTCAAGTCTCATGAGGAAGAAATAGAGGTCATCGTGTATAATTAGATTGGGCTTATCATGGGGAATCAAGTCAGTGAATGCAGAGGCTCGAAACAGAATTTAGTCAAAACCACAGTGGATACCACTTCAACACCCATTAGAATTGACTGTTAAAAAAAATAAAAACAAGCACAAAAAGCCCAGAAAATAACAATTGTTGCTGAAGACGTGGAGAAATTGGGATCCTTGTGCACTGTTAGTGGGAATATCAAGTGGTGCAACAGCTATGGAAAATAGTATGGTAGGAATTCGCTGGTGGTCCAGTGGTTAGGACTCTGAGCTTTCATTGCCAAGGGCCCTGGTTCAATCCCTGGTAGGGGAACTAACATCCCATAAGCTGCGTGGCCCAGCCTAGAACAACAACAACAAGAACAACAAAAACCAGTATGGCAGATCCGCAAAAAATTAAACATAGAATTACCGTACGATCCAGCGATTCCACTTTTGGGTATATGACCCCAAAGAGGTGAAAGCAAGGACTCAAGCAGATATTTGAGCACCCATGTTTATAGCACCATTATTCACCATAGCCAAAATGTGGAAAAAATTCAGGTGTCCACTTTTTTTTTTTTTGCCATGCCGCATGGCATGTGGGCTCTTAGTTCCCCAACCAGGGATCCAACCCGAGCCCCCCACAGTGGAAGCATGGAGTCTTAACCACTGGACCTTCAGGGAAGTGCCCAGGTGTCCACTTGACAGATGATAGATGAATGGAAAAACAAAATGTAACAAACATATACAATGGAATATTATTCAGCCTTGAAATGGAAAGAATTTGGATACATGCTACAATATGGTTGAACCTTGAAGACATTATGCTGAATGAAATTAGCCAGTCACAAAGGGACAAATATTGATATTGTATGATTCCAGTTATATGAGGTACTTTGAGTAGTCGAATTCATAGAGACAAAGTAGAGTGGTGTTTCCCAGGGGATGTGGTGAAAGGGAATGGAAAGTTAGTGTTGAATGGGTACAGAGTTTCAGTTTTGGAAGATGAAAAATTTCTGGAGATAGGTGATAGTGATAATTGTACAACAATGTAAAAGTACTTAATGCCAATGAATGGGACATTTTAAAATTATTAAAATGATAAATTTTATGTTATGCATATTTTAGATTTTGAGTTAAAATCTAAAACAAATGTAGAGCAAAGAAAACAGAAAACTGAATTTAGCACTTTATAATGTGAAAGCCAATTGGTCAGCATAATTGTAGGGTGAATTCCTCACAACAGATGAGACAAAATTCTACAAACTGAGGGTTCCAAATAGTTTCCCGGGTCTTAAGCTACAGCTGCTCTCTCCCATCCCCTTCTCCATCCCTTCAAAGTGCCAAAAGGACCCTTCAACAAAGCTCTACTGGGAGATTACTATATGTGAGATGTGGTCTCTGCCCTCAAGAAGCTCCCAGCAGGGTGAGAAGACAGGTGCGTGTGAGCCAGTATCTGAAAGATGATGTGACAAGGTGATATGGAGGTGGAAATGAGTAGGTGCCCTAGGAAAGAAGAGGGAGTGGTGGTGGGATGATGCATGGTGGTGGGCCTTGTAGAAGGTCACGAAGATGAGGGATATTAGAGGTGGGCTTTAATGGACAATAGTGGATGGTGAGGAGGGAAGATGAGAGAGCATATTGCAGGAGGCATGGAAAGGAAAGTCTAAGATCTCTGGGGAAGGGACAACTTCTTTGGTGTAGCCACAGCCTCGGGTACCGTGGACAGAGATGGAGCTGGAGAGACAGGCCAGCTGGCCAAGGCCATGAAGGCCACATGTCCCTGTGAAGGCACCTTGGACTCTATTCTTCAGGTAGGGTTTTTAAAATGGGGGGTGATGTGATCCTACCTGGATTTTAGAAAGATAACTCTGAGAACAGTATAAAGGATGGATAGAATGAGGGATGTTAGCTTATTTCATAAAAGTGAACTTTTAGGACCTTGCATCCCAGGCCAACCTTCCCTTGGGTGTGAATGAATTTGTCAAATAGGCCAGGAATAGTCACTTGCTAAATGGCCTTTGAGAGAGACACAGAAGGGGAAACTCCATACCAACTGCAATGAAATATAAATGTTGCCATTTTGAAAATGCCATTGCTCAGGGAAGAGAAGTAAGGTAGCATAAGAGAAAAGTGACGGAGTGACTGGGACAGGAATGAGAGCCATTGTTGTCATCCAAGGAATAACTCCAAGTTTTTCCATCGGAAATTCTTCCTCTGAGCTCACCTGACTTGGAAATGTTAACTCATCTATAAATGGTGAAGTAGGTCCCCAGGAAGTGATCTTTCTGAGTCTAGGTTGAATGAGCATCTCACCTGGGAAAATAGCCAGGTGCCCATCTGGCCCTCTCAATGCTGTACAGCAAGGCTGCTAGGCCCCTCTGGGGTTGGAGCCTGGGAGCAGCCAGACCAGAGCCCGAAGTGGGCCTCTCCTAAACTGTCGTGTTTACATCCATGCTGTTTAATATGGACAATGAACAGATGTACAGATCAATTAATAGACATTTAAAAGCATTTACTCCATCCCCACAGCAGTTTATGGAAAGTGCATTTAGAAAGCAATCGAAGTTATTGCTATTCTAAAGTGGTAGGGGATCGCAGATGAAAGGCCCTTGTAACTGGAAAGTATTTATAACTCAAGAAGAAACCCTCCACACCCATGTTATATAACACCAACACCATCTCCTGGCATGCCTGACCTGTCAGCCCATGCAGCATGTCTGTTTAAATTACTCTGTAAATTCTGTAGGGTGGAGACCTTGTTTTTACGGTTTGTAAAGCATCACGAATAACCGTGGTGCTCTGTAAGTAAATAGAAACCACATGAAACAAAGAAGAGATACGTTATTCAATGGCCGTGTCCCCAGAGCATCCAGGAATTTGTCCCTTGCTCCAAAGTGCTTTGGGGTAAATGGATGCCACGTTGGGGAAGTAGCCTGTGGGATGGTGCCAGGGTCCTCATCTCCCTTTAAAGGGCAGTGTGAGAGTGTGGTCTAGGAATTGTAGTCACCTGCATGGGCAGCCTACAAGAGGAGCTGTTGCTGTTGTCCTTGTTACTCCAAGAGGAAGGACCAGGGCAAGAGAAATGAAATGATTTGCACAAATGCAAATGATTCGTTCATCCACGGATGAAACAGAGGCGAAACGAGACCTTGTCCAAATCTGGTCCTAATCCAAGCCTATTGTTCATCCCACTTCTGCAACAGAGCAGCAGCTATTCATAAGTAGCTACATTACATCATGGCTAATATCCACCCGTCAGGAAGCTGCTGACTGAGGCCATCACAGCACCCTCTTACGCCATGAAGCTGGTGACTGGACCCTGGATCTGTGTCCAGCTACTGTGACCACCTCAGAACACTCATATCTCCCCAACCTTGTTTCTCCTCACTTGAGTTTGCAAATCTAGTTGCAGGGGAATCTAGGAAATCACATTTTAAGCTTTCCAGCCTCCTACACTGGAGGGAAGGTGGAATGAAGGTTGGTAGAGCCATCTGCGGTTATCTGCCATAAGCACCAAAGACGAGTTGTGTGAAAAAGTCCAAACAAAGGATTTTTTAAAATATGGGCTGTGTATATGACAGTCAGCATGGCCTTGCATTATTAAAACTCTTTCTATTTGCTTGTGTTTTATACTCCCAACTAGACTGTAAGTCTTTGGAAGGAAGGGACCACATCTTATAATTCTTAATACTTCCCATAGCACCCCTTACATATAGTAACAACTGAATAAATATTTGTTGCTTGCTTTTAACATGTGCAGCGAGATGTGTAATGATCTTGAGCCAGTATGAGCGGTATATGAAAAGAAGAGAATTAGGTCAAAGCCTGTTTCAGTGATTAGTAGTTTGCCTGTAGTACAAAGCTCAGAGTCCTAGGTCAGAGTCACTGACCAACGAAAACTTGGTATTTAGAGGCTGAAGGGCACCAAGAGAATCAGTGTGGAAGACACAGAGCTCTCAGCTTGTTGGAAGGAGCACAGACTTGCTGAGGATAAGCTCCTTGGCTTGTTCAGAGGGTAGGGTTAATTTCTCATGTAGCCCAGGTCAGGTTTGAAAGAAGAAAATGCAAAAGGCAATCAAGAATACTCTAGGGGCTTCCCTGGTGGCACAGTGTTTGGGAGTCCGCCTGCCGATGCGGGGGACACAGGTTCGTGCCCCGGTCCGGGAGGATCCCACGTGCCGCAGAGCGGCTGGGCCCGTGAGCCATGGCCGCTGAGCCTGCGCGTCTGGAGCCTGTGCTCCGCAGCGGGAGAGGCCACAGCAGTGAGAGGCCCGCGTACCGCAAAAAAAAAAAAAAAAAAAGAATACTCTAGAATCATAGCAGGGGAGAAAGTGTCAGCGATGACTCTGCTCCCTTCCTCTCCTTATGGAAAAATTATGACCACGTGGTCCGCCTAGTTGAGTAGTGAGAGGGCTGGGGATCTATTTACTTTAGATTTTTCTGAAGAGTTTGCTTTGGGAGTCTAAAGTATTTAGTTATGCTTTTGCTCAGGGCTTATTTTATTAGTAAGAGTGCTCACAGTAATTTCAAGCTTTTAAATTTATGGTGGAGAGATAGTAAGTTTAGAGAAGAAATAAAAATCACACGTTCTTCGTTCTTTCGTAACATGGGGGAAATCAGTCATTATTTTGGCTAGCGGCTCAGTCACTAGGGGCAAATGGAACAGACCTTCATAGGAGCCAACTTGGGAAGGGTGATGAAAGCAGTGGCAATTTCAGTTCTAAGTGGAGAATCTCAGAGCAGATGCCATTCATCAAAAGTACACGGATTCTGATAACTTAGAACCGTTGACTCTTAGTGTAAGAAGGTAAAATGCTTTACTTATGAGGTTAGTACGGTGGTGGATAAATTTTTTCTTTTGATTTTTGTTAAATATTGGTACAGTGATGCTTATTTAATTAATAAATAAGATTTATGTAAGGCACTGAGTGTAGTGCCTGGCCCATAGTATGTACTCAATAAATAGAAATATATATATATATATATATATATGTTTTTTTATTGGAGTATAACTGCTTTACAACATAGTGCTAGTTTCTGCTGTACTGTGAAGTGAATCAGCTCTATGTATACATATGTCCCCTCCCTCTTGGACCTCCCCCCACCCATTCCACCCCTCTAGGTCATCACAGAGCACTGAGCTGAGCTCTCTGTGCTATACAGCAGGTTCTCACTAGCTATGTATTTTACACATGATAGTGTATATATGTCAATCCTAATCTCCCAGTTTGTCCCACCCTCCCCTTACCCCCTGTGTCCACATGTCTGTTCTCTACATCTGCATCTCTATTCCTGCCCTACAAATAGGTTCATCTGTACCATTTTTCTAGATTCCACGTATATGCATTAATATATAATATTTGTTTTTTTCTTTCTGACTTACGTAATTCTGTATGACAGACATAATTGCATCACACAATTGAGAATACACATGAATTCTCTCCCTGCACACAGTAGTGAAGTTTTGTTGTGCAAAATGATGCTCTGAAAGCCATTTTCTCACACTAGGGACTCTCATGTGTAGTAGACAGTAAGTCGCTGGGCTGTACAACTAGATACTTCTTTGCCATCTGGCTTCCAGTTCACTGTAAACTCTCTGATGAGAATGGTTTTTACACTTTCTAACTACTACAGAGTAAAAATTGTCAGCTGTCTGCTAATCATTTTAGAGAAATGTTAATTTGGTAACATGTATCTTTTCAGGGACATTGTATTGCATAACGCAAGGTACACAAATACCTCCCCACTGTTTGCCCACATTAGTGAGGTTCTGATGTACAAATCCATGTCCTCACTCTCAGCCTAGGAGGAGAGCAGCCAGGGAGCTGGAGCTGACAATCTGAGGAAGAGGAAGGGGCATCAGGGAGCCTGGGTTCTGGGAGAACTTCCCCTCAAGGCCCACATTGCTAGAGTTCACTTTGTGAACCCAGGAGCCCCTAGCCCACAGGTATACTGATTACCTGTTACTCAACCTTTATAGTTTCCTCTGGGAAAGCATTCACATCTTCCTGAGAACTGAGTTAAGATGCAAGTCCCTCTGCAGAGATTGAATTAACCATGCTGTGCAGGAATGGGACCCAGAGTGGATCCCTGGGTTTGGGATTGATGGGGGAGAAATGAGGGAGAGGAAGAGGTGGGGCAAGGTGGAGGATGGTTTCCCTTGGGATGTAGGTCAGAAGGCCCGTCCACAGAGGCTTTGCCTGTTTCCCCATTTTCCCAGAGAGCCAGCCTGTGTCCGTGCTCCTCCAGGCAACAATCTTAAAATGGGGCAGGGGTTGCTAACCTCGGGCTGGCCCCAGGAAGTTCTGTAAGTATATGTTTAAGGAAGGAGGGGAGCATTTCCTTCTTATCTTGCAGAGCAGACCCACCGAGGGCAGCAGAGTCCCTTCTCAGAGGCCAAAGACCAGATACAACTCTACTCACTAGTGTTATCACAAGTGTGATCAGATATGAGCAGTGCCCTTTGCAGAACCTCATGCTCCTAGCCAGCCCTTGTTCATGCCCACCTCTGATGCCAACCTGCTCTACAGCAGGTGTCCGGCCAGTTATAAGTCAAGCAGGGAGAACATCTTTGAAAGGGTACATTCCAGTGAGATAGGCGGATAGCAGGGGTACCTTTTCAGATTTTACCATAATCCTCCTCTTGATTCGCTGTCTAGATGTAGTTAGGTGCACAAAGGGTTAACAGGTCTCGTAGGACTCGGCTGCCAAGTACACTTAATGCTCAGTCCAGCACTCCCGGCTTGTATTCTTATGCTGCTGGAGTGGCCTGTTCATGGCATCTGGTTCCCTGGCAACAGCTTTCATTGGCTCAATCAAAGCCCTTTCTTCTTAAGAAAGCTCCTACTGAGACGCCCACCACCACCACTAATCACCATCTTAACTCAGGGCTTAGGATGCAGCTGGTATGAAAAATAGCATTTGTGGATGTGTGAAGATAAAGCAATGGACTGGGTTGGATACACCTGCCTTGTGTGATCCTTGTACTGCTTTTCTGTAGGACCAGTTGGAAATTACCTGCTTTTCCACTGGGACAGGGAGAAAGCCTGGGCCAGAAAGTTTCCCAGAGCTGGCTTTCTTTGTTCTGCAGAAACCCATGAGCCTCTGTGATTCATGACTAGCTGTTTCCTGGGCTGATCTGTGTTATAACTGCGGGCTCTGTGCTCTGACAAGGGGCGTTGCTGAGCTGAGGGAGTTCAGACAACGAAATCCATATTGTGGAAGGCTTGTCCCCAGTCAGCCACAAGCTGGGGGAAGAAGTCTGCCTCCAATAGAACCCGGGGAGTCTGGCGGCTGCTCCACCCGCCCCAAGAAGTCTCAGCAGCTCCAGATTTGCTAAGAATAGCAGGAAAAAGTAGCTCTTCGTGCAGCATTTGGGGGAAAAAAAAGTTGATGAGATTCTCTAATAAAGATGGGCATTTTTAGGGGAATTCTTTAATCGTATGGAGAATCGCTTTGAGTTTTCTTGTTTTGTCTAGGGAATGGATAAAATGAAAGCAATAAAGTAGAGATGAGGACAAAGACAAGCTGTTCTCACTTTTGGTTCACCCATACCGATCCATTTAATTCATTTTATCTTTTTTTAAAATTAAATTTCATCCCATGTACTTATTATACTCACTGAAATCTAAACACATAGCATCATTCAGGAATTAAAGTGTTCAGAATTCACGGTAGTATTTACAAAAGATGTTGACTTTTGGCCTGGCCATCCATCCTAATATCTGTGCTGCCCTCACCTTCTGGTTCCTCAAGGGAAAACAGTCATCCTGGTCGTGGTGCCAAAATGTAATGGGACAGTTGACAATTCAGAGACAGGGTTTGTGGCTGCTCTGCTTGGCAAGCGAAGGTCCTCTCCTGCAGCTGTGTGTGTGGATGAAAGGCTCTCTGTGTCTGATACCAGCCTGTCTGCAGCTTAGCAGGGTAAGGGCTCTGGGTGGTGCTACCTCACAAGCTGTTAAAATATGTTATTGAGGGCACTTAACAGAAACAACACACATTTGAGAGTTATTTGGGCACTAGGCTTGTTCCATCTCTTACTAGATGTGTGATGGAAAAATTCTTCACCCCTCTGAGCCTCAGTTTCCTCATCTGGAAAATGGGGATGATAGCATTTATCATGTGGGGCTATGGCAAGGACTAGGAGAAACAATGTGCCACCCCCATAGATTCTGATTAAATTATTCTGAAGTAGGGCCCTGACGCTAATCATTTTTAGGAGCTCCCCAGGTGATTCTAATATTGAGCCAGTGTTGAGAACCACAGATACAGTAGATGGAAGGCTCTCTTTGGTTATTTATTTATTTTTTTTTTTTTGCGGTACGTGGGCCTCTCACTGTTGTGGCCTCTCCCGCTGCGGAGCACAGGCTCCGGACGCGCAGGCCCAGCGGCCACGGCCCACGGGCCCAGCCGCTCCGCGGCATGTGGGATCCTCCCAGACCGGGGCACGAACACGCGTCCCCTGCATCGGCAGGCAGACTCTCAACCACTGCGCCACCAGGGAAGCCCCTCTTTGGTTATTTTTTAGGCTGAGGAATTCCTTGAACATCAGGGATTCTTGGGGATGGAGATGAAGAGGAGGTAATAATAAAATTCCTTAACTCTTTCTTCAGATCCAGGAGTTACAACAGATTGGAACGGAGGTGTAGCCTGGTGCAGTGGAAGCATTTTCATTCTCTGTCTTTGAGCCCTTTCCGGATAGGTCTTAGTCAAATAGTTTTTACATTAAAAAAAAGAAAAAGGAAAAAAATTATTGAGCATCTACGTGAAGGTTTCGATAAGAGATAGTGTAATAGGGATAAATAGATAAATATATAGTCCCTGGGTTCAGGAAGCTCACAGCCTAGCAATGGAAAAGAAGACATGCTACAGTGAGCCTGTATGTTACTGGGCTGGGCATGATTAAGTAATAAGACTCTGAGCTGCTTTTCCTTGGGGGAAGCTTGATGGTGTGACACAGGAAGTTTCAAGACACTCTGAAGTGGGGAACACATTTTCAGCTTGGATTCTAAGCAGGAAGTGATTCTTATCCTTCCTAGCAAAGGATAGCACACTCTGATTAAAGACCAAGAGAATAAAGACACAGAACCCTTGGTTAGAGCGGTTGACTTTATGAAATACTACACTGCCATTTTCATTAGTTAGCAGAATAGACAGCAAGCAAGCATTTGTAGGGCATATTTTAAGGAAGAAAATCTTTCATATGCATCAGTTGAAAGATGCTTGGTTTTAAAGGCTGTATAAGAGTAAATATGTAAACAAAGACAACTTTTTGTGATTACTAACAAGGTGAGGGCAGCCACAGCAACGTGGGGCACAAAGTCTAGAGATTCCAGAACCTGCAAGAAGATTCCAAGCTGATCCCCAAATGGTTCTTTTAGCCACACTATTGTGAGTTTTCACTTTTTTTTTTTTTTTTTTTTGGCTGTGCCACGAGCCTTGTGGGGTCTTAGTTCCTCAACCAGGGATCAAACCTGTGCCCCCTGCAATGGAAGCATGGAGTCCTAACCACTGAACTGCCAGAGTTCCCATCACTAATTCTTTAGGATGGAGAAAGAGGAGACTGGGGTTAGAACCCCTTGTATATTCTTTGGAGTTAATTCCATAAAAGAACATAGCACAGGGATGGCATATAGGTTTACTGTTATGTACCAAGTAGAATCAGTTGGTGGTGGTTCCCTAGAACACTTGACTGAGAATAATTCTGCAGGATCCTAGCCTAGCAAAATAGAGTTCCATAGTTGATTGTTATGTCTTCCATAGGCAAGGGAGGAAGAGTGAATTGTGATACCTATACTGAGCTTTGCCAATTCAATGTTACAACTGTTGTTGTAAACTGTCATTACAGGGTGTGGATTTAATTATTCTTAACAAATCCTCTTGGCGTTAATGTAAAATCAAAAGTTAAAGAACTATTCTACTTATTAGTATGTTAAACCCATTTCCTCAATTCCAAGATGTCATATATTTTAAGATATATTGCTAATTTAATAACAGGTTTTAAGGATAAAAACCTACCATAAATATGAACACTAAAGGTAACATTTATCCCGACATTTTATTTTCAGTACTTCACTCAACTTCTGAGAATAAATCTCTTTCAAATTCAGCCTAATGATTCTTCCTGAATCATTTTTGACTATTGGCAGCTGTGCATAGCATTATGGGGATTCTCTGCTTTTTATCACCTGGCTTAGAGATCTCGACCTCCTTAGCAAATGTAGGCTAGGCAGTCTGTCATACTGAAGACTACCAGGGCTTCATTTGTATTTCCTGTTTGGTTAAACTCATAGTTTTGTCCTACCCTTAATTAATTATTCCTTTCTGGAAGGTAAACAGCTTGTCTTGAAAGTCATCCAGAAGGTTCAGAAAACTCTTTGGCACCTGCAGGTGACTTTGAAATGAATGAGTTGATCATTCCAACCTCCTTTAACTTTAAAAATTCTATTTCTCCTGAGAGATCTGTCCATTTTTATTGTAAGTAATTACAGTGCCCATTGTGTAGACTGGCAATCCCCTTCCTGTGTCCTCTGAAGTGCTTGACTGTTGTTTTGCAAGAAAACATGAAAGTGTAGTCATGCCTTCAGCAATAAATATTGGCTTCACTTATTGTAAATATTCCTTGCTAAGCTCTCCCATGGGTAGACAACACCTCTGTCTCCACTCACTCTCCTGCCAGCAGGTGGCAAATTTCTTTGGACATGATATAAGCAGCATCCCAATTTTGGAATTGTTAAGATGTGAACAAATAAGAGTCTGAGAATGAAGGGAATGCAGAGGATATCTAAATGAGGTAAACTCTCAGCATTCAGCTCAAGATTCCAGTGCCCAGAGTTAGCAAATAAGGTAAGCAGCGTCCTCCCACACCTCAGTCCCCTTACAGAATCGTGTCTTTCAGGGGTTAGTTGTATCCGGGTGTGCTGCATATAACACACACAATACAAAATAGAAAGTATCACAACAAAGTAAAACAAGATAGAAACTTTTAAGTTGTGTAAGAGAGGAATGGAGAAAATGCTATGGGAATTCAGAGGGATAGAGTACCTCTGCTTGTATAAATCAGGGCAGAGGAGGAGGTGATATTCAAGTGGACATTGAAGAAATACGTACTGGATAGGGTCATGTGGAGAAAAGAGGCAGCTTGTGGTGGCCATGAAAAAGCACCTCTCGGGTGACCTCCCTGGCTGTCCAGTGGTTGACTCTGTGCTTCCACTGCAGGGGGCATGGGTTCCACCCCCGGTCGGGGAACTGAGATCCCACATGCAGGTGGCGAGGTCAAAAAAAACCCAAACACTTCTCAGATCTCCAACTTTGAGAAGCATAACTGACCGAGGGCCCACTTGTGCTCTCTGAAATCCATCACTGTGTTTGTGCTGAGGCCAAACTTCCCGCAGGCTGTTCCTAGCAGAGGACTGAGAATGAGAGAGGTGCTACCACAGGCAGGTATGCTCTCAGGAGGCACTGCCAACGGGGGCTCCTCAGGAGTGACTTTGGCTCAAGGACCCCCTGGTAGACTTGCTCCTTTAGAACTGCACAGAGTCTAAGATACTTACAATCCAAACTTTCTTCTCCCTTCTTCATGTGGTCAGACCTGTCCCTGGTAGTTCTCCTGGCTCCCGTCCCATTTTCCCTTACAGGTGTTTTTCATAATAAATCCCTTGCACACCTAATCCTGTCTTGGTGTCCGCTTCTTGGAGGACCTGGACAGACACCCAGTCTTGTGGAGGTGCCAGGTGGGTGTCTTCAATGCATTCCAAATCTGCTGTTGCTTTATTATTCTCACCTTTTTTTTCCACTGTTACCACTGTGTTTTAGAAGTTGGCATCATTGGTTACTCTCCAGGGTGAGACGTATTTTGGGTAGTAAGAAGTGCATATAGCAAAGTCTCCCGGAAAAAAGGATGATGAGAAAGACATCCTAATTTTTTCTTATTATGCTAATTATTTCTTTAAATATAGTTTGTTTTTGAAATAAAGGTTTGTTTTGCTAGTCAGGACTCTTTTGGTTACAAATGACAGAAACCAAATGCAAACTAGACTAAGTAAAATGGTGAACTATTATGATGATGCTGCTGAGTTCCTTCATCGCAGGAACAAGCAGAATCTGAGACCGGAATGGCATTAGGATGCTATTGCTGCCTCTCATTTCTGAGGCCCGTGAGATGGCCACTAATGGCTTTTGGACTTTACATCCTACAACCCAGAGACCCAAAGAGAGACTGATTTCCCCTTTTCAATGCCAGTTCTGATTCCCAGGGGAAAGCTCAACTTGGCCTAGCTTGGGTCAGATGCATACCCTTACCACGATCAACTGTGCTCATGGAGACTGGGTCAGGGAAGAGGCCGTGACTGGTCCATGTTATACCAGCAATGTGGGGCTCATGGTCACTACGTGCCTGTTGGATGTTCTCAGAAGAAGGAAGGAGGGTTGCTGAGAAGACAAAATCACAGTCACGCTACACAGAATATGTTTGCAATGTACGTTTCTTCACTGCTGCTCAGCCATGCATAAGCACTCAGACCTCACTCTTCTGCAGAGAGCTTGACAACCTCTCAGGAGGAGACTGAGCAGGGGATGAACCCATGTCAGGGCACACCGCTCTTGGACTTTATCAACTCCATAGGGACTGCAACCTCAAAGTTGCTAGAAACCCTCTTGCAGCCACCCCAAATCATCAGATTTGCAGAGCTCTCCTTTCAAGTGCCTCTTATTTCCCTGACCAGAAGGAATCTTTATAATATAACTAGAGAGCCTTAGCTTTAGAGTCAGGAGGCCTTATCCTGGTTATGCCTTTAACCAGCTATGTGCCACTTAGTCTCTGCACTGAAACTTCTTCAGTTGGGGATTTAGACAAGTGAAGATGACTCCCAACTCAAAGATCCTATGATTCAATACATTGTCAATCTGTTAAAAATCTGTTGGGCACTTCTTATGCTTAGCACTACCCTCTCACTTGAAACTAAGCAACTAACTAACTAACTGGCTTCCTCCCTCCCCTCCTTCCTTGTTTCCCTCCTAACACATTTATTGAACAATTGGTATATACCAGGCACTATGATTTGGACATAAAAACAAAACCCAGTCCCAGCTCTTGGAGAACTTGGTGTCTACTGGGGTAGCAGACACATACGCAGATAATTAAAATATTACATGATAACGCTTGATCATGAATGAGGATATTTCTATAACAAAGTTCTTCTTTCTTGCCCGTATCACGAGTTTTTTCTTTTCTGTAATCACATATTGTCATTTCTGTGGAAATGGTGTCTTCCAGTTCTACTTGAAAAAGTATATTGGATATAATGCTTTGTGTTTTATAGCCATTCTGTCAAGAATAATAAAACAGTTTTTGGAGCTAGCACATTTGTTCATTTAACAAATATTTTTTGGGACATCTAATATGTGCCAGGTGCTAGGAGCCCAGATGGGGTGGCAGACAATAAGTATACAAAGAAACAAAAAATATATAATTGCAAGTTGTTGTAATAAGTTCCAAAAAAAGAATTAAACAGTGAATGTGGATGGAGAATGATGGGGTGGGGAGGTACCTAATTAGGTAGTATAGTCGGTGAAATCCTCTCGAAGGACATTTCAGCTGAGGCCCTTAGAGAGGAAAGGAGCCTGCTGGGCTAAGGGTGGCACAGCATTCCCACACCAAGAGCCTCACGGTAAGACTGTTTCGTGGGTCCAACCAACGGAAAGGAGTATGGTGGGGGTCGGGGGGGAGCAGTGGGCAAGGGGGAGAGTAGTAAAGGACAAGGGTAAGGGAGGTAGAGGCCAGATCAAGCATGGCCTTGTGAGCCCACGTGAAGGGGTTTGGGATGGGAAGCCACTGAAGGTTTGAAGCCTCAGAGTGGCTTGCAATTTGTGCTTTAAAAGGTGGTTCTGGTGCTACCAGAAAACTACTAGAGCTAATCAATGAATTTGGTAAAGTAGCAGGATACAAAAATTAATGCACAGAAATCTCTGGCATTCCTATACACTAATGATGAAAAATCTGAAAGTGAAATTAAGAAAACACTCCCATTTACCACTGCAACAAAAAGAATAAAATATCTAGGACTAAACCTGCATAAGGAGACAAAAGACCTGTATGCAGAAAATTATAAGATACTGATGAAAGAAATTAAAGATGATACAAATAGATGGAGAGATATACCATGTTCTTTGATTGGAAGAATCAACACTGTGACAATGACTCTACTACCCAAAGCAATCTACAGATTCAGTGCAATCCCTATCAAACTACCATTGGCATTTTTCACAGAACTAGAACAAAAAATTTCACAATTTGTATGGAAACACAAAAGACCCCAAAGAGCCAAAGCAATCTTGAGAACGAAAAATGGAGCTGGAGGAATCGGGCTCCCTGGCTTCAGACTATACTACAAAGCTACAGTAATCAAGACAGTATGGTACTGGCACAAAAACAGAAATATAGATCAATGGAACAGGATAGAAAGCCCAGAGGTAAACCCACTCACATATGGTCACCTTATCTTTGATAAAGGAGGCAAGAATATACAGTGGAGAAAAGACAGCCTCTTCAATAAGTGGTGCTGGGAAAACTGGACAGGTACATGTAAAAGTATGAAATTAGAACACTCCCTAACACCATACACAAAAATAAACTCAAAATGGATTAAAGACCCAAATGTAAGGCCAGACACTATCAAACTCTTAGAGGAAAACATAGGCAGAACACTCAATGACATAAATCACAGCAAGATCCTTTTTGACCCACCTCCTAAAGAAATGGAAATAAAAACAAAAATTAACAAATGGGACCTAATGAAACTTCAAAGCTTTTGCACAGCAAAGGAAACCATAAACAAGACCAAAAGATGACCCTCAGAATGGGAGAAAATATTTGCAAATGAAGCAATTGACAAAGGATTAATGTCCAAAATTTACAAGCAGCTCATTCAGCTCAATAACAAAAAAACAAACAACCCAATCCAAAAATGGGCAGAAGACCTAAATAGACATTTCTCCAAAGAAGATATACAGATTTCCAACAAACACATGAAAGAATGCTCAACATCAGTAATCATCAGAGAAATGCAAATCAGAACTACAATGAGATATCATCTCATACCGATCAGAATGGCCATCATCAAAAAATCTAGAAACAATAAATGCTGGAGAGGGTGTGGAGAAAAGGGAACCCTCTTGCACTGTTGGTGGGAATGTAAATTGATACAGCCACTGTGGAGAACAGTATGGAGGTTCCTTAAAAAACTAGAAACAGAACTACCATATGACCCAGCAATCCCACTCCTGGACATATAACCTGAGAAAACCATAATCTAAAAAGAGTCATGTACCAATGTGTTCATTGCAGCTCTATTTACAATAGCCAGGACATGGAAGCAACCTAAGTGTCCATTAACAGATGAATGGATAAAGAAGATGTGGCACATATATACAATGGAATATTACTCAGCCCTAAAAAGAAACAAAATTGAGTTATTTGTAGTGAGGGGGATCTACTTAGAATCTGTCATACAGAGTGAAGTAAGTCAGGAAGAGAAAGATAAATACCGTATGCTAACACATATATATGGAATCTAAGAAGAAAAAAAAAAGAAAATGTCATGAAGAACCTAGGGGTAAGACAGGAATAAAGACACAGAGCTACAAGAGAATGGACTTGAGGATATGGAGAGGGGGAAGGGTAAGCTGTGACAAAGTGAGAGAGTGGCATGGACATATATACACTACCAAACGTAAAATAGATAGCTAGTGGGAAGCAGCCGCATAGCACAGGGAAATCAGCTCGGTGCTATGTGACCACCTAGAGCGGTGGGATAGGGAGGGTGGGAGGGAGGGAGATGCAAGAGGGAAGAGATATGGGAACAGATGTATATGTATAACTGATTCACTTTGTTGTAAAGCAGAAACTAACACACCATTGTAAAGCAATTATACTCCAATAAAGATGTTAAAAAAAAGGTCGTTCTGGAGACTTCCCCTGTGGTCCAGTAGTTAAGACCCTAAGCTTCCACTGCAGGGGACACGGGTTTGATCCCTGGTTGGTGTAGTTCTGCATGCTGCACAGTGTGGCCAAAAAAAAGAGATGGTTCTGACTATTGGGAGTATTCCACCTTCTGCGTGATGGAAGTGGGACCCTCTTGTATACCCATGTAGGAGTGTGTTTTTAGAGAGTTGTTTGGCAGATGCTAAGAGAGGCAGAGGAGGAAAGAGAAGGTGCTCTTCCCCTGTCCTGGCTCGGCCTGGTCCAGCACATCCTTCAGCTTCGAGTGAACTGAGTGGGCCAGATGGAGAAATGGGGGAAGCTTTCTTATCTGCTTTGGCTGATGGCTGTCCATTTAATGGAAAGGTAAAAGCAACATAGAAAAAAAAAGAGGAGACTGGGATATAAATGCATGGTCCCACCAAGGGGGGAAAGTGGTGAGGTGGTGGTGGTGGTGGTGGTGGGATGAACTGGGAGATTGGGATTGACATATATACACCAATATGTATAAAATAGATAACTAATAAGAACCTGCTGTATAAAAAATAAATAAAATTCAAAATAAATAAATAAATAAATGCATGGTCCCCTCCAGAGAGGGTGAGAGGACATAGTGAATATTTCAGAGAGTGAAATATCACGTAACCTCATGTGTTGTCCCCAGTTGTCTCGGTCCAATTGTCTTGGCTAATCTGTAGGGAGTGGGGGAGAGTGTGGCCAGGCACCCTGGATGGCAGTGGACAATGGACCATGGATATTGGAGTCAGACAGGTTTAAACTCAAATACCGGCTAAACTTTGCCAGAAGATCCAGGACCAGTTACTTAACCTCTTTCAACCTCATCTTCCATATCTGTAAAATTGGAATAACACCGTTAACCTTGCAACTTAAGGATGAACTGAGGCATAACGTGCCACAGGTGTGCCCAGTAAATGGCGCTGTTAGGATTGTGTCTAGAGCTGGTCACCTGCGAGACCTTCAGGATCAAACCAGGCTTTGAAATCCCCACTTCCTCTTTCAGGCCCCCAGTCGCTACCTTCCTTCTTACCTAAAACTCTCATAAAGAAAACGTCAGTTTACTAGAGCTTAGAGCAGTGAGGGACTTCAAAACATGCCCCTGCTTTCAAGTAGGTTACGGATTATTTTTATTTTGCACTTTATTAAATTCCTATGGAATGTACTCATTTTTAGCAGGCACCTGGCCACACTGTTTTTGGGCATTTGGGAGCAGTGGGAGGAGAAAGATCTGGTGCCCTCCTCCCCCACTTCATTGCAGCTCCATTGGGCTGACTTAATGTTAGGATGTTAATGCTGTCTCCAAATCCTCACTGTTGTCTCCTGAAATCACAGCCTCTGGTGCCCTTAGTGCTTTGGACATGGGGAAGGTGAGATTTCAGAAATGCCCTCCATGACCTTGATGTCCCTGCTCAATGCTGAGCTCCTTGTCCAGGCCCTGGCACAGCTGCAGTGACTGCCACCTGGTGAGGCTGCCCGTGAAAACTGGTGTTTCCTTGGGAAGAACTCAAGCCCCAGTGGCAGACTTGGGTTGCAGTGGTAAGTAGATTCCAAAGCTGCCCCTGGAATATGAACTTTTCCTGGAAACTTTCCATGCTGCCTCTTAGAGAACAGCAGATATCAAGGTATTCACACCAGGAGTCAATTAAAGAAACCCAAATTATTGCCATTCCTGGGGACTTCCCTGGTGGTGCAGTGGTTAGGAATCTGCCTGCCAATGCAGGGGACACAGGTTCGAGCCCTGGTCTGGGAGGATCCCACATGCCACGGAGCAACTAAGCCCGTGTGCCACAACTACTGAGCCTGCGCTCTAGAGCCCGCGAGACACAACTACTGAGACTATGTGCCACAACTACTGAAGCCCGTGTGTCTAGAGCCTGTGCTCTGCAACAAGAGAAGCCACTGCAGTGAGAAGCACTCACACCGCAATGAAGAGAAGCCCCCGCTCACCGCAACTAGAGAAAGCCCACACGCAGCAATGAAGACAAAGGCAGCCAAAAATAAATAAATTTACAAAATAGATAAATTAATTAATTAATTAAAAAATTATTGCCATTCCAATAAACAATGATCTCTCTTCCTTTTCAGATAAACTTGTTAGGATGGCCTAAAAGCCAGGTCTAATTACATGATCAGATAGCTTAAATCTGATTAGTAGATTTTTGTCTGCTTTAATTAATCTTCTCCTGCAATCAGAGCTATTTTTAGTAAATGTTAAATATGTATTTGAACAACTTCAATGTATACCTCTTCTAAAACCTTCTTGGGTTACTTTTCATTCATCCTCTTTCCTTTTTGATGAGGCATGAATGTTCCTAGGCATGAATGTTTCCTATGCAGAGAGGAAATGAGGAGAACACCATGTCTTCATAATTTAGCCTGGGATATAAATACATGTGTCCTAGGTACAAACGCATATATCATAGGTTTTTTTGGGGGGGTCATTTAAGTTTTGAGTTAAATATTTGATTCACTGGAGGGAAAGGAGAGGAAGTAAAATGGTGGGAATATTAGCAGTAGATCATAACTATGCCTTTCAAACTTGTCTGAAATAGGACTTCCCAAGGGCAATCATTCTTATCCATTATCCCTCTTCTGCCCCTGCAGCTCCCTCCCCTTCCCCACACATACATATAAGAAAATTTCCTCATCCCAAAGTGCATCTCTGTCTATCCAAGTTTGTGAGACCTACCATCCCAGTGGTTTAAATACTGATCTTATAGGAGTAGAATGTATGTCATTCACCTTTGTTTAGCACAGTGCCTGATACATGATAGGAAGTAGGGAAAGATGGAGGGAGGGAAGGAGGGAGGGAAGAAGGAAGGAAGGATGGAGAAAAGATGCTCATATTCTACATTGTTAGGATTCAATAATCTCTTTGAAAGATCATTCTTCTGATTGAAATGCATGACTGGTGAAATTTGGTAAAATGTATTTTGACCAAATGCAGAGCACTGGCTAATGTCATGTGTCAGGTACCCTTAGTATGTGGCATGAGGAGTGGGTAATTGTGGGTGAACACTTTTCCCTTTGTAGTGGGATTTCTTAAGGGTCTGAATTAAGATTCCATGTTATCTTCATGTTGATGAAAATTACTGCTGTCGTTTTAAGTTTCTCTTAGTTCACTGTGTCCTTGTCAATTCTGATGATGAAAAAAGCTCCCTTGAGATTTTTTTTAAACAAATTCCCATAGAACTTTTCCCATAGAAAAGTGATTGCTTTTCTTTTTCCTTTGTTTTTTGGAGTGTAAAAAAGTGTTAGTTTGAAACATTTGAGTTTAACCATAATTTACTAATTGTAGAAATTACTCTTTTCTTTTTGTTATGTTTAATAAGTTCTAAAACTAATGATCCCTAAACCAATGTTCATCATGTTTTTCTCCTTTGTTCAAATTGTCCAAGAACAGCAGAAATAAAGGGGAAATTCTATGTAATCATTCCTCATAGGTGATAAAAAAAAAATCGCAATCACCAAATATGAAATAACATTTATTTTCCTATTGATATATTTGAATAATTTGCATTGAACTTAACACACACAGGAAAGAAAGAATTCCCTAAAGATTATTGCTTTAATATGTATGCACAAAGAGATTTAGGGCTAACTGTTAGTAAAGGATGGAGCCTTTAAGTGAACGTAGTCAAATGAGCTGTTCGCCTTGCTCAAGGGGAGGTGATAAGGTCCACTTATCAGAGTCCCCAACACCAGCCATAGGAGACCTCCTACACTCTCTGCCTTAGAGAAAGAACCCAATTTGGCCAAACAGTAGATAAGAAAGTGGACTCACCACTGGCTGGGTCAATGCTGGCAAGGCTGAAGTTTGATAATGTCTAATAATATCTCATGTTTATATAGGAACTTTTCCCTGGGGCAAAGTGCTTTACCAGCATTATCTCATTAACCTGTCCTCTGACCCCAAAAGCATCCACATTTTACTGGGGCTTGGTGTGAACAGAAAAGAGAAAGAACAAAATAATTAACTGGCAAAGCTGGATTTAGAATTCAGGTCTCTACATTTCCAGACGGGGTTGCTCTCCTGTAGCCTGTCTTCACTCTTCGATGAGCCACTGAAGCCCATTCAAATGATGGGGGCATTGTGATTTGGCAAGGCCTTTTAAAAAGGAGAAGAAACTCTGCTACCATTCTCTGTTTTCGGTGTGTCCAAAGAATCGGTGAAAAATCCTAAATATTCTACCTGTATTTTCTTTTTTTTTTTTTTTTTTTTTTTGCGGTACGCGGGCCTCTCACTGTTGTGGCCTCTCTCGTTGCGGAGTACAGGCTCCGGACACGCAGGCTCAGCGACCATGGCTCACGGGCTCAGCTGCTCCGCGGCATGTGGGATCTTCCCGGACCGGGGCACGAACCCGTGTCCACTGTATCGGCAGGCGGACTCTCAACCACTGCGCCACCAGGGAAGCCTTCTACCTATATTTTCTGATTCAGGGGTTTTTAATCTTGGTTCAGTGGGTTTTGGGAGGTAGGAGGAAATTGTCTGCAGTCTTGGTCATATATGCATATGACCATATATGCATTTTTCTGAGGACTGAGCCAGTAGTTTCCATCAGATTTTCAAAATGATCTATGATTCCTTGAAAAGAACCTCTGAGTTCTTAGTTTTGTTCTCTAGCTGTAGTGAGGTATTGTAGCTAGTCTATAGAAAAACTAGTACTTAGAGTTCCAACTATACGTTCAGCTCTAATCTAGTTATGGCGTCATGGGGCAGGAGAAAATGATTTTGCTTGATAACCTCTAAATCATATTTCTAAGGGTGCTACTACTTTATTTGGCTCCAAATAATTTTCCACATATGATTCAATCATTCATTCTTTTATTTAGTTATCCAACAGATATTCACTGAGTGTACTAATTTCCTGGGCTGCTGTAACAAATTACCACAAACTAGATGGCTTAAAACAACAGACATTTATTCTCTCACAGTTCTGGAGGTTAGAAGTCTGAAATAAGATGTCAACAAGACCACGCTCTCCCTGAAGCCTCCAGGGGAGGAATCGTCCTTGCTTCTTCTAGCTTCTGGTGGTTGCCAGCAATTCTTGGCATTCCTTGCCTTGTAGACACATCACTCCAATTTCTGCTTTTGTTATCACATGACGTTCTCTCCGTGTGTCTCTCTTCCTCTTCTTTGAAGGACAATAGTCATATTGGATTAAGGATCCACCCTTCTCCAGTATGACCTCATCTTAACTCAGTTAACTACATCTGCAATGCCCCTATTTCCAAATAAGGTCACATTCTGATGTTCCAGAAAGGACATGAATTTTGGAGGGACACTATCCAACCGAGTACACTGAGCATCTCTATGTGTTGGATATCACACTGGGCACCAGAAACTAAATATAAGACAGATCGCTGCCTAGGTACTAATACTACTTAATGACCTTGTTTAACTTTTTTTTTTTTTTTTTTTTTTTTGACCAGTAGTGTCCTTTCTTCTTGGAATTCTTTTCGTTGTCCTGGGGTGATGTAGGAGTGTCCCAGGGTGATGATGGAGGTATTTAGGTCTCCACTTTGTTTTTCTTCTGTATCTACATTCCTGTCCATTTTTGTAGGGAGCAAGAGAGCTGGAGTGCATCCAATAAGGGGCATGATTCACTTTCAGCAGACAAAATAGCTACAAATTCTCCCTTTCATCAAAACATGAATTTGTAATAGATAAGCAACAAGGATTTACTGCATAGCACAGGGAATTATATTCAATATCTTGTAATAATCCATAATAGAATATAACCTGAAAAAATATAACCGAATCACTTTGCTGTACACCTGAAACTAACACAATATTGTGAATCAACTATGCTTCAGTAATGAAAATAAAAAAGAATTCAAGTGAATCATGAGTATGTAGGGCAACTCTAAACAGATCAACATTACCAGAGTACTCTCTGCAGAGCATGAATGGTGGGAGATGAGGCTGGAGAGTTAGGCAGAGACCATGGAAGGCCTTGTATGCTGTGCTTAGGGTTTTCAACAAGGAAGAGACATAGTTATAGCTGCATTTACCATGTTTCCCTCTGGCATGGAGTGGGGATGACTTGGAAGAGGGACCACAATGAGGGCAGGGAGCCCAATTAGGGGGACATTACAGTGATCTAAGCAAGAGATGGTGGTCGTGGGGAAACTGGAATCCAAGTTGGTTGGCTGATTGTAGGGGTTAAGGGAGAGGACAGAGCCAAGGATAAATTGCAGTTGCTGGCAGAGTAAAATATTGACTTTGTCATGGCAGGCCACGATGCCTCTTAAACACCAAGAGCCTGCAGGTCTGCAGGGGAAGACAGTGGAGAAAGCCAGCCTCCGACAACCATAGGGGGAGCGTGATTTTCCTTGTAACCGCCTTCTCTCCCCTGAGGCAAGTCCCATAGAGGAGTTACAATAACTAGTTCTCTGGTAGAGAGATGCCTGCTTGCCTTTATTCTGCCAACAGTGCTCTCTTACCCAGGATGCCTCTGGTAGAGAAAGGGGACATCTCAGGCTGTGGAGTGGCAGAGCCTAGGTTGGCTTTGAGACATTCTTTTGTCCTTTGACCATCTTAGCACCATGCACACAACAAATGAGCTGAAGTTATTTCCCCAAACTGAATAACAGCAGTGGATTTTTTTTAATGCTTAGAGGGAGCCATTAACTCATTTTCCCAAACAACTCCCAAACTCCTTAGGGAACCTGTCATTATTTCTCAAATCCTCATCTTCATGGGGAGTTTGGAGATTGGACTCAGAGTGAACACTTGGGGACCACATGCAGTCGTCATGCAGACTTGGATGTTGATCTTCTGGAGTCACTTTGCCCAAGGGGGGGCTCTTACTGGGCTCCCCTGCAACCACTTTTATGTAACAACACAATGAGATGAGCTCAATCCAAATCCACTTTGGCTCCACCAGTCACCAGCTCCCCCACTGGTGGCCATGATCCTCCTGTGATACCCTGCCATGTGGGGTAAAGTCATTAAGCATAGATAATGGAAAAACAGGGTCTAATACCCTGCTAACAAGTAACGCATGACTTGGAATAAATATATTTCACAATCCGAAGAAAAGCTAATCACAGTTTTAGAGTTATTTCAGAGAAACAGAGCCTATTCTATGGGTACCAACAATTCAGTAGTCAGGGTAGGAAAAAAAGCAGAAAGAGGAATGCAGTACAGCATAGGAATCAAGGGGTCTTGGGCAAGTAACTTAACCTCTTGGTGACTCAACTTGCCCTATCTTTAAATTGGGATAATAGTATCTATCTCAGAGAGTTGTTGAGAGAATCAAATGAGATAAGATGTGCTTAGTATACTCTGCATATGCGCCTGGTGCATCGAAACCCTCAATTAATGTTACCATTCATCATAACTCTGGGGCACAGGGAATGACAGTAATGATCTCTCAACTATTTCAACTAATAGTTGTCAAAGGAATGATTGAATTGAGGTGTCAGTGGTTCAGAAGCAGGGCTGTGTTCAGAATTTTCTCTTGCTATCTTGCTCTCTCTCCTTCCTGGGTTTTCCCTTTGATTTTTTTTTAAACTCATTCCATCTTTGTGTTTCCTTTTTCTTGGTTCACAATAAGAGGTAAGAAAGATCTCTAGGGTAAAAGAAGTGTCCCTGAGGAAAATGACGCTAACTCCATTCTGCTTTTTCTTTAAGGCTGATCCTATGCAGAAGGCTAAACTTGGGTTAAGTTCTTTCATTTTTTAAATCGAATAGCCAGGATTAAGAGACGCCATAATGTTTACCCTACATGTGCAGTACCTGTCATGGAGGTGGAACCTACTGAGTATTTCTGTTTGTAAGCAGAGTCCAAACCTGGTATTCTGACTAGCAGAAAATTGCGTTTTATGATTTAAAAATAAGAAAAGGCAATCTAGGTAGATTCTGATTGGATAGTAGAGATCGAATTTAGATTTTTTTCAGCCTCCATTTCAACTGATCAGACAGATTTGGGCAATGCTGAGAGACGAGCACAGTGCAGTTATAAATGCATAATAGTGGTGTGTGTGCTGAAAGGGAACTTAGTTATCTGGAGTAAACATTTTGTATAACCTGTAGGCCAAAAACCACTTGGTGAATGGAAGAATTGTATGTCACCTTCCTCTCATCAGAGATGAACTAACTGAATTTCCTTGCTGTTTCACTTAACTCTTACAGTGAAATAGATTCCCACCTTAAAAGAAATATGAATCCACTTTTGTAGAGGGAGTTCCCCTAAGTGAACCCTGAAGGGAGAACTTGAAAGCTTAATTTTTAGCCTTCCTTTTTCTCAGCTACTTGTGCTAGCAGTAAAATAAAACATCTTTAGGACTTGAGAGGATGATTTGGTTTGAACACTTGTTCTTATTTTCTGGGGCTCTTCTGACTTTATCAAGCCTTTTGGCTTTTTTTTAAGAAAGCTGTGGGCTTCCCTGGTGGTGCCGTGGTTGAGAGTCCGCCTGCCAATGCAGGGGACACAGGTTCGTGCCCCGGTCCGGGAGGATCCCACATGCCGCGGAGCGGCTGGGCCCGTGAGCCATGGCCGCTGAGCCTGCGCGTCTGGAGCCTGTGCTCGGCAACGGGAGAGGCCACAACAGTGAGAGGCCCGCGTACTGCAAAAAAAAAAAGAAAAAAAAAAGATAATGACAATATCAGCAAAGTACAAAGAGCCAGTCTTCACTGCCCTTGGCAAAGTGTTTGTGCAGTCATGCTCCCTTTCCCAAAGCTGGTCCGAATCATCCGTCACTCCCCTGTCCACCTTATGTCCCTCTCCTTCTGGCCACACCCCATCTTGAAGCTCAGATTCAGGGTCTTTGGGAATCCTGAGTGTATTCTTCATTATGGCCTGGCCCAGGATTACTCAAGACACTGAACAAGCTGCTTTTAGCCTCACTAGTTTCCCCGTCTTCAGAATGTGATCAAGATACCAGTAACCACTTGTTGTACTTTAGGACAGTGGCGAGAAAGATAGTTTGTAAACACCAGTGAAGGTATTTCTGGCCCACTCCCCACTTGAGAGGCTGGTGTGGGAAATAAGTGAGGTGAGAAGTATGTGCTTAGCTCTGGCTAAGACTCAGGATAACAACTTCCAGAAGTCAGTCTGCTAAACCCAGTGCCTGGCACAGCACCTGGCATGTCCTAGGTCCTCAAGAAACAATTTGTTGGCACTGAAGATAACTCATGATTTTTAGCTCAAGGGCTTATTCTGTACATCATCTGCTACAAAAAGCAACTCAGGGACCATCTGCCATGCATCCCTCCTTCCAGCTAACCCAGATTTGGAAACTGGAACTAAATGCTACATGCCATTTGTTTTCCTTTGGAAATTAAAAAATATAACTGGTGCTAGGTTATGCCACACAAGTTTCATTGTTCGTTACTACATTTCCTATCCACCGTCCCACCATACTCTCCCCAAGATGCTTCTCCCTTTGAATGAATTGTCCTCCAGAATCTGCAAGGCCACGCTGAAGTTCGGGGATCACATTTTCTAAGGGTAGGTGGTATGAGGTGGTTGTCTTACCTAAATCAATTGAGCAGCTTGTTTTCATTTATGGACTCTGTGGCACTTTATCTCTTCACTTTTCCTCCCTTTGTTTCTGCCCCTAAATGCCCTTTCTTGCTTCTATTCTGATATGCCCGTCTCTCGGAGACCACTTCTTGAACTCGAAGCTGAACTGATGTTAGGGAAATGCCACATAAACAGATTTGCAGGTGTGAAGCATTTTAAAGGAAGCTCAACAGCAAAAGAGGTGGCCTTGAGCTCCCCAAAAGGTCCTTCCAAAGTGAAGTAGACCCCCAGCCAAAGCACACTGGAATCCCTCATAGTAGTTTCAATATTCTTTTGTTAGTCTGAAGTCTTCTGAAAGAGGCTTTAAGGACAATGACCTAGAGAAGCATTTAAAATTTTGGCCGGTATAACTGTTCAGAACCAAAAACCTTTGTCCTATTATTTCAGCCACATAAAACGTTGATTTGGCTTTGAAATACCCAGCAATGAGAATTCCAGGATAAGCAGACTGCAGCCAACCTGGTTGTGATATGGACGTGGTCTTTGAGAGAAACCAAGAAGATCTGATGCAATAAACCCCTTTGGCATTGAGGAAGGCAGACTCCCAGTGGCAGAAAGCAATTGCTTATGAAGAGGAGTGAGGAGAAGATGGTAGCTAGTTGAAGAAACTAGACAGCCTCCCAAACTCATATTTTGGCTTCAGTGTACAGTAATACACTAATGATTTTACTTTTTGAATTGCGCTTATAATGGCCGACGGAAAGTTCATTTTCCTTCACTGAGCACACAGTGGCTTGGTTTGCTGAGAGGTGGGACACACTGGCCTACAGGAGGAAAAAACAACCAGTCAGGGATTTCAAAATAGCCGCGGATGGTCCACAAATGGATGAGCCATATTTGTACTTCATACCAGCCGCTTGGAATCGCAGGATGCTGGAGGAGGGCCTTGGTCTCAGACGTCAGCTTCACCAGTTGAGGAAAGCAAGGCCCATGGAGATGAAGGAATTGATCTAAGAGCATGAAAGTTATGGTGAATCACATAATCTGAGTTCTTGGGAAATGTATTCTTGCTGGATACCCACCCTCTGCAATTAGATAGGTTATTCCCACGACTGAACCTCCCAGTACTTTTAGAGAGAGGCTGTGTGGCATGTTACAGGGAGTGTGATGAGCTCAGAATCTGAGGACGGGAGATGATTCTTTCCTCTTCCTGTGTCACTTCAACTCACTAAGCCTCTCAGCTTCTTCATTTTTAAAATAGGAATTATTCCATGTTACGTGATTGTTACCATAATTTTGAGGATAAAGTCAAATAGTGAATGTGAAAGCAGCCTTTAAAACAGTAAATGCCACCAAATGTCAAGTACTATTATTCTAAATAGCATTTGGGCCTCTGTGATGACACTTGTCAAGTTCTTCCTGGAAAGATAATTAGTTGCTTATTCCTCCATGGGGGATGCTGTCCTCCCTCACCGTGAACTATGCTGCAAGTTACTTTAGGTGGAATGTGTCTTTCTTGCTTTTGTCTGTAATCCTGTAATCCCTTTAGTACCTGTCATACTACCTTTTCTGTAGTGGTTGCTTGATCAGTGCTTCTTGGACTAGATCACTTATAATAAACTATTGTCTTGACTCAACTTCCCTTTCTCCACCACTGTGGTACTGAGAAAATTCCAATTAGAACTTTTTTTTTTTCCAACCGGAGAGCAAGAGGCACAATGTGTATTTACCAAAGACCTGACATTTTAATGGTACCTTTTTAACTCGTTCACTTTTCTATGAAATGTGAGGAATACAGATTCAGAGGTAAGAAATATCGCTAATGGGAAAGTAAGAGTTGAAAAACCAAGTTTTATGAAATCACTTTAATGTCACTGATAGTGAAATAAGAGAAAAATAGAACAGATCTATGAAATATTTAAGTCCACATTGGCGTGCTTCGGTCTCTACTAGAATTTCCTGGAGCCCTGTAGACTGTTATTCACCATCCACATATGCATATATAAAAATATACCATCTATAAATAGCCACCTGCCTTTTCAGTGAAATTAAAGATGGGAGAGTTAGAAGAGAATTTCCCAGTATAATTACAGGGCTCAAACCTACAGCTGTTACACTTCTATAGTTCTACCCAGAGAATTTCTGATATCTCTATTTTCTATCAAGCACATTAAAAAAATCTACTTTTTCTTTAATGGTGAGATGTTGTCAACAGGACATTTATTGTTTCTCACCAAGATTTCTCACAAACCTACTTTAAACGATTAGGTGTTGCAGAGGGTTATTGTATAGACTAATTTTGTTTTATAAACTGAAGAAAATGTTCACAAGTGTTTCTGCTCCTTAACTAGGGATTAACACCAAACTCCTGCCAATGTTTTTCCTAAACTCCACACATGCCCTTTCACAAGCACTCTCTCTCTCACCTATTTTCTGCAAAGATGCACCTCCTTAAGGATCCCCAAGCCTCTAAAATTCTTAGGTAAGAACCTATGACGTTAGGACGTACCACATTGTGAAAGGATTAAACCGAACAGTTTTATCTTTGCTCGCAAAAAAGCAGCTAGTAATTTATTCATACACAGTCTTTGTTCCCTCGCTAAAGACAAGTGCTCTGCAATCTGAGCGCCCTGCAGGACGAGGCAGCACTGACAAGAGAGGAAGGGGACACATTTACAGGAGCAGTCACATAGCTCTCCCACAGAAGGGTCTAAGTGCATTCAGCAGTTAATTTGTGAGCAAAAAACCCCATTGGGAGCCTTCCACCTACTCCAAAAGCAAACATTCTTAACAGGCAGTATTACTGTGGTGTTAAAAGAGGCATTCTTTAACCTAAAAGGTGTCATTTTATGAGCAAAAACGGGATAAACCTTAAGAGACTTGAAGTCGCTCTTTTTTTCCTTCCTCGAAGCCAAAATCTTCACAGCTTAAGATGACCTCCCACCCATTGTGATGTTCAAAACCCAGGAGGATCTTAAAGCCGCTTTGCACACAGTGCAGCCGCAAGCCTTCCTCCTCCTGGTGAGGACTGTCACTGGTTTTCATTCCATGTGTTTGTAAAACACACCAGCCATGTGTGTGAGCCTATTAATTAAAACAAAAACAGAACTGTTTCTGTTGAGCTTTAGAAGTACAGAAACTTAGAGCCAAAGCAGGGAAGGAGAAACAGCAGCGTCCTGTCTGCTGCTGTGATGACTGCCAGAGAATGAGGGGACTCTATTATGAAAAGCCAGCAAATAGACACCTGAATTAAAGTGAAACAACGACAACAAAAAAAGCTAACGAGGCTTGTATTGGAAGTATTTAGAATGCCTTTATTATTTCCCTGAGGGACTGTTTAATATCAAAGTGCCTGGATAGCGAAGGCTTCTCGGTCTAATCTGATTCCAAAGTTAGCCTCTCTGACAAGAGGAAAGAATAGCTTCAGTGGCTTCTGAGGCCATCCTGGGGTCAGGCGTGGAGTCTATTCCTGCCGGAGCTGCTGAGTCACTGCCATCTTGGGGAATCACTTGACCTCTGGCTCAATTGACCTACAAGGTAGAGTGAAGCCTACAGCTGGGAAGGCTCCACGTGCAATGCCCCTGTTATGATCTCTGGAATCAACTACAGACTTTCCCAACCACCTGAACCCAAAGGATTTAAGTCCCTACAGTTTAGATAAGGGGCCTTAGAATACAAAAACACCAATCAGTGATTAAAAAAAAAAAAAAAAATCTCAGAATTCTTCCCAAGGAAAACATCTCCAGAAAAGTGGACCAAAGATATCTAGTCCTCTTTCAAATATGGACTGTATGCCTGAAGGGTAGTAAAAACATGGATCACACAGCACCCCTCTAAAAGAGATGCTTATTCTGTACCTTCAGTAATTTATCCAGAGCAGGATGTGAAAAAGCTTAGTGGTGTGTGTGGTAGGGTGGTGTGGAGAAAAGCCAGAAGCAACAACAACAGAAAAAAAAATAAAGGACAGTGAAGGCATTCATCACACTCTGTGTTTTAAAAGGCAAGAAAAAAAGACCTTAATATATATAACATCTTCCTCTATGAGGGACACATACAGTGGCATACCTCCATACCATCTTTCCATAATACAACATTCTATTCTTTGGCTTACATAGGAACCATAAACTAAATATACGTTCACTTTGTATTTAAAAAAAAATTTATTTGTGATCTGTACAAGTGATAAAGTGGGGCTTCCTTGTAGATTTTTAAAGGCAAAACAAAACAAAAATCCAAAGTAAAAATGTATAAATACAATATATATTTTCTTACAAAAATGGGAGATTTACAAAATATACATACTGCACTTGTCTCTATTTTACAAATTTCACATGCAAGAGATACAACACAAAAGATGCCAAAAACTGTGTAGTGGGAGTTTTAAAAATCTGACAAATCAGACAGTTTTGGAGGTTTAAGGAACACAAGGTCAATGTTAACTTTAATATAAAAAGCAGCTCCACTCAACCTAACATTACATATATAAAGCAACTTGTACTCCTGACAGTACCCTCTATGATTTAAAAACTATTTAAAACAGCATTTAAAGACTGTTTTGAGAAATAGGATAGTGTTGGCAGATTGGAGGGTGGTGTCAAAGGTGGAGTAAAGGTTAGCTCCCATGATTCTCTGCTCAGCTTTAGCCCATTACGCAAAAGAATTGGAGTTCTATTATAAAAAAAAAGTACATGATTTAAGATTAATAAATTTAAGTCATCCAGCACATTTCAAAGAACTCCAGAATTACTTTGAAGTTTACCTTCTTTTAATGACTTTCCTTAAAAATGGGGCCCATGGTTTGAACTGTCCACTTCACTCACTGTCATTTCTGCAGGTCACCTTCCCACCCGGCCACACAAAGACAGGGTCAGCATACACATGATATTTTATAAACGGATTTATGGAACAAAGGAAACAGGACAAAATGCTTTTTTACTTTTTAAAAAATTTAACGTTCCTTTATTATGAGGCTAAAGGCATTATGCTTCTCCTTTTATCTTGAAGGATTCAAATTGGAGTGAAAAAAACAGAAAAAAAAACCTAAATGCAGGTTTATAGGAAGAAAATAAAAATGGAGTGGGAGATTTCCCTGAACGTTTTAACAGAGCCTGTTAGATCATGTGTTCTGAATTAAATTTACTTAAAACAAACACAACAAAACCCCTTGCATTTCCTTTAGCCAACTCAGAACCTCTGACGGAAGGGGGTATGGAAGCACACTGCCCTTCACTTTTCCTTAAAAAGGAATGTTTATCGCAACCAAATTAACATTCAAAGGGAAACTTCAGATTTGCGCTGCTTTGCCTATAAAAGTTGCTGTCTTCTTCACAGTTGTTCCTTTCCACAGGGAGACACTTGTTTCCTCTTTTGTCTCTTACAACAAAGACAGGGGGGAAAATGCATTCCTGTTTTGAAAAGCAACAAGTCATCACTTCTTTTCAGGGTATTAAACCAAATAAAACACCCTTCTTTCTTCCTCCTGCCTTCCCCAGAAAAGAAAAAAAGTAGTAGAAATACCTACTACTCGCCGTCTTTCCCTTGTTGCAAAATGTTAGCTTCATTTCTTTTGCATCCTCACATTAGGATTCTAGGAGGCAGGCCTCCCAAGACTTCAAAATGCTTACTTTACAAGACTTGAAAGGAGCAGAGGAGGAAAGACAGGCGGGAGGAGGCAGGCGAGGAGAGACTGTAATGTCTGACCCTGGAAATTAACCCATCTGGGCTCCAGTATGGCCCCAGTGAAAAGAGATTACGGTTTGACCACCGCTTAACAAGGACTCTGCAGGGAGTCCTCCCTTTTCCCAACAAAGCAGCCGCCGCAGACAGAGCTGTGCCTTTCACCCGGGCCTCACAGGAGTGAGGACAGGCCACTTGTCTTGCAGCAGGGGAATCGCTCACAGTCCCAGTTCGGCCCCAGAGCCGAGAAGAACTCACAGCAACCTTCTGATCTCAATCTTTTCGATTGGCCCAGGTCGGTCCGTACCGTACAGGATTAACATGATGATGATCGTCATCATCCTGCAAGTCTTTGCCAGAAGTCTTTTCATCCAAACCGTCTTTCCACTCAGGCCTCTTTTCCAAACCCACGTATATCTCTACCTATATCTTCTCACTTCTAGGTCACTTCTCACTGGAGCGTAAGGTGACAGAAACAAGCCCCCCCCTACCCCGCAGTTCTTCCCCTACCGCGCCTTTCCCCCTGCTAGGGGGTGGGAGAAGGAAGGGTGGGGGAGGGGCCGGGGCTCATACCGCAGTCTCCCCCTTGCTGCTGTGGCTGAGTCTGTGGTAGAAGCGGCGCCACGACTGCAGCGTCTTGCCGGACCAGATCCAGAAGCCAGTGGTGATGCCGACGATCATGGTCATCAGGTACTTGATCATGAAGACGGTGAAGTCGGGGCTCATGGGCGGGAAGTGGCCGGGCGGGCAGGGCACCGCGTAGCTCTTGCACGTCTGCAGGAGCCAGGTGCGCTCCCAGTGTTCGCGAAAGGCCTGCTCGTAGAAGTAGCAGGCCAGAACGATGGTGGCCGGCACGGTGTAGAGCACGCTGAAGACGCCGATGCGCACCATGAGCTTCTCCAGCTTCTCGGTCTTGGTGCCGTCGTGCTTCATGATGGTGCGGATGCGGAACAGCGACACGAAGCCGGCCAGCAGGAAGGACGTGCCGATGAAGAGGTAGACGAACAGGGGCGCCAGCACGAAGCCCCGCAGCGCGTCCACGCTGGACAGGCCCACGTAGCACACCCCGCTGAGCAGGTCCCCGTCCACCTGGCCCATGGCCAGGATGGTGATAGTCTTGACAGCGGGCACCGCCCACGCGGCCAGGTGGAAGTACTGCGAGTTGGCCTCGATGGCCTCGTGGCCCCACTTCATGCCGGCCGCCAGGAACCAGGTGAGCGACAGGATGACCCACCAGATGGAACTGGCCATGCCGAAGAAGTAGAGCACCATGAAGAGGATGGTGCAACCTTCCTTCTTGGTGCCCTGCGCCACCGTGCGGTAGCCGTCGTCTGAGAAGCGCTCCACGCACACCGCGCGGTCCTCCAACAGGAAGCCGGCCACGTGCGCCACGGCCACCATGAAATAGCAGCCCGATAGGAAGATGATAGGCCGCTCTGGGTAGCTGAAGCGCCGCATGTCCACTAGGTAGGTAAGCACGGTGAAGAGCGTCGAGGCGCAGCACAGCACTGACCACACGCCCACCCAGAGGCGGGCGAAGCGCCTCTCCTCCTCCTTAAAGTACATGAGGCCGTTGGCGCGACCCGGCTCGCAAGGGGCGCCGCAGTCGCGCTCCCCCAGGAAACGGTAGCCGAGGTAGGGGGGTACCTTGAGCTGGCGTGGGCACGAGAAGGGGAAGGCTGAGCGGCCCCTGCCGTCAGCGGCCCCCGGAGGCAGCGCGGTGAAGGGCAGGTCGGGCATGTAGGGCGCGGTGGGATAGGCGGTGGGGCCGCCTCCCGCGCTGCCGGAGCCGTCCGAAGTGTTCTGGCCCACGCAGATCTCTCCGGCGCCGTGCACGGGGAAGTTCTCGCAACGCAGCCGCTCAGGCCACTGGAAGCCGAACTTGTTCATGAGCGCCTCACAGCCCTGGCGGGCACGCTCGCACAGAGAGCGGCACGGCGGGATGGCCTTATCGAGCACGGTACACACGGGTGCGTACATGGAGCACAGGAAGAAGCGCAGCTCGGGAGAACACTGCACCTTCACCAGCGGGTAGAACTGGTGCACCTCGAGGCCCGCATCCTCTTGGTTCGTGTGACCCAGCAGGTTGGGCAGGATGGTCTGGTTGTAGGCGATGTCCGTGCACAGCGGGATGGAGATGGGCTGGCAGAAGCCGTGATCCGGCACTGAGATGCCCTTCTCGCCGTGATACTGCTGCGCCCCGGCGCCCGCGGGCAGTGCGCCCAGCAGCGCAATCACCAGAGTACACAGGCCCAGAGGCGAGCGCGACGGTGCCGCGCAGGGGCCCAGCATCGCCGGCCGCGGGTGCAGCGGCGTTCTCAGCCCGAGAATCGCGACAAGACAGCCGGGAAAGGCTGGGATCCGGGGAGGCGCCGCCGCGCCGGGCGCATGAGAGTCTTCGCGGCGCCGGGGCTGGGCCGT
Organism: Pseudorca crassidens; assembly: GCF_039906515.1. Classification (NCBI taxonomy): domain Eukaryota; kingdom Metazoa; phylum Chordata; class Mammalia; order Artiodactyla; family Delphinidae; genus Pseudorca; species Pseudorca crassidens. Next base: position 33,547,061 of record NC_090301.1, read on the forward strand.
GGGCGGTGCGCAGCCGAGGGCGCTGCAGCTGGGGTGCTCGCGCTGCGGGGGCGCCGCCGCCACCTCCGCCCGGCACTCGCGCAGCAGCCGGGGGCCCAAACTCGTCTGCCTGGGCCGGGGGCGCCGGCGGGGGCCGCCTTCTCCGCTCGCCGCGACGTAACGGTGAGGCTTTTTCTGCGGCGAGGAGCAACAAGCGTCTCCGGTTACCCTTCAAAGTTTGCCCAAGTCTCTTGACTCACAGCGCACAGTAACGCGCGCGCCCCCCACAACAAGTCCGGCCCCCGAGCAGGCGAGAGCCGGGCGCCGCCGCTTGCTAGCCAAAGCCGCCGCCTCTACGGTGCTGCTCCGCCTCCTCGCCTCGAGGCTCCGCTCGCCGCCGCCTCCTCCTCCTTCGCCTCCTTCTCCACTCCCCGCTCCTTCTTCAGCCCCAAAATCTTGGCCCCAAGTTTTAGCCAAACGGCTGATTCTCGCTGAGTCCGATCGGCTTCTTGGAGCCAAGAACTCAGCGAGTTCTTTCAAGAAATCCAGTCACACTGCGTCCAAAGCTGCGAGATCCCGGTGCCCTTGGCCTGGGCCTGGCCTCTCCAGCCCCGCGCAACCCTGGCTGGTGAGTCCCAGCGCCCGCAGCCGCCGCCGCCCGCCGGGAGGGAGCGCAGAGTAACGCCTCGGAGCCGCTCAACTCGCCAGAAGAAGCGTTGGGCTTGCAGGGTTCCGGGCCGCCCCGCCCCCTCCCCTCCCCCCATTCACAAACCACTCCGGGGGCGGGCCCTCGAGCTCCAGGGCGGCCCAATGGCAGCCTTTGTTTTCTGTGTGGCCGCCTTTGGATTGGGTGGAAGTCGGAAGGGGCGGGCTAGGGAACCGGAGAGGCACTGTCCGCAGCGCTCTGGGCGGATTCCTGAGGGGAGGGGCAGGGGGCTGGGAGGGAAAAGTTAAGAAAAACTTTTACCCTGAATTCGCTCGCCTGGGGAGGGGGGGAGCGCACCAGAAAGGGAATTTGCTTGAAAGATTTGTTCCTCTTCCGGATACACTAAAATACACATTCCTAAACAGAAGGGCGCACACCGGGCAAGGCTTTTGCAAGGAGAAGCTGAGAATAGAGCAGCGCCTCAGCGGAGAGAGACGTAATCCGGAGTCACTTTAGCTCTCCCCGGGCTGAAAATGCTGGGTTTGGCTGGGCGCTTTTAGGTAGCGGGATCCTAAATGTGGGGTTCGGTATGGGGCAAGAAAGGGGTGCGCCTCGCGGATTGCTTTTCTCTCCCGGGACTCAGACCACGTGAGGCCACAATCCCCTCTCACCCCCTCTCCCCGCGGTAAAAAGGAGGAGGGGCCGCGTCCAGGGAGAAATCGGAGTCGGGCGGAGGGGGCCGACTTAAGGTAGGAGTAAGTGCAGACCCCTCTGAGGGGAGAGAGCCGGGGAGCGGCGGGCGCGGGGGACCCAGGCCCCAGCCCGCTTTGACCGCGTGCACGGCCCAGAGTCTAGGGATCTGGTATAGCTTTAGTGAAGTCATTAGAAAACTAAGACAGTGTTGGGGAAAATTACTGTAAAAAAACCTGCGGCCGAGTGTCCAGGAACACTGTACGGTTTAAAGCGAGTATTTGATTGCCTTGTTTTCCTTAGTTCTGCGACGCGTGGCCCTTCGGGATCCCACCTTCGTCGCAGAAGCAATGATTTTGATTCTTAGAATTTCCGTAGAAAAGTTTTCATGCGTATTAGAAACCAAGGGCATTTGCTAATGAAAGAGTTTTCAAAACACAAAGAGTAGTTATCCTTGTTCTCGGGTAGCGTTTTCTGATTGGCGAGCGTCCTTTTGTTCCCGGTCAAATCTTCGCCCGGCTGAAGGCACTGGGCGCGGGCGCGCTCTCTCTGGTTACTCCCGGCGAGATCAGAAGTTACGGGGGCGGGGGCGGGGGCGGGGGGGCTGTTTCTCCTCTCTGGCTGGACTGCGAGGAATATCATGAATTCCTATGCAGGAAAGTGACATGTTGAGAAAGGAAAAATCTGCTTCTCTGTCACACACACACGCACACGCACAGCAATTCTATGTCTTAAAAAGTGTTAACTACTGACTGAGCCCTCACTCCTGCCAGCTCAGTTCCAGGCGCTAGAGCCCTGAGGGATTTCTGATCAGGATGCATGTTTGCAGAAGTTGCTGCCTCTGCTGCCCCCACTGAGCCTCTTCTCCAGCAAGAAAACACTGATCCTGAAATCGAAGACAATTAATTGGGTTCCCTTCTATGGGAGACTTTGGCTTCCTCTGTTTTTCTTTCTTTTCTATTACTGGTTTACGGGGAATCTGTCCTTCCACTTCACAGTTCTTTGTCCTTCTCCACTCTTGTTAATGGGTCTGGAGGGCTGAATCATTTAGGCCAAGGTAGGGTGTCAGACTGCTCCCATTCTCCGTCCGGCCCGCAACAGGAGTCCTCATCTTTTTCTTCCAAAGCATCAGTTTTCCCTTCACACCCAGGACTTTTTTTCTTTCTTTCTTTTGGAGTGTCTGCCTCAAGGTAATAGGAAGGATTAATAATATTTTCTTTTAAAATGTTTCATTGCCTCCTTGTGTTTTTTAAGGGCTCCTCATTTTCTTTCTAAATTATTATTCTTATCACCTAACCCTGGGGAGCCTTGATATTGATTGCCTTGAAAGATGTTGTTTAAAGACGGTGCTGCTTCTTTGCTTTGTCATTTAAAGTGTGTGTGGTGGGGGGTTGGAAATCCTTTTTTTCTCTCTGCGAGCTCCAGGATGGTCTCCTTTTCTAAATCAAATGTTCGTGCTTATTCATCAGGCCACTGATCTAAGTCATCTTTGCTTATTGAGGGAGAAATTACAAGCACTGTCATCTAATAAAATGAAAACTGACAGGATAAAATACTGTCTTAAATACCACTAAAACCAGTTTAGTTATGAGCTTCTTCTCCTCATATTATAGCCCCAGACAACACCCTGATGAGGTAATAGGAATCATTTTTGAAAAAGAGGGGAAAAAAAGAGAGTCCTTAAAAAATTCGAGGGACAGGGGCTTCCCTGGTGGCGCAGTGGTTAAGAATCCGCCTGCCAATGCAGGGGACACGGGTTCGAGCCCTTGTCCGGGAAGATCCCACATGCCGCGGAGCAACTAAGCCCGTGCGCCACAACTTCTGAGCCTGCGCTCTAGAGCCCGTGAGCCACAACTACTGAAGCCCACGCGCCTAGAGCCCGTGCTCCGCAGCAAGAGAAGCCACCGCAATGAGAAGCCCTGGCTCAGCAATGAAGAGTAGCCCCCGCTCGCTGCAACTAGAGAAAGCCCGCATGCAGCAACAAAGACCCAACTCAGCCAAAAATAAATAAAATAAATCTTTAAAAAAAAATACGAGGGACAAATGATATATTTTTAAAACAATCTACATGTAAAGTGAAGAAAACCCAGCCCTATTTATCTAGATGAAATGTATCACAGATGGGAGTCCTCTTTCTCTGACCCAGGCAGACAAGTGCAAAAAACAGAGAAGCAAAGCCAATTTTGTGAAGAGTGTAGTGTTTTTTAGGATGATTTTAAAAAAACCACTCCAAAATTATTCTGAAAAATAAGAATTTGCTGTTTGTGAGAGGGGTGTGGTAACTTTCTATGCCTTGCCTGATATAGAATGCTGATTTCAAGGAGCTAAGTAATAAAAGGGAGTAGTTCAGAAAAGTAAGCTCATAGTGTAGGGGCCTAAATAGTCTGTTTTAGGCTCTATGATAAATGTAGTAACATTGGTTCACATCTGTTCAGAATCAATTTAATTGTCTTTTCCAAGTAACAACTTCCACACCCAACTCCCAAAGCCATTAACTGGTATCTTCTTTGGAGAGCTAAGGGTGGAAAGTTTTGTAACCGTCTGCTGCAAAACTTCCAATTGTCCCTGCCCTTTAAAACAACAAAGGCTTTTATTTCTTCACATCATAGTCATATGGTTCCATAGAAAAGTGATGCTATTCATTGGCTTCAATTATTTAAATGTTACTTATCTTGGCCAAGTCCCAGGTTTATCTAGTTGAATTACATTCTGATATCAGGCCAGATTTGAAAATGGCCACCTTCGTGGTGCCACAATCCCGTGGTTGTAGTGAAACTCCAGCTGCAAGAATTACTAATGCAAGACCCAAAAGGGCAGCTTTTAGCATATACTTTCCTTTCTGGCCTCTCTTTTACCAGACAATTTGTGACTTTATAACATTGAGGACTTGGAATTTCCAATTGCAGGTTGCCATTAACTTCTTTTCATTTTAGTTTGGGGTGTTGGATCATTCAAAAAATGGGAACATTTTTATCCCTAAGTGTTATGAAAGTTAGACATGTCTAGATTGAATGAGAGGAGTTAGAGGAGGGCCATGCTGATGTCCTGTTGGGTATGCTAGGCCCTCCCACGTAGGGGTGGCTTGTGTGGTAGAGCCAGTGGTTGAGTCTATTTGACCGTTTTCCTGGTTGGCTGAGGACTGTATTAGTTATCTGTAGCTGTATGACAGATTACCCCCCAACACAGCAGGTTCAAACAGCAAATATTTAATATCTCATAGTTTCTGTGTGTTAGCAATCTGGGTGTGCTTAGCTTGGTCTTCTAGCTTGGGGTCTCCCACAAGACAGCAATCAGGGTGTTGGTCAGGGCTGCAGTTACCTCAAGGCTCGATTGGAGGAGGATCCATTTCCAAGCTCATGACGTAGCTTTTGGCAGGCCACAGGTTCTTGCTAGCTGTTGGCCAGAGACATCTGTTCCTTGCTATGTGCAGCTCTCATGAGGCCACCTATAGCATGGCACCTTGCTCCTGAGAGATAGAAGTCATGGTCTTTTTGTAATCTAATTTGGAAGTGACATGCTGTCACTTTTGCCTTACTTTATTCCTTAGAAGCAAGAAACTAAGTCTACCCACAGTCAAGGGGCAGCAGGGTTACTCTAGAGTGTGAAAACCCATTGAAGGGTGAGCCCCTGTACAGGTGGTTCACCACAAGGGTTACTTATTCCTTCCCAAAGTATTATGGAGATAAGGCCTCAGAGAGACACAACTCTTGGGTCTCTGCCCTTGCAGTGTCCAGAGAAAGGGTCACAAATAACCCATGTTGCTTGGTTATAATGCCAGTTGCATCTACTGGAGTCAGAACAAAACCCTAACTCTCTCTGGCCAACTGTCTTTTTCAAACACATGTCATTGGACTACAGGGAGAAAGAATGTGGGAAAGTTGATTAACACAAGACCATCAGCAACCCAGGGGAAAAACCTCCAAGTGCAGAAGGGAGCCGTTCTTGGGAGTCAGATTTGTACTCAAAGGACCAAGCATTTGGACCAAGTCTTTGACTATTGGCTATTTGGGTTATGAGGTAAAAGCATCATTGGTAATCACTACCTTGGCTTTATGCCAGTCTGGACAATAATGATGTGTAGGAAGTGTGGCAGAGGTGTTAGTACAGGCTGGTTTAGTTCTGCTTTTCACCACTGATTTCCTGTCCTGCCTCAGGCAAGTCACTTAACATCTCTAGCTCTCCAGGGTGTTGTGGGAATTAATGAGATAATATTTACAAAATGCTTCGTGATCTGTGGGCAAAATATCATGAGGGCGGAATCCTGGTTTGGTTATATGGATGCAAATCATAGAGATAAATTAAAGACCAAGTTAGGTACGTATTTTATGGTGTTGGCTCTTTGCTGAGGTTATGACTTTTTACAGTGGTATGCTGGTAAATGTTTAATAACTAGGTCTCCAGGAAATAAGCCCTGATCTATACACTTGCCAATTTCCATGGTGTGAATACTGATACCATGGCCGATTTCCAGCTGCATGATGTTACTGAACTTGGGGTTTGGAAAAGATGCACATAATCAGCTCTCACGAGCCCCTAAGGGCTGATTCTAGCGCACCACTGGATTTATAAGGACTTACTCTTTTCAGATGATTTAGAGCATCAAAAACAGTTATATTTTTAATAGAATGACTACCATTTATAAGGTACCAGGTGCTTTAGGTACATTAACTCTAATTTTATAACAATCCTTCAAGGTTCCAGGTATAAGCTCCTTTTTATAGTAGCAAAGCCAGGACTAAAACCTGATCTATATAACATTTTTCACTTCACACTGCACTGCTACTTGATGTCTTCATGGTAAATATCACTAATTTTGGTCCTTTTATATGTCGAATCAAAAGCCATTCTAAAATTTAGAGAAACCCCAGACTTTCTAGGCTTGGGCTATCAAGCCTAGATTGGTGATGACCCTCTGAATATTATATAGGTTTCAAACCCACTCGGTAATGACCACTATTTTTTTCTAATTTTCCAAGGAACAAGTTAATTCCCATTACTGAAACTGCACCAGTGAGTTCTAGATTAGGAAATGTGGGCGCTCTGCTACAGCCACTAGGGCAGATGGGAAATTTGACAGGGTACCAGGCCCTCCCCACCTTGGCAGGCCAGGACAGTCAGCAGAGAGCTAGGAAAAGCTGCAGGAAGAAGACTCAAAGTAGTAATAAAATCCCCCAGAACCTTCTAGAAGAAAGAACATGGGAGCTAGAGCAGTGGATCTCAAACCTGATTGGTCATCAGCATCACCTAAGGAGTTTTTTCAGAAGTTTGGGCCCCACCTCAGACATGTTGAGTCAGAATCTCTGGCGTTGGACTTGGAGATTTAATTTTTAAAAGCTGACCGGGTGATTCTTTTGAATTAGTCAGGTTTGAGAACTGCTGACCCAGACTCGTATTACAAAGCTGTATTGTGTCGCTGATGCCTCATAGAAGGTCTCTGGTCTTGCATAAAGTCCTCACTCTACTTGATAAGGTTTTGAACTGAAGGATGGAATAATGAGAACCATCAAGGAGGATGAGGGGTGTGTGCGTGTGTGTATGTGTAAGAGAGGATAAGAGAGAGAAAGGGGGGGGTGGTTGGATGAACGTCTGGTTGCAGGGTGTAATGTTAGGTCTGAGACTTTCATTTATGAAGCTCAGTGAGTTCACAGTGGCTATTCTAAAAGGTAACAGCTGCTACTCCTACAGTTCATTCACAGCATTTCCTCAGACTAATGTTGCCATCCTTGCCCCTGTACTCTATGAACCCTAACCCCAGATGATTGAGCCAGGAATAGGCAAGCATCTGACCCAGCCATGAGGTTGTCTGGCATCAGACCTCTGTCCAACATGTGTGCCCACTGGATATACAGTGGCCACCCAATCAGATCCTTTCATTGGGGGAGTCTGAGTGTAAAATACATTGACAAGAAAAGCTGAGAAACATTCAATGAGAAAGGAACAAGCCGAAACCAGGAAGGAGTAGAAGCCTAGGGGAAGCAAGAGCCATGATGTAGTGAGGTGAGTGGGGAGAGCAATTCGATGGTGGTAACAGGAGCGTGGATGAAAAGACAGGATAGTAAAGACCTCTCACGGTGGAATACTATGGGAGAAGGGGAGGAAGGAAGAGAGGATGGATGGAAGGAAGGAAAGGAGAAAGGGAAAAAGGAAGGAAGGAAGGAAAGGAGGGAAGGAGGGAATAAAGGATGGATGGAAGAGGAGAAGGAACACCTGTTTTAAAAGAAGACGAGAAGACCACGTCACAAGAGCTGTTTCCTAGCTCCTTCCCTTGGAATCCTACTATCCCCATTAATGAAGTCACCTGCCTGCCTGTCTGCTCTAGCAACTAGAGAGAACCTCACTAACCATAGTGCTGGGGTCTGCAAAAGGGTGAAAACACAGGTCTCTTCTGGCTTTCTCCTGGGGCATGGGCCCACGGCTGTGGAAGGCTGACCTCCGAGGCTCAGCACCAGCCCAGGAGAGGCAACCATTCAGGGTTGACTAACAAGGCTGACTTGCAGTCACCTTCCTCTTGCTCAATGGCCTGGATAAAGCATTTGAGAAGATACTTCCTAGGACTGCAGTTGACACTGAGTTGACTCAATTGAATGATTGCAAAAGTGTTGCAAGATAGGAATTATCTATAAAGACCCAAGAGAACTCTTTCTTCTGAGCTGTTATAAGAAAGAGAAATAAATGCTCTAAAGCATATATAAAGTCCTTAGCAAGGTGCAGAGGCTGCACATTGCCCCTCAATATGTTTCCCCCTTCTTTCATGGTAGTGGAGCCCCCAGTCTTTAGCCAGACATATGACCACTTGGAATAAAGACTCCATATAAAAGCCTTCTATGTGTTCATCCGTTAAGTTCTGGCCAGTGGAGCATCAGCTGTGTTGTTGTATTCAACACAAAGGGGGTAGATGTGCTGCCCGCCTCCGCCCGATGGCTGGAAGTCTGGAGGCTGCTGTGAACCATGAGGTAACCTTGGAAAAAAGAAAGAGATAGGAGGAGCCTGGGTCCCTAGCACTGTGGTGCACCATACCAGCCTGTCATGGACTCCCTCTGGATTTCTCCAATATGAGATAAAAGTAAACTTATGACTTGTTTAAGCAACATTATTTTAGGTTTTCTTATGCCTCTCAGCCAAGCCTAATCCTAATTTGTCTCATGGGGCTTGGCACATAATAGGTACTCATCGAATGTCAGTCTTCTTCACCATCTTTCTTTGAAGGTGCTATAGCTCTTATGATATGACTTCTATTCTCTCTTCTATTTTAGTGCCTACCTTATCCCACCTATTCATCTCAAAGGTCCTTGAGAATAGGAACTGTGTCTTATTTTTCTCCTTTGCCTTTCACAAGTTTCCATTTGTTGAATCAAATTGAACAATTCAGATGGAGTTCAGTGAAAAAAATTTAAAAACCTAAAAGTTACAGAAATACAGAATGGTGAAAGACTAGCTAAGGACAAGATCTGGGAATCAGGATAGACCACAAGCTAAATGTGGGTTGACTGTGAAATGTTTTAAATTGAACATACGTTGGGATACATGAACCAAATTAAGTGGCATGAAGGAACCAGTAGGAAGAGTGACTAACCCGAATAAATTAAAAAGTGATCTTCTGTGGTACATATATACAATGGGATATTACTCAGCCGTGAAAGGGAATGAAATGGTGTCATTTGCAAAGATGTGGATGGACCTAGAGACTGTCATGTGGAGTGAAGAAAGTCAGAAGGAGGAAAACAGGTGTTGTATGGTATCGTTTATATGTGGAATCTGGAAGGATGGTACGAACTTATTGGCAAAGCAGAGGTATAGTCACAGATGCAGAGAACAAGCTTATGGTTGCCAAGGTGGGGAGAGGGGGTGGGACGAATTGGGAGATTAGGATTGACATAGATACCCTACTGTGTATGAAGTGGATAACTAATGAGGACCTGCTTTTTAGCACAGGGAACCCTACTCAATGATCTGTGGTGACCTAAATGGGAAGGAAATCTGAAAAAGAGTGGATTGTGTATACGTACGGCTGATTCACTTTGCTGTGCAGCAGAAACTTAACACAACGTTGTAAAGCAACTATACTCCACTAAAAATTAATTTTAAAAAAAGGTGATCCTCAAAGGGGAGGTGGGGGTAGTGGTGGAGAAATTTAATAATAAAAAAATCTACTTAAGGACTTCTGGTGGCGCAGTGGTTTAGAATCCGCCTGCCAATGCAGGGGACATGGGTTCGAGCCCTGGTCCGGGAAGATCCCACATGCCGCAGAGCAACTAAGCCCGTGCGCCACAACTACTGAGCCTGTGCTCTAGAGCCTGCTAGCCACAACTAGCGCTCTAGAGCCTGTGAGCCACAACTACTGAGCCCACATGCCTAGAGCCTGTGCTCCTCAACGAGAAGCCACCGCAATGAGAAACCCGCTCGCCACAACGAAGAGTAGCCCCCGCTCGCTGCAACTAGAGAAAGCCCGTGCGCGCAGCAAAAAATAAAGTCACTTTTAAAAATCTACTTAAGAAAAGAAAAGAAAAAAAAACTAGTTCCTGGGTCCTACCCAAGAGAATCTCCTTAAAATCTCACCATGTGCATCGAACGTGCAGCCAGGATCCCAAACAGCTGATGAGAAGACGAGGGGAAAATATTTGGTTGTTTCACTTGGAAAAATATAGGAAGTCATTTAACTGTCTTCCCGAGTAAGGGAAACTTGTTTTAAGATGGATGTGGTGCATTTCTTTCTCCAGAGGATCAAACAGAGGAAAGGCTTCAGTTACAGCTAAGGAAATGAGAAGAATTCTCGGGGTCTTGATCCAGCCACTAACCCCTTGGCCTTGGGTGAATCGGTTAACCTCTGTGGGCCTGTTTCTTCATCAGTAAGGCCAGGAAGCTGGGCTTTGTGATCTGTGATTGGCTTATTTGGGGGTTCCTCCCCTGGGCCAGGACTTCCCACAGTAGGGGCTTTGTCGAATGTTCTGTGGGAGTTACCCCCAAAGCTGAGCCAGTCTCTTCCCAGCTCCTGATGACTGGCCCGGAGCAGCCCCTTCGCTGACCGTCTGTGCCCGACATGTGCCCAGAAGGCAAGCACACAGCCCCCTGAGAGCGTCCTCGAGGGCCACTTACCCATCGCTTTTCTTCTCGTTCACGTTTCCACTTAGGTCCTGCTCCCCCTCCCTGGCTCCCCCCTCCTATTGTAAAATAGTACTTTAAGCTCTAGAGCCAGGCTCTTCAAGTAAGGTGTAGACAAAGTGGTTTGACTCCGCTTGATTAAAAACGCTGTGAATGGGACAAAACACAAACCTCAAAACATTTGCCTTTCAAAGCTGGGGCGGGGGGAGAGAGAGAAACTGTTATGGGATCTCGAATTTGCCAGATGTCAGTTTAAAGAGGCCTAAAGAATTCCTAAGCCTTTGTTTACCAAATCCTCTCTCTTCTCTGTCAGAAACTCTCTGAAGCCGGGGCCTATGGCTACCTTGCAGGAGAGGCCACCAAAAGGCCGAAACTGGTTGGCAAGGGGCCAGGAGGGTGGGGCAAGGCATTTGAATTTTGTTTTTTCCTGTTAATTATCTGGGGCTGCCCTTCGAGAAATGGCTCACTTTGCATTGAGAAATTGACTCTTAATCTCCACAAATGAGGGCCATCAACCTATTTACTAAATAAACACAGATCCTTGCAGACCGGCTGCCCCTCTTTGTGATTTAATTTGACAATACCTTCACCTGCGGGAAGAGCTGAGGCGTGGCTGTGTCCGAGCAACCTGGCAGGGTCCCTAAAGGAAGGTGGCAGGTTGGAGAGAGGTGGTTAAGAGAGGGCGGAGGGAGCTTGGTTGAGACTAGAGAGGGCTTTGAGGTTTCTTTTTCATTTGCAAATCGGACTCTCTCCCTGGCTCGGGTCTTGCCTTCTGAATTCATGTGGGGCCTTCCGTTGTATGGTGTTAATTTTGGCTTTGAAAGTGTGAAGCTGGTAAAAGCAACTTTTATCAGGATGCTGGCTATCAGAAGTCTCTGGGAGGGGAACAGAGAAGCTCTTTATTTCTTAGCTAACTCTCTTATTCATATATTGAGGAATCCCTCCTTGCTTGTAATTCCCCTCCTCAGTCACCAGTTACTTTGATTTTAAGTAGTCACAGAAGTTTATTCAAGTCTTGGGTAGTTACACTGCAGTGGGATACCGCGCTAGGCACAGAGCAGTGCTCCATAAGTGATTGATTGATTGAATGAATGAGTAAGGCACATCTTAAGTTGAAATAAAATGCCATGGCCTTCATTTATTTTAAAAAATGTATATTTACAGATTACAGTGTGCTAGGCACTGCTGGGAATATAATGTATCCCTGCCATCAAGGAATTAATAATTTTTTAAAAATTGAAGTATAGTTGATTTACAATGTTGTGTTAATTACTGCTATACAGCAAGGTGACTTAGTTATACATATATACATTCTTTTTTTTAATATTCTTTTCCATTAGGGTTTATTACAGGATATTGAGTATAGTTCCCTGTGCTATACAGTAAGACCTTGTTGTTATCCACTCCCTATATAATAGTTTGCATCTACTAACCCCAAACTCCCAATCCATCCCTCCCCCACAGAACCAAGTCTGTTGTCTATGTCTGTGAGTCCGTTTCTGTTTCGTAGATAAGTTCATTTGTGTCATATTTTAGATTCCATATATAAGTGATATCATATGGTATTTGTCTTTCTATTTCTGACTCACTTCACTTAGTATGATAATCTCTAGTTGCATCCATGTTGCTGCAAATGGCATTATTTTCTTTTATGGCCGAGTAGTATTCCATTGTATATATTACCACATCTTCTTTATCCATTCATCTGTCGATGGACATTTAGGTTGTTTCCATGTCTTGGCTATTGTGAATAGTGCTGCTGTGAACATAAGGGTGCATGTATCTTTTTGAATTATAGTTTTGTCTGGATATACATCCAGGGGTGGGATTGCTGGATCACATGGCAACTCTATTTTTAGCTTTTTGAGGAACCTCCATACTGTTTTCCATAGTGGCTACACCATCTTACATTCCCACCAACAGTGTAGGAGGGTTTGTCCCTTTTTCTCCACACCCTCTCCAGCATTTGTTATTTGTAAACTTTTTAATGATGGCCATTCTGACCAGTGTGAGGTGGTACCTCATTTGTGGTTCTGATTTGCATTTCTCTAATAATTAGAGATGTTGAGCATCATTTCATGTGCCTGTTGGCCATCTGTATGTCTTCTTTGGAGAAATGTCTATTTAGTTCTTAGGAATTGATAATCCTGATGAACAAATGAATCTGGTGATGACATTGAGTTTGTATCAAAATTATAAGGGGAGTTTGGCACTGGGCTAGGAGCCAGCACATCCTGCGATTAAAAAGGAGGGGCCGAGTTGGAGAATGGTTTGGGGATTTATTTTTCAGAAAGGACATCAGAGTTTAGTAATTCTTCCCTTTCATATTATAGATGAGAAAACTGAAGCCCAAGATGGTGGACTGAACTGTCCAAGGGATCACAGAATGATGGAACTAGTATTCACATTTTTGGTCCTGGGCCTGTACTTTAATCCAAGAGCTTTGCATGTAATGGCCTGACTTTATCTATCTACCTATCTATCTATCTATCTATCTATCTATCTATCTATCTATCTATCTATCTCTGCTTCCTGTTCTCCTCACACTGGAGATGACTTGTGTGAGCTCCAGAGTGAAAGATCAGAGGCGACTGGCTAAGTAAGGGGCCCCAGGTTGGCTTGTGCCGGGAGATGCACAGAGCGCTGGTGGCGTGGCAGCTCTGAGCTGAGCCCCTTCAGCTGTGCTTTGTCAGGGAGGCGCCGGAAGCGGGGCTGCAGAAACCACTGTGCGGCAGCCAGACCCGAGCCAGGGGAGGGCCTTGGGGCAGTTCCTGCTGGCTGTTTGAGCTGGGGAGGGGCTGTTGGCCTGTTCCTGTGGCCTCCAGCAGACTTGTGAAGAGCTGCTACCAAAACGGAGGAGTTTTGAAAACAGCCCAGGAGGCGGGAGAGGAAACATTTAGAGAAGAAATAAACAAAAGAGGCGACAGACTCCTCACTCTAGCAAAAGGGACTTTGGTTTACCTGTGAAACTTCACTCCTCCTCTTCCCCTGGCCTAAAATTTATAAAGCTAGTCCACCGCTCCCAGAGATGACTCGTTATTTTTAAAGCCTTAGTTCTGAGGACCATATTGGTCCTGCTGTGTCTTAGCACCCAGGGTTGATGATACCCTGACGTAAATTTCAGTTGAACACGGTTAAGAGAAAGCCAGCTGACAGACTCTGGTGTCTGGTATTAGTCTTATCATTACTATTTTTATTAACAGCTAATGCTTATTGAGGGCTTACCATGGTCAGGCACTGCGCTAAACCCTTAACCAGCACTATCTCCTTGAATCTTTATCCTCACAGCAGCCCTTTGAGGTAGCAACTATTTATTGGACCCATTTTATAGATGGGGAAACCAAAGTAAAGAGAGGTCTAAAATCACACAGGTAGTGGGTAAAAGAACAGGACTTTGAACCCAGTTCTCGCTTTGAAGAAGAAAACTGGTGAGAAGGAAAGAAGTATAGGGAAGAAGTTGAGTCTGCTCCTAGGGGTGTGAACCACCTAAACACCTAAGTATGTCTGGCCTGGAGAAAGCCCCAGAGAGCAAACAGACAGGGTGAACATGTGTATTCTGTGGAAGCCTCCTTGAGGACGTGTTTCTGTCTTCCTCTTTTGTAGCCAGCTGTCCAAGAGGACATCACAAGACCAGGACATTCACGGGATGCTGGTTCACTGTGAGGTGTATAGGATGCTGGGCATCCCCCAGGAGCCATATTACATTTTTCACTCTGCTAGGGGGAGTGTTAAAGTAGTTTTCCCATTAAATTTTTTTTTTTTTTTTCTTTGTGGCATGTGGGATCTTAGTTCCCTGACTAGGGATCGAACACGTGCCCCTGTATTGGAAGGCAGAGTCTTAACCACTGGACCCCCGGGGGAGTCCTTCCCATTATCTATTTTGAATGTTCTCATTTTGGGTATAGTGGGGACTCCTATCCTCTTTCTTTGGAGATGCAGTTTGAGAGTAATGTTGAGAGCAGAGGTTTTGTAGATTTAAATCCTTGTTCAGCAGCTTGTTGGTTATGTGGCTTTGGACAATCTGCTTAACTGCCCTGGGCCTCAGTTTCCTCATCTGTAAAATGGTGATAATACTAACACCTGCCACACAGGATTATGAAGATCAAATGCGATAATGCAATGAACTTAGTATTTGGCATGTTGTAAATGCTCAATAAAGGGTAATTATTATTGTTCTTTAATGGTTTTAAAGAGTTGAGGCAGATGGGGGCTAAAGTTTCTGGTTTCTCAGAAGGCCACCAGCATCCTCTATGCTCAGTTGAGCATGCAAATACCGTAGAAATGGCAGGGCCAAGGGAAAGTCATGTTTCCAATTGAGTGTTTCCAATGAATTAATAAGCTGAAGAGCTGGATATTTGAAAGTTGCGGCAGAGCACAGGAGTTACCGAAGAGAAAGCTTTCTCTTCCAAATCTGGATGCCTTCCACCCATAGAAAAAAGATATTTTGGGCATTGCATGTTTATTTCTACCCATGTCCTTTTTAGGCAGAGGGCTTTCAGAACCAAGAACTGTGCTAAGTACAAATGAAAGAAAAAAAGTTATTTTTCATTCCTAGGCAATATGTACGTAGTTTATCAACATGATCACAATCTTTAGAGAAGCTAAACTTTTAATGGAAAACGGAGAGAAAATTTAAGTGGTATATTTTTTACCATGCTTTATATTATTGTCTTGTCCATTTCTGTTAGAATACAAACCAATTGAAAACGCCCTACAGAGCATTTTAAAATTTACAGAGCCTGTGGAACACTGCCCATTTTTGCAAATGGAAGGGTCAGAAACAGTTACTTGCTACCCGGCAAGCCGCAGGCAGGCACATCTGCATGTCGGCCATATTTGTATTTCCCAAGAAGCTTTGCACAAGGTGGGTGCTTAATAAATATTGGTTGAATAAATGAGTTGTTGTTTTCTACCTTTCTTTACCCTCCGCAATTCAATTTGTTGGCTTAAAAGACTTTTCCTCATCACAATTTCCGAAAGCTTAAACAGTAAGGTTTGTGTTACATATGTAGGTATGTAAAATAACAATTAATTACAAAATGCTGTTTTATGTTGTAGCTAGTGAAAAATGGTGGCCTCTCTTTTATGACTTCTATAAACCAGTAAGAACTTTGAGAACCCAAAGGCTTAGAACACTATCTTACTGTGTAAAGATTCTTTCGATAAACATTTAAAAGAGAGAAAGAAAGAAAAGAAACCCTCACAATTTCCCTGAGAGTCTAATGTGTTTTTATCTGCGTTTTTTAGAAAGGCTAAATAGCTTGCCCAAGATCATAGAGCGAGTAAGTTTTAGGGCAGGATATGAACCCAGGTAGTCTGGCTCAGGAACTGGAGGCACTGCCTGAGTACACAACCATGAAGTGTGTGTGTTGCTGACAATTGGGCAGCTCTGGCTGGAGAGATCTCACCCCTTTCTGAACTCCAGGGAGAGAGGGGTCTCTTTAAAGGGTTCCTGTTCCATTTTTCCGACAGCTTTAATTGTTAAAAAGTCCTTCATTCTATTGAACTGAAATCTGCCTCTCCAAGGCTTCCATTGATCTTCACAGTATAAATTTAATCCCTCTTCCACACAACTGCCCCTCAGATATGTGCGTGCCACCCTTCCCCCACACCTCCTCCTCCCCTGGACTGTTTGTGGGAACATTGGAAATAGGCCCTCTCAAGATTCCAGGCCCCCAAAGCGGCTGGGGCTGAGGGGAGGCTGGACAGGGCTTATGTAGGAGGCGGAATATTAAATCAGGTATTGTAAATAGCTCTTAGTCAATGTTTAGAATAGTGGGCAGGGAATTCCCTAGGAACCAGCTAAGGCTGGCTCATCATCCCTGAATTATATACTTCCCTGTAACACAGACATTGCCATAAGATGTAATTGGTCCTGAAAGTGGTGAGCACAGTGGAATAGCAATGACTCGAGCCCTCTGATTTGTAGCTGAGTCTCTATTCCAGCCTAGATGGGGTTCAGTGGGAAAGGGAACCAGACGCACAAAATTAGGGAGGATGAGACCAAAAAAAGACATCATAATGGGGCGGGGCCTGAATGGGGATGCAAAGTAGGTTCTGCAGCAGGAATGATTACGTGATGCCTGGTGGGTTTGAAATGGCAGTAAACCCTTGCTAAGTGCAAGGGATATATGAATACCCGGGCAAGAGAGCCAGAAATGCTGATTAAAAAAATTTCTGTCCCTTCCATTAATTACACTGTAGAAATATAAATGCCTATGTATGCTCTGGGGTAGGTATAGTATATAGTCTAAAGCAGCTGGGGCCAGCTCCCCCGGGCCAGCTCGGTCCAGAGGAAGGAGAAGCACTTTTTGGCAGCCGAGTTTAGCTGTCTCCAACCCACACCCCCATCTGGCCTTAGGCTAGACTGTGGTACCTGATGAATGGATGGCTTTTTCTTGTGTAATCACATGGCTGAATATCTCTAAATGGTCAGCAAAGATGTGATAGTACCAGAGCTTGGCAGAACCCCAATCCTGATCAGAACTGAGATCCTTTGAAGAGGCCGAAATGATAGCCAACTAAAAAGACACCTTCATTGTGTCCAAATGCATGTGGTCAATTCTTCCATCCAAAAGCATGTGTACTAGGTGCCGTGCTTGGCTCTACACACAGAGTGATAAACAGGGCCAGCACAGTCCCTGCGTCATACCATTCAAGCTTCCTGGGTATCCAATGAGTACAAGGCTCTGTGCTAGCCTGAGTTGCTTTGCAGGCTGTTCCATCCTCCTTTTAGGGCTTTTGGGAAGAAGACATGGAGGATGAAAATCTTCTGCGCTGTTGGAATAATGATGTTTCTGGAAGCAAGAAGGCTGGACATTGGGACTGCGCAGCCTGGCTGTCTTCTCGGAGATGTGAGGTCTGCAGCCATGGAGAGCTCCTTGGAGGATGCATACTCACAGGATGCTCGTCAGCTTTTATGTCTGTCTTACTCTTGAAGACAAATTCCCCTTTGTCTAAATTTGGATATTGTTCTCTCTGATGGAGTGGAGTAAAAGTCTAGTCATGCCAGCTTCCCTTGGAATCTCAAGCCAAGCCTTTGAGCAGATAGGCATTCCTCATCCTCAGTCTCTCAGCATCTCCCGATGATTAACATAACATGCCACCAGACCATCAAGATAAGGATCCTAATCGCCACAATGGCTTCCCTTTCTTCCCTCAGCCCTTCTTTATTGCTCTGCCCGTGAACGCTCACTTCCAGTGGGGAAGAGTTTATAAGCGTGGGGCTAGGCGAGCCCGTTCTGCTGGCAGCTCCCTGCAAGGCTTGTGCGAGGGCTCCAGGGACAGAGATGCATTTCCCTTTAATAAGCTTCTCACACTACATTAAAGATAAAAGGGGAAGGGAAATATTTATATTCTGACAAAGCAGCTCTTCCCTTCAGGCTCTTGTTTTATTTATTAACTTGCTCTGTCCCTCTCCCAGTCTTTCTCTCTGTTTCAGGGGCTAAGGCATTTCCTCTCCTTCTCCCCTTTAGTCATTAATGTTGCGGGTGAGTGACGGTGATGGAGGACTTTAGAATTGTTGTCAAAGAGATGAGGTTTGTATGTGGACGCCATTCCCAGGTGACACAAACAGCTGTTCCTCCGCCCTCCCGGGAGTGTTGCCCATTACCACCCGTATTATATAGCGCTTGGACGGCAGAATGCATCACGCTGGTTGTTATGTCCTTTGAAAGGAAGCCATCCAGCAAATTGTTCAGAGATACAGTAACCTGGACGCGTGACTGCAAACACCAGGGACTTCTCCGACCTTTGGTTTATTACACGTTTTCTTCTCTCACTGAGGTGATCCCTTAAGGATGCTTATTTCCTCCAGCTAATCTGTCCAAAGCCAATAAAACACAGGTATGCTGTTTTGAATTTCGATTCAACCCTTTTGCAATGATTATCATTAAAGTCTCAGACCACCTATTGTTCCAAAGCCCCGTGCTAGTTTGTTAAGGAGTTAATCCTCTGAACGCCCCCCTCTCCCTCTGAGGAGAAGTTGCCTAGATTAGTAGTCAGGAGAGCAGGATGTGTGTGAGGGGCTATTTTAGGCTCTGCTCTGTTGGCCTGTGTAATACCTGGGAGTATTCATCCTGTTTTCCAAGTATAAGCTCTTTCATAGTTCAGTAATGACTTAAAAAAATGATACATAATCATCAATTAAAAATTCAAAGTACAAGGACAGCCAAAAATGACCTACCTACCTACTTGTGGACAAGCAATATAGGGTGATAGTTAAGAGCACAGACTTTGGGGCCTGAAGCCCTGGGTTTGACTCTTAGCTCTCCCAGTTACTACCTGTGCCACCATAGGAAGCATCCCTGTGCTTGTTTCCTCATCTGTAAAATTGGGGTGATGATAGTATCTACACTTTAGGAATCTTATGAGTATTAAATATGCAGATGCATTAAATCACTTAAGATAGTGCTTGACACATAGTGTAGTAAAGATAACATGTAACAAGAATTACCTATTGCTACTATTATCATCCAAAAATAATGCATAACACACAGTAAGTATATTCCAGACTACTCAGGTGAACTTGATGAACTTCAAATATTATTAGTTCCTGAATGACAAGATATATTCGTTCCTAAAAGATCAGTCCAAGGTTAAGAAAAAAAATTAGATGATGAAAATCAACTGTAAGTTTGGGTGGGTAGTTTTGATTGACTTCCCACCAGGTGATTAGATGTTTTAGTGCTCTCGTGCTTCTTCCCATCTCCCAATTTTTGGTGCTTCTATTATCATTATTATTTTTTTTTGCGGTACGCGGGCCTCTCACTGTTGTGGCCTCTCCCGTTGCGGAGCACAGGCTCCGGACGCGCAGGCTCAGCGACCATGGCTCACGGGCCTAGCCGCTCCGCGGCATGTGTGATCTTCCCGGACCGGGGTGTGAACCTGTGTCCCCTGCATCGGCAGGCGGACTCTCAACCACTGTGCCACCAGGGAAGCCCTAGAGTGAACACTTTTAAATCTGCAGATTCAAATGTTCCTTGAGTTTGGAGAAATTTTTCTGTATCATGTCCTCAAATATTTTTCCAGTTATCTTTTTTGGGGTGGGGAGGAGGCTTCTCTTTCAGATATAGACACCAATTTATCCTCCATTTCTATTCCTTTCTTTATTGTTGCTTTAACCTTTATCTTGTCTCCCTGTTTTTAACTTTTACTACCTCAAGTGTTTCCCAGATGTATTTGTTTCATTTTGGGGGGAGGGGGTGGTCTCTTTTGTGCTTTTATTTTTCTTATTTATAGAAGGTGCTGTTATTTTAGTTCTTAATTGTTTCTTTAGCTGCTCAACCTCTCCTTTTATCTCATTCTTTAGCCGAGTTTTTTCCCAACTTTAAGCTCACTGTACGCCAGTCCATGAAGTTTACCCAAGAGGCAGCTCCCACCCTGACACCAGTAGTATAAAGAGAACAAACAGAAAAAGTTAAATGGCAATCAAAACCCTCTATAAGCTCAAGATGAGTCATCAAGACATCGGAGGCTGTGGGTGTTCAGGAGTAGTTACTAAGAGTTGGTGGTTAGGATGTTCAAAGAACTGGGATAGAGGGCTGAGCAGCATTGCAGGGAAAGCTATGAGGGACAGGCGTGGTGCACAGTGAGCTCTCCAGTCTGAGAGGATGGGGCAGGAGGGGGCAGGTGGTGGACGGTGGGAATCGAAGTGTGGGCGTGAGCCACACTATGGAGGGTTCACCTAGCACAGTGGTCGGGTCCTCAGGCTTCAGAGTCATACAACCTGGGTAGACGTCTTCACTCTACTACCTGCTAGCTAGGTGACCTTAGGCAAGGCACTTGATCTCTCTGAGCCTCACTTTCCTCACCTGTAAAGTAGGAATAATAATATAAACGGTCTCGTAGCATTGTTAATGAAGATTGAGATAATTCATCTAAAGGCAAGGGGGTTAGCACATTGTCATAAATGCTCAGTAAATGGTGGCTATGATTGTGGAAGGCTTTGAGTCCCTAACTAGATTGTGAGGTCCTTGGGTTCCCAAGAGACTGTATGTCACTTCTCACTGCACGCCTAACACATGGTAGATGATCAATAAATGTATGATAATTTTATTGTATCAGTTAGGTTGTATATCACTGAAAGTAGCAAAAACCCTAATTCAAACTGGCTTAAGCTAGGGATTGGTGGACTAGGTCAGACCTAGGCTTCTGTCTGTTTTTGTACAGTCCGTGAGCTAAGAATGGCTTTTACGTTTTTAAATGTTTGGGAACAAAACAAAAGAAGAATATTAGGAGAAACCTGAAAATTATATGAAATTCGCTTTTCAATGTCTATAAATAAAGTTTTATGGGAACACAGACACAGTCATTCATTTATGAATTGTGTGTGGCAGGTATTGGCAAACTTTTTCTGTAAAGGGCAAGCGAGTAAATATTTGAGACTTTGGGAATGGTATGTCCTCTGTCGTAACTATTCAACTCTGACATTGTAGTGTGAAAGCAGCCATAGGCAATAACCTTAGAAGAGGAGACCTAAGGACAGGAAACAGTGAAAAATCAGAAAGGCACCTAGACAGGAAGCCAGGTCTCCTGGGTTCTAGGCTTGACTCTCACCAACCAATGTTAGGATTTTGGTCAAGTCACTTAACTCCTCTGGGTCTGATCGTCTGCAAAACAAAAGGGTTGGACTAGATTTTGAAGACTTCTTTAACTCTGAAAGTTCTCTTTCTACTTTGGAATCCTAGTGTAATAACCTGAAGGTGTGTGTAGCAGGTAGACTACTTCAACTGCCAGCAAAAGAAACCAATTCATTTAAGCACAAAAGGTATTTATTGAGGATATGAAGGTAGGTCACAGAGCTAAAGGGAAAGCAGAAAACACAGGTTCGAAGAGGACAGGAGCCAGATCAGGTCCTGGGGTCCTGGCAGCAGGAACTAAGGAATCATCTCTTCAGAATACTGTAGTCACAGTTGAACTCTGATCATTCTGAAGAACATTCCAGACTGAAACTCTGATGTTATGTTTCTAGCCTAGCTTAGGTTTGTATAAAAGAACCACCATGATTGTCTCCTCTAAGGAGGGATTGTCCCTAAAGCCAAACAAAGGGGTATTCTATACTAGAAAAAGAGGGAATGGATACTGGGCAGAGGTCCATGATAGAGTGAAGGGCAGAGTTGTCTAAATGCTAAACATTGTAGCCTGAGGAGCCAACAAGTGATTCAAAGAAATCAAAATGGTAGCATGAGTCCTTTGCTCATTCTCTTAGCAAATACTTATTGAATTTGTGAATGGCGTTTTGGAGGACACCATAGAAATATAGTAATAACCTGTGAGACTGGTGAGAAAAGATGCTTGGATTTTACTCAAGATGATTTGGGAACAAAATTATATTCCCTTTTAATTTTAATCCCTAAAATATATCCAGGCATATGCAACTGCAGCTCATTATAGGAGAGATGTTAAGTAATTCTCTAATTGTATGTATTACACGGTAGGCAAAGGATACCGAGACAAGTGACTTACCTCACACGTCAAGGGGAAGAGCGAAAAGCAGGACTTGACTTCCCAACTTGAGTAACTGTTCTGAATACGCTGCCTAGCAACCATGGCCCCCATTCAGGAACTGCTACCATGTGAGGAGCCTTGGAGCCTGGCTCCCCCGCTAGACCCTGAACTTCTCAAGGGCAGGAACTACTGGGTCCTGTTCCTCTGTGATCCCCTGGGGCCTCTCGTGACACCGGACACGCAGAAGGCAGATACTCAATAAGCATCTGCCTTACAGCCTCCGTCGAGGTTGCTGAGCCTGTCTCTGCTTTGGATGCAGCCCTGAGCCGAAGAGTATTGAAAACAGCTCTGTCTGCTGTTAACAAAAGCTTGGTTGGGAGCACAGGAAGAAGGATTTATTTTAGAGCTGAAGGATTTCAGAGACTTTCCAACAGGAGGCTGAGCCGTAAGCTCGGCCGTGTCCGCGTTAGGTGGCTCATCCATCTCAACGTGTATAAAATTACTTGTGTCAAATAATGAAAAATTAGGACCTCATCAAGAAAACCCGAGTGTAGGGATCTCCATTCAGCTCTCTCCTTTTCCGTGGGAAAAAGCTGGCCTGTGCCTCGAGCTTAGCTCAGAAGGAAATGTTTATAGAAAATTGTCCTCCATCTAGTACGTGTGCGCGTGTGTGCTCTTTGTTTGAGGAAACTCACTAACCAGCATGATTCACCTTCAGAGTCTAGTCCTCTACCCAGCTGTCTTGAGTTCCACAGTGCCCTCGGCCTTGGCAGGTCCCTTCTCCAGGACCAGAGCTCAGCAGTACCAACCTCACAGCTGGATCTCAGAAGGGTGGATCTCTGAGGCCACAAAATCATGTATTAAATACAACTGCCTCTTCTTTTTCTGGTTAGTTACCTGAAAGGGGGGGGGGCGGGTTGGTTACTCCTTTTTCTTTCTTTTCTCCCTGAGGCAGTGAGTCTGTTTCTCTAGGCCCAGATTTGTGGGATGGCAGGAACTTCCAGCTTCAGGTTCACAACAACCTAGACTGTCTCCAATTATCAGAAGCCTGTTGAGAAATCCTCAAAGCTAAATTAACCTCGTTCACTGATGCTTCATAAATCGACGTCACTCTGCCCTGGGAGGAACAGAAGGGGGAGTGTTGGGAAATCAGAGGCTTTATAGATTGTCATATCTCCAAAAAGGTTGGTGCTCTTGGAGATTACTTGGGGCTGCTTCACCCCCACTTTTCTTACCTCTGTAAGAGGCAAAAATATGGTGTTGATTTGTTTAAAGAAAGATTTTTTTTTTCTGAATCTCAGCATCAACCAGCCCTTTACACTTGCTCCACTCTCCTTGTCTCATTGTATCCATGTAACCCTGGTTATTTCACCCCCGCTTTGCCTTCACCCCATTTTCCATTTCCATTGTCATGTCCCATCCATCCCTCACCTTCTGTGTGTGACAGTGAATCTGAGGTATTTATTAATAAGGCCTATTTGGGCTGACTTCCTCCATGCCAGTTTCCCTGGCACCTCCAGTGGGTTACTTCAGAGAACCTTCTGATGGACCATCCTTAGCTACACCTCCCTTAAAATCCAAGAGATTCTCCAGAGATCCCAGCTCACTTCCTCAACTTCCTGGTTTTCTAATACTCGCTCAAAAACGAACTACAAGAAAATAATTTTACTTCTACTTCAGTTGGACTTCAGTTTTCTTCTTGTAGCCACAGAGACTTAGAATCACACAGATCTAGAATGATGCTGAAGGGTGTTACAAGAAAGGTCCAGACAGAAGGGTGGCAGCAATATCAACCGTCTTCATGGTCCCTGATGGGCTGTCCAGATGCCACTCACACTTGCCCTCCGGAGACCGCTGTTTGGTTTACGGTGTGGATCTGTTCTGAGATAACACAGGATCACCTATTTTTTAGACAGATAGTTCCCACATTTTCCCTCACCTTTTCCCCTTTCTCTCTCCAGTAAGTTTCCAAATTTTTTAACGTGAAACCCATTTTAGACAGTGATTCAAACACCACGAACATCCAAAGAATGTTTAAAGTTTCCATTCATCAAGTGGCTTTGAGTAAAGAGCAGAAATTCAGGCAGGACACACCCAAGACTGTGGCTGGAATCTGCAACCAGAGCTGGGGGTTCAATGAACTCTTTAGCTGAGCGCTTCGGAGTGGGGTTTGAAATACGGGCCTGAGCGTTCTTCAGGGCGAAAGGTAAATGAAGGAGAAAGGAATAACAATAGAAAGGGCGTATTTGTAACTGATTCGAGCACAGGCTGATTTCCCTTTCTCTAGGCTGGATATTTCTTTCTCTGAAGTTGAGCCCACTGACACTCCATTGTCTGATGACTAACATTCTGTTTAATGGGAGATTTTGTTTAGGGTTTTTTCCTCTAGGAAAGTTGTGAGGGGGGTTGGAGAAAAGGGAAAAGTTTCAGCAGGGATGAACCTACAGAAGAGAGAGCTATGGAAAGCAGAGACATGCAGCACTTTTTTTTTTTTTAATGGAATTATAGTTGATTTACAAAGTTGTGTTAGTTTCTGGTGTATAGCAAAATGATTCAGATATATATCAGATTCTTTTCCATTATAGGTTATTACAAGGTATTGAATATAGTTCCCTGGGCTATACAGTAGGATCTTGTTGTTTATCTATTTTATATATAGTAGTTTGTGCCTGCTAATCCCAAATTCCTAATTTATCCCTTCCCCCCTTTCCCCTTTGGTAACTATGAGTTTGTTTTCTATGTCTGTGAGCAGAACTATTCTTTATGCTGTGGTTTTTTGTTTTTTTTTTTTGCCGTACGCAGGCCCTCACTGTTGTGGCCTCTCCCGTTGCGGAGCACAGGCTCTGGACGCGCAGGCTCAGCGGCCATGGCTCACGGGCCCAGCCGCTCCGTGGCATGTGGGATCTTCCCGGACCGGGGCACGAACCCGTGTCCCCTGCATCGGCAGGCGGACCCTTAACCACTGCGCCACCAGGGAAGCCCTATGTTGTGTTTCGCTGATCAAATAAAAACCTTGCCAGAGCCTGATTCCAATTTATCTTTGTTACATCAGAAGATAATCAGCTTCTATGTTATAAGAGAAGGAAAAAGAAAACAAAACAAATCTTGTTCCAAGGTTTGGCAATGACTATGTTCCTTCAGTTCCACCGAATTGATGGCCACCAAATATCTCTGTGAAAACTCTTAAAAATCTTTTAAAAACTGAAATACAGTCGACTTACAATATCATGTTAGTTTCAGGTGTATAACATAGTGATTTGATATTTGCACACATCATGAAATGATCACTCTGATAAGTCTAGTAACCATATGTCCCCGTATAAAATTATTACAATATTATTGACCACATTCTCTATGCTGTAATCTCCGTGAAAACTCTTAACTGTAGTGTCCAGAGCCCTGCTTGTAGGCAGACCAGTGAGATTATTAAAACTCACCCAAGGGCTGCAGACAATTAAAATAATGATGTGCAGCTTCACAAATTGACATGAGTAACTTGGGTGATACCAAAAAGGAAAGGAGGATTTTGAGCCCTCTCCAGTAAATAAGCTTTAATGAGGATGTTCTTTGCTTTCCTGCCATCCTTTCTAGTTATAAAATAAAGCTACCAAGATCTGTTGATGTCATCCCAAATGATGATGCTGCCCCGAGACAGGATGGCCCTCTGTCTGAAAGTCACATTCCCCATCCTTATTACCCCTGTTCCTTTTGAATGGAAAAGGCCAGCTTGAATGAGATATTGCATGAAACATTTGCAATTTCCATTTGATCCTATAAGGAGGGAGGTTGGGGTGGGGGGGGTGGATTAGGTTTGAGTTGTGAGAAAATTCAATGCTTTCTTCACGGCTCTCTCCTCCTGATCATGGGGTGGTATATCTTCCAACCCCTTGGGGAGACCAACTGATTAAACAAGGCTCATTCTGAGCTTGAATCAAACATGAGTTGAGGGCTGGAGAGGCCCCCAGCTGTTTGAAGAACCACCTGTTTGCAAAGAAACCTTAAAGAGTAAAAAGATTTTTTTGTGTGTGTTTTGGATAGAGATAGCTCAGGCAAGGCAACATCTTAAGGGAATAATCTGTAACAGAATTAAAAACAGGTGGATTGGACTTTCTTGAAAATATCCTTCATTAAAACAATTAGGGGGAAAGCCTTGGCATGATGCATTTCAGATTTGGTGCAAGTGAGACTGGAAACAGGGAGGTAATTCACTGAACCTGTGTACATATCAGTTAACTTTGATGTTATGGCCCATGCGTATACAATGCAGACATACTGTACATGTTACCAATAAAGCCATCCACTGGCTACTGTGTCTTAGCGATCTGCAAATAAATAAACTCCCTGTGTTTACACTTCTGTTTCTAAATCACTAGCTTGTTCTAAAGCACTACCACCACCACCACTGATAATAAAATCTCTGACTCTATCAATAATTATTTCTAAAAACAGAAGTTGAAAAACAAATTCTGTCTTATTATCTCACCTTTTAAATGTATATCATTTGACATGCTCACAGTTCCTAATAAGGAAAGTAAAGATTAGTTTATTAGGTTAGAAAAGGACATGTCAAGATTGGCCCACTCGGGACTTCCCTGGTGGCGCAGTGGTTAAGAATCCGCCTGCCAATGCAGGGGACACGTGTTCGAGCCCTGGTCTGGGAAGATCCTGCATGCCACGGAGCAACTAAGCCTGTGTGCCACAACTACTGAGCCTGCGCTCTAGAGCCCGTGAGCCACAACTATTGAAGCCTGCGTGCCTAGAGCCCGTGCTCCGCAACAAGAGAAGCCACTGCAATGAGAAGCCCATGCACAGCAATGAAGAGTAGCCCCCACTCACCGCAATTAAAGAAAGCCGGCGTGCAGCAACGAAGACCCAACACAGCCAAAAATAAATAAACTAATTGATTTTTAAAAATTGGCCATTACTATTTAAAAAAAAAAAAGATTGGCCCACTCTACAAAAAAAATGTGACTCATTCTCAAGTTCACTAAGTAATCCAGGAATTTTCCCCTTAATTTTCCCTGTAATTTCAGAACAGAGCCTTGTATACAGGAGGTGCGTCTTACTTAACTGCATTGTCCTGAGCATCTACCATAAGGGGTAGGGCAGATGAGCCTTGGAGTTAAGATTATCCTCTAAAAAGCTCTTCACTGGCTTATGAGAGAGAGTACAGGGACAGTGCTCACTGTGTTTTTATCCAGCAGTGGATCAGATTGCTCTTTTGTTTTGTTTGTCTGTTTTCGCTTGGAAACCAGATGAATCAGCTGGCTCTTATTTAGAGGTCCTGATGTACCCCCAAAACGCTTAGCTTTCAAACCCTAGCCTTACACTCAGCCTGGCCTCTAAGAGGTACAAGGGAAGTAAAACCAGCCCAGCCAACATCAGGCCCGTCCCCTCATCTCGCTGAATCTGGGGTCTGTCCTTGAGTGAGTGGGTGGTTGGAACGTCCACACTGTTGAAAGTATTATTTTTCTTTCTCTTTCTTTTTGGTGGGGGAGAGACAGGCCAGTGTGCATAGTTGAATTTGTATTATATGATATGTTATGACCGTAGAGTAAAGGCTTATTGAATTAACAAATATTTGAGACGGTGGTAGTTATTTGGTTCAGTTGCTCTAACTCTTGTTTGACTATAGATTATTTTTCCCCACTGAAAAAAATTAACGGTTTAAATGTCTTTTAGAAAGAGCAAAGCACGTGCAAAAGACTAAAAGAAGAAATTACCGATCTCTTTAAAAAGGAAAAAAAACCAAAACCAAACCAAACCCCAGTCAGACTACTTAGATGAAGGCCTTGCCATAAATATGCCATCACATATTCTAAAGTTCTTAGTGGTACAATATATAGCAATACGGGCAATTTTAACACCATCACTAATCATTTGGA
The DNA here is from genome assembly GCF_039906515.1 of Pseudorca crassidens. Classification (NCBI taxonomy): domain Eukaryota; kingdom Metazoa; phylum Chordata; class Mammalia; order Artiodactyla; family Delphinidae; genus Pseudorca; species Pseudorca crassidens. The sequence continues at coordinate 33,574,808 of NC_090301.1, forward strand.
ATACTCTGACATCCTTTCACTACAATATTTGTGTATTTGGTGGAAACTTTTTGAAAAGTCATTCCACTAGCCAACAAAAGTCATTTCATAGTTATATAATTGTAAGGTAGTATTTCAGGGCTGTCAAGATCAAAGACTTGAAATATGACTTACCCAAAAAAAAAGTTCAGAAGAGACCCCTCCACACAACATTTTAAAGGAACTAACAAATAGTATCTCATCTTCTGTTCTCCTTTGGGTTTTAGAAATGGAATCAGACAAAAGATACATTCTCCAGAGGCACATGAATTAAAATTAAAGAGTGAAAATAAATAATCCTGGATGAAACTTCTTCCCCTGATTTAAACAGTGAGAAATATATATGTTCAATGTATTGGCAATAAAAAGAGGAAAACTGTACTCAAATTGGGAATTGGGCTCAAAATGAAAACCTGAAAATGAATGTCATGAAAACCACTTTATGAAAGACATTTATTTTATGCTTTGGGGGGGAGGTGTATGTCTAGTTTATCTTCTTGGGCCTTATAAGCCAAAACTAGAGATTATCTTTACGAATGAAAGTTCTTTCTGTACAATAAAAGCCAAAAGCAACATGTAAGTTTTTCTATATTTTTGCTTGCTAACCACTGTAAGCTCAGCTATAAACTATTGATCTGGTCTGAATGGACTGATTCCTGGGTGAATTCAGAAAGTTCTTTAGTCTTTCTGCTTGTCTAAGGTGATAAAGAAAGGAGACCTCAAATTGTAATTCTCGCTCGTAGCACTGTCTGACTGTCTCAAGCTAAAAAGAGGAAAGATGAAAACAAGCAAAAAATACGTGTTCGCGTGTAAAGCATTTTAAATGATGAAAATTTTTTAAATCATGAGCTGCCAACCCTTTAAAAGAAAACTAAGGGAATGTAGGTGTTTGCGACGCCTCCCTTCCTCCCTCTGGAACCTCAGCGTACAACTCCGACCCAGCACTTTTCATTCACCCTTCTTGACAGATTTGGCAGAAAGCACCTTAATTTTTTTGAAGACAATGGAGCCCCAGGGGTGGACGACTCAATGGAAGATCACATGTAAGTAAAAAAATCAACTCAGTGAGGTGTTTCCTCCAGAAAGATAGGACATTTGCTTTTGTCACTGAAAAATGCCACCTCCAATGAAAAACCCAAATTGGTACAATGTGACATGTCCCCACTCGAGTCTTAGACATGCCGCTTCCTCGAAGGGGTGTTCTCCCAAGTTTTCCCCATATTACTTGTCGCTAAAAGGCTTCCTCTCCCTCACTAATCACAAACCTGTTAATGACGCAGTCGTAGCAATAGTGATAATAGTAACGTGTAACCACCACAGCAATAGCAGCTGTCATGTGACAGGGTCCACTACCAAGCGTCTGGCACCAAAATTAAAAATCTGTACTTGTCAGCAGTTAGCAGATTGGGTTTATTATCACCATTTTTACAAACGAGGAAACTGAGCTCAGAGATGTTAAGTAGCTTAACGTCTCATAATAAGGAAGTAGCAGAGCAGCAATTTAAACCCATGTCTGACTTTAAACACACTCTGTCGTACTCTTGTTTTCTTTTTTTTTAAATAAATTTATTTATTTATTTTATTTATTTACTTTTGGCTGCGTTGGGTCTTCGTTGCTGTGCACGGGCTTTCTCTAGTTGCGGTGAGCCGGGGCTACTCTTCATTGCGGTGCATGGGCTTCTCATTGCTGTGGCTTCTCTTGTTGCGGAGCGTGGGCTCTAGGTGTGCAGGCATCAGTAGTTGTGGCACGTGGGCTCAGTAGTTGTGGCTTGTGGGCTCTAGAGCGCAGGCTCAGTAGTTGTGGCGCACGGGCTTCGTTGCTCCGCGGCATGTGGGATCTTCCCGGGCCAGGGCTCGAACCCGTGTCCCCTGTATTGGCAGGTGGATTCATAACCACTGCATCACCAGGGAAGCCCTCGTACTCTTGTTTTCGAATACTCTAGCCAACTGCGATGGCTATTTCTCATGGTGGGGGTGAAGGGAGAGCCAAATACACGGGGAGAGGGCATCTGGGAATTTCTCAGGAAGATTGGAGAACAGATGACTAGCACTATCCTGAATGTTCCTCCGATAAACTTTGAAGGCCAGGTTCATTCGCTGTTGTATTCCGGTTGCAGGCACCTAGGAGATGAATCCATGTGAAATGGAGATAATAGGTGCTCATTAAATTTGTTCTGAATTGAATGTTAAAGCCACTGCCACTGCCACAGTCAGGGCTCCACAGTTTCTCCCCAGGAGGGGGCTAAGGAACAGCAGTCTGGTTGACAGGGGCACTAGGTGACTGTCTTGGAGCATATCTAGGGATGGATGGCTTTGGTAACAGTGATAGTAAATGGTAATGATGGGAAATCGGGGCACAGCAAAGTCCTCACAAGACTGTTCAGCATAGCGGCTGAATACCCTGCCCGGCCCAGGGATGGGTCAGTGGTCTCATGGCCAGCGAAGCACCTACCACCTACCACAGGCATCGAAGGGAGGCTGCTAAGGACAGGAGGGGTCGACCGGGTGCCCTGCCTCCTTGGTCAGCTCTGCGCCGCTGGCAGCGCTGCAGCTGAGCCGCTCGGGCTGTTTTCTGCAGCGCGATGACAGTGTGATGGAAGAGCCATCGCCTCACAGCCATGCAGCCCTGCCAGGCTCCGGGAACACTCATTTGCCTCAGCTGCTCTCCTGAGAACCCACCCGGCCCGGTGGGGCTCACAGATGGAAGGGAGTGGAGGGCGCCTTTCCTAATGTAACATCTTAGCGCATTAATCAAAAGCAAAATAAAAGCAAATCTCCCCCCAAACGTAAGCCCGTGTGGATGACATATCTCTCTTCAGAGCAGGGCTGTGTCTGGGTCCAGCTGGACGTGCACTCGCCAGCCCCCCACATCCATGGATGTAACCCAGAAGGATGCAGAGGATATAGGAGATAAAGTTTCTCTGTCAGGGAAGAGATTGGAAACCGACTTCAAAGGAAAGAGAGGGGCGTTATTGTTGAAGTTTGTGTCTCAGAGGAAGACGTCTTTCTAGCTGAAACACTTAACAAACCAAACCCACAGAATTGGAAATTCTAGACTCTTTGGTTGAGAGCACCTGGGGGCCCAAGTCTTACTGATCTCTCTTCTCTGGGCTGTGACACTTTTGATACGTCTCTCACAGGTTAGGCCTGTATTAAGCGAGGCCTTGTTCCATTCTCTTGAGGTTTCTTTCTTCTGCAATCTGACCTTCCTCGCCAGGCTCTAAGCATTTTAAATCCAGAGGCCATTTTCCCTCTCACTTGGCATCTGTCTGAGTCACGGCAGGTGAAAGCATCTTGTAAATGGGAATGTACTTTGCAAACATTAGTTCCCTTGAAGACTCCTTTATCCCTCTCAGAGCCCAGAACTGTGGAGGCCTGAAGCAGAAACTCAACAAAGACCCGTCCAATAAATGAAATAATTGACTGGAACGGCTCTCTTGTTGGCCATTTTGAAAACTGAAATCCCTACAGGCAGCTTCCTGTTTTGTTATACTGGCCTCATTTCTGGAAGCAAGGAAAGGTGAGGAGAAAGTCTGACAAGAAATGTCCGCGAAGGCAGGGTGTTGAATGTAATCTTTCCCCAAGAAAGAGAAGCAGCAGAACAGGAGAAATTTCTGCCTTTTCCTTCTCTCCTGGGCAGACTGGTTATTGTGTTTCTAGGGAGATGCTTCCCAGAGCAGCCAAAGGAAGAGAGTTCAGTAAAATCCAGGCCTCCAGGTGCTTTCAACCACAGAGCCACAGAGTCTATTGGACTTTTGACCTTCCAAATACTACCAAAAAAAAAAAAAAAGTTTTTCGTGCCTTCCCTTCTCATTTATGAAGTATAACAAAGTGGGACAAACATAAAATAAAATTAAGCCCATAAATTTAACAATCACGCTTGCTCTCAGAAGCCGCTAAGAATGTATGCCCGAGTTTCTATTTTAATCTGTAACTATAACTCTGTTTTCACTGGAAGGGGAAGTTCCTCCAGCAGAGGGTAATTTAATTTTGTCAGTAACCAGACACATTCTGTTTAGATTTGGAATCCTTTTAAAATGGGAGCTTTCTATCAATCACCCGCCCCAAGCGTGTTTGGATTATGGGCTCTTTAAGAAAGGGGCTCTCTGCCTATTGACGATGCGTGGTGACCAAAGGGGACTGACCACCTTATCAGCGGCAGCTTCCTAGAGAGAAATATTATCAATGTCCACGTGTTAATTAGCAGGATATGGCCTGGTCACAGCTCTCCCAGCCACGTGGCCTCCTGCTGCCCCAAAGGCCCAAGGCTGCCTTCTCTGCGAGTGGCCACCGTCACTGCTGAAGGGAGAGAAGAATTCCAGCAACAGCGAAAACATAACTTTCCACTCCAACCCAAGAAGCCAAACGCAGAAACCATAGTCAAAGAGTCCTTTGTCCACAAGATAACGTTTGAATCGGAAACTCGTTTAGCCAGATTCTCTTGTTACAATTTACTGCTGCATCAGATGGGGGCAGGGACAGGCACAATCTATCCTTTAAATAAAAGAGGATGATTCCCACAGGAAGGTCTGCAACTCCGAATGTGTATTTAAAAAAATCTCTCATCTGCCCACATCTCAACCTCCAGTGTGGAAAACGTACCTCCAACTGCTGGAGGGTGTTCACTTGCGGGGAGGGCTTCGTGCACAAATAAACACACACAAGGGCATGGGATTTTCAAGTTGGAGAGGAAAAAGTAGCCGAGAGCAATCATATTTAGAATACCTTCCCTCTTAAGGATTAAGGGCAGGAGCAGAGATGGGAGGGATGGGGAGAGAGGAAAAGGATGGACAGACATCTCCGGCAGAACAGTCCTGGGAGAACAATCTCCTTTGTTCAAATCAGGCTGAGAGAGCTGCTTGCAAAGCGCCGGATCTGGAATCAGGGCAGGTTAGGGCCTGTGTGTACACGTGAGGTCTCCTGGTGACCAAGGGCCCAGGTGGGTGAGCCTGGAATGCTGATACTAGAGCTGGGCTAGGGGGTGTTTTGGCCCATGGTCTGCCCACCTCCACCCAGGGTTCTTACTGCTTTCCTCTTGAGCATTGGGGGTGGGGTGGGGATGGAGGATAATCACAGAATTCTTGCCTCCCTGGGGAGGGCCAGGTTGGCTGTGGGGGACAGACTGGGATTCTGACTGCCCGGTGCTCAGGCTCTGGTCCTGGATGGGCCACAATCCCCTGAGGAGTGAAAACAAAACAAAACACATTCTTGGCCCCCCTAAGATCTTTTGAATCCGAATCTCCATAGGGATTAGGCTTGAGAATTTGTGTTTCCAAAGCTCCCCAGATATTTCTCATGCTACTGGTGAGGAAACTTATGACTTGTAAGGTACCTTCTAGCATGAATACAGTCTTTGTTTTGTTTTAAACCTGCTAATGCATATGAACCAGTTGGGGATTCCAAATCCAAAAATTGGCCAGACTTCTAAGAGGCCAGGGCAGACTCCCCCAGCTAAAAATGTGTTCCTAAAATGGGTTTGGAGAGAGCCACTCACCTGGCCTCCTTTAGACTTCTGGTCTCCCTGGATGAGGACTTGTAGCATCTCAGACTTATGTTTTCCAGACCTGGTATCTTGGAAAAGTCAGACATGGCTGATCGCAGGTCCAGGCCAGCCATTGGGAAGTAGGAGAGAATGGAGCTAGGAAACCAGGGACATGCTTCTTAGGGCAGGACATTCTGTGCAGCATGGCCCCTTCAGCCTCCGTCTCATCCCTTATACCCCTCTTGGCCAAGCTCTTATTTACACACTATTCTCGTTTGTTTCAAATGGATCTTTTGGTTTCTATGCATTCTTGCAAAATAAATATTGTTGTCTTACTCATTGGGTATTTGTAGAGCACCTCCTATGTGCCAGGCATTTGGGGGTGCATTGGTGAAGAAAGCCATCAGGGATCCCTGCCCTTATGGAATACACATGCTAACAGGGAACGAAAGATAATAATCTATAAGCATAAAAATAAGAAAATTATCAGTATGTTAGAAGGCGGTAAGTGCTATGGAAAAAAGAATCCAGAAGAGGGTTATCAGGAGTGATGACTAGAGGGGTTGGGCAAATTGCAGTGTTAAATTTTCTGAGCATCTATTTTTGGTTTATATAAATAGTATTACTACACGTCTCATTTTAACTTTTATTTTATTTTTTACTGAGCATCAGGTTTTCAAGTGCTGCCTATTATTCTATGGTGTGTGTTTACCAGTCTTACGTATCTACTCTCCCAGATTGCTTCCTATTTCCCATCGCCATGAATAATGCCGCAATCAGCATTATACACTAGAAAACGTATTTGGGATTTATACCCAGGAGTGGATCTGCTGGGCTGTAAGGTCTGCCTATGCTCAATTTCATCAAATGTGCCAGATTCCTTCCCAGAGTTGCTGCAACAGCCCACACTCCCAGCAGCATGTACGAGGGCCCCTAAATCCCCATACCTCTGCCAGCACTTGGCATCCTCCAGCTTCCTGGATTTTTTGGCGGAGCATTCTGGCTTCTGTTACCAGCACTCTTGCTGAAATAATGTTTTGCCATTGCTCTCCATGCCCTGTCCTTCTCTGGCTCCCCTCAGCATTCATCTTTACATCACCCACCTTTCATTTCCTTCTGACCATGAGCATTTCTTGTCTGCCTTGCCGGGCTGTCTGTTTTTCTCACCTCAAGGCTCACGCCATTTGGACTTCATATCCTGAGGTCAGAAATCCCACTTCCTACTTGGCAAGATGGGAGCCTAAAGACTATCCTCCTCTTACCTGGTTTCACGGCTTTACTTCCATACTGTTTTCAGGATGTCTGACCCTATTTAGGGCCAGCAGTGGTCTCCTATGTCCTGCCTCATCTAATCTAAACTCTCCCATTGCCTTCAAGACCTTCCACCACCTTCACCTGCTCTTCCATCCCACTTGGATCTTTGCACATCTTCCTCCCTCAGCCAGAACCTCCCTGTCTCCCACTTTGCTTATCTTGCTGTGGCTCATGCTTAGATCTCAGCTTAGACTCCTTCCTCCTTCCCCCAGGTCTCAGGGAGGTGTCCCTCACACATGCCCATAACTCTGTGCTTTCTTTCCCTGTTGTGATGCTTCTCCAGCCTCTTGGTCGTGGACACCATGAGGCTTCACGCTCTTGTTCACCGTCACAGCCCCAGCACTTCCTGCTGTGTGCGGCACGCAGTAAGTGTTCAATCCATATTCATTGACTGAACGAAGGAATAAATGAGTGAGTAAAGGCTTTCCGTCTCTCATACATACGATATTGGCAGCCTCAGGTTTTCATGCCCACTTGAAATACTTCTCTCTATCCATTCATCTGCTTCCTCCTTTTTAAAAAATAATTGATTCAACCCCAGCAATTTTACAAATCTTACCACGTCCCCAATCTAATCACTGTTCCTCCTTTTTTTTTTTTTTTGGACTCCTCTATTCTTTGTAACATACTGGAGCCAGTTGTTCAACTGGATCTAGGGGTTGTGAATGCCATGGGCCCACACTATAGAGGAAGCAGTCTCTGATGGGGTCCCCCTGCTCTTTCCTATCCACTGCCAAATTCTGTCCCAGAGGATCTCCCTTCAGCCCGTCCTCCCACAAGACTTGTAAGAACATCTGATCATTACACCTCCCTGGGTATCAAGCTCCTCTTGTGGAATGAGGGAGCTGGACAAGATCAGGACTGATACTGAACCAGTATGCACTAGCCCAGGCTGCCAGAAGCCTTCTGGCCTGACATTCCTGTTGTCAAATATCTTAAATCTGGAGCAGATAATTTCAATGTTCTTGTATATCTGTCATTCTGTGATTCTAGGCAGGGTGAATCTGATCTTTTTATAATCCCTGATATTCTGATCCACACACACCTTGTACAAAGTGTAAGATGAAGCAGCATGTTATATTAAAACCAACAAATGGGATATCCGTGCTCCCCATAAGTTATGTTTATCCTCACCAAGTTTCCTTTAGATCCCTCTTGCCTGGGAGTGTCTGATTTAGAAAAAAAAAAGGGAAAAAGGAGGTCTGGGCCTCAGCCTGGAGTGTGACCTCAGGCATCTAATTTGTCACAATGCTGTGGGTGGAAATGGTAAAGAGGATAACTCACAGTGACATCAGTGATCATGGGATGAGGCTTTTTTGGTTATTGTTTTATTTTTGCTTAGATTCTGAAATGTGGTGGATTTCCCCTTTTATGTGTCTAGAATTTTAAAATGATTTCTTCTTGAAAACAAGCGTTTTCCCATAGTTTTCATTGCTGGAAAAAAATCCCGTGGCCTTTGTTCCACAATTCCCTCAATAATTTTCATTGCCGTCTTCAAGGTTAGCAATATGCTATTCTAGACGAGTTAGATATTTCTAGGCCTACGTATCTCAAGGTAGCATACAGCATAAGAAAATCAGAAATGGAACTTCTAAAGAATGACTTTGTGTGGTCTAACCTCCTGGGCCGGCACCTGAGAAACATGCCCAGGGGAGTTTGATTCGGGTACATAACTAAACTCCACTTATTATCACAGTAAACGAATAGCCCATCACTGACAAACTGAGTAAAATTAAGAAAAGTGAAGAGACATGGAGTAGGGGTGGGGGGGGTGGTGGAAGAAATGGGTGAACAGTTTTTTATCTGTCTACCTATCTATCTATCATCTACCTATCAGTTTAAATAAACTGGATAGGAATTTTTAAAAAAGAAAGAAAAGTGAATATAAAAATAAAAAGCCCCCATGGAAATTTCTCTCAGCTCAAAGAGGCCTAGTTGACTTATTTGTTGAGAGATCTTTTTTTAAAAAGTAGCTTTGATTCATTCATTCCAACCTATTGGCAAATCCTGTTGGCTCTACCTTAAGAGTATGTCCAGTGTATAACCCCTTCTTACCCTCCACTGATTCTGCCTTGGCCCAAGGCACCGTTATCTCTCACCTGGACTCTGCCACGATCTCCCATCTTCCATTCTCGCTCTTCTGCATTCATCCTCCATAATGTAGAATCACATCCCTGCTCACAGCCCTCCTGCTCTCAGTATAACCCCCACGGCCTCACCATGGCCTTCAAAACCCAGCCTGTTCTGGCCCTGGCAGCCTCTCCAAGGTCATCTCCTCTGATTCTTCACTTCCTCTCTTTCTTTGCTCCAACCACTGGCCTCCTTGCTGTTCTTTAGATATGCCGAGCATATCCCTGCCTCAGGGCCTTTGCCCTTGCTGTTCCTTCTGTGTGGAAGGCTCTTTCTCAGATACATTCGCAGCTTCCTCCCTCACAGCATTCAAGTCTTCACTCAGATGGTTTCAGAGGTTCCCTCATGACTCTCAAATAGTAACCACCATTTCACTCTACCTTATCTAATTTATCTTCATAGCACACATTCCTATTTGATGCTATGTATTTATTTCTCTACTGCCCTCTTATGTCAGGAACTTTTATCTGTGTCATGCATGATAGTGTCCCTGAAAGCCTAGAATAGTGCCTGGTACATAGTAGGTGCTCAGTAAATAGCTGTTGAATGAATGAACGAATGTATTTATAAAATAAGTATTTGTTGCTCATTTACGAATAGGCTGGGCATTGGCCTTAGATTTTTAATGGATGCAACGAAACATTTCTTTAAATTGTAAAAGAAAAAACTCTCTGAAAACACATGTATCAAAAGATGCCAAAATTTGTTAAAAAAAAATTTTTTTTTTAGAGCTGTAGTCCCAGGTCTGGGCGGGCAAGTGGCCTTATCTAATAGCTTAAGTGGTAGTTAAGTACATTTTGGGATTTGTTAGTCTTAACCCTGGGGCATGGTGGCTCAGCCCAGTTGATGATAGCCCGGCTGTGCCTGAGGTCACAGGTTCCTGCCGCATGTGAGTCTGTCAGCTTTGTTCTTGCCACAGCTCCAGATCTGTAGCTCTTGCCCTGACCAGCCTCCCCTGGCCGAAGCTGACTGTGGCCTCCAAGGGCATCACTTGAGAAGAGATGAATGGGTTTGCCCAGAACCATCACTGGGCCTGGAAACTCAGCTCAAAGTCATTTCAAAGACAGCTGCTGTATCTGAAGACCATACAGTTGTGGTGGAGGGAGGGGTACGTGTGATTGCATAGAGATGGGGTACCGGTTGATGGCCTCATGGGGGCACACCTTGGTCTGTGAAGCCCCTTGGGTCCCAGAGATGGTACCTGGTAAAGGAAAATGTACTTTTACCAAATCCATATAAAGGTCAGTGGATGCCCAGGCAAATCTGAGCACAAACCAGAATCTTCTCTCCTTCATTTATCAAAGAAAAACAGCTTTAAAATATCCCTGAAATCCTCAAGTAGGGCTTTATCTTTATTGCCCAAATGCTTACCCTGGTATTTCATGTGCTTCTTTATCATCCTAAAGAGCTAAGGAAGCCCATCCCCCTTTTTATAGGTGGAGAAAAATGAAGCAGAGACAGTCACACTCACTTGCTTAGTCCTGCTTATCAGACTCTTGGCTGTCCGACAGAGAGGCTTTATCAGATAAAAACTGCCTTTAAATCCTTGAGCCCCACCTGGCAATACACTTCCCTGCCCTTGCCCAGTGGAAGAAATCAGGAAATCTAGAAGCAAGAACGTATAATTGGGAGGAACCTGAAAAAACTTTCTAGGGCCTCTGTTTTTCCCTTGCATTTAGAGAGATGACTCTGTGTCGTGTGGAAGGAAAAAGGAAATTGTCAAGAAGCCCTGACTCTACCTGTGGCTGACAACTAACTGGTCACTTAGGTTGTCAATGAAGATAGCATTCCCCTGGCATTTTATAAGTGGGTTTCAGGGATCCCACAGGGATCATCATCTTTCACATGCAGTTCCTTTACCAGCTGTTGCAGGGAACAGGTTCTGTTCTGTTGAGGTTTTAAAAAAAAAAAAAAATTGGATCATGCCTGATAAAATGCTAAGGCCTCCTCTATTCTGAACCTCAGGAACTCAGGCCAGGAGCCCATAGGTGATGAGATCAGCATCAGACACAAGTTGATAAATAGAAAAAAAAATTTATCTTGTAAAAATTCAGGCTTAGGGGAATTCCCTGGCAGTCCAGTGGTTAGGGCTCCATGCTTCCACTGCCTAGGGTGCAGGTTCAGCCCCTGGTTGGGGAATGAAGATCCTGCAAGCCACGAGGTGAGGCCAAAAAAAAAAAAAAAATTCAGGTTTAGAATGAAAGCCTGCCATTGGCAACACTTTGGATGGACCTTGAGGGTATTATGCTAAGTGAGCTAAGTCAGACAGAGAAACACATACTGTACATTCTCACTTATATGTGGAATCTAAAAAAGACAGAGAAACTCAGAGAAACAGAGTAGAGTGGTGGCGACCAGCAGTTGGGGGATGTGGGAAACAGAGAGATATTGATTAAAGGGTACAAACTTGTAGGTATAAGATAAACAATTTGGGAGATCTAATGTTCAGCATGGTGATTTTAGCTAATAATACTGTTTCATGTACTTGAGTGTTGCTAAGAGTAGATCTTAAAAGTTCTCACCACAAAGAAAAAATGGTAACTATGTGACAGGATGGAGATGCTAGCTAATAATGGTGGTAATCATTTTGTAATTTACAAATGTATCAAATCAAGATGTTGTATGCCTTAACATGGAAGCAACCTACATGTCCACCCACAGAGGAATGGATAAAGAAGATGTGGTACATATATATAATGGAATATTACTCAGCCATAAAAAAGAACGAAATAGTGCCATTTGCAGAGATGTGGATGGACCTAGAGAATGTCATACAGAGTGAAGTAAGTCAGAAAGAGAAAAACAAATATCGTAAGATATTGTTTGTATGTGGAATCTAGAAAAATGGTAGAGATGGACTTACTTGCAAAGCAGAAATAGAGACACAGACGTAGGGAACAAACTAATGGTTACCAAGGGGGGAAGGAGGGGGTGGGATGAATTGGGAAATTGGGACTGACATATATACACACCATGAATAAAATAGGTAACTAATGAGAACCTACTGTGTAGCACAAGGAACTCTAGTGAATGCTCTGTGGTGACCTAAATAAGAAGGAAATCTAAATAATTTGAGTGGATATATGTATATATATGACTGATTCACTTTGCTGTACAGCAAGAAACTAACAGAACATTGTAAAGCAACTATACTCCAATAAAAATTAATTAAAAAAAGAAAAACAGGTTGTACGCCTTAAACTTATACAAGGTTACGTGTCAAAACTTATACAAGGTTATGTGTCAGTTATATCTCAGTAAAACCAGGAAAAAAATTCAGGTCCGAATGACCTGGGCCATGTGGTACCTGGTTATATGTATTAAAGTCTCCGAGCTGCTCCAACAGTCACGGGGGGCCCCAGGTTGCACTGGGCCTTGCTTTTACCCTGGGGGAAACTGAGGCAAAGAGTTACAGAGACCTCCACCAGAGGAGACTGCCAAGGAGTCAATTGGTGGCCAAGTCCCTTTCCTGTAGCCGCACTGACTCTCCCTCCTGGTGTGTTTATGGCAGCTCAGAAGGTACGCTCACGGGCCAGCACAAGCTTTCCCGAATACATGCATCTCATATCCTGGGAAGAGTAGGCAGCGGGGCTGAAGGTGAGACAGGAAATCTTTCTGGAGGCTGTGAAGCCATTCGCTTTTGGAGCTTTCCCAGCATCTCCCACAGAGTCGAGCCTTTGAAATCACCTTGTGGGGAGACTGGACTGAGAGCTGGGCTGCCTCCGTCTGCTCTCGCCTTTCCATGGGACCCTGTGAGGGGAATGGAGCGGCGCCCTGGGGAGGATGAGAGGAGAATGGGCTGATTGAGGGATGTGGGCTCGGGCTGGCGGGCTGCAGGGTGGCCTTTTTCTGCGTTTGCTCGCAGAGCCAGGGAGGCTGGGTGCCAGGGGGAGAGTATTTCCTCCGTTCGGGAAAAGCGGTGTCCATCTGGCTTGCTCTGCAGCCTGTGGCCTCTCAACCCGGCAGTGTTCCTGTCAACGGGCACGGACCCCACAGGCCAGGTCTCTGCTGTGACCAACAGGAGATGCTGGCCCCGGGAGAGGCAGCAGGGAGTGGGCGTGTGTGTGTGCGCACGTGTGCACACACGTGAGTGGACCGACCAAGCCAGCAATGTGTCTACTCCCCAGACATTGGCCAAGGGTCTCCGCCACAGGAATGTGGACTTGGCCTGTCGACGGAGCCCCAGGGAGAATCACTGTAATGGCGGCCCAGTATTAGGTTTGATACTAATATCAAACAGGTCATCCTGTGCAGCCCCTTTATTTCTTGCAAATGAGGAAACTAAGGCTCAAGGATCTGAAATAGCTTGCCCAAGGTCACACTGGAAACACGGGTTCAAGGCCTGGCTCCACCACTGACTTGTCGTGTGACCTTGAGCGCGTGACTCGACCCTGCTGCACCTGTTTCCCGAACATGTAAAGGGGGATAAGAAACGTACCCAATCCACAAGGCTAATGCGGGTGTTGAATGAGGTAATCCAAGAGAAAGGCGTGTCACGGGCCTCTGCTCACGCCCATCTCAGCATCTGCATTGTCATCATTTTATTGTTGCCGTGCAGTTGGCAGTGACCGCTGCAAATGCACGAAAACTTTGGAAGCCAGGGCTCTGCAGCCACGCATACGCTCAGCCGTTCACCAAGCACCTCCAAAATCGCCATCGCCTTCCGTCCTCCCCAATTTCCCATGAGGTAGAGAAGGCCAATCCCCTTTCTTCCATTTTCCTGATGAGACAACTTCAGTTAAAAATGGGCCTCAAAACGTGAGTCTTCTGCTTCCCAGCACCCCTTGCTCTTTTTGCCTCCACCTGCTAATTAGAATATTTCTACTGATTGAATATTACAGCTATTTTGGCACTAACTATGGGAAAGAAGGAAGACCCCCTGCCCCCCGCCCCCCAGCCTTTCCCAGATGAATGGAGATCACCTCAGCCTCTTAACCCTTTCTGTTTGTTCTTGAGTTCGTCCTGAGGGCCTGGGGCTTCTTCTGACTCTAGAGCTGTGTCTGAAGTAAGGACAGAATGTACTTCCCAGCGCCAGGACTGACAACTTTAACAGCAAAGAGAGAATTGCCATCAATCGTGTTACAGTGGCTGAAGGGATTTATGGACTTTTTTGGAGAATCTATGGACACAGATCCAAACTGAACAGAACCCCGAGGAAACACAGTAGCCCTTGTTACACAGGAAGAATAGGTTTAATGTATACAGGGTGAAGGTAGGGGGGTGATGAGGAGAAAACAGAAGGAAGGGGGGCCCCCTGCTATATATTTACAATTTGAGCCCTGAGCCCTGGATTTCCGAAGGTGGTGGCAGGAGGGTGATTTCTGTACTACATTCCTCCCTCTAAACCCACCTTGCTTGAGAAACTGCAGCGGACACAAAACACTGTTCATGAAAATAATCAGCAAGCTCCCCTAGCCACTGGGAGAATGGGGCTGGTGCTAACATGCTCCCTCCCCATCCCCCAAAAGCACACAACCCCCGAGGAAAACCCTGAAACCAGACCCGGAGGCTGAGAGAACAGAGGTCGTCCAGGCTGACGGGTCAGAGGGCACAGCCAGGGGAGGGGTCAGCTTTGTTTCCACTCAGTGTTGGTGAAAGCCAAACCTTTATGGAACTTTTCTAGCTGCATTTTGGGCTATTTAGCTTCAAAAACAAAAGATTTATTTTTCCCCTTTCTCCTTTTGGGTTTTGTCTTCCTCCGACAGCGGTGACATATGCAGGTCTGGAGGCTGTTAAGACCGGGCCAGGTTTCCTCCCCCCACCCCCCAATCCTTAGGAAAAGAAAAGATAGGATCTTAATTAAAAGAGAAACAAACTTTCGCGAGGGCCACTGTTGCTTCTCTGATCTTTTCAAGATGGAAAGCAAGAAGGGTGGCGTGGTGAGGTGTGCCTTTCGTAATACACTGTTGGCATAACCTGTTACATTTTATAAAGCACTTCCACGTGCTACAGTATCCTGTGGAATCCATGCATCCATTCTGGGAGACGGGGTTATGGTCCCCTTTGGCAGATATCAAAACTGAGGCTTGCAAGTAGCTTTGCCAATGTCAATGAGAAATTGAAGGGGCAGAAGTTTCTGTCTCCGAACACAGAAACCTTCCTGATAGATATACTAAGTGCTGTGATTTAACTTCTCTGAGTCTCATTTTCCAAATCTAAAAGGAGTTTATTCTCTAGGTTCTATTCAGACCTTCTAAACTGTTCTTTCACTTTGCTCCTTCACAAGAAAAAGTCAATCAAAGGGGTGTCAGGAGCATGACAATACTAGGAGAAGAAATCAAGTTGTGTTTCTCAGTAGCTTCTGAGGTTTTATGTCAAGTCCCCTGTATGGTGATAAAGATGGGTTGTTGTTTCCATGCTGTTCTCAAGTATCAATCAGAACGGTTATCAAATCAATCTGGAGCATCTGCAGAAGGGCCTTCTGACATTTTGGATGTGGAAGCTGTCGCTAGCATTGTCAGGTGTCCAAAGTATGTGATTTTGGTAAAAAATACAGTCCTGTTTTTCAACACCATGATATTATTTGTAGAAACATGACTGAGAAGTATACTACTGGGCTTCTGTACACAGCCTATACTTTAGAGCCTGTGCTCATAGCAGGTATTTGGGGCAAGCATTTGTAATTAGGTCCTTTGTGAGTGACAGACGACGTAGGACATAGGAATGCCTAGGCTCAGAGCATTTCTTTTTTACTTCTTGGGTTGAAAGGTCCATCTTACTTTACGTAACTCAGATGCAAGTGTTCTGGTGACATTTTGGTGGCCCCAAGGATATGTATTTAGAGTCCTTAGATGTACTAAGGGAGTTGGCCAGCAGCCACGACAAAGTACTTGCCTAAGGAGTGGGTATGGGTGGAGAACTACGGGAATGAGGTCTTCTGGTCTGAGTGTGAAAAGCCTGGTTGCCTTAGTTTGGTAGAGAAGTGAGCCCTTTGGTATTGAGGTCAACCCCCGCTGCTCTCTGTGCCTTTCATTTCTGGGCATCTGGAATTCATGGGCAGGAGAGACTAGAGGGCATCAGGGAACCAATCTGTTACTTCATTTCTCTAGATTCGAAACTGTTGGCGTGTGATAGCATTGAAGAGGAGGCCAGAGGTAAGCACTGTGGGAGAGTTTATTTCTTCTGTTTTCCCCTCGCCACTTCTATGATAACAATGAAGAAGCAAGGGCAGCAGAGGCAGTATGGCGTTGAGATTAGCAGTTTGGGCTCCGGAGTTAGACTCCCTGGGGCCAGATCCTAGCTCTTCCATGCTGGGATCTTGGTAAATCATTTTACCTCAGTGTTGCTGTTTCTTTCTTTATAAAACAAGGCTAATAATAGTTCCCACCACATAGATTGCGGAGGGCGTTCAGCTAAATGGTTATGATGGCTCATAGCTCAGACCGGGCACCTGGTTGGTTAGTTATTCTTGCCAGCCTCCCTTTGGTTATGGTAGACGCGAGAGCTTCCCTTCTCCCCGACATCTGGTCAGGACCACAAACTCCTCTCTGGCTGTAGGATGTTGGGGAATTGGTCCAGGCTTTTTTTTTTTTCTTTTTCAGTTTTCTTCAGCAATGTGGGATAGTTTAGCAAATCTGAAAACTGCACAGACACACAAGGTCCTGCAACCCCCTCCTGCTGCTGGAGGAACTGAAGGGATGTGTGCTCCCCACCTGGCCTGGCCCTCTTTGGGTTCATTGCCAGACTCTGAAGCTCTGAGCAGAGCTGTGTGGTACACACTGGGCTGCTCACTTTAACAAGCTGGCTCTGAGCAGGCCACCAGGTGGAAGGACTCTCTGCTCCTCAGAGAAACCAAACTCCAGTCAACTCTGCCAGGAACAGCCGAGACAGGAAGCAGGCGCTGGAGTCCTACATCTTCTGGAACAGGGGGCTTAAGGGGGCCCAGAAGCCGGTCAGATCAAAATTGCAAGGAAGACTTTGTCCCTTTCACCAGATTCTTAAAGGGATCTGAAATCTTAAAAAAAGAAAGAGCCCTTGTCAGGGAGGAAGAGGGACAGCACAGCTGGAAGGGAGAGCCTGGGTGAATGTCCCAACACAGGATGGTCCTCGGGAATGAATCGGGGTCCCGCCCAGGGCTCAGTCGTGGAGGGTGGTCAAGTGTGAGATCACGATGGGGGCTGGTGTGTTCTCTGACCACGGGAAACACGGCCATGTTCTCTCCTGACAGGCAGCTGGGACAGTAAAGCCAGGAGTCTTCTGGTCAAAGAAGTGGTCTGGGTTGATAATATGATGCTAATTAATACATTGACTAATGGCTGTCCCCTTGAAGGACCCAAGGTGGAGATCATGACAGATGTGAGTTTCTGGGGATGCTGTGGAAACTTCCTGAGAAGACAAAGGAACTGGTTTCTTTCTGGGGTGGGGGGATTTCCTTCATTCGATGGTTCACCTCGAGCCTCTTCACCATGCCTTTCCTTTCCCTTCACCTGCTCCGTCTCAGCAGTGGAAGCATCGCGAACAATGACAACCACACCATTTCCGTTTACAGGGGATGGGGATGGGCTGCATGCCAGGCACCTGTGCCGAGTGTGTTCTAGTTACTATCTAGGTTAATCCCAACAACACTCATCCAATGTAGGCATTATGATTATTTTGCAGACAAGGAAAGAGAGGCTCAGAGAGATGAACTCCCCTGCCACGTTCCGCAGCTAGTACACAGACGAGCCCAGATTCTCTCCGCCCCTCTTGCTCCAGTGTCTGCGTGCTGTCCCGCCCACCTCCTTCACCTTCCACTCTTGTCCTGCATCACAGTCTGGACCTAAGAGTGCTTCCCTGTGAGGGTCTGCCCTAGAGAAAAGGCAAAGAGGGAGGGGAGAGAGAACAGGACAGCGTTGTCAGTGTCTGTGTGTATCGGGGTGTTGTGTAGCCTTGGGGTGTTGTAGGCATGTTGGGGTATTGTGTGTGTTGGGTGGCATGTTTGTGGAGGGTATTGCTCGTGTTGCGGACTTGTGTGTGTTGATGTATTTGTAGTGCTGGGGGGCGCTGTGGTGGGGAACTGTGTAGTGTCGGCAGTGTTGTGTGTGTGTGTGCTGGGGTGTTGTGAGGGTGTGTGCTGGGGCTTGGCTGTGACAGGAGGAGAGCAGGACTCTGTCTCATGCTTGGTTGGTCACTCCTTGGCTGGGAACTTCACTTCTCCTGCCAAAGTCCCAACTGTCACTGCTCTCTGCCACCAACAATCCCCAGACTGAAGGAGATGGGGCAGCTAGCCCTCCGTCGATTTCCTCCGTGACCTTGACCTGGGGCTGGAACCCGCTACCAGCTCAGTGGCGGGAAGCAAGAGGACAGGCTCACAGCGAGGGCTTAGGGTGCAAGCATCTTGGCGTGGGCTGATGCATTTATAAAGGCTCTGCACTTGGGCCCACACTCTGTGCCTATAAATATCTGAAGAATGAAGGATTTGCCCAAACCTGGCTTTGTACAGCCCATGGGAGCGATGTGTGCTTCTTATCTATTATCGCATGTTACTGCAATGATAATAATGAAGAATAGCTAATGTTTATATAATGCTTACAATGCATCAGGCACTGTTGTAATTGCTCTACGTGTACAATCTAATTTCATCCTTGTAACAACCCTAAGAGGTTGCTACTTTTTTTATCCCCACTTTATAAACGAGGAGCCTGAGTCACAGAGCTGTTAAGTAACTTACCCAAGCTAGCACAGGTAGAAAGAGGTTGAGGCAGGCTTTGTAAAGCAGGCACGTGCTTTAGAAACCCTGCACCCGTGCCCTTACCCACTAGATTGCCTGGCCCCATCATCATACCAGGCATAGCGATAGGCAACTCTGACTCCTGTGCCCAGGAATGCAGCTGCACCTCCACTTCTTACAGGTCCTGAGATCCTTGAGGCTGGTGAGGCTTCATGGTTAAGGTAATAAAGATTTTGCCTGGGTTTTCAGGTAGATCAGAGTTTCCATCTCAGGGTTGAACCATCCAGTTTTTGGCTTGCTGGTCTCCAGCATTTGCAACAAGAGCCTTTTCTATTGAAAGACTAAGGAAAGATGGTCCAGTTGAGCCCCAGACAGAAGACAAAGGAGGTATAAGGCAACATCTTTCCCGGCTAGCTTGGGAACAGTCATCTTTCTCCCCAGGACCCAGCTTCTTTGCATCTTGAATGTTGAAAGAAAAGACTTATGTCATTAAAAATAAAGTTTTTTAAAGGAAAAAAAAAGTGCTATCTTTGTCTCTTTGTGCACCTCCACACCTTCTTAGATGTGTTTTCAGAAAACCTCACTTAAATGAGCGCATTCCTAGAGAGTGAAGGGATAAATGGAACAGTAACTGGACTGACTACTTGGTTATTTGTCAATCTGTTGGGGAGTAACTTAGGACAAGGCCCTGTGAGGATCTCAGAGATGCAAAAAAGGAAGATGTCAAACGGTAAAGGGATTCCTAGTTGGGGGTAGCAAGGGAGGAATGAAGGAAATGTATCTAATGAAATTATACCAGCCTACAAAGATCAGGAAAAAACAAACCAACATTATTAACTGCTGAGGAATTCACACTGAGCTCAGACAAGACAATGGATTTATTTACAGGTGCCCCGTGGTGCGTGTTGGGGCGAGTGGCAGAGCATGCTTTTTGCTCCAAGAATTTTCCTTGACTAGAAAGTGGATTTCTTGGCAGAACTGGAACGTGGCTAGTTTCAGATTCCTTAAGGACAGAAGAAATTCTGTGGGATGCATACAAAAGAGTCTGTTTCTGTCAGATAGTCAGGAGGAGCTGTCACTATATTTGTCCCAAGACAAGGGACACCTCACCTTTATGCTGGCCGATGCTCTGGGCCCCTCTGCTACTTCCTCAGGGCAACGGGAAACAGGAGGAGCCTGAGGGAGGCCATTAGGAATCCCCGTGGTCTAAGTCACAACCCATACCCAGTCTGAGCCATTACGGATGTATTTAAGGCAAAGGAACTAAACTCTGAAACAGATGTAGAGGAAAATAAAAACAAACAAATCCCTTTAAAAAAAAAAAAAGAACACCTGAAGGCCTGGGCACATAGTAAACTAGATTCATGGGATTTCCCTGGTGGTCCAGTGGTTGAAACTCCGTGCTTCCACTACAGGGGTTGCAGGTTCGATCCCTGGTTGGGGAACTAAGATCCTGCAAGCTGCGTGGCCAAAACAAACAAACGAACAAACAAACACACAAACAAACAAACAAGATTCATACTAGAAGTGAGGGATGAGTGTCAAATGTGTCCCAAGTGGTTTGGAAGCTTCCCTCCTGCTCTCCTCTAATCCTCACCCCAAACCCTCCCCAACCAAGAACTGGATGGGGGAGAATGTCTTCAGGGTCTTTGTAGAGCAGCCTGGACCCTAGCCTGCGTTTCGATGTATTCCTATCATCCTCAGATTGGGCTAGAGCCAGCTGCGTGTTGCAGAATGCCAAGAATTTGAAAAAAAACCTTTGAAACTTTCCTGCATGATTCCCAAACCCAACATGTCCCTTCTAATGTATCCCACTCTCTAAGAGCCGGGAAGTCTTCAGAGTTAGGGAGCTTTGTGTAATCTAGGCCATCTCATGCTGCAGAGAACTGCAGAGAATTAATATATTCTCCAGTCGGGGATCTGATGGAGACCTCCTCCTAGTCTTCTCCCAATGCCAGTCTCTCTCCTACTGTCAGAGACAAGCCTGGCTGAGAGTCACAGTGGGTGACGATGGGCACAGACTGTCACAGAGCCAGAATCATAGAGCTCTGAGGGACCCTAGATGAAATCTAGATGCTGGAGGCTTGAGATAACAAATTTTAAGTAAAACCAAAGTGAGCTTTCTTGACACCTCCCCAACATCCCCACTTTACCTCTCAGACTTTTCACATCCCTTATTCTGCTCCAGCCACTCTGACCTCCTAGTCGCTCCTTGAGCACACCAGCATGCTTCCAGCCTCAGGGCCTTTGCACTGGCTGTTTCCTTTGCCTGGAACTCTTCCAAAATGCTCATGTAGCCAACTCCCTCATCTCCTTGGAGTCTGTTCAAATGTCACATCCCCAGTGACATTTACCCTGACCACCCTGTCTAAAAATTCCAAACCCCTCTTCCTACCCTCTGAGGGTGTAGGGATCTTGCTTTGTTCACTGTCCCAAGCACTATTTCTTCATGGTCCCAAGTACCTAGAACAGTCCTGGCACAGAGTAAGCCCTCAATTCATATTTTTTGAGTGCCCAAATTTTGCCAGACATGCTTCTTGATGGAAGAAAGAGGGAACTCATAATTGGTGTATGGGGGCTCAGATGAGGTCACTAGCCAAGGTTACACAGTTAATAAAGGCTAGAGGCAGGGTTTGCATGCAGAGCAGTTGAAATCCTGATTCTCTGCCATCATTTAGCTCTGTGACCTAGGGCAACTTGCTTAACCTTGTTGAGTCTCCATTTTCCACCTGTAAAATGAGCATCAGTTAATCCCTCCTCACAGTTAATTGTAAGAATTAAGGGTTATAGCACCTCATAAACCTGGTCTTGTAGTTCAGATCTCAGCTCAGATGCCACCTCCTTAGAAAACATTTCCTGGCTACTCAGTCTAAAGTTGCCCCCTGCTCCCTGACTTCAGACTATACTGCAAAGCTACAGTAACCAAGACAGTAAGGTACTGGCACAAAAACAGAAATAGAGATCAGTGGAACAGGATAGAAAGCCCAGAGATAAACCCACACACGTATGGTCACCTTATCTTTGATAAAGGAGGCAAAAATATACAATGGAGAAAAGACAGCCTCTTTAATAAGTGGCACTGGGAAAACTGGACAGCTACATGTAAAAGAATGAAATTAGAACACTCCCTGACACCATACACAAAAATAAACTCAGAATGGATTAAAGACCTAAATGTAGGGCCAGACACTATAAAGTACAGCTGATTCACTTTGTTATTCAGCAGAAACTAATATAACAATGTAAAGCAATTATACTCCAATAAAGATGTTAAAAAAAAAAAATGTAGCCCCCTGGTCTCTACTTTCAGCCAGGCAGGACTAGATCCTAAACAAAGGCATGTGATGCTTTGCCCCTCTTGCCTTAGGGCCTTTGCCCTGCAGTTTTCCTTCTGTTTTACCCCTTTTCTCTCTATTTTACCCCTGCTTTTGTATATTCTTAAATATGAATGAATATTTTAAATAACTGCTGAAAGAAAGACAGACGGACAGACAGACAGACAGACAGAAAGAAAGAAAGAAAAAAAGACAGGAAAGGAGCTCCGTGGATAGTGCCTGGCATTCTTTAACAAATGACTCCCCCACTGAAAACCTATCCCTGTCCCACAGGGTAAATCCAAATTCCTTTTCAGGGTTGACGGGGTCCCATCTGGGCTCACCTCCTTGTCTGCTACCTCCAGGCCATTCCTCAGCCTGGAAAACCCTGAACCCCACGTTCACCTTCACACCACCACCCTCCATCTACATCTGGGGACCAAATCTGGCCCATGAGGTAAGAATGGTTTTTGTGTTTTTAAATGGTCAACAACAAAAAATCAAAACAAGAATGTTTTGTGACCCTGAACATTATATGAAACTTCAATTTCAGTGTCCATAAATAAAGTTTTATTGGAACACAGGCACACTCACTTGCTTCCGTATTGCCTGTGGCTGCTTTTGTTCTGTGGCAGAGCAAGAGTTACGACAGATGCCGTAGAGCCCACAAAGCTTAAAATATTTACAGTTGGGTTGTCTTACTATCACAAGGCTGTAGGAACCTTGACGGGAAAAGTTTGCAGAGCCCTGATCTAGATATTTCATTCTTACCCTTTAGGTCACATCTGATCCACTGCTTTCCGGTAAGACTTTGTTCATGCGCCAACACTGGGTAGGGAGTCCTTCCGTATGTGCCCCCAATTTTCTGTTTGCTCTGCCATCTCCCCAAGGGCAAGGACAGGTCCATGCTGTTCTTCGATGCACCCCAATGTCAAGAACCATGCCTGGGACGTGGTAGGTGACCAGTAAACATTTGTTGCATGAATGAATGGCATTTAAGGCTCCACCTTCACGGTCCAGAGTGCAGCCCAGAGCCAGGGTCCAAGGAGGTTTGAGCAGGGAGGCTCTGCTGAGGTCTGGAGTCCTTCAGAAAAGCCTGATGGAGGTGAGATGCTCTCCTCGTCCAGCCACAGAATCTGGGGGCTGCAGGGACCTTTGGAATTTGGGTGGGGAATGTGAGGAGTCTGCGCAGACGAGGGGGATCAGAGTTGGGAACAGGGTGAAATAAATGCCTCACAGAGAGGTAGCATTTGTAACATCTTAACTGAACATTCACTTGATGGTGTTTGGAGGTTTGGGCACAAACTTGGGGTTTATTCACATTCTTAATTACTTCATACTCAGGCAGAAAGCAGCAACCCCGGGAGGCCATCACTGTCCTCACTGTCTTATTCACAAGGCATTTCACTGTGAAAATTACCTCTAAGCCACCCATGGAGGAGTCTCTCTTGGCCTTCTGTTTCCTGTATGAAGAGATTGTGATTGCTTTGATAAAATCAGCTGGGACACTTAATGTCACTCTGAGACAAACTCAGAAAAGTTCCACCTGAAGTCTGGGTTACTGGCAGCGCTCTCAGTGCTGAGCTGGGAAAGGCCTTGTTGTTATTCCAAATTCAAAGACAGCAATTGATAAAGGCAGCTGGCTAAACCTTTCGTTGTAAGACTTTGACACCTACAGGTTGATCCAACTAGAGGAAACTGAAACTTTTTAAAAAAAATTTCAGTTTAGTCTAAGTCACCAAAAATTTGCAATAATCATGCAGGAGGCGTGGTTTGATCTCTGGGCTAATGTGACAGTGCAAGGATCTGTCCGTCTGAGAGCAAGACATGCCCAGAAACACAGCAAGAAGAAAGGCAGTCCATGCTGTAAAGAAGAATGCCACTCAGCCCGCTGCTCAGCCTCCGTGAGAGCTTGGCCTTCGCTTTACAGACGGCCCTAGATGCTCTTGGAAGCTTGCTGTTTCTCCCCGCAGGCAGTGGTGTGCTGGTAAATGTTTAACAACTGACAGGGGAGAAGGTGGAGCTGATTCCTAGCATTTGTCAATTAACATGGCCTAAATACTCCCACCAGGGCTGATTTCAAGCCTGCTCTGTGACATCAAACATCTCACAAAATTCCTGAGAATTGAACACTCAGCTCCCTTGAGCCTGTATGATCTGGGGCGCTCTGTGGGTGTCAGGACTTGGAACTCTCAAAGCATGTGTTTGCCCAGGGCTACCACGCCAGCCTTAATTCCAAAGACCATTTTCTTATGGTCTGAACCTACGTCACTTATGCGAGGCCCTGGTGTGAGAGAGCCGGCCTGAGGCACCTCCAACCTCAGGCTTCTTGATTGGGTCTCCCAGGGCGGGCGGGATCCCTGGAATACGCAGAGGCTCCACTGCCCTGAATGCCTCGAAGGGGGTAAGCGCAGAGGGTCCACTCCTAGGTCTCCTGGAAAACCTCAGATTGGCTTGCTTTGTGCCTGATCTTTAGCTCCGTGTGTGTGAGAATGGGTCCATAGCAGGTGGCCTCTGGGTGGGTGTGAATAGCAGTAATTGTCATCTTGTCAAAAGGATGAGCCAGGAAACTGGAATAGGACTGGAGGAGGGTGGGGGTGGGGTGCAGCTCTCGATGAATCAGGGCTTTTCTATTGATCCCATAAGGCTACGTAATAAGTCGCTTTTGCAGCCTCCTGCCTGCCCTGCCACAGCTCTGACCTTCCCCAGGGATGAGGCGAGGGCTTCACCCCCTCCCCTGATCAACGTGTGCTGCCTTTGTTTACCTGTTGTTGCTCTGGGAAGGGGACCTGATTCAGGAGCAGGCTGTTAGGTGTTTGCTGGGAGAGGAAAGAAAAGTTTGTGGGGCCTTACTGCCTCTGATACCTTTGGTGAGGAGCTCAGTCTCCGCATCTGTAAAATGGGGCCATAATAATCCCAGCCTCACAAGGCTGTTGCCAGGATGGAGGGAAACCATGCCCACGACTGCCTGGTGTAGTCTCACTAAAGCACTCAGCTGAGAGCAACCATCATTAGTATTTTTCTGAATTCTGGCCAAAGCCCCAGCACAGACTACACTTAAACCGCGTGACTAAGTGTGCAGACCCCAGGCAAGCAACTCCTCCCTCCCTTCCCTCTACTGTCCCCCCTCCCTTCCCCCTCCGTGAAATGCTGGTAATCACACCAGGCCCTCCCTGCCTCCCAGGGACGGGAGGATTAATGAGATAATGTGAGAAGCCGGCTGCTCTGGGGAAGAAAGGTGTTATGTACATGGAAGGTGTAATTATGATCCTGTAACTACATGAACGTTTATATTGTGCCTACCCCGGCACTTCCAGGGGCTTTGACAAGAGCCTTGTCTCAAGCTGGAGACAGGTTCAAGGGGTGGGGACATCAGAAAGCTTCTCTCTGCTTCCAACTCGGGCTCCCTGCAGCCTCCTAGAGGAGACCACGTCCACGCCCCAGGCATCAGGAGCTCTGTGGGAGCCAGGAGAGCCCTGGCCACCTTACGGCTCCATCCTGAGGATCGTGGAAGGCCCTGGCATGGCTGTTCAGGGCATTCAAGTTGGAATGGAAGTCCAGTCATGAGCACAGCAATTTTGTGGCCGGCAAAGATTTTCATATAGGGTTTAACAAATTATAGCCTTACTCAGTTTGTCCTGACCGGTCCCTAACGTTTCGGCCTCCGGCTCCCCTCCAGCTGTCATCACCACCAACACCGTCTCCATCTTCACTTAAGAAGTTCCCGAGTGGGCAGGGCCCTGTGCTGGGTGCTGGCTTTGGCTGCTTTAGAGTTTAGAGTTGAAAACAGCCTCTCCGGTACCTCTCCCCAGATTCTTCCCTCCAGAAATAGCATGTCAGGCTGGGGGTGAGGAGGGCTTTGGGCAAAGAAATGGATGTGAGTCACCCCCCTGGCAGATGTGCGGGGTGGGAAGATCAGGGGTGAGAGAGAACAAGGAGAAGGTGTGGGAAAATGGGGTCCCAGAATGTTCTGCCCCCAATCGAAAATGCTGAGGGGGATTAGGGATCAGACCTGGGATTTACATCCTGGATCTGCCACTTGGCAGCCTCTTGACCTTGGAAAGATCAAGGTTACTTATCCTCTGGGTAACTCAGGTTCTTCATCTGCAAAACCGGGGTGATTGTGGAGGGTCGGTGTGATGATCAAATGAAATGGTGCATATAAGGTGCCAGGGTCTGGAATTCTGGAAGGCAGTCAGGGCTCCAAACGTGTTAGTGATTTGTTCAAGCCGCCCGGACGTCCTCTACTCCTGCAGCGTTCTCCACATTGGTCTATAGAGTCATCATCCCACTGAGACTGATTTCTTGAGTATTTAGCCTCTCCTTCCCAGCCTTTCACAGTCACCGGAGGTGGAGGCCAGTGCATGCCCGTAGCGGCTCCACTCAAGAGTAAGCACTCAGCATCTCATGGTCACGCCTGAAAGTGAGCCCATTCCCCTTCTCCCTTTAAAAGCCAGAGGAGTTTATAGGGACTCTACCGGGGAGGTGAGAAAACTCGGTTTCCCAGAAAAGACCCTGAACAAAGTGACTTCTCAGCACAGAGCGGAATCCAGGCTCCCACATCATGGTGCTGATGATGTTGAGGAAGATGACAACGGCAGTAATTATGTACAGGCTTTAACTTTCCAAACTGTTCTTACAGTTTCCTCATTTGTAAGACGATAGGGTTGGATGAGATGAACTTTGAGGTCCCTTTTCTTCTTCCAACTTTCCCATCCTATAGTTCTATCTCATAACTCACAAGAAAAGTTCTCAACCAGGGACAAGGTGGATCTCTCCCCACCACCCCCGTTCTCCCACTTTCCCCTCCACCTGCACCAAAGGCAGGTGGTTCCTTCAAACACATGTGGATAGACAACGCCTCAGCATAAGAGGATGTGCTCCTTGGGCACCTGTTCTGATAGGGTGGGAAGGAAGAAATCACAAATTTGGGGTCACCCTAGAGTTGTGAGGGTGGGAGAGGTTGTGTGTTTGAGGCACTCATTTAAAACACTCAGTGGGAGGGGCTTCCCTGGTGACGCAGTGGTTGGGAGTCCGCCTGCCGATGCAGGGGACACGGGTTCGTGCCCCGGTCCGGGAAGATCCCACATGCCGCGGAGCGGCTGGGCCCGTGAGCCATGGCCGCTGGGCCTGCGCGTCTGGAGGCTGTGCTCCGCAACGGGAGAGGCCATAGCAGTGAGAGGCCCGCGTATAGCAAAAAAAAAACACCAAAAAAACACTCAGTGGGAAACTCTCAGGCCACTTAACAAGAGTATTTGGATGCTAGTAAAATGTGAGTCATCAAGCTTCCCACGATCTGATGGAAACATACCCTCCAGACAACTGAAGTGCTTTTTCCTATGGCTCCGTGCTAACCAGTGTTCTGGCTCCATATTGGGAAGGGGTTTTGATGTACCCAGTCTGTCCCACTTCAGGGATTGGCAACCTGACATTTTGGTGGGTTTAAGTCTCTCAGGAATCAATTGCTTTTGGATGATTGCACCGTCATGGTCACAAGGGTGGAGAAATGGGATCCTTAACCCAGTATGACGTCTTCTCTGTGAGGTGTAAGAACCTGGAGACCCAGGGGAAATAGTCTGACCTCCTTAGCCGTTGGTAGCAGCCATCTGTTCCTATGGCCAGTCCTGGTTTTGGACAACACGCACCACATGGACAGGCATCCTGGGGGAAGTGCCCAGTGAGTTCAGAGAGACGCCTCAGAGGCTGCACATGCTGTGTCCATAGTGGGGTGGGCTGAGCCGTGGGGTTCATTATGCAGGGGAAGTGAGGTGGGAGGTGGCAGAGGAGGATTGGGGAGGGAGATGGAATGCATTTTATAGAGTACCTTGTCCTCCTTGGGAAGTGAGTAAATTCAGGGATGTACTAGGCAGAATAATGGCCTCCCAGTGATGTCTAGGTTCTAATTCCCAGAACCCAGGGGTATGTCATGTTACATGGCACCGGGAAGTTAAGGTTGCTAATCAACTGACTTAAAGAGATAATCCTGGATTATCTGGGGGAGCTCAACGTAATCACAAGGGTCCTAGTAAGTAGTAGGGGGAGGCAGGGGGGTAGAGTTAGAGTGATACAATGTAAGTCCAGCCACCTCTGCCTTTGAAGATGGAAGAAGGGGCTGCGAGCCAAGGGATGTGGAAAGCTGGAAATGGATCCTCCCTGGCAGTCTCCAGAAAGGAATGCAGCCCTGCCCTTACTTCTGTTTTAGGCCAGTGAGACCTGTGTGATACTTCTGACTACAGAAGAGGGGAAGATCATAAAAGTGTGCTGTTTTAAGCCACTAGATGTGTGCTGACTTTTTGCAGTGGCAATAGGAAACTTATACAAGGGGCCTGGGATAAGGTCTCAGGAGTGAAAGGAGAGGAAAGTCGAAATGATTGTCCATGTTGCCATGGACCAGAGGAGGGTTACAATGCTGGCTCTTGACCTGGCTGGGTTGGGTTAAATGTCAATGAATTCCAGCGCCTTGGGCTAATATCTGGAAGTGGAGAGGGGGAGGGAGAAAGCCAGGGTGGCTGACAGGCAGAAAAGGGGGCCACTTGGGCAGCTCTGAAGCCTGTCCCTATTCAGAACCCCCCATACCGGCCCAGGGTAACTTTTCTTGTCTCTGCCCTTCCAAAGGCTTCCCCAGCGCCTGCAGCAGCCCTGCTAGAACGGTCTCTTTCCTTCACCTTCTGTTCCAGGACTTCACACCATCTGCTCTGCACCGAGGCTTGTTTATCTCAGCACAGATCCCCACACACTATTTGTTCCGAGGTGAACCGTATGCATCTGTGGTCCTGTTGGCTGGAAGGAGACGGGGGGTTCTCTTCCATTAGGGGAAGTCAGGGGGCTCAGAGGAGGCTCCACCACTGTGCAGGGAGGGGGCAAGGGGTCACGTTGCCCCCGGGACACTCGGGTGGAAAATGGCTCAGGACAGTAGGAGTGGGCCCAGGGCTGGGAGACGGGGTTGGTTCCCTTCCTCCATCCCTCTGTCCTTCCCCAGGTTTCTCTGTTCCTCCTCTGAGTGCTGCCTAGAGGTGGCGGGGGGGTGGGGGGCGGGGGCAGCTGGAGCAGTGACCATGGTTTGGGCCATTCTCAAAATAAAGTAGGAGGCAGTTGTATTAGTTTGCTAGGGCTGCCGTAACGAAATACCACAGGCTGGGTGGCTTAAACAACAGATGTTTATTTTCTCACAGTTTTGGAGACTGGAAGTCCAAGATCAAGGTGTCTGCAGGCCTGGTTTCTTCTGAGGGCTCTCTGGCTTCTGTCCTCACATGGTCTTTTCTCTGTGCAGGCATATCCCTGGCGTCTCTCCCACTTCTAATAAAGACACCAGTCAGATTGGACTAGAGCCTACCCTAGTGGCCTTATTTTAACTTAATTACCTAGTTGAAGTCCTATCTTCAAAAATAGTTACATTCTGAGGTACTGGGATACTGGGGATTACAGCTTCAACATAAGAGTTTTGTGGGGGACAAATTCAGCCCATAACAGCAGTACTACCTGGTGATTGAAAGCAGTTGGTCTAAAGTTAAATCTTGGCTCCTCCGTTCCCTACCTGTGTGACCTTGGGCAAGTTGCTTAGCCTCTCTGAGCCTCTCCTAAGTTTCCTCCTAGATACGATGGGATTAATAATAACTACCTCAAAGAACTTTTATGAGGATTAAATGAGATGAGGATGTAATTGCTTGTACAATGCCTGGCACACAGTAAGTGCCTGATGCCTGGTAACTTGACTATGATTCCTGGACAGTCAGGGACTGTCTGACAGACCCAAACCCCCAGTGAAGGAGGGAATTGGGCAGGCAGAAACTCCCTGGACCCAGTGACAAAAAAAACAGCAATTTAGATTGGCACAGATTCACCCCGACACACCTCCCAACTCCTCAAGGCTAAAGTTGTTTGAATCATTTATGACAAACATGTATTACTTTGCAGTGAGAAACAATTCTATGGAGTAGACTGGGAGGGTACTGATAAGCCCATTTCGCAGATGTAGAAACACAGGCTTAGCACAGAGACTGAGCCCAAGATAACGTGGATAGTGAGCATTGGAGTCAGGAAGACTCTGGTCCCAGGAATCCAATGCATGAGCATTCCACATCCGACCATCCTTGAACTCATGTGTGTGAGTTGCCAGCAGCGGCATTGCTTCTGAATGAATGGAAAGGTTGAGGTCACGCGTAAAGCATGGCCTTATGCGCCAAGTGTGTGTGTAGCGGGGATGCTGGGTAGAGAATTGAAGGAGAGAGTCTTGGAGGCTGGGCCTGGGGTCAGACTCAGTGTGTGGTAATGACAAGGGGACCAGGCTGATGACCTGCTGTTGGATGGGGGTTTGGGTGGTGGGTGGCCATCTGGGACCCTTGGGTGTTGGGGTAGAAAAGGGCAGGTAGAGTGGATGGTCAAGGGTAGCCTCGGGCGGCTCTGCCGTCAGGCAATCAGCCTCATTTACATGTTCAGAAGCTCCCGTCTGTTTAGATTCAGACCAAGACTCTCTCAGAAAACCCACACCCAGAGAGAGCTTTCTTCTTTCCAAAGCAGCTGTGCCAGGACACCTTGCAAAGGACGATTCCTTGGTCTTCAGACATTTAAGGCCCTGGGCATGTGTAAACTAGGTTCTGGCATTTGTCTTTGGAAACCAAAGGTGGGATGGTCAGATATCCAGAGGCCATATCAGGCAGTGGGGAAATTCTAAAAGTAGGCAGGGCCCTGCAAAGCCAGCAGGAAAGAGGATAATGGCAAAGTCGGCTGTTTTCATTTTACTTTGGTTGACCTGGGGATGTGGGAATGGCCGGGGCTCCCTGGCTTTGTGTGGGCATGGCCTGGGTTTTGTAGCACAGTCGCTGGCAGTCCTGTTAAAACAAATGATTGTGATTAGGAGGGAAAAGTGGAGAGGAGCTGGAGTGAGGTCCCATCCACCAGCCACGGGAAACAGGAGAGAAACGGAACGATGCTTGGGCTGGCACTCGGCGTTAACGGGCAGACTGTTGTCATACTCGACTGGTGCAGCTAGTCAGCCAGAGGGAAAGAAATAAAATAAAGGCCCTGTCCTCACACTGGTTTGTGGGGCAGCTTTTGGGGCCCCGGGTTCCCCTCCGACCTTGGGGAGCTAGTTTTTTGTGGGTGCAGGGGTGATGGCTGAGGGGCGGTGGGCTGCTGCTAGGGGCCTGGAGAGAGGCTGGGCCGAAACTGTCCTTCCCAGCTCAGCGAGAGTGCCCAGGACAAATGACCCAAGGCAGCGTGCTGGCTCCCTTCCTTCCCTCCCCAGGACTCTGAAGACAGTCTTCTCCTTCCGTTTCCTCTTTCCCAAGCCTGGATCCTGGCCTCCATCTCCCGGTTGCCCAGAAGAAGCTCCAAGCCCATGCAGCTCTCCCTCACTCATGCCAGGAGGGACCAACAGACTGAGGATTTTCACACAACGAATACAACTCAACCATGAAAAAGATCGAGCTACCCCTCCATTCAACCACATAAGCCAGTGTCACAAGCAAACTGTTGAGTGAAAGGAGCCTGGCCCAAAAGAGTGTGTCCTGATTCCACGTTTATAGAATCCTAGAATTGGTAACACTATCTATGGTGACAGAAAACAGAGGAGTAGTTACTTCTGGAGCGTGAGGTTAACTTGGAGGGGGCTTGAGGGAACCTCCTGGAAAAGTTCTATAGCTTGATGTGGGTGGGGATAGATGTCTGTGTGAATCTGTAAAAATCCATCAAGCTGTCTACTTAAGATCTGTGCACTTTAGGGCTTCCCTGGTGGCGCAGTGGTTGAGAGTCCGCCTGCCGATGCAGGGGACACGGGTTCGTGCCCCGGTCCGGGAAGATCCCACATGCCGCGGAGCAGCTGGGCCCATGAGCCATGGCCGCTGAGCCTGCGCGTCTGGAGCCTGTGCTCCGCAACGGGAGAGGCCACAACAGTGAGAGGCCCGCGTACCACAAAAAAAAAAAAAAAAAAAAAAAAAAAAAGATTTGTGCACTTTAATGTCTATATTCTACCTCAATAAAAAAAGTAAAAAGTGTAAACAAACAAACAATATGTCATAAAACAGGGTGAGTGTTGCCCTCCACCGCAGTCTTGAATCGCTTGTCTTGATGCTCCTTGTGCAATTACTTTTTGAGTTCAGGATGCATAAGAGTGTATTTCAGAGATCACCCTGATTGGCAATCTATATAAATTCATTCTTCTTAAGAGTTCTGACTTTTCAAGGCAGCACTCTGGAGAGTGTAGGGCTTCCTACTCTGTAAAGAAGTCCCTTTGTACAGCTGGATGTATGAGGTGGGCGTACAGGAGAGAATCCAAGTGTGGCACACACAATCCTGTCCTCCACATAGCCACTCTCTTCTCTAGTCTGGACAGGAAACTGTGGTGCAAGTAGAAGATTCGTGGGTATCTCTTGGGATGGGGGACAGCTATGGGTCCTTGGTTACAAGAACAATTCTTTGTTGGGGGACGCTTGGGCATCCTCAGATACCTGATCCATTGATAATTCACAGATTTTCTCACTAAGTTTTTCATTTGGGAGCTGCCACGCGGGGCGCAAGCCATACTGACGCGTGGGGTCCTCTCTCAGCCTTTGGTGGGACCAACAAGCGTGAAACAGACAGGAAGATACTGGAGTGGAGGATGGTCATAGAGAAGGTACAAGAGAGGCCCGAGTCGCTCATTTCTGGGCAGTCCTTTCTCCCAAGTAATTGGGAGCTCCGTGATTGGCAGAGAGAGAGTGAATGCTGTCATTACCTTCTGTTTCTCAGTAACTGACCCTCTCAGTTTGCTCCAGAGATATTGGGAGGGCAGCTGAGTTTCAGGTTAGTTCCTGCCCACTGTTTCCTTGGCTGATACTGTGGGACAGAAGAGTGTAACAACCTTTTCTTCAAAGCTAGAATCTAACTAACTCTGCCTCTGAAAAGTGCTGACACACAGCCTGGATACAATCAGACACATTTCTCCCATTCTCCGCTGCTCTCGGTGAAAGCGACTGGTGTTTGATGAGCGGAAACAAGCCGCCCTGCTGAGATTTCCTGCCAGTGCCGAGTGTTTCTGCCAAGACGCTGAGTCTCCGCCATGTTGCAAAGGCACCTTTGTGTGGACTGGCTCCTGTGGTGGCCTCCCCACACATCAGCGAGGCCGGTGGTATTTCCTGACTGCTGCATAGACCTGGGGCTGGAGCAGAGGCGTGTGTGCACGTGTGTGTGCACGTGTGTGTGCACGTGTGTGTGCAGGTATACACACACATCGTGAGCCCCAGGTCTTGTGTGGAGGGTAGTGTGTCTGACCCTTTCTATGGTACCCTAGAGCTTTGTTTGGAAATGCTTTCCTCACCTGTAACATATTTCGCCTGGAAAACCAAAGGCTTGGGTAAAGAATAATTCCCCTTTGAGCTGTGTCTTTCCTTTATTCCTTTGTTTTCTTTTATTCCTGAAGAACCAACCCTTAAGACTCTTGCAGCCACTTCTTCAGCACCCTTTCCTTTATCAGTAATTCTGTGCAACTTTCTGTTGGGGACAAGAGGTGCTATTAGTTATCTTTACAATTCTGTGCATCACTGAGAGGCCTCCTGCTCTATGGGGAAATGGAAACCTGAAGCAAAAGAGCCCGTGGATGGGGTTGGACACCCCCTCCACTCCCACAGCTGGTGGAGTATTAGTAACTGGGATAATGGCACCCATAATCATCCCAGCAATAGTAATTTCTCTGGCACACCTGGGGCAAAGACTGCTAATGCACTGACAAAATGCTGCACAATTAGGGCTGTCTCTGGGATCTTCAGGCTGGGTCTTTGTAACACCTCTTCTTGCCAGCCTCTGCCTCTCCTGCATACAGGCCTGCCTGTGTCCAAACTGCCCTGAACCCCACTGAC
Organism: Pseudorca crassidens; assembly: GCF_039906515.1. NCBI lineage: Eukaryota > Metazoa > Chordata > Mammalia > Artiodactyla > Delphinidae > Pseudorca > Pseudorca crassidens. The sequence goes on from NC_090301.1 coordinate 33,608,546, forward strand.
TTTTTCGCTTTTTCCTCTGATCCACTTCTTTTGAATAGCCGTGAATGACTATCTGTCCACAAAGCAGTGGAAAGAAGACCCCATACCGTCTCCCCTTCATTCTATCAATATGGTATAATTTTCCGATGCTTTTACAATGCCCCACGATGGCCGAGGGGAACAGGGGAGAGCTCTGCCCATTGTCTTGGCATCACGGGAATTTCCCCAGATTTCCCCGTTGGACTTGGTTTACGCCAAAGCCCAGATGAAGACAAGAGGACAAAGGCTGAGCCACTCAGCAGCACCAAACTGCCCAGAAGTTACCATGGATAGAAGCTGGAATCCTCATTGGTTTTTCTTTTTAAAACACAACTTTTACTAAATGCTGTGAGCTGGTCACTGTTAAGACAATGGACCTGTCCAAGCATCTTGTCTAGGAATCAAGGGGAGAAAGACATTATGGGGCCCAGGAGCAGATGAATTGCTCCCAAGAATGGAGAACAAATGAGCTGAGGTACAAATGGACGGTAAAACAAAAGGACGAGATTCCCTGAACAATGCGGACTATTGAAGGGAAGGGGGCCATGGACAGGGGCCCAGGTCGTGGGACCAGATGAGGAGTGGTAGGATAGGCTAGTTTAGCTGTCAGCACACAACGGAGGAGCCGTGTCTTCTCCCCCTTGCCCTGTGATCCATGAAAACGCTGTGCTCATCTCCTTTCCTTGCGGCCCCCAGTCTCTGCCCTGCTGCTGGAAGTCCTGTGGCTCTAAGAGAAACATGCCACCCAGGTTTGCCTCCCACCCCTCCTGCTGCGGCTCCCCGCCCGGCTGGCTTCCATGGATGCGTTCACAGTGGGTACAGCCCGTTACTTCCTTTCTGAGACTGGGCTGCTGTGAGGCCTGTGGCGAATTTCAGTGGAACATGTGGACTCCCGTGGCTCTTGACTCCATTGTCTCTGGGGACCTGTTTATAAGGGAGCAGGCGGGAGCCGGCGGGGAGCTTTCACCGAGAGCAGCAGAGAATGGGAGACATGTGTCTGATTGTATCCGGGCTGTGTGTCAGCACTTTTCAGAGGCAGAGTTAGTTAGATTCTAGCTTTGAAGAAAAGGTTGTTACGCTCTTCTGTCCCACAGTATCAGCCAAGGTCCTGGCCTCCCCAGCCCTCTGGTTAGGCCTGGCTGAGGACGTCTTTTTCTCTCTAGAATACATGATCACCTTGCCCTCGGGGCACACTCACAAAGGTCATTATGCGGGGACACATCTGTGAACAATGAGGCGCTGGGGTGTGCAGGGAGGAGCCTCGTCTACCTGGAAGCCACCAAGGCTCAGTCTTCTGGTGGAGAAGCAGATGAACCCGGATGGGGCAAGATTTGGGTGCGGAGGGGCGATCCCCTCCCTGCCACCACAGGACCTGCCCTGCCCCCCAGTGCCCATCTGCAGAGTTTCTGGAAAGTTAGCCTGTAGCTTCTTCCTCTTGTGGTGGCTGCGGCCTTGGGACTCTGGTTCTTCAGAAGGCATCACGGTAACTCAGACTCCGCAGGGAGACCCAGGCCTGGGACAGGAGCTCAGTATTGGGTGGTAAGGTCAAGGCTTATCACTCGGGGCCGGAATCATGGGAGGTCTGAGATGGAAGAAACGGCAGACGGCTCCTGTTCCAACACTTTACTTCACGTGAACACTGAAGTTCCCGAACAGAGGGTCAGTGAGCAGTCTGTGGTCAGACGAGTAGTGCAGCATCTGGGTTAGGGCCCAGGTCTCCCTTCTGGGGTACCGTGTAAATCCTCAGGGAACCTAGGGTGGCTTTGTTGAGGAGGCTAAGCTGGGCCCTGTCTGTAACGTGGATAGAGACAAATGGTTTTCTCTTGCTTAAGTGCATACCAAGTGACAAATGCCTTTTTAAGAAAGAAATAACTGTTCATCCAGGGAAAAATGCAGACCTAGCCTCAGAGGGTTAGACTGGAGCCTGACAGAAATAGAAAAAACTTGTCAAGGGGCAGAGTTGGGCACCAGCTAGTTCCTACTGTAGGGCTGCAGTTAATGCCTGCCGTGTGGGGCTTCCCTTCTTCCCTTAACAGGACTAATTGTCTCCTTGAGGGAAGAATGAGCTGCTCTTATTCTATCGCAAATCCTTTCTTCCGAGGCCTGTGCAGCCCAGCCATAGCTCCTGGAGCAGAGGCCTCCATATGCATTTTTCTTTTTTCATTTTCATTCCCTCTTCACAGAGAAGCCCACTGGGGCCCAGAGAGGTGACTTTCTCAAGGTCATAGCAAAGGGCAGTGTTAAAATTCAAACCCAGGTCTGTCTGACTCCACAACCCAGGTGCCCTGTGTGAGGTCTCTGCCTCAGGTTCTGGAGGGATTGTGAAGCCAGGAAGGGGATGGAGGCCTGAGGGAAGGAGTCCTAGAGTCCCTCATCCCAATGCCAAATGGCAACACACCGCAGCTTCCCTTTAACCCTCGGCCACCCCCAGTGTTTCTTCCAGGTCTGCTGGGATCCCCTCTCACCTCCGCTTGCCCCACATATGTTGTTCCTCTATGCAGGCCTCAAAGCTACTCTTAGGAGAAAATAACTTTTTGTTATAACCAAATGGATTAAGTTTGATTCTGCAAGCTCATTATACCAGCTCATCCTCAAGTGACACAGCCCCCGGGTCTTTAAAAATACACTCATGCACATGCACACGTGTGTGCACACGCACACACACACACCCACCAGAATGACTTGTCCTGCCAAGAACCTATAGTTTTAAAATTCTGATCTAATCAGGTCGCTCTTATAGTGGCATCTCTTCCTCGCTCCCTAGTATCAACAGAATAAAATCCCAATACATTAGCATTTGAAGTCCTCCATTATTTAACTATATCCTGTCATTCTAACCTTATCTTCAAAACACCATATACTCCATGCTTCAAGGCTGGTCACTGTGCCTTGAATCCTCCTGAATTTTTCTGACCCTAGATCTCTGCCCCTTGAAGGATCTCCACTCATAATACTCCACCCTTGGACTTCCCTGGTGGCACAGTGGTTAAGAATCCACCAGCCGATGCAGGGGACATGGGTTTGAGCCCTGGTCCAGGAAGATCCCACATGCCTCGGAGCAACTAAGCCCATGCGCCACAACTACTGAGCCTGCGCTCTAGAGCCCGCCTGCCACAACTACTGAAGCCTGTGTGCCTAAAGCCCATGCTCTGCAACAAGAGAAAGCCACCACAGTGAAAAGCCCGCGCACCGCAAGGAAGAGTATCCCCCACTGCCCGCAACTAGAGAAAAAGCCCGCGCGCAGCAACGAAGACCCAGCTCAGCCAAAAATAAATAAATAAATTTATTTTTTTAGAAAAAAGGTACTGATGAACCTATTTGCAGGGCAGGAATAGAGACACAGCCGTAGAGAACAGACAGGTGGACAAGAGAAGGAAGGGGAGGGTGGGGTGAATTGGGAGACTAGGATTGACAAATATGCACTACCATGTGTAAACTAGATAGCTAGTGGGAACCTGCTATATAGCACAGGGAGCTCAGGTCAGTGCACTGAGCTGACCTAGGGGGGTGGCATGGTGGGTGGTGGGGTGGGAGGGAGGTCCAAGAGGGAGGGGATATGTGTATACATAGAACTGATTCCCTTTGTGGTACAGCAGAAACTAACTCAACATTGTAAAGCAATTATACTCCAATTTTTAAAAAATTTAAAAAAACAAAACACTTTCAGGTAGGCAGGACAAGTGAATGAGCCTTTGGCGGATGAGAACATGGGGCCCGGGTAGATGGAGTGACACGCAGCTCATACGGCTTGGAAGTGGTGGGACCGCATTGGAACCATAGATTTCCAAGTCTCTTTCACTCCAGACTATTACAGGGTTTCCGCTGGGGCTGGGCCTGCATGTCCCCTTTCCTGGAGAATGGATACCTAAAGGATATTGTGTTTCTGTTAGCGAGGAAGAAGGAGACAGATGGTGATGAATTGGCAGCTAACAGATGCCCACCACACATTCTGTCAATCCTGTACTGAGAGACCTTCAGGTTGTTTCCAGTTTTTGGCCTGTGCACACAACACTGCAATCAGTAGCCTTGTACACATGTTATTTCCATCGGGTGTTTTCATTTCTGTAGATTAGATTCCCCAGAGTGGGAGTGCTGGAACCAAGGGCATGTGCATTTTAAGTTTTAATATGTACTGCCCGATTCTTGCCAAAAATCTTATGACGTCCACATTCCCCAGCAATGGGTGGGAAAGCCCGTCTCCCCACATCCTCTGCAGCTTCCAGCCTGTTTTTTTCCCACTGTACTCTGCCGTCACCCATTTGGGAAGCATTTGCTGATTGCCAAGCAGACATGCTTAGAGTGGCCCACTGAGTTAGATTAGTTAATTGCCTTCAGACACTTGACTTCTAAAAGACATCTGTTCTTAAAAGACAAATGAAGCCGCTCTGGGGTTAACAGGTTTCACCAAAGCCGCAACTGCCATGATCTCTGGAACCTGAGTTTTGATTCTTGAGCTGCTTCGCAGGTGGTTCTTTCTCTTCATTTACTGGGACACACTATAATGTGCCTCGTCCTGACTCTGTGCATTCACTGGTCCTCAGTCACTTCTTAAAACATTGCCCGTATTTCTTGTGTTTACTCTTGGAAGTTTTTTGTTTGTTTTCTTTTTGTTTTGTGTTTGGTTTTTGCCTTTGACCGATTCAGAGAGCCGTGTCACACTGGTTACCTGTCTGGGTGGGAGCAGCTGCTGTTTAACAGTGATTGCCTTGATGTCGGAGGAATTAACTTGAGAGAGAAGGCAGAGGTTTAGACACGTATCCACTTCGCCAGTTCAACGCGTTTCTTGCAGTGGTCGAGGGTCTTTTTCGGTGTGATGATACAGCTTCTGTATGTCCTTATTCCATTGTCCCACATGGCAGGGAGAATGACGACTGCCTGGTAAACCACAAGCCAGTCGAGATCCCAACAGCTCTCAGATATCCTCTGCCTCCGCACAAAAGCCTGCATTTGTAAGCTTATGTTAACTGAGGTTTCTTTATCACTGGCTATCTTTTTCCAGGGATCAGTTTTTAGATACAGAAAACATCACATTTCCTGGGATTACATAAAGTATCTGAGTTTAAGAAACTTCTGATAAAATTTGCAAGGCTGTTTATTCCGAGCATTGATTTTGTTTTTAAATGGATGTAAATGCATCAACCCTTGGAAATTTTTGTCTGAATGAGCATAGATTACAATGTCATCAACATTTTAAAGTTTGATAATTCAAGTATAATAAAAATACTTTTTTCCCCAAATATGCATGCTTATGCCTTTCATCCGAAGTTCCCTCTTCTTAGCTCTCTCACTTTTGGAGCTCACTTCATGAACTTGAGCATCTTACATTTTATGCACAAGTCAGATTTTTGTAATTTAAATACTTCTTACATATACTTATTGAGTTCCTCCACTGTGTGAAGCACTAAATGGTTTTGAATGAATCACAAGAAATTTCTAGATACAAGACTACGGCCATTTTAATAAAGTAAAACCAACACCTTGGGGGCTAAAGTTGGCTGAGGGTAGTAATGCCTCCAACTGCATGACCTTGGGCAAATTCCTTTCCTTTTCTGTGCTTGGAGGTTATTGTAAAATGGGAATAATAGTTGTATAGCCCTCAGGTTACGTGAGGATTAAGTGAGACAATCCACTCGAAGTGCTTGGAATAGAATAGTATCCAGCCTACAGTCAGGGTACAATACATATTATTACCCTTTTGGAAGAGAAAATAGTTTTGCATAGAGTGTATTTCTTCCTCTGGTTCAGCCGTGCTAATTGGTGGGGAGGAAGACCAGGAAAGAAGGCATGGTAACGCCCAGAGACCTGTGTGTGGATGTGTGTGTTGAAATGTAGACGAAAGAGGGATATTAGACTGTGTGAGTTATCAAGGGTTAAGAAATGAGAAGACTCAGTGAGGATAATGACCTGGTTCAGGAGGAAGTGGGGATGTCGGCAGGTGAGGAAGATCTGGTTGAAGAGACTGCACCACACTCGAGGTCTTGGAGGGAGGAAGACCGTGAAACGTGGTCCAGCTGTGGCCACCATACTGTGGGACAGAGGTCACCAGGGTGGACGAGGGCACAGAAGAGGGTGGTCAGGGTACTGAATAGATGATTGACGTGAAGGTTGAGGTCACCGAGGATGCTAACAGGGAAAAGGGGAAAAAGTAAACCAGGAAGTGGCAGGGACCTGGAAAAGATGGCACGACCAAATGATAAGCACTTGAGTGGCATGACCAATTGGCAAGCCTTTGACTTGCTCTACCTTCCCCTTTGTCTTGGGGACCTGGGAGAAGGCAAGGCAGTGAGAGGCAGGATGGCGACTGGTGTGAGCAGGTTTGGGTTAAAGTGAGGGGAAAATTCAGAATAAATGGACCACGGGGTATTGTGAAAGGTGGGGAGTCAAGAGACCCCCTAAGAAATGAACTGAGAGAGCAGCATTGACATATATACACTACCAAATGTAAAAGGGATGGCTAGTGGGAAGCTGCTACACAGCACAAGGAGATCAACTTGATGCTTTGTGACGACCTAGAGGGGTGGGATAGGGAGGGTAGGAGGGAGACGCAAGAGGGAGGAGAAATGGGGATATATGTATACGTATAGCTTATTCACTTTGTTATACCGCAGAAACGAACACAGTATTGTGAAGCAATTATACTCCAATAAAGATGTGAAAAAAAACAACTGAAAAAACCCAAACAGAAACACCCCTGAGAAAAAGCAAGTGGGAGATTAGGCACAGCTGGATAGGAATGAGGATTCCTGTGGGGTAGGGATGGGGGGTTCACACACATGCAGGTATAGACGGAGCTGAGACATAGAAAAGGAAGAGGTAATTTAAAAGAATCTCTCCTTGGAGAGTCTGTAGCTCTGCCATAGCAAGCAAAAATAGTAAAAAAAAAAAAAAAAAAAGAGGAAATGAATGTCCTGGATTATTTTCCTCCAAAGAGGGGTGGAACATCTTGTTCCCTGGTAGTCTGAACAGCAGACCTGGTCTCTCCCTCCCAGTGGCCGTGAGCCCCATCCCCACCCCCCTTGCTTGGCTGTAGAGCCAGTGTGGTTGGTTGTTGGTTCCTGGAGGGCAGGGCCCACGTGTGGGTGGTGGTGTAACCTGGCCATCCCCAGACACGCAGCTGGGACCTACCTGCTGCAGGACACACATTCTGTGGTTTCTGCTGAAGGGAGCTGAATGGCTAATTCACTCCTGGCACCACTGGGGACCATAAGCTCATTGTATCATTAAAGGAAGAAGAATAAACAGGAATGCTCAGGAACGGAGCAAACCTCTGGCCCTCTCTGGAGAGACAAAAGGGCCAGGACGGCCCCCAGCTCCTGCTGCCACCCTCTCCAGCCTTTCTACCTCCACAGCCAGCTCTGTAGAAGCAGCCCTCCTGCCGGGCCTTCTTATGCATCTGAAATCTGTGATGCATCCAAGGGCCTCTCTCCAAAGATAAAACTTCCTTCTTGATCTTGGATTTTCACACTTTTCATTCCTGAGTCCTTTTTTCTCTGGCTCAGCTTAACTCCTGCTCTTCTAAGCCTGGGTCCAGAAAATACATCCTCTGAAAACACGTTGCTTTCTCTCACCTCTGAGCCATCTCCTGTCCTGTTCCACCTGTGTGGAGTGTCCCCTTCCTTCTCTCTCTAAAGGGATGACAGAAAGTATAGCATCAATGGCTTAGAGGATCTGTTTCTGGTCCCCTCAAGACTGAATTCCTAACTCTTTGCTGCAGTCTTTTCAGAGACGCTCCCTTTCCTCTCCGTTATTTTTCATGCTTTCTGATTCCTCAGTGTTTCTGGGTTTCTCTGTACATGTCAGTGGGGAGTTATGCTCCCATCCCCAGGTTATGTTCTTAGTGAGGCATTCTACTTATTGTATAAATCAATCTATTTAAAATGTTAACCTCCCCTGACTTTCTATATCCTCCTGCCTTGCTTTATTCTTTATTTCTCATGGTTTCGTCTTATATTCTTTAATATTTAGTCAGGCCCTTTAATAGCAGTTCCCACCTTGCTCTAGCTTGAGCAGAGAGAAAGTGTGATGATTGGTTCCTATCCTCCATAGCAGGTTTATCCCTGCTGTTTCATTAATCTCACAATAGTCCACAGTTTACACAGTGCATTGTTTGGACCCTTGTATTAGGGTCTTATGTTACTATGTATTTTCAGTTATTTGTTTATTATGTGTCTCCTCTATTGGAATGTAACCTCCATGAAGACAAAGATTTTGTCCGTTTGGTTCACTGTAGTGTCCCAGTATCTAGAACAGTGCCTGGTCTTCAGCGTCTCTCAGTGAATATTTGGATGATGGATGGATGGATGGATAAATACACGCATTTATCCCCTCTTCTAGGGCGGGGCCTTCACAGCTCTCTTATTCTTTGTCCACAGGGTCTCCCCTGGGGGTTGATAGGGTTAACGGGTTTGGCTCACTAACTAGCTGGTCAGCTGGGGATTTGGGGTAGAGAGGGGTCCAAGCCCCAAGAGCGACCCCTCTGAGAGATGGGGGAAACTAGCCCCAGGATTAGTTCAGGGCAGCAGCTGCTCTGAGAAACAAACACAGTGCTGCTAGGTGAGGCCATATCCTGGGACAAATTTCCTGATCTAAAGAGAACTATCACACCTGCCTGGAAAGTGTCCACTCTGCAAAACCAAGGCAAAGATTCTGGATTGAGGCTTGGAGAACCAATTTGTGGCTAATGTTTCTTTCCCCTCAAACAGCATGCCTGGGCGGTGGGGTGGAGCTTTCCTTTAGCCCTGATTCTGACCTGAGGTACTGTTTCCTATAGTCACTTGAAGAGGCTTAGTATTAGAGGATACCAAATAATTATTGCTTATTTTGTTGGGCATGAGAATAGTGTTGTGGTTATGTAAGGAAAGTCTTTATATTCTTTTGGAGATGCATATTGAAGCGTGTAAGGATAAAAGCACATGCTATCTTGGATTTATTTAAATAAAACATTTCAGCAAATGTGAAAAAGGAAAAAGAAACAGAGCAAATGTGGCAAAATCCTGATAATTGTTGAATCTGGGTGAGGTGTTTTTGGGGTTTGATTGTATTATTCTCTCTATTTTTTTGTATGTTTGATAGTTTTCATTGAAAAAAAAGTTAGCATGGGGGCTTCTCTGGTGGAGCAGTGGTTAAGAATCTGCCTGCCAATGCAGGGGACACGGGTTCGATCCCTGGTGCAGGAAGATCCCACATGCCACGGAGCAACTAAGCCCATGCAGTGCAACTACTGAGCCTGCGCTCTAGAGCCCGCAAGCCACAACTACTGGCCAACATGCCACAACTATTGAAGCCCACATGCCTAGAGCCTGTGCTCTGCAACGAAGAGCAGCCCCCGCTCACCGCAACTAGAGAAAACACGCGCACAGCTATAAAGACCCAACGCGCCAGAAATAAGTAAATAAATAAAAATAAATAAAAAATAAATAAACTCTACTTACTCCAATACAGAATAAAAAAATTAAAAAAATAAAGTTAACATGAGGATCTAATGTAAAACAGTGAGTATAATTGATAACACTATTGTATAATTGAAATTTGCTGAGAGTAGAACTTAAACGTCAACAAAAACAAGATGAATCTGTGAGGGTGACGTGGTGGATGTGTTAATTAACTAAATGGGGGGAATCCTTTCACAATGTACACGCATATCAAATCACCACAATGTACACTTTAAATATCTTCCAATTTTATTTGTCAATTATACCTCAATAAAGCTAAAATTAAAAAGAAACGTTATCACTAAACAAGCTGAGAAGAAAAAAACCTGCTAATTTCTCAGCTAAAACCAGACTCATCTTTCCTTCGGGTGAGCTTAAGAGGGGGTTGTCTCCTAGGGTTCAGCCCCTGGGGTACCCCTCAGCCTCTACTGTCTGCCCAGCCTCCTAACACAGAGAGGTACCTGCCCTGCTCTCGTTCTGATTCCCACCTGAAGCCTTCCCATCAGCCGGAGTGGCTCAAACCTGCACACACCTGTGGGAACCGGAAATGGCCCCTCGAGCTTAATTTTAAGGGCAAGAAAGTTCTGTATCATTAAATAATATAGGCCCCAGGGAGGGGATTAAGGGTCGCAGAAGGAAAGGAAGGGGGACCATCGTGCTCCCACCCAGCTCCTCACCCAGCTGCTGCTGCCTGAGGCCATCTCCTCCTCCCCAGTGAAGTCTGGCCCAGCTCAGCCTGGCTTTTGTGACTTTTCTGAGGGTTGCTTGGTCTTTCACTCTGAGCACATTGAGTACTTTTAAAATGTAGGGCTTTGTTGCTGTTTAACTGTGCGAAGTGGTCTACATCCATCATTTACCTCCTATGATTTCTCCCTGACGATTTTTTTTTTTGCGGTACGCAGGCCTCTCACTGTTGTGGCCTCTCTCGTTGTGGAGCACAGACTCCAGACGCGCAGGCTCAGCGGCCATGGCTCACGGGCCCAGCCGCTCCGCGGCATGTGGGATCTTCCCGGACCAGGGCACGAATCCGCGTCCCCTGCATCGGCAGGCAGACTCTCAACCACTGCACCACCAGGGAAGCCCTCCCTAAGGATTTTTAGGTGGGCCCTTCAGAGGCCTGGAGGGGGCTCCAGAAATTGAGCTCAGTGTTGGATCTTCCCACAAGAATTTCTAACATCAACTGGAAGAGTCCGTTTTTGTCAGTGTTGACTGGGAGAGTTCATTTTCTTCTGTTCATGGCCCATACTACCAGGTTCGTTGTTATTTATTCATTTTTTAATGTTAAGCATGACTTCTTTTTCTTCTTTTTTGGGAGAGGGGCAGGGGGTGAGGTCTACCCCAATTCTCTAAGTCTCACCTAGGCACAGGAATGACCTTCACAGTGCATTCTCTTTATAGACTGACCCGAAAAATCTTCAGGCTTAAAATCCACTTTCAGCCTGCACCTCCCAGGCCACTTCAGCATTTGTGTATGGAGTAGCACCTTCATGCTGGCTTGAAGGGGAAAGCTCTTTATTTTCCTGTTAAAAAATATTAAGGATCTTCTTTCATTACAGAGGTCAGGGAACTGACCACAAGTAGTGATGTTGGCTGTGTTTTTGCATTCTTTGAGCATTTTAGGGTTCCCATTGTTAATTGTCCATGATGTTTTGGTAAAATAGGCCACAGAGTCTTTTGTCCCAGAATGGGGAACACGAGCATGAGTCCACAGAGCAAGGATACAAGGAGTTCTTAGGCAGGGATGCCTGGGATTCATGTCCCTTTGTCTGTTTACTTAACACATTTTTTTACTGAGTATCCACAGGAGTCAGGCTCTGTGCTAGCCCCTCGAGGTGAAGGTGAGACGACATAGACTCTGCCCTTAAATTGCTCCCAGTCTGGAGGGAAGAGAGACACCACTGCCACACCACTCCGGCGCTGCTGTGATGGAGCCGTGTGGAGAGTGGCTGGGGAGGGAGGATTCCCACCACACCTCTCTGGGAGAAGAGGAAATGTTGAGACCACCTGGGCTCAGAGCTCTGCTTTTACTAGTTTCTTTCATTTTTTTTTTTTTTTTTTTTTTTTTGCGGTACGCGGACCTCCCACTGCCGTGGCGTCTCCCGTTGCCGAGCACAGGCTCCGGACGCGCAGGCTCAGCGGCCATGGCTCACGGGCCCAGCCGCTCCGCGGCATGTGGGATCCTCCCGGATCGGGGCACAAACCTGTGTCCTCTGTATCGGCAAGCGGACTCTCAACCACTGCGCCACCAGGGAAGCCCTGCTTTTACTAGTTTCGTAATCTCTGTTTCTCCATCTGTAAATTGGGGATAAAATAATGGCTACTGGATAGGCTTGATCTGAGGACAAAATGACATCATGCAGGTGAAAGGACTTTGCATAATTATTAGATATTTACTATATTCACTGCTTTATGTCTTGTTATGTGTGTGCGATTTAAGACCTTACTAGATTTTAAGCTCCTTAAGGACCACCTCTCTGGTCCAACCATATCATCCTCCTAAAAACCCTGAAGGCTCCCCATTGCCCTTCCAAATTAGGCACAAATGTTTCTCATAGGTATAGCAACGAGAACATTTATTGAGCACCTACTGAGTGTCCGGTGATTTTCTAAGCACTTTTCACATGCTTTCTCCTTTTCTGTGTAAAAATCTTAAATTCCCAACATGCACCAAATCTCCTACAGAAGAGGGTGAGGGAAAAAGTAATACTAAACAGGGAAGTTTGAGAATCATCTTGAGGGTCCCCCAACATTAAAGGAAAGGCTCCATTATTCTCCTGTATCCATTTGAATAGCAGTTAATGCTGGAAAGAATTCTACTCCAGTGGCCCCCTTGCCTCCAGGCAGGTTCAGATAAGAGATTATAATTGTTATGGAGCCGGCCCAGTCCCCGAGATTGAAACAGAGATAATTCTTTGCTCTTTAACACGAAGTTGGAATCCTTTGCAGACAAATTGGAAAAAGGGGAGGGAGGCAGAAGGGGAGAAGGGAGACTTGTTTAATCTCTTTATTTTCAGGAAAACAATCATTTTAATGATAACGCCCTTTAATTTATAAAACAAACACAGCTGTGGCTAGATGCCCTTTATCTGATTTCAAAGGTACTAACTTTTCAGCACTGGGCTCCAGAGGGGCTGCTCAATGCAGAGACTAATGGGGGTCACCTCATGGGCTCAGAAATGCTGCCAGAGTTGAGGGGCAGGAGCTGGGGAACCCCACGGCCGCCAGCGCTGAGGCCCCTCTAGTTGATGACCCATGGGTGTGTACCATAACTGGCACACTTGTTCAGATCCACGCACGTGGTCCTTGGTAGTGTACATGCCTGTGTAGCACAGAACAGAAAGCGAGCAGCTTTCCCCACCGCTGGTGTCCTTTACATGATATAAAACCCAGGACTGTTGGTTTCATTGGCTCCCAAGACATAGGGTGATGCCTGGCACTTAGTAGGCCTCATGAAAGATTCTCTCAGTCAATCAAAAGGCATTTATGTTAAGTGCAATGTGGAATTGTGGATTGGATACTAGAACAGTGAAAGGACATTAGTGGAAAAACTGGTGTAATTTAAATCAAATCTGAAGTTTACTTAAGTAATGGTCAATTTTAATTGTATTAGTTTTAACCAATGTAACATGGTTATGTAAGATGTTAACATTAGCAGAAACTGGGTGTACAGGTAAAGGGTATACAGGAACTCTCTGTACTACTCCTGCAACATTTCTGTAATATTCCAGAATAAAAAGTTTGTTATTAAAAAAATTCTCAGGTTAGGAAAAAAGTTATAGAGGCACACGAAGAAACAAACGTTACATAAAAGATAACATCATCCCCACAAAGCCTTGATAAAAAAACATATAATACCAAAGAGTTGTTGTTGAGAATTCAATAAGAGGATAAATGACCAATGCTTCTCAAACTTTTCCAGAGGTATCCCAATGGTTGAGAGAGAGAGGGCCCTATTTTAAGGATAAAATCTCTGAAGATTTTACCTCTAAAATCATTAATATTTTCATTCTTTTTTTTTAGATGTTTGTTTTATGTAAAATAATGATTCTGCCTCCACAGTTTCAAGTAAAAATAGATACTTTCGGAAGATTTTCCACGTTTATTTTGTGATTTTAGGTACCCCGGGGTTATACATTTGTGCATCACAGAAGTATGTTGTCCCTGTGACAATACGTAAGCCCTATGTTCCTGGAAAAGAGTGACAGCTAAGAAATCCCTCCCTGTTTTGTTCTGGAAATGGGTAACCGCAAAGGACCAGCCTGTCTGCCATGGACCATTCCAAGGTAATCCTTCCACGTGACTCCCAAAAGACTTGGCTGTGACTCCCTTTTCTACCAGCCTCCGTAAAACTTCAGGCCGCTTCCTTTTCTTTGATACCTTCCTCACTAATGAAAGTTCCTCATACTGCAATAGCCTGAATAGAATCATATTCTTCGTTGTTCGCTGCATTTTGTCTTTGATGCCTGTTTGAAAAATAAGAGATGTATGGACAGAGCCTATCTCAATGGCTGGTGCAGAAGACGTTTGTAAATGTTTTACAGCATTAGCAGCTATTGCCATTAGAATCAAACTTTAGAGCTAGAAGCAGTCTTCAGATAGTGTCCTAAACCACCCCCTCACTTTACATCTGTGGAAACGGAGATCCAGAGGGCTAACATGAGGTCATACAGCAGGTTAAGAGCAGCATGGGCCCCCCACCTCAGGCCTCCCCTTACCTGGTGAAGCATCCTTTCCTCTCTACCCCGTTATGTCATGTCCCGGGACTGGCAGTGTAGGGACAACTGAGGCTGAGTTATCATCTCCCTATAACCCAGCAAAGTGCGTTGCATGCAGTAAGTCCCTAATAACTGTGTTTTGGATAAATGAGTGATCTAAATTTTCACCTTCTTCTAGAAGTTGTAGAGCGATGTTTCTGAAATTCTTCAAAAGAGACATAATTAGACTGTAAATCAGCTCACTTTATATTATCTCTGGCCCATGGATAAGAAGTCGGCTGACACAGTTCTAGTGAACAAGTCTTCTCTGGAATTCTCAGGGACTTGAGACAAATATTATACCCTACTTGGGACTCAGGGGGTCTACTCCCTATGGCTTGCATGGGATAGGGACCATCTGAAAGTTGTGTGCTGGCCACTGGATAAGTAGAGTAGATGGTAGGAAATATAAACTCAGAAGCCAGACTTCTGGGGTACAAGAGCCACCTCTGCCACCTTACTAGCTGCGTGACCTTGGGCAATTTATGTACCCTCTCCAAGCTTCCGTTTCCTCCTTTACAAAATGGGGATAATGATAATATGTCTATTTCACGGATAATATGCGTACGTGAGTGTGTTCATGTAAGCGCGTGAAACAGTGCCTGGCTCTTGGAGAGTTTGTACAAGTGTCGCTTATTATATTATTATTATTTTTCTATGGCAGAGACAGTGCAAAATGACCCCACGTACATAACTGTTTTATAACCTCTCTGGTTCCTCTTAGAAACATACAGAGAGCCAGTGTAGACTTGGCTCCAGAATCAACCACGAAGGAAAGTATCTTCCCTGCCTTGGGATGTTTTCTATGTCACAGGGGAAGTGCCTTGAAAGTTCCTCACAGACCTGCCTGTCCCTGGTTCTTGGTCTCGCACTTTAGGCCTGAGTCCATAATCCATGAAGAGTCCACATTGTTTCAGAGAAGGTCACCTGTGAGGAAACCCTGCCCTCCAACCCTCCCTCCTGTCTCTGCTGTGGCTGGAGGACTACAGGCCTCCCCAAGGCTGGGCTTTCTCTGCTTCTCTCTTACAAAAGTCAGCTCGGGAAGGTTGTACCTCTCTGCACCAGCATTCCCTTTGGCTTCTGTCAGCAACAGACTTGAATTCCCCAGAAGAAATTAAATAAACACAAGAACTCAGGATGTAAGCCAAGGAGAAAAGTTTCTATTTCAACTAAGAACTCCGGCCCCAAACCAGATTGCCTTCTGTGGTAAGGCCATTTATAGTGGGAACAGGGAGGGGTAGTTAACAGGCACCAGAGAGTATGTCTTGGACTTGCTTTTTTTTTTTTTTTTTTTTGTGGTACGTGGGCCTCTCACTGTTGTGGCCTCTCCTGTTGTGGAGCACAGGCTCCGGATGCGCAGGCTCAGCGGCCATGGCTCACGGGCCCAGCTGCTCCGTGGCATGTGGGACCCTCCCGGACCGGGGCACAAACCTGTGTTCCCTGCATCGGCAGGCGGACTCTCAACCACTGTGCCACCAGGGAAGCCCTTGGTCTTGCTTTTATATGTGGAATGGGTAGAATAAGTGGCCAGAAGGAGACAAGAGTCCTGTGAGGAACTATATATTTATGAAGCATGGCCCATCTGCTTCCAAAAATGATTTCAGGATGTTTCATGTTAAGGACACTTGTACAATAAAACTGTAGTAAATAGATAATCATACATAGAAACCCATAGAGAAATAGTAAATGGATATATATATATATATATATATATATATATATATATAAGAAAAATAAAATATAACATATACGGTAAATGGAGTTATAAAAAAAATCTTTGCTGATATATTTGTTGTAATTGAGTACTAAATGTAGCTCTGAGATTTCTGGCAACCAACACAAAATAGGAAACACAATGGGATGTATAATTTTCATCTGGTAAAAAGAAGAATACCAGAGTGAGGTATGGGAATTGCCAGAATCAACAAAGATAGTTCTTAAGGAGAACAAATCTCTGTGTTGCCAAATAATCCTACTAAAGTATTCGGGTCAGAAACACCCCTATTTGTGCCTCCTTCTCAAATTGATTTTTGTGTTTATAGTTGATAAAGCAACAGGTGTATTCTGTCTCAGAGTTAGAAATAGCCAATTCAGGAAGTAAGAGAAGACGAAAACCATGTGCATCCCTCACAGGCCAGAGACTGTGGGAAATGAGGAGAAACATACCACCACTCTAGAAGAGCTTCAGCGGAATCTTGTTTAAGCAAGTAATAAAGTCCTTGAGATGGCGATGGATTCCATGAAGGATCCATTTTCACTGACATGGATGTATTAACATAGGCTCAGAAACCCATCCTTTGCCCCAAGAGAATACAGAGCCAGTGCAGGTACTGTTTACTCTGCTGAACAAGCCTTAGAAGACTCACAAATTTTTTCTTTCTTGTGTAAAACTGAGAAGGGAAATAACAAGGAATTCTTCTAATACACAGGCCGTGGGCTTAGTGGACATGGAGGTCAGCGTGACTTACCTCTACACAGTTCTGCTCTTTGACCTCTACTCATTTCCTAGGTAGACCCTCATCCTGCCCATGTCCTCAGGAGCTAGGACCACTGGCAACTGACATGGGGCTTAAGTGTCTGCTAATGGAGAAGACCATTCTCTTCTACCCAGACCCCACCCCACCCTCAGGGGCTACAGCTGCTGAGAATCCAGGAAGAAAGGCCAATTTATACATTCACCCAGTTGGCAAGGGAAATGCTATAAAGGACATTATTGGGTCAATTGAAGAAAGAATTGTATCGATGTTAAATTTACTGAAGTTGATAATATACTATGGTTATGTAAGAGAATATTTCTGTTCTGAGTACATATACACTGATGTGTTTAGGGATAAAAGGTCATGAGATATATATATGTATTTACTCTCAAAAGATTCAGAAAAATATTTTACATATATATGTGTGTATATATCTATGTAAACATATATTTACATATGTATACATATATATAAAAGAGAGAAAGAGTGAGAGCAGATGAAACAAATGGGTAAAATGTTAACAATAGGTGAATCTGAGTAAAAAGTAGATAGACATTTTATTGTGTTGGCCAAAAAGTGCCTTCGGTTTTTAAGTAAAAATAAAAGATACTTTTCATTTTCACCAAGAACTTTATTGAACAACATATTCACCCTTTTGTTCCACTACCTTCTGCCATTTTTCAGGCAACTTCATAATTCCATCTTCCTAAAACTTTTTAAAAAATTTTGTTTATTTACTTATTTATGGCTGTGTTGGGTCTTTGTTGCTTCGCGCGGGCTTTCTCTAGTTGTGGTGAGCAGGGGCTACTCTTTGTTGTGGTGCGCGGGCTTCTCATTGCGGTGGCTTCTTTTGCTGCGGAGCATGGGCTCAAGAGTGCAGGCTCAGTAGTTGTGGTACACGGGCCCAGCTGCTCCACGGCATGTGGGATCTTCCTGGACCAGGGCTCGAACCCGTGTCCCCTGCATTGGCAGGCGGATTCTTAACCACTGTGCCACCAGGGAAGTCCCTTCCTAAAACTTTTTATCTTTTTGAGCAAAGAACTGTTTCAGGTGCATTTTACAGTCTTCCAGGGAATTGAAATTTTTTCCGTTAAGAGAATTTTGTAAAGACCTAAATAAATGGAAATCCAAAGGTGCAATGTCTGGCAGATGAATCAGAACTTCCCAGGCAAGCTGCAACAGTTTTTGCCTGGTCATCAGAGCAATATGTGGTCTTGTACTATCCTGATGGGAGATTATGCGTTTTCTGTTGACTAATTCTGGACACTTTTCGTTGAGTGTTGCTTTCAGTTGGTCTAACTGGGAGCAGTACTTGTTGGAATTAATCATTTAGTTTTCCAGAAGGAGCTCATAATAGAGGACTCCCTTCCAATCCCACCATATATACAACATCACCGTCTTTGGATGAAGACTGGCCTTTGGTGTGGTTGGTGGTGGTTCATTTCGCTTGCCCCACAATCTCTTCCGTTCCACATTATTGTACAGTATCCACTTTTCATCGCCCATCACAATTTGTTTTAAAAAAGGAATGTTTTCATTACATTTAAGTAGAGAATCACATGTGGAAATAGGGTCAAGAAGGTTTTTCTCGCTTAACTTATGTGGAACCCAAACATCAAAGCGATGAACATAACCAAGCTGGTGCAAATGATTTTCAACGCTCCCACGTGGTATAACGTTGATTGTTCTCAGTTAATGTCTCGATTTGATCGCTATTAACTTCAACTGGTCTACCCGACCGTAGAGCATCATCCAGCAAGAAATCTCCAGCATGAAACTTCGCAAACCACTTTTGATGTATTCAATCAGTCACAGCACCTTCTCCATATACTGCAAAAATCTTTTTTTTTGCATTTTGGTTGCATTTTTACCTTTCTTGAAATGATAAAGCATAATATGCCAAAAATGTTGCTTTTTTTCTTCCATCTTCAATGTTAAAATGGCTACACAAAAATTCACCAATTTTGGTAAGTCGTCTTTTAAATGCACGCTGATACGATAGCTCTCGCATACAAGCTAACAAAATTGTTTCGAATGAAGTTAAAGACAACCAAATGCTACTAGAGCCATCTTACGGAAAAAACGAACAAAGCTTTTGGCCAACCCAGTATGTCCAATTTATGTTGTTGCAACATTTCTGCACGTTTGAAATTATTTTCAAATAATAAGTTTTTAAAGTTTTATGTTCTTATATTACGACTGTCCTCTGCCAGCAGCTCTCTGCTGGAAGTACTCTCTTTAAGTCTCCAACCCCATCCCAGCGTTCTCCACTTGGCAGTCTCTCAATGGTCCAGATCCTTATCCTTGGTGACGTAACCTCTCTATAGCCCTTACATTGTTGAGCATCCACTTCTGCTTGGAGCTCTTTGCAGACCTTCTGTCCCGTCACACTCTGAGGATGTCTTCTCAATCATTCCCGGGACCCGTGCTCCAGTAAATGGAGGCCCTCCCAAGATTTGGTCTTGGATTCTCTTCTCCTTTCACTCTCTCTTTTTTAGCACCTGAACCAGAGATGGGAAGATGACAGTGGAAATGACTTCCAGAATTGTATGTTTAATCCTATCGTTCTCCTAAGCTCCAGAACTGCTTCTACCTCAACCTTAGTGTGTTAGAGACACCCATACTCTTCCTCTTTGACTCAATCCCATTCTGAGGTCACTTTGTAGATCAGTCAGACTCATGACCCCAACATCTTCTCTCCCCTCATTCTGTTCTGCAATAAATCCCCAGTCTTATCCCTGTCATGGCCTTATCTTTGCCATGGCCACTTCTCTGACCTAGTCAGGTCCTTATCATTCTTGCTTTCACTGTTAGAATAGCCGTTAACTGTTCTACCCACCTCCAGACCCTACATTTTTGTGCTGCCAAGAACCTATAATTCTAAAATTCTGATCTAATCAGGTCGCTCTTATGGTGGCATCTCTTCGTGGCTCCCTAGTATCAACAGAATAAAATCCAAATACGTTAGCATTTGAAGTCCTCCATTATCTAACTATATCCTGTCATTCTAACCTTATCTTCAAAACACCATATACTCCATGCTTCAGGGCTGGTCACTGTGCCTTGAATCCTCCTGAATTTTTCTGACCCTAGATTTCTGCCCCTTGAAGGATCTCTGCTCATAAAACTCCAGCCTTGGACTTCCCTGGTGGCGCAGTGGTTAAGAATCCACCTGCCGATGCAGGGGACACGGGTTCGAGCCCTGGTCTGGGAAGATCCCACATGCCGTGGAGCAACTAAGCCTGTGCGCCACAACTACTGAGCCTGCGCTCTAGAGCCCGCGAGCCATACTACTGAAGCCCGAGCGCCTAGAGCCTGTGCTCCACAACAAGAGAAGCCACAGCAATGAGAAGCCCGTGTACCGCAACGGAGAGGAGCTCCCGCTCGCCGCAGCTAGAGAAAGCCTGCGTGCAGCAACAAAGACCCAACGCAGCAAAAAAAAAAAAAAAAAAAAAATACTCCACCCTTCCTGTCATCCAAAGCCGAACCCCAATACTGCATGTATTAAGTCCTCCAGGGTCCTCCACAGCTGAGCTGATCTCTGACTCTTCTGAGTTCCCTTGTCCATTGTTGTACTTTGGGTGCTTCATACTCTGGAGCCAAGACTGCCCATTAGAGGAGTCCCCACTGTCATTAGAGACAGCAGGCCTTCATGCTCCTCCGTGCTCAGTCAGTGGCGGGGGGGGGCCCTAGGAGGAGCATGGCCTCCGAGCTGGGGTGGGACCTAAAGGCTCTAACAGGTGGGACTTGTCAGCTCACTGCCTTCCTTGCAGCTGAACGGCAAGTCGTTTCTTGGAGCGAGGTCTGAACAGCGTACAACCCTGGCTGCCACGGAGGCACTGGGGAAGCAGCCAGATTGGCTGGTCCCAGCTAGGTATGGAGACATTATTGTCTACTTCTCCATCTGGCCCCCGACTCCACTGTCCTCCAGGCTCACATGTTTTCTGAACATGATGCTCTGAGTACTTTACTGAGAAAGTGTGGAGGGGACCGGGGGGCTCCCTAATCACCAAGCTGGTGGCATGAGTACAGAGGAAAGAAAAGTTTTCAAATGGTGTGTGAGCTCTCTGCAAAGCATAGCCCAGGCTCCTGCCTCTAGCATTGTCCCCTAATCCCTGTTAGGGATGTGACCCTGAGTCTGGGTCTCCAGCCTGTTAATGAAATGTTTCACTCAGCTGACAAGGCCTTGTCCCTTTGTCATCTGCCTGCTGCCCCCGGGTTACAGAAAAGATACTGGCTACCCCTGCCCAACTTTCCTGTGCTGGAAATCATTGAATCCTTGATGCTACTGTCCCCTTGAGAAAGAAAGAAATGGGAGTCATGAGCAGACATGTGTGTCTCTACAAAGAGGACCCTCCTTCTGCCATTCACACTCCCCTCACTGTCCCATTCTTTCCCCCAAACCCAGACTGGTGAGAAACTGCTGAGTAACAACGTCCACCGTTAAGTACAAGAGCACGTTTAGTTCAGCACCACTGGCTGCTTAATTGGCTGATCCTATAGCCGCTCTCCTCATCCGCCAACACAGCGTCTAACAAGCTGCTTGCGGGGCAAATAGTCCTCAGGTTCCTGAGACCCGGCTGGAGAAGGATCTGTTCCCTTCCTGGGCATTCATTTGTCTGTGAGCCTGTTGGCTGGGGGCTGGGGAATAGCTTCTCATCCAGAGGTCCTGCATGGAACTTAATGGGGCTTAATGGGGCTCAGAGGACCAGCCATCCTAAGGAGAGGTGTCACGTTCCTGGGGGAAAGCTGTAGCCTTTCTTCAGGGCCCAGAAAAAGCAGCCCTGACTGTCTCTCTGGGGCCTTCTGGGGTCCCTCCCTGCAGCCTGGGCAAACGGAATGGAGAGGCAAAAAGATTCAATGGTTAGAGAATGCACAGAGTCGGGTAGACCTTCGTAGTTTTGAAACCCGGCTCCATCTCTTATCAGCCATGTGACTTTGGGAAAGTTATAGTTACTAATCTTTTTCTGGGTCTCAGATTCTTCCCATGTGAAAATGGGGTAACAATAACAACTATTATTATACTGTCACCTACAAATAAGGATCACATAATGCTGTGTAAGTGACGTGCTTAGCATAGTGCATGGTGCCCATCATTAGGGCAATAATGAGATTGCAGAAGCAAATGAAATCATATTGCCAGAGGCAGACGTTTCAACCCTCAGTCAGCAGAGGGAACTGGGAGCGATGGGCAATGGGGAGATGGCATGTCCCTCAGTAGGATGGCAGGCAGCCGTGAAGTCAACAAACTTTGAGCAGAGTTGAAACTTGGATTTTTGGGGAGCCAATTACTGTCATGAGGGAAGGCAACTGTGGGTGCTCCAGGGTGGGATATACCCTCCTCCCAAGTTAATTCACTTACTGTGGCCATTAGAAGGAAGGCAAGTATCCAGGCATTATGACTGTCATTATCATTATGTCCAAATGTGGTGTGTGGTTTGCACACATCTATGTACCTTAATGCATTTGATCCGCAGAACAACCCTATGAGATTTGTTGAGGTTCACATTTCCAGATGAGAAAACTGAGGCTCAGAGTAGTTGTTACTTGCCTCCATTGACCACAGGGCTGGGTGCAAAGGTGGATCTAGAGTCTAATATTTTCTGAGTCCAGTGATGCATTATGATGCCATGATAACAGACACCGCTAACATTGCTGAGGGCACGGGTTGCTTATGACCTTTTTAAACATCGCTGGGAGAGGTTGTTGTCAATATCTGATTTAACTTTCTGTTCATAACTGTGCAGGTCACCAAGCCCCATTGCTAGTGATAGAAAGCACCGGTCCCGCCGTAGACTAAACGTGTGTGTCCCAACAAAATTCATATGCTGAAACCTAATCCCCAATATTATGGTATTTGGAGGTGTGGCATTTGGGAGGTGACTAGGTCATGAAGGCGGAACCCTCATGGTGGAATCAGTATCCTTATAAAAGAGACCCCAGAGAACTCTCCTCCCCTTCAACCACGTGAGGACATATTGAAAAGACAAACAACTGTCTGTGAAACAGAAGCGTGTCCTCACCAGACATCGAATCCGCTGGAGGCTTGATCTTGGACTTTCCAACCCCCAGAACTATGAGAAACAAATGTCTGTTGTTTATAAACCACCAGTCTATTTTGTTACATCAGCCTGAACAGACTGAGACAAGCTCCCAGCCCCTATCTCCTACCCAGATTTACAGGCTGAATGTGGGACGAGTGGATTGGATTTGAACACATTACCCCCAGTTTTACCACTGAACGTCAAGGCTCTGGATTACTCTCACATGATGATATGAGGAGCTGGCCCTTTCTTTTTTTGTTTTGTTTTGTTTTGTTTGCGGTATGCGGGCCTCTCACTGTTGTGGCCTCTCCCGCTGCGGAGCACAGGCTTCGGACGGGCAGGCTCAGCAGCCATGGCTCACGGGCCCAGCCGCTCCACGGCATGTGGGATCTTCCCAGACCGGGGCACGAACCCGTGTCTCCTGCATCGGCAGGCGGACTCTCAACCACTGCGCCACCAGGGAAGCCCGGAGCTGGGCCTTTCTAATCATGGCTCTCACTGCACCTGGTAACCGAATTGGAAGTCTGTTCCACCAGGAGTGGTCAGGAGAAAGACAAATCCCAAAGGAAATGGCTTGTTTTTAGATATTGGGACAGAATGTTCTTTAAAAAATAGAAAAGATGTCCTTTTCTTGTTTTGTTTGAATTTTGTGAAGGAGACGTGAAAACCCAGGAGGCAATCATCAATCCCTGTCCAGCCTACCAGAGTTAGGAGGAATCAGCTGGATGAGGGTGGTGGGTAGAAATAGTGATCAGATGCTCGCTGAAGGTGATGGAGGACTCCTGTTTGCTGGGAGGGGTGTCCACGAGCCCCACCTTGCCCCCGACCCCCTTCACTTTATCAGATTAAGCAAGGGCTAATGACTCCCATTCACTAAGAAACTGAGCTGTGGGGTCTGAGTTCTCCATCTGGGCAGCAGGGCTGAGCTCTTATCCTTTCAATAGGTCTCGAAAAAATCGTCTTGATTTAAAAAGAAAGGTTTATTTTAAAAAGTTAGCGAGATACTTGGGAGCCATGTCTGGGTGTCTAAGGAATGTGCCTTTTCTGGAGAATTCAGCTGTTTTTAATATCTCTAAGGAGGATCAGGGAAGGGATCCACAAAATTATCACAGATCATGGAAATTTAAGATACTCTCATGCCACCATTTGTTTTCAACTTCCTCCTCAAAAAATTTTACCAGGGTTGGTAAGAGGCTTAACTGGCTGATTTGGAGTTCCATTTCTTTTCTTTTTTTTTACCCTATCTTTTCAGGGAGGCTTGTTAATGAGCAGGAGGATGGCTAAAAAGCAGGCAGGATGTGGGAAGAAAAAAGGAGGAGACCTGATAATCCACAAACTAGATAATTGGCCTCTGATTAATCAAGGGCAATATTTCAGCACTGCTTCTTTTAGGGGAAGCATAGAGAGCGAACAGAGGGAAGAGCTGGCATCTAAAAGCCCTGTAGCCTTAATGAAGGAGAAACCTGGCCATTGGAGTGTGAGGGAGTATGTGATAGTATAAGTACCCGATTAAGGAAGACCTTGTAAGGAAGTATTAAGAAGGGTAGAAAATTTGTCCATTTAAGATCAAAATAACAACAAAACCCTATCAATTTTGTAGGCATTTCATAGACATTTTTTTTGTTTGTGTCTCCAGTATCATCCATTCTCCTCTTCCCCTTCTTAATGACACCCCCAGTTTCCTGTGGGGAATCTCCCTCCTTCCCCTTCTCAAGCTGTGTGCCTCACGGTGATTCCACCCCCCACCCCCACCACGTGCTGCATTAGGGAGCAGGTGATCTGCTCTAAAGCATCAGTGCATTAAGTTTCTTTTGGCCTTGGGCTCCCAGTTGGGAACATCACCTTAGCCTGTCCATAATGGCCAACCAGACTCAGTTTGGGGTACTGCCGGCCATTCTGGGGGGTCATGAGAAGAGAAGCTCTTATGGGTGGAGTCTGATGAGGAAACAAAACTGAGAAATGGAGAGAAAACAAAAGGCCTGGTTGCTTTGTTTGAGGCACTAGAAACCAGACCTACTTCTAGACTTTTGCACTTAAATGGAACCAATAAAATACCTTGATTATTTGAGACAGTTTGGATTGGATTTTGTTATTTGCAACTGAAAGCATCCTATGTGAAAACAATTAAAACAGAAGACCACACAGGACACAAATTCAGCACCGTCTCTGGGAGAGGACAAAAGAGAGGGACATCAGTCAAAACTCAGTAGAGCCTTCCCGGTCCACCCCAAAGACAGAGCAGCTGATGCAGCTGCAAGCCTTAGGCCCTGTTCTTGCCTCCCATAGAGGCTGTTGTAGTAGAATAAGTCCAGGTGAAACTCTGGATCAAGTGTAGCGGACATGTTCTACAGGTCAGAGCCTGTATCCCTAAACTGGCTGAGCGTTAACCAGGACTCACCCGTCGTGGGCCGGGAGTGCTGGGGCCCAGTGCAAACTTACGTGCGCCTCCAGGAAAGTGCTCTGAGTGCAAAACAGGGACATCCCCTTAGCACGGAGAATCCCAGTCCCTCTTCCCTCTGTTCTGACAAGTCAATAACAAGACCAAGCTTTAGCTCCTTCTTGGTAAAATAAAAGAACTCTCATTGTGGACTGTACACGATCCTCTATGCAAATTATCCTTGCCTGAGGTGGGCAGGGGGCTTTTTAAAGGGAAATGCCAACATAACTTGTGTTGTAAAAGTCTGCCCCTGGCTTGTAAGTGGCCTGGGGCAGAAGGTCACTTCTTTTCTCCCAGCACAGGACCTAACACTTGGGAGGTGCTGGCTGAGTGTTTAGTGAATGAATGAATGAATGAATGAGCTCCTTGGAACTGTAGCCATAGCAACTGCCTCACCCCCTCTCTCACTTTGGAGGATCCTTAAGGGAGGGGCACACAGGGCAGGGGAGTGGGAAAGCCACAGGCAAACTTCCCCTGGGAATTGCTACTGATCAACTGTGACCTTGAGCAAATGACCTCAATGTGAGCTCAATACTCTTCACCAGAAAGTGGAGTCCTAATATCTACCTTACCAGGCTGCTGTGAGGGTTAAATATGGTGCTCAATAAATGCCAATTCCCTTCCTCCACCACTGCCCCGAGTATTCCCAGTGTTGGCCGAAGATGCATGGTGTTCAGGCTGGGGGCACATCTGCCAAGAGGTGCACTGACGCTCCTTTGTGTCTTTCAGGAGTTCCAGGAGGCCCTGCCACTGGGGCGTCCCCTACACTTGGGAACATGTGCAGTTTCCTATTGCTGCTGAGACAAATGGCCACAAATTTAGTGGCTTAAAACAACACAAGTTTACACTCTTACAGTACTTACCGCAGGCCAGACGTCAGAAATCAGTTTCATTGGGTTGAAGTCAGGGTGTTAGCAGGGCTGGTCCCCATCGGGAGGCTCTAGAGGAGAATCTGTTTCTTTACCTTTTCTGTTTCCAGTGGCTGCCTTACTCCTTGGCCTGTGGTCCTGCCTCCATTTTCAAAGAGCGTCACTCCAATCTCTGCTTCAGGCCTCATATCGCCTTGTCTTCTTCTGTAGTCAAATCTCCCTCCGCCTCCCTCTCATAAGGACACTTGTGATTACATTTAGGTCCCACCCAGATAATCCAGGATGATCTCCCCATCTCAAGAGACTTAATCACATCTGCAAATTCCCTTTTGCCTGTGTAAGGTGATGCTCTCAGGTTCCAGGGATTAAGACCTGGATACCTTTGGGGGCCATTCTTCAGCCTCCCACAGGAACCAAGCCATGGGGAAACCTGGTTGGCCCAGGCCACACTCAGGGGCCTGCTTCTCTCTGCCTTGGTGATGGCCATGTCACTAGGGGAGAAAAAATGCACTTCTTAAAGGGCTCCGTGGCTGCCCTGTGAGTTGTGTTTTCTTTGCTGGTGAACTCATTCTGCTAGCCATTGTCATTTGTCAAAGGCGGCGGGCAATAAATGTCCCAGGCCACATCCATCTTAGCCCTCCCCTCCCCCAGGATGCCGGTCCATGACCGATGCCCCTGCTGGCCCTGTGGCTCCTCCACTGCCCCACTCGAAGCCTCCGAGGATGTCCAGGTGTCGGCCCGGTTCTGTTTCAGCAGGTCTGAGCTCTCTCCAAGGCTTGCAAAACAGTTTTCTACTCGTTGGATGAGACTGGCGGTCCTTTGAGCCTGTGATAGGTGTCCGACTCCAGGAAAGTCTTTCTGTCCCAGGCCTGGGCTGAGCTTCACGGAGGAAGGGCATTGATGTCAGTGAAAACACAGAGCCCTGCTTAGTGGGGATTTGTTCTGCCAAGTCCTTCAGGCCACACAGCTCTGCGCCCAGTCCCCTCCTCACGGTGCTGGGACATCCTGACAGACCCAGCAAGAGCAGTGCGGCTGGTTCACAGGCAGAACGAGAAACGGCTTCAGAGGACCATCCTCGCTAGAGGATGAGGGAAAGAGAAAGGGAGAGAAAATTCTCCTCAAACTCTGAAGGAGGGAGATTGGTTCTTGTCAGGACCAGGATTAAATTGAGATGTTGCTCCGGCTGTTATTTCTGAGCGATGATTTGGGCTAAAATATTAATTTTTAATAGCAAGAAGGATGTACATGTTATAACCACCTCTAAAAAACAGAGCTAGGAAAGAACAACCCCAGGTGCTGGGAAATCTCGTTTTATATGTATTTTTCATGGATGAATACAGGTCTGCATATATTTATCCAATGTCCTCATCTGGACAGAAATGAACACATTGTTCTAACTCAGACTAATTGGGTAGGAGGCCTAAGTGAGATGTCTGAGTTACTATTTTTAAAAAGAAATTCAGTTTATTATTTTTAAGAGCTTTGAGCAATGAAGCTAACAAGATGTTACCTAGGAGACATATTTACAGATTTATTCTTGAGGTAAAAAAGGCTCCAATTGAGACTTCGGCTGTTGGGAGGGCAGCAGTGGCAAGCTGAAGGTATGTTCTCACGGCAGGCGGGGATGTGTTGGGCATTTTGATTCAGAGAAAATGTTCACTCATTTTGTGTTAATCTTCCTGGACATCAGCGATGCAGATTTAGATGCCAGCCACCATGCACGCACACCTCATACTCTAGTTCTGTACCACAAGACAGCCATGACATCTTAGAGCAGAAAGAGACCTCTGCAGTCATGTGGTCAACTGCCACTTCCCAATCCATGAGGCGTCTGAGGGCCAGAAAGGTGAGGTGATTTATCCAGCAGGAGCCCACGAGTGGGTGGAAGAACCAGGACCGGAATGCGAATTTTCTGCTCCCAGGTCAATTCTCTTTCCTCTTTTACTGCTACCTCTTAGGCACCCATGGCCACTTTAGAGAAGGGGAGAAGGAGAGGGGGTGAGAGAGAAGAGAAGAGACACACATTTTGAGAAAGAGATGAATCATCTGAATGCAATTTCTAACTGGATTTGGAGCATGTTACTGTTTATGTTCACTCTCCTCGGCTGGGAAGCAGACCCTGGGACTCTGGAGCGAATACAGCAGAACAGCAGCAGATGCCATTTATCCAGTGCTTGCTCGGTGCCAGACACTTTTCTAAGCACTTTACATGGATTAATTTAATCCATCATTTAATCCTTAGCATAGCCCCGTGAAGTACGTACTATTATTAATCCCTTTACACCTGTGAGGAAACTGAGGCAAGGAGAGATTAAATAAATCACCTAAGGCCATGAGTGACTGAGCCAGGACTCAAATCCAACCCACGTCAGAAAACTAAAAATAGAATTACCATATAATCCAAGAATCCCACTCTTGGGCCTATATCCAGACAAAACTATAATTCAAAAAGATACATGCACCCTTATGTCCACAGCAGCACTATTCACAATAGCCAAGACATGGAAATGACATAAATGCCCATCAACAGATGAATGGATAAAGATGACTTGGTAATATATACAATGGAATACTACTCAGTCATAAAAAAGAACGAAACAATGCCATTTGCAGCAACATGGATGCAACTAGAGATTATCATGCTAAGTGAAGTCAGAAAGAGAAAGACAAATACCATAAAATATCACTTATATGTGGAATCTAAAATATGAAACGAACCTATCTATGAAACAGAAACAGACTCATAGACATAGAGAACAGACTTGTGGTTGCCAAGGGGGAGACGGGTGGGAGAGGGTTGGATTGGGAGTTTGGGATTAGCAGATGGAAACTGGTATATATAGAATGGATAAACAACAAGGTCCTACTGTATAGCACAGGGAACTGTATTCAGTATCCTGTGATAAATCATAATGGAAAAGAATATGAAAAAGAATGTATGTGTGTGTATATATATATATTACAACATTGTAAATCAACTACACTTAAATTAAAAAAACCTCCAACCCATCTAACTGTACAGCCCTCTCGACCTGGCGCCACTCTGCCCTAACCATTTTGCTCTCTCCAGAGCTTCCCAACAGGTGGCACAAAATACTGGCCCTTCAGCCACTGGGTGTCCAGGCAAGGCCTGGAGTGGCGGGAGCCCCCGGGTTGCTTGCAAAGAACCTCGTCTGCTTACTCTGGATTATGATTATTGTGTTATCGTTATGTTGTATTATTGTCACTGTGTGCCTCCTTGTGAGAAAGGTTGGGAAACGCTGCTCTATTCTGTGACATAGTTTTGATGGATGGTTCAGTTCGTTTCTGTATTGTTCATGCTGTCTGATTAACTCAGGATGAACTAAGGCCACAGGTCCAGCCCCGCAGGCTGGTGATCTAGTCCCCCACTCGCTCCTCTGGGAGCCATCTGACAAACACAAGGGAGAGAGGGCAAGGTGCGTCCAGACCATCACCTCCCAGAAAGGCCGTGGAGCACATGCCCTCTGGGTACAGATAAGCACCCTCATCTGCATATATCAAGGGCAGGAACTTCCAATCCGTGGAGAACAAAGCATGGCATCAGGGTCACAGAGCATCTTTTATCTCTCTATTTCTTGGGTGTCATTTCCATTTTGTAAAAACTTCTCTACCTGTCGTGCAGGGGCACCTGAATTTTGTACTGCTGTTGCAATGATATATTCTTTGAAGGAGAACTACCTGTTCCGGAGATGTCAAGGTCAGAGAGTCAGCAATTATGAGCTTATGAGATAATGACATGGGTGTTTAGTGTGATGGTAAATTACACCGTAGGAAAAAATTTTAAGATTCAGAGTAAACTATTTTCCCATATAAACTTACTGCCTCAGGAAAACTGTGGTTAAAATTATGAATTACCAGGAAACTTCAAATTTCCCCTAGAGAGCCAAAATAGAAATACAAGAAGAAGCATTTTTGAAATCATCCCAAATTAGAAGCAATGTTTATTCAATTAAAAATAAGTGTATTTGCACTATCTGTTTATATGGTGTCTTCTACCAGTGTTTAGCCATGAGGCTCAAAGGGAAATCTAGTAATCCTAGATTTCAGTTTCCTCATCTCCATGATGGGTATGCTATCCTACCCAGCAGCTAACTGACTTCCTACAAATCTCCAAAGAAGTAGCTTCCTCTCCTCTCTCATATGAGTTTGCTTCAGTGGCCTTCATGTTGGGGAAGATCTTTCTAATGTTTACCCTGACTCTTTGTGCCATGATATAAATCCACAACTTCTTGCCTTGTCCGAGGAAAATGACAGACACAGTTAACTCTTCACATTCTTAGAGAGTAGAACAGGGTCAACTCCTAACCTCCCCTTCCAGCTACCAAGACAGCAAGGGCTTACTTCCCATGGCTTCCATTTGGGCTGGGAGCTGTCTGTGCTCTCTCCATACACACCTCACGGCGGAGTTCCAGGGTCTGTGCCCAGATACGATGCGGTGGTGGATAGGGTGGTCTCCATGGGTTCTGCCCGTCTTCATGATTGTTCCATCTGCAGAGACAAGGGTTGGCCAGTGCCTAGTGTCGTGGAAGGATAAACTTGTGGTTGCTTCACTCCATAAACACCCAGGAAACACAGCATCTGTAGGAAGGAGTAGAAGAGGCACCCTTCTGAAAAGGGAGGACTGGTCTGGATACCACTGCATGCTGGCCTGGGATCTTGGGCACCTTATCTAAGCCTTTGGAACCTCTCTGTATCCTTATCTATGTAAAGGAAAATGGCATGTACCTCACAAGGTGTTGTTAAGATCAGAGATGTGGATGTTATTAAAAAGCTCATGGTTCCTTCAGCTCAGCCCAGAAAGGTTAAACTGGCACTCTTTGGCCAGAGCCCAGTGGCTGGGTCTAGTTGGGTGAGAAGATGGAGTTACGTCTAGGATATAGTGGCCCAATCATCGGGCTATGCTCTACTGAGTTAAAGATTGCTGACAACTTTTTTTTTTTTTTTTTTTGGCTGCACCCCTTGTGGTTCCCCGACCAGGGATCAAACCCAGGAAGCTCTAACCACTGGACCGCCAGGGAATTCCTGCTGACAACTTTACAATTGTGTGCTATCTCCTTTTCATTTCATGTGGTCATAGCCTCAATATGTATGACAAGTCTTGCACACAGAAGGAAAAGGCATAATTCACTGCATAAGATCAGAAAGTAAGTCCTCTGGGTCAAGGCCTAGTCAATAAAAGACCCCCATCCAAATACAAATACTTGACTTGGGAGGGGTAACCTACTGACAGCTGTTTCTGCATTGTTACAGGTAAATTAGTTAATTCCCTAGCAGATAGCCATGGGGAGATGGTAAGTGTTGTTTGGGGGAAATGAGGGTGTTTGCCTCCTTGCATGGCAAGGTGCTGGGAAACAGGCAGTTTGCAGTGGGAGAAAGAACACTGAACTTCAGTCTTGGATCTGCCATTTGTACAATGTGTGACCTTGGGCACCTTGCTTAACCCCTCTGAGTCTTTGCTTTCTCTTCTGAAAAAAGTGAGGATGCACAAATACCCCACAAGGCAGTTCCGAGGATTAAGTAGTAGGGTGTGGGTGTTTGTGCTTTATAAACCAGGAAGGGAAATGCAAATGTTGGTTGTTGTCATTACTGTGATCTCCATCTGGTTTGGATACAGGGTCAGCATGGAGAGAAGTATAAATCATAAGCCAGTTACTTTGCTAGGGACAGTGGATGTGTCAGGCATGGTGTGTGTGTGTGTGTGTGTGTGTGGAAGGGGGGTGGGGTCTGTGAAAGACAGCACACACCAAGATCAACATAACTGTAATGGCTTTCATTATGGAGTGCCAGGCACTTGCTCACCACCTATCTACATTCCTTTGAGCCCTCGTAACAACCCCGATATTATTAGTATTTGTTTTTTTGATGAAGTAACTAGCTCAGAGAGGGCAAGTAATGGTCCAAGGTCACACAGCTAGTGAGGGCTGAAGCTAAGACTCAGAGCCAGGCTGGGTGAACTCCAAGGCTCATGCCCTTTGCACTCACTCCTTCCTGTGTTTTTTTTTCAAATTCTGCACCCCCAAAACCTTCATCAGGGAAGCCTTGGTTTAAACAAGATACAGGCAGATCCCAGCACCATTCCAACCCTGCAACAGAGGCAGCAACACGGCCCTGAAATCAAATGGGTTCCCCGGAAGTTCACTGGGAGGCCTGGGAGATCCCAAATGAAAAGTGACCACCCGTGTTTGATGTTACCCCAAAGTGCCTGTTCCTCATTTGGGGCATTAGTGGTTGTAATAGAAGTAGTAGTATTTCACCAACAGTGGTGATTAGTTACAGAAGGAGCCAAGTGGCAGCTCATCTCCATGTAAAAAGTGCTGCGGGCCCTTGGGGCCCCCTGGCCTGTGTGGTCTCATGTCAACAGGGTGCATATTCCCTGCCTGGTGTCCAGCTGGCGGTGCAGAGCTCTGTGACACAAACCCCTTCTAACTCAAGGAGTTTTTAATGAGCCTTCAAGAGAGAAGAAAATGGAAAAAATGCAACAGGAACACAACAGCAAGCAAACCAGTGGGGGTGTAGAATCCCTCCAAGAAGGGATTAACGCTTTCTGCACACAGGGGCTGGTCCCAACCCACTATCTCCCTACAGAGAAGATACCAGCAGGGAAGGAGTGTGGAGATGGAGCCGGAAGGAGACAAACAAACCTCTGGAAGTCCAAACACCTATTTTTAAATTCTGGGGTCTCAGCTCAGCCTTAATTTGATGTCATTGGCTTGTTAACTCAGGCGCTGGGCTGGGTGTGTGTCACTTGGGAAGATCTGTTTCAATCACATAATCCTTCATCCACAGGAAGTGGAGGGACTGCTGGCTTCCCCTGAGGCCTCTTGGACCAGAAGGCCGACTTTGTAGGTGTGCACTTTCACACCCTGGGCGTCTACCATCAGGGGACCATGGGGCAGACGGAAAGGAAAACAACCCGCCATCGGCTGGGATTGCCTCCTGCTCCGTGGGAGGGGTGGGGACCAGCCAGTGGGGAGGCCTGGACCAGGACAGAGAGGGGTGTTATTGTGTGGCAGTAGCAGGAACAAATGTGGGTGAAGTGGACGTGGTTTAATTTAGCAAAGGAAATGTCATAACTGTCTCTTTAGTAACCACAAGGTACAAACTCTGGGAAAGATGACTGTCTGCATGCCTTATTTAAAGATCTATATATATACCCATGAGTATTAATAATGCAAACAGGACTCTTTTTTTTTTTTTTGCTTCATGTTAAGATTTTTGACCTACAAATCACTGTTCAAATTAAAGATTCTCTTGAAGCCACCCAGTTAAACTCAAGATTAAAACAATATTCGGCCTTTATTTTCCCAATTTCAAAGCTCCCGTTCTCTTCTCTTAAACCTCGATCAGGCAGAGTAGAAGACGTGCGCTCACTCCCTCTTGTGAGAGCACCGGAATCACAACCGACTGCTGAACAATCATCCACAGGAAGACACTGGAACTCACCAAAAAAGATACCCCACATCCAAAGACAAAGGAGAAGCCACAGTGAGATGGTAGGAGGGGAGCAATCACAATAAAATCAAATCCCATAACTGCTGGGTGGGTGACTCACAAACTGGAGAACAATTATACCACAGAAGGCCACCCACTGGAGTGAAGGTTCTGAGCCCCACGTCAGGCTTCCCAACCTGGGGTTGGGCAAAGGACCTGGGAGGAGGAATTCTAGAGAATCAGACTTTGAAGACTAATGGAATTTGACTGCAGGACTTCGACAGGACTGAGGGAAACAGAGACTCCACTCTTGGAGGGCACACACAAAGTAGTGTGTGCATCAGGACCCAGGGGGAAGGATCAGTGACCCCACAGGAGACTGAACCAGACCTACCTACTAGTGTTGGAGGGTCTCCTGCAGAGGCGGGGGGTGGCTGTGGCTCACCACAGGGACAAGGACACTGGAAACAGAAGTTCTGGGAAGCACTCCTTGGCGTGAGCCCTCCCAGAGTCTGCCATTAGCCCCACCAAGGAGCTTGTAGCCTCCAGTGCTGGGTTGCCTCAGGCAACAACCAACAGGGAGGGAACCCAGCCCCACCGATCAGCAGACAAGCAGATCAAAGTTTTACTGAGCTCTGCCCACTAGAGCAACACCCAGCTCTACCCATCACCAGTCCCTCCCATCAGGAAGCTTGCACAAGCCTCTCAGATAGCCTCATCCACCAGAGGGCAGACAGCAGAAGCAAGAAGAGCTACAATCCTGCAGCCTGTGGAACGAAAACCACATTCACAGAAAGATAGACAAAATGAAAAAGCAGAGGACTATGTACCAGATGAAGGAACAAAATAAAACCCCAGAAAAACAACTAAATGAAGTGGACATAGGCAACCTTCTAGAAAAAGAATTCAAAATAATGGTAGTGAAGATGATCCAGGACCTCGGTAAAAGAATGGAGGCAAAGATCGAGAGGATGCAAGAAATGTTTAACAAAGACCTAGAAGAATTAAAAAGCAAACACCTAGAATTAAAGAACAAACAAACAGAGACGAACAATAAAATAACTGAAATGAAAAATACACTAGAAGGAATCAACAGCACAATAACTGAGGCAGAAAAATGGATAAGTGACCTGGAAGACAGAATGGTGAAATTTACTGCTACAGAACAGAATAAAGAAAAAAGAATGAAAAGAAATGAGAACAGCCTAAGAGACCTCTGGGATAACATTAAATGCACCAACATTCATATTATAGGGGTCCCAGAAGGAGAAGAGAGAGAGGAAGGACCCGAGAAAATATTTGAAGAGATTATAGTTGAAAATTTCCCTAACATGAGAAAGGAAATAGCCACCCAAGTCCAAGAAGTGCAGAGAGTCCCAGGCAAGATAAACCCAAGGAGAAATATGCCAAGACACATAGCAATCAAATTGAAAAAACTTAAAGACAAAGAAAAATTATTTAAAAGCCACAAGGGAAAAACAACAAGTAACATATGATGGAACTCCCATAAGGTTAACAGCTGATTTCTCAGCAGAAACTCTACAAGGCAGAAGGAAGTGGCATGATATATTCAAAGTGATGAAAGGGAAGAACCTACAACCAAGATTATTCTACCTGGCAAGGATCTCATTCAGATTCAATGGAGAAATCAAAAGATTTACAGACAAGCAAAAGCTAAGAGAATTCAGCACCACCAAACCAGCTCTTCAGCAAATGCTAAAGGACCTTCTCTAAGTGGGAAACACAAGAGAAGAAAAGGACCTGCAAAGACAAACCCAAAACAATTAAGAAAATGGTAGTAGGAACATACATATCGTTAATTACCTTAAACGTGAATGGATTAAATGCTCCAACCAAAAGATGCAGCCTTGCTGAATGGATACAAAAACAAGACCCATATATATGCTGTCTATAAGAGACCCACTTCAGACCTGGGGACACATACAGACTGAAAGTGAGAGGATGGAAAAAGATATTCCATGCAAATGGAAATCAAAAGAAAGCTGGAATAGCAATACTCATATCAGATAAAATAGACTTTAAAATAAAGAATGTTACAAGAGACAAGGAAGGACACTACATAATGATCAAGGGATCAATCCAAAAAGAAGACGTAACAATTATAAAAATATATGCACCCAACATACACCTCAATACATAAGGCAACTGCTAACAGCTATAAAAGAGGAAATCGACAGTAACACAATAATAGTGGGGGACTTTAACACCTCACTTACACCAAGGGACAGTTCATCCAGACAGAAAATTAATGAGGAAACACAAGCTTTAAATGACACAACAGACTTGATAGATTTAATTGATATTTATAGGACATTCCAACCGAAATCAGCAGATTACATGTTCTTCTCAAGTGCACACAGAACATTCTCCAGGATAGATCACATCTTGGGTCACAAATCAAGTCTCAGTAAATTTAAGAAAATTGAAATCATATCAAGCATCTTTTCCGACCACAACACTATGGGATTAGAAATCAATTACAGTGAAAAAAAGTAAAAAACACAAACACATGGAGGTTAAACCACACGTTACTAAATAACCGAGAGATCACTGAAGAAATCAAAGAGGAAATCAAAAAATACCTAGAGACAAATGACAATGAAAACATGACGATCCAAAACCTATGGGATGCAGCAAAAGCAGTTCTAAGAGGGAAGTTTATAGCAATACAATCCTACCTCAAGAAACAAGAAAAATCTCAAATAAAGAATCTAAACTTACACCTAAAGGAACTAGAGAAAGAAGAACAAACAAAACCCAAAGTTAGTAGAAGGAAAGAAATCATAAAGATGAGAGCAGAAATAAATGAAATAGAAACAAAGAAAACAATAGCCAAGGTCAATAAAACTAAAAACTGGTTCTTTGAGAAGATAAACAAAATTGATAAACCTTTAGCCAGACTCATCAAGAGAAAGAGGACTCAAATCAATAAAATTAGAAATGAAAAAGGTGAAGTTACAACAGATACTGCAGGAATACAAAGCATCCTAAGAGACTACTACAAGCAACTCTATGCCAATAAAATGGACAACCTGGAAGAAATGGACAAATTCTTAGAAAGGTTTAACTTTCCATGACTGAACCAGGAAGAAATAGAAAATATGAACAGAACAATCACAAGTAATGAAATTGAAACTGTGATTAAAAATCTGCCAACAAACAAAAGTCCGGGACCAGATGGCTTCACAGGTGAATTCTATCAAACATTTAGAGAACAGCGAACACCCATCCTTCTCAAACTCTTCCAAAAATTTGCGGAGGAAGGAACATTCCCAAAATCATTGTATGAGGCCATCATCACCCCAATACCAAAACCAGACAAAGATACTACAAAAAAAGAAAATTACAGACCAATATCACTGAGGAATATAGATGCAAAAATCCTCAACAAAATACTAGCAAACAGAATCTGACAACACATTAAAAGGATTATACACCATGATCGAGTGGGATTCATTCCAGGGATGCAAGGATTCTTCAGTATAAGCAAATCAGTCAGTGTGAAACACCATATTAACAAATTGAAGAATAAAAACCATATGATCATGTCAACAGATGCAGAAAAAGCTTTTCACAAAATTCAACACTCATTTATGATTAAAAACTCTCCAGAAAGTGGGCATAGAGAAAACCTTCCTCAACATAATAGAGGCCATATACGACAAACCCACAGCAAACATTATTCTCAATGGTGAAAAACTGCAAGCATTTCCTCTAAGATCAGGAATAAGACGTCCACTCTTTTTTTTTTTTAATTTATTTTTGGTTGTGTTGGGTCTTCATTGCTGAGCGCAGGCTTTCTCTAGTTGTGGCGAGCAGGGGCTACTCTTTGTTGTGGTGTGCCGGCTTCTCATTGTGGTGGCTTCTATTGTTGTGGAGCACAGGCTCTAGGCATGCGGGTTTCAGTAGTTGCAGTATGTGGGCTCAGTAGTTGTGGCTTGCAGGCTTTAGAGTGCAGGCTCAGTAGTTGTGGCGCACAGGCTTAGTTGCTCTGCGGCATGTGGGATCTTCCCGGACCAGGGCTCGAACCCGTGTCCCCTGCATTGGCAGGCATATTCTTAACCACTGCACCACCAGGGAAGTCCAGGATGTTCACTCTTGCCACTATTATTCAACATAATTTTGGAAGTCCTAGCCAAGGCAATCAAAGAAGAAAAAGAAATAAAAGGAATCCAAATTGGAAAAGAAGAAGTAAAACTGTCACTGTTTGCAGATGACATGATACTATACATAGGGAATCCTAAAGATGCCACCAGAAAACTACTAGAGCTAATCAGTGAATTTGGTAAAGTTGCAGGACACAAAATTAATGCACAGAAATCTCTTGCATTCCTATACACTAACAATGAAAGATCATAAAGAGAAATTAAGGAAAGAAACCCATTCACCGTTGCAAGAAAAAGAATAAAATACCTAGGAATAAACCTACCTAAGGAGGTAAAAGACCTGTACCCAGAAAACTATAAGACACTGATGATAGGAATCAAAGATGATACAAACAGATGGAGAGATATACCATGGTCTTAGATTGGAAGAATCAATATTGTGAAAATGACTATACTGCTCAAAGCAATCTACAGATTCAGTGTAATCCCTATCAAATTACCAATGGCATTTTTTACAGAAGCGGGGCAAAAAAAATCTTAAAATTTGTATGGAGACACAAAAGACCCCGAATAGCCAAAGCAATCTTGAGAAAGAAAAACGGAGCTGGAGGAATCAGGCTCCCTGACTTCAAATTATACTATAAAGCTACAGTAATCAAGACAATATGGTACTGGCACCAAAACAGAAATACAGATCAATGGAACAGGATAGAAAGCCCAGACATAAACCCACACACTGATGGTCAACTAATCTATGACAAAGGAGGCAAGGATATACAATGGAGAAAAGACAGTCTCTTCAACATCTCTTCAGTAAGCTGGGAAAACTGGACAGCTACATGTAAAAGAATGAAATTAGAACACTCCCTAACACCATACACAAAAATAAACTCAAGATGGATTAAAGACCTAAATTTAAGACCAGACAGTATAAAAATCTTAGAGGAAAACATAGGAAGAACACTCTTTGACATAAATCACAGCAAAATCTTTTTTGACCCACCTCCTTGGGTAATGGAAATAAAAACAAAACAAAAATAAATGGGACTTAATGAAACTTAAAAGATTTTGCACAGCAAAGGAAACTATAAACAAGATGAAAAGACAACCCTCAGAATGGGAGAAAATACTTGCAAACAAATCAATGGACAAAGGATTAATCTCCAAAATATATAAACAGCTCAAGCAGTTCAATGTTAAAAAAAACAAACAATCCAATCAAAAAATGGGTGGAAGATCTAAACAGACATTTCTCCAAAGACATACAAATGGCCAAGAGGCACATGAAAAGCTGCTCAACATCACTAATTATTAGAGAAATGCAAATCAAAACTACAATGAGGTATCACTTCACACCAGTTAGAATGAGCATCATCAGAAAATCTACAAACAAAAAATGCTGGAGAGGGTGTGGAGAAAAGGGAACCCTCTTGCACTCGTGGTGGGAATGTAAATTGATACAGCCACTGTGGAGACCAGTATGGAGGTTCCTTACAAAACTAAAAATAGAACTACCATATGACCCAGCAATCCCACTACTGGCCACATACCTAGAGAAAACCATAATTCAAAAAGCACATGCACCCCAATGTTCACTGCAGCACTATATACAATAGTCAGGTCATGGAAGCAACCTAAATGCCCATCCACAGAGGATTGGATAAAGAATATGTGGTACATCTGTACAATGGAATATTACTCAGCCATAAAAGGGAACGAAATTGGGTCATTTGTAGAGACGTGTATGGATCTAGAGACTGTCATACAGAGTGAAGTAAGTTGGAAAGAGAAAGACAAATATCGTATATTAGGGCATATATGTGGAATCTAGAAAAATGGTACAGATGAACTGGTTCGCAAGGCAGAAATAGATACACAAATGTAGAGAACAAACGTATGGACACCGAGGGGGGAAAGCGGTGGGCGGGGGTGGTGGTGTGATGAATTGGGAGATTGGGATTGACATGTATACACTAATGTGTATAAAATGGATAGCTAATAAGAACCTGCTGCATTAAAAAAAAATGAAATAAAACAAAACAAAACAAAACCTCGATCATGCCCAGGCTACAGTTTCTGTAGTTTTTCTCTGTGGAGAAAGGTCTCAAATCAATCAAGTGACTTTATTTATCTAATAGTCACTACCAAGTCTACTGCATATCAAAGCAGAAGTGTGCCTGCATTAAAACCAGGTGGTCCCCGTAGTCCAAGTGAAAAGATAAAAACAAAGTACCAGAGGTCAATGTTGAGTTGTCCGGAAGCCTGGGAAGATCTGAGCTCCCTTCTCTCTTCCCAGTGTGCTTTCTCCCCACATTTCACCTCATTTCTGTTCTTATACTTTATATCATTAATGCCAATTGCTAACATTATTGAGTGTTTTCCTGTCTAGACACTGTGATAAATCGATTACTTACATTTCCCCTTTATGTCTTCATGTTAAGCTGGTATTCTTCGCCCATTTTTCAGACGAGGAAATAGGGGCTCAGAGGCACCGACTGGCTTGAAGGTACACAGCTCATAGTTGGTGAGGCCTGTGCTTGAGCCTCCACGGCCCTTGCCTCCAAATCCTATGCACTTTTTTACTGCACAAACACCCCTCTACAGTGACCTGTAAAACAGATATTGTTCATTCTGTTGCCAATAGAGAAACAGGCTGAAAGAGTGCAAGCCATCGATTGCCCAAAGTTTTACCACTAGGAAACGGCGAAGCTGGAGCTGGAACTTGGGTTTTTTGACTCCAAATTCAGTGCTATTCCTCTTGCCCCTGCATCAGCCCTGGGTCATTGGCAAATTCAGAAAGGAGAGAGAGCTGAGTTCATGGTTTCTCCAGGGCCCCTTGCCTTGGTCTGTCACCACCTAAGCCCTGAACTCAGGTGCCTGGGCTGTCTTAGGCCTTGGGCTGAGCAAGCCGGGTCAAGCTGCCCTCCAAGGCCCCTTTCATCAAAAACCACTTTCCAGTGCAATTTACCACAAGCATCCTCACCTGGGTTTGGCTAGATTATTTCTCAGGGTCCCTCTTAGGTTCTTTTCCATTAAGATCCCCCTTCAAAGTCCCACTTCTGCAGGAGGCCTTCCTTCTCTCTTTGGCTCAGTTTACTCTATTTAAAACCTTCTCTCTATCAAGCTGACTGTTTTCTCCTTCACTTTTCTGCCCTGGGTCTATGAGAGTCTCCGCTGGATCCCAGATGTGGCCTCCCCAGAATATGGAAACGCCCAGTGCGCCCTTGGGGACCCCTCACGTCTGTGAGGAGGTAGATCACCCAACAGCGCCCTCCCCTGCACAGGCTCCAGGACCATACCCCACGCCTGTTGCTCCCACCTTGGGTTCACTGTCCTGGAAAAGGTTCGAGGTGGCAATAGAGTTAATGCAATCCAATCCTAGCCTGTGAGGAAGAGCTTGGCACTAGTTATAAACCTGCTCATTGCCAGGGCGGCCCTGTTCTCCATCATTCTCCGCTCCCTCTCCCCAATAAAATGACCCATTTAAACCAGATTTTTCTTCTTAACAAGCTTCCTACTAAATGGCTTCAGCTGTGCCTGTTGATTTATAGGACTTAGAAAGCACTGCTCAGCTGTGTCCCTCCCTGCTGGTCCAAGGGCCTGACTGAAACATCTTGTCCTGGTGACATTGTGGGAGGGCAGAAGCCGCCTTCCAAGTGGCAGCTCCAGAAGGGGCTTCTTCTTTTCTTCTTAATATTTTAATTTTAGAAATGTTCAAACCCACAAACTTAGAGAAAATAATGTAATGGAGCCCCTTGAACCGTCACCTTGCCAATCTTGTTTTATCTGCTTCTGCCTGTTTCCTAAACTAACCCGACCAGCTAGATTATTTTAAATTAAATCCCATTTTATCACTTCACCCATTTCAGTATATTTTCTAAGAGATAAAGGACTGTGTGGCCTTTTCACATAACCACAATGTCATGAATACATCTAAAAATATTAACAATAATTCTTTAATATTATCTAATATCCATCCAGTGTTCAAATTTTCTTGACTGTCTCATAACTTTTAAATACTTGATTCATTTAAATCAGCATCTAATCAATGTTCCCAACTGCATTTGATTTAATATGACCCAAGTTTCTTTTTAATCTACAACAGTTCCTCTCCTCTTTTTTTTTTTTTTTTTCAGGGACATCTTGATGTAGACAAGTACCCCAAACATATGTACACTGTGCTATCACCAAGAAGGAAATCCTGAAAGCACCCTTGTCAGCAGACCCTCCTTATACTGTGGGTTAAGTTATTTATGTCCTTGGGTATGGCCCTAACCCACAGGCCTCTGCCTACTGTCCCTCGGAGCACCTTAAGACGGTTAAATCGCACATAAAAATGCTCAACATCGCTAATCATTAGGGAAATGCAAATCAAGACCACAATGAGATATCATCTCACACCTGTCAGAATGGCTGTCATCAAAAAGAGCACAAATAACAAATGCTGGTGAGTATGTGGAGGAAAGGGAACCCTTGTACACTGTTGGTGGGGATGTAAATTGGTGCAGCCACTGCGGAAAACAGTATGAATGTTTCTCAAAAAACTGAAAATAGAACTACCATATAATCCACCAATTCCACTGCTGGGAATATATCCGAAAAAAACAGAAACACTAATTCAAAAGACACGTGCACCCCAATGTTCATAGCAGCATTATTTACAATTGCAACCTAAGTGTCCATCAACAGATGAATGAATAAAGAAGATGTGGTATATACAATGGAGTAGTTTATGAAAACTACTCATAAAAAGGAACAACATTTGCAGCAACATGGATGGACTTGGAGGGCATTATGCTAAGTGAAATGTCAGACAGAGAAAGACAAATACTGTATGATATCACTTATATGTGGAATCTAAAAAATATAACAAACTAGTGAATATAACAAAAAAGAAGCAGATTCACAGATATAGAGAACAAACTAGTGGTTACCAGTCGGGAAAGGGAAGGGAGAGGGGCAAAATAGGGGTACGCGTAAAAAAAGGGGTTATGGGATTATACAAAATTACGTGTGTGAAACTTTTGAAAATGGCAAAGCACTATAGAATTTAAAGAATCTTTCATTCAATAAAAAAGGAAGGCTTCATCATCTTAGACCAATACTGATTGCAATAATGGGATCCTAAAGGGCTGAGCAGTCACCAACCCCTTCACTCCAATAACTCACATGTATTAGCACGTGAGCATTTACCACTACCAGTCAGGATCGGTCCTCTACCATCTCTATTTTCCCAGATGAGGAAGTAGAAGGATAGAAGAATCTGTTCTACTCTTTCTGATCAGTGGATGTGGGCTTTGAAATCAAGTTGTCTGAAGGATGCACCCATTTCTTAACCACTGAGGAGCCCTGCCTCAGGGTACAAGGTCTTATTTCCCACCAGGGGCTTTGCTGGGTTTCCAGGCTCCTCTCAGGCAGGGCCAGCAGGGAGAAGTGAGAATCTTGATCACTAGGATGTGTTTGCAGTTCTGGGGAAAGGTGAGGGCAAGGAGGTGGCAGAGAGGCACAGCTGGCATGGAGCTCCGGATCTTCTGTGGACTCCCTTTGTCCGAGCTGGGCTTGTGCCCATTCCCACCAACTCCCGGATGGAGGCTGTGAGCAGGTCTCCCCAC
The DNA here is from genome assembly GCF_039906515.1 of Pseudorca crassidens. Taxonomy (NCBI): domain Eukaryota; kingdom Metazoa; phylum Chordata; class Mammalia; order Artiodactyla; family Delphinidae; genus Pseudorca; species Pseudorca crassidens. The sequence continues at coordinate 33,651,767 of NC_090301.1, forward strand.
CTCCTCTCTTTCACAGGTCCACACAAACCATCATTACCACATCTCTCAAGCCCATGCAAATACCACATCCACGTGCCCTTAGACCCACACCACTCAGCTCACAGGCCAGCCCTCACACGGCTCAGGCCTGCAAGCACATACTTGCCTACACACACATCTCACTGTGCAGAATAAACACAGACCCTGGAGGCGCTGGTGGGGGGTGGGGGTGGGGTTGGGGCGGGTTGGCATTTTCCCGATGGTAGCCAGAACTAAAGGCTACCTGACTTCAGATAGAAAGGTTGTCTATCTATCATCTATCTAACTATCTATCATCTATCTATCTATCTATCTAACTATCTATCATCTATCTATGTATCTATCATCTATCTATCTATCTATCTATCATCTGTCTATTATCTATCTATCTATCATCTATCTGTCTATTATCTATCATCTATCTGTCTATTATCTATCATCTATCTATCATCTATTATCTATCTATCTATCATCTATCTGTCTATTATCTATCATCTATCTATCTATCTATCATCTATCTATTATCTATCTATCTATCATCTATCTATCTGTCTGTCATCTATCTATTATCTATCATCTATCTATCTATCATCTATCTGTCTATTATCTATCATCTATCTATCTATCATCTATCTGTCTATTATCTATCTATCTATCTATCATCTATCTGTCTATTATCTATCGATCTATCAACTACCTATCTATCTATCTATCTATCTATCTATCTATCTATCTATCTATCTTTAATAGGTCTTTAGTTCTGGAAAAGGCAAAGGCTTTTGAGCTCCTGGTCTCTGTCGGTCCAGAGAATCTGGAAAGAGCTTGAGGGTTAGTGAGTGAGGCCAGGGTGGAAGGGTTGGAGTCGGGTAAGCAGCCGGCTGGATAAATAGGACTAAATCAAATTCCCCCCATCTGAAGGAGGGGAGCTCTAACCTGCGGTTTTAAGAGATGGAAAAACACCAACTGCTAGCAAGATAATCCAATTTCCTTTCTCCCTCGCTCTGAAGGGGGCTGCCCCAGCCCTCCTGCTCCAACCTCACGCTGGGTTTCAGTCTGGCTAGAACTCTGTACCCCTGCAGCAGAGTTCATATCAAAGCCTCAGCCCCCCAGGGTTCATTAGGAGGCATTTATTTCTGCATATTCTTGGAGAGCAGGAGGGAGGATAACTTGATTCGCAATGCAAATTACTTGGCTGTAATTTCAACTCTCCCTCCCTTCTCACAGGGAGATTTTGCAGGTCATTAAAAATATATGATTGCCTCCAAAACAGCAGTGACTGCCGCTCTGCTGGGCAGGACCAGGTGCTGGTGCTTGAAGGCCACTGAACGACGTGGGGTGGATGCCAGGCCCTCGCTCCTCTTCCAACCTCTATGCTTCAGATCCCAGGGATGGTGGCCCAGTTGGGAGGCCAATGTGGGGATGCAGACCTACTCTGTCTTCATTTCTGTTTTGCCTTTTACTGCTGTGGGGCATCCAAGCTCTTGGTTTCCTATCTGTGAGCTCTCAGTTTCCTCCTCTATAAAAATGGGGATAAATAAGGAGCTGGACCCAGAACACCTGGCACAGAGTAGGTGGGCAGTCAGCTCTTTGGGTTAGGCCCTTCCTCACCCCAGTCTTGCTGTCTAGCTCAATGACCCCTTCTTCATCCCATCGTCCACCCCAATTTGGGCTACTGGGACCCAAACAGTCAAGGAAGTGTTGCCCAGATCTTCTGCTAATGATGGGGGTTTAACTTGGTGTTTCCTTTCCTGTATTTTTGTGGGAATTCAGAAAGCACAGAACTATCTAGGCCTTTGCCTTCACCCTAACTGATCCCATAGACGTTGGTCAATTATAGGTGGAGGGAGGAACTAAGAGATGTGAGCATCGATCAAAGCCAATATCTCTATATAAAACCAAGAAAAGGGCTTCCCTGGTGGCACAGTGGTTGAGAGTCCGCCTGCCGATGCAGGGGACACGGGTTCGTGCCCCGATCCGGGAGGATCCCACATGCCGCGGAGCGGCTGGGCCCATGAGCCATGGCCGCTGGGCCTGCGTGTACGGAGCCTGTGCTCCGCAGTGGGAGAGGCTACAGCAGGAGAGGCCCGCATACCACAAAAAACAAACAAACAAACGAAGAAAAACCAAGAAAAGATTTTAGGCCAGGCAGGCAGGAAACCACTCCTCCATGAGTCTGAGGCACTAACCTGGGATTTCCTGGGAGGAAGGAGATCTCTTTAGACATAGCCTCCCTGAGTCTCAGATGCTCTAGTCCTGAACTGCAGGCATAAGAGATTTCCTGCTTATATAATGATAAAGTTAATTCGTAAATCCGGACCCACAAAATTGAGGCTGCCCCAGGGCCCAGCTCAAGTCACAAATCTAAACCTAAGTCAGCCTGCACTTACAGGAAACACCTCTCTGTCACGGAAAACTAACACCAACCACAATCCCCCAACTCAGCTTCAGCTAGCTCACCTTACTCTAGAAAATAGGACCTGTAGCCTTGTAAGGAAATCCCTAACCTCCTAGACAATCACGCACTATTTCCAAGTTGCCCCTTGTTGCCTCTACATACTGTAAACATCACTCTTGACCAAAATCCCTTGGAAAGAGCGCTATATTCCCACAGGACATGGATTGTTTGCCTTTGAACAAAGGACATCAGACTCATTACTAAACTGTGTTAGTTTTGTCATTTGACAATAATATGCACATAATCCTTGAGGAGCATGTCTTGCTGTGTATACTTGTTAAAGGAAAGTTATATATTTTGAAGGGTTTAAATTACCTTTTAAATTCAGATTTTAAAGATATCTGGGAAAACAATTTGGCAATTTCTCAAAATGTCAAACAGAGTTCCAAATGGCCCAGCATTTCTACTCCTCCATCTACAGCTTAAGGAAATGAAAACACAGGGCCACATGAAAACTTACACATGAACTTTTCATGTGCAAGTTTATTCATAATAGCCAAAAAGTGAAAACAACCCAAACGTCCATCAAAGAATGAATGAATAAATAAAATGTGGTCTCTCTCTCACACGCACATACACACGCATGCACGCACGCACGCACACACACACCCCTGCCTGCATTCAGGATTTGGTTTCAACAGTTTGATGAAAAAACCAGTCTTCTTCTCCACACAAGGGGTTTGGAGCCAGGTTCACCCCAGGCGCCTGAGAAGAGAGGTCCCTTTCCCAGCGTCACCTCCTGCGGCGCCTCTAAATTCTCTTCTCTACATTCATCTTCTGCTTCAGCATCTTCAGCGTTTTGCATTTCTGGAAGCCTTCCATGCCTTTGTGCATCCTGATCATGGAATGCTTTTCTACTGCTTCTCTGCCCACGGACCACCTACTGGTCTTCCAGAGCCTTTCCCTGGAAGCACTTGGTCTCTGCTTCCTCCTGGGCAGGGAAGAAGCACAGGCCCCATGGGATTGAGCCCCTCAGGTGCAGGGACTGTGGCTCACTCACTTGAATCCTGGTGGAATGCAGGATGTATGGTAGGTGCTCAAGTGATGATGGGAAGGAAGAAAAAAAAAGAGGTAGAGGGACAGAAGGAAAAGGAAGATCATTTTTGCATTATTTCTATTTTTATGTAATAACATTTAAAAAGAGAAGGAATTAGGTACAAAAGTTCTCTGAGTTCTATGCAATTTTTTGTTGGTCTCTAATTTAATTCATTAATACAGTGGAAAAGGAGAAAGGCATATTTTACATTCGAATGAAACAAACAGATTTGAGAATTTAAAAAATGGTTATCTTGGGCTTCCCTGGTGGCACAGTGGTTGAGAGTCCGCCTGCCGATGCAGGGGACACGTGTTCGTGCCCTGGTCCGGGAAGATGCCACATGCCGCGGAGCGGCTGGGCCCGTGAGCCATGGCCGCTGAGCCTGCGCGTCCGGAGCCTGTGCTCCGCAACGGAGAGGCCACAACAGTGAGAGGCCCACGTACCGCAAAAAAAATGGTTATCTTTTATAGACAATATTCATTTCTCCCCTATAGAAAAATAATTTTTCTCCCCTAGAATGACCTTGACCCTTACTGTTTCAGGAAAAGGGTTTGATTGACCTAAGGGCTGAATACGGAGCTCCTTTCTCTTTGTTCAGATGGAAAGCACACACACACAGGCATTCCCTTTCAAATCAGAAGAGGCTTAACTTTTTTTTTTTTTTTGGTCGAAACCCATCCCCCTCAACACTCCCTGTGTGCAAATGCATCGAGTTTGTGGACTTCAAAGGGCATTCCACATGAGTGCTGGAGATATGGGGGTTCAGGAGGTGGGAATGGCCCCTCTTTATTAGCTAGCATTTACTAAGCCTTTATAATCATTAACTAGTTACCCTGATGGAGTAGTTCTTTTTTTTCTTTAATTTTATTGAAGTATAGTTGATTTACAATGTTGTGTTAATTTCTGCTGCACAGCAAAGTGACTCAGTAATATATATATTTTTTTCACACTGATGGACTCATTCTTATAGGCACTGATGAGAGTTGTCGGAACATAGCAAGATGGAAACTGATCTGCTGACTTGGTAACCGTAGTCCTGTCCCTAAACAGGTCCCTTTAGGAGGCACCTTTCAGAACTGGGGGCAGTATAGTGCAGAGGGAAAAAAAAAAGCATTGAACTGATTCTTGCTCCAACTCTGTCATTAACCAGCTGTGTGACCTTGGCTGCAGCCTCAGCTGTGCTGTGGCTGGCTTCAATCAGGGAAAGCAAATAGGTAGCATATGCGCCACCACTGATGCCCTCCTGTCACCAGGGCAGACATTGTTAATCAATCCCAGCCCTTTTCCTGAGCCTGGACAGACTTCCATAATCCCACGTGCCTACAGCTGATCAGACTGCTGCAGCTTATTTACCATGCCTGGACTAAATGGTCTCTTCACTGTCCCTTCCAAGGCTAACATTCAGTAATGTTAAGTATTACAGCTATTCCATTCGTTGTGGCAACCACCACCAACAGACTCTGTAAAATCATGCCATTCCATGCCAAGGATCATAAAGAATTTCCCTCCTAAAAATACTCCTGAGAAACAGGAAAATAAGCGTTCTATTCCAACCGTCCCAGAGGTTGAGTCTGCCTGAAACCAAGGGGGTGGCCTAGATACTCTAAAATAAGTTCCAAACAGGGCTGAAAGTGAAGGCAGCCACGGCAAATACTTCTTCCTTCAGCACTGAGGGCCGGGAGCCAGGCCTTCTATCCAAAGGGGAATTCCTACAGGAGTTAACAGGAGAGTTTGGCATTAAAGTGAATAGGTTCCTCTCATTCACTGCTGGTGGAAATGTGAAATGGGGCTACTGCATTGGAAAACAGTCTGGCAGTTCCTCAAAATGTTAAATATAGAGTTACCACATGACCCAGCAATCCTACTCCTAGGTATATACCCAGGAGAAATAAATACATATGCCCACATAAAAATTTGTACCTGAATGTTCACAGTAGCATTGTTGATAATAGCTGAAAAGTAGAAACAACTAAAATGTCCATCAACTGTTGAATGGATAAGTATAAAATGTGCTATACCCATATAATGGAATATTACTCAACCATAAAAAGGAATGAAGTACTGATACATACATGTATGAACCTTGAAAATCTTATACTAAGTGAAAGAAGGCAGTCACAAAAACCACAAATTGTATGACTTCATTTATATGAAATATCCAGAAAAGACAAATCTACAAAGACAGAAAGATTAGTGTTTGCCTAGGGTTGAGGCAGCTGGAGGGTTCGGGGTGATGACTAAGGGCGGCAAGGTTTTTGGGGTGGTGAAAATGCTCTAAAATTGACTGTGGTGTTGGATGTGCAGCTCTGTGAATGTACCAAAAGCCATTGAATTGTATGTTTTAAATGAGTGAATTGTATGGTATGTGAATTATATCTCAAGAAAGCTGTTAAAAAGCAAAGCTGTTAGATTAAAAAAATTTTTTTTAAATAAAATGAGTAGGTTCCTTCGAAACTGGGTCATGTGTTGAGATGTGGATGGACTTGGAGACTGTCATACAGAGTGAAGTAAGTCAGAAAGAGAAAAACAAATATTGTATATTAACGTATATATGTGGAACCTAGAAAAATGGTACAGATGAACCAGTTTGCAGGGCAGCAATAGAGACACAGATGTAGAGAACAAACATATGGACACCAAGGGGGGAAAGTGGCAGGTGGCGTGGTGGTGGTGGGATGAATTGGGAGATTGGGATTGACATCTATACACTAATATGTATAAAACGGATAACTAATAAGAACCTGCTGTATAAAAAAATTAATTAATTAAATTAAATTAAAAATAAATAAATAAAATGGGTAAGTTCCAGTTTTGAGGAAATCTTCATGTGGCAAGTTAAAGGTTGTGTTTGTGTGTTTATGTGTATGTGTGCCCTAACAGTGATGATAGAATAGCATTCTACAAAATGATCTGGTAATTAACATGACTAAATACTGATCTGATTTTTTAAGGCTTGACTAATGTGTCCCAGTCCATCTCCAATATCTTTAACTTGCTGATGAAAAAAGGGAAAATATATGTTTAATCCTCAATAGTGGACCCCACTGTACCATCATGCCTGTCTCCTCCGTATAAGCCTTCAATCCCACTCCTCTGCTTGTAATATAAAGTCAGAACATATATAACTCTAACAAGCTGCCCTTACTTAATGTACTAGGTCTTCTCCTGACACTTTTCTTAACACCCTCTGTTCTCTTGTCGTTCAGAATGGCACATCCCTGCTAGGTGGTCCTCCTGAGCAATTCCACACCTCTGTGCCTTCAGAGATGAGGTTCCCTCTGTCCTTTACACCTTGCTCCATCCACTCTGCTGTTCCTTATCTGGCAAAATGCAACACACTCCTTAGAAAACTGAAGCATTCTCTGGATCCCAGGCAACTGACTTGTGCCCATAACTCTGTACAGAGCTCATCGCTGCCACATGCTTTGTGGACTTGTCCATCTCCCCCCATCAAGGGCAGGGGTGATGTCGTGGAGACTTATGAAATCCCAGGGCTTAGCAGCATGCCTGACATGGAGTGGGTCCTCGGAACACAAACGAATAGATAACACTTGGTGGCCCTGAGCTTGTGACAGTAAAACTGCATTATTTGAGTAGATGATATGCTGTGTTTTTTTGCTTTTGGAATGGAGGTAAGGCAACCAAATTCATGTATAAACAGAACCTTTAAGAATTTGTTTTCACTCTAGTGATGGCTGATAGCTTTTTCTGCAAAAATCCAATTGTGTGGAATTACAGACTCATCACCCACCTAATTAAGGATGTCTCCTTTTGACTCAGTTTGTGGAGGGTAGAGAAGACAATGAAAGGTCTAGTTTCTCTGGGTCTCTTTCTGACCAATGAGGAGGAAGTGGTTGGAGAAGCAATGGAACCTTGAGAGAAAACCCCCAGGTGGCCATTGACTCACCACCACTGTTGGCAGCGTAAGTCTGTTGCCACGTCTTTGCTGTGTGGTGGCCCCGGCGGCTCTCCCCAGCACATGTGTAGCTGTAAGTTATGCATGCACTGCTGTGCTAATTGCATACATGTGAAATCACACAAAGGTTTTATACACACACACAGACACATGCTCATATACATATGTACACACAATAGCTACATAGCCCTTGTGTGATTTTAGATTAATATATTTAATAAATATTTATATTTATTAACATGCATATAATCATATAATAATGTTATATAAATTTAATAACATTCTTGTATATTCTAATTTTTCCCCAGCAGGTTATTGGAGTATAGTTGATTTACAATGTTCTGTTAGTTTCAGCGGTACAGCGAAGTGAATCAGTTATACATGTTTGTTTTTTAAATCTGTGCCTCTATGTCCCCCCAACAGTTTAAAGAGCCTTTCTCTATGTTGCTACTTCCATCCCACTCTGCCCTCCAATTCAGAGACAACCGACCTAACTCAGTGCAATTCCAGGAAGCAGAGCTCATTCTCCCCACTTGAGGATGAGCAAAAGAAGGCCCAGTGGATTGAAGGAATCGCCCAAGCCCCACAGCTGGAAGATGACAGTCAGCTCCCGAACCCTCCTAGATAAAGTCTCCTGCTGACTCTGCTCGCCCCGGCTGCAGGGCGGGGCGCCAAGGCGTGCATGGGAAGAGCCTGTAAGAAAGCAGAAGGGCAGCTACAAGTTGTGCAGAGCCAGAAATGCCGTGTAAATCATTTAGGAACAAATAGGAACTGATCTTCATCCCACTTTGAAAATATTAGAACATGCGAGAATAAGTGTTTTCATGAAGCATCTCTGCTTCATACAATTCCAGGGCTTGAAACCTTATATGCAATGAGCAAGGTTTGATGGAAAAGCCGCCTTCTGTGGTGTATATACAGAATAAATGATGGCCCCATAAAACATGGATTTCTTTAATCTACTGAGGGAGCAGCGCTGACAAGACACCATGAGGGCACAGCTGTGTTTACTCCAGGGTCACCTAGTGTTATTTATAATAAATCCTTTCGCTTTTGCTCTCTGGTGACCACCTTTCCCTGCCCAGGATATGAAGTATGTTACCGCAGAACCAGACGCTGTTAATGGGCCCACACGGCTATGAACACACCAGCCGGTCCACGATTTTATAGCATCCATCACGGGACACCAGAATCCTTATTAAAGAAGAGAGCTTTTACAGCGTTTTCCAGAGCACTGTATTTTTTAGACCCAACCCACAGGGAGAGTGCTACAGGGAGTGCTATTGCATTATAGGCTGTAAGATGGGGTCTGGGCCAAAGCTGCGAGGGAAGAAAATAATCAAATGGTATTTATGATGTGTGGTCCTGTGTTGACGCAGTGCTAGGGGCCATATGAGGAAAGGTAGACTGTCTTGAGGCTTTTCCCTTAGGAGCTTCCATTTGGGAAGTGAACACTGAGGCATACGTAAAAATTATGACCCAATTCACCATGTACAGTGTGGAGCAAAAATGTAGTTAACTTTGATTTATAACATGTAGTACAGACCTTGATCTACTCAACCTTTTTGGGCCACCAGAAATCCTTACTTATTTCAATCCTTGTTTAATATCTTATCAATTGGTCTCGGGCCCCTATTCCTATGTAAGAAGCAGAGTTTACCGAATATAATCTTATCTTTCTTTGATGGTCAAGAATCTTGCGGTGTCAGATGTTTGTAAACGTTCGTTCACTCCATGAGCTCCATGGCCGACTGGGGATTAAGGGGGCCGGCTTTGATGTCAAAACCTGGCTCCACCACTTAACGAGCTGGGTGGCTTGGGACAAGTTGCATCACCAGCCTGAGCTTCGAGCCTTAGTATTCTCATCTGTGAAATGGAACTCATGGTAGTTACTTGGCTAGGATTAGAGATGATGAGTGTAGAGTCCTTAAGCCTAGTATCTGCTACGTAAGAAGCACCAGGCAAATAAGAGTTCTTCTCATCCGTTGTATCAAGACAAGACGGAATGTAGATAGAGCTCAGATAGATCTCATATACCCTAGAAATATCGATTGCTGGTGGTGAATACTATTATGCCTGCCCAGATCTCCTCCTCAGGACCCACCCACCTGTCCTCCAGCAGCTCTAATGACTCACAGTTGTGTTCCTAGCTGGGCATGGCCCGTAGCCATCAGGCACCGCCCGGCCCAAGGTTATACTCCTTCCCAGGCCGGATGATGTGGAGAAAAAAGTTCAGCCCCATTGCCTCAATTTGGGACAATCTTGAAGGGCTGCCCCAGCTCCAGAGTTGCCTGTTGGGTCAGCTAAACCCTCAGATGCAGCTGCGTTACAGGCCAGTGTCTCCCTCTGCTGGGTCCTCACCCCTTACAGGTGCATCTCCTGAGAGCTCTCCCCAGGAAACATGTGGCCCCCAGCTTTCCATGTGAGAGTCTGTCTCAATCTAAGAGCTTGCTTAAAATAGTCGATTTAAACTTTTCTTGAGATTTCTTTCTTTCCTTCCTTCCTTCCTTCTTTCTTTCTTTCTTTCTCTTTTCTCTTTCTTTCTTTCTTTCTATCTTCCTTCCTTCCTTCCTTCTCTCTCTCTCTCTCTCTCTCTCTCTCTCTCTTTCTTTCTTTTCTTTCTTTCATGTTGGGTCTTCATCGCTGCCCGCGGGCTTTCTCTAGTTACAGCAAGCGAGGGCTATTCTGCGTTGTGGTGCACGGGCTTCTCACTGCAGTGGCTTCTCTTGTTGCGGAGCACGGGCTCTAGGTGCATGGGCTTCAGTAGTTGTGGCATACGGGCTCAGTAGTTGTGGCTTGCAGGCTCTAGAGCGCAGGCTCAGTAGTTGTGGCGCACGAGCTTAGTTGCTCCACGGCATGTGGGATCTTCCCGGACCAGGGCTCAAACCGGTGTCCCCTGCATTGGCAGGTGGATTCTTAACCACTGCGCCACCAAGGAAGCCCTGTATATTTCTCTTGAAAGCGATAAGCAGAAAAAATATCAGTGAATTGTATTTTCTGGTTATTTAGGTCCCAGGTAACTGTATACGTTTTCTATTGCTACTGTAACAAATCGTCTAATCATAAATTTAGTGGCTTAAGACAACACAAATTTATTATCTTAAATTCTATAGTTCATAAGCCTGAAATGGGTCTCACTGGGCTAAAATCAAGGTCTCAGCAGGATTACGTTCCCTTTCGGAGGCTCTAGGGGAGAATCTGTCTCCTTGCTCTTTCCAGCTTCTAGAAGCTGCCCAAGCTCCTTGGCGTTTGGCCTTCTTCCTCCATCTTCAGGGCCAGCAATAATGGGTCCAGTTAAATATTACATCACTCTGACCTCCTTACACTTTTAAGGGCCTTGGGATAACATTAGTTCTACCTGGTTAGTCCAGGATTATCTCCCTGTTTTAAGGTCAGCTGATTAACAACCTTAACTCCATCTGCAACTTTAATTCCCCTTTGCCATGTAATGTAACATATTCACAGCTTCCTGGATTAGGACGTGGACATCTTTAGGGGGCCATTATTCTGCCTACCGCACCAATTAAAGTTTTACTATTTAACTTGATAAGACAAATGGGAACCAGAGCAAAGCAAGTGAAGATGGACTTACTTGGATAATTACACTGTGTATACATTTTGTCATCTGGGATGTTTCAGGGTTGCGAACATCTGGGAAGCACAGTCGGGTGAGAGGGGGAGCTTTGGAAGGAACCAGGCGGCAGTGTAGGCAAAACTAAAAGTGACATAGGGCTTGAAGAAACCTAACTTATGCAATGCAAAAAGTAAAAAGGCTGTGTTCTGAGTACATTTGAAAGGAGGGATTTAAGTAGGGTCTGACGTAATGACTAAACCCAGTTAGAATATCTTTGGGCTGTGTTAGCCACCCTGACTTATCAAGTGTTGGAGACTGAGAAAGGCTGTGGAAGGGTGGTCCCATGTGTCTGACGTGAAACTGATTGTCATATGGCTGGCCACATAAAAATCAGATGAAGAAATTTTGTCTAAATTTAACCAACACTGTCTGGGATCAGAAGCAACACCAGGTTTCCAGCAACTGGGAGGCATTTAAGTTCAGGGTAGTTCCATGGATGAGAGAACTGCTGACTTCCTATCAAAACAACTGTACCCAATACTCTCATTTGTCTCTTTAGAGCCCGAAACTCTCTCAAGCTGCTAACTGCCATTTCTGTCTTAGGGCTCAGCATTGCAGGACAGAGAGCTGCTTCAAGGTGCAAGTGTGGGGATGTCCCTTTCCTCAATGAACCCTTTTGCTCATGTTTGTAACCCACTGAATAAGAGTTTAAGAGTCCAGGCAAGACACAATTGAAAAGGACTCAGTGACCTCATCAGTTTCCTCTGCCTCAGCAGAGTTGAGTGTCTGGGGCTTCCAGGCAAGTTACTTGTGAATATATATAAGGAAATTTAAGGTATGTTTGGGTTTCTTTTTGTTTTTTTTTTGCGGTACGTGGGCCTCTCACTGTTGTGGCCTCTCCCGTTGCGGAGCACAGGCTCCAGACGCTCAGGCTCAGCAGCCATGGCTCACGGTCCCAGCCGCTCCGTGGCATGTGGGATCCTCCCGGACCGGGGCACGAACCCGTGTCCCCTGCATTGGCAGGCGGACTCTCAACCACTGCGCCACCAGGGAAGCCCTTAAGTTATGTTTTAAATAAACATACCAGAGCATATGCATCCCACATGAGTCTCCCCTTTAAAGCAGTCCCATTGGAAGATGAATCACTTATTCCAAAGATACTATTAAAAACAATCTGGATCGTTTCTTTTTAGACACTTAAGTGCATACTTTGGAGTATCTTGATGGGAGCAAATATTTATCCTCTAAAGGTGGATTTGATTTTTACCAACAGCCAAAATTCATTTGTATCAAAGTCTTGGAAATAAGGTGAATAATCAAATTAAGTGATATTATTTTAGATTAAAAGATGAGTCTGATATAACTGAATGAGACTAGTTTTCTCCTGAGGGTTGTAGATGGTTCTGAGGGCCAAAGAGTAAGAACAATGGACTCATTGATGGGATTAGTTGGCACCTTTCAAAGTGATTTCTTTAAAAGATTATGCACAGCTGAGGGTAGTAACTTCTGGAATTTTTCTTGAGGTTTATTACTTCAGAGAGACATTGTATCTTAGTGATTCAAAGCATAAGCTCTGAAGTCAGTCTTGGAACCAAAGTTCAGCTCTATATTTTTTCAGCTGTGTGACCTCAAGCAAGTCACTTACCCTCTCTGAGCTTTGTTTTCTTCATCTGAATAGGAGGCTTATCCTATAAACTACCTCAGAGGATGCCTGCAAGGAATACATAAGGTCACATACATGAACACGAGGTCATATATGTAAAACACCCAGTCTACAGCATGACACACAACAGGTGCTCAGTAAGTAGGGGCTCTTGTTTTTCTTCATCAACACACTGGGTACACACAAACAGGTGGGAGCAAATTCATAATATTGAGTGTATTTTGTGATGTGATAGTACTAGTAACTATCATTTATTAAACACCCCTGGTGGGTAAAACCCTTTCAGGCCTCACTATAACCCCTTTAGAGGTAGGTACTATTATTGGACCCATTTTAACAGATACGGAAATTTGAGGCCTAACGAGTTAAGTAACTTGCCCCAAAGCATTCAGCTACAAAGCTGTGGAGTAAGGATTGGAACCCAGCTACTCGGACTTCCAAACTAGGACCTTTAACCCTTTCTCACACAGCTGTTTATGAAGGCCTGTTGGTCCTCTTCACAGTGACATGAGGACAGCGTGAGTAGGGGTCCAAGCATGGGCTTTGGAACCACATGGGCTGGATTTACGCTTGAATCCCAACTCACTCCCTTATCTGTCATGTGGCCCCTCCCCGTTTTCTCAACTATAACGTGGGGCGAATGAAGAGAGGCTGCAGGAGTAGAGTGTAGCACAGTCGGTGCAGGGAATGAAATGTGAATGAAACCCCCAGTTAACAGAACATTCTGCACAGAGTAGCTTTGGGTGCCATATCCCAACCCTTGAGATCCACACGCCTGCCAGGGGGAGAGCAGTATCGCTGCTCTGAAAGCCTGGTGATAGCCTAAGGACGAAGCACAGCCTCACTGATAGTGGGAAATTCTCCTGAAAGTGGGCAGTTTCCATCAGACTGTGGCCGAATTCCAGTGGGGGTGGAGGAGGTGACAGACAAAACCACTTAGTGTTCTTCCTTGGCCCACAAGTTGACACTCTGATCAAGCACTCTTCCTAACACGTGTTCCTAGAGAGCAGCTTGTTATCTGGGGCCGGGGCTGGCTGTCCACCCCGACTCCTGCCTGGGACTGCCCCCCGCCCGTGTAGTTCCTTCTCACACCGTGACTTAAGAAAAATTCTGAGTGGCCAGAGGAAACATAGCATCAGTTGCAGCTTAGTGTCCAGCTGGTCTAGAGCACTCATTCATTCATTCATTCATTCATTCATCTTCCACAGGAGAGAAGTCGGCAGCCAGTCTTACAGCTAAGAGGCCAATTATGGACTGAATTGTGTTCCCTCCAAATTCGTATGTTATGACTCAGAATGTGACTGTATTTGGAGATAAGACCTTTAAAGAGGTAATTAAGGTAAAATGAAGTCATATAGGTAGGCCCTAATCCAATATGACTGGTGTCCTTATAAGAAAAGGGTATTAGGACACAGCTAACAGACTGAGGGACCTTGTGAGGATACAGTGAGAAGGTGTCTTCTGGAAGCCAAGGAGAAGCCTCAGAAGAAACCAACGTTGCAGACGCCTTGATCTTGGAACTGTGAGAAAATAACTTTCTTTGTTTATGCCACCCAGTCGGTGATATTTTGTTATGGCAACCCAAGCAAACTGATACAAGGCCTAAACTTCATTTTCAGCCTTGCACACAAGGGTCAGGGTGGATGCCTCCCAGGAGAGCCCTGCAGTGAGATGCTTCCTGGAGATCAGGGCACCAAGGCCTAGTGGTGCTGGATGTTTGGCACAAAGAGCCTCCTGGGTTTTCCGTCCGCACACCTGTGGCCAGTGCCCCTGGCTGTCCCCTTTGCACCACCTGAGCAGCCTTCCTGACTTCTGAGCCAGTCACTCGGGGTCACCAGGGAAACTCTACACTAGACTGTCCTGAAAGCAGAAAGTGGCTTTCAGACCTCTTGGGAGTGATTCAGACCAGGAGGACACGCTATTGAAGTGATTTTTGTTTTGTTTGTTTGTTAAAGAGGCTTATTTATGCAGTCCTATCTGCTAACCACTTTTATCTGTTCTTTGTTGTTGCTTGAATAAGAACTTGTTAAATGACCCAAATTGTGCCTTCTACCTGCCTTTTGAAAGGACAGAGTAACAAATGTAAATGCGTATTGGGTAAATGTGCTTTATTTTCCAAGAGAGGAACTATATGATCTGGAACTGAAAATGCTCAAAGGTGTAACCCATGATTTTTTTTTCCCTGAAATTCTTTTCCACCTGCCAGCTTCTCACCTCATGGTAAGTCAGGTGCTGTCCCAGTTATAGTGCTTACTCAACAAGTCACTGATGGGGCCAACTTTTACAAACATGGACTTGTATTCCTACTTGGTCAGCATTAATTTGTAACTCAGAAAGTCTTTGTTAAATATTGAAATTAAAATGGCTTTCCTGTGGGGTTATTTCCATTTCTTCATCTGTAAATAAGGAGCTTTAAGGTGATGTCTAAGATACCTTCCAACTGCCAAGATTGTGATTCTGTTTTGTAAGTTGGGCAAATGTGTGAGTCCTTCTATGCCGCCACACAGCATGCCACCATTCGAACCCAAATGCTAGTTATTTCATTCATTAGCTTAATAAATGCTGTTGAGTGAGGGACTGAATTAATTAATGAATGCCTACTGGGTTCCCAGCCCCAGGGAACACGCAGATAAATAAGACAGTTTCTGCCTGTCAAGAGCTCACGCTCTGAAGGGGGAGACAGATGTGTAAACAGATGTGCTGCTCAGTTCGACTTCCTTTGTTTTCAGTTAGTTTTACCTATTATGATAATAAAAACTTTAACTTATTTCGTGCCTGCTCTGCGTCAAGCATTCTGCTGGGTGTTGTACAATGAGTCCTCATGTTCATTCTACAAAGTCCGTATTATTGACGCTATTTTAAAGATTAGAAAACAAAGGTCAAATACTTAGGTCTGGTTAACTCCTTGTCCACATTTTAATAGGAGCTACGTGAGCTTTACTGTTTCTGGAAAGAAAAGCCAAAGGACACCATGATTCCATCTCAGTGAAAGACAGCAAGTGTGGTTGATTTTATTTTCAATTTATTCACTTAAACAACGTTTATTGAGCATCTTCTCAGTGTCGGTAAAATTTAAAAGCTAAGTATTCTTCTGACCTGATCCTGGTGCAGACAGTTTTAGCAAAGGAGAAAAAGAAGTGTCAACTAATGATTATACCAAATGGACCAATACGCTCATGTAAAAGCAACAGAGTGCTCTGATCCCAGAGGAGAGAGCAACTAACTCAGGGCTGGAGCAGTCAGGGAGGGTGACCTTTGAGCTGAGTTTTGAAGGCCAGATAGGAATTCATCAGGCAAAAGGAAGAAGGATGCTCCTAGCAGAGGGAACAGAAAGTACAAAAGCCTAGTGATACGAACAGAACACTGCATTTGGGGAATGATGAGCAGTTCTGTGTGGCTGAGTGTAGAGAGAGTGAATGAGTCCTGAGGATGGAGGAGCCAGATGGAGAGGTCGAGTGGGGCCGTGTTGAAGGGTCCTGTTCAGAATTTATCTTTTGACTGATGAAGTCTTTTCTAGGGGGGATGGTGACATCATCTGATTTGCTTCAGTGCAGAGCAGTGATTAGCAGTCCTGGCTACACATCAGAATAACATGGGGAACTTTAAAAAATCCTGATGCCTGATGCTGCACACCAGATCAATTGAATAAGAATTCCTGGGAGCAGGACTCAGGCATTTGGTATTGGAAAGAAAACGTTCCAGGTGATTTCAATGTGCAGCCAAGGTTGAGAACAACTGGTGTGGAGAAAACTCCAGAGAAGAAAGAAGTTGGTGACTGGGAGGCCAGTTAGGGGACTACTGGAGGCCTGGAGAACCCCTCCAGGGCAGTGGTTCTTGAATTTCAGTGCATCAGGATCACCTGGAAGGCTTGTTAACTTGCTGGGTCCCAGCAACCAGCTTCTGATTCGGGAGGTCTGGGGCGGGACCGGAGAATGTGCATGTCTCACCATTTCCCAGGTGGTGCTGATACTACTGGTGAAGGGACCCCACTCTGAGAACCACAGGTCTGTGGCCAGGCAGTGGGATGGAGAGGAGAAAATGGGCTGGGAGGTATTCTGGAGGCAGGGAGAGGGGCATCTGGCAACGGGGTGAATGACAATGCAATGCAATTAATCAAAATGGAAACGGAGAAGACATTTTACTCTGTTTATGATGTGGGGGGAGAAGATTTCGGACGTGTAGGACTAGACGTATTGGTTGGCAAGATCTAAGTGAAGGCACCTAGTCAGCAGCTGGGAATACTTCTCTAGCTATCTGGAAGAAGTGAGGCAAATTCTGGAACAAATCAGGACCTCGGATTTAGCCTAGCTCAAGATAGACATGAACTGTTGACTGTCTATAGCTTGAGAATAAATCAATATATTGCTTCTATTGCTGCCATTTTTTTTCTGATGTGTTTAATCAATAAAAGATGGTGGTGGTATCTTTGTAGCCGCTCTGCAAAGAAAAAAAAAGAGAGATCCACATGTTACATAAGCCATTAAACCTGGTCGTTAAGTATACATAGGTCAAAAGTTAAAACTGCCTCCCCCAGTTTTTCCCATTTATAGTCACACATGACTTTGAAAAACAAAAATAACCTCTTTCTCTATTATATTGGTAATTATTATGTTTTCTGCTGATTTGTAGAAGAATCCAAGGCATTTTGCTGAGCCTCAGTTTCCCCAGTGGGTTGGATTTAGTAACTGCCAAGTACCCTTCCAACTCCAGAGTTCCATGCCTTTGACTTGGTGTCAGTTTTGCCAGAAGGATCTCCAGGAGCTGGTAACACTGGAAAAGTTTTTTTTTTTTTTTTCCCCATTTGAATTGAACGTTTTTAGAGTACATTTTTATCAAAAAAATAGTAAGGCCCTATTGTCAGAGCTCTGTCCTTAAAGGTATTTCCAAACTTGTTTCTTATTCCTCATTTGACAAGTGCTGTCACAGAGCTCCATCACTCCTGGACGAACAGCTACCAATAAACAGAAAATTATTTCCAACCAGCTAACATGCTGTTTACTTTCCAGAAAAATTGCACTTTCCTATCTGACAGTTGATCAAGGGGTATCCCGCTGCTGTCAGCAGGGAGAAATGTTTAAACACAGAGATGGGAGTTTAAACATTTTCTCATTATCACAGAATAAGGGGAAAAAACCCCACAAATAAATAAATAAGTAAAACTGGCATCCAGACTCTCTAACCCCCTGCTGGGAGCGTAATGAAGCTGTGTCATGTGACCCAAAGGAGTGGGCTTTCATCTCTGGCCCCAGTACTGTTACTTAAGTGACACCTGTCACATGACCCAACTTTGGTCTCTTATCTGCCTTCCCCAGGCACCCTTGTGGGGAATTGTCTTTTCCAGAGATGTGTGGCCTGTGGTGGCCATTGTAGTGGGTTCTGTTAGTGCCATTAGCCTGGCCCTTTCCATTTCCTGCCTCAAATCCCCTGCATCTTTCCTCAAACATTGTTTAAACGTAATAAAGTATGAAACACCTGCGAAACTAAAATAAAGACCAAAAAAAAAAAATCTCAGAAAGGACCAAAAAATTCAGTGCCATTATTATATTTCATGCAAGTTTGCAGGAATTGGAATTTGGAGAGAAACAAATTTTAAAGCACTAATATTCATGTCTGAATGTTTATTAGAGCAGGTGGTTGATAAAACCCGAGTACACTTCATTATAAAAATGCCTGCAATTTTAACTAGCCAGGCTCACCAGGGAGAACCACAAACAACCAGCACCAGGTGTTGTGGCTTTTCCTTCCCCAACTTCATTCTAAAACCCAATCTAACCTGGCCTCCTGCCTCCCCTTGCTAGCTAGAACTCCATGGCGCTGAACCTTTCATTTTCCTGGTCTATTTATCTTCCGCTCTCCTACAACGGCTACCGACATCCGTCATGACCACCACCTCCATAAACATCACCCACCACCACAAGTTAGCTGATTTTCATGGTGCTTACTGTCTTCCAGGCACTATTCAAAATACTTTAAATGTATTAAATCATTTGATCCTCACAAGCAACTCTGTGACACAGATATTATCACCATCCTCATTTTACAAAGGAGGAAATGAGAGCACAGAGAAGTGAAGTAACTTGCCCAAGGTCACACAGCTAGTTAGTGCAGAGCCAGATCAAAAAGCAGTCTGGATCTTGACGCTGCTCAACGCTGAGCAAATCTTCAGAGCTCTTCTAAATCTTTACCCGTGTACTTTTCTTTTTTCCGATCACAGAGGATACG
The DNA here is from genome assembly GCF_039906515.1 of Pseudorca crassidens. Lineage (NCBI taxonomy): Eukaryota > Metazoa > Chordata > Mammalia > Artiodactyla > Delphinidae > Pseudorca > Pseudorca crassidens. The sequence goes on from NC_090301.1 coordinate 33,670,651, forward strand.
TGTCTCTTATCCTCTTCCAGGCAAACGTAAACTCTTAATCTCATTTCCTTCAATCTCTGATTCTTCACTGATTCATTCATTTATGTATTCCACAGATGGTTATTAAACACCAATTATGTGTCATGCACAATTCTAGATGCTTGTGATATATCAGTGAACAGAACATTAAAATTTGCTCCTGTGGGATTTACTTTCTAGGAGGGGGAGAGAGCAAATACACTCGACCCTTGAACAGCATGAGTTTGAACATGGGTCCACTTATATGCAGTTTTTTTTCAGTAGTGAATACTACAGTACTACAAGATCTGCGGTTGGTTGAATCCATGGATGTGGAGGAACCACCAATAGAGTACCGACTGTAAAGTATTTTCAAATTTTTGACTGTGCAGAGGGTCAGTGCCCCTAATCCCTGAATTTTTTAAGGGTCAATTGTAAACAATAAATATAAGACATCAATGTGTCATATATGAAAAAAACAAAAAAAACCCAGATCAGGTCAAGGGAGTAAAGGAGTGTGGGGTTGCAATGAAATAAATGACAGAGGAGTTCATTCACTCAAAAGATATTTATCAAGGTCCTACTATGTACAAGGGACTATTCAAGGTGCTTGAAATACATCAGTGAATAAAACAAAGTTTCCTATCCTCAAGGAGCTTACATTTTAGTAGGGGTGAGAAAAACAATAAACATCGTAAATCAGTAAACCATAAATTATACAGCATGAAATCCAGCAACAACAGGCTTTAGAAAAAGCGGCCAGGGTAAGGGGGATTTGTGTGCAGGAGGCTTGGGTGTTGAATAGGGTGGCGGGTGTAGGCTTTGCGGATAGATGGCATTGGAGCAAGTCTTGAAGTTGGCAAGGGAGTTGGCTGCGTGGATATTTGGGGGAAAACGTTCCAGGCAGAGGAAAGAGCCAGGCAGAAGCCCAAGGAGGGAGCATGCCCAGTGTGTTTAGACTGTCCAATGATTCTCCCAACTTCTTTCTTTTTCCTTCACTCCATAAAATGCATAGTTCTCTCCTGTGCTAAAAAAGAAAAAAAAGAAAAAGAAAAGGAACCCTCTTGCTGCTTCCACATTCTAGCTAGTACTCCATCTTTTTCATCCTTTTGTGATAGTTTCTGAAAGATATGTCCTGCTTCTATTTTCTTACCATTCACTCTCTCTTTAATCCGTTGTATCTTTCTATGACCACCATTCCATGGAAGCTGCTCCCTTAGAGGTCACCCATGACCAGTAGCCACCAAAATCCATGGCCTGCCTCGGTTTACACCTCTCTGATATTTTCTCTGTGGGCCCCTCAGTCTTGGAACACTCTTCTTGACTTTTATCATCCAGAATGATTCCAGTTTTCTGCCCCACCCCTCCAATTTCTAGCCATTAATACTTTGTTTCCTTTGTGAATTCTTCTTTCTTCCACCCTTGTGCTTCTTCTCTTTGTGTATGTTCTCTTGAGGAATCACATCTTTGGGACTTCAGTGACATGTATGTAGGTGATGCCCACATATAGCCAGTCTTCATTTCCTAGTCCCAGGTCAGCCGTTCCAATTGTCTGACACACACCTCCAACTGAAGATGTCCAGAAATGAGCACATAGCCTCCTCTCCTGAACTAATTGCTTGACTAAAAATGATATAACAAGTCATCCAGGCCCACAGACTGGAAACCTTACAGCCCTTCTTCATCTCCCACCACTCCTTGCACCACTACACCCCACAGACAGTTGCCGTGGCAGATTCTTTGGCTGACTGTTCAACAGTCATTCCTCACTTCTTCCCCAGTTAAGAGAAAACTGATTATTCAGGAACTTGCCCCTCAGGAAAGTGACCCCCGCTTCAGATCAGTAGCAAATCCTGACCATTCTAAAGCGTCATCTAATTTCGCTTGCTGGCAGTTCAGGAGTGGATATGTGACCGTCTGTTCAGTAGGGTGTGAAGAGAACCATGCTTTCTTTGAAAAATAAGCACACAGGAAGAGGCATCCTCTTCCTCTACCGGACATTATCATACCTGTATGTGATGCCTGGGGCTGTGGCAGCATCTTGTGACCATGATAGGAACCAGCCTGAGAATTAGGCAATGAAGGACACCGAAGATGCAGTGAAGAAAGACGAAGGAACCTGGGTTGTTGATGATGTCTTTGACCCATCAGTTAATTAATCCTGGAACCTGGAATTAAATCTAGGTACTTCTAGATTTCTTATGTGACCTAATATCCTCATGGATTAAGCCACTGAATGGGGGTTTTCAATTTCTTACAGCCAAAAACCATCCTGTCCTTTCTTTACTTCCCACACACAGGGCTATCTTCTTTTCACCCTCCTCCCCACGCCCCCACAAATTGCCTGCCTGGAAAACTCTCACTTGAAGACAAAGATTAATTGTCATCTTCTCTATGACAGGGAGGACTGAAATGTCATTGGATCTTGTATTTATTTCCACCTAATGCCCCAGTTGACTACAGGATCCTTGGGGGAACGTTTTTTATATTTCTACTGCAGATGTTTGTGGACTAAATTAATGAATAGATGGGAAAGATTATTTTATATCTTGGTTCAATTCTGGGCTCCCGCAAGATTTTTCTTGCAATATCCAATGACAGTTCTTACAAAAGAAACAATTGTTTACAAGAATGCCAATAAACTTGGATGAATTCATTACCCAGCACCTCAGATCTTATACCAGGTGCCTATTAACTTACTTAGGGATGCAGAGGAGTTAGAAGTAGAAAATGTGAATAGATTCAGAGAGGATGGACTAAAATAAAACTGTTCTGGGAATTCATTTATGAAAGGCATTGAGAGTAACAAAAAGGTGTCAGTCAGTGTAACCTTCAGGAAAGTCTGAACACTTTGGTTCTAAGAACTGTAACTGCTCAGAGTGATTTATTTTCCTCCAGAAAGTAACTTCCATTGGATGTTCCTAGAGATTTCATTATAAAAAGGCAAAAATTTTTGAGAATAACTCCAAGGTCGTATTGGATGTGCACTTAAAGTATCAAGAAATGTTAGAAGACAACGTTACCAATTCTCATAAAAATCCTACCACTCTATGTCAGCACTGTTCAGCAAAACTTTCTGCAATAATGGAAATGTTCTATATCTGCATCGTGCATTATGGTAGCCACTAGCCACATGTGGCTATGGAGGCCTTGAAATGTGGTTAGTGTGACTGAGGAACTAAATTTGATCTTGATTAAATTTAAATATAAATAGTCACATGTAGGTAGTAACTTCCATGTTGGACGGTGACCAACATGTTTTATGTGACCTAGAATAGTCAGGATAGGCTAGGTTACACTGCAGTAACAAATAATCTCCAAATATTAATGGATTAAAACAAAGTTTTATTTCTCTTTCTCACTATATATTCATTATACATCATCTGGGGACTCCGTTCTACATCCTTTCATTCTGGGACCGTCTTGAATGCTGCTGGTCACTGTAACAGAGGGAAAAATGAAGAGAGATCTGGAGTGTGTTGCACTGGCAATCAAATAAATGCTTGATTCAGAAGTGATACATATCACTTCCACTCGCAATTCATTGGCTAGCACTAATCATACAGCCCTATTCATCCACCAGAGAGCCAGGAAGTGTCACCCAATTATGGAGTCTGGGAGACAGAAATACTAGGTGAGTAGCACTAGTGACTGAAAAAGTAAGCATTATTAAATAACTAATACATCTAATTGAACAAAAATAACTCGTGTTTTAAAGTCAGGTATATGCCTATACAAAGGAATCAACAAAAACATGGGAGGAAAAAAATATGTACAAACAGGAATGCTCCTTTGATAGAATCAAGGAAGAAACGAAGATTAGAATAATGTTTTGGTGTTTCATACATAATTTTTATTAAGCTTTTGAATAGGCAAATCCATTCATTAAAGGAGAAAAAGAAGGAAACACAAGCATGATTTATCTTCCATTATAATTAAAGAGAATAATTTTGTCAATTTTTACTTTTTAAAAAATCCTTTAAAAAAACCCCAAAACGAGCCTACCTGTTCTTACAACAATAGGATCTTATTATAATTCCAAGTATAGTCACTCCACAGCTCTTCAAAAGCCCTTATTAGACATCTTTGAATTAGATGGGAACTTAGGGGTCAGCTATTCTAATTTCCAATATGGGAATCCCTCCTACAGCTTTCTATCTCTTTGGGGGCAAAAAGGAAGTCCACTACTGCTGTGGGAGCTCATTTCATTGATGGACAGGCGAAATTTTTGGAGAACTCTTCCTGCTGTATCAAAAATACCATCTCTGAGCTTTCAATGTACGTATTTGTCCCGGCTCCACAGCCACCCAGCAGAGAGCCAGCCCCTTTGCTCCATGAGAACCCTCAATTCCTTGAAGGGAATTTCTCTGCCCCTGGGTTTTCCCTTTTTGGAGTATTCCTTCTTGTGCCCTGGTCTCTGTACCCTCTGTTCTCCTAGCAGCCGTCCTTGGAGCGTGCAGCCCAGACTTTGGGGACAGAGTCTGAGCATCAAATCCTAGATGCTTAAATAAAGTTCTGTGTTCTTCTCTGCAAGGCGGGGAATAATTACACCTACCTCTTACTTGTTAAGAGGATTAAACAGGATTAAATCTGTAAACTAATAGATGCACAATAAATATTTACTTCAATATGATGTTTCTTTTAAAGTGTGATGGGTAGAGTGAAATTTAAAATAATTTAGATGTGATCTGACTAATTCCCTTCTCTGGGACACCCTCTTATTCCTTCATTTATATCAACCACAAGTATTAGCATTATCTTTTGTGGGCAGCCAGACATACTATTAATTCATATTATAGTTAAAAGTGCCAACTTCCACTAAGCCTTACTTAACTTGTTGACATTTTAAGCCTAAAGTGTAAGAAATTAAACCAGATGAAATTTGATAGGAATGTATTGGCTGTTGCTCATCAGCTTTTTTTATTTTCTGGGTTTTTTTCTTTTGGTTTGGTTTTAATAGACTTTATTTTTCAGAGCAATTTTTTTTTTTTTTTTTTTTTTTTGTGGTACGCGGGCCTCTCACTGCTGTGGCCTCTCCCGTTGCAGAGCACAGGCTCCGGACGCGCAGGCTCAGCGGCCATGGCTCACGGGCCCAGCCGCTCCGCGGCATGTGGGATCTTCCCGGACCGGGGCACGAACCCGTGTCCCCTGCATTGGCAGGCGGACTCTCAACCACTGCGCCACCAGGGAAGCCCTCAGAGCAATTTTAGGTTCACAGCAATATTCAGCAGAAGGTACAGAGAGCTCCCATACACCCCTCCCCCCTACATGCACAGCCTGCCCCATTACCAACGGCCTCCACAGAGTGCTACGTTTGTTACACTGTATGAACCCACATTGACTCATCATTATCATCCAAAGTCCGTTTTACATTAGGATTCATTCTTGGTGTTGTATATTCCATGGGTTTGGACACATTTTTGATGAATGGTGTATATCTGTATCCACCATTATAGTATCATACATAGTTACCCTGTCCTGAAAATCCTCTGTGCAGCATCTATTCAACATTCCCTCCTTCCCCTAGCAACCACGATCTTTTTACTGTCTCTATAGTTTTGCCTTTTCCAGAATGTCAAATAGTTGGAATGACGTAGTATGTGACTTTCAGATCGGCTTCTTTCACTTAGTAATATTCATTTAGGGTTCCTCCACGTCTTTTCACGGCTTGATCGCTCCATTTCTTTTTACTGTTGAATAATATTCTATTGTCTGGATGTACCACAGTCTATTTATCCACTTATCTACAAAAGGACACCTTGGTTGTTTTAAAGTTTTGGCGATTATGAATAAAGCTGCTATTAACATCTGCGTGCAGGTTTTTGTGTAGACATAACTTTTCAGCTCCTTTGGGTAAATACAAAGGAGCATGATTGCTGGGTCTATGGTAAGAGTATGCTTAGTTTTGTAAGAGACTGCCAAGCGGTCTTCTAAAGTGGCTGTACCCTTTTGCACTTCCACCAACAATGAGAGTTCCTGTTGCTCCACATCCCTGGCAGCATTTGGTGCTGTCAGTGTTCTGGAATTTGACCATTCTAATAGGTGTGTAATGCTACACATTAGCTTTTAGCAAGATCTCAGGCTTTTGAATCATGATCCAATGCTAGATGTCAGCTGCCTCTTCAAGAGTTGTGTATGCTACAGATATGATAGGTATGTGATTACTGGAAAGATCATAGACATTGGAGACCGCCAGACCTCAGGTGTGTACCTTACCTCTGCTGTCCTACCACAAAGGAGTTAGTTAACTTCTCTGAGCCTCAGTTTCCTCTTTTGTAAAGTGGAAGTAATAAATGAGTAATAACAGTACTTACTTTAATGAGTTATATGAATAAACTGTGTGCCTTCTCCAGTTTTATTCAAGTGATTAATAATAAAAACATTTGACCAGAATAGGACTTAGGGCTGAAACTTGTACCACACCACTGCTGGCCTTTCTCCAGTAAGGCCACTGTTCTTTGAGCACATAGATCTGCCTCATCACCCAGCCCACACAGTTTCATCTTTCAGGTATATCTGGACAGGCTTTGTCAAATGCCTTACTAAAATCAAATACTCGGTAAGGTAGATTTCTTTGGACCATCTGTGTACATTTTTCCTCCTTCCATCTCAGACTCTGAGTGCATAGGTACTATTTTTAAATTCTCTCTTAATTAGTTCCTCCTTGTTCTTCTAAAGGCTATATAGCGGTCTCTGGTTTCTAGGCTACTACATTTCCTGAGTAGATCATCCCCAGATGAAGTAATTTGAGTTTCCCCAGCTTCTTTTAGAAGGACCCATTGTAGAAAATGAAACACATGTTAGCCGAGACAGATCTCTCATTTTATTTGAGGCTTATGTGTGTGCACACAAGCATGTGTATCTCATGGTGCAACAGGACTTGAATTACAACTTTGGAACTCTTTGCTCTTATCTATCTATTCGGTATCTCTGCCATCAAGTCAGAGCTGAGATTACTCATCACTTTTGCTGTCATCACAGACAATTAGGATTCAGTAGAAGGAGACAGCCTGAAATTTAATTCTAACCAGCAGCTCAATCCAAACTCCCAAAATCTGGCTGGGATGGGGTGGTAATGTGTTTTGACAATCCAGTTAGTGAAGGAAGAAGCGCCCCCTAGGAAATCATAACAAAGAGTCTTAAGCAAGACTCCTTTCGTTGACAACTTTATCCAAGAAACCACCTTCCCTGTAGACTTTTCTAAACTTTAGACTAATCCTCTCCTTGCCACAGAAGTCCTTTTGTTGCGGGAAATTGTAAGTGACCACAGGAGTGACAGGCCTCTGCAAGCACCAGCTCTGTCTCCAAAGTCTTTCAATTGTTGTCTCCCTTCTGTCCTGTTCTCCTTCTGGCCCAAGGATCACTCTATCAAATAACGAAATGAATGAAATTATTCAGAAGTTCTCTTCTCAGATGATTTCAATCTATGTCTAATTTTTGAGCCAATCACTGTTAAGTTCTAGGCAAATGACAGCAGCAATAACCTTTCATTGCTTTTTCCTCAAGTATTATGCACTGTTGCCTTGGACATCATATTTAAAATATTCCACATCACAGGTGATGGTATAAAACCCTTGGTCCAGTGTGGAGTTAGATTTGAAGCTTCTTAGTAAGTGGAAGCAAATTAAAACGGAAACAGCAATACAGGTAGTCCTGGAAGTGAATGAAGAATAAAAAAAAATCAGAATCATGAATAACAGATTGAGTAAGGAAACCTGTTAAATATTATTGCAAAGTTATTGATGGAATTATATATAAATACAGATGGATAGATAGATAGAAAAGGTGATAATAAATTTTAACAGAGCCAGCATCTTACCCCTGGTAATCAAAATCTATCTCCAAATGCACAAATTATCGTTATACCTCACCACACCCTAACTATTCAAAACACACCAAGCTTTGAAATAATATGTGTAAAGTGCCTGGCACATGGTATATACCCAGTAAATTTTAGTTCCATGTCTCTATTGTAGACATTAGCATACAGTTTTTCCATACCTGAAGCTGACATTCTGAGGATCTTTTAAGAGTCTTAATTTTCAGGCATTGCTGCTAGTTATAAGTCCTAATATCCCAATTTACATTTTGAATCTCCTGAAAAGTGAATATTTTAACATAAATTCAATTTAGTGGAAAAGATTTACAGGCCCCAAGTGTCCATGTGATTACCACTTTTAGTCCCTAACTCCAGCACTCCCAGATTTTGCTGATCCCAAGCCGTTTATTAAACAGTTTAATTGCTCCAGCTTCTCCCTGTTGTGGTTCATCTCCTGTGGGTTTTATCTCCTTACATTAGTACCAAGGGCCCAGGGACATCGGGAGATTACTCCAGTGCGCATTCCGCCTGCCCCCTCCCTTCCTCAACAGCTGGCACAGACGCCAAGTTTGTCACGCTCCTTTTAATTGATTTTCTATTGTGACCAATTTACATCTACAGGTAATGAATGATTCTTTGCGGAAACTGACTGTAGTTCAGAGAGGCAGGGTAAGCTCCCTACCTCCTGGCGGCTTTAGTAAAACAAAATAACAATAGAAATAATTGTTATGTCTTACGGGGCACCACCATCTGAGACCATTTCCATCAATGTCTTTGATAATTTTATGAAGGGCAAATCCTAAAGTATACCCTGTTCTCATAACTGGTGGGTTTAAGATGGCATAATTACACAGTAAAATTTCTGCTCTAGAAAATATTTCACTTGGGAAATACCATGTTATGATTGTATTGCCCATTGTAATTCCAATTTTATATCGTCAAAATATAAACTTCAGTATTTCATAAAATGCTCTGACGAAGAGCTATCATTCTAAACTTCCCTGATCTTTCCAAATTTCTAAATACGACGATCTTAGAAGATCCAAAAGGCAGACGTTCTTGATGCGTATATGCCTTTAACAGAGAAACTGGCAAAGAGCTGAATCCTGCCATGTGAATGACGTCGGGGCAGGGGTGGTGCAGGGAGTATGCCAGTCATTACCATCTAGGCCCCAAAAGTTCTGCTAGGAAGCACGGCAAGCTGTGGTTGCCGGATGCGTGGCCAAATCATAGGTTAATGACTGTGGTCTGGGATAGAGCCAGGGTCACTTACAGGGCTGGCTGGCTGGCTGTGTGCATGGGTCTCACCTTGATTCCTCCATCTAGACTGCTGTCCCCTCTACCCACCATGGAAGGCCCAGGATGAGTGCTCTTGTAAGATCTGGGGATGTCTATACCATGATGGCTTTTGGAGTTGTCCCACCTGGCTTTCTGTGCCTACCAGCAGAACTCTTTAGGATATGGTAGCTTTGGGGAAGTCCTCTACAGCGCCCCTTCCTCTTCAAGATTACCTTGGAAGGCTGGGTTGCCCTGGGCTGACGGAGGAGACTGCTGAGAGCAGCTGAGTCTGTGACATTTGTGGATGGGTCCTCCCTCCCTATCAGGTCCTCATGGTTCCCAGAGCTCAGCCTGGAGAGGACTCCCTGTAAGCAATGGTGCAAAAAGGCGCAGCCTCAGAAGCCTGTAGCAGTGATGACTGGACACTCGTAGGCCTCCAAAGCCACCTCCTGGGTGGTGCTGGACTGAACCAGGTCTGCTCTGGCACCTGGGGGCAGGCTAGGTGGTAATTTGCAGTACTACGGTGACCAACCGTCCTGGTTTACCCGGGACTGTGTCAATTTTGGCACCGAACATCCCACATCCCGGGACACCCCTTGGTCTCGAGCAGGTGGGGACAGTTGGTCATCCTGACCTCTGATTTTGTCCTATCAGCTGACAGCGAGAACTACGTAGTTAAGGGAATTTAACATGTCAGTGGAGTCCTGTATTCCAACGTGTCAGCTCAAGGCCTTACAGTGACGTGTAAGGGTTGTCTCAGGAGTCCTATCAGTCCCCTGGCAGTGGGAGCTGATGCACACTGCCATCCTCCTTTCACAGCCTGTGAGGCCTAGGCCTCTGTGCCCAGAGTGGGAATGAAGAGCCGGGCCCAGGACAGAGGTGCTCTGAACCCATGAACCAGGTCTTCACTGGACAGTGGTTGATTTTCAATTCCATCCATAAGGAGCCACACAGTTGTAGCCACTTACCTGGAAAACCTTGGTGATCTCGCCCTTTCTTTTCACCAGCATTTGCTAAACCCGGCTGGGTGGTGACCTTTCCGGTAGGAGGCCAAAAGGTCACACATTTCTGGTTTTAGCCTCACTCCTGAAACTGTAAATAAAGACTCCACTGCAGGGAAGAAAAGAGAAAAGCACCAACATATTATCTCCTGGGATCTTTCACGGTGTGTTTTTTTATGTCTGTTGTAATATCTGTCACCCGAAGAGACATCAAAATGTAAGCCAGACTCATACATCAATAATTTATACTGACTCATGGATAACTCACGTTACTGAATAGCTGTCAGGTGCCTCCTATTCAATTCACTTCAGTTCAATTCACTTCAATGCATATTTACCAAATGAACACTTGGGTAAAGGCACCTTGGTGCTGAAGGTGGTCCAAACAGGAGCAGAACTGGAAGCCACACACACACTAACAACAAGGGCCAAAATCAAGCCAAGGAGTCTGGACGCGAGTCCCGGTGATGACAGGCAGTGAGCATGGCGCTGGGCTACATAATGTTTTGGAAAGTTTCAAATTTCTGTTACATTAGATACATTTGGCAATCCATTTAAATAGACTCTAAGGTGCAACTTCTGTAGATTAAAAAATGTTTTTGAAATATATGTATATTACCTATGCCCTCAGACTCACAGAATGCTGACAGTTTGCATTTTTATAAATGCCTGTGTTTGTTAAACGTGTGTTGTCCCTGGGTGCTTTACTATGCTAAACTTATGGGCCACGTCCTCTAAAAGTTAACATTTTAAGGGGCTCATCTGCAAAATGGGGATAAGAAAACTTGCGGGCAGATTGCTCTCAGCTTAGAGAAGATAATACGTGCCAAACATCTTGAGTTGCTCTGATACACCATATATCTTTAATAACCAGTAGCCATTGTTACAAGCATTAGCACAGATACCATCCAGGAAAAATATCCGGGGCAACAGCCACATCGTCACCAAAGCACACCCACAAAACCTGCTCAGGACATCCTTCCACTTGGGCACTGCTTTTCCAAGGCTCACAAGCTGCACAAACTGGGTTGCTGTAAATACCACACAGTTTCTCAAAAAAGAGAAGCTCCAGCTTTGGTGCACCGAAAGCATAAAATGCCGTAATAATATTGTTTGCTGGAAGCTATTCACACCCAAAGGGAAGAAATAAACCTGCAATGCTGACTCTGTCTTGGCTACCATGGGTAAGCTGTGGCCCTGACTCCTTCGGTTTGGAGTTACATATTTGCTAGACTAGAAAGGGGAGACCTCAAGTCTTGTTGATATGCATAATGTATTTTCCCAGGTACATTATAACGCGCAGTTTTGTAGTCTACTTTCTTTTAGCTCGGGTCATAGTGTAAACAGTCAAACAGTTCAAACAAACCGTGCATATTAAACTTTACAGATTACTCTCAAATCGACTCAAGTCCAAATCATTCTGGGAACGTCTCTCAGGAAGAAGTGTCCTCTTACCTTGGGGACAGTGGCATGAAGATGTCCCTCAAAAGCAATAGTTCCTCAATAGCAATGAGGGAGGCGGGGGCGGGGGGGAGACGGAGAGAGAGAGGGAGAGAGCAAAAAAGAGTGAGAGAGGGAGGGAGAGAAAGAGACAAAGACAGAGAGAGGGAGAGAGGGAGAGAGAGAGAGGAAGAAAAAGAGAGACGGGGGGTGGGGGTGGGAGGAGGATGTGTGTGTGTGTGTGTGTGTGTGTGTGTGTGTGTGTGTGAGAGAGAGAGAGAGAGAGAGAGAGAGAGAGAGAGAGAAACATGTGGCAGAACAGTGCTGGGAAAGCAACCAGTTAATCAAAGGGATTTCAATTTGGCCATGGACTGCCCGACTCTCCTTCCCAACTCACAGAAAAAGAAAAAGAAAACAAGAGGAAAAAAAAGAAAGAAGGAAAAAAGCAGCCGAGTGGTTCTCCTGCAGCATCTCACAAATGCAAAACCCTCCATTTGCTGACTCCTCATTAGCTTTCTGAATCTGACAGCATAATTATTGCAGCTGCTTTGCGCTTAGAATAAATAAATACAAAAGTGGGTGTTTAAAAACTTTTTGAGAAGGGAAATTCAGTCATCTAGACAGTCAGTAGGACAAGTTTATTTAAAACTTTGAGATTCTTATGTATTTAGATCATTTCGGAATGAGATAATGAGATAGTTGTCTTTCAGTCTAATTGAGTTCCTAAGCTCCTGGCTGTTGGCTGTCACCGCTTTCAAACTTTGCTTTAACTTTCCTTCCTTTAGAAATCCGATCCTGGTGTCTCCATTTACTCTTCCTGGGCTGATAACCTGCTGAAGTCTCAGTGCACTGGAGTGCAGAAAGTGACTTAATGGCATTGAGGAGCTAAATAACCTTTCACAGGAAACAAGACAATCAAATCTCTTCTACTTGCCTGTAATGGCTGAAAGAGAAAGCACAAGTTGAAAAGAAAGCTTGGAAATTAAACCATCATTTCAAAATGTCTTGTAATTTTCCTTGTCACGTGGTTTTCGTGCTACTCTTGCACATCATCAATCCATCAGCTGGAGTTGCTTAGTGCATTTAATTATTCATAGTGCACACAGCCTCCGTGACTGAGCGGTAATTTTAGCTCATGTGTATGTATATAGGCTTCATATCTTCAAAGCCCAAAGGATCACACAGTACTTTAAATTGAAGTTGCTAACTAACATGGAGTGCACTTAAAACTCTGACTAGGGGCACAGCACACATGCATTTCCGATTAAAGCAGATGATCTTTCCGTTTAAAATTAATTAGTGCCTATTTATCTTTTCCTCTCCCTCCCTCCTCTCATTCTCCCAGGAGGGCATTTATGTGAACCCTTGAAATCAGTGAGTTAAAAGCTTTATAAAATAAATATTCTGTCAATCTGGGGTGCAGGAAACTAGTGTTAACCCATTGTGCAGATTGAGAAATTGAGGTTTATGAGGGCCAATAATGCATGTGATGCTGGGGGAAAAAAGAAGAAAACTCAAGTTTTTAAACTCTCAATCCAGAGCTTTAACTCCCTGTACCATTTGTCTTACTTTATTCCTTTAAACAATAAAGGCAATATAACATCAACATGAAAGAAAACTTTGAAAAAAGGAAAAAAATTACCCACAATTCCCCTCAACTAGAAGAGCATTTTTATTTTTGTACTCTACTTTCCAGTTTTGTTGATATGCATAATACATTTCCACAGGTGCATTATAATATGCAATTTTGTATCCTTTCTTTTAGCTTGTGTCATAAGGTAAACATTTCCATACTACCCCACACTCCTGTGAATTATCATCTTAAATGGCTACATAGTACTGTATGCTGGGTCAATATAACAATATTTATTCAATCAGTTCTCTTGTGTTGAATATTTAGAGTTTCTTTTATCTTTTAGAATTAAAAAAAATTATAGACAACACCACAATGAACATTTCTATGCATCTAGGGTTTGGTTTTTTTTTTTCTTTCTTTTCTGTTCGATTGTTCCTTTGGATAATTTCCAGGAACCAAAGTATAGGGTTGAATGTTGTTAGCATTTTTATGGCTCCTTATAGGTATGGCAAAATGCGTTGCAAAGGTTGCCCCAACTTACACCACCATCTGCAGAGAATCATTTTACCACAATCTTCCCAGCACTGGGAGTTAGGAGTCATTAAGTTGAGGGAAAAAAATAACTACTTTAACAGTTATTTGTATTTATTTAATCACTAGTTAGACTGCCTATTTATCCCATGTGTTGGTATGTTTTTTTCATTTCCTTTGTGTAAATTGCTATTTTGTGCCTTTACCCAATTTTCCATTGGATCCTGGTATTTTTCTTACAAAACTAAATAAGTAATAGTAAGGGAAAAACAATAACCAGCACTGATTAAGAAATCCTAAAACCCAAGGGCGACTGTGTTACAAACAAAAAAAAAACAAAAAAAAAAAAAAAAAAGAAAAAGAACAAACTAAGACCAGATGACATTAAGGATTAAGGAAGAGGTCAGGGGCTTGAGTCTTTATTAAACATAAAATTGAGCCCTCTTAATTGTGAGATCTTGAACATGTTACCTGGGAACATGTGACATATTTCCTGGGAAGGCTTTAAAATAAACATAGAGCACGACGAGAGAGTGGAAAGGTCGCAGGGCTGGGAGTCAAGATCTTGGTTCTAATCCTGGTTGTGTTACAGTACTAAGTTTCCTTGTGATCTTTAGCAAGCAGTGATGAGAAGTGGAAGACAGTGGCTTGGGAGTCTGCTTTACAGTCAAATATTGCCTCTACCACTTACTAGCTGTATGACTTTGAGCAATTAGCCTCCCTCAGCCCCAGTTTTCTAATATGTAATATGAGGATAATAACTCCAGATTTGAGAGTTAGTATCTAGATTGAATGAGAATTTATGTAAAACACATAGATGCCCAATAAACGGCAGCCGCTATTCCTCTTCTCTGGGTGTTAGGGACTCATCTATATAACGAAGACATGGAATAATGAGTCCCAAGATCCTTTTCTTGTCAAAGGGTCTCTAACTCTTTCCTGAAGCATTTATCTTTATTTGGAGATTCTTTCAGTCCATGATGCTAACAAATTTAACCAACTTAAGCAGTTGGTAGAGCTGAGGGACTTGGTTTACCCAGACTTTTCCTACCAATGTTAACTCTACGCAACATCTTAAGCCATGTCTCAACCCAACATCTTGTATTCTAATGTATTAGAGTGGGTAGAGGACAACACTGAGCACAGAAGGTAAAGAAGTGTGTTATGGAGGACACTTCCTAACTTGCTTCTTAAGTACTGATTCATGGAGGATTTAAAAGGTAGACAGACTGAGTAATATTCCACTGTATATATTACTCCACCATAAAAAGAAATGAAATTGAGCTATTTGTAATGAGGTGGATAGACCTAGAGTCTGTCATACAGAGTGAAGTAAGTCAGAAAGAGAAAGACAAATACCGTATGCTAACACATATATATGGAATCTAAGAAAAAAAAATGTCATGAAGAACCTAGGGGTAAGACAGGAATAAAGACACAGACCTACTAGAGAATGGACTTGAGGATATGGGGAGGGGGAAGGGTAAGCTGTGACAAAGTGAGAGCGTGGCATGGACATATATACACTACCAAACGTAAGGCAGATACCTAGTGGGAAGCAGCCGCATAGCACAGGGAGATCAGCTCGGTGCTTCGTGACCGCCTGGAGGGGTGGGATAGGGAGGGTGGGAGGGAGGGAGATGCAAGAGGGAAGAGATATGGGAACATATGTATATGTATAACTGATTCACTTTGTTATAAAGCAGAAACTAACACACCATTGTAAAGCAATTATACTCCAATAAAGATGTAGGAAAAAAAAAAAAAAAGGTAGACAGAGTGGTCTGAGTTAGGTTATAAACTCCTAGAAGCAGAATAGGATTGAGAGACCTGGCTCGGAATCTCCCTTCCCTCTTCCCTATGAAACCCAACCTCCGAAACCTGGCCTGTGGAATGACAAAATATTCTGGTTAAACTTTGAATAGACTAGACAATAAAAGCAATAAACAGAGTAGATTTGAAATCATTAGCACACAAAGAGCTAAACTAAGCTTTGCTGGTACATGTTAAAGAATGTTTAAATTGCTGCAAGAAGGCATACAATGACGAGGACTAAGACCTAGGATGGAATATGAGTCAGGATTGTACTTATTAAAGAGAAGATACCTTCAGATAATAGTAGATGGCATTCAGAGGAGGATGACATTCCTCTCCCTGGATATCCTTCCTCCCCAACCATCCAGACCCTGTCACCTTTCAAGACCCACTCACAAAGCCATCCTGGACCCCTACAGCTGGAGTTTAATCTCACCTCCTTTGAACTGTCAGAGCACTTCACACTTGGTCTACGGCCGTTTATATACTTGTTTCATTTCCTTAAGGACTGTAAGCTCTTGGAGGACAGAGTCCATAACTAATTCATTTTTGTATCCCTCAATCTCATATCTAATAGACCCTCAGTAAATCGTCCATGAATGAACTGGAAAATAACTCTCCCAGTATGTTAGAAACCTGAGTCTAGGGTGGGTCCATAGTCTCAGAGATAAGCAGAATAATTGGAATCGGTTCAGAATAGAATAATGAAGCAAAACAGTTAAAAGGTAAAATAAACAATCTATACTGGGTATGTTTGGTGGAGGTCAAAGGAAGTCAGCCTAGAGAAGTGAGCTTTAGAAAGTGATATCAAGGGATCTTCAAATATATTAAAGAGATATTATTAAAAGAAGTCCTGAACTTCTTTTATTGGAGCAAAACAAAAAATTACTCAGATTTCGGGCTTCCCTGGTGGCGCAGTGGTTGAGAGTGGTTGAGAGTCAGCCTGCCGATGCGGGGGACGTGGGTTCGTGCCCTGGTCTGGGAGGGTCCCGCATGCCGCACAGCGGCTGGGCCCGTGAGCCATGGCCGCTGAGCCTGCGCGTCCGGAGCCTGTGCTCCGCAACGGGAGGGGCCACGGCCGTGAGAGGTCCGCGTACCGGAAGGAAAAAAAAAAAATTACTCAGATTTTAATGGAGCAATATGAATCAGGCCTGCTGAAGAACTACTAGGGTGATGCGACGAAGGGTAGAGGTAAGTGCCATGCCTTCTTCCATCCCTGTAGGTACCAAAGTATATGATGACAAGAAGGACTCTGGTAAAGTATTTTTACAAAATTACAAAATCAATTGCAAGCTTTTAAGTTGTAGGGGTTTTTTGTTTTGTTTTGTTTTGTTTTGTTTTAAGATGCTGAAACCTGTTTTAAAGGAGAAGGGGGATTTAGACCAGGAAGGAATGGGAGAGACTCACGTCTGGGATTTAGAAAGCAAAATGGGACCAACTCACAGAGAGAGACAGCCTTTGATGTCCTGAGGATCAAGGACCATGGCTTAAGGACCAGACTCTTAAATCACGTGGCATTTACTGCCCGAGATAAAAAATACTTTTGTGGATCAGTGTCTGTGGTTCAAAATGGCTAGGTTCCAAAATCAGTCTTAACTTTCCAAGGGTAACATTTGGAAGGCTCCTTGCAAGAACGGAGTGGAGCCAGTTTCTAGAAGGGGCAGCTTAATGATTTTCTACTCCCCTCACTCTCAAGTCGTTAAGCAGCCGTTCCTTTCCCAGAGCCCAAGTTCATGCTGAGGGCAAAGGGAATTAAAGGAAGAAGCTGAACCTGCAGCTAAGATTAGAGAGTTGCCAAGGGCCTAATTTTAGGTCCTAGCTGCCCCAGCTGATGTCCTGCACTGCTGGCTCAGCCGTGAGGACCACAAGTGTGGCCGTAAGCAGATGACTTGAGTGGGTAGAGTGTCTCCCAGGCCATCTGCAAAAGCAATTAGCTTGCTGTTGGGTGTGTTTTGAGAGAGACTACCAATTATTTCTCCTTCAACTAATGTTTCTTCAGGTGTTCAAAAGTCAATAAGGGAAAATGTCAGCGCTTGGCAGAAATTCCCACATGCTTGCCATTCTAGTATTCATGCTTCTCCACTTAAGAATGTGCTCCGAAAGGGAACTAAGCCCAGAATTCCTGGATTTTCGTGGCAAGTGACCCCCCGATTTCCTCTGGCCATAAGCTTACTGCCACAAATTAGGGACAGTGTTGTTTGGGACCCCTCGGCTTCGTGAAAACAGACATGGATGGATGAGAGCAACCCTTGCATTTTGTGGGGAACTTCTGTGCCCTGCTTCCGCTGGGATTTAGGCTGTCTTTCCACTCTTCACACGGTTCCCAGCCTCAGGTTTCATGCTTATATTGTCCTCGTCAGAGGGCAGACAATAAGAGCTGGAATCTCCCAGATCAAAGGGGAAACAGAATATATTTTAAAGTGACAACTTTGTTATCCTGCAACCGGAATAAAACCAGAATAATAAAATAATACAAATATAACCCCGTAAGTGATTCCATACTGCCACCAGAGAGCAAAATTTCTTGCATAATTATGGCAGGGAAACTCTCTTTACACACCACTCACAAGAGCATGTCTTATTTTTGCACAGTTCTTATGCCTGGGGCAGCCCACCCCTTGGATGGAGACTGTGTCCCTGAGGGTTGGGAACTGTGATAACCGGCCGGTTCTTCCTGTCTGCAAAGGAGGCTCTTCATAAAGGCTCATTGCCATGGACAATGAAAAAGTAGGCTGGCACTGCCCGGCCCAGGGAGTGCACCCTTAGAAGACGTGCCCTTGGTGAGGGCCAATGTTCTCAAGGTGCACGAACTGGCCCCAGTGGCTGCTCTCTCTTACTCTATTTTTCTTTCCAATTTTCCTGGTACCTTTGCTTTCCCTGTCTTCTTGTCCACGTCCTATCTGTCGATCTGTCTCTAAACCTATTTCTGCACCCCCCCCACGCACACACACACACACACACACACACACACCCTGATCTGCCCCCCTTCCCCTGTCTGTTGGCGCTGGCCCTTTCATCTTCTCCCTCGGGGATTCGAGATGTCGCTGCAGGAAGTGCTTGTCGGCCGAGGCAACAGCAGCAGAGCCCTGTGGCTTTGACAAACCTCATTTAATTGGGAGGAAGCCAGGAGAATTTGAAAGAACTGAAACATCCACGAAACTCCTTTTATCAGGCATAATTTAAACTCTGCATGGAAAAACCCCTATATGTATAAAGAAAAGTCAACTTCCCTCCTGCTGTGAGCACTCCTTGTCTCCCCGACAGCACAGGCAGGCTCCTGCAAGATTCCATCTTTTCATTTTTCTAAAAGTGTCAAAGTAGATTTGGGCTCTGTGGCTGGGTGAACAGAGAAGGAATACAGATTGGTCCCTCTCCTACACCTGCATGTGCACGCACACACACGCACACACACACACACACAACAGAGTCCCTGTGTTGGTGGCTTTGCTTCAGATGACCAGGATGAATCAAAACCCAGGTTTCTAACAACACATCGGTTTGCACAGTGATTTTCTCCTAATTACTCTTCATCAAGGAAAAGCTGGTGCCCAGAAAACTTTGAAGATCCCCAGTGGTTCTCAGTACACAGAATAATAAATCCTGGAGGAGGGCCCATGGGAGAAGTTTCTTTAAATGGAGAGAGGGAGCGTGAATGTGTGTGTGTGTGTACACCCCCAGTGTGTATACCTGCGTGAAGTGGTAGCTGGAAGCCCCAAGCCCAAGAGGAGAAAGCTAAGAAGGGGGGATCTAGGGGTTCAGACTGGGAAGAGGGCATTGAGATGGGAGTGGGGGAGCGGATGGGGCTAAAGCTTGGGGTGAGGTACCAGGAAGGGCGTAAGAATTGTAGGTCTGGTGGAATGTCCTTTATTCTACCCATATGCCAAGCCACGTCCCTCCCCTCCTTCCAAATTCTACTCCAGAGTCACCTCCAGTCTCATCCATCTTACTTGAGTTATTCTAGTTCCTCCAAAGAATTGCCTTTAGCGCACACATATTCTCTGAACATCTGCAGCTGATTATGCACAGGCTTTAGCTGTTTAGATATGATTTGTGCTAATATGTGTATGAGGGTGTCCTGTTTCCTCTTCCTCACCCTCTTTTCCTCCCACTTCATAGGATCCTTGAGGTCAAGGACAAGCCTCTTTTTTCCCTCAAGTTTTATAGTACTTAATATGTTCTTGACACTTGATGGCAACTTAATAAATACTGATGACCGACTCTTCTTACAGGATTAAGCAAGACATTAACCCCAGTTGTATGATTATGGTTATTTTTGGAGATCCTAAATGACTCACTTTAATAATAAAATACCTCAAGAAATCCCAAACTAAGAGGTTTGGGCTGATGCAGGACAATGTCCCAGTTACAGTGGAGCTGCGTTTGCAAACCCTGGAGACTTTGGCCAGACCACATGCCTAAGCCTACCGAACAGTAGCTCCCCACCCCACGCCCATCCTCGCCCCATCACACCCCCCAGCCCAGGACCCTCCCCCCAGTCTGAGCCCCTAGACCTTCCTTATTAGCTTTCTTCTCTCTGGCTCAGGACTTCTAAAAACTGTTTTCAGTTGAATGCTGGATGTTTTCAAAGAAACTCCACCTAAGGATAGTGCCCCACAAACAGCCGGGGCCATGACTGCCCTGCCCACAACTTCTGCACAGCCTTTCCCGGCCACCTTCTGAGAAACATGAGGAGTGCTCCAGCCACATGATCTCTCAGAAGTTTTCAGGTTTGGAGGATGACTTCATGCCCAGGCAGCAAAGCTGATTTCAGGTTAACTTGTGCTTCCCGTGAGCGTCCAGCCTGGGAGGACGCTCCCCTCTCCCCATGCCCCACCCCGTACTTCCTTGGGCAGCATCAGATTACCAATCAAGACAGGCCCAGCTCTCCTCTCCTGATATATCCATGTCACCTATCATCTTACTCTGCTGAAAGAGAAAAGGGAGTTGTGAGAAACTTTGGTTTTGCTTCTCCTGGCAGATGCTAGTGAAAGCAAACTCAGAGGCAACTTTCATCTCATCCAGTTTCTAAGAGTAAGTGAGTATATGGGAAATGTTTGGATCATTACAAGGAGATCTGTGTCACCTCAACCCTCAACTTCTGAGTTTTAGAAAATCGCAAAAAAAAACCTCAGGCAAGATTTGAACCCATCTCGCTTCTCCCAGCTCTAAGCTCACTTCTGGTTGCAAATTCTGTAATTCTCCAGTGCACTGAGAAAATACTTAGACACCGAGACTTATATGTGTACATGAATACACTAAACACACACACACACACACACACACACACACACACTCCCTTGCTCACCATCAGGAAGTTGGTGCAGCTGAGCAGGCAGGGCCCTGAAATAATTGTGAACCAGTGCTTCCTGGGCGGAGACACGGTCTCTTGGAAAGCCTTTCAGCATTTGGGAGGCCAGGTCTTCAGCTTCCGGAG
Source organism: Pseudorca crassidens (assembly GCF_039906515.1). Taxonomy (NCBI): domain Eukaryota; kingdom Metazoa; phylum Chordata; class Mammalia; order Artiodactyla; family Delphinidae; genus Pseudorca; species Pseudorca crassidens. Next base: position 33,691,542 of record NC_090301.1, read on the forward strand.
CCCTGTCTAACCTGGAAAAGTGAGAGAGAAAAAGAGTTTCTCCAGAGGCCTCACTTCTGAAAAATCAAGGGGGAAAGAAGAAAAGCAAAGAAAAGGAGATGGCTAGAAGAGTTTCAAATAGAATTTTTCTGGGACTAGTAAAGTTGATGGCAAGTTGAAACTCTTACCTGTCCTGTTACTAAGATTAAGGGAAATTTTCAGCATTGCCACCATTCAGCCCCCACCCCCGCCCCCTCCACCGTGGCTCTTGGTACCAGGTGTACATAAAGGACCTGGAATTGTAGTAATAGAAACAGAAATATATAATTAAGGATTCTTCTTTGAGGGACACAGCGGCCTCTAGCAAGCAGAAAAGCCCAGATGGAAATATGTTCCAAAGGTGGCAAGCACAGAATCCTAGGAGGGGAAGAGGGAAAGAGGAGACTCTGGAGGGTGAAACTTGGGTGGAAAAAACCCTTATTTACAGTGTTTCTGAAGCTCAGCTCCTAGGGTTTGTCTCTAAGAAGCTCTATTGGTTTCCCCTGAGATAGAGCATAGGCAAGAAAGATAATTAAGTACCCAAATTACAGTAAGGACAAATCCTCAAGTTGACCTTATGTTGAATTATAAATTTGGAGTTGAGCAAATCCATTAGCTGAGCAACTACTATGTAGGCGGTTGGATCTGGGAGATGCAGGGAAGCTGTCTTCTGGCAGCTTAATCTCGCAGAGGAGTCAGACACTAATCAAATGGTCATACTAATGCATAAGCACAATTGGGAAGAAAAAGGTCCAGACTTGGGAGGTGGTCAGGGAGAACTTTCCTGAGGAAGTAGCATTTGAGCTGAGAGCTGAAGACCTGGGGCAGGGGAGGGGCAGGTGTTGCAGACCTCCAGAGTGGGAGGGAGAAGAGTTATTTTAAAGAAAGGAAGAAAGGCCAGTTTGCTGGCCTGGGGCAAAGAGGAGAGGGGCCTGATATGAAGCTGGGGAGGGTGGCAAGGGTCTGACCCTGCAGGCCCTGTGGGTCTTCCATGCTTCCTATTTACTTACAGTGGCTGAAAGTCTTTGCTAATCTAGTGCCAATCATTTAAGTACACCCATCTCTAGAGCCCACAGACAGGTTTACAAGTGGAAAGCACAAGACAGAAAACTGTGCTGATCCAGAGAGACAGTTACCTGCCGCACTGATGCCTGACGTTCAGAATTCAGTTGCATGGCCATGCAACTCCCCAATTAAGCAAAAACAGATGAGCTTCCTTAAGGTTGAATGTACATACCAACCTGAAGCGAGAAACAGATACCCTTTCCCTCCCCAGGTGCCATGATGCAGTGATGCAGGAAGCCCTGGCCCAGAGTTGGAATTTGCCTAATTTTTGCATAAGATTTGCATAAAAACCTTTCAGGTATCTGACTCCCATGACATAAAACTCTTTCTGCAAACAGATAACTAATTCTACCCTCAAACTCAAGAGTAAATGCTTCACAGACTTAAAATAGAGAAGAAATCTGCATATCCCCGGTCCTTGCAAATTTCCAGGCCAGCTGGAAGAGGAGGAAACCAGGGGTGGAGGCCTGCTTCGTCGTTTGTGGCCTGAAGTGCTGGCGGGTCTTTTCTCCATCTAGGGTGCCCTGCCCAGGCGCAGATTTTCAGGGCCAATGAAATAGGAGTCCAGAGTGCAGAAGCTGGTTCAAATCAGCAGGACCCAGGACCCGTCTGGAAGGAGACTCAGGGAAAATCCGTTTTCACTACAGGGTGGTGGAGTGGGATGCGTGCCGAAATTAGGGCCTGAAACCTCTCTGAACTTCCGGGGGTGGGCGGGTGGACAGGTGGTTATGGGGGGGCAGGGAGGGCAGCGATGCATCCACCTCCACACTGCACCCCAGTCAGAGATGTGTTTCCTCGGCACACTCCCACCCAGCTTGCTCATAACAACTGAATTGTTACAGAACTGCTCTGGAGAAGGGGCTTAGGAGCTGCGATCTCATTGGGCAAGGAAGGCTAGGGGACTTGTTCCAACCCGTGTTAGCTCGGGCGTACATACTGGTTTCATTTAGACTGTATCTAGGTGGGGTGGCTGCCGAAGCCAGGAAAGGCTGATGGAGCTTATGGGGCTTGTGGGGACACATAGAAGCAGAGCAGGCCACTTCCGGCAGACAAATGAAAGAAAGGAGAGTGGGAACCGGTCAGTAATATGGAGACTTCTTCTTGAGGACTTTCCTCTTCAACTAACCAACCTTCCCCCGACCCCACCCCACCCCCCGGCCCCCGCCCTTCCCACGAGGTTGTGTCAAGGCTTTTAGTGGCGTTGGGACTTATTTCAATCTCACGGCCTCCGAACTGTGACCGCCACCACCTACTTCTGCTTCTCAGCTGGTAGAGGCGGAGTATACGCATGAAGGCTTTTCCTCGCGTGAGACAATTTCACATTGGTCTTCCCCGTATAAACCAAATACGTGCCCTCCTGACTACGAGCCTTTACTAGTAGCATAGTAAAGGCTTATAGTAGGACCACCTGCTCTGGACAAGCATCCTAAGAATCTCCACCTTGCTATGATCTCTTATTTGGGAGCTGAGAAAAGAGCCCTAGGGATACAGATGTTGCTTCTTTGGGCACAAATGTTAATTTACCTCCATGTTTGTATAATTCTGCTTCTTTCTGCCATCTATAGTCTTGTTTACTATCCATTGCCTTTATTGGCACATTTCTACAATTTTCTACCTCCTCTAACTCCTACCCGAACAATTCTTCACTGGTTACAACCCCTGCTTTGGAAATGAAAGTTGACATGAAAAGCGAACATCGCAAAATTAATTTGCCTACTAGCACATTTCCATATAGGCTAAATGTTAATAGATATTATTTGTTAGGCTTGTGATATTAGCTGTGGAACATGCCAGGAGTACCTTGCAAAGTTAAGAGAACCTACCACCCAATTAATGGGAGTCTGTTAATAAAGACAAAGAATCCTCTGGTGAACCTCTCCTACTAGTAACATTTCCAGAATTGAGAAGCGTTCCATTGCCAGAATAATACGTTTGTTGTAGAACACTTAGAAAAGCAGAGAAAGAAAACTGAAGCTATCTCATCACTCTGAGATGACCCTTTTCACTCAAAGATAATCACCATTGCTTTAGTGTTTATTTATTCTTTAGTCCTTTATTTTTATACAGATATATTTTTTGTTTTACAAAAAAACATGCTGTTCAACCTACTTTTTGCACTTGACTGTCTTGATCATCTTCCCAGGACTTTGAATAGCCTTCTGGGACATAGTTTTAATGACTGCAGAGCATTTCACTATGTAGCTATACCATAGTCCACATAGCCAAACGCTTATTGAAGTTGTTTCCTTTCTTGTTGGGGTGTAAGGGGCTACTATTAAAATCATGCTGTGACAAATATCCTCAAAGATAAATCATTGTGTACTTGTGCAATAATTTCCTTAGTATAAATTCTGGAAATTGAAATTCCCAGGTTGAAGGATACTATACAACATGTTAATTTTTTTTTTTTTTTTTTTTTTTTTGCGGTACGTGGGCCTCTCACTGTTGTGGCCTCTCCCATTGCGGAGCACAGGCTCCGGACGCGCAGGCTCAGCGGCCATGGCTCACGGGCACAGCCGCTCCGCGGCATGTGGGGTCTTCCCTGACCGGGGTACAAACCCGTGTCCCCTGCATCGACAGGCAGACTCTCAACCACTGCGCCACCAGGGAAACCCTCTAAATTTTTTGATTATCAGCTAGTTGTCCCAATTTCCATTTCCACCAGCATTCCGGGAGAGCTGTCTGTGTGTGCAAAGAAAACAAATTCATTCCAGCCAACCTGAATTGCCACGGGCCCCACTGCTCATGATAGTGGTAAAAGGATTATAATTGTAAATCAATCCTGAAAGATGTGCTGGGTGTGAGGACATCCACATTTAATTTTAGAAGTCCACAATAGAAACATGAACAATAAAAAGTTACTCAACATATCTGGAATCTGGTGGCTCTCAGGGGCCTAAGGCAACAGCCTTGATTTCTCTGCACAGCCTGGCTCTGAGTATAAAACTCTCCCACTGCCATTGCTGCCAGCAGGTTGATGGGGGAAGGGCTTTATCTGTTTGCAGCACAAGGCTGGTCACGGTGAGTTCAGCTGGGTTCTTTGTTGTTTTCCCCTAGATCCACAGAAAGAGAAAAAGGGCAGGAATAGAGCGGTCACTTTCTTTTTTCCAATTTTTCAATTTGTTTTTATTTTGAAGTGATTTTAAGTTTACAGAAGAGTTTCAGGAGTAATAGTTGTATGTTTCACTAGCTTCCCCTAATGTTAACATTTCAGATAGTCATAGTAAAATTATCAAAACTAAGTAATTAATAGGCAATATTATTAACTAAACTGCAGACTTTACTCAAATATCAAATATTGGCTTTTTTCGATGGTGACCTTTTTGTTGTTGTTGTTTCAGGAGAGTGGGTACTTTTTTAGTGCTGTCAGTTTAGGATGCGGTAAAGCAGATATCCCCAATAAGAAATTTCTCCAATAGGGCTTCCCTGGTGGCGCAGTGGTTGAGAGTCCGCCTGCCGATGCAGGGGACGCGGGTTCGTGCCCCGGTCCGGGAAGGTCCCACATGCCGCGGAGCGGCTGGGCCCGTGAGCCATGGCCGCTGAGCCTGTGCATCCGGAGCCTGTGCTCCGCAACGGGAGAGGCCACAACAGTGAGAGGCCCACGTACCGAAAAAAAAAAAAAAAAGAAATATCTCCAACACTAGAAAGAAACAGCATCAGAGAAGCTGTCCTATAATTTCCTAATCAGTCTAACCAGTGAGTGTGCACTTACTAGGCCCATGTTAATCGCAATCCCATCAAACCCCAGACAAGGCCTCGAGGTGCATTTCCAGTCCGCTCACAGTTCCTCTGCTCCTTGGCAGAAATATCGTAAAAAAGCCAGTGACAACAAGGCTATTCTTTACTCATCACACTTGCAACTTGACTCAACTGACAAAGCCACAGAGACCTGGGTACCAGATGAAGCCCAGCCCTACCGCTTACTTAGCTTGATGACTTTGGCCAAGTTACTGAACTTCTTTGAGCTTCAGTTTCCTTCTCTTTGAAATGGGAATGAGATTTGTGAGGCATAAGTGAAATAACATGTACAGCCCCCTACTAGGCACACAGCAAGCATCCCACCTAACCTTAGTCCCCTTTCAATGACAAAGCCCTTCTCAGAGCCAAGAGGTTTCTCAAGTGATAACTTAGGCCAGTGCTGTCTAATAGAACTTTCCGAGCTGATGGAAAAATCCTGTTTCTGCCCCGTCCCATATGGTAGCCACTACTCACATGTGGCTATTGAGCCCTTCAAGTGTGGCTACTGCAACTGAGCAGCTAAATTTTTTTTAATTGAAGTATAGTTGATTTACAATATTGTGTTTGTTTCAGGTGTACAGCGTAGTGACTCAGTTTTGGGGGTTTTGTTTTGCAGATTATATTCCATTATAGGTTATTACAAGATATTGGATATAATTCCCTGTGCTATACAGTAAATCCTTGGAGTAACTGAATTTCAAATTTAATTTTAAATAATGTAAATTGAAATAGTCACATGTGGTTAGTGGCTATGGTATGAGACAGCACATCTCTAGACATTACTCCTTGCTTTGAGAATCTGAGCAAAGAGAAGCCAGGAGTCTGAGCTAAGGCAGAGGTATTGCTGGGAATGAGGCAGTGGGCCGAGGTGTTGCCTATGGTCAGAAAAGCCAGCGGGATGTTCAGCGAGTCCACGTCCTGCTCAGCCTAGAAGGAAGGGCTGGCTGGGCGGCTGCAGGCGCTTTCTCCTGCCGTGCGACAGTGACGACAGCAGCAGTGCAGGGTAGTAAGGCGGTCTGCAGGTTTGGAGTTACCGTTTATTTTGGAAGCCAGTGGTGAAATGGAAGAAAACCACAGGGCAGCATGAAAATCCAAATCCCTCTAGTTAGGGGTTAGGGAGCCTGACTATGCGGGCAAGAGGAAGTTTGCACGTCTTGCACGAAATGATACACAGCAGTTCCCTGGAACCTGTCTCCAAAACAACGGGGAGTTTCAGGTGATACAGTGCGTTTGAAAATAAGAGTGCAGCGCGCGGACGCCCTGGGGAGAATCGTCCCTCCCAAAAAAAGATCCTTTGCTAGTTCATAGTTCTGTCTTCCGACCTATTTCACTCTTTGTGCTCTGATATCCACTCTCCGTGGAGGCTTTTTAAAGCACATGAACAGTAAGTATGGGGAAAAAAATCAAACAAACTTTGGTTGGGTTAAACCCTACCACATTTTCAGGGAAGAGCAACGTTCAAACGTTCAGTGAGGGTCTCTTTCTCTTCTCCCCACCTGCAGGAGGGTGTTTTTCTTTGACATTTGAGCCCCTTTCTCCTGTCTCTGATGTTTTTCTCACTGCCTTGTTTGTCTCCTCACTGAAGCAAAAAGAACAGAGCCTCGGCTAATTACTCTCAGATCAAATAATACTGGTTATTGTAATTGGTCATTGTCCGAAAACACTGAGTTCTTCTTAGCTCTGAGGTTGCCTGGCACGGCTTAGTTAGCTAACTATTCCGGGAATGTCTCTATTATCTGTTTTACTTTGCAAAAGAAACCGGGGACTTGTTGAAAGCTGGTAATAAAAGTCTGCCCTGGTCCGAGCGGAGGCTGCGTAGAGAGGGCCTGGGAAAGCGTGGCCTCCATGAATCACGTTGCCCCCCAACAGCTGCTCAGTGACGTCACTTGGTTTCTGTGTCAGAGAATAATAAACCCACTAGGTCTTCTTACAGGCCAACGCTCCCTCGTTCTCAGGGCCTCGGGCAGGGTTGAGGGGCGCAAAACAATTTTAATGACCAAACTCACGGGAAGTAAAATGGTTCACAGAGAAAAACTAACAGACTCACAGGTGGCTGCCTGTCCAAGAGGCGTCTTCCTGGGGCTGAGGGCCCCCAGATCAAGGTGCTCAGGGGCTGGGTGTTCATCAGGATGAGGCGCAGGGAAATGTCCCTTCAACCCTGCTGAAAGATAAGCTTTCCAAGGCGGTACTCACCGGTTGCAGACATTCTGAAGGCTCTGAGGCTTAGGCAGTGGGAACCATTCTGGAAAGCACACATAGACACGTTAAAAGACAAAAACAACCCTAAAATCCTGTTGCCAAAAATATTATTAAAATTCTAAATGCTCTTCTTGGCTTGGGGTAACAGGGAATTCAGTTATCAGGTAGGCAAACTAAATGAGTTTAAGTTTAAATGGAAGGTCACCATTCTGGGTTGAGTTGTGTCCTCCCGAATTCATAGGTCAAAGTCCTAGGCCCAAGTACCTCAGAATTTGACCTTATTTGGACACAGGGTCGTTGCAGATATAATTAGTAAAGATGAGGTCATTAGGGTGGACCTTAATTTAATATGACCAGGGTCCGAATAAAAAAGGAAATTTTGGACATAGAGACGGACATGTATAGGGGAAGACAAAGAAGAGACAGAAGGAGAAGACAGCATGTACAAGCCAAGGAGAGAGGCCTGAACAAATCCTTCCCTCAGAGCCCTCAGAAAGAACCAATCCTGCCAACACCTCAAGTTCAGATCTAGCCTCCAGAAGCAAGAGACGATAAATTTCCGTGGCTTAAGCCACCCAGTTTGTAGTACTTTGTTACAGCATCCCTAGCAAACTAAAATAATACAGTCACAATATTTAATGTCTGCTGTGTGCAGAACATGTGCCGAGTGCTGGGAGAATACAAAAGTAATCACAAGAAGCTTCCCCACTCCTACAGAGCTTACAATTCATTTGAGAGAACAAAACGTGCTTGCCCCACCCCCCTCCAAGAAAACTCATGTGACAAATGAGGGGGCAAAGTCTTAAAAACTCAGAAGTGGTTAAAAAGTTAACGGGACTAATTTTATATGTCACTTACAGTAAAGGTGGAAGTGAATCCTGGCTTGAATAATCCAAAATAGATGATAATAAGATTTGTAATTTTCTTTGGAGCACTCTTTACAACATTACATGTGGATACACGTGTTTCTATTTTTTTTTGATACTGACACTATTTAACCCAAAATAAAACCACTATAAAAGGAGACAATTTCTTATTCATTCAAGAAATACTAATTAATTGCTTACTCTATGTAAGGGTGCTAAAAGGGGCTACAAGGATGTAAGCTTATGCTGCTTATCAAATCCTTCTATTTCCGACTCCAAATTGAGAAAAGAGTATTTCAACTCTCATGTAAAAGGATGTTTTTGCTTTATATTTTCCTTGGGCCTGAAATGTAATTCTCTTGGTTTTAAAAGCTCTCTTCTTCCAGCTCCTATAGGAATGGAATACAGCAAGACTGTTTATCCAACAAAGAATTTAATCATAGTTGGGCAAAAGATGGTTTTGACAATACTGGCCTTTTCATGTCTGTATGTATATAGAAAAAGCCCTGGAAGACCACTCACCTGATCGTGATAATGGTCACTAGGGCTTACCCTTCTCACTTCTATGCTAATTTTCTTAAATTTATTTATTTTTAAATAAAAAGCACATATTACTTGTCTAACTTCAAAAATATGTTCAATTAAAGATGGACATTATGGTGTTAAGAGTTGTAGAATGAAAGCTGTGATCAAAGAACATGATTTAAGCTGAGTTCTCAAGGTCAGATGCAATCAAATGTGAACTACTCTGCTGGCAGTATTTTTTTAAAATAAATTTATTTATTTATTTATTTATGGCTGTGTTGGGTCTTCGTTGCTGCGCGCAGGCTTTCTCTAGTTGCGGCGAGCGGGGGCTACTATTCGTTGCTGAGCCAGGGCTTCTCATTGTGGTGACTTCTCTTGTTGGGGAGCACGGGCTCTAGGCGCGGGCTTCAGTAGTTGTGGCTCATGGGCTTTAGAGCGCAGGTTCAGTAGTTGTGGCTCAGGGGCTTAGTTGCTCCGCAGCATGTGGGATCTTCCCGGACTCGGGCTTGAACCCATGTCCCCTGCATTGGCAGGCGGATTCTTAACCACTGCGCCACCAGGAAAGCCCTCTGCCGGTGTTTTATAGTCCCAGGTGGGCACTAAGGGAAGCACTTGCCTATACTGGTTATTTACTCTCTCTTCAGGTGATTGTGCCTAAATTCAAATAACCAGTAAAGATAAGAATACCTGGCATTTGTTCAGAATGTTTATTTCCAGACCACTTTCTGCTGCCTACTGACAGTTTTCCCTGGCTAAACAAAATTAAAATATTTCCTCATTCAGTCATATCCCAATTTCCAACTGATATAGTGAGATCCATTTCAGTACTCTCCCATGTTTTGTTTTTATGTGCTGGGGGTTTTGGCCTTTAGTATTTTAATACAATTGCTGGCTTTAGTGTTGTTCTTGTGGAACATGGGTTTGGAATTAGCTGAATTAGGGTTTGAACACTGAACCTAGGGTTTGAAACTACTGCTTCAAGTTCACTGTGACCTTAAGCAAGATACTTTCGCCATGGCCAGCCTGTTTCCATAACTCAAGTTGGAGGTCATAGTCGCCTCACAAGGACTAAGTGATTTGTTGAATTTATGGATGCAGTGAGATAACGAATGTAACGTGCTGGCCTCAGAGCATTAAATAAATCCTATTTCCTTCCCCTTCTTTCTCTTCCTTTGAAAAGTGATGGGCAATGCAAACTATGTGTAGTTGGGACCTGGACTTGGTTTTTTTTTTTTTTTTTTTTTTGCGGTACGCAGGCCTCTCACCGTTGTGGCCTCTCCCGTTGCAGAGCACAGGCTCCGGACGCGCAGGCTCAGCGGCCATGGCTCGTGGGCCCAGCCGCTCCGCAGTATGTGGGATCTTCCCGGACCGGGGCATGAACCCATGTCCCCTGCATCGGCAGGCGGACTCTCAACCACAGCGCCACCAGGGAAGCCCGGAGCGAGATAATTATAGCTCCTACTGCACAGTGAGTGAAGTATAAGTATTTCCTCATCCTTTGCCGTTTTTCCTTCTGCCTCTTTCTCTTGTTTTATGTACCATGTATTTCTCCTCTCAGGTTTCAATAAGGTTTCTGCTTATTGTTCTCCTTGGAAACCCATAATTTGCTGTTTCATTCTACTGAAATTCTAACGTGTTCCAAGCTTGAGTTCTTACAAGCCTAGCTTAATTTCTTTTGAGTTTTCAGTGTGGGCCAGAGGTGTGTGCCTTAGCTCTGTGGTGTAGTAACATGAACACAAGCCCAGGCTTAAATCTCCTTTCTGCCACTTATGAGCTCTGGGCTTTGGGGGAAATTACTTCACCTCTCTGGTTAAGTAACTCAGAAGTTTCTCAGTCTGTAAAGTGGGAACACTTTTCCAGCTGCCTGGGAGAATTAGATAAGATTAAGCACTTGGCCTGTAGTAGGGACTCAATCAATGTTAGTCTCATTCCTTTTTCTTTTTCTTCTTCTTGTTTCTACCTCTCATTTTGGAGAAGCAACCTGGTCTCACACAAGTGGTCCTCAAGCCAAGCAGCACACTAGCATCACCTGGGAGAGTTTTTGAACCAAAAGGAGGCGCTGGCTTCACCCCACAGAGTCTGATTCAACGAGCCTGGGGAGGGCCCAGCATTGGTCGGTTGTTGTGTTGTTGTTATGTTTAATGGTCTCCAGATGTTTCTAGAGTGGCACTAAATGAGGCAGAGGACACTGGTCTATCAAGGAGGGCAGGGTCGACCAGCACCTCCCAGCAACTCCCACACACTTCTCTGGGGCTCATTTCCTCCAGTAGGCTTGTGAAAATTCAGTTAATCAATGTACATAAAAATCGCAGAACACCGTGTCTGATGCATACTTCACATGTTTTTCAAGGATGTGAGAGAGGAAGCATGATGAAGGAAAAAAATCATTCCTCGTAAATTCTACCAGTAGAGGTTGACTTGTAAGAGTTGGCCCCAGGGCTTCCCTGGTGGTGCAGTGGTTGAGAGTCCTGCCTGCTGATGCAGGGGACACAGGTTCATGCCCCGGTCTGGGAGGATCTCACATGCCGCGGAGCGGCTGGGCCCGTGAGCCATGGCCGCTGAGCCTGCGCGTCCGGAGCCTGTGCTCCGCAACGGGAGAGGCCACAACAGTGAGAGGCCGGCGTACCGCATTAAAAAAAAAAAGAGTTGGTCCGAGGAGGCAATGTGACAACATTGAACTTGAGGTTCCGTGTCTTGCATAGACTGTGCCTGACTCTCTTCCCACATCTATTTTGTAGCTATGTTAGCCCAGATAGAGGATTGAGGTGTCCAGCGTCAGCCAGGTTGCTGGTTATGAAGCAGAGCCAAAGCCCAGCACCCGTTTGTGGCCAGCCCTCTGCTCTTAGGCAGATAACCTGACGCTGGGTGACCTTGCCTCCTTCCCATTGATTTCTCCCAGTAGTTAAACCGCAAGCGATCAATGAGAGAATGATCCACAAACAGGCCATTTTACCCAGCGCCATTTCAAGAGAAGTCTGTTTCTCTGGCTTCAGTAGCCTCTCAAATCGTAGGCCTGTAGGTAGCTTATTTCCCTTCTCCTTCCAAAGATGATGGTTAATCATTAGACCAGATTCCTCTCCATCTCCTCCTTCTGCAGTTCTCTTTAAAGGAGTTCTCGTTTGAGTTCAGTTGGAATTTGAGGCAGGAAGAGCAAAGTAAACTTTGCTTTTGTAAAAGCCAAGTTTAAAAGCTGAACGTTTTAATTTCCCAACTGAACAGAGTAAAAGTAAAATGAGGGCCAAACTGTTGCTACCATAGTAAGATAATGCATTTTTTCATAAACCTTGAAGAAAGCTCATTTCACAACTGATTCAAGTCAACAGAGATTTGTTGGCTGGTTGATAAAATATCACCAGGACCATTTTGAGCCTTAGCTCAAAGTGAAACATTTTCCAGTTACTATAGGCTTTACCACAATCCCCCTAAGGTTATCTTATAGTGCAGTCTACTGAACTACACCTCTGGAATTTCCCCGCACACAATGCATTCTTGAGATACCATATATTTGGATAGTTGATAATGCTGTTAGCCTTACTGTGCTATCTCAAGCAGGAACTTTAAAGCGGCTTGCAAAAATCTGTAGCTCTTCTACCTCACCCTCAGCCTCACCCCAGTTATACACACTCAAGCCCTCGCAGCTTCTCGCCTCCCTCTTCCTCAGGCAGCTGGCTTAGTCTTTTGCTCAAGGAGTCTGAACTTGGCATTCCTGTTTGAGTGTCATGGGGACACCGAAAGCCAGTGCTCTCACGGGGGCGCTCCTTGGCATCTGAGCCCGGCGCTTCAACCCTCACTGGGGGCTTATCACTCTTCTAACCCTGCATCAAAACTTTTTGTGGATTCTAAGAAATATCTATCCTCGGAAGCCTGTTCCTAAGGCAGTGGTCTCTGGAGAGGAAGGGGAAGCCGGGCCTGGCTCCTGGTGTGTGGATGGAGAAGGTGGAGGTGATGGGCTCAGTCAGGAGTCTCCCCTCTCCCGGGGGCAGTGTTTAATGTCTGTCCACGCCCACAGACGATGTTTGAGCTATAGCTTGATCATGCCATTCGGTGTCCATGGTATTTAATGACGCATCATTTGACAACATTTATCACTCCCCTGTAGCCTCTACAAATGTTTGAGGGCCACGTGTGCAGGTGTTGTGCTCAGCACTGGAAATGCACAGACATGGTACTTGGTGCTCCTCCCAAGTTTACAGCCGTATGATTTCCACGGGATGATGATGCCAACAATGATGGTAATTATCATCATCTTTTGGTCTTTTCCAGCTTCTCTGACTCTTCCTTCTCAGCTTCCAAAGAACCCTTTCCCTCTACTGGATCCTTCAGCACTGGTCCCCCTGGTGCCGTCATAGTCTCCTTTCTCCACACGGTCTCCCTCGCGCGATTGAACTCGCCCCTGGAGCTTTAAATACCACTTTAAGCAGATGACTTCCAATTTTGTATTTCTAGATTACACCCCTATAATCACAGGCTTGTATTTCTTTTCTTTTTTTTGCCGCACTGCATAGCTTGTGGGATCTTAGTTCCCTGACCAGGGATTGAACCCGGGCCCTCGGCACTGAGCGAGCAGAGTCCTAACCATTGGACTGCCGGGCAATTCCCCACAGGCTTGTATTTCTAATTGCTTTTCAGATATCTCCATTTGGTGGTCTCACAGATATCTTCATCTTGAAATGTTCAAACCTAATACTCATTACACTCCCCACAAATCTGTTCCTTCCCCCTTTTATTTCCTGTGCCAGTAAATGGTATTATCATTCTCTCACCCACTGGATTTAGATTTCTCCTTCACAAGTCAAATCCAATCAGTTACAACCTCCCCTTGACTCTACCTCCTTCATGCTTTTTAGATTTGCCCCAACATTCTTCATCCATTGCTACTGCTCTGGTTGACACTTCCTATTTAGCTTCTAGAATCCAGAGCACTGCCACACTGACTACCACCAATTTAATTCTACATATAGTCTTCCAAGCAATTTTTTCTAAAATTGAAATCCTGCCGTATCACTTCCCTGCTAACAATCAGCCGATGCCTTCTCTTTGCTTCTTAGTCGAGTCCAAATCCTTAGGATGATTACAAATCACTTTCCAGTCGGTTCCCCACCTGTCCTTCCAGGTTAATCTCCGACAATGGTCGGCCACAAAGCCGACATTCTAGCTTCCCTGAGCAATTCACCGGCGTGTATATTACCAGGTACACCCGCTTTCCTACTCCTCTGTGTCAAGTTCCTTTGTCTGGAATGTCCTTCCCCCTCTTGCTCACCTGGAGAAAGCCCACTTCACCATGCCTGAAACCCAGCTCATGTCTCTTTCTCCCAAACAGTCCCTAAATTCCCCAGACAAGCCAAGGCCTTTTTCCAAGTGTTCCTAGAGGTCCCTAGGGGATCCTGCTATAATAATACTTTCCACATTGTAGTATTTATTTGTTTCTCCCTCTAGACTGTATGCCTTGAAGGCAGGTATCAATGTATTATTGATTTTTGCATCTTAGTCTTAGCACCTAGCATTCAATAAATATTTGTTGAATGAATGAAAAATTGATGCTTAGGTGAAAAATAAAAAATGAAATTTACTAAACCTTATTCTTAAGAGGTAAAAGTGACTCAAGAGAGCCCACTTGTGATTCCCACTCTGTATCTTACAGAGATCGATGATGCCAGGCACAGGCCACGAAGGTGTGGAAGAAGTCTCTGATCTGACCCAGATCCATGATGTTTGCGACCTTAAGGCCTTTTTCCTGAACTGGGAAGAAACGTAGCAGGGTTTACTTGAAAAAAATTTCTTTTAACCTGCTTTCCTTCATTTGTAACTTTTCCTAATCTTAACTACTTTAAGATTATCCAGTCCCCCTCAATAAAAACTAATAATTGTCACCAAATAAAGATGAGAAAACTAAAAATAAATGTAGAAACTATTAATGAAGATCAAAGTGGGCCATGTATCTAAATGAATTTCACTGCTTGACTGGGGGGATGGGTTAATAAAGATGTTAACAGTAACTCCCACGAGCTTTTGCCGTGCTCCAGAAGTGGGACAGCAATGCGCCTGATGGTGGTTCATAGATTCGGTGAACATCGTGGCTTCATTACCTGAAGCAGGCGGGGTTGCCTGCTGGAGTCCCAGGGCGGGAGCTCCACTCACATTACATTTCAGAAACATGTCACCAAGCTCACAGATTCTAAAAGCAAGTCTGGGTTAAAGGACATAATCATTTGGGAATGAACTTGGAAAAGTGTTATTGGCTGATGCCAGCCTAAGGCATTGTTTTATTACCAAATTATATTTGCCCTTGGAAGGTACTGTGGAATTACCTATGAGCACCAACTTGGAGTTCAACAGGCTGGATATTCTGGGTCACCCCCTTCCTGGCCAGGTGACCCTGGGCAAGACACATACCTCCCCAAGCCTTAGCTCTCTCGTCTATAAAGTAGGAACGGTAACGTTGCCCCTGTTGGATAGAGCTGTTGTGAATCCAAGTAGTATGATGTATGAAAAGTGCCTAATTCATAGTTAGTGCTCAATAAACGACCGTTATTTTACCCAGCAACAAGGCGAATAATAACTTACATGTACTTTCTTGGCAAAACAGGCAGAACAAGGATTATTAGTCCAGAAGGTGCTAGAACCTGGAACTAGAACCCAGGTGGCCATTGATTTCATCTAACAAATATCTATTTACTATTACGTGCCAGTTATGGGGGCAGGTGTAAAATACTAGAAACACTGGAAGTGGTCAGGTTTGCTTCGTAGAAAACCTCAGCACTCTTTCCACTGTACCATGCTTTGGGTGAAACCAACAATGACAACATGAATACCAACTGTGATTTAGTGGCCCTTACTGGACACCATTATGTAGATAATAAGGGTTCTCCCGGGGAAGAGCCCTGTGGCCACAGCGTGGGCAGGCATCTCACAGCAGTTTAGGATGGGCAGCAGAAAGGAGCCTTCACCAGAAGGGACAGCTTTAACAGGCGCTCAGACTGACTCAGGTAGGTGTTTGAAAACTGCAGGTCAGCTCTTAGGGTATGTGAATTCAGGCAGTGTTTAGGTCCAAGCAAGGAAAAACCAAAGTCAGTTCTGGCCTAGGAGGTGTGCCTGACATCTGTAAGGAAGCCAAGAACTCTAAGGGAGCTAAACAGAAAGAAACAGACATTGCATCAGCTCTCACACAACTACCATTGAGTCTGAACCCTGGTGAGTCACTGAGCAGCTGAATGAACTTCCACCCTGTGTAAAAAAAAAAAAAGGATGGGAACTAACTTTTATTGGGCATTGCCTAAAAGTTAGGCACTGTGGATGTTAATTATTGCTTTATAATATATACATATATCAAATCATTATGTTGTCTGCAAAATGAGACAGAGGGACACAACATGGTTAACAGAAGGAGAACAGGTTTGTTGTAAACTGACCCATTTCCAACCTAGGAAATGCCTCTGTGTGGAAACGGGAGAAAGCCTCTGTTTCCTCAGGTGTAAAACTGTGCTACTCCAACCAGCAGGGACCCTAGCAGACAGTATAAGGATTAGCTATTATGTATGTCCTGTGCCTGGCACACAGGGGACACTTTTTAAATGATAGGATTGCTCCCATTTTGCAGATTAGGGAACTGGGAAAGAAATAACTTCCTCAAGTACCCCCAGAGAGTACGAGGTGGAGTGTGGATCTGCCGCTCCATGAATTGATGCCAATAATTAAAACCTCCCTTATCAGTATCCTTTCCCTTAGTTCAGCCCACTGAGTAACTCACTTGGCTAATAGCTCATTCTATTGAGTGGATGCACAGCTTAGATTGTGTTCACAGCAGGCACACAAAGACACACTCAGAACTCTTTGAGCCCAAAGCGTGGTAGCTCTATGTAATCCCGACATGAACAAGGATCATTTTAGATTTTTAATTATCATCTGTCCTATAATGATGTCAGATGAAGTGAAGCTCTCACACTGGATTTCAGGTCAAAATAAAACGTTCCCAGGGTAAGGCTAGATTGCTGTGTTGTGAGCCTGTCTGATGCCAGTATTCCGCCCCCATTATTTCTTGCTTCCACCTGGTGGTCAAAAGTTGAAAAAGCAGGCGTCCTGAAAATAACTAGGTGTCAGCAGGATCCATTTGCCTATCGTTTATAGGACATCTGAATCTGGGTCGCTGCAGGGCTTTTAGTACTGCTTTCCTGCCTTTTGATTTCTACCAAGTTCCTCCAGTGGAAAATCTTTCCATGTGCAGTGTTCTTTCCCGGGGCTGAAAGGACCAAGATAATCCCGGATGCTTCCCTGCAGCTGAGCTCATGTCACAAATCAGGCATGATTTTCAGCAGATATTTCTTTAAAAGTTTGAAGGCCTCTGTGGACTCTATTCCCTTCTCAACGGGAACAGGCATCAAAGAGACGGGAATAAAATGCTTTGCGCTCACATCAGGAACTAATTGGCAATTTGGCAAATGCATTGACTAATGTCATGCACTGTTATTTCTAAATCCTCTCCTGTCCTTGACCCCCAGTATCTAGATGTAAACTTGGGACCATTAGTGGAGAAGGATAAAGTCTTCTGGTGCCTCAAATGGAATTGAGAGGGATTTAAACTAGGCGCTTTTGAGTGTGGTGAAATGAACCCAGCAGTACGTTAATGCTAGGATTTGAGCTCACACAGCATGAGTGCTTTCAAAAACCGTGTTTAAGGAAGCAAACAGAGCCACGACAGACCCTTTCAGTGGAGCAAAAGGAGTTGGATGAAACAATCAATGACACATTAAAAAACCACAACTGGGCTGCAATCATGTGGGCAGAAAAAAAAGTTTTTCTTTATCACAGGATCTTTGCATCTAATGAGATGGTGCCTGGACAACCTCCAGAGGGGTAAGGCCTCTGTTTACTTTAGCTGAGAAATGTCTAAATATTTAGTTGGTTCCCTTAAAAGCCTTACACCAGTCTGTAGCAAACTGGTCTTTAAGGTATGATCTTATTGGGTCTATATTGCCATTGGGAGAGCTATTTAAAGGGAATTTGGAAAAGTCAGAAGATATTACCACTGAAGGTGCAAATGTTAACTTTTTTTTCCCCCCTCTCAAAATTAACTCTTTTTAATGTCCTCCAAATATTTAATTTAGGACCAATACCTTGCCAGTCAATACTTTCTCTTAATTCATCCTAAATGGTTCTCTACTTCTTACATACACTTTATTCTTATTGGTTCCAGTTGGGCCCGAAGTGCTTTGAGGCTAAAATGGGGAGGGACTCCTGAGCGCATTTTCTTGGGAGCGGGAGGGGAAGCTAAGAGGGCTGAGAGACTTTGTCAAAATGTCTATAGGGGTCCACCCTTTAAATTCACACTACTGTCATGTATCGGCAGATTTCAGTCAAGACCAATATCCAGTTTGCTCTAAGCTTCTGGGATCCTCTGTGTCACAAACACAGCGCATCCCAGATATGGCATCAGTTGGGGCTTTAACCTTTTTAGACTTTCGGATAGTAGAATCCCCTCCAGCATGCCTTCTTTATTATTGCTTCCTGTGCACTCTCACCAAGGATCACCGAACTGCTCCCCTCCCCCGCTGCAGGAGGCCAGCACAGACACTGTTCCGCCAGTTTGATGAATGTGTCTTGGCTAATTGTGTGCAAGATGGCAGGCCTTTAGCAAGTGTGACCAGTTTATTGTTCAGCCAATCACAGGCGCCTCAGTTAGCATGTGAAAAGGGGGTGTGTTGCCGGGGAGGGTGAGTGTTCTGGCGGCTGAGTCAAAGGAGGAGCGTTTTGGGGGGTCACAGAGCAACACCCACTTCTTTGAGGGGATGTTACTATGCTCTACTAAACCTGTAAACCTCTTACTCAAAGCACTTTTTTTCTCTTCCCTCTTTTTTCAAGGAGATCTTTTTTTCCCATGGTTCAAGCAAGGCAAGACACTGGCTACTCTACAGATGGAGCTCACGTTCCAGGGTTTTTAATATTTCACTTTTATATTTCTGTTAGAGAATGATCCTGCTGAGAGTCTGGGAGTCCGTGCTCGTCAGAACCCCTCACTGACACTTGGATATATTGCTCTGAAAGCTATCCCAGGAGAAAAGATTAAATAAAAAAAAGCCTACTTTTCAAAGCCTACTTCTCAATCTGCCCACATCAAAATAAGACAACTGGCCCTTTGAAGTGGAAGACACAAGAGTTCTCAGCCAGCTTGCTTAAAGCAGGGGGTGGGGCTGGGGGAGATAAGGAAGAAGAAAGGAAGGAAGGAAGGAAGGAAGGGAGGAAGGAAGGAAGGAAGGAAGGAAGGAAGGAAGGAAGGAAGGAAGGAAGGAAGGAAGGAAGGAAAGAAAGAAAGAAAGAAAGAAAGAAAGAAAGAAAGAAAGAAAGAAAGAAAGAAAGAAAGACCAGACCAGTGTCTAAAATTATCTACCTTTCTTCCCCCACCCAGATTTAATCAGGCACAGGAGTCTGAATTTCTGGTGAGAAAACTTACAGCCCTGCTCATCAGCGCCCCAAGAAAACAGGTAACTGGTCAGAGAAACCTGTCCAGCGGGGTCAGCACCAGGTGTTTTTTTAAAACCTGTACAAACAGAAACTGTGTTGTTCATGCATAGTCGAGACAAGACCTGGTAAGGGCAGCGTGGGCACAGATGGCCACTGGATGGTTCTCTAAGTTCTGAGCTCTCCAGCTCCCTCAAAGTTGTTGTGCAGCTGAATTCAAGGTTTGGGGGCTCTTAGAGTGAAAAGGAGAGGAATGAAAATCTCATCAAGAATGGCATTAACAGTTCTCCTCTGTGACATTTTACTGGCTCCCGTCCCCTCTTCTGGTCCCCTAATCACTGGAGCTCAAGTCCCTGGAAGCAGCAGCAACAGCTCAGGGATAGGGGTGGGTGGGAGGTGGCCTGAAGGGACTTCTTAATTCATATAAGGGGATGTTCCTGGAACACGGATGTGGGTGGCTGTTTTAAAACATAGTCCTTGCGATTGAGTTATCAATAGTACTGACCCCATGCCCAAGATATGCTGGACTTTTAAGATTTACAAGTAAAAGTTGAGACATCTTGGCTGTGACTAAGGTTACAACGCCCTTCCCTTCGTTATCCTAGCCTGGCCCACAGCTATACACTGCCCAAGCCCATGGAAGTGGGGCTCACAAATGAGCACACCCCTCCCCCCATAAGGAGAGCTGGTGAAAGAGTGTGGATGAATGAATACAAACACAACCTCTTAGAGGTCCATGAATGTGCGGAATTCATCTATGCAGGCCCAGCACGTTACACAGTGCCTGGCAGATAGTAGGTGCTCAGAAATTTTTGACTTATTTGAATTAAATTGAATCCTTACTAGAAAAACAATGCAAAGTATGAAACCTATTGATGTTGGGCCTGGAGAATTCTCTTCATAAATAAAAAATTGCATATTACTTTGAAATGACAGCAAAATAAAAAATGCAACATATTTCTCAATGTTTTATTGGAACCCAGTTATCTTATTTAGTACAGAATCTGGCAGGGAAGCATTTTGGACAAGTTTCTATCATTATTGTTCTCATCAAGGATCACTGTTTATTGCCTGAATCAACCTGAAACCCAAACATTTCAAGTTTGGGGGAACAGCATATGCTCACCATGGCAGCTTTGTATTGAGATCATTCTCAATTGTTTTCTACAACCCATCTGTGACCCTAAACTTCTGCTTGCATCCATGTTAGGAAGCTGAGGGGTCCCATTTCACTCAGAGAGTGAAAGGGAAAAGGCGTTATTCTAAGCCCTGCAGCGAGAGGGTGGCATTTTTCTCAAGTAGTAAACTCAAGCAAAATCATTAGAAATGATAAACTATTTGGAAATGATCCGAACAGCATTTAGCAATGCATACAGGTCATTCACAAAGCAGCTGAAATGACTTTACAGTTGGTCTTTAGCTGGTGTAGGTTTTCCACAATCCTGGTCAGTTCAAGATGCCTGAACCCTATGTATAGCTGTTTGAGCAAAACTATTAGATGCTGGAGAAAAAAGTAAAAAATTCCCATCCTCCTATGTCTTTTGTTTTCCTTTTTTTTTTTTTTTTTTGCGGTACGCGGGCCTCTCACTGCTGTGGCCTCTCCCATTGCGGAGCACAGGCTCCGGACGCACAGGCTCAGCGGCCATGGCTCACGGGCCCAGCCGCTCTGCGGCATGTGGGATCTTCCCGGACCAGGGCTCGAGCCCGTGTCCCCTGCATCGGCAGGTGGACCCTCAACCACTGTGCCACCAGGGAAGCCCATGTTTTCCATTTTAATTGTCTTTGAAATCTCTTTACAACTTCTTGCTCTCATAAAACCCTTCCAGGATAACCTCATACCAAAGTTAGTAATGACAACAATTTGGGGAAATTCCATTTTTAGTTATGGGACAATGGAAAATCAGACTTGGGCCACATTCTCCCTAATTTGTACATATTTACCTCCCCTTTAATCCTTCCTGCAAGAGTCCAGCTCTGGTATGGCCATTACTTGCTTCTCAACCTCTGATATGGTCCTTCATCCTATAGCTCATTGCTTGCCTCCTCTCTTCTGTCTCAACGTCCTTAAAGTGACAACCGGGTAATCTGACCTCTCTGGCATGCTCTTGGGACCATTTCTCAAAGACATCCCCCATGGCAACACTTCCACCCCCAGAAGCCAGTACTGGAGGACAAAATGTGTGACAGAAAATGACCAAGTGTTAGGTTTGGAGACAATGGATGAACTCTGATACAATCTAGAGACATGTTACCTGGCCTGTCCTAGGCCCAGTGAGCCTTTACTTCCCCACTATTGTATTAGCTTTCTTTTTATACTTTATGAGATACAATAACCTAGCAAATAAACTCAATGATAGTCGCTGGGTTCAAAAATGAGACCATCTTTTGAGTTGTCCTTTTAAGCCATTGGGTATTTGGAAATGGTTGTGGAATCCACAGTAACCGTCATTCCAGATTGTTATTCAGCTTGTTACTTGTGTTTTACAGAGTTGGAGAACTGATCTAACCTCAACTATTATTTCAATGACGTCCTCCTCGTAAAAAGATTAGTCAGGGAATATGAGTCTAAAAATCTGTCTAGAGCCATCTACACTGTTAACAATTAAAGAGGGACACCCTGTTTGTGGGGCCAGTGCTCTCACACTGCTAATCTCAGAGCTTTCGGAGGCTCAAGTCAGTATTACCTGGATTGTAGTTAGGTAGCTTGGAAACTCCAGGCCAGTTATCCTCTGTAGGGACTCCCAGCACCTATATAAAGCCAAAGAAAGACAAAGAAAGATGAGGGGGAGATGAGGTGGATGGAGCAGGTATGGAGACATGAAGGACACATCAGGGAGGAAGACGGAAGAAATGAATGTATGTCACATTATGCCAGCTGATGTGTTAAAGAAAGAAACTTCAGTGTTTCCAACATTTGCAGTTTCATGGGCAAAACTGCAGTGTATTTCTACGGTCCTACGTGTCAACATGACTGGGCTAAAGGATGCCCAAGATAGCCGGCAAAACATTATGTCTGGGGTGTCTGTGAGGGTGTTTCTGGAAGAGATTAGTAATTGAATCAGTAGACTGAATAAAGAGATTGGCCCTCACCAATGAGGGTGGCATCATCCAATTGGTAGAGGACCTGAATAGAACAAAAAGGTGGAGGAAGGGCAAATTTTCTCTCTTTCTTCTTGAGCTGGGACATCGTCTTCTCTTGCCTTTGGACATTGGAGCTCCTAGTTCTCTGGCCTTCAGATTCTGGGACTTAAACCAGTGGTCCCCTTAGACTGAATTATACCACCAGCTTTCCTGGTTCTCCAGCTTGCAGAGGACATATCTCAGCCTCCATGAAATCACATGAGCCAATTCCCATAATGAATCACAAGAGATACACACACATACGTACACACACACACATACACATACACACAAATACATACATATCTCCCATTGGTTTTGTTTCTCTGGAGATCTCTGACTAATACAGATCATATAACCTTGCTTAAAGTCATATTCTCATCCCAAAATATCTACAGACCTACATCGGGATATTATGGGTTTGGTACTACAAACAAAGTTAATATTGTAGTAAAGTGAGTCACACAAATTTTTGGTTTCCTGATGCATATAAAAGTTATGTTTACACTATACTATGGTCTATTAAGTGCATAACAGAGCAATGCACATACCTTAATTTAAAAAACCAATGTACATATCTTAATTTAAAAATGTTTCCTCACTAAAAATTGCTAAACATCATCTGACAGCGCAGGGTTGCCACAAACCTTCAGTTTGTTAAAAAAAAAAAAAAAAAAAGCAATGTCTGCAAAGTGCTATAAAGTGAAGCACAATAAAACGAGCTATGTCTGCTGTACTGCATGATCACCATACATTAGGATGCTGCATTGGGAGTTAGGAATAGAAAAAGACAGGAGTGATAAAGTGTCCCTTTGCCTTACATCAGATGACTGTATTTATATATATATGTCTCAACAGGAGACACTTGACAGTTTAAATTATGCCTCAGCATGGGCATTCAGCTGTTCCCCGATGTGCTCAAATTAAAAAGGATTCAGATTACTGACGTTTAAGCAGTGGAATGTTGGCTAAAATTGATCCCAAACCTAACTCTAGTCTTTTCTACCAAATTCATCTCATCTGCTTGTTTTCTCTGTGGCCCAGCGGCTTGGAATATGGTATTTGGTTTTTAACTGCTGGATAGTAATATTAACAACACCACTTGAAAAAGAGCTCACGTGTGCTTTGGATTACCAAATTGAAGCTTTAGTTTTTAATTACTATGAAAAGTCTTTTGGAGTATAAAGACAAACACTTCAGATTTTAGATGGTGCTGTTACTGCGAGTTCCCTTGTAGGCAAAATCTTACCATTCTTTTAAGATAGTCATAAAAGCCCAATGTCAGTTATATCTAGGAGCCAGAATAATATTATTTTTGTGAAATATTAATAAAACACTAGTAGTTTTCATACACCGCTACAATATAACTCTTTTTAGAAGCATATCTCAGTACAAGTCTTTATAGAAGCATCTCTCATAGAAAAAGCCTAGTGAATCCATTTGTAAAATGCTGGACACAGATGCTGGCCCAATTGTTATGGCAGGAAGTCAACTGCCCAACAATGACTGATAATAATCAATGAGGAATCCAGAAGCCTCTTAATATTTACCAGCTTGCTGACCAGGACTCTAGCCGAGAAGTACACTCTTTGGTGTCTGTTAAGCTTGTCCTCAAACAAAAGACACTGAAGCGCCATTTTCCCTCCCATAATAAAAAAATTAAGCCACCCAGTAGAAGCTTCTTTCTTTGATCCATTCCCTAAACAAACTGAAAAGCTACTGAGAGGATTACAGGCTTTTCCTAGCAGCCACCCTGAGCCGGAGGGAACACTAAGAATCCTGGAATCCATTTTGAAAAACCAACTGGACTAATTCTTCTTTTGTGGGAGAGGGCCAGAGGATGGGAAGCTAATTCTTCTTTGTTAACCTACCATCTTATGTATTTGCACAGATGTGCATGTAAACAAGTGGGTGGGATGATTCACATGTACCCCTACGTCTTCTGTTGCCTGGCAAAGCACAATGAAAGAAAGTAAAGATAATGAAGAGAAAGCGATAAAGGAAATAAATAACGACCATATCCATATTTTCACTAAGGTGAAAGTTACCAGAATTGTTGGTTACTTTGTATTATTGTGTAATTAAAGCCAACAAAATGGGTACCAACAATTTTGGAATATTGTGCTAAAAGCTTTAAGCCTGAGATTTTAAAAGTTTAAACAAAAATTCAATATCCTTTATTTGGAAATTTGATGCTCAGTTTTTATTTGAAAGTTATTGAATTCATTTTCACTTGAGAAAATTACTCAATCTCCGCTTCACTGACCGGGAAACTGAAAACCAAAAACTGTTGATTTACTCCCTCCCTGAAAGCTCTTAAAAGGCAGCTAGTGAGTGCTGTGTTTGAAACCACAGTGGGCTGCAAGGGCTGTTTTCTGCCTTTGTTGGAATGGAAACTGAAGGCATTTTGATTAATGGCTTTAAAGTCTGCATCGTTTATTTTATTCTGATTTTAGAACCACATCTGGTATTATTTGCTAAAAATACTTATTGAAAGAATTAGATTTCTAAAAAATTGATTAAAAATCGATGACAGCCATTCAGATGTAAACACACACACACACACACACACACACACACACACACACAGAGGCATTTCAGAAAGATGGTAAAATAAAAATTCGGGACTTATTATTATGTCTTTATTCCTAAGTGTGAGATCTCAGAATAAATGTAAAGAAAAGTTGTGATTAGAGGTTGGAAGATGTAGACTAGACCATTGCTTTCAAAGAAGCAATTCCTACATCAAGTATCATAGAACCCGAAATAGACCACCTTTAGTAAAGCACAACTCAGGAGCCATTTGTAATGTTTGAATTTCCAAGTTGCTTGGGATGTAGTAGTGTAAGAGATAACACACTGCTGAATGTGGTTCTCTCTTTGTCCTCAGAGCACGGAACTACAGATGTGTGGTAACAAAACTGTGGCCTTGGGCTTCCCTGGTGGCGCAGTGGTTGAGAGTCCGCCTGCCGATGCAGGGGACACGGGTTCGTGCCCCGGTCCGGGAAGATCCCACATGCCGCGGAGCGGCTGGGCCCGTGAGCCATGGCCGCTGAGCCTGCGCGTCCGGAGCCTGTGCTCCGCAACGGGAGAGGCCACAGCAGTGAGAGGCCCGCGTACCGCAAAAAAAAAAAAAAAAAAGATAGCAGCTACACTATTCTCTTAACACTTTGTCCAAAGAGGTCACAAGTTCATGGAGTCAGAAAATCAAATATACTTTAAGATGCTAGAGACCTAGGGAGATAAATTATGAGACTTGCGTTACCACCTAACCTGAAGTTAGGGCTGGGTTCAGAACTCATGTCTACTAACACCAAGCCAGTGTTATTTCTAATGTGTTTACTTGTTTTATATTTGTAATGAGTTGTCATAAATGTCAAAATAAAGTCCTTCTGATTTATTGCAGTGTGATAAGAATAATGGTAGACGTGAACGTGGCTTCCTGGGCAGGACCTGTTGGACCCATTTGTTAAGACACATTTGTTTTGGCTGCATCACTCATGTTTTGGTCCTTTATGTCCAGATACAAGTCCAAAATTTTCACTTACTGAATTACCTAAAACATCTTCAGATGGCCAGCGTCAGCCACCAAGACCAGTCCCGGAAACTTGAACCAATAACTAGAGAGCCATCAGGTCCTGGGAAACGTCTAACTCATTCTTTCTGTCCCATGATTTCTAAGTGCTATGCTAAATGCAAAGAACTGTAAAATGATTGCTTTTAAGAAAACTATCATTTAAAAATAGGAAGTAATGTAAAAAAATTAGTTTGTATATAACTCTTCAAATATCCTAATAGCATACCTTAGCTATTATTATAATTTATATTTATAGATTTATGTTATATATTATAATTTAGCTAGTATTATAATTTTTATTAACTATCTATATATACATACATCTTTTTGCATCTATACATGATATATGTTTGTTTTACATATATTTACTTATATTCCACCCATCACCCCACCTAGACTGAACAACCGGTGAAAGCATAGATCATGCATTTTTCCTATTCTTCCCATTTTTCCAGGCCTTGTAACATCTTATAAGACAATGAGTGTCCAATAAATATTGTGTCCTCATT
Source organism: Pseudorca crassidens (assembly GCF_039906515.1). Classification (NCBI taxonomy): domain Eukaryota; kingdom Metazoa; phylum Chordata; class Mammalia; order Artiodactyla; family Delphinidae; genus Pseudorca; species Pseudorca crassidens. The sequence goes on from NC_090301.1 coordinate 33,717,611, forward strand.
TAATGGCTAGGAAAAACTTTTCAAATGTGTAAAAGATCACTGCAGGGTCTGGTCTAGGCAGTGCTAGCTGAGCTTCCTCTAATGTGGACAAGAAGTAATATTAAGCGGGAGAACAGAACAATTAGGTGAAGTATTAGGAAATGCCTGTTAACGGTTTGGTCATTGAAACATCGCTATGAAAATAATTTCTATGAGAGAGAAAGCAAACATTTATCGATCACTTATGGCACATGGGGCTTGTTATGCATTTGATCTTATGAAATTCTCACAGAAAGGTTAGAAAGTCATTATCGCTAGCCCCATTTAACAAGTGAGGAAACTGGAGTTCAGAGGGACTACATAATTTGTACACGTTCGTCTCGCTAAAAAGTGGCTAGAATTCAAATGCTGGTCTTCGACTCTAAAGCCATTAATTACATTAGGCTGCCTCCAGTTTAGACGATGATATCATCCAATGATAGTTTTTGAAGGTAGCAGTTCTTGGTCTTGCAGGGTAGTTTTGAGAAAAAAAAACTTTTGGCTTGAAAAGTGTTTTTTTTTTAGTTTGTGAATGCATCCCAATTTTTCCTATGTTCCTCCATAATATCCCCAATGTTTCCAAAAGAAAGCTTAATGGCAGTGATTAATCTCTATAAAATGTCTTAATTTCACAAAGGACATTTTACTTTATTTTGACATTCACAAAGCACAATGTTTTCTGGGTCATGAACCTGTAGCACTAGACTGGTTTGCACAGAACATCTTCATAACGGTGAGCCATTGACCCTCCAGACACTAGCAACTAGCTCTTCCCTTTTCCTAAATGTTCCCTGAGGATTTTCCTCACCTGCATGTGTGTATTAAAGATAAACTCAGCTTTTTTTTTTAAAGAAGTTTGAGAAAAGACAAATTTCCTCACCTGCACACAAAAATCCTACTCTGCAATATTTCCCAAGATACCCGATTGGGAAGCTGTTAGCAAGTATGCTCTAGATGCTTGCTTGAAGCAAGCAAACTTGAAAGGGAGCAGAATCCAGGATACAAGCGATACCCTCCCCCCACCCCAGTTTAAAGCACTTGACACATGCTACAATATGGATGGATCTTGAAAACATTACACTAAGTGAAATAAGCCAAGCACAAAGGACAAATCCTGTTAAGATTATACTTATATGAAAACCTAGAATGGGCAAATTCATGGAGACAGAAGGTTGATGAGAGGTTACCAGGGGCTGGGGGCAGGGAAAATGGGGAGCTGGCTGAGTGGATACAGAGCTTCTGTTTGGCATGATGAAAAAGTTTGGGAAATGGACGGTGGTGATGGTTCCATGGCAATGTGAATGCATTTAATGCTATGAATTGCATCCTTAAAAATGGTTAGAATGGTAAATTTTATGCTATATATATTTAACCACAATTTAAAAATCATCAAAAAAAAGACAGCAATATATAAATGACTGTAGTACATGGCATATAAGCTACCAGGGACATAAAAATGAAGTACATAATGGTGCAAATGAGGGAGGGATAAATAATGAATAAAGAAATGGAACCACACACACAAAAGCACCCTGTTACCTTAGGAATCTGGCTTTGGAGGAGCATGATACACAGCATACTTCTCTCACACTAACACAGGAAGCCTTTGTTTTATCAGGGTTCTATGAAAATTCAGTGCCTTGTCTTCAGTTGACAAAGATCCAGGGCCAAATATATTGTAGACTTAGAGCTGGGGGTGGCAGGGCAGGGATGTGTTTAATTAGTAATGGCAGAAATTGCCCTGGGAGGTTGAGACAATAATCACCGGAAGCAAGTGGATTCATGGGCTGCCACGGGACAACGGGGGGGTCCTGACCACTCATTCCCAAGGTGCTTATGCCCCTGGCAAATACCACAGTTTCCACAACCCTTAAAATATGGCTTACTCTCTCAAAGCAGATGGACTGCTTCGTTTGTCTCTAAGGAAAATTTGGTTCAAAGTTTGTAATGCATATATTTTTTTCTTTCTAAGAGGAATTCTTCTCTTACCTCCCAGATCTTCTCCAGCTGTTCAAGGATGTTGGAAACCCCAGGAAACAAGGGTTGACCCTGGAACATTTCAATAAAGATGCAGCCTGCACCCCTAACAAAGAAATAAGAGTCAACCCAACCTATACATGCAAAACTGAACTACTAGCATTTCACCTCCCAAGAAATACTCTGAGGACAATTAGATAGGGACCACGTAGTATGAAAAGTCTTGGCAGAAAAAGTCTCTATGTTAAACAAAAATAAAAACAGCCTGCAGCTTTTTGTTAAAATGGAACGCAAGGGGCATTTAGGAACACAGTATAGAAAGCAAGCATTTGAGTTCATTCGAGCTCATTAACAATCTATTTTCTGAGAGGAGGGGAAAGTACTGAATCTCCAAACTGAATACCCTCTTTCACTGAAACTAAGATGCTATCATTGTAAGAAGCATCATTATTGTATGTACTTTTAAGAAACCAAAAGAAAAACAAACAAAAAACCTCACAAGTTAAACTGTGATGATCAGAATGTTTCCTACATATTCATTGAAAGGGCTGTTACAAATTTAATTAGACAGATTATCTCACCATATATCATACTTGTACATGCAAAAAAAATGGAATATTAAGTGGAAGAAATTGGTTTAGATACTCATCAAACTTTTTGACATTCAGCATTTGACTCAGACTCTTTGATGTCTGTGTTTATCCATGGTTTTGTCCTTTGACAGTATCGTCAGGAGTTTGATGATACAGCATTTCTTAGAATAAGCCATAAAACAACCAAGAGTCATTGGTGCTGGGGCTCCTAAGCTGACCTTGCAGTTACATGTTAGCCCACTTTTGACTCCAGCTTAAAGAATGTTGCTAAACATGTCTGATTCACGCCTTCTCCACAACCATTGTTCCTAGGGGTTAACAAGAAAAAAAAAAAAAGAGGTCTCCTGTCTTCCAAGTTACTGACACCCATTCTGCAAGTTTTGATGCTGCCATGTTTGATGTCCACACATGTACAACGGTAACTACAGTCATAACTGAAGCATGGCTGACGGCTACTGTAAGATGCTACTGATTTTAAGATGCATCCTGATTTAACAGAGAATGTGCAACTTAAAATAGATTAAATAGGGAGAAATATAAATTTTCTTTCCTACTTAGTCAAACTGGAGGATAATTCCTCAGGAAGAGTAAGAAGTAAGATTTATTTTGCTAATAATGCACATTTTTACTCTCACAAACCTTTATTTATTTATTTATTTTTGGCTGCGTTTGGTCTTTGTTGCTGCACGTTGGCTTTATCTAGTTGCAGCGAGCGGGGGCTACTCTTCGTTGTGGTGCACATGCTTCTCATTGAGGTGGCTTCTTTTGTCTCAGAGCACGGGCTCTAGGCATGGGGGCTTCAGTAGTTGTGGCACGTGGACTCAGTAGTTGTGGCTCGTGGGCTCTACAGCGCTGGCTCAGTAGTTGTGACGCACGAGCTTATCTGCTCCGCGGCATGTGGGATCTTCCCGGACCAGGTCTTGAACCCCTGTCCCCTGCATTGGCAGGCAGATTCTTAACCACTGTGCCACCAGGGAAGTCTCAACTCTTACAAATCTTTTGAGAATGGTTCAGGTGACTGATTACAGAGATTATCCCCATGGTCTAATACTTCCCGAGTTTTGATGCCAAATCCCTTTCACCATAACACATAATCTTGCAAACTCCCTTAATCGTCTAGACGTTTTGCTGTGGCATGATAAAGAAGAAAATTTCAGTAAAACATTTTTTTTGTTTTTTTTGGCTGTGTTGGGTCTTCATTGCTGCGTGGGCTTTCTCTAATTGCGGTGAGCAGGGGCTACTCTTCGTTGCGGTGCGCGGGCTTCTCATTGCAGTGGCTTCTCTTATTGCAGAGCACGGGCTCTAGGCGCGTGGGCTTCAGTAGTTGTGGCACATGGGCTCAGTAGTTGCGGCTCGCGGGCTCTAGAGCGCAGGCTCAGTGGTTGTGGCGCACGGGCTTAGTTGCTCCGCGGCATGTGGGATCTTCCCGGACCAGGGCTCAAACCTGTGTGCCCTGCATTGGGAGGCGGATTCTTAACCACTGAGTCACCAGGGAAGCCCTCAGTAAAATATTTTATTATAGATCATGATATTATTAAAGATTTATTATGAAGTTCATTTTAAAATGGTCTTTAATATTATTCATATGTATTTATTACATATGACAAATTTTTACTTTTTCCATCTGACAGTAGACACATGCTATTTAACTTACTTTGTGTAGGAGAAAGCAGATTTCTTGATAAACAAGTTTAAGAATAATTTTTATCTTGTGTCTGGTTTGGGGAGAGAATATATATTAAAAGAAAGACTGACATTTAACTGTATCTTATCACCTCAAAAGACACAAAAACTATTTTCATGACCTAATATTTGGTTTGCATGTAAAATAATCAATTAGCTAATTCTTAGAATTTTGTATACATATAAATAAGAGGTATCAGACTAAGTTTTGCAGGTAGTTTTTTGTTTTTTTCCCTCAAACAACAGGTTGTCTTTATCCCTAGTTGTTAAAAAACTAATTTAGATTAAATGGCCACGATATTTTCTTTTTACTGATCTTTCATGTACAAGAGACATCTTGATATGTGACATAAGAATTTTGGGAATTCCCTGGAGGTCCAGTGGTTAGGACTCAGCGCTTCCACTGCTGGGGCCCGGCTTCAATCCCTGGTGGGGGAACTAAGATCCCATAAGCCAGCACGGCCAAAAAAAGAAAAAAGAAAAGAATTTTGATCAGGCAAATATAGCTTAAGAATCTGGTGCACAGTATCTTGAGGTGAATTTTTAGAATTATTATCATTTTAAGACTGCTTACTAGCTTGTTTTTAAATATCCATGGTCTTTTTGCTTCTTGCCTTTAAAGCAACAGATATAAAAGGTAAAAATTAAACAATACATGGAGAATAATAAAAGTAATAGGAAACTGTCAAATGGTTAAAAAACATCCTGGTTGCTAGCAATGGTCAACAGTGAGATAAGCCAGCTGAAAAACTGAGCTGGTGAATACCGTCAAACGGTCTCCATCCACCTCCCCTCATGCCTTGTCTATGCATACTGGAAAGGTCTCAAATCATTTCATTTTGAAGCAAAACACACACACACACACACACACACACACACATTTATGTATCTGTGTGTATGAAACACATGTAATTGTTTATTAACTGACACAAAATAGAAATGGAAATGTAACAGCTTTTGAAGACTTAAACCAACCCTCCATCCAGTACCCTAACACCTTCCAGATACCCAGGGGCTCACAAATCACCAGAAGGCCTGCGGGCATTTTAAACAAGGTTCAAATCATAGTCATTGCTAGGTTTAAACCTGTAGTCCACTTTTTTCTCTCCCCTCAAAAGGCTTTCATGGCTTAGAAAAAGCTTGTTGCCTTTTTAATGTCCTTTCATACTGGTGGCTGTGGGGAGCCGAGAAGGAAGCCCCTTTTGTTACACAGTTTCTTAGTGCCCTTTACCTTCTGTACCACTAGGACAGTGTACACAACGGTGTAAACATATTGGAGAAAGCTGGACTTTAAGGCCATTGTTCAAGTACTGCAGTCTAACACAAGATATTTGCACTAAGAAATAAAATGCTAATATGTGGTTGAAATTCCCATTTGTATTTGCATTTGTATGTTTGGTGCCATATAGGCATTCTCTTGAGTCTTTCTTTTTAAGCTTCACTTAGGGGCAGGTTAAAACCTTTCTCACCTAACAATCTGGAGTCTAAGGTTTTATATATATATATATATATATATATATATATATATAGTGTGTGTGTGTGTGTGTGTGTGTGTGTGCACATGTGCAATGCACTTAGAACACTTACAAGACAAACAAAATTCCTAAATCAATTGTATTTCAGGACCTAGAATATCCGCACCATAAATATCAGTGCACTGGTAAGAAAACAAGGCTGTACACCTTAAGTCTGAGAAGGAAAGGTATTTTTCAGGTAAGCACTGTTCTTCAAAAACTATATGATTCATCTTCCTATTTTTTTCATTTATTCTTCAAAACTGTTTTTTTTCATCTGCTTTGTAAACAAGTAGTGTGGCTTTCATATTTTTTATTTGCTTCTTAAATAAGTTGTGTGGCTATCATCTATTTTGCCCACCCCAGACTAGCCTTAAAGCAAACATTTTAAATAATCTGAACATTCAGGTCTAGATAGGGAACCAGTTCCTATTTCCTTTTATTCCTCTGTTTTGTTCTTAAATCTTCATTCCTGTGGCTCTTCTTACCCTACATATCTTTAGGCTTCTCAGAGGATTTCTGCTCTGTGGAGATACCCTTGGGGCAGCTCATGTAGATGAAGCGGAACTTCACATGCAGGAGAAAAAAAGACCTGGTGATATCAAAGAGTGAACCCTTCCAGAAGGGAGAGATGCAATGGGTCATTTTATTGCTCCAACTGTGGTTCTCCAGTCAAGTTAGACGAGACAGCTTACATATTTTCTGCTTTTTCTGGCTCTCTTCCTAGTCTTTTCTCTATTCTGAGCATGAACAAATTCTTCCATAAGAAAGAAAAAGATTCCTCAAATTCCTTAGGCAATCTCTGGAGAAATAAACCATCTCAGGAGTTTTAGGTTTGGGGAGGTGCAAGGAGTACATAAGAACATTGTTGGGAGAAGTGAATCAGTATTTCATTTTTCACTATTGACATTAATTCAGAACAGCATGATATATGGCAGTGACACGATATTTCCATTTGCTTTCCCTGGGCCACTCTTTATATTTGGAAGTTTGCAGCAAGAAATCTGACCATAAAGAATCTCTCAGGCAGTGACAACTTTGCATAGTCCTAAATCCAGCAGCTGCCTGCAGTTAGTTTTGAATAGAGGACTTGTCTACCAAAATAAACCCTTCTTTAAAACCCAGTTTACATGGTTCTGAAGAACCTAGGGTCAGGACAGGAATAAAGACACAGATGTAGAGAATGGACTTGAGGACACGGGGAGGGGGAAGGGTAAACTGGGATGAAGTGAGAGAGTGGCATGGACATATATACCACCAAATGTAAAATAGATAGCTAGTGGGAAGCAGCCGCATAGCACAGGGAGATCAGCTCAGTGCTTTGTGACCACCTAGAGGGGTGGCATAGGGAGGGTGGGAGGGATGGAGACGCAAGAGGGAAGAGATATGTATATGTATGACTGATTCACTTTGTTATAAAGCAGAAACTAACACACCATTGTAAAGCAATTATACTCCAATAAAGATGTTAAAAAAAACCAAAACCCAGTTTACTACAACATGGATGAACCTAGAAAACATTATACAAAGTGAAATAAGCCAGACATGGAAGGATAAATATTGTATGATTCCACTTATGTGAGGTTCCAGCATGGTCAAATTCATAGAGACAGGAAGTAGAATAGTGGTTGCTAGGGACTGAGAGGAGGGAGTAACAGGGAGTGATTGTTTAATGGGTACAGGGATTCATTCTGGGATGATGAAAAGTTCTGGAGATGGATAGTGGTGATGGCTGTACTTGATGCCACTGAAATGTACATTTGAAAATAGTTGAAATGGTAATTTTTATGTTATATATATTTTAACACAATACAAAAAAGTAAAAACAAAACCAAAAACAGTGTAATCATCCTAAAACACTGAGTTTTTCTCTTCACCGAAGTTGCTAATGGAATCTTTTAAGGTCTGCAAAAGTAGCAGAAAGAGAAGAAAAGATGTTGGGAGATTAGAGGATGCTGGTTGTAAGTGTTGGGAATAGCCAATATGTCTTACTTGTATATTTTCCATAATCTAACTGTTTGCTCTGGGCTTCCCACGGACTCTCCTGTTCCCCAGGGTTTACTGTGAATGAGAGGCTCTTGCACTACGTATTATAATTAGTTTCATTAAGACAAAGGCTCTAATGCTCACCCACTGTCACCTGCCTCCTACAAAGGCATTCAGTTTGTACCCTACAGGGTTGCATGCCTAGCAAAATAGGATTTTTTTTCCCTTTTCTACTGTTGTAATCTCTTCCCTGCCCATTTCCCTCTTATCACTCTGAAAAGAAAAAAAAAATGGGGAAGAGGAATCCCAGGGTAAACACCCAATATCTAACAGTTACATAGAGAGTGAACAAATATAGTAAACAGTGGAAAATGCCTATTATTCTATTTCTACATTACTTTTTGAGTTTTACTGGACAAACAACAATAATGAAATCAATAAGAGTAATGACAATAACTTTAACTTACAACTGTATTTTTATTCTGTGTCATCATTATTCATCAATGGAATAACATATTTTTTTGTATATGTAGTAAAAAGTAAGGGATACATAGTTTAAAAGAGATTTAAAGAATTGGTACATGAGCTGAAGAAATTATCCAAATGCAGCACAGAAAGTCAAGGAGACTGAAAATATGAAAGAGAGGATAAGAACCATGGATGATAGAAAGACATAGTCTAATAATCTTTCATTGGAGCTCCAGAAAGAGAGAATGGAATAGAGGCAACACTCAAAAAGAAAATGGCTGATGAAAAACATGAATTCATAATTGGAAGAAGCACAATATGCAACAAGCAGGGTAAGTAAAAAAAAAAAAAATCCACGCTAGACACCTTATAGTGAAAACTGCATAGTAACAAAGGCGAAGAAAAAATTCTTTAAAACATCCAGAGAAAATGGGAGATCACCTGAAAAAAGGGAAAGACAAAAAGGCTAAAAGTAAACTTCTCTACGATTAGGCTAAGAGCAATCTTCACAAGAGCAGCAATGGAAGACAAAGCTGGGGAAATGGTATCGCCAAAGTTCTGAGAGAAAATAACTGTCAATCTACAATTAAAACCTTAGCATGACTACCTTTCAACAATGAGAGTTTACCTTAAGAAACAGAAGCAGAGTTTGCCACCAACAGGCCCACACTAAAGAAAGTTCTAAAAGATTTATATCCAAAGAAAGGAAAATTATTCCAAAAGTAAGATTTAAAGTGCATGAAGGAATGATGAACAGTTTTAAATTTATTTGCACTTAATGAAAATAGCTTCAAAGTATATAAAGCAAAAATGAATAGAATTGTTCATTGTTGACAAATCAACAATATATCAAACAACTTCAATACATTTTTCCCTGATAGCTTAAGCAGACAAAAATTATATAAAGACAATGTGAATAACACAATTAACAACCTTGAAGTTTTGAACATATGTAAAAACCTGTACCCAACAATTCAGGAATACACACCCTTCACGAACACATAGGAAATAATTGAAAACACTGATCATGTACTGGGCCAGTGCTTCTAACAAAGCCAGTGCTAGTTCACTATCTTTGGTGAAACACTAGGTTTTTCTCAATTTTTTGCTAACCTTTAATTTTGAAAAAATTTAAAGTTGCAAGAACAGTAGAAAGAACTCTATTTTTTTTTTTTTTGCGGTATGCGGGCCTCTCACTGTTGTGGCCGCTCCCATTGCGGAGCACAGGCTCCAGATGTGCAGGCTCAGCGGCCATGGCTCACGGGCCCAGCTGCTCCGCGCCACGTGGGATCTTCCCAGACCAGGGCACGAACCCGTGTCCCCTGCATCGGCAGGCGCACTCTCAACCACTGCGCCACCAGGGAAGCCTGAAAGAACTCTTTTATATCCTTCAAATAGATTCACCAATTGCCAATATTTTGCCTCTTTGGTTTTATCATATTATCTATCTATCTATCTATCATTTATTTTTTCTGAAGCAGTGGAGAGTAAGTTGCAGATACAATGACTCTTCACCCTTAAATACTTCCACATGTATTTTCTAAGTACAAAAGCATTCTCTTACATAACAACAGTGCAATTATCAAAATCAGGAAATTGAACATCAATCCCAATAGTACTATCTAATCTACAGTCCATATTTAAATCCCACTGATTGTCCCAGTAGTGTTCTTTAGCTCCATCTCCCCCAGCCTCCAATCTAGGACCATGCGTTGTGCTTTGTTGGCATATCTCTTTTTAGTCTGGAACATTTCCTCAGCTTTTCTTTGGTTTTTAAAACCTTGACTCTGTAGGGGAACGGAAAATGTCACCCCAAAATATGCCACCCTGCCATAAGAACTGTTATGAGCTGAAGGCAACTGAGAAAAAGCAAACACCGGATGAGCTCTTTGCCTCTCCCTAGCTGCCTGAAAGGAGGGCATAAAACCCCCTTATGAAGATTCCCCCATTCCCATCCCAGGAGGGGAGAATAACCTTATCAACACATGTAGAGATGGCACCAAGAAGAATCTATGTAAGCAAACCTTGCTAAGTAACCCTTATCTACCACCAGGGTGCTCCAGATACATATTCACCTTCCACAATTACCACCCCTAAAGAGTCCAGAAACCCCTTTCCGGGACTTCCCTGGTGGTCCAGTGGTTAAGAATCTGCCTTCCAATGCAGAGGACATGGGTTCGTGCCCTGATCAGGAAATTAAGATCCCACATGCCAGGGGCTAACTGAGCCCACACACTCTAGAGCCCACGTGCCACAACTAGAGAGCCCACACACTGCAACTACTGAGCCCATGCTATCTGGAGTCCGTGAGCTGCAACTAGAGAGAAGCCCGTGCACCGCAACGAAGAGCCCTCATGCCGCAATGAAGATCCTGTGTGCTGCAACTAAGACCTGACGCAGCCAAATAAATAAAATAATAATAATAAAAGAAACCCCTTTCCTTTGTCTTGTTACTTCTCTACAAGTGTATTGTCCTTTGTAAGAATGGTATAAAAGCCTCCAAGGCTAGCTGTTTCTTTGGGGATTGTCTCTTCTTTCCATGAAGTCACTTCCCCTGTGTCACATAAAACTTTTAACATAAAATAAAATGTGTGTGCTTTTCTCCTGTTAATCTGTCTTTTGTCAGTTTATTTCACAGACCCATCCATTGAACCTCAGAGGACAGAGGAAACTTCTTCCTTCCCTACAACGCTTTTAAAGCGTACAGTCTAGTTACATCGTAGAATGTTCCTTAGACTGAGTTGATCTGATGCTGCCTCATGATGTGACTCAGGTTATGCTCTTTTTCTGCAGGAGAACCACGTATATGATACTGTCTCTCCAGTGTGTCCTATTAGGGGGCACACGATGTCAGTCAGTGCCATTATCAACAATACTAACTCTAATCACTTGATTAAGGTGATGTCTGCCAAGCCTCTCTACTATAGTTACTATTTTTTTCTTTTGTAATTAATAAGTAGTTTGTAGAGAGGTACTTTGAAACTATGTAAATAAATATTTTATTCCTCATCAAATCTTCCCCTCTAGTTTAGCTATGATGCTTCTTGTTTGAACCAATTACTACTATATTGCAAAATAGTGATTTTCTAATTCTGTCATTTCTTTTCCAGTTATTATTTGGCATTCTACTGTATAAAGGAGCTTCCCCTCCTATCTAGCTGTTGATCCATCCATCCCTCCATCTATCTGTTTACCTTCAGTATGGACTTATGTATTCTTATGTTATTCAGTGGTATAATACATTACATTACTCTCACTATTAGGATGCTCAGAAGGTACCAGCTTTGGCCAGTGGGAGTCTCTTCAAGCTGCTTCCCACATTTTTTTACATATTCCCATCATTTTTTGGTCACTTTGTTAAAAAATGTTCTGGCTTAACAAGATGTTCCCAGCTCATCTTATACTTTCCCTGACCCAGCCTCAGTATTGGCTACTTCTCCAAAAAGGCCTAGTTCTTTTCAGTAGGGAATGGCATTAAGAAAGCAATATCTGAGTAGCAGACCAACACTTATGTAAAATACAATAATATATTTCTTTTTTAAAAAATGTACCTAGAAGAATCAAATGCGAATCCTCTCTGAGAGACCACACTTCATCCGAGTCCTCAAAAAAAAAAAAATCCCACAAATAAAATTCCAAGGATAATTAGCATATCATTGGCAAAAACAACAAAACACACATGGAAAAAAGATACCATATGGAAGAAACAAAAGAAACAATAAACAACAGAAACAGACTTACAAGGAAGGACCTTTGCTCTAGATATATAAGAGCTTAGAGAGGAAATTATAAAACTTTACTAAACGGCATTAAAAATGAGCTAAACAGATGGAGAATTATACCGTGTTTAAAAATTGGAAGAGGATATTACAAAGGTGTTAATTATCCTCAAAGTGTTCTATAATTTCAATGCAATTCCAATGAAAATCCCACTAGGGTTTTTCATGAAACTTTAAAGACTGAGTGTAAAATTTATATGGAGAATCAAACGGGAAAAACAGGCAAGATACTCCTGAGGAGGAAGATGAAGTAAGTGGTGAGACTTATCCTAGCAGATATCAAGTATTATTATAATGCTATCGAAATTAATACATTAGGATGTTGGTACAGGGACAGATAAACTGACCCCAGTAGAACAGAGAGCTCAAAACAGACCTATGCATTTATAGAAACCTGATATATGAGAGATTTGGCATGCAGATTGCTGAAGAAATTAGGGTGAGACCACTGGGTTAGCATAGAAAAAGTCAATTCCCAATGTATTAAGGATTTAAAGTGAAAGGAAAAATTTTACAACTTTTTTTTTTTTTATCGGTACGTGGGCCTCTCACTGTTGTGGCCTTTCCCGTTGCAGAGCACAGGCTCCGGTTGCGCAGGATCAGTGGCCATGGCTCACGGGCCTAGCTGCTCTGCGGCATGCGGGATCTTCCCGGACCGGGGCACGAACCCGTGTCCCCTACATCGGCAGGCGGACTCTCAACCACTGCACCACCAGGGAAGCCCTACAACTTTTAAAAGAATGTACTGGATATCATTTTGACCTCAAGGAGGGAAGGATTTTTTAAAACAAGAAATAAAAGGGCTAACCATAAAGGAAAAGACTGATAAAGTCTGCAGTATTAAAATTAAGAACTTTTGTTTAAAAAGACAACATGAACTGGGGAGGCTGCTTGTAGCATTCATAACTGAAAAAAGATTAGTATCCAGAGTATAAGAACTCCTATAAATCAATAAAGAAAGAAAGGGAGGAAGGGAGAGAAAAGGAGAGACACAGAGACATAGAGACCAAAAGAAAATAAACAAAAGACACACAGAGGTATTTCATAGGAGAAAAAACACAAATGGAAAATAATCCATGAAAAGACATCCAGCCTCATTAGTAATTAGGGAAATGCAAATTTGATCACAACATGCTACCATTCTACCCACTAACTTAGCAAAAATTAAGAAATCTGATTTTATGAAGTTAGTGCGGATGTGGGTAAGGGACTATGATACACTGCTGGTGCATAAATTGTTACAACCACTTGGAGAACAATTTGACACTATTTCATGAAGTTGAACATTCATATACCCTGTGACACAGCAAATCTACTCTTAAGTAAGTACTCTAGACATATCCTTAAATATAAGTACCAAGTATATTCAAAGTAGCAAGAAGAAATAAAACAAAAGGCAAACTAAATAACTGAAATGTTCATCAACAGAAAATAAAGTGTAGCCACATAGATCAACATGGATGAATCTCAGAAACACACTGAGTTAAAGAAAAAACAAGTCACAAAAGACTAAAAACAATGTAATATCATTTTTATAAAAACTCAAAAGCAAGTAAAATAAAATAATATTTTTAAAATATATAAAAATGTAGAAATATTATTTTTTAAAAGGGTAAGGGAATGACGACAAGGAAAAAAATTCAGGGTAGAAGCCCCTCTGGTGGAGGGGCAGGCTGATGGGAAAGGGACACGAGTGGATGTGACAGTACTGATGATGTTTCTGGTTGTTACATCGGGTAGTGGGCTCATGGAGTTCACTTTACTATGCTTTTAATCTACATCAGTTTTCTCAATCTTGACACAATTGACATTTTGGGCTGGTTACATCTTTGTCATAGGGGGCTGTCCTGTGCATTATAAGATATTTGGTAGCATCCTTGGCCTCTACCCACTAGATGCCAGGAGCACCCCACCACCACCCAGCTGTGACAATAAATGTCTCCAAACACTGCAAGGGTCCCTGGGAAGCAAAATTGATCCTGGTTAAGAATCACTGATGTACATATTTATATATTTTGAATGTTTTAAATGTTCTATAATAAAACAAAGTTTAAAAGTGACGAGAAGAAGTTTCACTGTCTGTGAAGCACAACTAGGAAGTGATCATTAAGAGCTGAGAAAGCCAGAGCCTGCTGAAGGCCTTTGAAGTGACAGTGCAGAGCAGTGAGAGCTGACAGTTTCCGGGGGGTTTGACTAGCAGGTGATATTTCAAGAAGTGCGACTGGGTATCAGGAAATCAATGGCTCCAGATACACTGGAGGAAATTCTCTTCAACTTTTCTCAATTCTTTGGGAAATTCAAAAGCTTAGTTTAGCCTTTTAGTGTTGCTTTTTTTTTTAAACAGGGCCTTCTATTTATATAAGACCATCTAAGGAGTTGAAGGAAGCCCATACATTTTGTTACCTTTGAGGAGGTGGCTGTGACTACAAATTTACCACACAGATGACTGGGATATTTCCAGGGATCAGAGCCAGATTACATAACACCACTGCTCCAGGATGATGAGTGGCTGAGAGCCCATTCTCACCACTGCACCCAGTTGATCCAAGAGCCTCTCCAACAGTGTGGCTCTACTTGATAGCCGCTATTGGGTTCTTGCATTTGCACTACAGTCCCCCTTAACCCCTCATGGGGAGAGTTTATTACCCTTATTTTAAAAACAAAGAAGCATAGACACAAAGGATACATGGCTTTTTTGAAGATAACGTAATGCAGAGTAACTGATTAGAAATATTGGCATGAAAATCAGGTCTACCGAGTCTTGGTATTTATGGTTTTTTCACCAGGCTCTGAACGGTGTTTGGGCATGTGCAGACAGGTGTGTGTGTGTGTGTGTGTGTGTGTGTGTGTGTGTGTGTGTGTGTGTGGTTTGGGAGTATATGTATGTTTCCCTGAGGACAAGGGAGAAGACAAAGGATTGAAGAGAAGAGCTAGAAGGAGGGGCATTGTAAAAATCAAATGAGATATATATTTGAAAGTACTTTATATTTCTGTATACAAATGTGATTGTCATTATTAGAATGATTATCTAAAATGTAATACAGGTAATAAAACAACCTTCACGGGTAGGATGACTCACATTTTCTTGGCACTAGCTCTTACCATATGTCCAGTTCAGAGGAATATTCAGTGGCTCCCAGCAAGGCATCAGGAGGGCGGTACCAGAGAGTCACAACTTCTGAAGAGTATGTCTGGCTGGGAATGGACTTGGCCCGAGCAAGACCTGACCGAAGGGGGAAAGCACAGAACTCACTGTCCTGAGACCTTCTGGAGAGCCACAGTGATACAGTCTGCCAAGGAGAGTATAATTGGCAGGGTAAACAACATTTAAAAAATAATACACAAACTTTGGTGCTTTTAATAGAGCTACTCAACTATCTTGATTCTTACGTACCTCTTCATCAAATGAATTTCTCAAAATTTGGCCTACTTTGCAGCTAGATGTGGGCTTCCTGGCAGCTAAGTGTAGCAAGGCAACTAAATTTTTGCCTATTTGATATGAATAGAAGTGATGTGTGAACTTCATGGAGGGGTTAAGTGTTGGTCTCTTTTCTCCTTCCTCCAGGCTGTAGTGGCTGCCATCTTGAAATAGGCCGTGGGGCAATACCTAGGGGTGGTGGGGCCTCATGACAGAAGGAGAGTGGACCAATACACCATGGGGCCACTACAGAGCTCTGACTGCTTAGGTCAGACTGTTACATGAGAGAACGTGAAGCTTTGAGCATGTATACACCTCTGTAATTTGGGCTTTCTGTAACAGCAATGGAAAATCGATTCACTACTACTAGGGCCACCCTCCATTTCTGCAGTCCAGGAATTCCCAGTTTAGTAGATACAGGGTGAGGGCTGTTGATCCACATTACTTATTTGGCAGGACCTTAGCTGGATCATTCTCAAGTGCTCCTCTACAAAATGAGAGTACTTTCATCAGTTAGCTATTTATCTCACTGGATCACGTGATCTACAGCTAGAAAAAAACCTGAATAGATGAGTTCACTGTTGTGGGGAATTTGATAAATGAATGTCTGTTAAAGGCTTACTGCAGCTGTAGTAGCATCATTTGACATCTGCCAAACAGAGAAGAGTGGTTCCTCAGCTTATACAGAACCAGTTTTTCAACAAAAATTTATTGAGCAACTGCTGTGGTGCCAGGCACTAGGGATATAATGATAAGCAAAAACGGATCCAGGCTGCCCTCATAATGCTTATAGTCTAGTGGAGGAGACAGAATCATCACAGAAGTATATATGTGTGTATATATGTATAATTATAAACTGTGATACGTGCTAAAATGGAAAGACACAGTGATACTCAGGGGAAATCTGCATCACTTTGATGAGAATAAAAGCCTCAGGTACCCATACAGTCCCACTATATAGATACATAGGTGAGCAGGAACAGGTGTCCTGGAGCCTCCATTCCAGAAGGAGTCCATCCTACAATCTGGGCTTAACCTCTTTATCATGTCATCCTGGGATAACTTTGATCTAGTCTGATGGAATTTGTACATCCACCTAGATTTAGGTAAACCTACCAAGTACGTTCACTCTACAAAAGTCTTTACATCAAAAATGGCAGTGAGGTAGTAGGGGTAACCAAGTTTTAGGATCTGATTAGACTGAGGCTTGATGGAACCCTAAGAAGTTACCAATCTCGTCCTATTTCTTGCCTCAATCTTCCTATATGGTTGTTTGAAATCCTGACAAAGCATCATGTTCCCCGGTTCCCACTTTTCAAAAGCCAGCCCTAGTTGATGCTTTAAACATGTGCACACAAAAGCATCATTGTTCATAGCCCAGGAAGAGACTCGGGAGGCGACTTACCAAAATCAGCCACTTTGAGTTCTCCCAGGTGACTGATGAGTAAGTTCTGAGGTTTCAGGTCCCTGTGGAGAACGTGTTGGTGGTGGATGTACGCCAGGCCCCGCAAAAGTTGAAACATGAAAAGCTGGAAGGAATGAACACCTTATCTAAGCAGATTTGAGCCACTATGTGTTGATTTCTCCTCTAAATCAAAAACAGTCATCTGAAAGAATATAGTAAAAGGGTCTCTTGAGAGACGAAAAAAAATGGAAGATTTTGCATTCGAACAGGAAAAGAAGGACAAGGAAAGTCAAGTAAGTAGACCATGTCCTAAACAAAGGGAATCTGGCTTTTCCTGACATCTCATTTCTTTGACACTGAAGGAATTACCTTTCCTTAAAAATCTAAAGTGAAACTTTGAAGTTTCCGTTGGAACACTAGTTATTCATTTAGATGTGAAAGATTTAATTTTTTTCCCACTGATGAACTTGGCATATAAGATCAAAGTTGACCTGGAAATGATATTCTAACATTTACAACTGCTTAAGTTTTCCAGGCTCTCTGATATAAAACCCTTTTAAAAACAGAACACAGGGAGACCAGACTGGGAAATATATCCTTAGATGGAATTAGGAAATAAAGGAACCATTATCTTTTTAAACGAATTTTTAAAGTATTAAGTTCAAAGTGAAAACAAGGGAAATATACAGTAGAGATTCAGAGGGAAAAGATACCAAAATAAATTAGACCAAAAAAAAAAAAATCAAAAGAGAATA
The DNA here is from genome assembly GCF_039906515.1 of Pseudorca crassidens. NCBI lineage: Eukaryota > Metazoa > Chordata > Mammalia > Artiodactyla > Delphinidae > Pseudorca > Pseudorca crassidens. The sequence goes on from NC_090301.1 coordinate 33,735,207, forward strand.
AGGAATAAATAGTATAGAGAAGAAAAAAGGGGGCGGGGGGTAACAAAAGGAAAAATACATTCTAGGCCTAAATTTTAAAATGTTGCTTGTGGTTACAAGGCAGAGGAACGAAAGACATTATTAGGTTCCCACCAAAACACAAGCTTAAGGAAAAAAAAAAAAGAATGCTAGTATTCCAAGTGTCTTTTGCTATTTTCCAGTGCCACTGGCAACTGAGAATTCAAACACCAACATTAGTGTTTACAAAGACCTATGCCAACTGAGAACATGTTCTGGCAGTTTTGAAAAGACAAGGCCAGCCCCCGCATTCCTGGGACACGGGCAAAATAGTAGATGCAGAGCCATGCAGATAAATCCACTTTTTCCATCACATCTTGGAAACTAGGAACTTCAGAGATGCTCGAACCTGCAATGACCTAACAATGACTTGGACACGTTGGAATCAAGTTGATGAGTGCCATGGTCTGACCAAAGCAGGATCCTGGGGAGTTTACCTCCCACTGCACAGCTGTGGCTGCATGGGCTCCATGCAGTTCCCATATCAGGGTCCCCAAGCCGTTTAAGAATGCTAACATTTTCTTGAGGTTCCTACTTCCAATGTTCACTGGTTCTATGAGTCTTTCTCATCCCAATTCTTTCTCTTCCTGGTGCTTCAAACACACACACTGTATTATTCATTTTACCGCTCATCACATCACTCAGCTGCCAAAGCACAAAAGTCCCATAACGACATTTCAACCCTCCGATCGGTTATAAACATAAATGTTCATGGAAAAGACAATAAAAAGGACCAACTTAAATTCCAGGTAAAAGATAAAATGCCATAGTAGGTGCTTAAACATATGTTTTTCAGTGTGATAGTAGTAAGGAAAGAGGGAGATGAAGACAGGTGAGAGACAGAAGACAGAGAGATGGTGACCAGCAAGGGACAGAGACAGAAGGAAGGGAGGGGAAAAGAACATGTACTGAATACCCAGGACCTTTTGTAATCCTCAAAACAACCCTGTGAGGAAGATACGCTTGTCCTCGATTTATATATAAGAAAAATAAGGCTCAGGGAAATATTAAAAACATGTCTAAAAAGAGTCAGGGCCAGGTCTCAAATTCAGATCTGCCTGACACCATGACACCATCCTGAGAAACCAGAGAAAAGTTAGAAAATTAAAACCTGACAGGGAAGGAGAGAATTGGCTAGCTGAGTCAGAGACAGAGCTTCATAGTGAGCCAGCCTGAAATCCCTTTCACGTCCCAAGCATAGACTGTCTCACTGATTAGTCACACACCTGCCGCTCACCTTCTTGCTCTTTAGCTCCTTTCCTCCCTGGCTCCGCATGTCTACAAGCATTTGTAAATGGCAAAACACTGCAGTCTTAAGGTATGAGATTTCATAGCCACACTTGTCAAAACTGCAGTGTGTGCTGAGTAACCTCACCACCCACTTACTCTTTAATCCCTTACAACCTGTATTCCTCCTTTCCCACTGCCAAAACTTCACCAGTAATACGACCCAATCTGATGGTGTTTTCTCAGTCACCATCCACATCGTGACTCTTTCCAGAGGGGTTTCCCATAGCCCAGGGGTTAGTCCTGTTTCCAACACAGTGAGGCTCTTGGGAACAAAATAATTCCATTGGGCTAGTACCTTCTGGGCTAGGAGTCCCACAAAAACACAATCAGATCAGTCAGCCAACTCTTCCAGGGAAGCCCGAGTCCTTCCACTCACGAGGGAATTCCTGGGATTTGTTCTATTAGAAATCTGACACAGGCTAATCTCACTATGATTCCCATCCTGTCTTCTGTGGTCACTAAAAATATAAGCCTCTCTGACTATTCCTTTTTCGTCTCTAAAGCTCATCTCCATACTGCTCTCTGCTTCCTCTCATTTAACCCAGCATCCATCGCCCCTCTCTCCCCCAAACCTTTTCACTGTTCACTTTTCACTCCTCAATCCTGGTTTTAAAACTTCCTAAAACCCACCCTCTGATGAACTTCCTTCTGTCTCCTTTGGCTTAAATTAGACCTTGAGTTCACTGATTCCCTACAGCATTCTCAAGTGGATGTTAGTTCTTCTACAACTTGCTCATACCTTTGATTACTGCGAGGTGGGGTACTGGGTGACTTCCCAATACCACTTCAAAACCATTGCTTCTCCACCCTCAAGTAAAAACCCTTGTTGTTTGGACTTTCATGCCATTGAGCCACATCTTCCTCTATCCCTCTTCTCACTGTCATCCACACGACCCCCCACCGTTCTCCATCATTCACTCTAGACTTGGGCACCCGGATCCCAGCTGTTGCTTCCCTAACATCAGTGCCCATGTGGACATGTCCAGTCACCCTCCACACTCCGACGATCTGCTTCTCCAACACACTTTAGCCCCTCACTCCCCATGGCCACACACTGGGCCTTGCCATCATATGGAATTGTTTTTCCTCTGAAATGTGAAATGCATCCCCCTACAAAATGGCTTCTGCTACAATCACTTTATTCATAATGTTTTTACTGTGGTCACCAATGTCTTTTCCTACAAAAATCCAATGGATACCTTTCACTCCTTCTCTTTGCAGCATCTGGCTTTATTGACCGTCTTCCTTCCTGAAGCTCTCTCCCCACTTTGGTACCACAATCTCTTAATTTTTCTCCTACTTCTCTGACTGTTCTTTTTATAGGTTCCACTTTCTCTACTGATGTCTAATATATTGATATTCCTTAGGGTTCCATCCTTGACCTTCTATTATCACTTTACATGCTCCCTTAGCCATCTTATCCACTAACATTGCTTCAATTAACAACTGTATTCTGATTACTTAAAAGTCTTTAGCTCCACCTCAGATGTCTTTCCTGAACTGTTAGACCCCTATAGTCTGAAGTTCACCTGGACATCCCATAATCACCTCAAGCTCAATATGCCAAAACTTAACTCACTGTATCCCTCCAAAATCGATTTTCCCATTTCTCTGTTTCAGTGAATGGCACTATCATCCACCTAATTACTTAAAGTTAGAAAAAGGATTGCTGACTCTTCCATCTCCCATTAATTCTGGCCAAGTAATTAATTGCACATATATCCAGTTTCCTCCACCATCAATTCACATCTGCACCACTGTTGTCCTCATTAGCCTCACTGTCAAGGTTGGAACCCTAATGGACACCAGCATTTAGAGAATGACTGGAGGAAATGAGAGTATGGGGTGGGAGTAGAGAGAAAACAAGGGAAGAGTGAGGTCAGGGGACCATAACATTTCAAAAAAAACAGTATTGCTCACCTTCCAATCTATTCACCACAGTGTCATCAGAATGAGCTCTACAAAAAGGAAATCTAAATTTATAACCTCCTATTAAAATGATTGAATGGCTCCTCATATGGAATAGCATGACATAGCTGGGCCCTTCATGCTCTGGCTCCTACTTACCTTTCAAGTCTCAGCTCTAACCACCCTCAACTCTGTTCATTCTAATCCAGGCTTAACTCCTAAGTTATCTTCAGTTCTTGGAATATACCATACCCTCCCTGGCATCCCAGCATTTTCACTGCTGCCTCTACTGTGGGGAACACATTCCTAGTCCTATCTGCTTTGATTGGATAACTTCTTCCTTTGTGCTTCCATATACCCCTAATAAATTCCTCTATTTATCAGTGTACCCCTCACAAACCCACAAAGTCATTGCTATCAAATATGATTTTCAACTTTGTGACACTCTCAACCATGCCCTCCTTGAAACTGTCTCTTGCCTTGACTTCCATAAAAATGCATTTTTCTGGATCTTCTATATTCCTAAAAGCTGCTTCCTCTGCCCCTTGCTGTCCTGTTCCTCTTCTCACCCCCAAAAGCGAAAGTTCTAACATCGGTTCTTTTCTCTTTGTGTTTGCTCTTTTGATTATCCACTCTCTCGTCTTTAACTGCAAACTCCATGCATCAGTTACCCGCAAATCTACATCTCTAGCATACACCTTCCTCCTGAGAACCAGTCTCCTCTTCAGTTGCCTGCTGCTCATTTCCTCTGGCTATCCCACCTCAATGAGAAGCTCAGCATGTCTAAAACAGGACTCTTCTGCCTTCTCTCTAAGTCGACTTCTTTTATTTCTGTTAATAGAGCTATAATTCTCCAGGTAAATCACACCCCAAATCAGTCATGTTTGACCTCACCCTTTCCCTCCACAAGCCCAGTTAGTCACCATGTCCTGGCTGAACTCTTGTTTTTGTTTTTCACATTCCTTTCTATTTGTACCTTCACTACCATAATTTATCACTTCTTACCTAGAAATTTGCTAACTCAAAGTTTGGTCCTCCGCCAGCAGCATCTGTATCACCTTGGAGTATGCTAGAAATGCAAAGCTCAGGCTTCACCCTAGACTAACTGAATCAGATCCCCAGGTCATTCATCTGCTCACTGAAGCTTGAGAGGCACTAGGCTAGCCCACATCAATAAACTCCTAACTGGAATCCCTGACTCTAGTCTCCTTTCTTTAATCCATCCCACAGACCACAATTACATACATTTCCTCCTGATCGTGTCATTCTTTTTCAATCAAACCCCTTTAATGACTCTACTGTCTAAGGAATAAAGTCCACATCTTAGAAAGTAAGGCTCTCAGCCACCTACCCAATCTATTTCTCCGGACTAATATACTCCATTTCACTAAGATAGTCTCCATTTCAGGCCAACAGGACCAGAGATGCAGTATGGCACTGGTAGAAAAGAATCTTAACCAAGAATCCTTTTTAGCAATGGCAAAAGCTGGTTCTACAACTTCAGGCAAAACATTTGTCCTTTCAAACCTTGGATTCTAATTCTTCAGAAAAAGAAAGTTAGACCAACCCAGTGTTTTTAAGCCTTTTTTTTTTTTATTGCATCCCCCACTAAGAAATATATATGTTTCCAGTTTTCACATTCATACATAGATAGAAGCACAGCTTCAAATGGAAAAAAAGTTGCATAAAATAATACTTATTCTTACTAAATGTAATATACCATAATATTTTCTATTCTTTTCTCATCCATTCCATTTCATTTTTTTAAATGCTGGTTGCTAATCACCAACTGATTTCACAGCCCACTGGTGGGTCAGAACCTGAAGAGTGAAAAACACTGTGGTCCCTTCAACACTAACAATCTATGGCTCTGGGGTCCTCTTCCTTGAATGCATCCTCTACTTCCCTGCTCTGTACCTTTGCTGAAAACATTCCTTCTTCCTCTAACATGTTCCCCTATTCCAGCCTCTTGAAATGCATTGCAACTTTAAAGGTCTGGCTTATTAAAACCTCTTAAAATGAGAAGATATCTTTTACTTCTTTGCATGTCTACACGTTAGGTCTTATTTCTTACTTGGTGTTATTCACAAATGTCCTGTAATAGTATTGGTGTGTATGTCTTATCTCCTGTTTTTGGCTCTATGTCCGTTGAGGAATCATGTTTTCTATGTCTTTCTATTTTGCTAAGCACCTAGCACAGTGTTTGGAATGAGAGTCACTCAAGCCTGAAAATGTTCTATCTCTCTCACAGTTACTCTTTCTCCAACTGTTCTTCTATTTAATCAAACCTCTAGTTCCTTGACTCTTCTGCCCTCTCCCTAGCTATCAGCAACCTGCCTGTCTTCATTTCCTTCCCTCAGATTGGACTCAGTTTAGAAGCCTCTGACCACTCCTTTAACCTCTCTCTTGACAATCGCCAAATATCTTGCCCACTTGTCTTTTTCTCTCACACGTCTGGCAAAACCCCAATTATCAATCAATCCAACTATCTACTTTCTCTGCTCCTCTATTTGAACTGCTAAGCACTGCCAGAGAGAGAGAGAGAGAGAGAGAGAGAGAAAGAAAAGAAAGAAAGAAAGAAAGAAAGAAAGAAAGAAAGAAAGAAAGAAAGAAAGAAAGAAAGAAAGAAAAAGAAAGGAAAGAAAGAAAGAAAGAAAGAAAGAAGGAAGGAAGGAAGGAAAGAAAGAAAGAAATCTCATGATCATGCAGATAATTTAATGGATTTCATCCTCACCAGCGTCCTTAACACACTACTAGACATTCTTTCTTGGTTTCCCTAGTTAGTTTTCTATTTCATTTTCCTCTATTTTAAAATGTTTTCACTCTTTTCAAACCCCTGTCTTCAAACCTTCCTTTCCCCCTTGCCTCCACGACTGGATTAGGTCCCCTTACTATGAGTCCTCAGAGTATTCCTAGTTAACATGGCCATAGCCCTTATAACTTTTCTTCTCACTACCTATTTAAGTCCATATATCCTACTGGGCTTTAGCTCATTGAAAATAAGAAACACAACTTATTCATTATTGAAACCTCAGGATTTAACATGGCACTAAGTAGTCAATAAATATTTCTTGAATGAATGAATTAATAAACACATAAATATTAGTTAAATGAATGAGTACATCATATACAAATCTCATATGGTTATGTTAAGGGCCAGTCTATTAATTAATGCCAATAAAACCTTAGGGAATGAAAAGTATGAAATACAAATGCTTTCTAAAATTTATAACAGATGTAGAATTACAGCTAGTTAAGAGTTTATTATTATTTCTATTCCAATGACTGGAAAAATGGAAGTTGGTCCCACATATAATCGGATCTGATAGAACAGGCAAAAGGATAACCGATAAAGATCCAACAAGGGTACTCTGTTTGCTAGTTGTCGTGGGGAACCATAGGTACAACACAAACTATCACAGACCACAGTAGTCTGCTATGAAGAAAGTATTTATTTTACGATGGCCTAACTTCACATTTTTTCTTGTAATGCAATTCTTTTTCATTGGTTTATACTTCTAAAGACACATTTGCATGATGACAATGACTGACAAGGTTAGGCTGCCCAGAAAACAGCCAGACATTCCTCCATATCTTGAGGCAAATCTTTTTTTTTTTTTTACTTTCCCCTAGAATATCAATGATATCCATCTTCTTATTAGTATCATGGAACTTCAGTTTGTGATGGTAGTCTGTTTCAAGATTCTTCTGCTGTGGGCAAGCCAGAGGAGAGTCCCGACCCTCAAAGTACTCACCCTGACATTGTGAGGATGAAGCCCTCCTGGATGCTGAGACATATACTGAGCCAGGTCTGTGTGCTACACAAAATGGTGGAGAGAGTGACATTAGCAGTGCTTGGTCAGTGTCTCAAAGCAGACCACACACTTGACTCTCAAAGGTATTACAAAGTTCAGAATTTTTGAGAATAAGGTGCACAACCAGGTTTTCTAAGACACCACTGTTAAAGTCAAACACAGTGTGCCTTCCTAACTGGAAGCTCTTAGAAGGAAGCCTGTTTCTCGGCACAAGAGAGGCTCATTTTAAATGACTGCCCCTGAACACAATGACATGGGGATTTTGTACTCTTCAGTGTCCTTGGAGGCAAGTCAGGTACACATGCCTCATGATTCCTTTCTGCTAATATTTGAACAATTTTTTCTTTCAGAAATACAAAATGATGTATTCTTTAGTAAACTTGTATACAATCTTTTAAAACCTTGTGGTTTATGTCTTTATTGTCAATGAAAAAATGTTGGGTTCTGCTCGGATAGTGATTAAAAATAGATTAAAAAAATAAGTGCAAAAGTTTTATTTAGGAGGCAACCTTAAAGTGTTTATCATTGCTGGTGAGGTGGGGGAAAAGGCAGCAAATATAGCGGGTAAAGGAGCAGGACTAAAGAATGAGCATAAGAACAACAGGCTCCACTAATCACAATAATGAAAAGTTCCATGACACTTTCCACATTGTAATGGAAGTTTTATCATGCCATAAAATATTAACAGATTCATTACACAAGCACCAGGCTTTTCCCTTATGCTTTATAAAATGCTGGGGCAACTCACCATGTATTCAAAAACGAATGTCAGTGTCTCTTTGGTGTGGATAATGTCATGGAGCAGCACAATATTGGCATGTTTCAAACCCTTCAGGAGAGAAGCTAGAAAAATTAAACAAAATTTTAATTCAATCATTGATCATGAAGTACTGCTTTAAAAATATCAAGCACTATTTATTTTTTAAACATTTCAAATCAACCATTCTGGTTTTTTAATGTTGGAAGAAAATCTCTTGCTGTGAAATAATATTTAAAGCTATAAAACAATCTTCATTATTTATTGAATGGTGAATCATTGCATTTACATAACTTATTTTTCTTACAGGCTAAGGCAGTTGCAAAAAATATGTTTCCATTTACCCAATCAATTTCATCAGAGCACTCAGAGCACTTTGCAAATGCCTTCCTCTGGGAAGCTTATCATCTCTGCTTCAGAGCTACAGGAGAGGAAGCCTGGAGAGATAAAGGCCATTGGAGGAGCAGGAAAAGGAGTGCTGTGCCTTCTAGAGTAGGACTTTGCAACATGTGACCATTCTCTAAAATTCAAAGTCCCACAGAGGGTCAGCAGGGCCTGTAGATATGACTGATGGAAGGCAGGGATAAGAACATGGGATGAAGGATTGCTGAATCATAATATAGAAAGTGGATGGGATTTCTTAATGGGAGAATTGAAAACCTGTGGAAAGGAGGAAATTCACACTTAAAAAGAGGAGAGGGCCAAACTTGGGGAGCCCGGATGAGTGGGAAGGGCTGAGGACTGTCTCTTGCATCTTCAATAACAGGTTATTATTAGGTCACTAAAGGCAGCTCTAAAGGGGAGAAGTCACCACAAAAGGCCAGTGAGTGGCTGGGAGAGGGTTTGAAAGGATGACTCTGGGGGCTCCAGAGATAGGAAGAGACCTTCAGGAGGGTGGAGACCAGAAAAGGCACAATAAGGAGATGGTGAGTCTCAGCTCAGGGCATCCCTGCTTGAAGAAATAGTGTCTTTCAGACTTAAAGGAAAGGAAAAGTGAAGTGTAAAAACTCAAATCAGTGTTCTGCAGGGTCTGCCTGCATATCATGAATCTCTTCCACCTACTCTCTCCCAGAATTCCATAAGATTAAAAACAGACTAACTCAAACACTCAAATGTTTACAATTACTTCCTTCAGGAATCTTATCCTGTTGTAATGATCCTGTTGTTTTACGTCCTGGCAGCCATATCATGAATCTCTTCCACCTACTCTCTCCCAGAATTCCATAAGATTAAAAACAGACTAACTCAAACACTCAAATGTTTACAATTACTTCCTTCAGGAATCTTATCCTGTTGTAATGATCCTGTTGTTTTACGTCCTGGCAGCCATTCTCCTTTCTAGTGGGGACACCTCTATTTTACTCTGGGGAACCAACCCTCTCCCTACCCAGCCCATGCTATTCTGATGGGGCTGATACCACCCCTACCTAAGATTGGGCATGTGACCTAGGTCTGGCCAATCAGAGCACAACATCCCCCAGCCACAGTGATTGGTTCAGAGACAGGCACAAAATCCAAGCCTTAAGAGAGCTCTAACTTTGCTTGTGCCATTAGGAAAGACATGCTTTCTTTTCCAGTATAAGGGCTGAGTTTGTAGGATTTAACCGGGAGCTGCTGTGGTCGGATTACCAATGCCTGGGACTAAACCTAAGGCAGAGAAAAACAGTGTTGGGTGATGGACAGATTCCTGGTGACGTCCTTTGCACCCTGCAAGTCTGTGGTTATCAGATCTGTGAGCCAGTGAATTTCCTTCTTTACCTCGGTTTGAGCTGGGAATCTTACCATCATAGGAGCCCTACTGTACCTGCTAACCCTACTCTGCTTGAATGACTAATGTTCTAACTTATAGTTTTCCCCCCTGAATTCTTATGAGCTAAATTTATTATTTCACTTTTACAAGTACATTGCTTTGTAAACGTAGTAAATTGTTTCACAGGCATCTGTTTACTGTCCCTAGTCGCAGACCAAAGACTACGTGGAAATGGAGCAACTTTCCCTCTCTTTCAGATGCTGCCACATTACCTAGTACAGTGCTCAGCCAACAGTAAGCACTTCATGTTTTCAAATATATTTACTGGGTGTCTTAACAGGGAACTGACTGTAGAGCCACAGGCCTAATGGGAATCCTGGCCTTGTCACTTTCTACCCCAGCGAGCTCAGGAAAGAATCCCAACCCAAGTCTCCATTCACTCCTTGTGAAAAGGACATAATGCCTTTCCTGACCTGACTTCACAGGGTTGACGTGTGGATGGAATCAGATCCCATGTATAAATATAAAGCATCACCCCTGTTGCAAATTAAAATATCCCAGCCATCAGCTTCTAAGCCTCCCCATCAATTTGAACCTCACTAAACCTCCACTCCCAGATTAACATCTTAAAATTTTGTTTATATCATGTTTCTGCTAGAGTTTTCAACACCATCCATACTTAAAACACTGACTTCGGACAATTGGTTGAGAATGCTTGTATTTTATGTATATTTTTATTTACAAATTATGTTCATGAACTTCTCTCTTTCTTTTTCTCCCCCTCCCTCTCTCCCTCTCTCTCATCTCTCTACACACACACACACACACACACACACACACACACACACACACACATACACACACACACACACACACACTACAAAGCATATACCAAATTAGATTTTTTTTTTTTGCGGTACGCGGGCCTCTCACTGTTGTGGCCTCTCCTGTTGCGGAGCATAGGCTCTGGACGCGCAGGCTCAGCGGCCATGGCTCACGGGCCCAGCTGCTCCGCGGCATGTGGGATCCTCCCAGACCAGGGCACGAACCCGTGTACCCCGCATCGGCAGGCGGACTGCCAACCACTGCGCCACCAGGGAAGCCCGAAGATGCTTTTATTCCATGTTTATTTTAGTTATAAATGTCGTGTGTGTTATGACATGTCTACTACTGCTTTTTTTTTTTTTAACACCCCAGAACCACTGAAATACTTATACGGAAACTGTGACTTTTGACGAGTAATAATAGGGAATTTACGTGAAAGAGTAGATGATGTTTAAAGCAGTTTTCTCATGATATTGGTATGTTGTTTGGTCCATCCACCAGAGATATCTAAGATGCCTACCACCTCAGATGTGTGGGTCTTAAACCCAGGAAGGAAAGGTCTTTTTTTCTAATTTCAAAGCTACCTCATAAACTTCACAGCAGAATATGGTGTGTTCTACAGGATAATTAGCTGAGGGATGCAAAGCCAACTGAGAAGAGGAAAAATCCTAAAATCAGAGCATTCTGATTCCTGTAAAATTATTGTTTTATAATTCACATAGTCTAGATATACTTATTTTTGTTCTTCTTCAAAGTCGACAGAAAGATAAACAAGGGAGTCTTTAAAGCTCCAGACAAATGGAATCACAATAGAATTACTTTAAGTGCTTCTAAAATACTTTTATAATGATGATGATGATGATGATGATGATGGCTAACACTCATTGAGCATTTACTACATGCCAGGCACTGGTCTAAGAATTTTACATATACTAACTTGGTATGATCATGAGAACACCCAGAAAGCCAAAGAGAAAACCTGAAGAAAACAACATAAACCCCAAATCAGAAAAAATGACCCATGACGAAACGTTAGTCAGCTCATTTAAAAAATGTAAAGTATTTCTTTCTTTAAGTGTCCCAAAAGATGTTTAATATCACCAACTAAATACAAATGAAATTCCAGCTAATGAAATTTAACCTGATTCTCATATATGTAAGAGAGTAATAATTTAGAAAAAAATTATCATTTTCATCTTGCAATGATATGAGAATATTTAATTTCTTTGTTTTGTTAATTTCATTGGGGTTTGTGGTTTAGTGAAGTTTTAGGAAAATTGAAGCTTTGCAAGTGAAATGGGTCAGGATGTTTGATGTTACTCTCTGTTCTACTTTAGAAGAAAATGTAAAGATGACAATGACAAAGAACAAGGCTGATTCTCAAAGTCCTGGGGCACAGCTATATAGAGTGAGTGCCTGGTAGTCAAAGTCCTCCTAGGCTCTGAACTCCTTGAGCACCTAGCATACGCCTGGCATGTGGTGCTCAGTAAGTGCTTGTGAATTAATGAAGACCAGACAGTTGTCATGAGTTTATGTAGGAGTCAATAATGGAGTCAATTCTCAGGCCCAACCCACATTGGGCATTGAATTGAAAAGAATTTGTAGTTCCTGATGCCATGTTTTCTCTGGCCTCAGTGTCACAAATCAAGTCAATGAGCTGAGTTATACATTCTAAGAAATCACCTACATAGATTTAGAAAAATATGAAGACAAATATTAGATAATAGTTATCATCTGACTTCTTCGGAATTGTTATCCCAATCACATGGCATTATTTTGTTTTATAAAAATACAACTATACACATATAAATGTGTTATGTCTCTGATGTTATTTGATTGCATTTAACGGAGGACTTCTTGACAACCAGGCCTATCGTAATCTATATGTGGTAACCAGCAACTCAGTGCTTCTAATTGCTATCCTCCACCTCACTGCATGACCTCGCAGAGGTGCCTCTGTCTATTTTTGGCTCAGTTTTCTCATATATGGACTGGGAATAATTACTTTGTAATGTTTTCTACTAGAGAATGATATTAAAAGATTCTCAGCTGAAACAGTTTTCTAACTTAAAGACTTGCAATTACAGTGCTGTAGGGTGGATGAAAGAATCAGAATTGACAAATATACAATATTGTATATTATTTTCTTTAAAATGTCTCTCCTGCATTTTGCTTAACACTTATACAAAATGTATCATAAAAATAGATTTCTATTTTTATTTTAACTGTTGCAAAAGGAAAATGCTTGAGTTAAGGATTTCTAAATTTATCATAATAAAGTAGAAAGGATATTTTGAATATAATAGAATGGATTTGAATAAGTAATGAGTCTGATTACTAGCTCTGTGACCTCAGATGTGTTACCTAACCTCTCTGAAGTTCATATTCCTTCATCACTATGACAAAAATAACACTTTACCAACTAGAGTTGATGTAAAGTTTCAAAAAAAAGATTGAGTTGGGGGGAAGATTATGTCATGTGCCTAGCCTTCAAAAAAGATTAGTTCTATGATTGCTTCCTCACTAATGCTGCTAACAGGCTGAAAGTCCTGGAAGTTCTTTTTAAACCAAGTTTCTATTTTTATAGAAAGATATTCAAAATAATGCACATTATTAAGACATTTATACATAGGTTAATAAAACTAGGGAACTTGTTCTTATATAAAAACTTTTAACATTTGCCTGTTCAAATGAAGGTGTTATCTCCTAGTTGCAAAAATAAACATTTAAAATATAATTATGGGGGGCAGAGTCAGGATGGCAGCATGGGAAGACACGGAGTTCGTGTCTCCCCACAATAGGGAACCTGCCAGATGCTGGTGGGGGACCTCGATGCCCAAGGAGATGGGAGGAACCCCCAAGCAAACTGGTAGGACATGGGGGAACCGAGAAGGAAGGAGAAGTGGAGGCCAGACAGGACCAGCACCCCTGAGGGGTGGCTGGAAGGGGGGAGGGGTTCCCATGCCTAGAGGGACCCTCGGGGTCTTGGATCGGGGGGAGTGTGACGAGCGTTTCCCCTGCCCAAAAGGCCTGGGAGCCTGCCTGGCTCTGAGGCCAGATCCTATGCTCTCAGAGGCCCCCTCCAGGCCACAGTGGTCCTGGGGGAATAGGAGGGAGGGCAGGGGAGAACAGGAGGGGCAGGTGGGAGGGGCCCTCCAGGACCGGAGGAGCAGGAGAGGGTGCTTGCCCCACCCACTCGGGCCCGGGAAGCCTGCTGGCCTCCCAGGCTGGGTCCCCCACCCTCTGAGACCAGAGGCATGCCTGGGCCCCTTCTGTTGAGCCTAAGCCTCACCCCTGCCCCCACCCCGCAGGGCCTTTTCCAGCCCTTTGGGTCCTAAGCATAGGCCCTGCCCACTGCCCAAACCCCGCCCCTGCGTAGGCATCATCCTCCACAGCCAAGGCCTTTTCCACCTTTTTTCTTTTTCTTTTTTCCTTCTCCTCTTTTTTACAATTGTGGTTCTGTTTTACCTTCAACTATATTTTTATTTTTATATTCTTTCTAACATATCTGTTAGTTTCCTAGTCTAAGTTTATTCTTTACTCTTTGTTATTGTTCTCCTTTTTTGTTTTTTCTTTTCTTTTTTTTTTTTTTGCTACCCCATGCACTTGTGAGATCTTGGTTCACAAGCTTCAGTCAGGCTGAAGCTCCTGTGGTGGGAGCTCCAAGTCCAAACCACTGGACTACAGAGAACCTCAGACCCCAGGGAATAGTCATTGGAGTGAGGTCTCCCAGAGGTCCTCATCTCAGCACCAAGACCCAGCTCTACCCAACAGCCTACAGACTCCAGTGTTGGAAGCCTCAGGCCAAACAACCAGTAAGACAGGAACACAATCCCACCCAACAACAAAGAGACAGAAAAAAAAATATGTCACAGATGAAGGAGCAAGGTAAAAACCTACAAGACCAAATAAATGAAGAGGAAATAGACAATCTACCTGAAAAAGAATCCAGAGTAATGATAGTAAAGATGATCCAGAATCTCAGGAATAGAATGGAGGCACGGACTGAGAAAATACAAAAAATGTTTAACAAAGATCTAGATGAACTAAAGAACAAACAAACAGAGATGAATAATACAATAACTGAAATGAAAAATACACTAGAAGGAATCAATAACAGAATAACTGAGGCAGAACGAATAAGTGAGTTGGAAGACAGAATGGTGGAAACAACTGCCGAGGAGCAGAATAAAGAAAAAAGAAGGAAAAGAATTGAAGACTATCCCAGAGACCTCTGGGAAAACACTAAATGCACCAACATTCAAATTATAGGGGTCCCAGAGAAAAATAAAGGGTCTGAGAAAATATTTGAAGAGATTATGGAAAACTTCCCTAACATGGGAAAGGAAATAGTCACCCAAGTCCAGGAAGCGCAGAGAGTCCCATACAGGATAAACCCTAGGAGAAACACACCAAGACACATACTAATCAAACTATCAAAAATTAAATTCAAAGAAAAAATATTAAAAGAAACAAGGGAAAAGCAACAAATAACATAGAAAGGAATCCCCATAACGTTATCAGCTGATTTTTCAGCAGAAACTCTGCAAGCCAGAAGGGAATGGCAGGATATACTTAAAGTGATGAAAGAGAAAAACCAACAATCAAGATTACTCTACCCAGCAAGGATCTCATTCAGATTCGAAGGAGAAATCAAAAGCTTTTCAGACAAGCAAAAGCTAAGAGAATTCAGCGCCACCAAACCAGCTTTAAACAAATGCTAAAGGAACTTCTCTAGGGAGGAAACACAAGAGAAGAAAAGGACCTACAAAAACAACCCCAAAACAATTAAGAAAATGGCAATAGGAACACACATCTCAATAATGATGTTGAATGTAAATGGATTAAATGCCCCAACCAAAAGACACAGACTGGCTGAATGGATACAAAAACAAGACCCATATATACGCTGTCTACAAGAGAGCCACTTCAGACCGAGGGACACATACAGACTGAAAGTGAAGGGATGGAAAAATATATTGCATGCAAATGGAAATCAAAAGAAACCTGGAGTAGCAATACTCGTATCAGATAAAATAGACTTTAAAATAAAGACTGTTACAAGAGATAAGGAAGGACTCTACATAATGATCAAGGAATCAATCCAAGAAGAAAATATAATAAATATAAATGTTTATGCACCCAACATAGGAGCACCTCAATACATAAGGCAAATGCTAACAACCATTAAGAGGGAAACTAACAGTAACACAATAATAGTAGGGGACTTTAACACCCCACTTACACCAGTGGACAGATAATCAAACCAGAAAATAAATAAGGAAACACAAGCTTCAAATGACACAATAGACCAGATAGATTTAATTGATATTTATAGAACATTACACCTGAAAGTGGCAGAACACACTTTCTTCTCAAGTGCACATGGAATATTCTCCAGGATAGATCACATCTTGGGTCACAAATCAAGCCACGGAAAATTTAAGAAAATTAAAATCATATCAAGCACCTTTTCTGACCACAATGCTATGAGGTTGGAAATCAATTACAGGAAAAACACTGTAAAAAACACAAATACATGGAGGCTAAACAGTGCACTACTAAATAACCAGAGATCACTGAGGAAATCAAAGAAGAAATAAAAAAATACATAGAAACAAATGACAATGAAAACACAACGACCGAAAACCTACAGGATGCAGAAAAGCAGTTCTAAGAGGGAAGTTTATAGCAATTCAATCCTACTTTAGAAACAAGAAAAATCTCAAATAAACAATCTAACCCTACACCTAAAGCAACTAAAGAAAGAAGAACAAAGAAAACCCAAAGTCAGTAGAAGGAAAGAAATCATAAATATCACAGCAGAAATAAATGAAATAGAAACAAAGAAAACAATAGCAAAGATCAATAAAACTAAAAGTTGGTTGAGAAGACAAGCAAAATTGATAAACCCTTAGCCAGACTCATCAAGAAAAAACAGGAGATGATGCAAATCAATAAAATTAGAAATGAAACAGGAGAAATCACAACTGACACCACAGAAATACAAAGGATTATGAGACTACTACAAACAACTATATGCCAATAAAATGGACAACCACAAAGAAATAGACAAATTCTTGGAAAGGTACAATTTTCCAAGACTGAACCAGGAAGGATTATAAAATATAAACATACCTATAGCAAATAATGAAATTGAAACTGTAATTAAAAATATTCCAACAAACAAAAGCCCAGGACCAGATGGCTTTACAGGCAAATTCTATCAAACATTTAGAGAAGAGCTAACACCGATCCTTCTCGAACTCTTCCAAATAATTGCAGATGGGGGAACACTCCCAAATTCGTTCTATGAAGCCACCATCACCCTGATACCAAAACCAGAAAAAGATATCACAAAAAAAAGAAAATTATAGACCAATATCACTGATGAACATAGATGCAAAAATCCTGAACAAAATACTAGCAAACAGAATCCAACAACATATTAAAATGATGATACACCATGATCAAGTGGGATTTATCCCAGGAATGCAAGGATTCTTCAATATACGCAAATCAATGTGATACACCATATTAGCAAATTAAGGAATAAAAACCATATGATCAAATCAATAGATGCAGAAAAAGCTTCTGACAAAATTCAACACCCATTTATGATAAAAACTCTCCAGAAAGTGGGCATAGAGGGAAACTACCTCAACGTAATAAAGGCCATATATGACAAACCCACAAAAAACATCATTCTCAATGGTGAAAAACTGAAAGCATTTCCCCTAAGATCAGGGACAAGACAAGGATGTCCACTCTTGCCACTATTATTCAACATAGTTTTGGAAGTCCTAGCCACGGCAATCAGAGAAGAAAAAGAAATAAAAGGAATGCAAATTGGAAAAGAAGAACTAAAACTGTCACTGTTTGCAGATGACAGGATACTATACATAGAAAATCCTAAAGATGCCATCAGAAAACTACTAGAACTAATCAGTGAATTTGGTAACATTGAGGGATACAAAATTAATGCACAGAAATCTCTGGCATTCCTATACACTAACAATGAAAAATCAGAAAGAGAAATTAAGGAAACAATCCCATTTACCATCACAACAAAAAGAATAAAATACCTAGGAATAAACCTAACTAAGGAGGTGAAAGACTTGTACTCAGAAAACTATAAAACACTGATGAAAGAAATCAAAGACGATATAAACAGTTGGAGAAATATACAATGTTCTTGGATTGGAAGAATCAATATTGTGAAAATGACTCTACTACCCAAAGCAATCTACAGATTCAATGTGATCCCTATCAAACTACCAATGGCATTCTTCACAGAATTAGAACAAACAATTTTACAATTTGTATGGAAACACAAAAGACCGCGAATAGTAAAAGCAATCTTGAGAAAAAAAAAACGGAGCTGGAGGAATCAGGCTCCCCAACTTCAAATTATACTACAAAGCTACAGTAATCAAGACACTATGGTACTGGCACAAAGACAGAAATATAGATCAATGGTACAGGATAGAAAGCCCAGAGATAAACCCATGCACATATGGTCACTTAATTTAAGACAAAGGAAGCAAGAACAGACAATGGAGAAAAGACAGCCTCTTCAATAAGGGAAAACTGGACAACTACATGTAAAAGAATGAGATTAGAACACTCCCTAACACCATACACAAAAATAAACTCAAAATGGATTAAACACCTAAATGTAAGACCGGACACTATAAAACTCTTAGAGGAAAACATAGGAAAAACACTCTGACATAAACCACAGCAAGATCTTTTTTGACCCACCTCCTAGAGTAATGAAAATAAAACCAAAAGTAAACAAATGGGAACTAACTAAACTTAAAAGCTTTTGCACAGCAAAGGATACCATAAACAGATGAAAAGACAACCCTCAGAATGGGAGAAAATATTTGCAAATGAAACAATGGACAAAGGATTAATCTCCAAAATACACAAACAGCTCATGGAGCTCAATATCAAAAAAACAAACAACCCAATTAAAAAATGGGCAGAAGACCTAAATAGACATTTCACCGAAGAAGACACACAGATGGCCAAGAGGCACATGAAAAGATGCTCAATGTCACTAATTATTAGATAAATGCAAATCAAAATTGCAATGAGTTATCACCTGACACCGATCAGAATGGCCATCATCAAAAAATCTACAAATAAAAAATGTTGGAGAGTGTTTGATGAAAAGGGAACCCTCTTGCACTGTTGATGGGAATGTAAATTTATTCAGTCAGTAGGGAGAACAGTATGGTCGTTCATTAAAAAACTAAAAATAGAACTACCATATGAGCCAGCAATCCCGCTGCTGGACATATACCCTGAGAAAACCATAATTCAAAAAGAGACATGTACCACAATGTTCATTTACAATAGCCAGGACATGGAAGCAACCTAAACGTCCATCGAAACGTTTAGGTGTATGTGATGTGGCACATATATACAATGGAATATTAGCCATAAAAAGAAACGACAATGAGTTATTTATAGTGAGGTGGGTGGACCTAGGGTCTGTCATACAGAGTGAAGTCAGAAAGAGAAGAACAAATATTGTATGCTAACACACATACATGGAATCTAAAAAAAATGGTACTGATAAATCTAGTGGCAGGGCAGGAATAAAGATGTAAACATAGAGAATGGACTTGAGGACATGAGGGGGGTTGGTGGGAGGTGGAAGCTGGGACAAAATGAGAGAGTGGCATGGACATATATACACTACCAAATGTAAAATAGATAGCTAGTGGAAAGCAGCCTCATAACACAGGGAGATCAGCTCGGTGCTTTGTGACCACCTAGAGGGATGGGATAGGGAGGGTGGGAGGGAGGCTCAAGAGGGAGGGAATATGGGGCTATATGTATGCATATGGCTGATTCACTTTGTTGTACAACAGAAGCTAACACAGCATTGTGAAGCAATTATACTCCAATAAAGATGTATAAAAAAAAAGAAAACAAAGAAAATGTTTGCAAACTTGAAAAAAAAATATAACTATACAGCTAGTTATGAAAGATCCTCTAAGTTGCTATGAAGGTGGCTAATCTTTTTAATTAGCAGAGGAATAGGGTAGAGAACACGCCTATTGTGTCTGCTGCTGTGTATCTAGCAGCCATCAGAGTACCTGGCCAAAATAGGTGCTCAGTAAATACTCATGGAATGAATGCTAAGGGATTGTATGGATTTTTGAATCAGAGAGATTTGGTTTGAATCATAGCTCTGTACTGGAATCGTAATAATCTCTATCTCCAAAGGTTATTAAGAAGATTGAAAGAGGTAACACATGAAAAATATCTGGCACATGTATTTTCCTTAGTGCTGTTCATACTTTTGCTAATGTCATAACACTACATGTTACAATCAAATAGTATTCCAAATGACAAGATTAATAAACTGCTGCATGTTTTCTACCTGAATGTAGAGAGACTGTACATGTAGTAAAATCCTACTCAATAAATCTTTGGCTGATATACCATTAGAACAACCAAAGTGTTCAGGAAAAGTATTTCCTACTTCAAGGATTTTTAGAGAAGTCTGTATTACTCATTTAGTTTTGCTGCACATGGCTTTCAGTTGTCTTTTTAGCTAGTGACCCTGGATTTTAACTAATGAACTCCAGCTGTTCTTATTTATTTATTTTTTTGCGGTACGTGGGCCTCTCACTGCTGCGGCCTCTCCCGCTGCAGAGCACAGGCTCCGGACGCGCAGGCCCAGCGGCCATGGCTCACGGGCCCAGCCGCTCCGCGGCACGCAGGATCCTCCCGGACCGGGGCACGAACCCGCGTCCCCTGCATCGGCAGGCGGACCCTCAACCACTGCGCCACCAGGGAAGCCCACAGCTGTTCTTATTTTGCCTTTCAGCCCTTCTCATTTAACCTCCTGTCTCCCTGGTCTCACATCCTTAAAGTTCTTACAGGAAAAATGGGACAGTGCCAAAGTTTTCAAATGAGGCCTCATGTCTTCTTGAGGGGAGAGGGCTCCTCTATGAAGGGCTCTCAGCTTTTACCCTGGTGGAAAAAGAAACATCCATTGTTGGAAACTGGATGCCTAACAACCTCAAATGTGTCAAAAAAATCCTTTGTCGTTTTTCATATTAAACAAGCAAAGCATTCAGTAAGGTTAAGTCCATAAAACAGACCAAGAAAGTCCAAAGTTGAATACTAAATGTAATTGCAAACACCTGTGATGGAGAGGCAATTCCTTGGTAAATATGCAATAAAAGAAACATTTAGCATACAGAGCAATACACATCCAGTTTTTCTGAACCATGCTAAGAACCATCTGTTAGCAAAACTGGCAAAAGTTTTCACTGTTAAAGTCAAATGTCATCCCGAAAAAGTTGGCTGTGGGCAAAATCTGAGCAAGGCAGGCCTGAAGCAACAGGCAAGCTCAGCTCACGAAGGAAACACCATGAGAACAGGGTGAACCTGGGCCTAGAGACCCTCCCCTTATGCTGGTGACCTGAGGATGTCTATTATGCTCAGAAATCCTCTTTAGCCTATCCACACATCTCTTTCTAAATCTGATTATCCTTTCAGGGGGACCACTAATACATACATCAGTAAGTACAGCTTCCATTATATTAAACACTTAAGGCCACACTTTCCTCCAGAATGCACCTGATCCTACCAGGCTGAATCCCCGGCTAACCTGATAGCCATTTGGCCCTTCTGCAGAAATTCAAAATGATGTATTTCCCAGGGGCTCTGGAAGACTTTTGAAAACGGCATCAAATTCAGTTATAAACTCATTTTCTGAATTCCTTTTTCCATGCCTGTTTGCATGACACATGCTCCCAAGCTCAGTTCAAAATCTATTGACTCTATTAGCCACATTGAGACTGACTTGCTCTCATCTCAGTTTACAAGGTCTTTGTTACCTCCATCATAACACTGGTTGCAACTTGAATCATCTGCTCTGTTACAACTGAAAAGATAGAGAGCAAAGATCAGGCTTTTTCTTCTCATTCTTCACAACACCCAGCAGCATGCTTTGCATATAGGATGTGCTCCATAAAGAAGGGAAGATGAAGTAGTTAAAAGGGAAGAAAGAAAGACCAGGGAGAAGCCATTTCTCTGGGTTTTTGATGAAATGAATAGCAATCCTGTCATCATTTTATTTCAAATGGCTTATGTAAAAAGGTTAATAAATTGCATTTTAATGATTTGTTTTCACTATACTGGCTTCTTGATTTTTAAATTATAAATTGTTAGTTATCTTGATAGTGAACAAGACATCACTAAGGGAAAGTAAAAAAAATGGAATAATAATAATAGCCAACATTTGTTGAACTATGAAGATAAAACTCTGTGATTAGTGTTTTATATGTATATTCTCATTTAAGCCTCATAACAACTCAGTGAAATAGGTATTATTATCCTCTTTCTGCAATAAACTGAGTCTTAAATAGGAAAAGTAATCTACCCATGGTCACACCACTAGTAACTGGTATATCTAAGATTCAAGCTCAAGGCTATCTGATGCCACCAGACTTCTCACCCACTTGCTCTACTGTCCAGGGTTCAGAGAAAATACAGGCATAACACTAAAAATACACGTTTTCCTAAGGAGTTTTTCAAATGCTATCTCAACAACTTTTTTTCAGGCAAACTGCTTACTGAGAATTTGTGTGAGTATATTATTTACTTTCTCTTTTGTATGGCTTTTTCTAGGGTTATATAGATACAGCCTTAGCACTTAGCATGGGACCAAACTTGCAGAAGATATTTAGTAAATACTCACTGAGTTCATAGTTTGGGTCAACTAATATAATAGTTTTGAATTCTAATTTCCTCAGGAATAAGTAATAAAATGATTTGGGAAACTGGTGTGAAGAATAAAATTGCAATTATAACATTACTTCTATAAATATAAAAAGCTAGGGCTTCCCTGGTGGCGCAGTGGTTGAGAGTCCGCCTGCCGATGCAGGGGACTTGGGTTCGTGCCCCGGTCCGGGAGGATCCCACATACCGCAGAGCGGCTGGGCCTGTAAGCCATGGCCGCTGAGCCTGCACGTCCGGAGCCTGTGCTCTGCAACGGGAGAGGCCACAACAGTGAGAGGCCCATGTACCACAAAAAAAAAAAAAAAAAAAAAAAAAAGCTAGATGTTGAATGGATAGGCTCAATGCATTTTTATCAAAAACTTAAAATATCTCTTGGGTCCACTCTACTGTTCTTACCTTCCCGGATGGCTGTAAATGGGACTCCTTCCTCTGCATTCATGCTGATGACTTTTAAAGCCACTAGTTGTCCATTTATCCTAGAAGAGTGGGGGGAAAGGACACAGATTTGTTGACATGGCCCACAGCAGCAATTTATACTAAGGATGGTTTAACAAAAGTAGCTTTCCTTCAAAATTTATTCCAGTATATGAAATGTACAATTTTCTCAAAATAAAAAAGTTTAAAAAGTCATATGTATATATCAAGCCATTGTTTTCTCTTTACCAAAGTGATATATATTTATTACAGAAAATATGGAGAATATGGGAAAGCACAGAAAAAAATAACCCAACAAAGCCAGCTTCATATTTTGATGTATATTGTTTCTTTTATTTCCCTTTGTGCACTTGTTTGAGCCATTCTTATTTTTCATCTGAATTATTGTAATGACCTCCTAGCAGTCTTTCTGCTTATATGTTTGTACCCCTACTGTCTACTTCCAACAGTAGCCCAGGGCATCTTTTTTAAAGTGAAAGTCAAAACAAGTCACTTCTGTGCTCAAAACCCACCGTCATCTCCACATTTCATTCTGAATAAAAGCCAAATTCTTACAATTGCCTCCTAGGTGCTACCTGACCTGCCCAGTCCCACCATTCTCTCTCTCTTCATCTCTTACTCTCCCCTTATTCATTGTTCTGTTTGCTGATGTAAGCTAAATGCCAGAGAACAGAGAAGATTTTAATGTAAGTATAACTATATTGTTTTTAATACAGTGGGATTCACATCGTATTATTAGGATCCTGTTTTTCCTCCATTTAACTTTTTCTGTTAGTCATTCTTGTATTATTTGACATTGAACAGTAACATTTCATCATATAAATATGTACAATGTATTTTGCCAATTCCAAATATTTTAACATTGTTTCTAACTTTTGGCTATTATAAAAATGCCTGGACGATCATATTTGTTCATATTTGTAGATAAATCTTTTCATACAGCCTCTGTTATTTTCTTAGGGTCGTGGTGGAATTGCTAAATCAAAGAGTATGCAGTGCACAAATTTTTATTGTTTTGAACACATGTTCCCAAATTGTGCCGCAGAGTGATCACACCACTAACTGGTCATGAGCCTGGCCATTCTAGCACCCTCTCGCCAACAGCGGGCAGCATTGTTTGTTTTTTGTTGTTGTTGTTGCTTTAAGATTTCATATTTTAGAACAGTTTTAGATTTACAGAAAAGTTGAGAAGATAGTACAGAAAACTCTCATATACCTCACATCCAGTTTCCTCTGTTGTTAACATCTTATATCAGTATGATACATTTGTTAAAATTAATGAGCCAACATTGATACATTATTATTAACTAAAGCCCTTAGTTTATTAGGAATTCTTTAGTTTTTTTTTTTTTTTTTTGCAGTAAAATTGTATTGCTTGTTGTGGGTTGCATTGTAAATTGGTAAAATTTGGGGAAATGCAACATGGTCATATGTGTGAAAAGCCATAAAACTACCACACTCAGGAATTTTTCTCAATAGTTACTTAACAAAGATTTCAATAATTCCAAGTGCATGAAAGATATCATTCACTGTGTTAGTTACAATAGAAAAAAATAGAAATAGCTGAAATGTTCAACATTGGA
The DNA here is from genome assembly GCF_039906515.1 of Pseudorca crassidens. Lineage (NCBI taxonomy): Eukaryota > Metazoa > Chordata > Mammalia > Artiodactyla > Delphinidae > Pseudorca > Pseudorca crassidens. The sequence continues at coordinate 33,759,399 of NC_090301.1, forward strand.
GAAAAAACTGATTTGATACATTTACATATTGCAATATGATTACCAGGATTTCTTTAGTTTTTACCTGATGTCCCTTTTCTATTCCAGGATCTCTTCTAGGACACCACATTGCATTTAGTTGTCATGTCTCTTTAGGCTCCTCTTGGCTGTGACAGTTTCCCAGACATTCCTTGTTTTTGATGACATTAAAGGTTCTGAGGAGTACTGGTCAAGTATTTTGTAGGATACCGCTCTATTGGAATTTTTCTGATGTTTTTCTTATGATTAGACCACAGTTATGGGTTTTGGTTTCATCACATCATATTAAAGGTACATACTGTCATCAAAATTTATGGCTTTTGATGTGGCCTTAATCACCTGGCTCAGGTAATACTTATCAGGTTTCTTCACTGTAAAGTTATTCTCCCCCCACCCCCTTCCATACTGAACTTTGGGAGAATGTCACTACGAGTAGCCCACACTTAAGCACTGGAAAGTTATGCTCCACCACCCTGAGGGTGGGTTATCTGCATAAATTATCTGGAAATTTGTCTCTTCTCTCCCATTTATTAATTAACTGAACCACTTATTTACAGCACTATGGACTCATAGTCACTTTATACTTTGGGTTACAACCCAATAAATACTATTTTATTAATTTTGTTGCTCACATTTTTCCACCTTCGTTCTTTGGGAGCTTTTTCAGTTGGCTCCTAGGTATCTTTGACATATCCCCATAAATGTGGGGCTTCTTTTTGGGGGGCATGTTTTTATCTTCATTTTTTGGCCTATTTAATAGGTAAAAAGGATTATCACACTTTAATTTCTATTCCTTTAAATAACTGTGGAACTGAGTTTTCATAAGGTTATTGGTCTTTTCTGTTCTTTTGTGGTTTACCTGTTTGCCCATTTTTTATTGAAATATTTTACATATACTTTTCACCAATTTCTTTTGTTTGCCTTATCATATCTTTGAAATTTTAAACTTAAAAATTTTTATGATGCTCAGTATTTTCCAAAATGTTTTACCTGGAACATAGCTCTGTGAAATTCTCCCTATCCCCTACCCTAAATTTTTCTGTTCAAATATGTTTAGAAAATGCTTTATACTTCAAAATTTTTCTTCATCTTTTTAATTTTAATTTTAATTTATTTATTTATTTTGCGGTACATGGGCCTCTCACTGCCATGGCCTCTCCCTTTGTGGAGCACGGGCCCCGGACGTGCAGGCCCAACGGCCATGGCCCACGGGCCCAGCTGCTCTGTGGCATGAGGGATCCTCCCGGACCGGGACACGAACCCGTGTCCCTGCATTGGCAGGTGGAATCCCAACCACTGTGCCACCAGGGAAGCCCTCTTCATCTTTTTTAGAGAGTCATGGTATACATCAACATTTTAAAGATGCTGATCCAATAAAGGATCACATTTTATTTTGTTCTAGGGTTACTCGTGTCAATTGCACAATGGTAATGGTTTCAGTGAAACTTCTATTAAGGTGTCTCAGAACTGGGGGGGTCCCTAGAACGTACTTGGATAGATGGGGCACCATGGACATGTCCAATCTTCCCTTACAGGTTGTGACTTAAGTGTTACATATAGACAGACCTTTCCAGTCCAAAAGTTACACAGACTTCCCCTGTTTATTCTTCTAGCTCTTGTATGTTTCCTTTTTCATTTAACTCTTTAATCCACTGGGAATTTATATTGTATATTTACCTTTTCCAAATTGCTAACAATCGTCCCAACTCCATTTATTGGACTGTTTATTTATTTATTTATTTTCCCTGCTGATTCGACATGTCACCATGATTGTATATTAGATCTTACTAATACTTGGATTTGGGACTGTTCTGAACTTTTACAAATCGTATTTCTTTGATCTGTCTTATACTTGTGCTACACTATTTTAATTATCGTAGCTTTTGAACATATTTAGAATACATTAAAACTCTAAATTACAGAATCATTGACATCTTTGTGCTACTAGATATTCTAATCCAAATATCCTTACAAGGGTCCCTGAAATGATCTACAAGACCCTGTATAAGGCCCTACTGCATCTGCAGCTCCTCACTGCCCTCACATCCTTCCATTCTCCCAGCCCAGTGCCAGGCCTGCTCCTGCCTCAGGGATTTGCTACTTGCTGTTCCCTCTGCCTGAAACTCTCTTCCACTACACACTCACACAGCTCATGCCTCACCTTTGTCAGTCTCTGTTCAACTGTTCCTTTCTCAGTGAGGCCTCCTCTCTCACTATTTAAAATAGTAATTCACCACCCCACTCTGGCACTCCCTATTCCTCTTCCCTGTTTTATTCTTTTCCAAAGCATTTTCACTCTTTGACAAACTCAGTCAAAGAGTTCATTTGTTTATTGCCTCTCTCACCCCCACTAGAACATACACTCCATAAGAGCAGGGATTTTTGTCTCTTTTGTTTTCCAATGAGTCCTTATTGGCTAAAATAGTGCCTGGCACAGAGTAGGTGCTTAATAAATATGAGTAGAATGAATGAATGCCTTTCTGGCTTTTTCTTCAAGTCTTTTATATCCCTTACTCAATCTTTATATAAATCCTGCCTTTTTTTAAAAAAAATTTTTGGCCGCGTTAGGTCTTTGCTGCTGCGCGTGGGCTTTCTCCAGTTGCGTTGAGCGGGGGCCACTCTTAGCTGCGGTGCACAGGTTTCTCATTGCAATGGCTTCTCTTGTTGTGGAACACGGGCTCTAGGCACGTGTGCTTCAATAGTTGTGGCACACGGGCTCAGTGGCCATGGTCCATGGGCTCCAGAGTACAGGCTCAGCAGCCGTGGCACACAAACTTACTTGCTCCACGGCATGTGGGATCTTCCCGGACCAGGGATCGAACCCATGTCTCCTGCACTGGCAGGTGGATTCCCAACTACTGCGCCACCAGGGAAGTCCCAATCCTGCCCGTTTTTGATTGTAATGATTTTTTTTGTTGTTGCTTTTTGAGAATAATTTCCCCTATAATATTTTCTATTATTGCTAATAGAAATTCTATTATTGCTATTGGTTATTGCTAATACATAAGACAACTTTTGATAAGTATATTTTGATTTTGTAACTGATCACCTTATTGTTCTATCTCACCATTTCTAATAGTTTCTTAAATGACTCTTTTGGGTTTTTTTAGGTAGACAATTCTATAATCCACAAAAATTATATTCAGTCTTTTTTTCCTCGTTGCATTGGCTAGAATGCTTATGATATAATCTTTAACAACAGAGAATAGTGGGCAGCCTTGCCCTACCTCTAACTTAATGGTGATGTCTCTAGTATTTAACAAAGAAAAAGTATGTAGACTATTGATTTGAACTTATTCTACAACATAATGAGTAATTATCATTCTAATCCTATTTTGTTCAGAGTTTTAAAAACTGGAAATTGATGTTGAATTTATCAAATGCCTTTTTGACATCTATCTCTATATGTTTTAAGCTTATAAATGTAATGCTTTTGTGGTAAGGAATAAAGTGAAAAGTTTGAGCGACCTTTCTCCATTCCAGTTTCAACCACTAGAAGTAGCTACTTTTAATAATCCCTTGTATATTTTTCCAGATTCCTCTAGGCACATACAAATTTGTACATGAACAGTGCTTTTTTTCTAAATGAGATCTTATATTGTTCTGTAACTTGCTTGTTTCTCATAAAATATTGGGCATCTTTTCATACATCTTATACTCTAGATGGTTGCATGCTATTTAATTTTATAGTGATAATTCAGCCAGTCCTCCATTAATGGATATTTGTAACCAGGTTTTTACGTTTTCTATTATAAATCTTGCTGCAGTTAATACACTGTTACATATATCTCTATGCACTTGGACAGGGTATATATTTGTAATGTATTTTTCATCCTATTACTAGGCTGAATCCCTTGAAGGAAATCTTTTATATTCTTAGTACCTAAGATAGTTTATGGAAGTGAATTAAATCCTGTTTTTACATAATATATTTAAAATGGTATCTCCTCCCAAATCCTCTTTAACAAGTAAAAATTATAACACAAGTCCTAAGATAAATAATAGTCTTGTATTTATATTAAATTTTTAAAATTAACATTTAACTACTTTGAGCCATTATTTTTCTCCATTGGAGTAACATAAATTAAAGAAATCAGACCTTCTGACTATCCCACCTTGACTAAAAGCTGTGGAGTTCGTGAATCTTCCAAATACGTTTAACAAAGTTTTTATTAGCCAAAATGGGCACTTGCTTTCTGGATTAACAATCTTTTTATTCTCCAGCCATTTTGTGTAGAATTGCAAGTGTAGAATACCCAGGATTAATCATTCTTTGCGTACTATGTCATACTTTGTAGAAACCAACTTCAGTTTCTTCTACAAAGGCCACGTGGAAGAAGGAAGGAGAAAACCCAAGGCTGCCATTGCAAACCTCTGTCATTGTGTTTTGGGCTGAATGGGGGGGATATGAAAATATCTGTAGAGACACCTTATCAACTGTACTTCCTACCAGGTGAAGAGCAGTAATTGTTCTTTGGGTCAGTAGTTGAGAAAGTTTAATTTGAATTGAATCAAAAAAAGGAAAAGCTGATAAATTAGTGGGCTGATTTTAATTGGGGCAGGAGAAGTTTGTTTTCTTTCAAGGCTACTTCAATAATCATGTCTTTCCCTATTGACTATGGGGTCTTGCATAGGTCCCGAACTTCTGTCCTGTGTCAGCTGGCTTCATAATGTCAAATCCTGGGGGTGAGATCCTCATCTCTAGTCTCTCCCAGCTAATGAGTCACTCACCGGCTAATCCCCTTGTAAACTGTAGCGTAAGAACCTTCACCCAGCTTCTCCAAGTTCAAGTAAGATGAGGCTGCCCCAAAGGGGAGGCTCTTCCTCTGCATAAGGGGAATGAGGAGGAGTGAGAGAGGGGAAAGAAAAGAGCATTTTTTTAGTGTTGCCTTTTTTTTCCCCCCAGAGAAATTAGACAGCATTGCAGAATGTACTTGGGAAGGTCTGCTCAGTAATTGCCCTGGAAATAAGGCCCAGCCTCTCTAGACAAGCACACATTAAATTCTTGATCAACATCAGCTGCTCACTCACCCACTGAAAACCCTGACTCAGATCCTCTTCCTGAAAAGAATCGCTGTTACTCCGTGGCCTTTTACTCTTGAACTTCCGGGCACGGACAGCCTGAAGTCCCCTGGGGTGAAATGAAGTCATGGAACATGATGCTTCTTTTAGGTCTGTTAGCTAGAGAAAAAGGAAAGTGCAGGAATAAAATTTATGCAAAGTCAAGACTCAATGGCTAGCATAAACCACTTTTTCTTTATTTGCCTGATGTTAACTCTTCAAATGGTTTCCAAGCTTCCTACACGCCCAAAAGGCACCTTTCCTGAACATCAGTTCCTTAAAAAAAAAATAAATAAAATAATGATATCAACTGCTGAAACACAACATTTTCTCTTCACCTAAAAATATATCTTTAAACACTTAGGTTAACCTAAATTTCTTTGATGGGTGGTTTCAAATTTTTCTCTGTTAAACCTACACTCTTTTTTTTTATGTCCCCTTAATTTCTCTTTTTAGGGGAAAAATTTTCTAGTATAACATTGCTAATAAACATGAACTAATTACTGAAATTTTTAATCCGTAGGGTACCATTACTGCAGCTTGCTTTTTGAGGTTCAGCTCTCTAATTTAGTACTTCAGAGATTTCAAGAGAATAACTTTCTCGATTTCAAGTCAAGTGAGTTTCATGCAGCCCAAAGCATAGGATTATTTTTCCCTTTTGGCTTAAAAGAAAATCTCCAAATTTGATAACAACAATCACAAATTCTCTGTGACTTTAATAGAATTTTCTTTTTATTGATTTAGACCTAGTGCAGGAAAACCAGACCCTGCTACAGAAAGGGAGCCTCTGAACTCCTCGGTTTATGGATAGAGGAGGATGCTGCTCCTGGAATACAAATACCTTGATCGCAGCCTCCATCATCACCGGAGCACTCCTCTGACGGCTGTGTGCATCTCCTCCCTCCCAACAGCAATGGCAGCTGCATCCAGGCTGCAGAGTCTTTGCACACAGCTCTTGGCCCATAATCTTCTAGGTTCAAGGAGAAAACCCGGCACTTGAACCTCTCTCCCTCTGCCTCTCCTTCCTTGTTCACTCCCTTTTTGCCAGAGGTCAGCAATGCTGGAGCTTTCATATGACTCACATGAGGGCTCTGCTTGGAGCAGCCTCATGACTTCAGCAGTTTTTCTTCATCGCAAGAAACTACACATCAGAAAGGCGGCCGCCTGCATTCATATGTGCGCAGCTGAAACCAGGACAGCTAATATTGGGAAAGAATAAAATTTGGCACAATTAAAGTTCTTATTCCAGTCACAAGTTTGTGCTACTGGTATTCACGGTTTTTATGAATTTACATTGCTTATCCATATTATTGATAATATTTATTAGGCTTTCCTGGTGCTAAAGTGGATATGTTGAGGAGTATTTTCCCCCTGCCCTTCATCTGAAAGTATTTTATTTTTAAGACTTCAAAATAAATTTGCAACCTAGCCAACTTTTAGTAGTCAAAGAAACCATAGAACCCTAAAACAGGAAGAAAGGTAGATATCTACTCCATCTCTTTGCCTTTAAGCAATAGTGTAACTAAGAGTCCCAATGGGTACTCATTCATTCACCAATTCAAATACTATCTAGTGAGCACCTGTGTTGTTCTTATTACTAAACAGGTAACAATGTTACACAATGGTGGAGAGAGAGAAGTTTGCATGAAATAGCTCCTTCTCTCCCTCTCTCCTCCCCTCTCCCTGCCTCCTTCCTTCCACATAAATGTAATTAACGTTTACTATATTAATACCATGACATGTCAAGGATACTTCAAGCTAGTTTGCAGTCTTTGAACAGAACTTTTCTCTCTCATAGACTCCTAAGGTCATTGTCACTATAATGTGCTAATTAGAGTGAGATGGAAAATAAGACACATATAAACACACACACACAATCATTAAGGAAAAAATAAGTCATGTCTATTATCACAACAATATTTATATATATTTGATATCTGAACCTTACAAGAAAAGCTTTTCAGATAATTTAATTATAAGCATGTATGAAGTTTCATTTCAAAATTGCCACAAGAGACCTAAAACAAGTCAATTCAAAGATTCATTCCAATTAGAGACATTTAGTAAACACAACAGCAACAACAAACAGACTAGTTAACACTAATACAAAAAAATATTTTGTTAAACGATTAAACTTTTGCCGGATAATCAACAGAGAGTGAGAGAAGCTAGTTTCTCAAAATGTTTAATTCCATTAGAATTGAACATAATTTGATTATAATACATTTTATCAGAAATGCTGATTTCTTCCTAAAAGATTGTGAATTTTGTTATACAAAAGTTATACCCCAGACCAGGTTTGAGACAGTTATTCTTTATCACCCTCTAATTATTGTAAGTTTCAGAATTTTTAAAAGATTAGCATTTTTATTAGCCTAGGGGTAATTGACCTAAGTCTCAAGTTGCTAAAACAGAATAGTTTGATTTTTTTAAAGTTTAAAACGGTATGTTTAGATACTAGAATGGGCTACTGAGGGAAATTGTGAAATACCCTTCAGAATTTTCAAAAATAAAATAATTTATGGTCTTGTTTAAAGTCAAGGAAATGACTTAAGATATTTTCTAGCTCTATGTGATAAACAATTTTTGTTACCAAAGATTTCTGAATAAGGACAGAAGACTTCGATGATTTCATTTTGAATTGTGAATCAGACCCAGTTCATGTGCCACTCCAGGTTGGCTGGACCTGCCTCAGGGCCTGGTTGGCTTCTTAATGGGAGAAACCTACTATGCTGTCTTGAAGCATGGCCACTCTTACTCATAGACCAAAGATCCCTCACACCAGAAGCTGACAAGGAGAGACCCCTGTGTCTTGCCACCAGTCTGAATGGACCAACAGAAGCTCTGGCTTCTCTAGCAACTACCTGCAAGGGCCAGGTGACACAATCGAGGAATGCAGGAAGTCCCACGGAAGGACTTCCACTATGAAACCAGCGATGTTTGTTGTGGAGCTGAAGCCAGCTCAGAAACATGCTCCATTTATGCTCTCCTTTCTTCCCTCATTTACTTCCCTTTCCCTCTCATTTCTGCTTCCCTGGGATTGCTATGACACTTCCCGCTCAAAATGAAGTGTTTGCATTTAAGCTTTTTATTTTTTTATTTTTATAAATTTATTTATTTTTGGCTGTGTTGGGTCTTTGTGGGCTTTTCTCTAGTTGCGGTGAGCGGGGGCTGCTCTTCATTGCGTGGGCGGGCTTCTCACTGTGGTGGCTTCTCTTGTGGAGCACGGGCTCTAGGCATGCGGGCTCAGTAGTTGTGGCTCACGGGCTCTAGAGCGCAGGCTCAGTAGTAGTAGCGCACGGGCTTAGTTGGTCCGCGGCGTGTGGGATCTTCCCGGACCAGGGCTCGAACCTGTGTCCCCTGCACTGGCAGGCGGATTCTTAACCACTGTGCCACCAGGGGAGCCCTGCATGTAAGCTTTTGCTTGAGGTTCTGTTTCCAAGGAATCTGTGTTGACAAATGGTAGCCATTTTTTTTAAATTAGCAGTAAAATTATAGGTTATTAATATTTTCAGGCTAGATACTCCCACCCTACAATTTTGGAGTCTTTTTTCCTTTCTCAATTGGTGTGTATTCAAACAGCTAAGTTTAGTTGAGAGTTTGCACTTTTTCTAATCTTGCATTCTGTCTTTATTTGATTTAGCCAGATTATTAGGAATTTTGGTCTAATTATAACCTTTCTAGAAATATGTAGATAATCATAAACATTCAACAGATATTAACATGGAAAATAATGTGAAGTCTGTGTCAGAAACATTAAAAATAATCCACCTACATCCAATGGAGTGCAGCTGTAAAAAAAACCACCACTCTATATAATGACATGCAGTGATCATCAATATATACTTTTAAGTGAAAAACAGACAAAGATATTACAAAAAAAGAAAATTACAGACTAATGTCACTGATGAACATAGACGCAAAAATCCTCAACAAAATTCTAGCAAACAGAATGCAACAACACATTAAAAGGATCATACACCATGATCAAGTGGGATTTATGCCAGGGATGCAAGGATTCTTCAATATACACATATCGATCAATGTGATACACCATAGTAACAAATTGAAGAATAAAACAATATGATCATCTCAATAGATGCAGGAAAAGCTTTTGACAAAATTCAACACCCATTTATGATAAAAAAACCTCTGCAGAAAGTGGGCACAGAGGGAACCTACCTCAACGTAATAAAGGCCATATATGACAAACCCACAAAAAACATCATTCTCAATGGTGAAAAACTGAAAGCATTTCCTCTAAGATCAGGAACAAGACAAGGATGTCCACTCTCTCCACTCTTAATCAACATAGTTTTGGAAGTCCTAGCCATGGCAATCAGAGAAGAAAAAGAAATAAAAGGAATACAAACTGGAAAAGAAGAAGTAAAACTGTCACTATTTGCAGATGATATGATACTATACATAGAAAATCCTAAAGATGCCACCAGAAAACTATTAGAGCTAATCAATGAATTTGGTAAAGTTGCATGACACAAAATTAATGCACAGAAATCCCTTGCATTCATATACATTAACATTGAAAGATCAGAAAGAGAAATTAAGGAAACAATCTCATTCACCATTGCAAGAAAAAGAATAAAATACCTAGGAATAAACCTACCTAAGGAGGTAAAAGATCTGTACTCAGAAAACTATAAGACACTGATGATAGGAATCAAAGATGATACAAACAGATGGAGAGATATACCATGGTCTTGGATTGGAAGAATCAATATTGTCAAAATGACTCTACTACCCAAAGCAATCTACAGATTCAATGCAATCCCTATCAAACTACCAATGGCATTCTTCACAGAATTAGAACAAAAATTTTACAGTTTGTATGGAAACACAAAAGACCGCAAATAGCAAAAGGGACCTTGAGAAAAACAAAACAGAGCTGGAGGAGTCAGGCTCCCCAACTTCAAATTATACTACAAAGCTACAGTAATCAAAACACTATGGTACTGGCACAAAGACAGAAATATAGATCAATGGTACAGGACAGAAAGCCCAGAGATAAACCCATGCACATATGGTCACGTAATCTATGATAATGGAGGCAAGAATATACAATGGGGAAAAGACAGTCTCTTCAATAAGTGGTGTTGGGAAAACTGGGCAACTACATGTAAAAGAATGAAATTAGAACACTCCCTAACACCATATACAAAAATAAACTCAAAATGGATTAAAGACCTAAATGTATGACTGGACACTACAAAACTCTTAGAGGAAAACATAGGAAAAACACTCTAACACAAATCACAGCAAGATCTTTTTGACCCACTTCCTAGAGTAATGAAAATAAAAACAAACAAATGGGACCTAATGAAACTTAAAAGCTTTTGCACAGCAAAGGAAACCATAAACAAGATGAAAGGGCAACCCTCAGAATGGGAGAAAATATTTGCAAATGAAGCAACTGAAAAAGGATTAATCTCCAAAATATACAAACAGCTCATGGAGCTCAATGTCAAAAAAACAAACAACCCAATCCAAAAATGGGCAGAAGACCTAAATAGACATTCCACCAAAGAAGACATACAGATGGCCAAGAGGCACATGAAAAGATGCTTAATGTCACTAATTATTAGAGAAATGCAAATCAAAACTCCAATGAGGTATTACCTCACACCAGTCAGAATGGCCATCATCAAAAAATCTACAAACAGGGGCTTCCCTGGTGGCGCAGTGGTTGAGAGTCCGCCTGCCGATGCAGGGGACACGGGTTCGTGCTCCGGTCCGGGAAGATCCCACATGCCGCGGAGCGGCTGGACCCGTGAGCCATGGTCGCTGAGCCTGCACGTCCGGAGCCTGTGCTCCGCAACAGGAGAGGCCACATTAGTGAGAGGCCCGCGTACTGCAAAAAAAAAAAAAAATCTACAAACAAAAAATGCTGGAGAGGGTGTGAAGAAAAGGGAAACCTCTTGCTCTGTTGGTGGGAATGTAAATTGATACAGCCACTATGGAGAACAGTATGGAGGTTCCTTTGAAAACTAAAAATAGTACTATCATATGACCCAGGAATTCCACTATTGGGCATATACCCTGAGAAAACCATAATTCAAAAAGAGTCATGTACTCCAATGTTCATTGCAGCTCTATCTACAACAGCCAGGACATGGAAGCAAACTAAATGTCAATAGAGTAATGGATAAAGAAGATGTGGTGTAAATATACTATGGAATATTACTCAGTCATAAAAAGGAATGAAATTAGGTCATTTGTAGAGATGTGGATGGACATAGAGTCTGTCATACAGAGTGAAATAAGTCAGAAAGAGAAAAACAAATATCGTATATTAACACAGATACGTGGAATCTAGAAAAATGGTACAGGTGAACCTATTTGCAGGACAGGAATAGAGACGCAGACATAGAGAATGGATGTGTGGACATGGGGGCAGGAAGGGGAGGGCGGGACGAATTGGGAGATTAGGACTGACATATATACACCACCATATGTAAACTGGATAGCTAGTGGGAACATGCTGTATAGCACAGGGAGCTCCGCTCGGTGCTCTGTGATGACCGAGATAGGTGGGCTTGGGGAGGGAGGCTTGAGGGAGGGTGGGAGGGAGGTCCAAGAGGGAGGGGATATATGTATACATATAGCTGATTCCCTTCTTTGTAGAGAAGAAACTAACACAACATTGTAAAGCAACTATACTCCAATAAAAAATTTTTAAAAAGTCCAAAGCAGTATAAAAAGTTGAAAAAAAAAAACTATATAATGACATGCAGTGGTCATCAAAATATATTTTTTTGGTTTTTTAAAATTTTTATTTTATTTTATTTTGATTCTTTTCTCTTTTTTAAAATTAATTAAATAATTTTTGGCTGCGCTGTGTCTTTGTTGTTGCACGTGGGCTTTCTCTAGTTGCAGAAAGCAGGGGCTCTTCATTGCGGTGTGCAGGCCTCTCATTGTGGTGGCGTCTCTTGTTGCGGAGCACGGGCCCTAGGCACACGGGCTTCAGTAGTTGTGGCTCGCGGGCTCTAGAGCACAGGCTCAGTAGTTGTGGTGCATGGGCCCAGTTGCTCGAACCCCTGTCTCCTGCATTGGCAGGCGGATTCTTAACCACTGCACCACCAGAGAAGCCCCAAAATATATTGTTAAGCGAAAAAAGCAAAATGCTTTTGTGTGTTACATTTTGTGGCAAAGAAATGTGGGAAAATAAAATGTAGTCATTAGTTTTACTAATAGTAGCAATATTACTACTACTATTTTGAAACTGTTATTGGTGTATTTTAGGATTAGACAAGTAAGTAATTATGCTAATGTCATTAGAAACCAAACTTTTCAGCTTAAGAGAAAATAAACATAAATATCAGATTGAAGAAATCAAGTAAAAATTATATGATCTAAAAAAATTATATGATCTTAAATTTGATTTGGAAATATTGGTATACATATTTTGATTTTGATTATGATATTTTCCCTAAAAAAAAAAGAAACAAACTCTGTCAACCAAAAAGATATATTAGAAACAATGACAACTCAACAGAAATGAGCAGTCCTGGTGCTCAATCTGTGATCTCTAAATACCATTTTCCATTAAAAAGAATCAAGGATCCATGGAGAAGTGGTGGCTGAATGTGTGGAGGATGAAATCTAGAAAGTTATGAAGAATTTGTCCAAGGCTCATCTTAAATCAGTGGAGTCACGTCAAAAAGTACACGGGGGCTTCCCTGGTGGCGCAGTGGTTGAGAGTCCGCCTGCCGATGCAGGGGACACGGGTTCGTGCCCCGGTCCGGGAAGATCCCACATGCCGCAGAGCGGCTGGGCCCGTGAGCCATGGCCGCTGGGCCTGCGCGTCCGGAGCCTGTGCTCCACAACGGGAGAGGCCACAACAGTGAGAGGCCGGCGTACCGCAAAAAAAAAAAAAAAAAAAGGACACGGGAACCAACTTGAAAGGACTCCCATTTGCCTTAACATGGGACAATTTGAACACCAAAAAGAATAATGACTGCAATGGATTGAAACACACCAAATACATAAAATCCATAACTTCATAGTGACTCTAAATAAAAATGACCACTTGGAGGTTTCTAGTGCAGCAATTCATTACTCAGAATATTGATAAATAAAAGGGAAAAATCAAGTATTTATTTTGTCTTTTCTATACAAATTATTTTTCCAGGGTTATCAAGTAGTTAATGAGGGGGAAATTCTTCTTCATGGAAGAATTCCAGCTAATAAGTGCAGAAGAAATGACAGAAGTAGAAAATTCACTATTATGCAATCCCTAATGCAATAATAGTTCTAAGCAACAATCATCAATGGATGCTAAAATGATTAGGTGAAAGATTGATAAGGAATTCTGCAATGAAGGGTCAGGTTGACACCATCTGAGTCCTATGATCAATTTTAGCCTCACTAAATTTGGGACATCCAGACAGTATATGCCTCCTGATGTGATACAACAAAAATTGCACAGCATTACCTGTGAAGTATTTTTTTTTTAACTTTTTAATTTATATTGGAGTATAGCCGGTTAACAATGTTGTGATAGTTTCAGGTGCACAGCAAAGGGACTCTACCATACATACACATGTATCCATTCTCCCCCAAATTCCCCTTCCATCCAGGCTGCCACATGACATTGAGCAGAGTTCCCTGTGCTATACAGTAGGTCCTTGTTGGTTATCCATTTTAAATACAGCAGTGTGTACATGTCGACCCCAAGCTCCCTGACTATCCTTTCCCCCGATCCTTCCGCCCGGTAACCATAAGTTTGTTCTCTAAGTCTGCAAGTCTGTTTCTGTTTTGTAAATAGGTTCATTCGTATCATTTCTTTTTAGATTCCACATATAAGGGATATCATGTGATATTTCTCTTTCCCTGTCTGACTTACACCTGAGAAGTATTTTTGACTAAGGAAAAAAGTTTAACCCGAATCTAGTTAAATATCTACATCTAAAACCAAATTACGAGAAATACAGAGGACAGAAAAATTAAATAATACCACAAGGAAGCAAACAGCTAAATCAGAAAGGACAAATAACCTGATTTCTCTTAAAATATTGATGGCAAAAAAAAAAAAGAAACAGTCAGGAGACATGACAAACAAATGCAATATGTAGACCTTGTCTGGATCCTGATTTGAATAAACTAACTGTAAACAATGTTTTTTTTTTCCCCCCCAGCTTTACTGAGGTATAATTGACCAAAAAATTTGCATGTAATTAAGATGTACATGGTGATGTTTTGATATATGTATACATTGTGAAATGTCTACCACAAGCAAGCTAATTAACATATCAGTCCCTTCACAGTTAACCTTTGTGTGTGACAACAATTGAGATCTACTCAGCAAATTTCAAGTATACAATACAATATTGTTAACTATAGTCACCCTGCTGCACATTAGAGCTCCAGAATTTATTCATCCTGCATACCTGAAACTTTGTACCCTCTGACCAACATTTCCCCATTTCCCCCACTCCCTAACACCTGGTAACAACTGTAAAATGACATTTCTTAGACAAGTATGGACATTTAAATATTGTATTAGATGACCTTAAGAATTCATTTTCAATTTTGCACAATGATTATGTTTTGAAAACAATCTTATGGTTAAAGATGAATACTAGGGGGCTTCCCTGGTGGCACAGTGGTTAAGAATCCGCCTGCCAGTGCAGAGGACATGGGTTTGAGCCCTGGTCCCCGGAAGACCCCACATGCCACAGAGCAACTAAGCCCATGCACCACAACTACTGAGCTTGCGCTCTAGAGCCCACGAGCCACAACTACTGAAGCCCGTGCGCCTAGAGCCCGTGCTCCACAACAAGAGAAACCACCGCAAAGAAGAGTAGCCCCTGCTCGGCGCAGCAACAAAGACCCAATGCAGCAAAAATAAATAAATAAATAAGTGAATGAATTAAAAAAAAAAGAAAATCTACCTTAAAAAAAAAAAGATGAATGCTAAAGTATTTGCAGGTGGAATGATTTAATTTCCTTGCTTTAAAATATTCCAGAAAAATAATGCTGGAGACAAAAAAACCAAAATTGATAAAAATGTTGATAATTGATTAAGCTGAGTGGTGGCTATATGGAGGTTCATTTTTGTTTAAGAATTTTCTAAACAAGAAAGTAGAATAAGAATAATTGTTTTGAAAATACATTCACATGAAATCCATGTATTCTGATTATTTATTTATTTCCTTATATCCCTGCCTATTTCCAACAAGGCAGGGCAGGGGAGGCTTTAGATAAAAGTCAAGTAGTAATAGTAACAGCAACAGCTACCATGTCAGTGCCTGCTCTGTGCCAGACTCCATGCTGATCCTCCCAACTCCATGACAATGAGAAGGTACCATCATTATTCCCACTTAATCACAAGGGAACTGAATCTTAGAGAGTTTAAGTAACTTTCCCAAGATTACTAAACTAGCAAATAGTAGAAGATAATAAAGCTGCTCAAAGACTACAAAACTCCCCAGATTTTATTTAATGAGGACACACTGATAATTGTATCTGCATAAAGAGCATAAAATCTGTCTGTTTGGCCTCATTCTTTATTCATTATTAGGCTTACATTTAAATTAGTTATTATATTTAGGATAAATCAGTAATAGGTAAGTGACTCAAGTTTGTTAATCACCAGGCATGTGACATCATCTTCGGCCCAATACAAGCTAGAGTACGATTCTGAAATCCCATGCCTTCCTTCTTCCTGGAGTTCTTTAACTTGACACTTCCACATGCTCAGAGTGCTGTCTGCTGACAGTAAGCAGAACTGCAAGCACATGGCATCTGGTCTCCTTTGCACCTTTACATGCATCTGTGGTCTTTACTTACATCATACTATTATTGCCTATTAGTGTGCTATTTGTTTACTTGTACTCAGTTTTCACAATGAAGCTGATGGTGTAAATCCTAGTGTTATATTTTATTTCTATTGCCTTCAAGAAAGAGTAAAATTCAAAACTGATGAGTTAATTAGGAAGTATGTGGAGCAAGATGGTCATACTTCCAAATTTCACAAGTTCTCATTGATTTAAGACAATTTTGGAGTCCTGGGAATTTCTGCTCAGAAATGCCAAATGCCCCAGTCACAATTTTCTAGACTTAAATTCTGTGCCCCGACTCTGATACTAGACTCCTCGCATCCTGGCCTTATGTGCTGTGAATCAAAACTGTGAACTACAGATAGAACGCTGAGGAATGCTGAGTGATTCCATATGTATAGGTCCATATCTTAAAACCACTGGAAAGCAAGGACAGGTTAAAAGAGACATTTCACAAGCAGGTTAAGAAATCTAATTGCAAGGTGTTCCTGTGACAGAATGGCTTAGCCTATGAAAGTATAAAATTACACTGAACGCTATACCTAAAGAGGACCCTTTGTCTAAAACTGTAGGAATCCTTGGCATATCTGTAGACGCAGGGAAAATGGAAAGACACTATTTCCCGTATAAGCAAAAAATAAAATTATGCTTCTACAGACTAGATGTTTTCTCTGTTGTTATTTGCATTTGTATGATTGTTTGTTTGTTTTAATTTCTTGAGTCTGAATGTATTAAGGGAAAATTCCAGAAATGACTTGAAGTGATGATTTGGTGCCCAATAAAATGGGGGACACCAATTTTATCCTTTGATTTTTAATATATTATGAAATAATAATATGATTTTCAAAAAGAGTGATTTTACGTTCTCTTTATAAAGAATAAATTTGTATTTATAGCGTAAACAGGTTCCATGGTGAGGCAACTAGTCACACATTTAGTCCAAGTCTTCTGGCTAAAGGTAGAAAACAAATGACAATAATACTAAGGCAAACACATGGTTTACCTGTATTTACTCATAACAGTTCTGTAGTCAGAAGCATTAAACAATTTGCCCAAGGCCACACATGAAAAAAGTGGTGGAACCAGGATTTAAACCAAAGCAGAAAAGCTCTGATGTCTGTACTTTAAACCTACTTGACCATTTTCCTTCTTGATATAAATTAAGAGTTGGGAGATAATGTCATACCAAAGACTTACCATGCCTGTTCCTGGTCCTCTGTTCTTTCATTAGGCATTGCCACCTAATACGGCTACCATCTTTTGATCTGTTCTAACCAAGCACTTCATATATATTATCTCATTTAATTCTGTGACATAGATACTTATTCCCCCAATTTTAGATGAGAAAACTGAGGATTGCCCCACATTTTTTAGAGTATAAAGTGTCACAATTAGAATTTAAACCCACTGGTATTGATTCTAGGATCTGTGCTTTTAACCATGTCTCCACACAATGAGCACCCAGGTGCTATGAGCACCCTTTTCCCTGACATACAGTGGGTCCATTAACTCAGCACAGTGTTCTCTTGTACATGGACAGGAATTTTGTTTCTTGGTACCCAGAATGGTACTCTAAGCCATGTGAAAGAACTCCCTCTCTGACAGGAAACATGCATCCCTGAAAGCAGAAGCTGAAGTGAGTGTCTTCCTCCTGTGGTCTTCAGCACAATCTGCATCTCCTCCCAGTAGCCCCTCACAGTCAGTTTACAATGAGAACAATTAGTCCACTAAAGAAGTGCTCAGGCCGGTGACTAAAAATAATGCTACCGCTGTACAACGTGCCATTGTTAATTTCTGTGAAATGGATTAAAATGCTCCCATAATCTTCTTTAACATTGTCCTAAGGTTTCTTGCTCTGTCAGAGTAAAATGGTCTAGCCCGAAAACCCATCCTTTTTCATGCTGAAGCGTAGCACTCTCCAGAGTACTAAAAGTATTATAGTAGCTTTAGAACTGTTTGAAACCGTCTCCTGCAATTTACTATGACTTTAAAATATGTGTATATTGTGGGTCTATAAATACAAATAAACACAACTTACAAAAACCTGACTTGTAAATTTCTTATACCCACAAACTGTGTGGCCCACTCTGAGATTCCCTCTCCCCATCTCTGCTCCAGGATACCGGATCCCCACCTAGTCTTTCATTCCGGAAAGCAGCCAGCCTTGTACCGACAGCACCACTAGGTGGCCAGGGTGGAGAACTGGCCAACTCGACTTTTCCTCCCTCCAAACGTCTTTTTTTCCTCAAGAGAATGCCCCAACCTCCTCCACCACACACTCACCTCAATTTTCTTTGGACGTTGCCACTCAGCCATGGTGATTCCACTTCAGGCGACCTTTCTCCAGTTTACACGTATCCGTTTTAAAATATCTTTTTTTTTCCTTCTCCTCACCCAGTTACTTCATAAGTTTTTCTTAATCTTCCAATTGCCTTTATCATATACAAAATCCTAGCAGTTACTAGGGCTGGGCAAACCAAACTTGGCTCCAAGGCTCTGAAATGTAGAGGATTTTAAAAAATTAAGTGTTTTTAAACCTGTGCAAATCGATTAGGCCTCTTCCTCTCAGAAATACTGAGCCCTCCCCAGCTCCCAGTCCCCCAGAAGCCAGTTAGCTCCGGGCCAGGGCAGAGCCTTCAGTAACAGCTAGGGGAAAGCTGATGGGCTGGAGACCCAGAGTAAGAAAAGTATTAAAAAAATTAAAAAGAAAGGTAGGGGGCTTCCCTGGTGGCGCAGTGGCTGAGAGTCCGCTTGTCGATGCAGGGGACACGGGTTCGTGCCCCGGTCCGGGAAGATCCCACATGCCGCGGAGCGGCTGGACCCGTGAGCCATGGCCGCTGAGCCTGCGCGTCCGGAGCCTGTGCTCCGCAACGGGAGAGGCCACAACAGTGAGAGGCCCGCGTACCGCAAAAAAAACAAAAAAACCAACAACAACAAAAAAGAAAGGTAGGGAGGGAAAGGTGGGGGTGGGGAGAGGGAGAGAGGGAAGAATGAAAAAATGTTGGGAGAGGGAGACACAGAGAGAAAAAGAAAAAAAGGAAGAAAAGCTTAACCTGGGGAGACCCTTGTGCAGTTTCCTTTCTCATTGCTTCCCACCAGCCAGTGCCCGACTGGGATGAGGCATAAGTGGGGAAGAAGGGGGGCACCAAAAATGAACAAACAAACACTCAGTAATCAAAATAAATTAAAATGATACATAATCTTGATGCAATATTTTTTGATGCAATAGTTTTAAATATAATTTTTTTAAATTAAAATTAAAATTAATGCAAAAAATCCATGATGAACAGAATACAGTATTAACATTTTAAACAAAGACAAGCTGTTGCTTGTTTATTTACGACCTCTCATCTCTGCACACACAGAGCAGTCATTTCCAATCAACCCCTGGCCCCTACAGTGTGGTTGCTGACCCCTGCCCTTCCTCCCACCCCCCAACTGGCTGTGACAGTTTATGAGGGCTGATTGACAGGGGTGTGTAAGCAGATTGGCAATGTGGGATTTTTTTCCTATCTATCTATCTATCTATTATCTATCTATCTATGTTTTTCCAAATTATACGGTTTTTATTAACTTTTTCTGATTGATTAAAAAATATGGGAGGATATTTAGATCTATACAGGTATAAGGGCGCAGGTTTTTCCTGTGGCTCGGGTTCCAGTATGGGGCGCTGTTTCCCACTCTGGAAATCCAAAACTTTCATCCAACTTTTCTCCTTGACCCTTAAAACCTGCCTTTCTTTAACTACCAGCATTCATGAAAAATTATTCATTCAATACCAAGGGGTTTTCCTTCTTGTTTTTTAAATTGTAAAATATTGCAGAAGTATTGATTTCAGGTATATTTATATATATATGTACATAGGCCCCATGGCATGGCATGTGGGACCTTAGTTCTCCACCAGGGATCCAATCCACACCCCCTGCATTGGAAGCACAGAGTTCTAACCACTGGACCACCAGGGAAGTCCCTCAGTTATATATATACATATATATATTTTTTTGTTTTAATTAATTTATTTATTTATTTGTCTTTGGCTGTGTTGGATCCTCGTTGCGGCGTGTGGGCTTTCTCCAGTTGCAGCGAGCAGGCTTCTCATTGTGGTGGCTTCTCTTGTTGTGGAGCACAGGCTCTAGGTGCGCGGGCTCCAGTAGTTGTGGTGCATGGGCTTCAGTAGCTGCGGCATATGGCTCTAAAGTGCAGGCTCAGTAGTTGTGACGCACGGGCTTAGTTGAGCCGTGGCATGTGGGATCCTCCTGGACCAGGGCTCGAACCTGTGTCCTCTGCATTGGCAGATGGACTCTTAACCACTGTGCCAGCAGGGAAGTCCCACCTCAGTTATATTTTTAATTGTAAATGCACATTATTTGAATGACATCATAAATCAAATAACTTTTGTAGATTAGTTAAGGAACTAATCCATTATTTACCTCACTGTTACTATGGAAAAGCATGTTCTAAGTTTCAAAAAACTCATCTGCAAATACATATTTGAGATGCTATCTTTTGTAGGCTGGGGGCTAAATGCTTTCTTTAAATATTTATGACAATTTACATGTTATATGTGTAATACACACTAAGGAAGGAGGCCCTTTAGCCCAAACTACTGCTCTTTACTTTTAGGAAAAACAGTGACTTGTAATGCCCAGCTTGAGATCAGAAAGCTAAGCTATGCCAGTAGAATGGGTTTTGTCAAAAAACTAAGGTAAGGAAAGAATAAGAGAGAGAAGTGTGACATTATTAGGCACATATTACATAACAATAACTCAAATCCAGAAGAATTTTTTTTAAAGGAAATTCAGGCAAGGTTTTATTTCATTTAAATATAGATATTTACTTTTTAATTAATATATGCTTGCTCTAATGGTTACTTCTATGTCATAATATAGGATTTATTAATATATGTCTCAACATATCTCATACAGCTATGTGCTTCCATTTTAAAAATAACAAGTTAGCACCTGCTTACCTACATCTGGTGGTTAGTCATTTAATCCACTATTTTTTTTGCGGTACGCGGGCCTCTCACTGTTGTGGCCTCTCCCGTTGCGGAGCACAGGCTCCGGACGTGCAGGCTCAGCAGCCATGGCTCACGGGCCCAGCCGCTCCGCGGCATGTGGGATCTTCCCGGACCGGGGCACGAACCCGTGTCCCCTGCATCGGCAGGCGGACTCTCAACCACTGCGCCACCAGGGAAGCCCTAATTCACTATTTTTGGTATGAGGTGAGTAAAAGCATTTCTTTTTAAACCATTCCCCCAAATTACAATATGTCGTCAGCAGGTCTTTGCTCCTCATCTTGGTCATTATCTTCTTACATGAAGTTCAGCCACAGAGTAAAATGCTCCCAGATGTCAATGAGATTTGGGTGCCCCTTTTCTAAAATCTCAGCCACTTAGAATCTCAGCATCCGTTTTTAAAAACGAAGGTGTAAGTTGTTTTAAACTACCTATTTAACTTGGGAGAGAAATGTAATCTAATTCAGTAAGAATAAAAAATGTAACACACACACACACACACAAACACACACACACACAGCCTCTGTTTTAATGCTTAAGTAGAATAAAAAACACAGACTACAACTACTTTGAAAGCCCAGAAGAAGTTTCTGTGGTATACTTTTAAAATTCCTCTTTGATCATTTCTGATACATCCTCACAGACCCTTAGTTACCTATGAAATCAAGTCTAAATTCCTCAGCTTGGCTTCAGACAACCTGACTCTATCCTGCCTCACCCTCCACTATTCCCCACTCATCCCCCTACTCGTCACTGTAGTCACACCAGTAGCTTCACTGTCCAACAGACCTTCCCTGCTGTTCTGACTCAACCTTCATGTGTCTCTCCACTGACACCTTCTTCCCTCCCCTGTACCTATCCATCCTTCAAGTCCTGGCTGAGGTTCTATCTCTGCTCAAAACCTTTCCTTGCTTCTTTGATTCTCCCCACTCCACACCCCCATCTCTTCCAAGGATGAGCTCCTGGATCACTGACTGTCTGAACACTCTAGTAACTACTTTTAATGTTTTCCTAACAAGTTGAGAAAAACATTCTTTGAGGGTATGAACTATATCTTATACTCCTTTCAGATTCCTATTAAATGGCTGTTAAATTAAATAACAGGGCTTCCCTGGTGGCGCAGTGGTTGAGAGTCCGCCTGCCAATGCAGGGGACACGGGTTCGTGCCCCGGTCCGGGAAGATCCCACATGCCGTGGAGCAGCTGGGCCCGTGAGCCATGGCCACTGAGCCTGCACGTCCGGAGCCTGTGCTCCGCAATGGGAGAGGCCACAAACAGTGAGAGGCCCGTGTACCGCAAAAAAAAAAAAAAAAAAAATTAAATAACAGCATGTACATATGTGTATGAATGCACCCCTACACACATTCACATTCATTCATGTAGAGGATGGGAGCCTAAAATCAGCATTCACTTATTGTTCATTCTGATCCTACTCTGAGGCATATCCCTGAACCCTGCCCTCCCATGAGTCTTATTCTCAGTTTCTAATACTGGCCTTCACTGACTCTGTTACTTCTTTTCTGTCATCCTCTATCATCCTCTTTTGGAACCCTACTTTTTAATCTTAGTCCTGAACTCTATATTCAACACATTGATCCAGTTGGAGTTGAAGTAGGGGACAAAACAGAGAACTTGGAGTTTGGAGATCCAGATTTGGAGACCTGGGTTTGAATCTCTCTGCCACTTAATAGTAGTTAGTTTAACTTGGACAAGTCAGTGGGCCTCAGTTTCTTCATCTGTATTTTAGGAATAATTACCTATCATGGGGTTGTTTTGAGGATAAAGCACATATAATGAAACATTTTGCAAACTGTACATTATAAAATATATTATATTGCAATATTATTAAAATTAGTCCAACTATCATTACCTTCAGAGGGTGCATTACCACTAACCACCCCTCACACACATTCACACACTCACACATGGATTGCCTCAGGGCAGGTAAACCACCACCTTCAATCCTTTTGCCCTTTGAGCCCAGAAGGATTCTTGTAGGACTTTCGCCAACAGGAACATTAGTTAACAGCCAATCTAAGAAAGAAAAAGAAAATTTTATTCAAGCCAATCTGAGGATTATAACCAGGGAGACAGTCTTCCAGAAAGCTCTGAGGACTGTTCCACCCATTAGAGAGCAAAGTACAGTTATACAAGTTTTTGAGGCAAAGGGTTATATTATATGTCAAATGACATATGTCAAATGACATATTGTTGACAGTTTACACAATACAGATCTACATGTACAAAGTGAGTAGTGGGTCATGGATTGTCATGGCCCCTTACAAGATTTAGAAGGAAGGTTATCTCCTAAGGAGTCATGACCCTTGATGAGATTAAGAAGCAATGGTATCTCCTAAGGAGGTCTGCTTAATATAGATGCAAAATACAAACTAAAGGGAAGTGAGGAGGCCCAAATGGGCAAAGAAAAATTTTATGTTTTAATTTTCCTCATCTTGCCATTAAATATGAATTTTATTTCATCACTTTTAAAGATAGGAAAGTGGGAGAATCATGACTCAATTCCTCCCAGGGGGCAATCAATCAGAATAGGAACAAGATCCTATGTCAGTCAGGGTAGCTGGCAGAAGAGGCAAGCACTTAAGTCTATTCCAATGAACTGCATTTCAACAAATTGTTAAATTGCTAGATATCAATAAACAATTTACTGAATAATTATTAAGTTTAAGGCACTGTTGCTGGTCTCTAGAGAATTAAAAAATAAGAAAAATACAGTCTGGGACCTTAGAATCTAACAAGAGAGACATATAGGTTTGCAAATTAGTGTAATACATGCCATGCTAAAAGAGCTTATATTTATAACTAAATTCAACTCAGGTTGTGTGCTGACAGTATTGAGTCTATGACAATATCTAGAAAGACATGTTTGGATATCTTTTCTTTTTTTCCTTACAAGGTCAGTTTCTTTCCAATGGGAAATCTGGGTTTGCTCTCATATCAATTATCTGTTTTTTTAATGCTTGGGTTTTGGGTATCTATTCTATACCTTGACATCACATTCCCCTCCAACTACTACCCCAGTTTTCTATTCCACTTCACAGCAAAACTTCTTGAAGGAGATGTCCCTGCTACCTCACCTCCTATTCTTTCTTAAACTCACCCCCAGTAAAGCCTCTTTGTCTATTGCTCCACTGAACCTGCTCTTGTCAATGTCTACTGAAAGAAAAATACACAACGTAAAAGTTGTGAGTTAAGTTTTATTCAGGGACCTTACTGAGGACAATAGCCTGGGAGACAGCCTCTCAGAGAGCTCTGAGGAACTGCTCTGAAGAGGTAAGGGAGGAGCTAGGATATACATATGAACTTTTTTAACTGGGAAAAACGTGTAGTCAAGCATCAAAAGATTACTGCTAATCACAAAGAACAGATAGCTGAAGTTAATGATTTTAGTGCTTTTCTGTGTATGGGAATAAGCAAGAATCTGGGGTCATTTGAAAATTTTCCTTAGATATGCATCTTAATTATCTAAGGGCCAGTATATCCAAGGCACAGAATGTTTCCTGTTTTTCTCCATCCTGAATTCCCCTCTGGGTGCACTGTCAGTGGGCAACTGCAGTGGCTAATGGCTTGATTCCTGTAGAATTGGAATGGCATGGAACATTTTTTTTTCCTCACACCAAGTCACCAGAGATTCCATCTTATCAAATCACTTCTCATACCTTATCTTACTTTACCATTTAGCAGCATTCAACACCGTTTATCATGCCATCCTTCTTGAGAGTCTCTTTGGTTTCTGGGAAGTGGGCACTTTCCTAGTTTTCCCCCTACCTCTCTGGGACTCCTTTGCAATCATCCTTCCTGGTTCCTCCTCCTCTACTCAACTTCTAAGCTTGGGCAACCCAGTACTTAGTCCCAGCCTTATCTACACCTTCCTATCAACACTTTCTTCCCAGGTAAGTTCATCTAGTCCCTTTAGCTCTGAATGGCACCTATGTGCAAATGACTCAAATCTCTATCTCCAGACCTGACTTCTCCCTAGAACCCCAACTTCCAACTTGATATTTCCACTTGGATGCCAAAAAGGTATCCCAAAGTCAATATGCCAACAACAGACCTCTTGAACCATGCCAAATGCTTCTCCTTAGTCTTCTCCAGTTTAGAAAACAGGACGCCCTTGAATCACTTGCTCAAGAAAAAATCCAGGCAGGATACGAATCAAAATTATGTCTAATCCATCACTAAATCATGACAATTCTGCTCTCAAATCTACCTAATTCTCAATTTGTACTGCTATCACCCTAGTCCAAGTCATCATCATCGCTCATTTGGCCTAATGAAATACCTTCTCCTTGGTCTCCCTGCTTCAATTCTTACACTCCTGTAATCTATTCAGTCAGAATGAAATTTAAAAATATTAATATTACTAAATCTCAACCCTTGAGTAAACTTCTTTTTAATATTCTGTGTAATGAAATTGGACGTATACATAAAGTACTAGGCAGAATGAACTTTCAAAAATATAAATAAAATCAGGTCACTTCCCCACTTAAAACTTTCTGATGATTCCCCTTGCATTTAGAATAAAAAACAAACTCATATCCTGGCCTACCAACCCTCACATGATCACTACAACTTCACTTTCTACCACTCTTCCCTCTGTGCTAGATACTTTTGCCTTCTTTCTATTTCTCAAACACAAGTAAATTCTCCTCTCAAAGAACCTAGCAGGATTCTGGGCTAGATCCTCCCTATCTTCTTAATCTCTAAATAGAGTTTGGGCCTCAGGCTGCTTATCTTTTCCATGGACAACTTCCTAAATTTTATCTCTAGCCCTGATCTTTCTTCTCAACACAAGACTTATATATGCAATTGTCTACTTGGCATTTCCATTCAGATGCTTACTAGCAATATAATCTATAACACGTTGGAATATGAATACTTGGTACTTCCTCCCTATATCCCCAGACATACTCTTTTTCCCAGTCTTTTCCATCTCAGTAAGCAACAGTGCATTTTTACCAATAACTCAGGCCTTAATTCTTCTTTTTGTCTCAATTGCTCATTTCTAATCCATGAGCGAATACTGTAGGCTCCACTTTCAAAACACATCAGGAGTCCAACTCCTTTTCACCTTCTCCTCCACTGCCATCCTAGGCCAAGCCAGGTAACTGTTTGCCTTGGCCCTCCTGTGTCTGCGGGTTCTGCATCCACCGATTCAACCAACAACAAATTGAAAATATTTGAAAAAAAAAAATTCCAGAAAGTTTCAAGAAGAAAAACTTGAATTTGCTGTTCCAGGCAACTATTTATATGACGTTTACATTGTATGAGGTATTATAAGTAATCTAGAGGTGATTTAAAGTATACAGGAAGGGAGCTTCCCTGGTGGCACAGTAGTTGAGAATCTGCCTGCCAATGCAGGGGACACGGGTTCGAGCCCTGGTCTGGGAAGATCCCACATGCCGCGGAGCAACTGGGCCCGTGAGCCACAATTACTGAGCCTGCGCGTCTGGAGCCTGTGCTCCACAACAACAGAGGCCGCAATAGTGAGAGGCCCGCACACTGCGATGCAGAGTGGCCCCCGCTTGCCACAACTAGAGAAAGCCCACGCACAGAAATGAAGACCCAACACAGCCATAAATAAATAAATTAATTAACTTAAAAAAAGTATACAGGAGGATGTGCATAGGTTATATGCAAATACTACACCATTTTCTATAAGGGACTTGAGTGTCTGCAGATTTTGGTATCCACAGGGGTCCTGCAACCAATCCCCCATGGGTACTGAGGGACAACTGTACTGCGATAGCCTCTTTCAGCTCTCCCTGCTTCCGCTCTTAAACTCCTACACTAGGATCACTCTCCACAGAGCAGAAGAATCATCCCTTTAAAACAGAAGCCAGATTACAACACCCTCTGCTCAAAGCCCCAATGGTTGTCTTATCATTCAGATAAACCTAAAGTCCTTTCCATCCTTTGCATGGCCCAGAGGATCTGCTCCTACTACCAGATCATTGTCTACCTGATCTTATCTCTTACCTTTCAACCTCTTCTCATTTAACTCTAGCCTCATTCAGTCTCTTTCAATCTCTTCTCTTTCAGCTCTAGCCACACTGCCCTCCTAGCCTTCACAGTTACTTATTCCCTTTGCCTGGAGTGTCAGATATTCACATGGCTTGTGCCCTCACTTCCTTTTAGATCTCTGTTTAGATGTCTTCTTGGAAAAGGGGCTTGCCCTGCACACCTTACATGAAATTGCACTCTTCCCTGTCTATTCCTTTACATTTCTTTATTGTTCATACAAAACAACAACATTTATATAGCACTTATATGCTGGGTAGCATTCTAAGCACTTTATATTTAGTCCTCATATCACCCCATAAAGTAGCTGACTTTGCGATCCCTGCTTTATGGATGAAGAAACAGCAGTACATAGAGGTTAAATAACTTGTGCCAAGGTCATTAAGCTAGTAAGTGCTAGAGCTGAGATTTGAACACAGGCTGTGCTTTTAGCTGCTATACTATTTTGCTTCTTTGTAGCCCTAGTCACTGCTGTATTTGTTTACCTCTCACTCTTCCCACTTGTCTCAGTTATTGCTGCATAACCAACCATCCCCCAAACTTAGTGGCTCAAAGCAACAAGTTACTATTTCTTGGGAATGTGGGTCAGGAATTCAGGCAGGGCTTAACTAGGCTGTTACACTCACCTTGATGTCGGCTGGTGTCACTCACTCAGCTGCATTCAGCCAGTAACTGGGCTGGCCTGGAAGGTCCCAGAAGACTGGCACCTTAATGCTCTTCCATGTGGCCTATCTCTTCATATTGTCTTTTATCAATCTATAGTATAGTTGGAGCATGGCAGGCAGCTGGCTTCTCAGACGGGGATGTGGAAGCTGCCAGTTCTTTCTAAGGCCTTGATTCAGAAGTATCAGAACTTCATTTCTGTCACGCTTTATTAGTTGGGAAAACAACCATAGGCTAGCCCATATTCAGGGGAAAAGGCTATAGACTGCATCTCTTGATGTCAAGAGTGGCATTTCTATACATGAAGGGGGAACTGATGGTGGCCATCGTTGGAGACTATCTTCCACATCAACAGAGTGCAAGTTCCATGAGACGAGGCACTCTTATCTGTTTTGCTAATTGTTGTGTCTCTCTAGTACTTAGAACAGTGCCTGGCACATAATAGGTGTGCAATAAATATTTATTTAGTCCATGTATATAAGGGACAAGTGAAAGAAAGAGTCTGAAATGTAAAGGAAAGGTCTGAGGAGTAGGAGAAAACCCAGAAGGAATGTATCCCAGAAAACAAGGAGGAAAAGAGGGAAAGGAAGATAAGAATGAAAATTGTACCTTTTTTTTTAGATTTAAAAGCTTTAAAAATAAGTTTAAAAAAGCATATTCAAACTATATTTGTAAAGTTACAAGTTCAAACAGTGCAATATGGCATAGAGTGAAAAGTGTGTTTTTTTCCTACCTTTGTTCCCAATTTTCCTCCCCAGTGTCAGTCACTTTAATGCATCCTGTCAGAGCCAAGATATGAATATACAAAGACAAGGATATATATCCTCTCTTTCTCTTCCTGTGAAAAGACATACATAACATGTAACTGGTAGAATACAATTCACATGATTCAGCATCTAGCATTTTTTCTCTTAACCTAACTTCCAGATCATTCCACATCAATACATACAGAGCATTCTCCTTCTTTTAAATGGTTGCATAGAATGGTTCCATTCTTAGAATGTATCATTAGCTTTCAAAATTAGAAGGTGGTTACTGGTTTCAGTAGACCTGAAAAAGCAGAGACTGCAGATTGGAAGGAGGAAGATTGGGAGGTCAGAAAGTAAAAGAAAGGAGGACAAAGGAAAAAGAAATTAAAGATGGATATGCAGGAACAGGCTCATATCCTTAGCAGTAAGAGTAACAAGAGACAGGGAGGTTGAAAATACACAAAAGAGAAGCGATAAGTAATGGAGCAAGCCTCTAAGTGGATTGGAAGGGATTAACCTTGAGAGGCCAGAACACTTCTAAGGAGAAAGAGGGCGAAGGAAAGGAAGGCTGGGGCTGCAGGTAGGCTTTGTGATAGCGGCTGCTGGGAGTTAAGGAAATTCATCCCTGGGGGGTCTCATTTTCCTTAGAAATGTAGGAGGCAAAGTTTATTTTTTTTTAATTTTTACCAAAGAGGGTGGGTGGGTAGAGTTCAGTAAAAAGTTAGGAGAGTGTATGGGCTGGGAAGAACAGGGGATAGGGATAGGAGAAATTCTGAATAGCAATGTGTTACGGACAATTTGGGGCTTAACAAGATTGCCTGGCCACATGGTAGTCCTGACTGAAGTTGGACACCCTTGGTCTGCAGTGGTACCAATCCTCAGGGTTATGTTTTTTCCAGCACTGGTGCAAGAGTGTACAAGGTTGGTTGAACTGTTGTAAACTAACGGTTTTGCAGGTGATGGAGGATCAAGGAGGCAATCGAGTTGAGGATGTTGGTGAACTTAATAGACCATTTATGCACAGGAGTTTCAGACCCTGACTGCACATCTTTCGCTGATGGTCTGAATACAGGTTTACAGGTCCAGCGATGGCACACTGCCCAGCAGTAGAGTTTGCACCCACTGTCACGAGTGGCGTCTCGGGAAAATCTTCACGAGGGGACTTAGGGGGCGCGAGCTGAGTCGTGGTGCGGCTGTGACTGCAACAAGCAGACAGTCGTGAAACTGTGTGCTGAGCAAACTGGCGTTACTCAGATTGCATACGGGAGAGCTCAGTGGGGATCACAGGAGAGGCCAACTCATTTCCTCTTACCACACTCCATCCTTCGGGGTTGCAACGAAGTAGTAAAAAGTGCGGATACTAGCGCCAATCCCAGCCGCCTGGCGATGACGTCATTCTCGGGGGAGGAAGTGAGTACCATTAGGGTACAGTCTATAGAAGCAGTCTGAAGACATTTTAGCCTTTTCACTGTCAGGAGTAACGAACTTACCCTTCGGACTACAGCAGTCTGAGGTAGCAGCAAAATGACTGCAGCTCCCAACCACTCTCCTCACCGTTACCATGGAACCGCTCGTAGTTAGGCCCTGGCGACGCCACGTTACGTCATTGCCCAAGTGCATCTTAGGAGTCGTGGCTCTGCCTGGTCCTAAGGGAAAGGCAGTATCTCGGGAACGTTGCCCGCGGTGCCTAACGCCCCTTTAGTAATTTTGATCCCTACCAGACTCCGTTGGCATCTAACCCCACCTACGTCGGGAGTGATCTCCGGCCTTCACACTCGCTCGCCGCCCAGCCCCTGCCCAGAAGCCCCGCCCCCCGTGAATCAGCTGATCTCACGGGCCCGCGGGACTGCCAGGCTCGCGCCGGATGCAGACCGGGGTGCTGTAGCGGGAGCGGCAGGTGAGCGAGCGCGGGTCCTGGGTTGGCCCGTGGCTTCGGAGGGCTGATCGGCCGGGGCCTCCAGCGTGCGGGACGCCAGGGTCCGGGAGAAAGGCGGAGGCGCAGGCCGAGGCCCGGGAGCGCGCTGCGGAGACTCACGGAGACGGCGCCCGCGTCTTCCCAAGCCAGCGTCCGACCAACAGACCTGCCTGTCGAGGAGCACCCAGCGGCTCCAGGTTCTCCCAGTCGCCCCGGTTCCTCCTCCCCAGACCGGGCGCCACTGCAGAGATCTCAGGGTCGTGAAATTTCTTCGCGCCCCCCTTCCCGCCTCCCCCCACCCTGCCTTCCACCAATTCATTCAGGAGGATTTATTGAATGCCCACTCTAGGCGCCGACCAGATAAACCAGGGTCCCTGGCGGCGAACCTTGGTGAGTGTCCCAGGTGGGTTTGTTCCTAGATGCAGATCGCGGTGGAGAGTGAACCGAGAGTTTTGCTGGCTTGAAAAGGCGGTTGTGGAAAAAGAAAATGACTTTGATATTAAGCATTAGTAGTTTAGCCTTAGTCCTTTGTCGTGTCAAGTTATCCAGCAGAGGGTGGTTAAGTTCTTTTGAGAAGTGAAGATAGGAACAGAATAACATAGGGGCTGTCGTAAGGAAATGGTCCTGACGGTGGTGTTGGTCCTCTGTGTAATAGGGCTACTTTGGAGACAGACAAGTGTAGGTTCGCCGAAGTGTTGTACTGCTTAGGTCTTTGTTGATGAGGGAAGAGGAAAAGCACACGGGCTGAAGTGGCTTATCCAAGTAGAGTATTCTCCTTTTGGTTTAGAATGGAAAAGGAAATCACTGTTGAACACAAACGCAGATCCTTAGTCTGTTGCCTTTTGGATTTGTTGGTGGCTGTAAATGTTCTTTAAAAGGCTTTAAAGAATAAAATTAAGAATTTAAGGAGTGAAAAATTTGCTCTTGCAGTAGATTACAGTATTTTAATCTTGATAATACAAGCATAGTGGTGAAGTGCTTTAGACCTGAGCATACCTGGAGTCACATACACTTACATCTTTGAGTTTGGGCAAGTTACTTATCTGCCTCCATTTCCTTATCTCTGAATCGGGTATAAAAGTACCTTCCTCATAAGTTACCTTTACATGTAATGGTTCATGTATCATATTTTTTTTTACAGTGCTTGGCACTGTATGTAGATATTCAATACATATTAGCCATTTTTATAAGTCATTTCCTTTTCCACTACATCATGATCCACTGACTCACTGTTTTCTAAATGATGTGAAAGAGAACTGAATATTTTTTTAGAAAAGAACTATAGTTTACTTTTAAAAATCAAGGGATAGTTTCCAGATAGGTTTATGATATAGGGGTATATTTAGAGAAAATATGATTTCAGGTTGGTCTATAGTAACTTTGGTGTTCCATTAGAACCTTTAATGTGTTCCATTAGAACCTAAAATGCTGATGGAATCTATACCTAGTTTAAATTTATTACTTAGTTTGCAAACAATGACTAGTATTGGCAGACTTAAGATTCATAGCTATAGCAAGAAATGTTAGAAGCTGTTTCACAATATTAAAATTTGAAAAGATGATGCAGAACATAAAGAACCAAACACGTAATTTGTGTGGGGGGGATTTAAGTTGGCATTATGTGAGCCCCTTATTTTTTAAGTTGATTTATGCAATGTGAACTGGAATCCCTTTTCTCCATATTTCAGCCTTTCAGAACTTAGGTTGTCATTGACTTACTTCGGGCATTTTGACTGTCAAAGAAGCAAAAGGTATGGTAACAACCTCACTGAGAACTGATTTTAGTTTTCATGTGATTAGATGGGAAGAGTACTATCAATCTTACACATTTTCATGAAAAACATGGGTTAAATGCAGTATTGCTGGATCCATTCTAAAGGTATTTCCAAAGAATATGACTGACTTGTAAAAACCTTTTATAATTCTTTATTAATATGAGACTAGGTAAGGTATGAGTTGAAAAACTAGGAAGGAAGGTAGAGAGTGGTGATTTTTGAGCTGGTGTAAAAGAAGCCTTGCTTTGATGTAGTGTGAGGTTGAGCCCTTTTCTCCGACACTCAGAGGAATGCTGTGAGGATTTTAATAACTTTGTGGAATTAAACCTACCACATACTCTAACGGTATTAGGGATATAGATATTTCTGGTAGAGTTTTTTTAAAACATATTTTTTCTTTTAACTTTTCATAAATGACCAATTAATTCAGTCATCAGTTATAAGGAAGTAGATTTCTTAAGGATATCAGTCCTTAAGAAAATGCGCGGTAACCACAAATAAAATAGCACCCAGTTATGACGTGGTCCTTTTTAGCATTACATTTATTTTCCTATCCCCATTTCCCGTTCGTCTATAGATGTAATGGTGCCATCTTTACATTCTGTCTTAATGTTTGCCAGCATCACACAAGTGACAGAAGAGCTGAACATAGGTGAATTAATTGATCCACGTGAATAGAGCAGAAATATTCAAATCAGAGATGTATTGAGTACTTTTGGGGGCTCTTGTAGACTTACTCTTTTATTGTGCAGTTCATACAGTTTGGTTTTGAAGAAAAATGTACAGTTTTCTCAACTCCTATGGAAAAAAAAGACTGGGTCAATGGGATCTGGGTGAATTTACTTTCATTCTAAGGGTTCTTTTCTTCCGCAACCTGAATTTTTGTTGAGCTGAATTCTTAACTAAAATTGGAGCAGTTGCCCAAGCAAACATCTAACAAAGATGATTATAGCAGCTCTTAAAATAGTGATAAAGTAGAACAATCCAGCTGTACTTTAGTAGGGAAATGGATAAACTATGGTTTATTCATGCAATGGAATACTATCCCTTGGTAAAAATGAATAAACTAGATCTTTGTTTATAACATGGATACATATTTCAAGTACATAATATTGAGTAAAAAAAGCAAGTTGCTGGGCTTCCCTGGTGGCGCAGTGGTTGAGAGTCCGCCTGACGATGCAGGGGACACGGGCTCGAGCCCCGGTCTGGGAAGATCCCACATGCCGCGGAGCAGCTGGGCCCGTGAGCCATGGCCGCTGAGCCTGCGCGTCCGGAGCCTGTGCTCTGCAACGGGAGAGGCCACAACAGTGAGAGGCCCGCGTACCACAAAAAAAAAAAAAACGCAAGTTGCCAAAGGATATATGAATACTGTATTATGCATTTATGTAGAATTTTGAAACAATATAGCATATTACTGTTTATTGATATGTATGTATCTAGTGAGAGTACATAAAAGTATAAGAATATACATGGAAATAAGACACATTAACTTTAGGAATAGTGGGTAACTCTGGAGAAGGAAGGTTTGGGTAGAGCTCCTTCAAATCTATGTATAGCTTTTTTAAAAAAATTTATTTTATTTTATTTATTTTTGGCTGCGTTGGGTCTTCGTTGCTGTGCGCAGGACTTCTCTAAGTTGCGGCGAGCGGGGGCTACTCTTCATTGCAGTGCGTGGGCTTGTCATTGCGGTGGCTTCTCTTGTTGCAGAGCACGGGCTCTAGGCACGTGGGCTTCAGTAGTTGTGGCACGTGGGCTCAGTAGTTGTGGCTCGTGGGCTCCAGAGCGCAGGCTCAGTAGTTGTTGCGCACAGGCTTAGTTGCTCCGCGGCATGTGGGATCTTCCCGGACCAGGACTCAAACCCTTAACCCCTGCCTTGGCAGGCAGATTCTTAACCACTGCACCACCAGGGAAGTCCCAAATCTACGTATAACTTTTTCTTCTATTTTAAAGGGAGCTTAAGCAAATATGAAAATATGTTAATATTTGTTAAAACTCAATGATGGGTACATGGATTTGTACATTATTATTATTAATGTTTTTACAGATTTGTGAATGGTTAAGATAGTTTGTGAAACTAGCACCTTAGAATTTTTATATATAATCGGGGCTCTCTCCCGATATGCTTTCTTTTTTTTTTACTTTGTAGCTTCTCTCCCCGCGGTGAAAAGAATGTGCCAATGCAGCTCCACTATGTAAAGCTTTTCTAAAGAGAGGAGACAGACTTTTCTGTTTGACTTGTGCTCCTGGGAAGATGCTTGCCTTAGGATATGAGGAATGATCCTTCTTGAAAGGCTGCAGGGGAATTTAAATTCTAGAGACTCTTGAGAAGTGCAGGCATGTACTGATCACGAACTCTCAAAGTATAGGGGAGTGCATTGTATCATAAAGCCCTGCAAGGAATTTGACGGAGTGACTCACATACAAAATTACTGCGGAGGGACTTCCCTGGTGGTCCAGCGTTAAGACTCCGCAATCCCAATGCAGGGGGCCCGGGTTCGATCTCTGGTCAGAAAACTAGATCCCGCATGCCGCAACTAAGACCCTGCACAGCCAAATAAATAAATAAATATTTAAATATTAAAAAAAAAACAAAATTACTGCAGATATCGTGTAGTCATTAACACTTTTTAAAAGTTTTCATTGGTTAAATTTTATTACATTCTAGTAAACCTGAGTTTTATACTGTGAATACAAGTGTCCTAGTTATTGCTCAAACAAAATAATGCTCTTTCTACAGGTATTGATAAGTAAACATGACGACAATGCGTTAAATGGTTGAGTAACAAATAGTGAATTTAATAGCTGATCTCTAATATGACTCACACATTTAAAAACAACATTTTCATTCCTAATCAAGAATACCTGTTATTAGCACTTTCAAAATACTCTAAGTGAAACTTATATCTCCAGAGCAGTATATTTTGACATGTGTACTCCCTGTTCAGTTATGTGGCCCCTTGTTGACCTTAAGCACTGGATATTATTGATTGGTAAAATCAGCCAACATACTTTGAACTGTGTTTCTGTAATATTGCCTTTTTAAAAAAAGTAGCCATTTTAGTAAAAGAATAGTAGCAAAGTATTAAAGGAATAATTTATATCAGAAATTATATGCTATCAAATAATAATAGGCATAAATGGTTGCAGTACCTGGGAATTTGAAACTCAGTTGCTGGTATTATAATATTTATCAGAATGTTTCATGGGAATTTAGTATTTACAGAAAATGCATTTTAAAGAGATAGGCAGTGGGTGCAAAAAGGAGCTAAATGGGTATTTGCTGGGTGTTTATTTTACCATGTTTATCCCCCTCTCCCATGAGTAATATCCATTTTAGAAGATTCTCAACAATCAGAAGAGTGTCGTTTTAGTAGGTTTCAGGGTGAAATTAGCAGGCCATAAAAAAAATAAGTAGTAAAAAGAGAAAGAGACTATGAAGCCTTAGTGTCCCTGATTGTCCAGAAACAGTCTCCATGTACTAAGGAGAAAGGGACTGTTCTTTCCTAGTTGTCTAACATCTGTGAAGTGACATGAAATAAAAGTATCTTCCTTGTTAGGAAGTACCATTAGCAAATTATGTATGAGAGTTTCTATTATGAGAAGACACTTTCCTTTCATGTCAGACATTGACTTTTATAACAGGCATGGAAACCTTCTAATCATTTGGAAGTCCGTGGACTGGTGGAAACCTTCTAATCATTTGGAAGTCTGTGGACTGGAACTTAAGATCGGGGGTTGTCTTCCACTGAGGACTCACTTATGCGTAGCCAGCTTATACCTAGTGGTTACCATGGGTACAAGAATGTACCGATGAATAAGTCATGGTTTCTGACCTCCAGGAGTTTATAATATATTTTGAATCAATGACTTAAGTGCATTATCCCATTAGTAACAACATGATAAATAATAAGTACTGTGTAGGCCAGCCTACTGACTTTATTTAATGCATTAATTTACTGAACTCCTGAACTGTCGGTCGGGATTTAAGGGGTTGGTCAGCTCCCATAGTGGTATTAGGCAGTGCCTCCAGTGCAGCATTTCAGGCTGAGAGGGCTAGGATTTGAAGTGGCCTCCCCCTTTGATGGTGGTTGGTTTGTCAAGCCTTAGGTGCAAGGTGAGTGTTCCTCAACCTTCGGTGGTGGTGGGTTAAGGCTAGAGTGGCAGGATATCCAGGAAGTAGCAGTTTTTGGTGTACAGATTAGTTGTAAATCAGGTGTTTGAGTCAAAAGTTGCCTTAATCCATGTGTAAACATAGACTGAGCCTCTAAAAGCAAATATTTATTAAGCATTTACCATGTGTAAAATTCCATAGGGTCTTCAATTATTGTTTACTGCATTCACAGTATAAACTCTGGTTTACTACATTGTAATAAAACACAACTAACTCAGACTTTAAAGAGAAAGTGTAAATGACTGCATGAAATCTGTAGTAATTTTATGTCAGATTCACTCTATGTCCAAATTCTTTTCAAGGCATTATGATACAGTTTGCTCCTTTATTATTATTTTTATTGTCTTCCTATCTTAATGTCTTGTCATTCTAAGCAGTAATATCATTACTCTTATAATTATTGCTATTATTTCACTATTTTAATCAGTACACTTATTTTAAACCAATAAATGAGACAGGAGACTAAGAGTAGAAGGGCCCAGCTTTGCTAGTGTTAAGTTAGCTTTCTTATGCCTTGAGGGCACTGTCTACTTAGAGCCATCATTCTAGTCAGAAAGATAGAACATACTCGTATGTAAACTCCTTAAGGGTAGGAACTTGTTGATTTATATAGGCCTAGTCTGTCTACAGGTATTTATTGAGTACTTGTTGTATGTCAGGACTATATTAAGCAGCTGGGATATAATAGAGCATAAGATGTTTTTGGCTTCCGTGGAAGTTTTATATTAGTTCCATACCTGGAGTACAGTAGGTGAGAAAACTACATGTGGTTTTAGTTGCTGAAATTTAATTAAAGTTAATATACTAACTTTTACTAAATTATTAAGGGAAAAGGACTTTGTCCAGAGAATAAAGTTTACTAGATGTGTATACATAGAATGCTACATGATTTAATTTTCTTTTTGCATTTGGAATACTAGTCCATTAACACATTTCTGTTTCATATTTTAAAATTTTTATTTATATTCTGCCTTGTTCCTAAAAGGCAGTTTACAGAAATGTGTAAATGTGGCAAAATAAAATAAAGAGACAGAATGAATGGAACCAGGTGTGAGATTAGAAAACATAGCACACATACTGTGAAGTCCTAGTCACTTACATGTGCCATCATGTGGGACTCTTATCCTCCCACCACAAAATCTGTAATCCTGCCTGTATCTGTACCTGTTGTTTTGTTTCTTTTTAAAATGTAGACCCTTTCTCTTGTGAAAGACCAGTCCCACTGCATGCGTGTTCCGGACGCCATCCTCTTCCACTTTGGTCCAGGATTTTGGTTCTGCCCTCTGTCCTTGTCTCCCTTGCATCTAGGATCCATGTCATTGTCCTACAAACATGTTCAGCTGTCTCTCATCTTCCCCCACCCCCCAAAATTACACCCTTGATCTTCATGTTTCTCTCCACCTGCTTCTCCATTTCTGTTTGCCATTTCAGTATTTTTTAAAAGCATCATTTACACCAACTTTATTTTCATGTCCTCACCTGCCATTTATAGTCAGCCTGCTGCAATCTGGTTTTCAGTCCCCAGCTGAGAGCCCAGCCGTGTTGACCCGTCATTCCTGCTGGAAACACGCTCTGCTTTGCTTCGTGTGCCCACATCAGACTCTTGTTTGTTCTACCTCTCAGGCCACTTCTCACCTCAGTCTTTGCTTGTTGCTCATCCTATCCGAGTAACTTAACAGCTTGATTCTGTGCCTCCCTTTTCTCTTAACACACACTCCAGTGATACTATCCATTGCCTTGATTTCAGATATTATCCATATGCCTTCCCAAGTTTATGTCAATAGTTGAGACCTTTCTTCTGAACTCCATACTCACATATTCAGCTGCTCACTTGACATGTATTCTTGGATTTCTCACAGGCATCTTGAACTTATAAAAAAACCTTGTCTTACGAGAATCTTACCTTCCACTTCAGAATCCTACCCTCTCACTCTTCCTCATTTCAGTAAATGGTACCACTACACAGTTGTTCAAGGGAGAAATTAGAGGTCATTTTTGATACCTCCTTCTCCTT
The DNA here is from genome assembly GCF_039906515.1 of Pseudorca crassidens. Lineage (NCBI taxonomy): Eukaryota > Metazoa > Chordata > Mammalia > Artiodactyla > Delphinidae > Pseudorca > Pseudorca crassidens. The sequence continues at coordinate 33,797,616 of NC_090301.1, forward strand.
TATCCCCCACTTATGTCTAATACATCACTAAGTCCTAGTTGTTCTAGGACACAGCACCTCTCTCATTATTTACATCTTTCCACCAAATTGGTAGTCTTGTATGAAATTAACGAGCCCAGGCTTCCTTCCTCCACTAAGATGAGCCAAGTGAGTATTTGCAGGGAGGATATTTCTTACAGAATTCATTTGGGCACTCTGTGTGAGTATGTTCACTATAAAATGGACTTAAAACTTTTAAAACAAGTCACGTAAATCATTGCCATTAAAAAGTTGAGGACCCCTACCGAAAATGATAGTTGTTTTAGAATACAGGTTCCCAGTCCCTTACTTGAAACCCTTGGGGCAAGGCATGTTTTGGAATTCAGAGTTTTTCTGATCTTTAGAATAAGGTGCATAAACCATATATTATATAACACTTCTCGTGGGACCTTTGGTACCACCCTACAATCATATTAATATTTCTGTGACAGATGAAGATGTACACTAAAGGGGTAAAAACTAAATAGCATCACATTAGTTCATGTTGGTTTTGCTCTTGGATGAGTTCAGGTCAGATTAGATTTTGCCACCAAAAGACTTAAATGAAAAAACTTTGAGTTTTCAGAGTCTTTTGGAGTTTAGATTTCTGGTTACGGTATCATGGACCCATAGTAGTAGCTTTTCTTTCTAGCAATAATTAGAACATCTAGACCAGATTTTTTTTTTTTTAGGGCACTCCCAGATCATGGAATTAAAACCATATTCTCTGCATGTACAGGATAGCTTATTTCTCTGTTAAATGTAGCAGGAGGGTGTGTATCCACCGGGATCTAAAAGTGGAATCAACTCATTAAGGACCAAGCTTTTTGTTTTAAAGGGTCATCTGAGAGTTTAATTACTTTACATTTCACTGTGAAGGAGATAATTTGAAGCGTAGAGTGGTATACTTTAAAATGAATGCATCTTTGTTCTGTGGTTCATAGTACTTAATAGTTGGAGGGGATGCTACAGTCCAGTTTGCTCCTTTTACAGATGCCATTGATCTCTGGAAAGGCCATGTGAGGTACAAGAGGACCCCACATTTTCTGACTCTGTAAATATCACACAGCTTCTGTATCAGAGCTAGTTAATATAATAAAGGCTATGAGGGAAAGTTACTATAACAGAAGAAAAGAAGCAAAGTACAGGGATCCTGACCCCCAAAGCTCATCTGGGGAGAAATATCCCCAGAAGAAGCCCCATGATTAGGCAATTTTATAACAGTTAAAACTGTTAGCAGTGGAAGTACATAAGCAAGTTTAAATGCTTTTTGAATCGTTGAGGCAAGTCTTGTAGATTTCTCAGAGAGGGGATTATAAAAATACTAGGAAAACAAATTTTTTGGTGTACTTTTTCTGTTTGGATACATAATTGAGGAAGAATGTTAGATTAACTGGATTTGGTAAATGCTGCATATTTTAAGTATGTGAGGTAAAACTTTATAATATAAGCTTCCCACATTTAGGTGCAATATTCCTTTTTAGTTATGTTTCCTTACCAGTCATTTCCTTTTTTCTCATTGCTGTATCTGAATTTCAGGCACACGTGTCTTCTTAGGAGAAGTCAAGTATGTTAAACACCATTAAAACAAAATTCGATCTATAAATATCGATAAAGAAAGATGTGTGTGAAATAGTGTACTAGCTTTCTGTTGCTGCTTGTAGCATTGCTGTAAACTCAGTGCCTAAAATAACACAAATTTATCATCTTGGAGTTCTTTAGGTTCAAAATCGGACACCAGTCTCGCTGGGTTAAAATCAAGATGTCAGCAGGGCTGTGTTTTTTTCTGGAGGCTCTAGGAGAGAATTCGTTTCCTTGCCTCTTCCAGCTTCTAGAGGCCACCTACATTCTTTGGCTTATGGCTGCCCCCTCCCATCTTCAAAGCCAGCAATTTAGCAGCTCTCTGACACGACTTGTTATCATCACCTCTCTTTCTCAAGCTCTCCTCTGCCTCTCTCTTCCACTTTATTTATTTATTTATTTTATACAGCAGGTTCTTATTAGTCATCAGTTTTATACACATCAGTGTATACATGTCAGTCCCAATCTCCCAATTCATCACACCACCACCACCGCCACCCCTACCCCCGATACTTCCCGCCTTGATGTCCATACGTTTGTTTCTCTACATCTGTGTCTCTATTTCTGCCCTCCAAACCAGTTCATCTGTACCATTTTTCGAGGTTCCACATATGTGCATTAATATACAATATTTGTTTTTCTCTTTCTGACTTAACTTCACTCTGTATGACAGTCTCTAGATCCATCCACGTCTCAACAGATGACCCAATTTCGTTCCTTTTTATGGCTGAGTAATATGCCATTGTATATATGTACCACATCTTCTTTATCCATTCATCTGTGGATGGGCATTTGGGTTGCTTCCATGACCTGCTCTTGTAAATAGTGCTGTGATGAACATTGGAGTGCATGTGTCTTTTTGAATTATGGTTTTCTCTGGGTATATGCCCAGTAGTGGGATTGCTGGGTTGTATGGTAATTCTATTTTTAGTTTTCTAAGGAATCTCCATACTGTTCTCCATAGTGACTGTATCAATTTACATTCCCACCAACAGTGCGAGAGGGTTCCCTTTTTTCCACACCCTCTCCAGCATTTGTTGTTTGTAGATTTTCTGATGATGCCCATTCTAGCTGGTGTGAGGTGATACCTCATTGTAGTTTTGATTTGCATTTCTCTAATAATTAGTGATGTTGAGCAGCTTTTCATGTGCTTCTTGGCCATGTGTATGTCTTCTTTAGAGAAATGGCTATTTAGGTCTTCTGCCCATTTTTGGATTGGGTAGTTTGTTTTTTTAATATTGAGCTGCATGAGCTGTGTATATATTTTGGAGATAAATCCTCTGTCTGTTGATTCATTTGCAAATATTTTCTCCCATACTGAGGGTTGTCTTTTCGTCTTCTTTGTAGTTTCCTTTGCTGTACAAAAGCTTTTAAGTTTCATTAGGTCCCATTTGCTTATTTTTGTTTTTATTTCCATTCTAGGAGGTACATCAAAAAAGATCTTGCTGTGATTTATGTCAAAGAGTGTTCTTCCTGTGTTTTCCTCTAAGAGTTTTATAGTGTCTGTTCTTACATTTTGGTCTCGAATCCATTTTGAGCTTATTTTTGTGTATGGTGTTAGGGAGTGTTCTAATTTCATTCTTTTACATGTAGCTGTCCAATTTTCCCAGCACCACTTATTGAAGAGACTGTCTTTTCTCCATTGTATATCCTTGCCTCCTTTGTCATAGATTAGTTGACCATAGGTGCCTGGGTTTATCTCTGGGCTTTCTGTCTTGTTCCATTGATCTATGTTTCTGTTTTTGTGCCAGTACCATATTGTCTAGATTACTGTAGCTTTGTAGTATAGTCTGAAGTCAGGGAGTCTGATTCCTCCAGCTCCATTTTTCTCCCTCAAGACTGCTTTGGCTATTCGGGGTCTTTTGTGTCTCCATACAAATTTTGAGATGATTTGTTCTAGTTCCGTAGAAACTGCCATTGGTAATTTGATAGTGATTGCATTGAATCTGTAGATTGCTTTGGGCAGCATAGTCATTTTCACAATATTGATTCTTCCAATCCAAGAACATGGTATATCTCTCCATCTGTTGGTATCATCTTTAATTTCTTTCATTAATGTCTTATAGTTTTCTGCATACAGGTCTTTTGTCTCCCTAGGTAGGTTTATTCCTAGGTATTTTATTCTTTTTGTTGCAGTGGTAAATGGCAGTGTTTCCTTAATTTCTCCTTCAGATTTTTCATCATTAGTGTATAGGAATGCAAGAGATTTCTGTGCATTAATTTTGTATCCTGCAGCTTTACTGAATTCATTGATTAGCTCTAGTAGTTTTCTGGTGGCATTTTTAGGATTCTCTATGTATAGTATCATGTCATCTGCAAACAGTGACAGTTTTACTTCTTCTTTTCCAATTTGTATTCCTTTTATTTCTTTTTCTTCTCTGATTGCTGTGGCTAGGACTTCCAAAACTATGTTGAATAACAGTGGCGAGAGTGGACATCCTTGTCTTGTTCCTGATCTTAGGGGAAATGCTCTCAGTTTTTCACCATTGAGAATGATGTTTGCTGTGGGTTTGTCGTATATGGCCTCTATTATGTTGAGGTAGGTTCCCACTATGCCCACTTTCTGGAGAGTTTTTTTCATAAATGGGTGTTGAATTTTGTCAAAAGCTTTTTCGGCATCTATTGAAATGATCATATGGTTTTTCTTCTTGAGTTTGTTAATATGCTGTATCACATTGATGGATTTGCTTTTATTGAAGAATCCTTGCATCCCTGGGATAAATCCCACTTGATCGTGGTGTATAATCCTTTTAACGTGTTGTTGGATTCTGTTTGCTAGTATTTTGTTGAGGATTTTTGCATCTATATTCATCAGTGATATTGGTCTGTAATTTTCTTTTTTTGTAGTATCTTTGTCTGGTTTTGGTATCGGCGTGATGGTGGCCTCATACAATGAGTTTGGGAGTGTTCCTTCCTCTGCAATTTTTTGGAGGAGTTTGAGAAGGATAGGTGTTAGCTCTTCTTCAAATGTTTGATAGAATTCACCTGTGAAGCCATCTGGTCCTGGACTTCTGTTTGTTGGAAGATTTTTAATCACAGTTTCAGTTTCATTACTTGTGATTGGTCTGTTCATATTTTCTATTTCTTCCTGCTTCAGTCTTGGAAGGTTACACCTTTCTAAGAATTTGTCCATTTCTTCCAGGTTGTCCATTTTATTGGCATAGAGTTGCTTGTAGTAGTCTCTTAGAATGCTTTGTATTTCTACGGTGTCTGTTGTAACTTCTCTTTTTTCATTTCTAATTTTATTGATTTGAGTCCTCTCCTTTTTCTTGATGAGTCTGGCCAGTGGTTTATCAATTTTGTTTTTCTTCTCAAAGAACCAGCTTTTAGTTTTATTGATCTTTGCTATTGTTTTCTTTGTTTCTATTTCATTTATTTCTGCTCTGATCTTTATGATTTCTTTCCTTCTGCTAACTTTGCGTTTTGTTTTTTCTTCTTTCTCTGGTTCCTTCAGGTGTAAGGTTAGATTGTTTATTTGAGATTTTTCTTGTTTCTTGAGGTAGGCTTGTATAGCTGTAAATTTCCCTCTTAGAACTGCTTTTGCTGCATCCCATAGGTTTTGGATCATCGTGTTTTCATTGTCATGTGTCTCTAGGTATGTTCTGATTTCCTCTTTGATTTCTTCAGTGACCTCTTGGTTATTTAGTAACGTATTGTTTAGCCTCCATGTGTTTGTGTTTTTTACGTTTTTTTTCTCTGTAATTTATTTCTAATCTCATAGCATTGTGGTCAGAAAAGATGCTTGCTATGATTTCAGTTTTCTTAAATTTACTGAGGCTTGATTTGTGACCCAAGATGCGATCTATCCTGGAGAATATTCCATGCGCACTTGAGAAGACAGTGTAATCTGCTGTTTTTGGATGGAATGTCCTATAAAAATCAATTAAATCTATCTGGTCTATTGTGTCATTTAAAGCTTGTGTTTCCTTATTAATTTTCTGTTTGGATGATCTGTCCATTGGTGTAAGTGAGGTGTTAAAGTCCCCCATTATTATTGTGTTACTGTCCATTTCCTCTTTTATAGCTGTTAGCAGTTGCCTTATGTATTGAGGTGCTCCTATGTTGGGTGCATATATATTTATAATTGTTATATTTTCTTCTTGGATTGATCCCTTGATCATTATGTAGTGTCCTTCCTTGTCTTGTAACATTCTTTATTTTAAAGTCCATTTTATCTGATATGAGTATTGCTACTCCAGCTCTCTTTTGATTTGCATTTGCATGGAATATCTTTTTCCATCCCCTCACTTTCAGTCTGAATGTGTCCCTAGGTGTGAAGTGGGTCTCTTCTAGACAGCATATATATGGGTCTTGTTTTTGTATCCATTCAGCAAGCCTGTGTCTTTTGGTTGGAGCATTTAATCCATTCACGTTTAAGGTAATTATCGATATGTATGTTCCTATGACCATTTTCTTAATTGCCCTGGGGTTTTTTTGTAGACCCTTTTCTTCTTTTGTGTTTGTCACTTAGAGAAGTTCCTTTAGCATTGTTTTAGAGCTAGTTTGGTGGTGCTGAATTCTCTTAACTTTTGCTTGTCTGTAAAGCTTTTGATTTCTCCATTGAATCTGAATAAGATCCTTGTCGGGTAGAGTAATCTTGGTAGTAGTTTCTTCCCTTTCATCACTTTAAGTGTATCATGCCACTTCCTTCTGGCTTGTAGAGTTTCTGCTGAGAAATCAGCTGTTAACCTTATAGGAGTTCCCTTGCCTGTTATTTGTTGTTTTTCTCTGGCTGCTTTCAATAATTTTTCTTTGTCTTTAATTTTTGCCAGTTTGATTACTATGTGTCTCAGTGTGTTTCTCCTGGGTTTATCCTGTATGGGACTTTCTATGCTTCCTGGTCTTTGGTGGCTATTTCCTTTCCCATGTTAGGGAAGTTTTTGATTATAATCTCTTCAGATATTTTCTCTGCTCCTTTCTTTCTCTCTTGTCCTTCTGCGACCCCTATATTGCAAATGTTCGTGTGTTTAATGTTGTCCCAGAGGTCTCTTAGGCTGTCTTCATTTCTTTTCATTCTTTTTTCTTTATTCTGTTCCGCAGCAGTGAATTCCACCATTCTGTCTTCCAGGTCACTTATCTGTTCTTCTGCCTCAGTTATTCTGCTATTGATTCCTTCTAGCATAGTTTTCATTTCAATTGTTGTATTGTTCATCTATGTTTGTTCTTTAATTCTTCTAGGTCTTTGTTAAACATTTCTTGCATCTTCTTTTTTTTTTTTTTTTTTTTTTTTTTTTTGCTGTACACGGGCCTCTCACTGTTGTGGCCTCTCCCATTGCGGAGCACAGGCTCTGGACACGCAGGCTCAGCAGCCATGGCTCACAGGCCTAGTTGCTCCACAGCATGTGGGATCTTCCCGGACTGGGGCACGATCCTGCGTCCCCTGCATCGGTAGGCGGACTCTCAACCACTGTGCCACCAGAGAAGCCCCCTTCTTGCATCTTCTTGATCTTTGCCTCCATTCTTTTTCCGGGGTCCTGGATCATCTTCACCATCATTATTCTGAATTCTTTTTCTGGAAGGTTGCCTATCTCCACTTCATTTAGTTGTTTTTCTGGGGTTTTATCTTGTTCCTTCATCTGGTACCTAGCCCTCTGCCTTTTCATCTTGTCTGTCTTTCTGTGAATGTGGTTTTTGTTCCACAGGCTGCAGGGTTGTAGTTCTTCTTGCTTCTGCTGTCTGCCCTGTGGTGGATGTGGCTATCTAAGAGGCTTGTTGTCTCTTCCACTTTTAAGGACTCTGTGATTATGCTGAGTCCATCTGGATAACTAGGATAATCTCCCCAACTTAAAACAAGCTGATTAGCAGCTTAACTTCCCCTTTGCCATGTAGCCTAACATATTCACAGGTTCTGGGCATTAGGACATGGGTATCTTGGGAATCATTATCCTTCCTACGGTATATAGTAAGTAACAAAGTTGCAAGACAGTTTGTAGAGTTTTAATTCCATTTGGATTTGAAAAAATGAATGTTGGTTAGAAATCATGTGGCATAAGGAGTAATCCACTTTAAGAAAACACTGTATTCAAGAATATGACACCAAAAGAGAAGAAAGGTCAGCTGCTTTATTCATTTTACCGATTCTCAACAGTTTTGATTGACAGGCAGTAGGATACAATTTGGTTTACGAACAGTGAATCAGTTGCTTGAAGTGTGCTTGTGCACTCCCACACCCTCCCAGAGCAGTTCTCTGGTTTCTCCCCTGGGCATTGTTTAACTTTTATCAAGGGACCAGTTACTCCCTGATCTCTCATAGATGAGCATAGGTTAGACCTGGCCTCAGAACTTTTCTGTATGCTGTGAACTGTACATTTTACTAAAAGTGAATTACTATCACACACAAAGCATAGTACCACTTAGTAATCATATTTATTAAATGAATAGCATTTATTAAATCTGATCAGATATATCTTTCATTTACATGTACCCTTCATCCAACTTTGAATGAGTCAAAATCTTTCTAAAATAAGCATTAGGTAGAGAGTAATTTCCTCCAGATATACAGATGGGAAACTGTAAGAATTCACAGGCAACCTGGAGTAAACAGATGGTCTTACATCATTCCTGCCGGTGTGGGCTCTTTTCAAAGCACAGTGACGATGCCATACCCTTTTGCAGAAAAATAATGAATTTGGCCCCAGTATTCACACATCTAAATTCACACATCTAAAACCCCGTTGCTCTTATTTTCATGAGTTTTGGTGCCCTTAAAAATGTGAATTTCTTAGTTGAAATGCATTGAGCGTTTCTGTCTGCCTGTCAGTATTTCTAGCTCTTACTTTATTAAACATTGAGTTTCTGAAATGATAGGTCATAATATTTGTACTGTTATTTTCATATAGCTCCTTTCTATTAAATGGTAGATTTAAAAAATAGATATTTTAAATTCAAACTTCTTTCTTCCAGCCCTTTGGATTATGGTTTTGAATTGAGGTTGATTTGGGGAAAACACTGCTAGTTCCAATACATGGAAAACTTTGTTTTACTGGTGGAATTCTGTGTGTGTGCATTACTGGAAAATGAAATTAAAACTGTTTGAATCTGATACATTACTGGAGAGGTTGCAGAAATTCTTTTTTTTAATTTAATTTATTTTATTTATTTATTTTTGGCTGCGTTGGATCTTCGCTACTGCACGCGGGCTTTCTCTAGTTGCAGTGAGAGGGGATTCCTCTTCATTGCGGTGCACAAGCTTCCCGTTACGGTGGCATCTCTTGTTGCGGAGCACAGGTTCTAGGCACGTGGGCTTCAATAGTTGTGGCTCGTGGGCTCTAGAGCACAGGCTCAGTAGTTGTGGTGCATGGGCTTAGTTGCTCTGTGGCATGTGGGATCTTCCGGGACCAGGGCTTGAACCCGTGTCCCCTGCATTGGCAGGCAGATTCTTAACCACTACGCCACCAGGGAAGCCCCAAGAAATTCTTGTTTACTTAATTGGTATTTAAGTGTTCATATGTCCCAGCAGCATTTGAAAAGTAGCCTTAATTTGTGTGTAATGAATACTTAACACATTGAGTTTTCAGATTGAACTTATTTATAATAAAAAACAAATGAAAAAAATCTGTTGCCTGACAAAGTACAGCTAGGTTGTGGGTAGTCTTTTCTCACTTTGACATTATATTTGACGATCAACAGGCATTTTTATAAGCTCAGTGGGCAGGCTCAGTCTAGAGATTCGACTTTGGCAGGCAGGATATGAAATAGTTTAAATAGTTTTGCTGTATATTTATTGCCCAGTGAATGTGCACTTGTTGGAGAGCTGCCTGTTTTCTTCTTTTTTTAAAATCTGACAGATAAAATAGCAAACTGTTCTTTCACTGCTCTTTGTGCTTACCTGTGTTTTGCCCTTTAGGGTTTTATATACCTTTTGCAAGGAGGGAATGATTTGGTGATGGAGTGCTTCCACTGACCGATGGACTCAAAGAAGAAAAGGTAAAACCATTTTTTCCTTTTCCCCTACCCTTCTAGGAAAACACAACAGACAGTTCCACTTATGTGTAGCTTCTCTTCAGTTTAATTTTCTTGTTGATGGCTATTAAGTAGGAATAGTGACATTTGTGTTGATTGGTAAAGAGAGAAAGATAATTACAATAAAGCTTGTTAGTGGTGTACACTTTGTTGCTAGTTCCTTTCTTATGCTTATAAAAGGCACAAAATGTCTTCACCATTTTGAAGGTTTTGAGGCCATTTTTTTGGTCACACAATTTCAAGTTTTCAGAAGTAGCGTTATTAATTGTAATTCTATCCTTAGAGAACTCGGCGCCATGAATGATGTTTTGAAATGAGGGTTAGGTTTGTGGCTTTCCTTTCATAAAAACATGGTTATGCCTAATTACAGTTCAGAGGAATATTATTTAACAAAAGTAGAGAAAATCCTAGGTATTATAAAATAAAGAAAACCAAAAAAAGTTTCTGTGCCTCATTAAAATATTGGCATCACTGTTCTAGAAAAAAGAATATGAAAATAAATGCCCCATCAATGGCGACACAAAGGAAAATATTATATAAAGGGAAACCCAGAGTATGTTAATGTGGCCTTTTCTTGGAAAGGGAGGCAGTTGGGATATGGTCATTGTTATACAGCTGTGTGTTTTATGTTCTTTGAACTAGGGTTATCAGATGGATAGAATTCTTTGGCTAGAACGTGAGTAAAGCATGAAGGATTTTACTGGTACCTGTTATAAATTTAGTTCTTAAAAATTTAAATAAGAATTATAGAGCTTAAACTTGGTATAAAGGGAAATGTGGATCCCTATTCCTTCTGTCTTTCTCATCAAATACTTTTTTTTTAAATACCAAATTAAAAACTAAAAATTTAAAATAAGACTCCAACTTGGGACATGTTATAACTTTAACATCTAAACAAGGAGTTAACGTACTGAGAAGTAAGAATCTTGAAATTTTAAATCAGAAAACTTCAAAAAATAGCCCAGGTTTTGTTTGCTTCTTAGATAGAGATAAGTAATTTGTGGGTTTATCCTCAAATCATGTATTTAAATAGTAATTTTACCTCTGCTCCTGTGTCATAACCATGCCATAAAATAGGTGCCGAACTGTCTGACTCAGTCACCCATGTACTGGTAAAAGGTATAAATCTCATGACAGTATGAAGGACAAAAGATACAGTTCTGACCTGGAGGAACAAGCTATTTTTAAGCTATTTTTCTTGATGTTTGTAGCTCAACAGAAGCTGAAGGATCCAAAGAAAGAGGCCTGGTCCATGTGTGGCAGGCAGGCTCCTGTTCTGTAACACCAGAGAGATTGCCAGGCTGGGGAGGAAAGACTGTTCTTCATGCGGCCCTTGGAGTGAAACATGGAGTTCTTCTGACTGAAGGTATTGAAAAGAACGGCTTAGCCAACACTAACTGAGACTCTGACCAGGGTCGGAGTGTATAGTAGCTGCTGAGAGTTACTGGGTACGAGGGATTCTGAGTGAACTTTGCTGGAACTTATGCTTTTTTTGTTTTCAAAATATGTTCTTACTCCCTTCATCAGAAATCAGATGAGTTCTTATATTTAAGATGTACCATAACTAGAATAAAAGGGAGAATTACAGTTTAAAAATTTTAATAGTGATAAGTACATGAAAAATGAGATTTTTTAAAAGATTACATATTCAGAGACCCTTTTACTATACCTTTGTTCATTAAATGTATCAGAATGATAATGCTAATAATAGCTAATGTTTATTAAACAATTATATGTGCCAGGCACTGCACTAAGCACTTTGTATGTATTATCTCACTGAGTCCTCACAACCACCTTATGAGGTAGCTGCTGTTATTATCCCCACTTCACAGATGAGGAAGCTGAAGGTCAGGGAGGTTAAATTGTTTTCCCAAGCACACACGACTATTTAAAGGGTCAGAGTTAGGATGGGAACCCAGAGAGTCTAATTTCAAAATTTGCTTTTTAAATCTCTTGGCTGTACTGTCTCAGTACCATTTCTCTCAGGCATAAATAGCAGCTCATAAGAACATATAATAAAATCTACAAATCTATATCAGAAACATAGGCTATAATTTATAGAGAGCGCTGCCTTTAATTTTGATGGTACTTTACCGACCAAGTCATGGCAAATTTGATTTGGGTCAGGACTGCCATCAGCTTCACTAATTTATAAATTTCTACTCTGTAAGTATTAAGTATTTAACAATGCTTTGGTATTTTCCTTGTAGGAACTAAGGGAAGACAGATTCTAGGAAACAAAGCTTAAATCTGACCATGGTGGTTTTTTGGGGCAAACATGGATTTCTTTCTAATTTCTTTATTATTATGTCACTTTTATTATAATAATACATAATACTATTATTATTATTGTATTAGGCCAGAATTTGGAGAAAGCCTTATTTTTCAAATGTGAACCATATCCAGTACCTGTGGGCTTCAAAATCTATAGTTCTCAAACATTATATAAATAGAATTCTGTTACTGTCGTTTTATTAGCCCCTCAGTAAGATATTTAGGAATCCTTCAAGAGCATATCTTTAAACATATAGAATCAAACCTAAAAGCCTGGGAAAACTGAGGGAAAACTTAAAAAAAAAATGTAAATAACCTATGTTCATGTTTGAGCAGTGTTCTGGTTTAAGTGTCAAAGTAACAAAAAATCTCAGCTCACACAAATGTGTAGCTTGAAATGGCACAAAGATCTCTGGTACTTTCTTTTCTAAGTGAGGAAGTGGTACTGATTGAATACTAGAAATTTTCAAGCTTTGTCTCTATTCAATTTAACCATTAGCTCATAATTCAATGAGGACACCTCATTGACTCACTATTTTTGAGGTATTCCAGGTTAAAAAAATGATGTCTAAATATTCACTTCTCTGCAATTTGCTCTGGAGAGACTGTTATTCTAATGGAATATAATACCAATTGAAAGTGTTGGTGAACTGTTGCAAGTGTGTTATGTCACTTGGGAAGAAAAGTTTAAAAGATCTTAACCAGTGAGCTTATTTTCTCACTACTCTATCCAAATTAGAAATTCCCTAATAAAAACTGATCTTCCCTCTAGCCACTATTGTGTTTTTCCTTACATAGATGTTGTAGTGAGTTTGAGTGTATAAATGTATCTGCCATGTGTAATAGGCCAAAGATAAAGTATGCCTTTTTTCATCAGCAACTCAATTGCTGCTGGAGGAAAAATGGTACCTATTTTCATTAATTAAAAAAAAAATGGGTGACCCTCTGGTCACCTAGGAAAGAAAGGATGGTGGGCTTTGTTTAATATTTTTCAAAACCCATGGCCAAGTCTTTGTTCCATTTGAGTTTTTTAGCTAGCATAAATCATTTGCACATACCTCCAAATTTCCCCAATACCTGCAGTAAAACTATGACTTGGTAGCACACGTGAACACAAATAGGTTATCATCATTCATGTACCCAACTCACTGGTGCCTTCCCTTTTAATTCTAAAGCTAGCCAGTCATGGCTTCATTTGTTTTTTTCTTTGTTTTGTTGTGATTTGCTTTTTAAACAAATGACACCTCAGGAAGGCTATCTAGTACACAATATATATTATAAATAACATTTAAAAATTATACATAGTATGGTACACAACGTCATGTTAACATTGGTGCCCTCAGTCCAACCTGGAGGTATAAAGCTAATTTCATAGTTTTGGCCAAAGTGAATCTCTAATATTTTTATGTCATTGCATAATTTTTTGCTGCTCTGACTTATGCAGTAGTAGTGAATGTTGTAGATATTAGCAAATGTGTCTTTTTTATCTTCTGCTTATTTTATCTGATCATGTCATGGTCATTATTTTGTCTTTGAACTCTTGGAATCTGCTTCTGTAATAGCCTGCAATGATAGCCGTTAGTAACGGATCGATGCTAGGAGTTTGTAGGATAAGGCTGAAGGAGAGGAGCAATACCCTTCATTTGAAGTAGTCTCCTTTAATTTGTAGAAATTGTCACTATATTTCAAGAATGTTAAAAGATGTTATTTGTTAAAAGATTCATAAGTGTGGAATGCTATCTGCTTCAACCAAATTTCTACAACTGTGCTTTTGAAAATTAAAAAAAGAAAAAAAATTCTATTTTGTTAAACCTAGAGGGGACTAAAAGTTAGCTGATAAAATTTTAGTTAATTCACTAACTCCCTCCCTTTTTTTTTTTTTTCCAAACCTTCAGATGGTGAGGTCTACAGCTTTGGGACTCTCCCCTGGAGAAGTGAACCAGCAGAGATTTGTCCGAGTAGCCCCATTCTAGAAGAGGTGCTGGTTGGGCAGTATGTTGTTACTGTGGCAACAGGGAGTTTCCACAACGGAGCAGTGACAGAAAGTGGCGTAGTGTACATGTGGGGGGAGAACTCTGCTGGCCAGTGTGCGGTAGCTAACCAGCAGTATGTTCCGGAACCAAATCCTGTCAGCATTTCTGATTCCGAGACCAGTCCTTTGTTAGCGGTCAGGATCTTGCAGCTGGCATGTGGCGAGGAGCACACTCTGGCATTGTCCCTAAGCAGGGAGATTTGGGCATGGGGTACCGGTTGTCAGTTGGGTCTCATTACCACTACCTTCCCAGTGACAAAGCCACAAAAGGTGGAACATCTTGCTGGGCGAGTAGTGCTACAAGTTGCCTGTGGTGCGTTCCACAGCTTAGCCCTGGTGCAGTGCCTCCCTTCCCAGGATCTGAAGCCAGTGCCAGAAAGATGTAACCAGTGCAGCCAGCTGTTAATTACAATGACTGACAAAGAAGACCATGTGATTATATCAGACAGCCATTGCTGTCCATTAGGCGTGACACTGTCAGAATCCCAGTCAGAAAACCAGGCCAGCACTGCCATCAGCCCCTCCACTGAAACCCTTGATGGCAAGGGAGAAGTGTTTGAGAACACCTTCGTACAAAATGAGCTGCCTGCTGCTACCGAACTGAATGTTGGAAATGTTCAGACCACAAGTGTTGAGACCATTTCTTCCCCACAAGATGTCATGGGAACACCTGAAATTTCTTCTGCAAGAAGTATACCATCGTACCCTGACACTCAGGCAGTAAATGAATATGTGCAGAAACTGTCAGATCATTCAGTAAGAGAGAACTCAGAGAATGGTGAAAAGCCAGTGCCATCTCAGGTACCTGCTAAATTTTATAATATAAAGTTGAACCATATGAGTTTTCTTGAGAAACTTTAAAATACCTAAGGGTTGGTACCATTTTTTTATTTTTTGAGTTTGACTATTAATCTGTCTTATCATGCAAGCCTAGATAAGGAAAACCCTGGATTAATTCAAAATTACTCTTCATGTTCAAATTCTGGCGCTTTATTTATGATGTTGAAAGATGTTATTCTGGGATTCTTTTGTAAGTAGAAAAATCCCATTTTTTTTTCCAAGTACTTTTTCCCCCATGGCTAAGGTGGGCCCCTGAAGTGTTTAATCTAACATGACTGTATATTCACAAAGAATTCTCTTATCTGTATTTGTAGCACTCTTCAGATACTGTTGAGAAAAATCCTTTCCTTCTTTATCAGAGAAGTTTGCTGTGTGGCGGATCCCTCCCTCGCTTATAGGCAGACTTGAAACTGACTGGCATTACATACTGTTCGAATTCTTTTCAGTTATACCAGTGGTCCTCACTGGGCATCACTGGGTGGAGGGTTTTATATTCTCTTCATCTGGTTTAAACTACTTTCACTTTGAAAACTTGTAGTAAGTGGAGAAAAGCTATTTACCAGGGGCATGTAGTAAGCTGTGTCTCCCTACTTAAAACAAATTGTTCTAAAGGATACTTGTTTTTTTTACTCTTAGTGGAAGCCTTTTGCTTTTGCTTTTCCAGAACTCTAAGAAAACAAATCTAAACAAAAACGTATAATCCTAGGGACTTCCTTGGTGGTCCAGTGGTTAAGACTCAAAAAAAACCACAAAACTAATCATAAAAGAGCTGCCTTGTGGCGTTGCTTTCAGGTTTTTGAAACCACATAGCCTCTGGATTCTTCATCACTGTTGTTTACTGGTTCAGAATGGGAACGTGGCTTAGAGGTGTTTTCAGAAACAGTTTTTATTTCACAGTCTACTCACCAAACCTTGTAGATATTTGATTTTTTTTAAAAAAAATATTTTATTAAGAAGCTGTTTGGAGAAAGAAAAATCTAAACAAAGCACAAGTAATAATTGAACAGGACTCGTACATGCTTATAAAAAAGTTAGATTTTGACTTTTCAAAAGTCATTTCTCTGATTTATTAAAGTTGTAGTTAAAAGTTTATTTACTGTTTATTTGAATAATAGATTATCATCATTGAAATTGCACTTTCCTTTGGAAAGTTTTGGTTACCTATGCTGGTTTTGGTTACCTATGCTGGTTTTGGCAGTGTGTGTTTAACTAAGTGTAATTCCATCTTTGTAAATAGTGTCTCAATCATACAGCTAACCATTAGGAATTTATGTGGCTTAGGACAAGTTTTTTTCTTCTGGCCAGATGTAATTGAAAGAATATCACGTTTGTGAAATAAACTAAAGTATTTGGCAATGAAGCATATATTTCATTATTGCATTTTGCTGTTGGTTGATTGGAACCCCTGAAATTATGTCTTCCATCAAAATTGCTGGGCATGTGTTTTTGTTTTATTTATTTACTTATTTTATGAATTGTTAAATATAATTAAGTAGAGGAGCCAGTTAGAACAATAGTTTAAAGTTTATATAAGGTAGAGTTTTTTTTGACTTTCCTCCACCTAATGGTAAGAACTCTCTAGATTAGTCACCCCTAAATACCATCACTGCTTCTGTTATGAGCTTTTGTAAATAGATGGTGGAAATAGTGACACCAGTTTTTCTGAACAAGTTATCATGAGAACTGTGTCACCAAGGAAGTAATAGGCTTTGTATTTATCTTTTTTTATATGGTATATTTGTTTATTTTGTTGGATATTTTAATTAAAGACTCACATTTTGTTGAATTTAGTATTGAACAGAATGTATTGAGTGCCTACTACATGTCAGGCACTGTGCAGGGAACAGGAATTATTTCCTTTAAGAAAAATCAGAAGTCAGTGTTAAAAAATATTTTTGGTTTGGTTTGCAATTCAGGACAAACTAAGATATACACACACCCCCTTCCACCCCTTGGGATCTTTGGGTAGCATAGGAAACAAAATTTTCATTGTGACCTATGCTCATGAGCTGAAAGCTTTCTCGTGTGTTAAGTAGGTATATCTAGTGACTTTCCTTTTTAGTAAACAGTGGTGCTTGACAGCTCAGAGTAAGTTTTAACTGATTTTTCACTAAGATATCAGAAAACTTTAGTTGGCTTTCTAATACAGCTGTGAATAACACTAAGAACCTTGGATCCAAATGTTTAATGATTAACCTACCACATTGCTCGATGGTAGTGAGAGCAAAGGTAATCTTTCAGTTTACCTTGCCCCTGGGTCATGGAAAATAACTCTTGATGAGACAGTAGAAGGACAGAAATTTCAGAACATAGTTTGGGGGCGGATAGTTTAGAGGTGTAACTTATTTTTCTGCCTGTGTATGCTATATATAAATTTGTGTTCATAAAACATTTTAGGAAAAGCCTTTTCTTCTTAAAATGTAATTTTTTCTCATTATTTCTTGGTAAAAATCCGTGTAATTTTTCCTAGTAGTGATCAATAATAAAACTTGCATTTTTTCAACCTTCTATCCAGGGCTATTACCTCATATTGAAGGCGATGTTTTCCATACCTTCCCTCCCCTCTCCCTTCTGCTGTGTTTATTTTATAAAAGCAGCTGGGACCTATTTTTAAATACCATGATAAAACACCACTCAAACAAAAGGAAGTACTTTTGATAAGGAACTGTATTATAAGTACTCATTTCCATCTAATGTGTTAAATCTGTGATCAAGAAGGGATACCTTTAGGTTGGAGATGAAGAGACCTCTTGTTTTAGATTCTTGTATTTGCAAATAGTGATAGATGTTACATTTTCTTTTTATTGATTGCTTGTTGTATATGGGATTGTATTTTTATATACTTTTTTACGTGTGTATATTTTAGCCTCTTGTAGCAGAAGCGATTCCTAATCTTCACAGCCCAGCAACCACAAGCACTTCAGCCCTGAACAGCCTAGTGGTCTCTTGTGCATCTGCTGTTGGTGTGAGAGTGGCTGCTACATATGAAGCTGGGACCTTGTCTCTTAAGAAAGTTATGAACTTTTATAGTACAGCCCCTTGTGAACCTGGAGCTCAGGCAGGCAGTAGTCCCATAGGCCCAGAAGGTCTGAAAGATAGCAGAGAAGAACAGGTTAAACAGGAGTCAATGCAAGGAAAGAAGAGTTCAAGTCTTGTGGATATCAGAGAAGAAGAGTCAGAGGGAGGCAGCCGAAGACTCTCTCTCCCTGGATTGTTGTCACAAGGTAAGGAAATAACCAGCTCTTGTGAGTTGACTTTTGGTGAATCCAAGATGCTCCTGACATCACATGCCATGTTATAATAAATTCGCTTTCCTAACATATTCATATGTCAAAATTTATTTAATTAAATAGCTTTTTAAAAGCTACATGTTTCTCTGCTTTAGAAATAACTTTAGACCCTCACTTTTTCATAATACCTGCTTCTGCTTGTGGACCTTGTTTTGAGTCTTATTTGATTGTTCTGGAATGTAGCAGTAGCCTCCTTATTTCCTGGGTGGGTCTGGACTCCAGATCGATGAAGTTGCAGATGTGATCATTGGGTAAATGAGGAGTTAATGTACTTACGCCCTGAAAGTGAGGATGATTTTAAGCTTCAATAAGAGAAAGCCTTCATTTTCTGAAACCATTAGCAATCAACTTCTTAGAATATTGAGAATATTGCACAGTTGTTTCTTCTACATTTCTCACTCAGTTCAGGAGTCTCCGTCATCTAGACTTTTGCTTCTCAAGGTGGCCTGCAGACCAGCAACATCAGCATCATCTGGGAGTTTGTTAGAAATGCAGGATTTCAGGCTGCATACCAAACTTAGTGAATCAGAATATACATTATAACAAGATCCCAAGGTGATTAACATGCACATTAAAGTTCATGAAATATTGGATTAGATCAACCAGGGGTTGGCAAAGTTTCTCTTTTTTTTTTTTTTTTTTTTTTTGCCCTGACCAGCGATTGAACCTGTGCCCTTGGCAGTGAAAGCGCAGAGTCCTAACTACTGAACCAGGGAGTTCCTGGCAAACTTTCTCTATAAAGAGCTAAAGAGAAATATTTTGTGATTTGTAGGCCATACAGTCTCTGTTACAACTACTTGACTTTGCTTAAAAGCAGTCATAGATAATACATTAATAAATGAGCTATATTCCAATAAATCTTTATTTACAAAAACAGGCAGTGGACTATATTCGACCCATGGGCTATAGTTTAGAGCTTTGCACAAAATGGTATAAACCAGTGGTTAGGAAGTTAGGAATATTAGACTAGACTAAAACTTACCTTTTCTGCTATGTCCCTATTCCCTACCTGTGTTCTACTTATTGCTCTCTCTTGTGCCACTGAGCACTTTTGCTATCCTGCCTCCTGATTCTCATTGCCACTAGATTCATCTGTGCAAATAAAACCCTAGTCCTGATTTTATGTGTGTGTGTGTGTGTGTGTGTGTGTGTGTGTGTGTATCCCATGAATTCTGCTAAGTCTGAAGAATAATCTTGGGCCAAAATGTTCTTATTCTGAAATGTCCTTTAGCATTTTCAGAATAATATAATATTTGAGATCTCCTTGAACCACAAATGTGGGATATTGATTTTTGTCATGCCATTAGACCATGTGAAATATGCAATTCTACTAACAGACTTATTTCCTTAGGTTAAATTTTACTTAGTAAACTTAAAGTATCTTTAGAAAAACTTTTCCATGTACTCCTTTTCTCTCTCTTTTAAAATGATCTAGAATACATCTTTGAGGAAACCTCAAGTAGGTGTATTTGAGTCTTTGTATGTACAAGTGGATGATACATTCACCAGAAAAGATTGCGATCTTAGCCGAGGATGATCACTTTCTTTGTGGCCCACAACTTAATGACCAAGTGACTTAAGTCTATACCTAGTGACATTTGATGATTTTCTTCAAAACATATCCTGTCACCAGATTGGTGTACAAGATTTACACAGTGTTGTATGCCTTTGTTACAATTTTGAACACTCTAAAAGATGTCAGCATTCTTTTTTTTAAATATTAACTTCTCTATAAAATAACTTAAAGTAGGCAGCAAAATACAAAATCTTTTTAGTACTTCCCATTCATAACCATTTCCTCACTGTAGAAACTTTTAAGTTTTATGTCTAAAATAAATCTTTTGTTACAATATTTATAGTATGCTTGACCTTAGACCTTAATTTGGAAAGGCTTAACTTTTAACTCTGCTTTGAAATGGGAAAAATATTTGTTAGCCTTAGTGTAGTATTTTGTTAAGCTTATTCTTTAGAATACCAGTTCCATAGGATGTCACATAGACATTTGGTATAACAAATGTTATACAAAAAAGGATTTTGTGGCTAAATGTTTGGAAGTGGGGCAGGGTTAAACAGATTTAAACAGGGCTTTTAACTGCAGGACTTTTCAGCACCTTTAGCATGCTAATGCGTGTGTGTGAATCTCTACAGGGCAGGTAGGGGGGAGGAATGAATGCAGTAGGCAGTGTTTACCAAACTCATTTGACTTCTTAATTCCCAGTTTTGCAGAGAACCTGTAGAATATGCTTCACAAATATCATGTTAGTGTATTTCTTTGAAAATCAACAGTTCATTAAAGTGGTACTTTTTATCTCACCCATCTACTCCCTCATGATATCTCTGGTTTGTTTTCAGTCTCCCCCAGGCTCTTGAGAAAAGCTGCAAGGGTGAAAACGCGGACAGTGGTTCTGACCCCTACATACAGTGGAGAAGCGGATGCGCTCCTGCCTTCTCTGAGAACAGAGGTGTGGACCTGGGGGAAAGGGAAGGAAGGACAGCTGGGGCATGGTGATGTTCTGCCTAGGTGAGTGCTGCCAGTGTTTACTGTTAGAAATTAGCTTAAACAAATAACCTCTCTCCTGGTGAAGGTCTCCAAATCTCATTTCCTCATAGAGGAAATCTGGTTTCTTCTAGCTCTAGATTATTATACACCATTAACTCTGATGAAAAACAAAACAAATACCTCCCACCCCCAATCAGTCTTAGTCTTGAATTTGTTTCTAGTAATAAAGGACTTAAGTATCTATGGTATATCTTTCCATCTCTTCTTTGATGTATA
Source organism: Pseudorca crassidens (assembly GCF_039906515.1). NCBI lineage: Eukaryota > Metazoa > Chordata > Mammalia > Artiodactyla > Delphinidae > Pseudorca > Pseudorca crassidens. The sequence continues at coordinate 33,818,389 of NC_090301.1, forward strand.
TTCATCTTAGAATACAGAAAGGGGTGTTTGGGAGAAGATTGTATTTCATTGGAACACGTGAATGGTTCAAATTTTTAACTTATAAAAAACAACCAACAATTTTTTTTTTACCTGAAAGAGGTCTATCTGCTGCTGCCAGAATAACTATAACCACAGTAATAAACCATGTCTATTCATGTACGTCACGGAAAAACTGTTTTGTTTAAGAGAAACTCTTATGATATTAACAATAGATATTTGTGAAAGTGTGTAAATAGAATGATTATCTAAAATAGCCAGTTAATATAAATGTCTCTTTTATTCCTAGCAGAGTGAAAGCAACTAATGTGTTAAAAAAATGACAACTCCCCTCTTTGGTTGTATTTCATTGTCCTAAGTATATTCTCTGCCATATGAATCATTCAGTTGTTTTATGATTCTTAACAGATTCTGAACTATGGTGGTTAATTAGTGATTAATAGACAAAGATTAGGTTGAAACCATTCAAAATTATTTATATTTAGGAGTAGATTGAACATATATCCAGTATTTTTATTTTAATGTTTTCTTTTGAAATATTTACTTCTACTTGAAAGCACTTACTCCGTAATTTGAGAAAGGCCATGATTCTTGCCGAGAATACTTCTTACTTGGAATTTGTATGTGTCTGTGTATGTTTTTCTTTAAGGCTTCAACCATTGTGTGTAAAATGTCTGGATGGTAAAGAAGTAATCCATCTGGAGGCAGGTGGTTACCATTCTCTTGCACTTACTGCGAAATCCCAGGTAGGAGACAAACTATTAAAAGCTGATCTTAATTTCATGGAAAGCCAACCTGATGAGATTGGACCATCATTTATTGAGTATATGCTGTGTGTCAGGCAACAATCCTGTATCTCATTTGATCTTTTCAGTGTTTTACATTGCATTGTATTATTTCCATTTTACAGGTGAGGAAAGGGAGGTTTAGAGAAATTATGTAACTTGGCTAAAGTCACACATGTGACTGTAGACTTTGGATTCAACATTGGCCTACTTGACAAAGAAGCTTTCTATAACGTGCTCTTATGGAAAAATAGAACTGAGTTTTCTAGGGTATTGGTGAATTTCTGTTTTCTGATGAAGAAAATCCATAAGTAAGACACTAAGAAACCAAAACACATTTCTCTCTTAAAATTGTGGGACCTGAAAGTGACCTCCAGAATCATTTAAAACCATGCGCATATGCAGAAACCCTCCTAAGGAAAGTAGTTTTTCAAACTTATTCTTAAATATATTCATATAATGATTCTTCATCAGTCCCTTTATCTTTTTAAGAAAAGTCAATAAAAGATTCTAAAACCTTTAAGTGCTTTATTTTAACTACCACATAGGATAGCCAAAGAGCTATTATAGCTCATATAAATAAATATAAATATTAGGAAAGAAAAGGATAATTTTATTATTATTAACATGATGAATCATCAAAAAGGCTTAAAAATAAGAAATTAGGAAGGTGGCGAGTTACAAAATAAGCATAAAGATTGCTAGCTTTCTTTTATACATAAGGTAAAGCAGAAAGCATACTTGGGGGAAAAAGAAGCTGTTCACAATTACAACAAAAGTATTAAGGAAATAGGAACATTGTTAACAGGAAAAGTGTAGAGCCCACATGACACAAATTCAAGAACTCTTCTAAGTTATAAAAGAAAATAGGAGTAAAGAGAGAAATTTTATTATTATTAGTTTCTGAATTTTTGAATTTTATTTCATTTTTTTTTTATACAGCAGGTTCTTATTAGTCATCCATTTTATACATATCAGTGTATACATGTCAATCCCAATCACCCAATTCAGCACACCACCATACCCACCCCACCACGGTTTTCCCCCGCTTGGTGTCCATATGTTTGTTCATCTGAGTCTCAACTTCTGCCCTGCAAACCGGTTCATCTGTATCATTTTTCTAGGTTCCACATACATGCGTTAATATACGATATTTGTTTTTCTCTTTCTGACTTACTTCACTCTGTATGACAGTCTCTAGATCCATCCACGTCTCAACAAATGACTCAGTTTTGTTCCTTTTTATGGCTAATATTCCACTGTATATATGTACCACAACTTCTTCATCCATTCGTCTGTCGATGGGCATTTAGGTTGCTTCCATGTAAACAGTGCTGCAGTGAACATTGGGGTGCATGTGTCTTTTTGAATTCTGGTTTTCTCTGGGTATATGCCCAGTAGTGGGATTGCTGGGTCGTATGGTAATTCTATTTTTAGTTTTGTAAGGAACCTCCATACTGTTCTCCATAGTGGCTGTATCAATTTACATTCCCACCAACAGTGCAAGAGGGTTACCATTTCTCCACACTCCCTCCAGCATTTGTTGTTTGTAGATTTTCTGATGATGCCCATTCTAACTGGTGTGAGGTGATACCCCGTAGTTTTGATTTGCATTTCTCTAATAGTTATGTTGAGCAGCTTTTCATGTGCTTCTTGGCCATCTGTATGTCTTCTTTGGAGAAATATCTATTTAGGTCTTCTGCCATTTTTGGATTGGCTTGTTTGTTTCTTTAGTACTGAGCTGCATGAGCTGTTTTTATATTTTGGAGATTAATCCTTTGTCTGTTGATTTGTTTGCGAATATTTTCTCCCATTCTGAGGGTTGTCTTTTCGTCTTGTTTATGGATTCTTTTGCTGTGCAAGAGCTTTTAAGTTTCATTAGGTCCCATTTGTCTATTTTTCTTTTTATTTCCATTACTCTAGGAGGTGGGTCAAAAAAGATCTTGCTGTGATTTATGTCAAAGGGTGTTCTTCGGGGCTTCCCTGGTGGCGCAGTGGTTGAGAGTCTGCCTGCCGATGCAGGGGACACGGGTTCATGCCCCGGTCTGGGAAGATCCCACATGGCGCAGAACGGCTAGGCCCGTGAGCCATGGCCGCTGAGCCTGTGCGTCTGGAGCCTGTGCTCCGCAACGGGAGAGGCCACAACCGTGAGAGGCCCGCGTACCGCAAAAAAAAAAAAAAAGAGTGTTCTTCCTATGTTTTCCTCAAAGAGTTTTGTAGTGTCCGGTCTTACATTTAGGTCTCGAATCCATTTTGAGTTTATTTTTGTGTATGGTATTAGGGAGTGTTCTAATTTCATTCTTTTACATGTAGCTGTGCAGTTTTCCCAGCACCACTTATTGAAGAGACTGTCCTTTCTCCATTGTATATCTTTGCCTCCTTCGTCAAAGATTAATTGACCATAGGTGCGTGGGTTTATCTCTGGGTTTTCTATCTTGTTCCATTGATCTGTGTTTCTGTTTTTGTGCTAGTACCATATTGTCTTGATTACTGTAGCTTTGTATAGTATAGTCTGAAGTCAGGGAGTCTGATTCCTCCAGCTCCGTTTTTTTCCCTCAAGACTGCTTTGGCTATTCGGGGTCTTTTGTGTCTCCATACAAATTTTGAGATGATTTGCTCCTGTTCTGTAAAAAATGCCATTGGTAATTTGATAGCGATTGCATTGAATGTGTAGATTGCTTTGGGTAGTATAGTCATTTTCACAGTATTGATTATTCCAATCCAAGAACATGGTATATCTCTCCATCTGTTGGTATCATCTTTAATTTCTTTCATCAGTGTCTTATAGTTTTCTGCATACAGGTCTTTTGTCTCCCTAGGTAGGTTTATTCCTAGGTATTTTATTCTTTTTGGTGCAATGGTAAATGGGAATGTTTCCTAAATTTCTCTTTCAGGTTTTTCATCATTAGTATATAGGAATGCAAGAGATTTCTGTGCATTAATTTTGTATCCTGAAACTTTACCGAATTCATTGATTAGCTCTAGTAGTTTTCTGGTGGCATCTTCAGGATTCTCTATGTATAGCATCATGTCATCTGCAATCAGTGACAGTTTTACTTCTTCTTTTCCAATTTGTATCCTTTTATTTCTTTTTCTTCTCTGATTGCCATGGCTAGGACTTCCAAAACTATGTTGAATAATAATGGCGAGAGTGGACATCCTTTTCTTGTTCTTGATCTTAGGGGAAATGCTCTCAGTTTTTCACCATTGAGAATGATATTTGCTGTGGGTTTGTCGTACATGGCCTTTATTATGTTGAGGTAGGTTCCCTCTGTGCCCACTTTCTGGAGAGTTTTTATCATAAATGGGCGTTGAATTTTGTCAACGGCTTTTTCTGCATCTATTGAGATGATCATGTGGTTTTTATTCTTCAACTTGTTAATATGGTGTATCACATTGATTTCTTTGCATGTATTGAAGAGTCCTTGCAACCCTGGGATAAATTCCACTTGATCATGGTGTATGATCCTTTTAATGTGTTGTTGGATTCTGTTTGCTAGTATTTTGTTGAGGATTTTTTCATCTTTATTCATCAGTGATATTGGTCTGTAATTTTCTTGTTTTGTAGTATCTTTGTCTGGTTTTGGTATCGGGGTGATAGTGGCCTCATACAATGAGTTTGGAAGTGTTCCTTCCTCTGCAATTTTTTGGAGAGTTTGAGAAGGATGGGTGTTAGCTCTTCTCTAAATGTTTGATAGAATTCACCTGGGAAGCCATCTGGTCCTGGACTTCTGTTTGTTGGAAGATTTTTAATCACAGTTTCAGTTTCATTACTTGTGATTGATCTGTTCATATTTTCTCTTTCTTCCTGGTTCAGCCTTGGAAGGTTATACCTTTCTAAGATTTTGTCCATTTCTTCCAGGTTGTCCATTTTATTGGCATAGAGTTGTTTGCAGTAGTCTCTTAGGATGCTTTGTATTTCTGCGGTGTCTGTTGTAACTTCTCCTTTTTCATTTCTAATTTTATTGATTTGAGTCCTCTCCCTCTTTTTCTTGATGAGTCTGGCTAACGGTTTATCAGTTTTGTTTATCTTCTCAAAGAAACAGCTTTTAGTTTTATTGACCTTGGCTATTGTTTTCTTTGTTTCTATTTCATTTATTTCTGCTCTGATCTTTATGATTTCTTTCCTTCTGCTAACTTTGCGTTTTGTTTGTTCTTGTTTCTCTAGTTCCTTTAGGTGTAAGTTTAGATTGTTTATTTGAGATTTTTCTTGTTTCTTAAGGTAGGCTTGTATAGCTATAAACTTCCCTCTTAGAACTGCTTTTGCTGCATCCCATAGGTTTTGAATCGTCATGTTTTCATTGTCATGTGTCTCTAGGTATGTTCTGATTTCCTCTTTGATATCTTCAGTGACCTCTTGGTTATTTAGTAATGTATTGTTTAGCCTCCATGTGTTTGTGTTTTTTACGTTTTTTCCCCTGTAATTCATTTCTAATCTCATAGCATGGTGGTCAGAAAAGATGCTTGCTGTGATTTCAGTTTTCTTAAATTTACTGAGGCTTGATCTGTGACCCAAGATGTGATCTATCCTGGAGAATGTTCCATGTGCACTTCATGAGAAAGTGTAATCTGCAGTTTTTGGATGGAATGTCCTATAAATATCAATTAAATCTATCTGGTCTATTGTGTCATTTAAAGCTTGTGTTTCCTTATTAATTTTATGTTTGGATGATCCCTAGGTGTGAAGTGGGTCTCTTCTAGACAGCATATATATGGGTCTTGTTTTTGTATCCATTCAGCAAGCCTGTGTCTTTTGGTTGGAGCATTTAATCCATTCACGTTTAGGGTAATTATCCCTATGTATGTTCCTATGACCATTTTCTTAATTGCTTTGGGTTTGTTTTTGTAGGTCCTTGTCTTCTCTTGTGTTTCCCACTTAGAGAAGTTCCTTTAGCATTTGTTGTAGAGCTGGTGTGGTGGTGCTGAATTCTCTTAGCTTTTGCTTGTCTGTAAAGTTTTTGATTTCTCCATCGAATCTGAATGAGATCGTTGCCAGGTAGAGTCATCTTGGTTGTAGCTTCTTCCCTTTCATCACTTTCAGTATATCATGCCACTCCCTTCTGGCTTGTAGAGTTTCTGCTGAGAAATCAGCTGTTAATCTTATTGGAGTTCCCTTGTATGTTATTTGTTGTTTTTCCCTTGCTGCTTTTAATAATTTTTCTTTGTCTTTAATTTTTGCCAATTTGATTACTATGTGTCTCGGCGTGTTTTTCCTTGGGTTTATCCTGTATGGGACTCTGCACTTCCTGGACTTGGGTGGCTATTTCCTTTCCCATAATAGGGAAGTTTTCAGCTATAATCTCTTCAAATATTTTCTCTGGTCCTTTGTCTCTCTCTTCTCCTTCTAGGACCCCTATAATGCAAATGTTGTTGCGTTTAATGTTGTCCCAGAGGCCTCTTAGGCTCTCTTCATTTCTTTTCATTCTTTTTTCTTTATTCTGTTTGCAGCAGTGAATTCCACCAGTCTGTCTTCCAGGTCACTTATCTGTTCTTCTGCCTCAGTTATTCTGCTATTGATTCCTTCTAGTGTAGTTTTCATTTCAGTTATTGTATTTTTCATCTCTGTTTGTTTGTTGTTGAATCTTCTAGGTCTTTGTTAAATATTTCTTGCATCTTCTCGATCTTTGCCTCCATTCTTTTTCCAAGGTCCTGAATCATCTTCACTATCATTATTCTGAATTCTTTTTCTGGAAGGTTGCCTATCTCCACTTCATTTAGTTGTTTTTCTGGGTGTTTATCTTGTTCCTTCATCTGGTACATAGCCCTCTGCCTTTTCAACTTGTCTATCTTTCTGTGAATGTGGTTTTTGTTCCACAGGCTGCAGGATTGTCGTCAAGAAATTTTATTTTTAGATGAGAAGAATCAACATTGCAAAAATGCCATTTCTCCTAGATTATTAAATCAGTAGAGTGTAAATTCTGTACAATCCCCAAATATTCCAATAGAATATTTACAACTTAATAAAATGATTCCCAAAATTATTCTAGGAGAAAAAACATAGGAGTTGCCACATAAATTCTGAAAAAGAACAGAAAGGAAGAGTAAGAATTAGCCTTATAAAATATATTATAAAACTACAAACAGATTATTATAACAGAAATATACCTGTAGAATTGAAATAGACCCAAGTGTATATGAGAATTTAGTCTATGATAAAAAGTGGGCATTTCAAATAAGTTGGAAAAACAAGACTGAGTGTTCAATAAGTACTGTTAGAACCACTGGCTTCTTTTTTGCAGAAGAAAATTAAGATAACTTTACATATTCTAATTCCAGATGGAGTAAAGATGTAGATTTTAAGAAATAAAACCTTACAAGTGTAAGAACACAGTTAGGTGATTTTTTTTTCAGTAATCTTAGGAGTAGAAAAAGACATGACATCAAAACCAGAAATTAGAAAGTGAAGGTGATACGTTTGTCTCCGTAATAATTCAGCAGTCCCATACAGCATAAACCAAAACACAAACCAAAAAAACCCCATAAACTAAATTAAGATACATAACATACGGGGAAAAAAATTTGTAACATATATGACTGTGTTATTACCTGGTCCATAAAGAAAAATTGTGAAAGGACATTTGTATGTCATTCATAGAAGAAAAAATAGAAATGGGCAGCAAGAAATGAAAAGGTGGTCAACTACTCAGTAAGCAGATTTAAATTAAAACAAAATTTTCTCACCTATCATGTTAGCAAGGATTGCATTTAGTACTAAGTGTTGGTGAGAGTGTGGGGAAAAGGTACACACAGTGCTGGTGGGAATGGAATGTACACTGGACTTTGCTGGAAGACAGTTTGTCAGTATGTATCAAAAATCAGAATGTGTGTTCATTGACCCAGAGTTCTTTGCCTAGGAACTTATCCTAAGGAAATATATACACTAATATATATATCCAAGGATTTTAAATGTAATTTTTATATTAAGTAATTGGAAAGAAATTATTAATAAATGTACTTACTTCATTAGATAATTGATTAAACTATACCCACAGTGGAGTTTTATGTAGTTATTATAAATGATATTGTAGCTCTGTACTTGTTGACCTAGAAAAATGTCAGTGCAGAGCATTACATAAAAAACATCAGGTCACAAAACAGCATTGATAGTAGAGTCCCATTTTGTATATTCATTATATCTAGTAGATATTAAAATTTCTGGAATTATACTGATATATGTGTATGTTCCTAAAACAAGGTAGTATCAGTAGTTATCTCTAAGTGGTTGATTCATCAGTGGTTTTCACTTCCTTTTTATTTCTTCGTACTGTCACAGTCTTGTACAGTGATCATGAATTGCTTTTATAATCAGAATAAACAAAACCATTTTCATTAAACATAGCCATTGCAATCTGGTTGTTTTTTGTCTGTAGTGGAGCATAGGTATTTGTGTGTCTCCTACAGCAACTCTTCACGTATAAAAAGGCTCTCTAGTCATTCCATAGTACTCCTATCCACAGAGTAAAAAATCATGATTACTTTTTCTTCATGGTACTTACCTTTTTTTAAAAAAATCGCTTTCTTTGTAAGAGGCAGTATAGGATAGTTCCTGGGATTAAATCCTGGCCCTGCTGCTTACAAATTTGTTACCTCCCTGGGCCAATTTCCTTATTAAAAAAAGGGTTCTTGTGATAATGAAACATTAATTAATACACAGAAAGTATATTCAGAACAACGCCTGGCAGGTAATAACCCCCCCCAAAATATTAGTTACTGTTATTATTAATCCTTGGACTGTGTCTTAACTATGTACTCTATCTCCCCATTATCTCAGTCTTGTTTTAAAATGAATTTTCTTAATATTAGTTATTCTAAAGAGTGGAAAGCTGGTATAAGTAATTTGTGTGTAACTGTTGGTATATATATGTTATTATAAAAGTTCAGAATTGACATGGAAACTCAGAGTCACATCTCTTACCTACTTTCCTGTTGTTTTCTAATAGGTTTACTCGTGGGGTAGCAATACCTTTGGTCAACTTGGGCATTCCGATTTTCCAACAACAGTTCCTCGTCTTGTAAAGGTACTTTAGTGAATTTGATAACTTTTATAGCAACTTATTCCAGAATTCTAAGTTAGAACACTTTATATTTCTCCATTTCTTGTTTTATAAAATTAGGAGAATTGTATACTTGTAACCTAAGTTTGTTATGATGTACATTAAAAAAAAAAGTGAAGCCACTTGTTTTCAGGCTAAATGTTTCCTTTTTTTGATGTGTTAGTGTATATTTCTTTTCTTCTTGGCTTCATTGAGCATTCATAGTTTTTTTTTTAAAGTAAAAATGAACAAGTTCATTCTTTTAAATCAAATGTTTCTAGCGCTGTGATATTGACTTTTGAGCTTTATACTACCAAATAATGCCTACTCTGACTTCTCACCTAAGTTTGACTTTTAAGTGTGACTTTTGTATAACATTATTTGATGGTTTGGTTTGTTTTGTTTGTTTTGTTTTTACATACATAGTAGTAAAACCTTTTTTAACCCTTTTAATTTTCTATAGGGAAGCTAAAAGCATAGATAATTTCTTCACTGCTGTGTGAATTGGTTTTAGTTTATGTAATGCTATTCAGAGATTGGTAACTTCTAGTCCCTTTGATGCAGTTTTAGAGGACTGTTTCTCAACCTTTTTTTCTGCCACAACGTCCTGCAGAAATACAAAATTCATCAATAGTATTGACTCCTTATATAAGATTTGTTTGTTTTGGGGGGGTGTTGTTGGCAGGGAGTAGGCATGCTGATAGCCTGGTAGGCTAACAGAATGGAATGTGGAGCTCATGTATTCATAGTTTGATTCTGATATCTCCCCTATCCCAACACATGCTCTCTCCACTGAGAGTAATAGAGACTAAAAAAGTATAGTTACTTCAGTTTCAGGAACATCATTCACATATAAGCTATAGTTAATACATATTCTGCTGATTCATGTATTCAGTGTACACTATGCGTCCATCACTATATAAGACCTTTACACGCTGCCTTTCCTTCCAGTGAACTTAATTTTACTGGGAAGAAAAGACTTAAATAAAACATTAGGGGACAGTTGTTAATTCTAGCTCCAATCTTAAATATTTTCAGCATAAAACATTTTAATGGTAAGCTATTCAATTTCTGATATTTTATCACAAATAAAAATATGGTAACTCACTGTTCCTTGTTTTCTGTTATTTGAATAAAGTAGAATATGCATCTATTCATACTAAGGAAACTTTTGTAATATAGCATGGAGATGCTGGAAATGTAATTTTTATTTAAAATTTTAGAGTCAGACAAGAGAGAATAGAATTTGTTATAAGGTTTTAGTTTTGTTACCCTTTAACTGTGTGTATGAAAATACAACATCATTATTTTGGGTTTTTTTGTGGGGGAGGGGTGAGAAAAACATTTTGAAGTCATTTTAATTAATATGTGAATTAAAGTCAAGGCAGAGTGAGATCTGAATTAGTTTTGATTAGAGACTAAGAAGACTACTCTTTCCTTCTCCAAAAATTTTAATTCATTCTTTGCAAAACCAACAGGAAGTCAGTTATTTGGGTAGCCTGAATTTGAGAAAATGATGTCATGCAGGAAGAGGATAACTATAAAGTAGTGGAGACGTGTGTGTACACGCTCACACACACACACACACACACACACATTCACCTAATCACCTAGGATTTGAACCCTATCTAGACACAGAGAATCTAACAGATTAGAAGTTTTTTGCTTATTCTTGTACGAGTCATGGCTGAAGCTGGGTCTGCAGGCTGGGACAGTAGTTTTCATTAGCAGAACACTTTCTTCAAATGAAACCTTATGCAGAATCCCCTACATAAAACAGATAACTGTGGAACTATTTTAGTTGAAGGATGGAGGTGGGTTGGGGGCAAAACCCTGGCGCCTGCCTTTCCATGGTGGCTCCTGAGTCACTGTGTGGAATCCTAAGGTTTGAAAACCATTGATTTAAGGCAGTGGTTCTCAAACTTTGGCATACATCAGAATCACCTGGAGAGCTTGTCAAAGCAGGTTGCCCGGTCGGACCCCCCAGTAGCAATGTGGCCTGAGTGTACATTTCTCACATGTTCCTAGATGATTGCTGCTGCTGCTGCTGCTGCTGCAAAGACTACTCATTGAGCACCACTGGTCTAGGGGATCCATGTAGATGGGCTTCTAAGGGGTCCTGCCTTTTTCAACATCCTGGGACACAGTGAAGTCACATCAGAGAGATAGTGAGTTCCAAGTGGGAAAACAGCTTTAGCACCCATGGGTTTAGTTGTCCAGGATGGAATTTAGCCTTGTTAGATTTTCTTTTCACCTTGATTTTTGTGCACATAGCAGAATATGTATGGACAAAGGTGTGTCCTAGCTGTCAGAATAGGGCTCTAGAAGTTTCTGGGCCTTTGTTGTACAAGCTGAGTCTGTGGCAACTTCCAAAAATAACAGTGAAAAAATCAAATGTATGGTTTTATCTTTTTAAATTTCAGTTTTTTATAAAACAATCCAGTTCTAAATTTACAGGCTGAACAAGGGTTCCTTCTCACTCCTGCATCTGTTCTGCAGTTAATCGGGTACATTGCTGGGTGAGTTTTGCCATCTAGAGATGTGACTGACTTTGTACTCCACCTGTTCAAGTAACTTAACATTCCATTTCCCGTGGATTTGGAGTTCCATCAGATTCCTTCATCTTGGACAGACAATGTCCTCCTGTCGTTGCAGGTGAACAGTGAAAATGGAGTCTGGAGTGTAGCTGCAGGCCAGGATTATTCCCTGTTTTTAGTGGATACCGAAGACTTCCAGCCTGGATTATGTTACAGTGGCCGGCAGGACCCGACAGAAGGTGACAACCTTCCAGAGAATCACAGTGGTACTAAGACTCCAATACTTCTCTCCTGTAGTAAGGTGAACAGGAATTGGATCCTAAGGCCCACATTCTATAACACATGAGAAGTCTTTTGTTTCTGTTGCTTTTGTATGGTATGCCTGTTATTAAGTGTCTCTGACTAATGTATTTAAAACTGCAAACCAACTTGCCATCCCCCTTCTCTCCTTATCTCCTTTTCCTGCCTTATTTCTTTCCACAGTGCGTATCATCATCCCACACACTATATAGTTTACTTATTTTGTCTATTGTCTGTCCTCCCTTTTACTGTAAGATTCATAAGAGTAGGGGTTTTAGGCTCTCTCATTTACTGTTGGATCCTCATAGTAAATATATTTGTTGAATTAACACCCTCACATAGGGATATTAAAATACATATTTCACAGCGAAGTCTTCTGACTGTGTTCATGGAGTCCTCAGAGATGAATCAGAATAGAAATTGAATAGATGAATTTTTAACTGTAAGTGGGAAGTAAAAATTGCAGGAGCCTGAGGTGGGCTCGTGGCAGACCTGACAGGCCACAAACAGTGCTCTGTTTCCCATCACTTCCCCTCTTTTCTTAGCTTTTCATCTTGTTTACTACTGTTTCCTCATTTTTCCTTCATTGATCTGAATTTCTTTGCTTTCCTACTTCTTACCTCTTTTTCATAAACATAAAACCATTGGTCTGTTTCTGGTTTTCTTTTTCCCCACTTCAGTAACTCACACCCTCAAAGTGATACACTGCAAGGAAATTAACCCTCAAAGTTAGTACATTCTGGATTTTTTATTCTTACTGACTAATATATCCTATGGATTGTTTTTTATCCTTGGTGTTTGTTTTTATGGCTAAATATGTAAGCTCTGAATGTATATAGGGGTGAGATCTTTCTTGCTAAAGGTAACACTGGCCAAGATTTGGTTCTTGACCTATATTAGACTGTTATTCCAGACATACTAATTGACTCTCTGTAGTTCTTGACCCTGACTCCACATTCCTCATGAAAGATTCCACAGTCCAGATAAAGGATGAAATAGGCTGATGAAAGAGATGAGACTCAATATGTGTCTTTAGTTACCATGGGCTGTTAATAGTCTATTGGCCTGCAGCTTGGTTGCCTATTTTAATAGGGATATGTGACAAAAGGCATCAAAAGTTTTTATTCAGTGGTGTCATGAATAAATGACAAAATCCCCTTTTAAAGAAAACCCCTTTCTGTTGTACTTTTAAAAGATAGCTCCTAGATCGTTGATATTTTGACATACAGCATAGAGATCCTCTCTGCTTTCATCTATTTCATGCAAAAAGGGGTCCTGAGGCATGTGTCTGTATCATTTGGATCTTTGTATATTTAGAGGTTCTGTGGCTCTAACCACATGTAAAATGAAATAAAAGGTATTGTGGGAATAAATAATAGTATAGATGTATATAGTTATATATAGATCATGCTATAGGTATATAACAACAAGGTACTGGTAAACCAGCCCAAAAAATCAAAATAAAACCAAAAACTCTGATTTATAGTGTTTTCCAATTTTTTCTGGTAATTTCCCTATTGCCACTTTCAAACTACTAATGATTTAATAAGCAACTTGCTGCAGAATTCCTGCATTGGCTCTCACCAGCTGATATCAACCAACTTCAGTGCCCAAATTGCTACTAATAAATTATATTTTATCTTTAATCTTTTTCTTTTCCTGTTTTAGCTTGGATATATAAGCAGAGTGACAGCAGGAAAAGACAGCTATCTAGCCTTGGTGGACAAAAACATTATGGGATATATTGCCAGTCTCCATGAGTTGGCTACTACAGAAAGACAGTTCTATTCAAAACTAAGTGATATCAAGTCTCAGATTCTGAGGCCTCTTCTCAGTTTAGGTAAGTAGAACCTCCCCTCTCCCCTCTTTCCACCCACTCAATTATCAGGACTCTTGTTTTATCTGTTTTTTCTATATCACAAAGAAAACTTTTTGTTTGAGTTGTACTCTTCTCCTTTCTTTCCAGTCTCTTCTTTTGTGCACAGATAGTCAACAACTTACAAACTATTTCCACTTTGCCAATAGCCCAGCTGCCCCTATCCTTCCACCCCCAGAGCTCCTTTCACTTGTAGAAGTAGAAAAATGGAGCTTTCAGAAGATTCATGGCAGAGAGGCAGAACAACTTTGGGAAAGTTGATCCTAGGAGTCAGACTTCTAAACAACACTTCTAGCCCCTCTAGTCCTAAGATACCTTATGTTATATGCTACCCAAATTTTTCATTTTCTTTGTTCTGGTTCTTAGAATTTTATCAAGTAGAACTTCATTTGGATTTACAAGTAGTCTCTAAAAATGTGGATAACTGTAAGAGTGTTAAGGGTCTTACCCAACATTAGCAGGAATTGATTAAATCCAGTCCCTTTTCTTAGCTGTAATCAGTTACAAGAGAGATTGAAGGTAAGGAGACAATATGGGGAAAATAGATTACAATAGTCCTAGATGGGATGCTACTGTCCAGATATACTAGGGTATAGCATATAGACCCCTCTTGGGGTATCGAGGAGGTTAGAAAGGAATGCAAAATGGAGATGGGGGTGGGCTGTTAAAGGTTAACTTCCCGTAGTTCAAAAATTTTTCAGGGTTTGGCCCTACACTCAGAAGATGGACAGGATGTTTTTTTTTTCTCTTTCTTTCTCCTGAACTCCTTGACCCCCTGTGTGGACACAGAATTCAGACCAATACTGTAGTACTTAAATTCTTCCTTGTTCGTACGTCATTTTTCCACTTTAAGGTGACGTTGGCTTGTGTAGGTCAGCCCATTATTTTTAATGGGAAAACGTCTACTTTTCTTTTTTTTTCTTTTTATTTTTTATTGGAGTATAGTTGCTTTTACTTATTTATTTATTTTTTAATTGGAGTATAGTTGCTTTTCTATTTTTCAAACACCTAACTTACAGTCTTTCCAAACTGAATCCCTTTGTAAGTTGGGGACTATCTGCATTTGTTTTTGTTTTTAGTATGTTTTGCTTTTTTAAATGTTGTAGAGTTCCTGTTCTATAAATTCCCCTCCAGTGGGTGGGCTCAACACCCCAGGACTTTGGCAAGGGATATGGAAGCAATCCAAGCTGGAAGCTTCCTGGATTGCTCTGAAAGGAAAGTGAAACTTGCCCTTTTCCTGTTCTGATTCCTGATTTCTTTGTTGGTTTTAGCTGGTCTGCTCATCAGCCTCACTGGTTGGAGAAAAGTCCTCCAAATTGGGAGCTTTGGACTGGGAAAAAGCAATAATCTCCTGATGCCCTCTGTAAAGTTAAGAGTGACCAAGGCAGTCTGATTTTTGGATTGCTCTGTCTGCAGTGAAGGGTTGGGCTTGTCCAAGGGACAGGTAGAGCAGAAGTCAGTACAAAAGTTGAAAATGTTAACCAAGCTATAGCTATAGAAGTGAGTTTAATTCCTGGCTGTCACTAACCAGTTTTGTGAAATTAGATAATTCACTTCCTTTCTCTTGGCCTTAGATGACTTATCTTCAAAATGAGAGGAGAATTGGATTAGCACAGTGGTTCTCAAATTTGGCTGGTCTTCAGAATTACTGGAAGGCACTTTTTAAAAAAAATATATCCATCGGGGGATCCTAACTTTGGCCTACTGTGTCAGAATCTGTAGGGTCCTGTGAATGTTTTTAACAGGTTCCTCAAATGACTGGCTACCGTGATCTCTGAATTTGCCTTTTTTTTTTTTTTTAAACACTGATTATTTAGGCTCCATAGTTGAGAGTACATCTCAGCATGTTAAGTATTTTTAGAAGAGGGAAATTCGTAATCTTGGTCATAAAAAAGTGTTCAGATAATGAATCTTTCGGTTATGTTATCATCATCATCATCATTTTGTTCCAGAAAACTTGGGCACTGCAAGTACAGTCCAGCTGTTGCAGGAGGTGGCAAGCCGGTTCAGCAAGCTGTGTTACCTAATTGGTCAACATGGAACCTCACTGAGCAGCTTCCTTCAGGGGATAAAGGAAGCCAGGAGTTTGGTCATCCTGAAGCATGCAAGCCTCTTCTTGGATAGTTATACAGAGCAAGTATCCAGTCCTGTGTCATGTTGAGTCTCTGCAGGGTTATTCTGCCAAGGAGAACAGTCCCTTAATCAAAAGAGACTAGATTAGGGAGAGTGCTATAATATAAGGTAATAGAAATTGCAAAGCAGCGTTTTAATCTTAAGACAACTATAGTTCTGCATTGCTAAAATTTTAGTTTGCTCTAAGAGGGGAAAAAAGATTTCAATATAATGCATTCTCAAATTTCCTTCTGTATTCTAGCAGAATGATTGACAGTGTACTTAGTTTACAAAAAAGTATTATAATAAATATGGTTCTTTGGAGAACAATTTTGTTTCCTGAAGTAAATTGTACTAAAATTTGAGGAAATAGGTAACTAAGCAATTATTTTAAGACCAACTGTTGATTGTAAATATGGAGCTCTTCCAGTGCCTGCTTTTCACTGTTGTGTACATGGAGAGTTTAAAGACCAAACTACCTTTAATAATTTTTTTTTTTTTTTTTTTTTTGTGGTACGCGGGCCTCTCACTGTTGTGGCCTCTCCCGTTGCGGAGCACAGGCTCCAGACGCGCAGGCTCAGCGGCCATGGCTCACGGGCCCAGCTGCTCCGCGGCATGTGGGATCTTCCCAGACCGGGGCACAAACCCGTGTCCCCTGCATCAGCAGGCGGACTCTCAACCACTGCGCCACCAGGGAAGCCCCAAACTACCTTTAAAATAACGATATTTTTGTAATAAAACCTAAGATAGTGATCCAAGTTTCTTTTCATGTTTTTCAAGTAAAATATCCCAACTGTATTTGAAATTTTAAGTATTTCTCACTTTTTCTTATGTAAGGCATAATTTAAGTGTTATTTTAATGTATATTAGGTCCTGCTGTTGGTCTGAAGTGTAGATTTTAAAGTCACCCATAATCCTACCACCAGAAATAACCATTGTTAATAATCTTAGTGTATCTCCTTTCAGACTTAAGGCATATATGTGCAGATAGATGTATGTGATTTTAGGTCTAAGCAAAATTAAATATATTTGAAGCTATGGTCTGGGAGGAAATACCCTGATTAGAGTCTTTTAAGTCGTTATATTTCAGATATAAAAAAAGTAGCATAATATGATACGAATTTACTTTTTGAAACTAGATTTTTTTGTGTGTGAAAGTTTCAGCTTTTACTAGTATTTATTTTTCTTTTTTGACTTGTACAGATCTCATAATGTATTTCTTCTTTTTCTGCTCTGATACATCAGGACTTATGCTTGGAAATGCTTTTATTTTGATACCTTGGGCTTTTTTTTTTAGTGTAATAATGTATTCATATAGATCAGGCAAGTAAAAAAATCTTGATTTGTTTATGAATTTTTAAAATTATTATTATTTTTTAGAAGATGTTGGGGGTAGGAGTTTATTAATTAATTAATTAATTTTTGCTGTGTTGGGTCTTCGTTTCTGTGCGAGGGCTTTCTCTAGTTGTGGCAAGCGGAGGCCACTCTTCATCGCGGTGCGCGGGCCTCTCACTATCGCGGCCTCTCTTGTTGCGGAGCACAGGCTCCAGACGTTCAGGCTCAGTAGTTGTGGCTTATGGGCCTAGTTGCTCCGCGGCATGTGGGATCCTCCCAGATCAGGGCTCGAACCCGTGTCCCCTGCAGTAGCAGGCAGATTCTCAACCACTGTGCCACCAGGGAAGCGCAAATTATTTTTAATTGTGGTAAAATAACACATAACATAAAATTTACCACTGTAACCATTTTTAAGTGTTCAGTACCTTGGGCTGGTTTTAGTAGGAATTTGCCTTCTCTCTCAAAGTCAATTGATTCCATTTACCGGCCCAGGAGTGTGAAAGAAATGTACATGGTGCAAAGCAGTATTTCAAGACTTATTCTTTAACTGTACATCAATACTTAACCAACATTTTCTAACCCTTTTTCACTTAAGCTCTTTTAACATATTTTCTTACCTTCTCTATTGTTTATTTCTGAAGACTTAATTGGGAAACCTAAAGAGAAGATTAGAGAAAATTTTTATTAAAAATCCAACAATTTTAGTCATCTTTTCTCATGTTTGTTAAGTTACCAAAGTAAAATCTACCAAGTAAATTCTCACATCTTCTGCATAACTTTAGGCGTTTAAAAAAAATTCTTATTAACATCTTTACTGAAATGGCTTTTTTCTCCTGACTGTTGTGATCATGTAACCTGCCCTTCTCTTCACTCCTTTACAGTTCATGAATGTTAGCATCACAAAAGTTCTGAAACTCGCTGATGAGATTCCAAGAAGTATCTATTCCAGATGCATGTTCAAAAACTGAAGAGCAAATTTACTTTTTAACACTAATATACATGTGTTTTCTTTTTTGTTCAAGGTATTGCACATCTATTACAAATTTCCTGGTTATGGGAGGATTCCAGCTTCTTGCTAAGCCTGCCATGTAAGCAAATACATACTTTACAGTTATTATTCTAACAACCAAAGATCATGTTTTATAGCATTCTGTGTTTTTGAGTGCCCAGGAAAAGCTTTGACTTGGTCCTTGTGCCAAACAAATCAAAATGTAGACTTTCACTAAATCTTATAAAAGATAGGTGTTATTAGCTCCTTATTATCATTGGAAGTAGCATGGTATTGAAAAAGCCACAAGATCTGGGTCCTTCTTTACTGCTACCACTGATTATCCCCAAGACTTTGGACAGCTCTCCTCACCAAATTGAGCCTAACTTTTTTTCTCTGAAAAATGGGAATGTTCTCTCCCCAGTTGTGAGGAACAAATATTATGTGATAGTACAGAGAAAAGTGCAAAGTGTTGCACAAATGGAAAGTTTTCGCATTTAGTCTCTGGGTAAGTAATAAATATAAAAGCCCCTTGCATGAGCCAGCCATTCTGAACTGTGTAGTTTCTCAACAAGTGTTGACCTAGCAAGAAAGACAGGTTTAAAAAATCAGTTATATTTTAATAGTAAACATTTCAAATATATACTCACAACCAAGATTGAAGTTTAAACCCAGATGTCAGTGTTTTGCCATGTTTGCTTTTGATCTTATATCCTAATAGAAAGAATAGTAATGACTGTGTCTCATTTCTGGTTTTAAAGGGAATGCTTTTAATATTTCACCATTCAACATGATTGCCTTAGGGTTTTGGTAAATATTATTTATAGGGTTAAACAACTCCCTTCTAAAACTTGAAGAGCAATTGATTTTTAAAAAATGTTAAATATCCTTGCGTTCCCAAGGTAAATTCAGTGCTCTTTATGTATTAGTTTTTTATACATTTCTGGATTCAATTTGCTAATATTTAAGATGTTTGCATTTATGTGAATATGTTGTTTTCTTTCTCTTCTGAACTTGCCCAGTTTTGGTAAGAGGATTGTACTAGTAATTATAAAATGAGTTAGGGAGCTTCCTCTCTTTTTCTATCAAAGTACAGATGAGGATTATCTGTACTTTGAAGATTTGGTAGAAATCATCTGTTAAAAAGCATGGTCTTCAAGGGAGCATTTACTGTAGGGAGTTTTTAAGCTACTATTTGTTTTTTTTAATGAATAGGTCTGTTCAAGTCTTTATTTCTTCTTTCAGCTTCAGTTGTTTATACTTTTCTGGAAAATTGTTTCAAATTTATTGGCATAATATTTTTATCATTGTCTTAAGATGTGTTCACCTCTATAATTTGTTGTAGCTCCTATTTTTCATCCCTATTATTATTTATTTGAGCCTTTTATCTTTTTATCTTGGTCAGTCTTGTCAGCAGTTTACCCTTTTTTGTTACTCTTTTCAAAGATTAAGCTGTAGTTAATCCTTTCCTTTCTTTGTTTTCTGTTTCACTAATTTCTGTTTTTTATTTCCTTCTACTTCATGTTCATGTCTTCCAACTTCATGAGTTTAGCATTTAGTTCATTAATTTTTCAATCTTTTAATTTTTCTAAAGTGCTCATCTAAGGCTATAAATTTCCCTCTAAGTGTTGCTTTAGCTGTATGTAAAAAGTTTTGATCCATTTTGTTTTTGTAGTCATTCAGTTCTAAATATTTCTCTGCTTTCCATCATGATTTGACTCATGTCACGTGCTCATTCATTTCCAAAATATAGGGGTTTGGCCTTTATTTTTTTAATGACAGGTTAAAGAGTGTTATATTTTAAACTTATGTAGTAATTTTTAAATCCTTGATCTTGCTATTTTGTTTAATATTAATATTATGACACTGCTTTTTATTCTTTTACTTTTTAGCCCTTCTGTAATGTAACCTTCCTCTAGTATTTCAGAGTCGAGTTCTCAAGGGTTGACCTGATTCCTTGTTAGAGCAGCTAAAGCAAATGACATAAGTGAAAGCCTCTTGCGAGAGCCTGGACAAGTGGAAAGCAATTAATGAACTCTGGGTGACTCTGAGCTATGGAAGCAGATATTAAGTTTGGATTTGGGCAGCATTTCCTAAACAGTGGTTCATGAACCCCAGGGTTTTACATAGTTAAAGGCAGTAATGACATTTTTTTAACTTCTATGTACAAAATCAGTAATTTAAGATACTTTAAGGTATTCATTTAAAAAGAGAACACTTTGAGAATCTCTAGAGTATAGGTATTGAGCCCATGGGCAGTTAGTGAATCTGCCTAAGCTTTCATCACTTAGCTGGTTTATCACTTAGCCATTCACCTCAGGCTAGCCTGGTGGTTTGATCATCAGATATGTATATTTTTAATATTGTGGTAAAATATACATAGCATTTATCATTTTAACCATTCCTAAGTGTATGGTTCTGTGGCATCAAGTACATTCAGATGTTGTGTAAGCCACTGTCTCTACACAAAACTTATCATCCCCAATAAAAATTCTGTACCCATTAAACAGAGACTCCCCCCACCCCAGCCCCTGGTAACCTCTACTCCCTGTCTCTATGAATTTGCCTGCTCTAGGTACCATATAAGTGAAATCATAGTAGTTGTCCTTCTGTATCTGGCTTACTTCCCTAAGTATAATGTTTTCAAGGTCCATCCATGTGGTAGCATATATCAAAATTTCATTTCATTATATGTCTGAATAATATTCCATTGTATGTATATACCACATTTTGATTATCCATTCATCTGTCAATGGACACTTGGGTGGTTTTTACCTTTAATATATTTATTTTTTGAGTAACAAGTGCAAACCTAGCCATATAAGGAAAGAGCAATATTGCCACTCTTGGATTCAAAGCTCCCAAGAGAAGATAAGCTAAACAGAGTAGTTCAGGTTTTCTGAGAGCGTACTAGGGCCCCTTTTGGGAAAGTCTGCAGGCAAGAACTTGAGTGAGTCCAGAAAGGTAATAGGGATTTACAAGTGTTGGAACATTTCTGGTCTAGTACTGGGCATCCAGAAGAAATGTGGTCAGAGGGAGTATGTGTTCACCATGTACCACCTCCATCTCTCAGGAGCAGGTCAAAGCAGAATACTTCTGTAGGGTTAAATAAGTTTCCCCAGCTGATCTCAGCAATAGGATGTGGTGGAGGAAGTAGGAACATCCAACAGGCCAATATAAACAAAAATCTGGGCCATGTTCCTCGGGGCACGCTCTCTTAATTGCATTATAAAACAGTCCACTTTGTGCCGTTGAACTTATGGGTTCCTGGAAATTATTACATATTTTTCCATCTTTCTAAGATAATATTTTATAATTTCTGAGTTAAACATCTCTTTATTCCATAGTTCTCTAAGGGATTATAAAATTATTCATTTTTGCTTTATAGTCTTGTGTGACGTTGTTTTGTTTGAAGCCTTGTAGCTGAGAATTGTAGTGTAGTGCTTGTAAAGCACTCAGGGTGGTACCTGGCACAGAATTATTGTTCATTAAGTGGCAGATAATGAGTATTGCTCTGTTCCACCGACTCTTACTACTTTACAAATCTTTTAAGTGTTTTAGTCTGGTGAGCATAGTCTCAATGGGTTACTAATCAGGCTTAAAATTTGCAGTAAAATTTTAATTATGAACTTATATATAATTGAATATAAAAACTAAATGTTGGCTTCAGTTTGAATGCTTTTGACAGTGTCAACATTAAAATCTGCACATGTAATTTGCTTTACTATTTCCTGTTAATTGTAGTACTGGTACCTACAGCTTTTTGTTACTGTCGTGTAATAAACTCTTATTAGATGATAAACAATTAAAAAAAAGAAGAAATTAGAAGTATTTTAATATTCCACGCCAATTCTGTTAGAGCAAAGAGCTTTGTTTTTTCCTCCAGTATTTCTGTGTAGCACAACTAATTAGAGCAGTTAGTCTTGCCATTTATTGCTGTAACTTCTGGCTTGGAAATTAACAGGTAAATGTGTCAGCTGGTCTCCAATTATTCCCTGAAACTGTGGGATGTATGATTCATTTCCTAGAACTTCAGGCACAAGCCTGTGATTAACCATCTCTATTACAGAGTTACTACTGCTACCATTTGCTACTTTTTATACCCCCAAATCCCATTTTATAGGCAGGGAAATTCTTTTAATTACATCTGGTTTATTTCATTGTATTAATCTTCTGGTGCTTTCTTTCATAGCACCTAAAAATGTACATTTTGAAAAAGGTAGTATCAAGTGAAATATGTCTACTCAATATCATGCATGTCGTCAGTACCAAAATGATTAACTGAATCCCTGTTTTTCTCTACCTTCAGTGATTTCCTAAATAAAAACCAGGAACTATTGCAAGATTTATCAGAAGTGAATGATGAAAACACCCAATTGATGGAAATATTGAATACCTTGTTTTTCTTGCCAATCAGACGACTTCATAATTATGCCAAAGTTTTGCTAAAGCTTGCTACTTGTTTTGAAGTGGTAAGCTCTCATGTATACCTCCTTTGGACACTTGGGAAGTCAAGGATCATAGTTTGTTTGTTTGTTTGTTTGTTTGTTTGAATTATGCTACCCCAAGATCTGGAGCTACACTAATTTAATATTTATAATGTGTCTAAATTTATTTTTCTTCAGGGAAATGAAAGAAGAAAGTATGACTGTAGGTATATCTAGTGTTCTTTGCTGTAGATTCAGTTTCCTCTCAGGACCTTAACAAGATTAATTTTATGAAAGTCTAAAGTTGAGACCCAGTTGTGCTACTCAGTCAATAGTTGTCCAAGTTTGAGTACATACTGAGTACAATTACACAGAACTGTTTAAAACCCTGGCTTCCTATATAATGACTCACACTTGTACGGCAGTGGCATCAGCACCTAGCCTGGACTCATGATAGACTTATGCCAGGTATTTGGGTCACCTTGGCATATGCTATGAGAAATCACAGTGTTACAGGATTTTCTCAAATGTTAATGAGTTCACTTTCTGTATTAAATTAGTTAGGTGGAGTCCTAGAAAATTAGCACTGCTCTAGGATATGGGTATATGTTAAAGCTGGTCCTAAGGCAGTCACCTTTGAAATTGTACTGAAACGTGTTGTTTTATTTTGTTTCCATTCTGAAGGGCTCCAGAGAAACCATAATGATTCTAGTGTTTCTTATAGTTCAGGATTTTTCAAATCTTGGAATCTATCTCCTTCTCTGGACAGATACTGTCTCCAGAGTGATCTAGGAATTGATGTGGCCTTTCTACGTTTGATCCTACTGTGGTCTTGTGGGTCTGTTCTTTTGTCTGTTTTCAGTGTTACCCCAAACTGATCTAATTTCAGCTATGAAGGTTTGAGCTACACAAATATCCCAATGAGATACAGATTTCACTCAGTATGTCCTTAATTAATCAAAAATCAGCTAGATCAGCTTGGAATTGTTCAGAGTCTGATACTGTACTATTTCCAGTCTGAAGAGTCCTAATTCTGTGTAAAAAATCCACGCTCTTTTAGTTTGGAATTAAAGGCCCTTCACAGTCTGATACTCTCTTTTGTTTCTAGCCTTATAGTCTACCCTGTGTCCTACATGTTAGTTCAGATTCCCTGGATATAGTTCTCATATGCTTTATATTTCCTCTATCCTCATTATGGGAAACCTTCAAGGCTTGAGTCAAAAATCTTTTTCTCATGAAAATGAAGCCCTCTCTGACCATACTCCACTCCTTTCCCTGCCCATCTCTTATTCCCTTCTCTGTGTTTTGCTAGTACTTTTTGTCCCCATTATTTTCTTATCACATTATGTCAGTGATCCTCAGCCAGGGTTGGGGATCAAAATCGTCTGTATTTTTCAAAACACGTGGCTATGTTCCATCACTGCGAATTGTTATTTAGTAAGTGTAAGGTATAGCTGAGACATTATATGTGTATAAAATTATTTAAATAAAAATAATACCTAATATTTATTAAATGCACTCCATGTGCCATGTACTGTTCTAAGCATGTTATATATATTCATTTAATCTCCACATCAACTCTGTGAAATAGATATTATTACTATCATCCCCCTTTTTCAGATGAGAGAATTGAGGCATAGCTGAGAATTGGTAGAGCTAGAATTCATATCAGAGCATTCTGGCTCCAGAGTCTCTTCCTTTGACTATTTTACTATATTGTCTCTTCCAATAACCTATTAACAAAACCAGTGTATTATTCTGGTATGTTATATGTTTTTCTGTCTTCTCTGCCTAGTTATAAGCTCCCAGAAGACAAAGATTGTGCCTTACTTATTTTTTTATCCCTAGCATTCAACAGAATATTCCATATGTAGTAGATACCATTAAATGTTCCTTAAATGAATGGAAAAAATGGATATGAATGACTGAGAACTGTGGAATGTAAAGTAATTACGAATGTGAGGAATCATCTTTTCATCTTACCTTCTCCTCACTCTCCACAAGACACTGCAATTATACCCTATCCCGTGGTTGATTCTCAAAGCTTGGTCACAGACACCTGGGGGTTCTAGAGACCCTTTCAGGAGATGGCAGGATCAAACTGTTTTCAGGACAGTACTAAGACATTTGCTGATTACACTGTGTTGTCGTTTGCACTGATGGTGCAGAGATAAAGATGGGTCAAACTGCTGGCTCCTTAGCATGAATCAAGGCAGTGGCACCAAACTATACTCAGTCATTGTGTTCTTTGCTGGCATGTACTTGCAGTTAATAAACAAACAAAAAATTGCCAATTTCACTTAAAAAACATTCTTGGTAAAGCAGTAAAAATTATTCTTTTTAACATCAACCACTGAGTATACATCTTTAAAAAAAAAGAGAGAGATATAATTGACATATAACATTTTATTAGTTTCAGGTATACAACATAGTGATTCAATATATGTACATATTATGAAATGACCACAGTAAGTCTAGTTAAATTTATCACCACACACAGAAATACAACATCTTTTTAATATTCTGCATGATGAAATGGGGAGTACACAGAAAGCAGCTCTGCTGCATCCCAAAGTATGAATGTTTTTCAAGGAAAAGCACAAGATTGAGATCGTTTGAGTTGAAAGCTGCCTTTTTCTTTTAAATGTGGAACGCTTCACAAATTTGTACGTCCTTGCTCAGGGGCCATACTAATCTTCTGCTTATCGTTCCAATTTTAGTATATGTGCTGCTGAAGCAGCACTTTTTTTTTTTTTTAACTTGAAAGAACAATTGACAGATAAACTGTGGTTATTCAGTCTTGGGTATTTGACAGATACTTTCTCAAAAAAGGGGGTTAAATGAGCCTGTCACTTCAAGGAGAACAACTGACAGTATTTGTTGCCAATGATAAAATCTGAATTTTTAAGCAAAAATTAAAATGTGGAAAACGTGTGTATCACTACAAGCTTGGCATTTTTCCAATATTTAAAGACTTTCTGATGAGATTGGTGACGATTTAATGTGCTTTTTGATACAATAAAATGTATCAACATTTGGAAGATCTGCATAATTCACTGAACCAGTATTTTTCAAATGTCCAATTCACACGTTATAAAATCATGCATAGGTTTTAAAAAAAAATCTATTCAAAATGTAGGATAGACCAGTGAATTTTAATGTAACAGGATACAAAGAGTTTGATGTAGTTTCAGATTCCACATTTTAGCTACTCTTTAAGAAACTACCACTTAACAAGTTTTGGTATAGTTTCAAAGGAGAATATCCACAATTATATGAAATGGCTATTAAAATCCTCCTCCTTTTCCGACTAAATATCTTTAAAAAGCAAGATTTTCTTCATTTATTTCAAATAAAGAATCTTAACAGATTAAATGCAGTGGCAGATATAAAAATCCAGCCGTCATCTTTTAAGTCAGATAATAAAGAGATTGGAAAAGATGTAGAACAATGCCACTTTTCTCATGAAACATTTTTTTGTTTTGGAAATTTTAGTTATTTTTCATTAAAAATGTTATTGTATTTGAAGTGAGTTAATAAAGATATAAAGTTTTTTAAACTTTATTCTCTGATACGGTAAATATCAGGAGATAATAACCCACAGAAGCAAAACAGAGAGATCCCGAGACCAAAACCCCTGAGAATTCCTGGCCTATCCTGAGTTCTCTGCTGCTCTCCTCACTGATAACTGTCAGTGTATATTTCTTGTCCCCTTGAGTTCTTCCCCTATTTCATATGTACCTGTGTGTGGTAGGATTTTCTGGAACCAGTCTTCTTTTTCCTCAGCTCCCTTTAGTGTACCATATCTGTTCTTAGGCTGGCTTCCCTCCCTAAATTATTACTACATATCTAAACCACACTGAGTCTACAAATTCTGGACAATTGTTTTATATTCTTTTTTCCCTCCTTAATTATTGGCCTCTAGACATCTCCAGAATACCAGAAACTGCAGGATTCCAGTTCTTGTTATGAGTCTCTTGCTCTCCATCTCGGCAGGAAAAGGAAGGAAGCAGAATACACACTGGGTTTCTGGAAGACCTTTCCTGGAAAAATGACGGTAAACCGTGCCAATTGTTGATATCCCAGCAAACAGCAGGCTTATCCGTAACAGCTGCCATAATTTTCTCGGTTTCTCACTTATTTATGGTAATAATGCTTTAATGACCCCTTTTCTAAGGGCAACTAAGGACCACAGCAGTGGGGGCTTTAAATATCAACACCTTCCCTCCTGGCTAGGAATCCTTTCTGAATATGTCTCTCCCTCTTTTGTTTGTTCCTATCTTTTTATTTTCCTTTGAGCACTGATTTTGTGAAATGTTTGGATCCCGTCTGAATTTAGGTTTAACACCAAGCTAAGCTGTGACCAACAAATTCTCCTTAATGTCATTTGTATCTTTTTCATCTTCTCTTTGCAGAAAATAATTTTGATACTTCAATTTTGTATTTGTTTTTAATACCAGGATTCCTTGAGGAAGCCAGAGCGTCGACTGCTGTGTGAGAGCAGTAACCGGGCCCTGTCTCTGCAGCATGCTGGGAGGTTTTCTGTGAATTGGTTCATTCTCTTTAATGATGCCCTAGTCCATGCCCAGGTATGCTGGATTCCTAACCTTAAAAGAGGCCCTGGGGGCTTCCCTGGTGGCGCAGTGGTTGGGGGTCCGCCTGCCGATGCGGGGGACATGGGTTCGTGCCCTGGTCCGGGAGGATCCCACATGCCGCGGAGCGGCTGGGCCCGTGAGCCATGGCCGCTGGACCTGTGCGTCCGGAGCCTGTGCTCCGCAATGGGAGAGGCCCACGTACCGCAAAAAAAAAAAAAAAAAAAAAAAAAAAAAGAGGCCCTGGAAGGTGCAGTACTATGAGTATTTAATTAATCGTAGTATCAGTTTATTTTACAAACTATTGTGATTTTACTGAAACTCTTGAGTGAAAGAGACTGTTTAGCTTGCTTTTGTGGTACCGGCCAGATTTCAGGGAGCTTTTTTAGTTTCTAACTTGAAAATGAGTGTCAGCCATCTGAAGGGGTCCTTGCAGCAGACATGGCGAGACCATTGGGGTTAGTTATGTTATGGGGACTATGTGGCTGAGGTGGACTTAACCATTTGAAAGGGGTTCTGCAGCAGCGACCCCAGGGCCCACATGGGCTTTCTCAGATGTGTCTCCATGTTCTTTGTTTCAGTTCTCCACACACCATGTTTTCCCTTTGGCCACACTGTGGGCAGAGCCACTTTCTGAAGAAGCTGGTGGTGTGTAAGTGTCCCCCCAACCTCATTCCCTTCCTCTGTTACTTAGCCAGTTTGTTTCCTTAGACATGAATAAAATGGGAAGGCTCAGGAGCCCTCCCCATTCTGCACAAGAAGGCTTACCCTCCCAGTACGTAGGTAGTAAGTGCCCTGCTGTGAAGAGCATGACAAATCATGACAAGTGGTGGAAGGGCTTCTCCATTGTTCTCATCCCCATAGTTTAACCCAGAGAAATAACTGTGTCCTTTTCCCACCGTGGAAACCACACCCAGAACATTGAATATATTTAAATTTAATTGACTTCTGATCCCTTTGAAATAAACAAGTTGCTTTTCATATTTGAGGATGGATGTTGTAATGACAGGTTGTCATACTTACTGATCTTTATTCTTGTGAACGTTTTAGGAATGGCCTAAAGATAACTACACCCGAGGAGCAGTTCACTCTCATTTCATCAACACCCCAGGAAAAGGTTAGTCCATCATGGTATTTCCTTTCCATCTTTGGCCGGGCTCTTTCTGTCTCTATGGTGGTAAGAAAGGAATAAAAACTGTTCTTGCTTGCCTAATGATCCATAATTATGTCTGATAAATCTTCATTAAACCAAGACTGTAGAATTTTGTTGTTGCTGTTCTTTATTTTTTTATACAGCAGGTTCTTACTAGTTATCTATTTTATACATATTGGTGTATACATATCAGTCCGAGTCTCCCAATTCATCACACCACCACCACCACTTTCCCCCCTTGGTGTCCATACGTTTGTTCTCTACATCTGTGTCTCTATTTCTGCCTTGCAAACCGGTTCATCTGTACCATTTTTCTAGATTCCACATATACGCATTTATATATGATATTTGTTTTTCTCTTTCTGACTTACTTCACTCTGTGTGATGGTCTCTGAGTCCATCCGCATCTCTACAAATGACCCAATTACTTTCCTTTTTATGGCTGAGTAATATTCCATTGTATATATGTACCACATCTTCTTTATCCATTCGTCTGTTGATGGGCATTTACGTTGCTTCCAAGTACTGGCTATTGTAAATAGTGCTGCAGTGAACATTGGGGTGCATGTGTCTTTTTTTTTTTTTTCGCGGTACGTGGGCCCCTCACAGCCACGGCCTCTCCCATTGCAGAGCACAGGCTCTGGACGCACAGGCCCAGCGGCCACGGCCCACGGGCCCAGCCGCTCCGCGGCATGCGGGATCCTCCCCGACCGGGGCACAAACCCGCGTCCGCTGCATCAGCAGGCGGACTCCCAACCACTGCGCCACCAGGGAAGCCCCCCATGTGTCTTTTTGAATTATGGTTTTCTCTGGGTATATGCCCAGTAGTGTGATTGCTGGGTCATACAGTAATTCTATTTTTAGTTTTGTAAGCAACCTCCATACTGTTCTCCATAGTGGCTGTATCAATTTACATTCCCAGCAACAGTGCAAGAGGGTTCCCTCTCCAGCATTTGTTTGTAGATTTTCTGATGATGCCCATTCTAACTGGTGTGAGGTGATACCTCATTGTAGTTTTGATTTGCATTTCTATTTTGGAGATGAATCCTTTGTCCATTGATTCATTTGCAAATATTTTCTCCCATTCTGAGGGTTGTCTTTTCGTCTTGTTTATAGTTTCCTTTGCTTTGCAAAAGCTTTTAAGTTTCATTAGGTCCCATTTATTTATTTTTATTTCCGTTACTCTAGGAGGTGGGTCAAAAAAGATCTTGCTGTGATTTATGTTAAAGAGTGTTCTTCCTATGTTTTCCTCTAAGAGTTTTATAGTGTCTGGTCTTACACTTAGGTCTTTAATCCATTTAGAGTTTAGTTTTGTGTATGGTGTTACGGAGTGTTCTAAGTTCATTCCTTTGCATGTAGCTGTCCAGTTTTCCCAGCACCACTTATTGAAGAGACTGTCTTTTCCCCATTGTATGTCCTTGCCTCCTTTGTCATAGATTAGTTGACCATAGGTGTGTGGGTTTATCTCTGGGCTTTCTATCCTGTTCCATTGATCTATATTTCTGTTTTTGTGCAAGTACCATTTTGTCTTGATTACTGTAGCTCTGTAGCATAATTTGAAGTCAGGGAGCCTGATTCCTCCAGCTCCATTTTTCTTTCTCAAGATTGCTTTGGCTATTCCAGGTCTTTTGGGTCTCCATACAAATTTAAAAATTTTTTGTTCTAATTCTGTAAAAAATGCCATTGGTAATTTGATCGGGATTGCATTGAATCTGTAGATTGCTTTGGGTAGTACAGTCATTTTCACAATGTTGATTCTTCCAATCCAAGACCATGGTATATCTCTCCATCTGTTTGTGTCATCTTTGATTTCTTTCATCAGTGTCTTATAGTTTTCTGAGTACAGGTCTTTTACCTCCTTAGATAGGTTTATTCCTAGGTATTTCATTCTTTTTGTTGCAGTGGTGAATGGGATTGTTGCCTTAATTTCTCTTTCTGATCTTTCGTTGTTAGTGTATAGGAATACAAAAGATTTCTGTGCTTTAATTTTGTATCCTGCCACTTTACCAGATTCATTGATTAGCTCTAGTAGTTTTCTCGTGACATCTTCAGGATTCTCTATGTATGGTATCATGTCATCTGTAAACGGTGACAGTTTTACTTCTTCTTTTTCCAGTTTGTATTCCTTTTATTTCTTTTTCTTCTCTGATTGCTGTGGCTAGGACTTCCAAAACTATGCTGAATAAGAGTGGTGAGAGTGGACATCCTTGTCTTGTTCCTGATCTTAGAGGAAATGCTTTCAGGTTTTCAGCATTGAGAATGATGTTTGCTGTGGGTTTGTCTTATATGGCCTTTATTATGTTGAGGTAGATTCCCTCTTTGCCCACTTTCTGGATAGTTTTTATCATAAATGCGTGTTGAATTTTGTCAAAAGCTTTTTCTGAATCTATTGAGATGATCATATGGTTTTTATTCTTCAATATGTTAATATGGTGTATCACATTGATTGGTTTGCATACATTGAAGAATCCTTGCACCCTGGGATAAATCCCACTTGATCATGGTGTGTGGTCCTTTTAACGTGTTGTTGGATTCTGTTTGCTAGTATTTTGTTGAGGATTTTTGCATCTATATTCATCAGTGATATTCATCTGTAATTTTCTTTTTTTGTAATATCTTTGTCTGGTTTTGGTATCAGGGTGATGGTGGCCTTGTAGAATGAGTTTGGGAGTGTTCCTTCCTCTACAATTTTTTGTAAGAGTTTGAGAAGGATGGGTTTTAGGTCTTCTCTAAATGTTTGATAGAATTCACCTGTGAAGCCATCTGGTCCTGGACTTTTGTTTATTGAAAGATTTTTAATCACAGTTTCAATTTCCTTACTTGTGATTGGTCTGTTCATATTTTCTATTTCTTCCTTGTTCAGTCTTGGAAGGTTATACCTGTCTATGAATTTGTCCATTTCTTCCATGTTGTCCATTTTACAGGCATAAAGTTGCTTGTAGTAGTATCTTATGATGCTTTGTACTTCTGCGGTGTCTGTTGTAACTTCTCCTTTTTCATTTCTAATTTTTATTGATTTGAGTGCTCTCCCTCTTTTTCTTGCTGAGTCTGGCTAATGGTTTATCAGTTTTGTTTATCTTCTTGGTGAGTCTGGCTAATGGTTTATCAATTTTGTTTATCTTCTCAAAGACCCAGCTTTTAGTTTTATTGATCTTTGCTATTGTTTTCTTTGTTTCTGTTTCATTTATTTGTGCTCTGATCTTTATGATTTCTTTCCTTCTACCTAACTTTGGGTTTTGTTTGTTCTTGTTTCTCTAGTTCCTTTAGGTGTAAGG
Source organism: Pseudorca crassidens (assembly GCF_039906515.1). Classification (NCBI taxonomy): domain Eukaryota; kingdom Metazoa; phylum Chordata; class Mammalia; order Artiodactyla; family Delphinidae; genus Pseudorca; species Pseudorca crassidens. Next base: position 33,849,820 of record NC_090301.1, read on the forward strand.
TTATATTGTTTTTTGGCAATTCAAATTTTTTTACTTAAAGTTATTATAAAATATTGGTTATATTCCCTGTGCTATACAGCATATACTTGTAGTTTATTTATTTTATATGTAGTAGCTTGTACCTCTTAATCCCCTACCCTTACCTTGCCACTTCCCCCTTCCCTCTCCCCACTGGTAACCACTAGTTTGTTTGGTTAGATTGTTTATTTGAGATTTTTCTTGTTTCTTGAGGTAGAATTGTAATGCTATAAACTTCTCTCTTAGAACTGCTTTTGCTGCATTGCGTAGGTTTTTGATTGTTGTGTTTTCATTGTCATTTGTCTCTAGGTATTTTTTGATTTCCTCTTTGATTTCTTCAGTGATCTCTTGGTTATTTAGTGATGTATTGTTTAGCTTCCATGTGTTTGTGTTTTTTATGTTCTTTTCCCTGTAATTTATTTCTAATCTCATAGCGTTGTGGTCGGAAAAGATGCTGGCTATGATTTCAATTTTCTTAAATTTAGCAAGACTTGATTTGTGACCCAAGATGTGATCTATCCTGGAGAATGTTCTGTGTGCACTTGAGAAGAAAGTGTAATCTGCTGTTTGTGGATGGAATGCCCTATAAATATGAATTAAGTCCATCTGGTCTATTTTGTCATTTAAAGCTTGTGTTTCCTTATTAATTTTCTGTCTGGATGATCTGTCCATTGGGGTAAGTGAGGTGTTACAGTCCCCCACTATTATTGTGTTACTGTCGATTTCCTGTTTTATAGCTGTTTGCATTTGCCTTATGTATTGAGGTGCTCCTATGTTGGGTGCATATATATTTATAATTGTTATATCTTCCTCTTGGGTTGATCCCTTGACCATTATGTAGTGTCTTTCCTTGTCTCTTGTAACATTCTTTGTTTTAAAGTCTATTTTATCTGATATGAGTATTGCTACTCCAGCTTTCTTTTGATTTCCATTTGCATGGAGTATCTTTTTCCATCCCCTCACTTTCAGTCTATATGTGTCCCTAGGTCTGAAGTGCGTCTCTTGTAGACAGCATATACATGAGTCTTGTTTTTGTATCCATTCAGTGAACCTGTGTCTTTTTGTTGGAGCATTTAATCCATTCACATTTAAGGTATTTATGGATATGTATGTTCCTATTACCATTTTCTTAATTGTTTTGGGTTTGTTTTTGTAGGTCCTTTTTTTAAAAAAATTAATTTATTTAATTTATTTATTTTTGACTGCATTGGGTCTTTGTTGCTGCGCACAGGCTTTCTGTAGTTGTGGCGAGCGGGGGATACTCTTCCTTGCGGTGCGCGGGCTTCTCATTGCAGTGGCTTCTCTTGTTGCAGAGCATGGGCTCTAGGTGCGTGGGCTTCAGTAGTTGTGGCGTGTGGGCTCAGTAGTTGTGGTTCATGGGCTCCAGAACACAGGCTCAGTAGTTGTAGCGCAAGGGCTTAGTTGCTCCGCGACATGTGGCCTCTTTCCAGACCAGGGCTTGAACCTGTGTCCCCTGCATTGGCAAGTGGATTCTTAACCACTGCGCCACCAGGGAAGCCCTGTAGATCCTTTTCTTCTCTTGTGTTTCCCACTTAGAGAAGTTCCTTTAGCATTTGTTGTAGAGCTGGTTTGGTGGTGCTGAATTCTCTTAGCTTTTGTTTGTCTGTAAAGCTTTTGATTTCTCCATCGAATCTGAATGAGATCCTTGCCAGGTAGAGTAATCTTGGTTGTAGCTTCTCCCCTTCCACCACTTTAAATATATCATGCCACTCCCTTCTGGCTTGCAGAGTTTCTGCTGAGAAATCAGCTGTTAACCTTATGGGAGTTCCCTTGTATGTTATTTGTCATTTTTCCCTTGTGGCCTTTAATTATTTTTCTTTAATTTTTGTCAGTTTGATTACTATATGTCTCAGCGTGTTTCTTCTTGGGTTTATCCTGCCTGGGACTCTCTGTGCTTCCTGGACTTGGGTGGCTATTTCCTTTCCCATGTTAGGGAAATTTTTGACTATAATCTCTTCAAATATTTTCTTGGGTACTTTCTCTCTCCTCCTTCTGGGACCCCTATAATGCAAATGTTCGTGTGTTTAATGTTGTCCCAGAGGTCTCTTACGCTGTCTTCACTTCTTTTCTTTCTTTTTTCTTTATTCTGTTCCGTGGCAGTGAATTCCACCACTCTGTCTTCCAGGTCACTTACCCATTCTTCTGCCTCAGTTATTCTGCTATTGATTCCTTCTAGTGTATGTTTCATTTCAGTTATTGTGTTGTTCATCTCTGTTTGTTTGTTCTTTAATTCTTCTAGGTCTTTGTTAAACATTTCTTGCAGTCTTCTCGATCTTTGCCTCCATTCTTTTTCCAAGGTCCTGGATCATCCTCACTATCATTATTCTGAATTCTTTTTCTTGAAGGTTGCCTATCTCCACTTTATTTAGTTGTTTTTCTGGGCTTTTATCTTGTTCCTTCATCTGGTACATAGTCCTCTGCCTTTTCATTTTGTCTATCTTTCTGTGAATGTGGTTTTTGTTCCACAGGCTGCAAGATTCTAGTTCTTCTTGCTTCTCTGTTGTTGTTTTAGTGTAGCAATTTCAAACATAAAGCAGTTTATTTCAAGAGCCAATCAGTATTACTCAATAAGGAGAGTATTAGGAGTCAGAAGTTTTTTCACACCAAGGAAAGCTAGCAGGATTTAAAGCAGTGCTTGATGAGTTGTTGCCTTAAGCTTACTGAAATTTACTTTTTGCTCCTAGACAAAGTGGCTCCGGGCTATAAGCCAAGCTGTAGATCAGGCTTTGAGGGGGATGTCTGATTTTCCACCTTATGGAAGTGGCAGCAGTATTCAGAGGCAGGAACCACCCATTTCGCGCAGTGCCAAATATACTTTCTACAAGGATCCTCGCCTAAAGGATGCAACCTATGATGGACGCTGGCTTTCAGGGAAGCCTCATGGCAGGTGAGAATGTTTACAGTTGGATTTATGCCTGGAGTCAGGATGGTAGTCTAAGTACTGCAAAAGTACTGATTATCAGAAACATTAATTGACATGTATTATTCTTTACTTATGCATTCCAGAGGGGTTTTGAAGTGGCCAGATGGAAAGATCTATTCTGGCATGTTCAGGAATGGCTTGGAAGATGGGTAAGAACTTCGTGAACATGAGTGTAAATTCAACTACAGACTTAAATTATGTTATTTTGTGTTTAGAGTTATCTTCAAGACAGTTGGTAGAATTTTGTTTTGTGCTTTTGGAAGTGGATTAGGGCTTATAATGGACATGTATGAACATGAAGAGAGCTAGGAATCCAGGGTGCAGCCTTGATTTGTCTAGAATGAATCACTTACCTTGACAGCTGTGTTATCTCAGGTTACACAGCTTCCATCTGTTGACGTGGGACTGTGTTTTCTATCCATTTCTTAGTTGTAAAGACTGAGGACCTTGGGTAATGTTGATGTTGAGATTGTTGATATAGAAGTGCCCCCTTTACACAAAGGACATAGAGAAATTTTCCTTTCAGTAGTTTTAATTCATCTTTAATTTCTGTGATCTGTTGAAGGGGAAATCTTCTAAATGATATGGTATCCTAATGGTACTCAAATGACACTATTTTTATATAAACTTATGTTTTCTAACACTGTAAATATATGGCAGTGAAGTATTTTGTATCATGTTACAGAACTGATATATTTTACTATATCAAAAGATTATAATATAAATTGTGTAGGTGATTTTTTGTGTGTGTGATAATATAAATTTTTATGATGTCTTTTAATCTCCATTTAATAAAATTTCAGAATGAGAAGAGACTTGAGCTAATCTGATATACCCCCCTTATTACACAGATGAGGGAGCTGGGTACCTGTATTTACCCAAGGTGATGCAGCTAATTAGTGGTGGAAATAGGCCTAAACCACAGGTTTTCTGTTTTTCATTGGACTTGGGATAAAACACCTAATTGATCTGTGTAGTGGTGTTGATGCCCCACTCGTCTAAGACTTGCCACATAGCTTAGGTAATAGATAACAGCTTAAACCAAGACCCCATTTACCCCTTTCCTCCTCTAGGTATCAACAGATCTTTTCTCTGTTCTTGTTATATTTGCCAGTGTATACACATAAAAGGTGAATATGGCATAATGCATCTTAAGATGTTTTTATTCCCCTTGGCAGGTATGGAGAATACAGGATCCCAAACAAAGCACTGAACAAAGAAGACCATTATGTGGGCCATTGGAAAGAAGGAAAAATGTGTGGTCAAGGAGTCTATAGGTAATAGCATTAGAAATGTTGCTGGACTGGTTGGTGTTGCTTTTTCAAAGAATCATTTAAACCTAAACGTTTGTGTAGCCAAAGTTTCCAAGCAGTAAGTTTTACTTATTCTTCTTATGACTGAAGCTATATAGAGTCTTCTTTAAAAGGTCAACCTCTCATCTATCACAAGATGAAAATATTAGGTTATTATTTAGTTTTTCACAAAACTGTGTAAACCTTGTAAACCATAACTTTCTCATAGAATCTCCTAAATATCTTGCGTGTAAATTTATCTTATATTTACTGCATGACTCTGATATGGACAAAGCCTGTCATTCTTTCAGAGATGACTCATTATTTCATTTTCCCGTAAGGGACTAAATACACATTTTTCCCCATGTTAACACAAAATACCGCCCACAACATCTTCAACTTCTTAGACTCAGTCATTCAAAAATGAGATTTTTATCTCAAGCCAAAACAATCTTGAGAAAGGAAAACGGAGCTGGAGGAATCAGGCTCCTGGACTTCAGACTATACTACAAGGCTGCAGTAGTCAAGACAGTATGGTGCTGGCACAAAAACAGAAATATAGATCAATGGTACAGGATAGAAAGCCCAGAGATAAACCCACGCACATATGGTCACCTAATCTATGATAAAGGAGGCAAGAACATACAATGGAGAAAAGACAGCCTCTTCAATAAGTGGTGCTGGCAAAACTGGACAGCTACATGTAAAAGAATGAAATTAGCACACTCCCTAACACCATACACAAACATAAACTCAAAATGGATTAAAGACCTAAATGTAAGGCCAGACACTATAAAACTCTTAGAGGAAAACATAGGCAGAACACTCTATGACATAAATCACAGCAAGATCCTTTTTGACCCACCTCCTAGAGAAATAGAAATAAAAACAAAAATAAACAAATGGGACCTAATGAAACTTAAAAGCTTTTGCACAGCAAAGGAAACTATAAATAAGACAAAAAGACAACCCTCAGAATGGGAGAAAATATTTGCAAATGAAGCAACTGACAAAGGATTAATCTACAAAATCTACAAGCAGCTCATGCAGCTCAATATCAAAAAAACAAACAACCCAATCCAAAAATGGGCAGAAGACCTAAACAGATATTCCTCCAAAGAAGATATACAAATTGCCAACAAACACATGAAAGGATGCTCAAGATCACTAATCATTAGAGAAATGCAAATCAAAACTACAATGAGTTATCAGCTCACACCCGTCAGAATGGCCAACATCAAAAAATCTACAAACAATAAATGCTGGAGAGGGTGTGGAGAAAAGGGAACCCTCTTGCACTGTTGGTGGGAATGTAAACTGATAACAGCCACTGTAGAGAACAGTATGGAGGTTCCTCAAAAACTAAAAATAGAACTACCCTTTGACCCAGCAATCCCGCTACTGGGCATATACCCTGAGAAAACCATAATTCAAAAAGAGTCATGTACCAAAATGTTCATTGCAGCTCTATTTACAATAGCCAGGACATGGAAGCAACCTAATCGTCCATCAACACATGAATGGGTAAAGAAGATGTGGCACATATATACAATGGAATATTACTCAGCCATAAAAGAAACGAAATTGAGTTATTTGTAGTGAGGTAGATGGACCTAGAGTCTGTCATACAGAGTGAACTATGTCAGAAAGAGAAAAACAAATACCAAATTCTAACACATACATATGGAATCTAAAAAAAAGGTTCTGAGAAACCTAGGGGCAGGACAAGAGTAAAGACACAGACATAGGGGATGGACTTGAGGACACGGGGAGGGGGAAGGATAAGCTGGGACGAAGTGAGAGGGTGGCATGGATATATATACACTACCAAATGTAAAATAGATAGCTAGTGGGAAGCAGCTGCATAGCACAGGGAGATCAGCTCAGTGCTTTGTGACCACCTAAAGGGGTGGGATAGGGAGGGTGGGAGGGAGACGCAAGAGGGAGGAGATATGGGGATAGATGTATATGTATAGCTGATTCACTTTGTTGCAAAGCAGAAACTAACATACCATTGTAAAGCAATTATACTCCAATAAAGACGTTTTAAAAAAGAAAAGCCATGAGAAAAAAAAATGAGATTTTTTGATTGGTGAAAAATAGTCATTTACACAAATAATTACAGCTACCAGTGAGACATGAGTATAATTTTGAATTTCCTAAACTTTGTAAAAATGAGCATCAGAACTCAATGTGCTTGTGATCTTTATTCATCCTTTCTAACCACAGTTATGCCTCTGGTGAAGTTTTTGAAGGCTGTTTTCAAGATAACATGCGTCATGGTCATGGTCTCCTGCGAAGTGGAAAGTTGACTTCATCTTCTCCCAGTATGTTCATTGGCCAGTGGGTAATGGATAAGAAAGCCGGATATGGTGTCTTTGATGATATCACTAGGTACAGTATCCTGCTTCTAATCTCACAGTTTAGTTAGCGTGAGAGGATAAGGTTCCTCTACTTCTCCAAAAACATGATTTTATGAAGGCTGAGCACCTTAATTTGGCAATACTTTGAACATTTTTAATAAGACAGAGTTGTCAGGTGTCATTTTATATATTTGTTTGTGAACCAAACAACAGGTTACTTCCTTACAAGATCAAGATCATTCAAAATTAACATTGGTACCATTTTCCTTAAAGCTTCACACATAAATAGCTTTTAGAGTCTCAAAGAAGCTACCAAATCTTTGACTGTTATACAGAGAGAAACCTTTAATGCAGTCAGTAGGTAACAGGAGTAAAAGGTTAGGAGGGTCAGTGGAAATTCCCTTTGGGGTCATAGAATAGTATCTAAACACCTTTCTGCCTAGGTCTTCCTGTCAGGTTAGAGACTTGTAACCATGCCAACAACCCAGGAATCAAGCTTGGTTAAATTCAATTAACTAAGCCTTGGGGAGAAATATAGTTCTTTTGCCTCTGTATCTGGTTTGGCCTGATTTGCTTTCGGACTAAATATATACTCTTCCTCTCATATTATTGTCATAATGTGTGATTTAAAATTTTTTGCTGTTATCACTAAAATCCATGATTATTTAATAGGCAGTTTGTACTAATTTTAATTTTTTTAGTGGAGATTAGTAAGATTTCTCGACATTTGAGTAGGTGAAGAATGAACCTTCTTTTATGATAAATACCATTTCTTTTAAGTTAGTAAACTTTTGGGTGAGAAAATGTTGTGCATAGGTTTGAGCCTACCTTTTGAGTGACTCATTTTGATGACATTATTTAGAGTTGAATTCTTGGCATTAATTAAATATTTTAAAGTTATCAAGGAAGTACTGGAAGTATATACAGATCTATGTCTGGTAGACTATAATGTTAAATTCCTGAGAGAACATTGCTCTGAGTAGGATATATTTTACAATCACATTGTCCCTTGTTTGAGGAGACAGAGTTGACCACTTTGACTAGAGAAATGGAACAGATACCAACCTAGGGGTGATGCTTGGTACCTCCCATGTGATAATTGTTTTTTCCCCACCTCATCTTTATCGTCACTGATTTTTTATGTCATTTCTTTTTTTTTCTCCTATTTCTTTGCAGAGGGGAGAAGTACATGGGAATGTGGCAAGATGATGTATGTCAAGGGAATGGTGTGGTAGTTACCCAGTTTGGATTATACTATGAAGGCAACTTCCACCTTAATAAAATGATGGTGAGTGGAATATTTTACATATAGTTACTGTTGACTTTTTGAAACTCCTATGTCCTTAACTTTTTTTTTTTTTCCTTAACTTTTTAACTCATCTTTTTATTAGTGTTCTACCTTTCCTAGTACTATTTTTCTTGTCTTAAGATTATGTAAGGCTCTGGGGGATGTGACTGTGGGTATCCTAAGTTACTGTGTGTTTTATGTGTTGTGATTTTTGTTTTGTTTCTTCACATAGGGAAATGGAGTTTTACTTTCTGAAGATGATACTATCTATGAGGGAGAATTTTCAGATGATTGGACCCTGAGTGGAAAGGTTGGAAACTTCTTTCTTTCTCTGATAATCTTTTACTAATTTTTTCCTGACCTTTAAAAAAGCTAACCTATAATAAAATTCACCTGTTTTAAGCGTACATTTCAGTGATTTTTAGTAAATACACAGAGTTGTGCAACCATTACCACCATCCAGTTTGAGATCATTTCCATCACCCAAAAAGATTTCCTTCACCATCTCCTTGCCCATTTGCAGTCACTCCCTGGTTCCACCTCCAGTCCCAGACAACCTCTGATGGACTTTATAACTATAGATTTGCCCTTTCAGGTCCTTTCATATAATTGGAATCATACAACAAGTATTCTTTTCCCTGTGGCTTCTCACATTTAGTATGTTTTTGAGGTTTCTCTATATTGTGGCATGTGCAGTACTTTATTCCTTTTTATTAGTGAATAAAAACCACATTTTGTTTATCCCTTCACCAGTTGATGGGCATTGGATTATTTCCAACTTTAGACTGTTTGCAACTTTGGGCTACTATGTATACTGAAGTTGACTGCAATTTCTTCTTTTCTTCTTCTTTTTTTAGTTGAAATATGGTTGATTTACAATGTTGTGTTAGTTTCAGGTGTATAGCATAATGACTCAGTATTTTTGCAGATTATACTACATTATAGGTTATTACAAGGTAATGGGTATAATTTCTTGTGCTATACAGTATATCCTTATTGCTTATCTATTTCATATATAGTTGTTTGTATCTGTTAACCCCATACCCCTAATTTGTCCTTATACCATCCACTCCCCTTTGGTAACCACAAGTTTGTTTTCTGTATGTGTGAGTCTGTTTCTCTTCCACTTACATTTAAAACTTCTTGTGTGAACATGTGTTTTCATTTCTCTTGGGTGGATACCTAGGAGTGCAATTGCTGGGTTGTATGGAAAATTGATGTTTAACATATTAAGAAACTGTCAAACTGTTTTCCAAAGTGGCTGCATCACTTCACATTCCCATCGTCAGTGTATGAGGATTCTAATTTATTCACATCTTTGGCAGTATTTTTTATTTTCTTTTTTTCCTCTTTGTCATTCTAGTGGGTGTAAAGTGATACGGTTTTATTTGACTTTCCCTAAATGACTAATAGACTCATTATAGAGCATATCTTCACGTACTTACTAGCCATTCATCTGTCTTCTTTGATGAAATATATATTCAGATATTTTGATATTTTAAGAATTTGCTTATTTATAGTCTTATTGAATTTTAAGGATTTCTTTATATAGGCTGGATATAAGTTCTTTATCAGATACAGGGTTCACAAATATTTTCTTGTAGTCTGTGTCTTGTCTTTTTGTTTTCTTTCTTTTTTTTTTTTTTTGGAATTGTCTTTTTGTTTTCTTAATAGTGCCTTTTGAAGTACTAAAGTTTTTAATTTTAATGAAGTCCAGTTTATCAAAAAAACTTTATGATGAATTATACTTTTGATTTCATATCTAAGAAATCTTTGCCTAACTCAAGGTTACTAAGATTTTCTTCTGTGTTTTCTTTGAAAAGTTTTATAGTTTTAGCTCTTACATTTAGGTCTATGATTCATTTTGAGGTAATTTGTGTATGATGTGAATTAAAAGTCTAAATTGATCTTTTTGCATGTGGGTATCCAATTGCGTCAGCAAGTTTTCCCATTGTATTTTCTTGACATCTTTGTTGAAGTTAATTCACTATAAAATGTGTTTATTTTTGGACTCTGAATTATGTTCCATTGATCTACATGTCTCTCCTTATGCCAGTACCATGCTGTCTTGACTACTATAGGTTTCTAGTAAGTTGTGAAATCAGGAAGTGTAAGTTTTCCAACTTTGTTCTTTTTAATAATAATTGTGGCTATTCTGGATCCTTTGCTTTTCCATATAAATTTTAGGACTGGCTTGTTAAAATCTGCAGAAAGCCTGCTGCGATTTTTATAGGGATTATTTTTACTCTACAGATCAATTTGGGAAGAATTACCATCTTAATCATATTGAATCTTCCAATCCATGATGTGGAGTGTCTCTCCATTTATTTAGATCTTCTTTAATTTCTATCAGCAATGTTTTGTAGTTTTCAATGTGCATCTCTTGCATATCTTTGGTTAAATTTATTCCTAAGCATCCTTTTTGATGCTATTATAGAGAGAATTGTTTGCTTAATTTTATTTTTGGATTGTTCATTGCTATTATATAAAAATACAATTGATTTTTGTATTTTGTTCTTATATCCTGAAACCTTGCTGAATTTATGTATTAGTTCTAGTAGGATTTTTTAAAATGGATTTCTTAGGATTTCCTGCATACAGGATAATGTTGTCTGCAAATAAAGACAGTTTTACTTCTTCTTTTGCCATCTGGAAGGATTCTTTTTTCTTGTCTGACTGCACTGGCTAGACTCTCCAGTAGATGTTGAATAGAAGTGATAAGAGTGGACATCCTTGCCTTTTTCCCTGTTTTAGGGGAAAAGCATTAAATCTTCCACCATCAAGTATAATGTAGCTGAAGATTTTTCATAGATTCATCAGATTGAGATAGTTCCTTTCTATTCCTAGTTTGTTGAGAGTTTTTATTATTAACAGGTTTTAGATTATGTCAAAGGGCTTTTTCTGTGTCTATTGAGATGATTATGTGGTTTTTGTTCTTTATGCTATTAATACAGCATATTGGCTGCTTTTCTGATGTTAAAGCAACCTTATTTTCCTGGGATAAATCATACTTGGTCATGGCATATAATCCTTTTTATATATTGCTAGAATTAATGCTAATATTTTGGTGAAGATTTTTACATTTATATTTATGAGGTATTTATTACATTTATGTTTATAGTTTTTTTTTTCATGATGTTTGTCTTTGGTACTGAGGTAATACTGGCCTCATAGAATGAGTTGGGAAGGGTTCCCTCCTTCTGCATTTTCGGAAAGAATTTGGAAAGCCTTAGTGTTATTATTGCTTCTTCAAATGTTTTAGAGAATTCACCAGTGAAATCATCTTCGCCTGAGCATTACTTGGTGAGAAGATTTTTAATTTCTAATTTAATTTCCTTACTTCTAATTAGTCTATTCAGACTTTTCATTTCTTCTTGAGGCACTTTTGGTAATTTGTTCCTCTTAAGGAATTTTTCTATTTCATCTAAGTTACCTAATTTATTGGCATAAAGTTGTTCTCTTGGTATTCCCTTCTAACCTTTTTAATTTTTGTAAGGTTGGTGTAATGTCCCATTTCTTGATTTTGTAATTTTATGTCTTCTCTCTTTTTTTCTTCTTGATCTAGTTAAGTGTCTTTTTTTCTTGATCAGTCTTATTGTTTGTCAAGTTTGTATATCTTTTCAAAGAAGCAACTTTTGGCTTCATTCATTTTTCTCTGTTTTCTATCTCATTGATTTTTGCTCTAATTTTTATTATCTCCTTCTTGCTTTGGGTTTAGTTTGCTTTTTCTAACTTTGTGAGGTGGAGTTTTAGATTACTGATTTGAGATCTTCCTTGTTGTATAATATAAATGTTTACAGCTTTAAATTTGCCTCTAAGTACTGCTTTAGTAGCGTCGCATCAATTTAGATAAGTTGTGTATTCATTTCATTCAGGTAAAAATATTTTACCAATTTTTCCTGTGATTTTTCTTTAATCCACGGATTGTTTTCATACACTCTGTTTGCACATGCATGTACATACACCTTTTAAAAAAGAATTAGGGACTAGTTAAAAATGAAAATGTTAACCATTTAGTGCTTTTTTTTCTTGATTTTAAAGATTGAAAATATTTCCTCTAATTCCACATTTTTTCTGACTTTACCTAGGGAACATTGACTATGCCAAATGGAGACTACATTGAAGGTTATTTTAGTGGAGAATGGGGATCTGGAATAAAAATCACGGGAACGTACTTTAAGCCTAGTCTGTATGAGAGTGATAAAGACAGACCTAAAGTTTTGTGAGTAACTAGTGTTAATTATGGATTAATTATTGAATGTTTTGAGTTGTCTTGCTTTTATCAAAGCTGGTTAATACTTCAAATGCAGGACAAGTTTTTAAATTCTTTTTGTCTTTAAACAATGTATAACCTTGAATTGTAAACTGAAACTGCTATAGATAGCTAAATCTGTATTCTTGGCTTAGTTTATAGCTGTAGAGCTTAAATGTTTACAATGATGAAAGTTCTGTGTGCGGGAATAATCTTACTGTTAATGATGCAGGTATCCAAGAGAGATTTTTAAATGGAAGCCCTGCACAACTTGATTTTGAAAAGTAAAGGTCAATCCTATATATACACTGATACGCTGCATATATTGGGAAAAGTCAAAGTCTTGAAGTGTATGATGTTCTTCCTCCAAGTTTTTGGCATATGTTTATTTCCCTTTATTGTTTCTAGCTTTAGCTTTGTTTTTGTATTTTGATAGCATCTCAGATTCTTTGTTTTCATGGGAGCTTGATATACTTTCTGTACCATGTTTATTCTTCGTATTTTTAGAACCCAGTATGTAATGCATTTCACAGTTCTCAGTATGAGATGTGCAAGGCACAGGAAGTCCTCATTTTAGCAAGGATCAATTTTGCAACATCAATTCTATGGAAATGTAGAAAGCAAAAGAGTCAGTTCTGATGTGCTTCCTACTTAATTCATATACTTTAGTATCTAATAAACACTAAGTAGCTAAAAACCATCCATTTAAATTTTTATTCAGTTTTTAAACAATGGAACCACCATCAGTTTAGGCAGTTTTTGTCACAGAAGTATTTGCAGTTGTATATTAGAAAGTTTCTGTTCTTCGGGGTTTTTGCACAAAATAAGTGATTAATGAGAGGCTGACGTGACCTTATTAGCAGGAAGCTTGGAAACCTGGCAGTGCCGGCTGATGAGAAGTGGAAAGCAGTGTTTGATGAATGTTGGCATCAGCTTGGCTGTGAGAACCCAGGCCAAGGGGAAGTTTGGAAAGCGTGGGACAATATTGCTGTGGCCCTGACTACCAGTCGGCGCCAACACAGAGACAGGTGCGTGAATGCCTGCCCAGCACAGGGCAGAGCCTGGTAGGAAGACAAAACTTAAAACCAGTAAGTTGTCAAGGCTTCCCACATTTAGTTTTTAAATATAACTTAAAAGTCAATTATGTACTTCTGGGTAAGGATGGATAAAACACACCTCCTTGTATTTGCTACTGAACTCAATTATAAAACCTAGGCAGAATGCATGGACATTTATTTGAAACTCTGAAAAGTAAATATCAGCAGGTGTTTTGGGGAAGAGCAGCTGAATTTAGAGAACCGCCCAACCAGTGGTGAGTTTACTGGGTTTCTTAATTTCAATATTCCTCATCCTAAACCCAGTATAACCTGAAACTAGAAGCAAGCACTGTGGTGCAGACAGACAGAGATCCAGAAAAACCCCTCTGTTTCTGGCTAAAGCTCAGAAAGAGTGGAGGAGGTACACTGGGTTTTCTCTCTCTCCTCTTTCTCCACTTTCTCATGCCTCAGCCTGCAGGTACTTCTGTGGCAGGGGCAGTGATGGCTGTGGCTGGAGCAGCCATGAAACAGGATGCGTGCAGGAAGGAGCCAGCACTCTTGCAGGAGTGGACCCTTCTTCTCCCTTGATGAATCATCAGGTCCAGGAGTCCTGGCCAAACCTCATTGCTCTCTGGCCTCTCTCTCTATCCTTCTACCACTTCATGGAAGTGGGCAGTTTCTGGCTGGAGGACCTACAAGGGGAATCAGAAAATGCTGGGGAGGTCATGGAAAGAGAGGAGCTCTGGAAAACAACCCTGTAAAGTTGTTTATGAACTCCTGGATTCACCCCAGACCTGCATGCGTGGATTTGATCCGAACCAGCCAAACAGTTTGAGAACTCAGCTACTAAGTTGACTTCTACCTAGGTCCCAGACTAACACCTCAGTGGTACTCACAGAAAGACCCAGATAGGACTGCAAAGCCCTTGAGAAGTGAACTGACATTGGAACCACAGCCCACAGATGGCTGAAACAAAAGTATCAGCTGTTTCAGAGATTCCCAAGATCACCTACACATTCAGTGATTCACTAGACAGACTCATAAGACTCAACATATAGTCATACTCACAGCTAAGTTATTACAGCAACACAGTAAGGCTCCACAGCCCAATCATAAGGGAAGAAGACACAGGCAGAGTCTGGAGGAACCCATGTGTAAGCTTCCCATGCTCTGTGCTTTCTGTGAGGGGTCACACAGAGCACACTCTCTGCCAGAGCAGTAAAATGCAGCCACACATATACAATGTTTCTGCTCAGGGAAGCCCATCAGAGATGCAGTGCCCCAGATTTTTACTGGGGACTAGTCACATAGGCATCCTGTGCTTAGCAACTACCAAAATTCCATAGTCCCAGAAGGAAGCAGATGTTCACCACAAATCACTTTAGTACAGTCTATGGACAGCAAAATATCTTTATCAGTTAGGAAATGTTTCATATTAGTATAGGGAACTTTTAGAAAGCTTAGTTCCCAGGTACCAGCCAAGGGCCAACTTTATAAGCAGGTCCTTGTAAAGATAACAGTTTCAGTTCTACTATGTTTACTATGTTATTGATGGCAACATTCTCCATTAGGATATAAACAAGACCCAAAATCTCGTAACATAATACTCAAAATGTCCAGGAAATAAACCAAAATTACATGGCAATGAAAGAACCATGAAAACCTCAACTCATTTGGGGAAAGACAATCCATAGACATCAACAGCCCCCTACCATAGATTTTGGAATTATCTGACAAGAACTTTAAAGCAGCTATTATAAAAATGCTCAAATGAGCAACTGCAAACATCCTTGAAACAAATATTAAAATTGAAAGTATCAGCAAAGAAATAGAAGATACAAAGATGAACCGAATCAAAATTTTTGATTTGAAAACTACAGTAACCAAAATTTTAAAAATCACTGGGTGGGGTCAGTAGCAGATTAGAGATTACAGCAGAAGAGTCAGTAAATGTGAAAATAGATTGGTAGAAATTATTTAAAATGAACAACAGAACGTGAAAAAAAAAAGTGAATAGAGCTCTAAGGACCTGAGAGTCTAATATTTGTGTCCTTGGAATACCAGAAGGAAAGGAGAAAAATTGTGGGGCTGAAAAAATATTTGAATAAATAGTGGTTGAAAGGTTCCCAAGTTTAGTGAAAGACATAAACCTACACATTCAAGAAGCTGAACAAACTGCATCCTAGAAAAAACCAAATATCCATGTACAGACATGTTACATGCAAATTGGAAGGAAAAAAATCTTGAAACCAGATAGAGAAAACTTTTGCATTATGTATATGAAAACAGCAATTCAAATAGCTGCATACTTGTTGTCAGAAACCTTGGTGGTCAAAAGGAAGTCACACAACAATTTTGAAGTACTGAAAGAAAAATTACAGATGTACTTTTCATTTCTCTTTTTCTACTTTTTTCTTATTTTCTTCCCTTTTCTCCTTTTCCTTTTTCCTGCTTTTGTTTTTCTCCATCTGCCATTCTTCATATTTCCTTATTTAACTTGGCCGCTCACTTCTGCAGGCATTGACTAGCATTCATATCTAAAGAACTTGCTAATCCCTACAGTATAGGAAGAAAGTTTTGTTTTGTTTTTTCCCGTGTTTGGGATAAATGGGAATTGATTATAGTGTTTCATTCATGAAGTTTATAATTTTTACCTCCTACTCTTTCTATCAGTAGAAAAAATGGAAACTCCCAGGATTGATTAAAGCTGTGGACCTGCCCTTGTGTGGGATGCAGTTGGTCACCCTTCTCTGATAGAGCCCATGTGCATAGACATTGAGACTTGAGCCCTACAGTTAACCTTGGTTAACTCTTGTTGGGTGTTTCCAAGAAGTAAGAATGAAAGAACTTTTGTATAAAACCACATTGCTGCCACAAAGGTCTTATTTGTTTATCTAAATCAGTATCATAATGATAATTGTGCACTGTTTCTAATTTCTCATTGATTGTAATCTAATAGAGTGCCATTACCAAAAATTTCAGTTGATGACTAGTATGTGTTTTATCTTAGCCTCTTCATCCGGAGCTTCCCTTTTACCCATTGTGTGCATACCGCACCACTGTTGTGGCATCCACATTATCTCCTTACTTCTTGAGCTCATTTCCATTTCAGCCTTTGCCATTTGATTTATTTTCCTTAATCCTTAGCTCTCCCTCTCCCCGTTATTCCATTTTTATTATCACTAACAAGTCTATCGCCAGTTTTCTCTTCAAGCTAACGTAATAGCATTTTCCAACACCATGGTTTCTGTTGGTGCAACATCTTCATTAATTTATTGTGGTTGGTGTGGAGTAACATTAAATGCTACTTTGAATGACTGTTACATAAACCTAACAGAAGGTCAGTTACCAGTTATGCCCACATTTGGGCTGAACACTGTGCTGGATGCTCCATTTCATCCTTAGTTGGTGACTGTGCTTCACGTGCACTTACAATTATCTTGCTTTCTTGAAATATATGATAGGCTTTCTTTTGTCTTTTTATAGTCCAGAGATATTAAGTCGTTCACAGACTCAGACACTAGAGAGTTTGGAATTCATTCCTCAGCATGTTGGTGCCTTCTCTGTGGAGAAATATGATGACATCAAGAAATATTTAATAAAGGTAAACAAGAGTCAAAACCATACCAGCCTTGTGAATTAATGATACAACTGACATGATATATCATTCAAATGTACTCACAGCTTATTGTTACTCATATCCTGTTTTTGCTGTCAAGGTATGTCTTTTGTTAGTTCTCTGACTACTAGAAGCACATTTCTCCCTAAAGATTGACCTATTATGATAGAACTTTATAAGTTTTGTAAAGTGCTCAAGGGGGTTCTGAACATCTAGGGTCAGAGTTTATAATGGCTTTTTGTTTGTAACGTTAGCAAACTAGAGATTGTATAAATAAAGCATGCTGCCTTCACCCCATGGTTATACTGTCTTTGCTTCCTTCTCAAACCCTGTGAGATCAGCCCACAATTTAAAGAATGACATATATTGACATGGGGGTACAGGAAGGAGTATTAGAAGAAATCAAGGGAACTGAACAGTGATTGTTTCAGAGCATAATCAACTGTCATTATTCAGTTTTCTGGAAAGTAACATTTCATATATTTTTCATGATGTTTATGGTATGTTGGAACCTTTCTTTTCTTTTCTTTTTTTTTTCCTTCAGCCGTGCCATGTAGCATTTGGGATCCTAGTTCCCTGACCAGGGATCGAACCTGTGCCCCCTGCAGTGGAAGAGTGGAGTCCTAACCACTAGACCTCCAGGGAATTCCCTTAGAACCTTTCTTTTAATATTCTTTATCAGTATATCCAAAGCTATCTTCCCAAAATGTTAAAAGGATTCTTTAAGAATAGGAACTGCTACTCCATATAATTTGGGTAGACTCAACACTTTCAGAAAAGTTGAAGTATTTAAATTTTCCTGGTCCAAAAGTAGACTCTTGACAGTTTGAAAATTGCTCATCATTTATGAAAGTGTTTCTTTTTGGTCGATCAATTGTTTCTGCTGTTAGTACACACTGACTGGCTGCATCGGTTCTCTTGCTGCTCAGGCCTGCGACACTCCTCTGCACCCACTGGGCAGGCTCGTGGAGACACTGGTTGCAGTGTATAGAATGACATATGTGGGTGTGGGAGCCAACCGCCGGCTGCTGCAGGAGGCTGTGAAGGAGATTACATCCTACCTGAAGCGAATTTTCCAGCTGGTGAGGTGAGAGATCTTTTCACTGAAGTCATCAAGAAAATGGTTTTATGCCACAGATCCTTCAATAGATTAAATAATGAAAACATGTTTTTACTTTGTGTTTATGCTATCACTATAAAAAAGATGGACGTTAGCCATTGTGACTTACTTCCTTTATGTCTTTCTTACTCATTGGGGATGATAGAAGGCTAAAATAAAATTTTTTAATACCAATTTTGGTATGAAATATAGTAGTCTTATTTGGATTTAATCTCTAGGCAAAATCATGTCTCTAAAACCTAACCACAGAGAAGATAAAGTCTAATACGAAGTTTTAGCCCTGAGTATTTATGTCCTATTCCTTGACAATAGCCTGTTTGTTCACTTATTCAACAAATGTTTGAGTGCATCTACGTGTTAGCCACCATTCTGGCCCTTGGAGGAATTTATCAGTAAACCAACCCCCCAAAAGAAAGAGAGAGAGAGAAAATCTGTGCTCTCATGGGGCTTCCGTTCTACTGGGGACAGAGTAAACAGAATATGTAACATGTGAGATGATGATTCATGTGATGGAGGGGAAGAGAATGGAGCTGGAGGTGAGATACTGCTATTTTAAACGGAAGGTCAAGGAGCCATGACAAATAAGGTAATATCGGAGCGGAGACTTTGAAGAAGGTGAGAAAGCAAGCAAGCATCTTTTCGAAGGAGAGGTTCAGGCAGCAAGCAAGTTTGGAACTTATGAAATTCAAGATATTTTACTGGATTTAAGCCAACAAGTAAATGCTGCATTGAGATAGTTATACAAAAGTTTATGAACTTGTCCCAGAAAAACCTCCTTATATTATTTAGCCTCAAAACTGATAAATGCATTTGGAAACGTTTCAGTTTGGAGGGGGCAGTGTTATCTACTAAAAAGATCGCTGGGCTAGGATTGTTTCAGCTCTGACGTTAGCTAGATGGGTGAAACGAAGATAAGTTCCCTGAACTTTTTAATTTTCTCCACTATAAAATCGGGGCAGGGGCATGGTATAAGTCTACAAAAATACAGAAGATTGCAAACTGCCTGTAAGAGTTAAGGTTTAAGTCTGTAAAAATAAAGAGGACAATAAACTTGTTTATGGTTAGAATCCACCATTTGCATACAAGAGGTGGGAAATAAAATCCAGGGAGAATTCAATGCCTAGGGAAAAATCCTCAACAATTTAGCAGCTCAATCATTTGGAAAAGTTTTTCAACAGCTTGGCTTTTTAAAAAAAATTTTAAATTTTTGCATGAATTGAGTTTTCATTTTTTCTTAATGTTGGACATTTAATTGTTTATATTCTGAAAGCAATGATCTCTGCTTGAAGAGTCAATACACATTGACCTCAGATGAGATTTGCCAGTAAGAAAAACATGTATAATATAGATCAGAATTGTTTATTCTTTAGTACCTAGACAGAAAAAAACAGAACAAATAGATTTTTTACTGGTGTTATTCATTAGCTACATTCTTTTCTTTTTTTTTTTTGCGGTACGCGGGCCTCTCACTGTTGTGGCCTCTCCCGTTGCAGAGCACAGGCTCCAGACGCGCAGGCTCAGTGGCCATGGCTCATGGGCCTAGCTGCTCCGCGGCATGTGGGATCTTCCCGGACCAGCGCACGAACCCGTGTCCCCTGCATCAGCAGGCGGACTCTCAACCACTGCGCCACCAGGGAAGCCCCATTAGCTACATTCTTAATTTTATCCTGTAAGAAGCATCAGTTAAGACTCTAAGGAAACTGACTTATTTAGTTGATAGAAAGTTTGGTTTTATTGGTCCTTAAAAGATTAAATAATGGAAATGTGTTTTTACTCTTGTTATCCACTGTAGAGGTGTAACTGTGTAATGATATTCTTTATTCTTCCTTAGGTTCTTATTTCCTGAGCTTCCTGAAGAGGGCACCACAATTCCTCTCTCTGCTCCTCTGCCAACTGAAAGAAAATCCTTTTGCACTGGGAAGTCAGATTCCAGATCTGAATCACCAGAGCCAGGGTGAGTGGAGCTGGGTGGAGATGGTGAGAAAGGGGGTGGGGACCAAGTGATCTTATGCAAAGAATCCCAGGAAAAGTTGTTTTCTCTGGATCTGTTTCCTTCTTTTTAAAATGATATGGTTGGGGGCTTCCCTGGTGGCACAGTGGTTAAGAATCTGCCTGCCAATGCAGGGGACACAGGTTCGAGCCCTGGTCCGGGAAGATCCCACATGCTGCAAAGCAATTAAGTCCGTGCTCCACAACTACTGAGCCTGTGCTCTAGAGCCCGCGAGCCACAACTACTGAAGCCCACACACCTAGAGCATGTGCTCCACAACAAGAGAAGCCACCGCGATGAGAAGCCCACACAGCGCAACAAAGAGTAGCTCCCACTCGCTGCAACTAGAGAAAGCCCGCATGCAGCAACGAAGACCCAACGCAGCCAAAAATAAATAAATTTATTTAAAATATAAAAAAAATTTAAAAAATAAATAAAATGATATGGCTGGACTCCATGATCTCTGAGGTTCCTTTTAGGTCTCAAGTTATGTTAGCCAAACCCCATGAAACTGTAACTACAAATGACTGGGCACAAAGGCTGCTGAGCAAAGTAAATCATTCTGCCCTAGGACAACAGAGAATTCAGCCTTAAAATGGAAACAGAGTGGGCTTTCAATTAGATTTTGAGTTTATGATAAGAATTCACAGTTGGCCCAAGACAAAACTCTGGGGCCATAGGTAGACTTCTCATGTTAACTTCTTACATAAAAGAAGGAATATAACTGCTTCCTTACTCAAAAATTCCCATCTTTACTTTCAAGTTCTAGAAAATAAAGCTCCATGTTTGATTCTGTTTTCAATTTTAAGATTAATGCTCCTCCCTCTCTCTCCAATATTTTGTAGTTATGTGGTAACAGGTTCTGGGTTACTGCTTCCTGTGCTCCTACCTCGGCTCTACCCACCGCTGTTCATGCTTTATGCCCTGGATAATGATCGTGAGGAAGATGTTTACTGGGAATGTGTTCTCCGACTAAATAAGCAGCCAGACATTGCTCTTTTGGGCTTCCTCGGGGTGCAGAGGTCAGTACAGTAATTACGAATGGAACCTAATTGTTTTAACTCAACATGCAAACAGCATTATCGGGAATTTGGTACTTTGATATCTAATGGTATATATGATTTGCAGTTTATTTACCTATCGCATATCTGTCTTCAGCAAAATAGTGATGTTTTAAAATCTTTATTTCTGAGAGTTTTTAGACATGAGTTTGAAATGTGATTATTCTTCTGAATATAAGTAAATAATTTGAGTTATCCTGCCTGATATTTTGCAGTTCTTCAAAGCAAAATACATATATTCACATTTTCAGAAAATTAATTGTATTCAGTCTTTGGCGTTCTTCTTTCCCTTCTTTTCTCTTCTCTTCCCTCCCTCCCCATCTATAATTTCTCATGTAAAAGTTTAGAAGTGCCCTTTTTTGTTGTAGGGCATTGTTTCTTGTTAGTCCAAGGAAATACTAAGTGATTGTACTTTCTAGAAGTGTTAGGATAAAACTGATCACCCCAACACCCAATAGTTATATATTTGTGCTATCAGAAAAAAAATGAATGAGCCTTAATTGGAAAGTAAATTTTTTCAGTGGAATGGTTTAATAGTAAAAATGAAGGAACTGTGGAATAGTTACTTTAAATGAGGACAGGGAAGTCAATCTAGTCATTAACTGTTTTTGTGGGGACTAATTTACCATAAGGAACAACTTGTATTAACAATGTATGGATTTCGTTTTAGGAAGTTTTGGCCAGTGAACTTGTCAGTCCTTGGAGAGAGTAAAAAGGTATAGTGGATTTTAGTTTCCTCAGCAAATATGTTTTTATTTGGTGTGGGGGGATTCGAGATAGCAAAACAGTTTCTGTTTTACTTCGGTAATATAATACCCAAGCATGAGTTATTCACTGAAGATCTGCATTCTGCCATTGGTATCATTTATGTTTCTTGTTGCTGCATAAGACAGCTTTCCTCTTTGACCTTTATAAATTCTTTTTTTGCAGGTTTTGCCAACCACAAAAGATGCTTGTTTTGCCTCAGCTGTAGAATGTCTACAGCAGATCAGGTAATCTCTAATTTGTTGAAAATTACATAAATCAAAGGAGCGCTTAGTCTATTAAGATACTGATAAGATCTTATCTTTACCTAAGCTCTAACCCCACCCCCAACCCCCCAAGATGGTGTCAAACTCAGCCTGAAGATCAGAAAGACTCTGAGACATTTACCTTTTGCTCTACAAGCCCCTTGCATTTTCGAAAGTGGTGGAGAACCTACCCAGCAATTTATCTACATAATCGTATCTTTAGCCAAATGGAAATTAACCAAACTTCTTACTCAGAGAAGAGCATGTATTAGGAAAATAAGGTTCCACGTGGGTAAAAGGAGATGATCTATGACTTAGTGAATTCTTTCATGTGAACCATTGATAGTTGGAGGCTTCTTTCCTCAAAAGACCATAGGATTACAGAGATCATCCCTTCCAGTGACTCCTTTTGCCTGATGTATCCAACTTAAGGCACGTGAGCCCTAAGAGGGTATATTGGTATGAAACAATTAGTATCAAATGGCTCTATTAAGAAAACCATAAGATATCTTTTCGTCATTTATTTTTATTTTTTAATTTTCTTTTTAACAACAGCACAACGTTTACCCCATCAGACAAACTTAAAGTCATCCAGCAGACTTTTGAAGAGATCTCTCAGAGTGTCCTGGCCTCACTTCAAGAAGACTTCTTGTGGTCCATGGATGATTTGTTTCCTGTTTTCTTATATGTGGTGCTACGGGCCAGGTGACCAATCTCTTCTGACTTTAATATCAGTGACATTATTTTAACAAGTCTGCCCCTTGCTTTTCTGAGCTGATGACAGGAACATGCTCCCCCACTGGAAAAACAGTCCATTTCTGTTAACCCTTTTCACGACGGTGTTACCTTTTTCTTGAGCTGTTCTTTCTTTTCCTTTCAACTAGATTCAGAAGTAGGATGTACATATAAATGGAAATAACTCAATATCTTTTTCTTGTTGGGCAGGATCAGGAATTTAGGCTCTGAAGTACACCTCATCGAGGATCTCATGGACCCATATCTTCAGCATGGGGAACAGGGTATAATGTTCACCACTTTGAAGGTAAAGTATAGATATTATTTAATATTTTTTTATGTTAAAATCTCTCCTTCATTTACCATATTATGAATCTATCATTAACCTTTCTTTTATATAAAACCTTAATGCAAACATTAAGTGCCTTTCGAGCACATACTGTTAATATTTTAAAATATGATAACATATTAAAGTAGAATCATTCTCAAAATACTAAAGCAAATTATTCATTAACCAATCTTCCCTGTAAATTGATCATTCAGATCGTTACAAATCCTTATAAATGTAGACCATCTATATAAATGTAACTTTAAAAAAGAAACAGAAAGAATTCTTAGTGTCCAAAAAAACATTCAACAGTAGAGCTATTTAATGGAATTAAGGTAAAACACAGAAGGCAGTAGGTATGTAATGAATATGAATTGCATCTTCTTTCTTTCCCATTTATTGTAACCAGTAGGTTACAAATGAGATTCTCTGATCTGGGTGCTCTGTAGGGATTGTTGGAAGTCATTTCAGTTCCCCTGCCTTGATTTTTCTTGGAATTTGATACAATCATTGTGAAGTTTATTGGAAGAATAACAAATAGAAAATGGCAAAAACACTTCTGAAAAAAAGAAAGGCAGAACAGACCCACTGTGTCAGTTAATGAAATGTTATGAAATTATAATAATTAAGGTAGTATGTTACTGTCATAGGAATAGACAGATACCTTAGTGGAAGGGATAGCTCCTATATAGGCAGTATTATAATAAAAATTTGACATATGAAAATGGAAACATCAAACAAAAATGGAAAAGAGAATTATATAATAAATGGTCAAAGTATTGGAAGAGCTTATTAGCAGTTTTGGAGAGAGGGGGTGGCATCAGGGTGGAATCACTCACGTAGCGAATTACAGATGCCTTAGTAAGGTTTAAATATACAAAAAGGGAGACAGAAGAAAAGACAGGCAAATTAAAATGAGAAAAACTAGAATTTAACGTCAGGTTTCTGGCTTGGGCTAATTGTTTAAACCTTTCAACTTAAATATCATTAACATTTATAGCAAATAAACTGAAAAGGGAGGGGACAACTGGGGAAAATATTGGCTACCAATTACTTACATTATTAGTATTGATGTTATATGAAGATCATCTCTAAACATATCACCAAGGAAGAAATGAATTAATATATTTATATAAAAGAAAACGCTCAACCTCACTGCAGATTTAAAGAAAGTGCCATTTTGTCCCTGCTCAATTAGCAAAACTGTTATAAAATTATACCCAGGGCTGGTGGGGTTATAGTGAAATCAGAATTAGTCCCACATTGCTGATGAAGAATAAATCACCCTTTTGGAAAACAGTTGTTATTAACATTTATATCAACAACATCAAAACTGTTTCTAGAGTTTGAGTAGTCCTACTCCTAGTGATTTATCCCAAGGAATTAAAGAATGGAATACACTGTATATTATTTGGATGAGGTGTTCTTTGTAGTGGAACTCTCAAACCTGGATACTTTCAGAATCACTTGGAGATGCTTGTTAAAAATGCATTCCAGGAAATTCTGACTCACTAGGACTGGAATGATGCTTAATCTTAACCTGTATGTTTATCAAACATGCTAGGTGATTCTGATTATAGTTGTTTGTGTACCTTATGTTGATCATCAGCACATTCTACATGTCTAGTCAATAGTGGCTTAACGAATTAAGGTATTTCTGCTTAATGAAGAATATTATACAGCTTGTTAAAATTTTTTGTCTGTTTTAGAATCAGAGGGAATTTTACAAAATTTTATTTCTACTAATTATAACTTGGCAAAATAGACATGGGATAGGGTAGGGGGACTGGAAGAAAACGGAAAAATGGAAGCAACTGGTTTAGTTGAGCTATCAGCATTAATAAAGTATTTCCTTTCTTAGTCCCATGTGCATTGTTATATTTATGTAATTTCTTTTAAAGTAAAATTTAAATGGTTTTGAACTTTTTTTCAGGCATGTTACTACCAGATCCAGCGTGAGAAGCTTAACTAGGCTGCATAACAGCTTGACAACTGGATTATCTATTCAAAGTGTTTTAGCACCATCTGGCATCTTCCTGTAGTGGCAAAAAAGAACAGTGTTGAAATTAGGACGTTGTATTATTTTGGTTGTTATCTCTGAGCCTTGCTAATGATCGGAGCTCTGAGCCCAGAATAAAAGACTGTATAGTTTAAAGGGAGGATTGAAGAGGAGGTAGAAATCAGATTAGACCAGTCCCCGGCCTGTGTTAAGTTCCCCAAATGTCATACATCTGCTGTTGGAAAAAAGAGGACCCTTCCTACAGTAAAGAGTATGCCAGCTCATGAAGTTGTAAGAAAAAATTCTCAGTATAGCTTCTTACATTAAAGAGGTTCATGAATATTTTTGAGTTTCTGGTTTGCCTGCAGTTACCCCAGACCCCTTTGCAAGAAGCAGATTGTACTTGAAACTATAGTAGCCACACTATGCCTTCCAAAATTCCTCGCAGTCACGTGTGCACCATGCTTCTTTGCTGAGGGAGGGGAAAGAGGAACTTTTAAACTGAAATTTTAACTTTTTCTAAGCTTTCCCACCAGGGTATTCATGATGGGAGAGGTTCTATGCAGTTACTTCTACCATACCCTGACCCCAGACCTGGAGCACATCCAAATAGGAGTCTTCTGCCTCCCGACTAGAAAGAACATAGGAATTTTGTTCTTGGATTCCTTACAATGCTACAGAGTGAATACACTGGAATTCAGACACTGACTCCAAGCTGCTGCAGAACCTCATTCATCCGTGTGCAAACGCTGTATTCCGGGGCCTGTGAATGAGAGCCTGAAGAGCTTTTGCATGCAGGCTGTGTTTTGAAGCAGAACTAGAGACTGGAAAATACAGAAGCAAAGAACTGCATCCATCCTTGACCTAGTGTTGTGGTTCTTCCCTGTACCTTGCACTGAACTCACAGAGGAGAAGGAAGAGGAAACTCGCTTTGGCTTCTCCCATCTCAAAAGTGTTGTGACACCTCAACCCTTTAGCGTTTTGCTTTTTTTTTTTTTTAATGTCCTATTGTAAGTGTTTGGTTTACACTGTACAAGTAACACTAGTAGCTGTTTTGGATTACGTAGGTGCTCTTCGCCATCTCATCTCCTACACACCAGGGTGAGCGTACGGAGTGTCCTCCTCCTGCTTTGTGTTAATATCTACAGATGTTAATCGATTTTGGAAAAGGATCATGGTTTCTGCTCTACTTTATAATCAAGACAAGTGTTTAGTAAAATAATGTTTTGGAATGTTGGCTGTAATGTAACAGCAATTTTCATAATAAAAGACATTCATGTTTATGAGGTTGTTTATGATTGCGAAAGAAATAACACAGGGCAAACTAAAAATTTAAAAGACGTCCAGGTTTAGTTTTTGGGGGGAGGGGAGTTGCCTGCATTGTAATCTGTGCCTCTTTGTACGGCCTCAGAGATCCCACTGGGGTTTTAGAGATCTCTCTCTTTAAAATAAACATAAACTTACAGCACCTTTGCTGACAAAAAACAAATTAACTTTCTGACCCTAATAAACTGAGGTCAAGGGACTTAAAAGAAATGGTACTATTATTTCTTTGAATAAAAGACATATTTTGATAGTTACAGTTTAAATTTTTTCTCCTCCTAGACAGATTCAAGGAAGGGAAAATGGAGGATTTAAAATTTTGGCTAGAAATGATAGGCATTAGTTAATTGTATACCAGTTGTACTGTCTTCTCAAGGAGCGTTTACCAGAATGTGCCTGCCCATTATTGGAAAGGGACCGACTCTTAAAGATTAGTTTATGTTGGGGCTTCCCTGGTGGCGCAGTGGTTGAGAGTCCACCTGCCGATGCAGGGGACACGGGTTCGTGCCCCAGTCCGGGAAGATCCCACATGCCACGGAGCAGCTGAGCCCGTGAGCCATGGCCGCTAAGCCTGCGTGTCCGAAGCCTATGCTCCACAACGGGAGAGGCCACAACAGTCAGAGGACCGCATACAGCAAAAAAAATAATAATTTTAAAAAAAGATTAGTTTATGTTAAACACTTTACATTTCCATTAGGAATTGTTCTGATTTTGGAATAAACACACAAGTTCCATATTTGGCTTCTAAAGGCAAATTTACTGAATGTCTTTGATCCCTTTAGAGGAAGAGACAGGGGTAATTACGGAAATTGACAGAGAAAAATGTGAAACCCACTGAGAAGTTCTCAAATGATAGTAAGCTATCTCAATTCTAAGAGAAACATGTTATAATTCATCCTTTTATTGATGAAGCAGCTGTCCCAATACTTGAATCTTCATACTGTATTTATACTTTTTAGAAAGCATATTAAAACTATAAAATTTTAATTCCCTTGTGGGGAAAACCTGTAAGTCACCAGGCCAATGCCTGCAAATAAAAATACCTAGCACTCATGTCAGCAGCTTACTAGGTCTTACACATGCATGGTGAATGCCCACAGCCCTGCGGGGGAAGGTATTAACTCCACTGATTTTGCAGACAAGGAGAGGCTGTGATTGGCTCGCTGTCAGAGTTGGGACTCCAGAACTTCCTACTCTAATTGCAGTGCTCTTTCCTACTACAGCTGCCAGAGATGTCATTTCATAGCTGGGTTATGCATTAAAAGTTCATAAAGTAAAAAAGCGAGTTGAAAATGAAAAGTTTTAATAAAATTAAGTGCTTTTGATAAAATACACTGTGCTCAAAACAGTCACAAATGTATCACGTTTCCAGCTTGTGTTTTCATCTACAACAGAGAACAAAGGAATGCCATATGTCTAATTTGGGATAAAAGGGCTGATAAACCTTTAACAGTTGCCATTTGGTCTTTACCCTTTGCCTTGCTGTCAGCTGTACCCTTTGTCTCGTTCTACTTCCAAATGTTCTTCCCACTGACACCTCCCTGCAATATAAAATTTTCAAAAAGCAAGTGGCTCCCATCTGAGATAGAGAATGGGCTATTAGGTTCATAAGAGTAACCTGGTAGGGGACCTTCCAGAAGGAGATCTTTTATAAGTCTCATTATTATTGGCTGAAGAGTCTTCCCTTGTTTCCTCATCATAACGTGAGAAAATAAGGTTAATAGATCAGCTTACTCTCAGGTATCAGTTTTTCATTAGATTAAAATAAAATTTATTGTGGGGTGTCTTATCCTGAAATAGTCAACAAAACTATTCATCTTTTTTGGTGTTAACTATGTGCTGGCAATCAGAAAATACTGAAGTGAAGGTTTGAAATGGTATAAATTAGACTTTTCAGTGCAAGGAATTCTTAGGAAGATTTGTGACGGGGGAGGTTTAAGAGTAATTTAGTGGTTACGCTGGATTAGGCTTCTGTGGATTAAATCAAAGAGGATGTGCAGAGATTTTATCTAGAACAGTGAGGTGACTTTGGCACCAAATAGCCCACTGGTATTTTCTGCTAAAGCTTTTCTCTGGATAGGAGCAGCATTGCATGTCTGCAGTCTTGCAGGTAAGAGACCCTGCCAAATGATCCCCAGTTACCAGAAAGATCTATAAATGTCTGCCCTTCTGCCAATTTTTAAGAGCTAAAAATAAAATTTGGGGTAATATTTGAATGCTTCAGTTTCATCGTATCTCAAATTATATGGAGAATTCTGTGATTTCGAAAGAGCAGGTTTTGCTGTGAGAAACCATTTGTTAAGTATGGAATAATAAGTTGTCATGGAGACTGAGTAAAACTGAGCGTTTATCTTAGTCCTGATCAATAGCGTTTTGACCCAGAGGAAGCTATAGCCATTTTTGTACAGGCCATTTCTCATCAAGTTTTCAAGTGCCTTTTCAGGCTTTGTCTAGTAGAAAGCATTGTTTTGAAAAATGAGCATCATACAGGTAAGGAGTGTGGCATTTAATAGTAATCACTATATTTTTAAGTTTATAGAAATATTGATTTTTTTGGAAACCAAAGATTATTGACCATTTTGTCGTACCACTGTCACCTTTTACGTATAATCTATCATAAACATAAAAAATGCTTACAAATTGGAAACACTCTGTGCCTGTATACTGCTTTTTAGCAGTCTTCTAGAAATATTGATTTTTAAAGTAACGCTTAGGAGAAATTCCTTAGGTATCAGTAACACTAATGCAGCTTCTAAGTTAATGATAAGAACTGGCCATACTTCCTGTGTTACTTAATCAGTTCAGAATTTCATATGGTTGACTATTATTTAGGCTCAATCAAGAACTCTCCCTCTCAAGACAGCAGAAATAGCTAAGTCTCAACTGACAGTCATGAAAAGGCAGGCAAGGAAGGGACACCACAGACTTTTGCCAGGGACTAGCATGTTTCAGGACTAAATGTGGAAACAAAAGAGGAAAACTTTTGATTTTACTACTTGTGAAATCTACTGAATACCCCATTGAGTGTCAAATTCCTTATCTGTAAAATGAAGGTTGCATTTGATTGCCTCCAAGATCTGTCAGCCCCGATTTCCAAGTTTGACAGGGAAGGAGGTTGAAGTCGATATAACCAGGCTGAGGAGGAGAGGAAGGCACAGGCCTCCCGAGTCCAGCTGCTCCTGTCTCAGGACTGATGTCCCAGCCGTCCTTGGGCTCCCTAGGGAGGTGTCAGTCTTTTACTTCTGAGGATTCAGCAGTGAACAGACAAGCAAAGTGTCTGCTCTCCAGACCTGACCCACACGGGAGCCGGACACTGAACAGGTTAATGCATAAGGGAATCGTGAAGGATAAGCATAAGTACTATGAGGACGATAAATTGCAAAAGTTTTCTTTGCCACCTGGAAGGAGGGAAAACCATTTTCTGAGGTTTCCTTCTATGAAATTTTGGCTTAGCTTGGGCCAATACCAGGGACTGGGCAGCTTAAAAACAACAGAAATTTATTTCTCACAGTTCTGGAGGCTGGAAGTCTGAGATCACAGTACCAGCCTGGTTGGGTTCTGGTGAGGTCCCTCTTCCTGGCTTGAAGATAGCCTCTTTCTGGCTGTGTCCTCATGTGGCAGAGAGATTAAGAGAAGAAGCTCTATGGTGTCTCTCCTTATAAGGGCACAAATGCCATCATGAGGGCCCCACCATCACTACCTCATCTAAACCTAATTACCTCCCGAAGGTCCCATCTTTAAATACCATCACATTGAGGGGTTAGGGCTTCAACACCTGAATTTGGAGGGAACACAATTCAGCTCATAGCAAATTTGTCACAGGAAGCTGAGGATGACTGTTCAGAATTCAGCTAAGTTGTGGAGATGAACATTACTGTTTGTGCTTCAGTGGCAGAGAAACTTTTAGCCAAAATGAGCCTTTTAGAGTATATGAATGTGTTATCTGTGTAGCTCTGGGTTGGTAGATTGATTAGAAGTTACTTTAATAATTAG
Organism: Pseudorca crassidens; assembly: GCF_039906515.1. Lineage (NCBI taxonomy): Eukaryota > Metazoa > Chordata > Mammalia > Artiodactyla > Delphinidae > Pseudorca > Pseudorca crassidens. The sequence goes on from NC_090301.1 coordinate 33,880,192, forward strand.
ACTTCGTTATAGAAACCACAGTCTATCTGTAAATTTCTCTCACAATTTCATCTCAGGAACGTACAGTCTCTAGTGCCCCCATCTGCTGCATCGATAGGCCTGGTTGGGCACACTGTCATCTGGGCATTAAATATGGAAGAATTGTGGTCCACCTATGATGCACACATAGCATAATTGTTTAATTCGTACTGCCTCACCAAGAACACGGTTTGTGAGAAGCATTTTAAGAAGTTGCCTGAATATGATGGTTTGGTGTCAGACTCGCCTGTTTGCTCTGGCTTTTGTCTGGCAGACACTCCATCTCCCTTTTCAAACCCTACCTTGGAAATGCTCCCCTCCAGGGATGAAGATGAGTCATACATGCAACTGCTGTGCAAAATGATTCAATAGAGTCTCAGAAACTGGAATGCAGGAAAAAGGCAGGGTGTAAACTGACTCAGTTGGGGCTGGGTGGGGTGGGTTGTGGTGGGCAAGGCAGAAGCTTATGATGTCAAGTTTAGGCAGAATCTGGCAAACTAGAATACTTCAGTGCAATGGGAAAAGAATGTGTATGGGAAGGTTGTCTAAGATTTCATAACAGCTTTCTGTGTTGCTCTTCTCACTGCCATAGAATTTAGAGACAACAGAAGAATCTGTCTTTTTCTAGATAGCCTCCCTGACTCAACCCCACAATCTGTCTAGATTCTAGACAGTTGTTCTCAACCATATCAGATTCAAAAAACCATACCCGTCTTTAACAACTAATATGAAATGCTCCTTTTAAAAAAATCCTGATTTATCCTTTATTATTCTCCTGTGACAAATGCTGTTGGTGCCCTACCCATATCCCTTTTGGTGCATTCTGTACCTATACTCTCTATCTGAAAGTACACATGTAGCAGGCTGGAAGGACCAGAAGTAATGCTCTCTGGGGAAAGCCCTCAACCCATGTCTGGCGGTGTTGCTGTATAAATATCCCCACTCCCTTGTCCCTTGTTCCTCCATGGGATGAAGCTCTATCGGGCCCAGAGCAGTTACTTGCTTGATGTAATTTTTACTGGATTTCTTCCCTTGCCCTGCCTTAGTACCTCACTCCACTACTAGTGTTCTAGATCACTTTCCAAGCAAATCACCTCACTAGAATCCTTGCTCTGTGTCTGATTCTGGAGGAACCCAGACTAAGACACACAAAACTTCCAAAAAAAAATCCATATATATAATGCCCTAGTAATAATAAAAAAGAGAAATTAAACAAATGTAGTTGATAAGATATCTAAATTTCAATTTGTAAATATGGGATATCACTATACCAAAAGATATAATGAAGTAACACATGTTTGCACCTATAAGAAACTCCACCAGGGACGCAGCAGCTTCGAATACAGACAGAGATACAGCCATGGCTTGATGGTGGTGTGTTGTAGTGACATGTTATACTTTGAGCAGCTTAACCATTAATGACCTGATTTTCTGAAATGGTGAACTTGATAAAGTCCAAGCAAAATGAAGTAAATTCATTCCTCAATTAAGGTAGCAGCATTCCAGAAAATTCAGTGTATGTTAAAACTGTGCAAAAATACTTTGTGTTCATATGTAAAGAGAAGTTGAGTTCTGAGGTCAGATAATTATAAGGTGGTTTTGTTGTTGTTGTTGTTGTTTTTCCAGCAACATGAAAGTTCAGAGGGACATTTGAAAATTTGCAGGGCCTGAGGTGATTTCTCATTGTGTAGGGCAACTCCTGTCAAACTTTCTCAAAGAGCAGTGAGCATGTCCCCTTTGCCCTCGTTTTCTTAATCCCCATCCTGCTTGGCTGAAATGTAGAGGTGATGGCTGGAGCTCCATCCACCATCTTGGAACAGGAAGATAAGAACACCACCACACCCCAAGGGGGCAAAGCAGTGAGCAAGAAGGAGCCTATTCTCTGAGAATTTCATGGAGCAGGGCTGCTCTGCCTCTGGACTTTTACATAAGCAAGATATAAACTTCTACTCTGTTAAGCCACTATTATTTGGGGTTTCTGTTTCTTGAAACTAAACCTACTTAAAGCAATATATAAAGTAAACCCTCAGAGTATCCTCAGCAGTAACCCATAACTTTTGCAACTGTGATCAGTGCCATGAAGAACTATATGGGCAATGAGAGGGAAGAGGGCACCTGAATGGAGTCAGGCCAGGGAAGACTCTTCTGATCTCTGAATGATGGTGAAATCAACTAGGCAAAGAGGTGGAAAATAAACAAACTGACATTATTTGTCACTTGTTTTAAGAAAGGGGAGTAGAAGGAACGTTTCATGAAATAGTAGTTTTCTCGTTCACACAGCTGGTGATGGATAATGTAGAGAGGAAGTGCCACAAGGCAAGACTGTTTTATCCGATGTGGATCCTGGTGTGTACGTAGCACAGTGCCTGACTTGCTCAATAAATGCTGTTGAAAATATGTGCCTATATATGTACTAAAAGCTGCGGGGCCAGTGTGATTGAGTGAGCTGTGTGCTGTTTGTTGATCTGCTCCCTAGCTCTGAATTCCTTCTGAAAGCTTGGGAAGGGAGCATGATACAGTCAGACAAAGGAGCAGACCCACCAGACAGCAAAGACAAGAAGGACGAGAAGCTTTCTACGGGAACCAATCCGGAGAATGGTATGTGGTGCCAGGTTCCTTTTCTAGACCAGAAAGTTCTTTTAATATCCCTCTAAATATGTGATCCAATGTAGGTGCAGAAATTCTGATAGACTTTTTGTGATTCCTACAAGGAATTTCTCATACAGTTTGAAGTGTCCTATTGCATCTATTAGTGATAAGCCTAAGCAATTTTCAAGGCAGGAAGGACAGAAATTGACACAGTAGATTCAGAATCTCTTTTTTTCCTACCCCACGATGTTTTACTTTGCCTTAAAACTTCACAACTTGTTCACATTCGACATATCACTGCAACAAATAGGATTTCTATGAAAATACTTGTAAAAGCAGCCAAGCATTTACTAAATTCTGTTCAGTCCCTTTAATAGTGGAATCCTGAGCTATGTATTAAAGGCCTGTTAGGAGAATTTTTCAATAAGAATTTTCATAAAGGGTAAATACACACGGTTGCATGTTTGAATTAGAGAAGGAGGATCCAGAAAACAACTAGATAATTTTGGAGTACACCAGGGGCTATTAAGATTGGGGAGGGGAAAGCAATATTGCTCTCATAAAATCTTTCATTTCTATACTATGATCTATTATCTCATCTAATGTTGGCAACAACCCTATGGGGAAGCTAACATATTCTCATTTTGCCACAAGGAAAGTAGGTTCCAGATAGTTGGATGGCTTTCTGAAGTTCACACAGTAAGTGATAGAACAGGGCTAGAGCAGAGTTTTGGGCCTCAAATCCAGTGTCCTCTCCTCTCCTCATGAGCTCCTGGTACCTACCAGAGGTCTGAATTGTCCTTCACATGTACACCTGCCTTTCCACCCGTCACCCCATCTCTGCCCTCTCCCATTTGTAGGTATCTCCCAAATCCTGAGGCTTGTGCTACAAGAGCTGAATCTGTTCTACAGCCGAGACGTGAATGGAGTGTGTCTCCTGTACGACCTCCTTCACTCCCCGTGGCTGCAGGCTCTGCTCAAGGTGAGCGCTCCATTTCTCAGAAGCCTTAGCCTTGGGAGCAGAACTTACTCGTCCAACAGTGTTGCTTGTCAGTTGGCAGGAAATTTCAGCTGGGAGAAAGTTCAGAGAAGAGCTACACAACCTCTTAGCTTAGGAAGGAATATACTTGGCTGGAAAAGAATCTGGCAGCTCCCCTCTTTTCTGCCCCCGACTCCCTTTCTTCCAGAGACCCCTGGGGTCACACAGCAGCCACCACAAACGGCCATAGACAGCACCCTTAGCAGCTGTCTACAACCCTTGGTCCTTGAGGCCAACTCAGGACAAATAAAAATGCTTTAAAAATCATTCCTCTTTGTTTTCATAAATTAGGACATGAAATGTCTACAGCTCTGTTTAGGTATCTTAAGTTGTTCTTACTCTGAAGATCTCTTCTTTTTTTAAATTTGGCTAAAATTTCATGCACTATACAATAGCATCTGACTATTTTGTTCTTCTGAACAAATGTTATTATTAAGAAAGATCCTTTTGAAGTTATTTTTTGGAGGATGTGTTTCCTTCACTTAAGTGAAATATGGTCAGCCTTATGATGCATGTTAATATTATATTCTTTAAGATAAGAAAGAAGTGTCAGCATACTTAGCATGAGCAAAGAGGTACTCCTCACAGCACTGGTTTTAAAACACCTGATTTCTTACTCCATTCATCCATTGTTGGACACAGCGTTTTTTTCCACGCCTTGGCTATTGTGAATAAAGCTTCAATGAACATGGGGTGCAGATATCTTTTTAGGTAGTGATTTCATTTCACTATCACTATATACTCAGAAGTGGGATGTCCAGTGGAATATTATTCAGCCATAAAAAGGAAGGAAATCCTCCCTTTTGCAACAGCATGGATGGATCTCAGGACATCATGCTAAGTGAAATAAGTCAGAGAAAGACAAATACTGTGCGATCTCGCTTGTGTGTGGAATCTAAAAAGGTGGAGCTCATAGAAGCAGAGAGAATAGTGGTTGCCAGGGACTAGGGGGAGGGGAAATAGGGAGATGTTGGTCAAAGGGTACAAATTTCCAGTTACAAGATGAATAAGTTCTGGGGAGCAAATGTACAGCGTGGTGACTATATTTAACAATATTGTATTACATACTTGAAATTTGCTGAGAGAATAGATGTTACACGTTATCATGACACACAAAGTGGTAATTATGTGAAGTGATGGCGGTGTTAACTAACCTTATCATGGTTATCGTTTTGCAACATATACGTGTATCAAATAAACATGGCATACCCGTAAAATTTACACAATGTTCTATCTCAATTATATCTGAATAAAACTTTGGGGGATGGGCTTCCCTGGTGGCGCAGTGGTTGGGAGTCCGCCTGCCGATGCAGGGGACACGGGTTCGTTCCCCGGTCCGGGAGGATCCCAGGTGCCACGGAGCGGCTGGGCCCGTGAGCCATGGCCACTGAGCCTGCGCGTCCGGAGCCTGTGCTCTGCAGCGGGAGAGACCACAGCGGTGAGAGGCCCGCGTACCGCAAACAAAACAAAAGAAAAAAAAACTTTGGGGGAAACTACTTGATTTCTACCAGGCACTTTTCCCTCCTGGGAAGGTAATACAGGGGTATGAATGCCACTAAAGGCATTGCCTTTGCTACCACTGGTAGGCTGCTAGGCCTCTATGCTCCCTGCATCAGTCCACCAGCCTTAATCACTTCCAGGTACACTTGAGCTTGGGCACTGAGGTAGAGCAAGGAAGCCCCGCCATCCCAGATCCGGATGGAGAAAGGCAGGGCTGAGCTGACCTCCTGGACCTCATTTCTCCAACTGTAAGAGAAACTAGATTTCTAAAATAAGATTAAGGTCTGCACTGCAGAGCTAGTCAGACCTTGGTATCCTCAGCCCAACCCTAGATCCTGGTATGGAAAACAATTCCTAAGGGTCAACAGAGACAAAGTTGGAATTTTTATAAACAAACTTTTACTGGAGAATTAAGGGAGGAAAGGAAACAAAAGGTGAGCACAGAGTACAAATAAGCATGTATAGTGTGCCCGGCCTCTCATTCAGATGCCCTGGTGAACCTGAGCCCCTAACCCATGCCCTACGCAGCTACCCAGCCTGGAAGTTCCCACAGGTCTCTGGCTTCAAATCCTTATTGGCTCAAGCCTGGAAAACCCAGGCTTACTTAATTTAACAAGAGTAAAATTCACGTTTCTTTTTATCAATGATATTGTTTGGGGAAGAACAGTTTCCAGTGGCAGCCAGTAATTAAGCCTTCGAAGCGTTAGAGCCACCAGTCTTGAGTTCATTTCGCTTAGACAACTAGAGACACCTTATTAAAGGCCAACACACATGCTACCCAGCCACTTGTGCCATTGCTCAGGCTGAGTCTCCCCTGGGCGAGCCTTCCCTCAGTATGTCATTCTCTCCTCGTTGCCCCTCGGCAGGTTTATGACTGCCTCCAGGAATTTAAAGGAAAGAAGCTCATTCCTGCCACACCCCATGCCCAGGCGTTATCCTACGAGGTGAGGTGATTTTTCATCCAGAGAATAGTAGAGCTTTACCGTGATACCATTTTACTCATAGCGCTAGTTTAAATGCTCTAATGGAAAAGTTCAGTTGGTGATTATGCATCTGATAACTGTTGCTAATTGAGCTTTAATAGAAGGCCTGCTGTCTCCCCAAATTAAAACCAACAAGACACATTTTTAGCTTGTGTGCATTTCCCTCTTTTTCCCTAAACCGTGGACCTAATTATCCCCTGGAAAGAGGGTAATGTTGCTCTACTAATGATACCTAATTTACGTCCCTATTCTGGGCTCCTGGACGGCAGGCTCTGATGTCCTCTGCCCCGTCCCATCCTACTGAGATGTCTAATGGACCTCAAACTTTGTCCCCAACGGAGCTCTTGGCTGTCCCATCCCCAAAGCCGCTCTCACCCCAGCCTTTTCCATCTCACTAAGGACGTCTTTGTTCTTGCAGTACCCCGGCTGAAACCTCTGGGGTCATCTTTGACTTTTCCTTTCTCTCACACCCACACCTAGTCCTGTCAGCTCTAGTTTCAAAACATATCAAGAATCTCCCCACCTCTGCTGTGCCACCTAATATAGAGCATCATTGTCTCTCACATGGATAATTGCGATGTAGCCTCCTACCTGGTCGCCCACTTATACTCTTGCTCCCCTGGGGTCTATTCCCGTCATGGCAGCCAAAGAGATTCTGATTAAAGATGAGTCAAATCATGTCACTTCCCTGCTCAAACTCTTCCTCCAACAACTTATCTCCGAGTAAACATCCGAATTCTTGCATAGTCAAACATAAGGGGGCCCCTGTTACCTCTTTGATGTCATACTCACCACTCTCTCCCTTATTCACTCTGCTCCAGCCAGTTGAACCCCTTGTGGTTGTTCGAACCAGACATGCTCCTACCGCAGGCCCTTTGCACTTGCCATTCCTTATGTCAGTAACGCCCTTGCCCGTATAGCCACACGATTTGCTTTCTCATCTCCCTCCAGTCTCCACTCAAATGTCACCTCATGGAGGCTTTCCCTGGTCACCCCATCTAAAATTGCAGTCCTCTCATAGCATTCCCTATCCACCTTCCCTATTTCATTTCTCTTCTTAACTCTTTTCATCATCAAATAAAACTCTTTTACTTATATATTTTATTTATTGTCTGTGGCTCCTCACTAGAATGTAAACTCCATGAGACTGGGGATTTTTGTCTGCCTATTCAGTGCTCTATTTGCATCACTCAAAACAGTGCCTAGCACACAGTAGATGTTCAATGCATATTTGCTGAATGGATGCATAAATATAATCTGTTTTGTTTTTATTTATTGTCCATATTAAAAGAAATTTTTAAAAAAACTTCTAACCTCAGCTCCAGTAATCAACAACTTGAATGGTTCTCAGCTGTCCACAGGGACACACACATGTGATATTTTATTCAGTTGTAACCCCAGTGAGTGGAGGTGAAGCTTGCTAAACTGCTTGTTTTCATTTGACAATATGTGATGGTCCTTGACTGCTGAAGATTCATGGAGCTGGTTAAAGTCTTGTTAGGGCTTGTGTCATGTCAGAAAGCAGGTCTATGCCTAAACCAAAGCAAAGAGATCAGAATTTATTCTGTCTAGCACTTTTTTGTTGCAACAAACATTAAAATTGCTAATCAAATAATAAGCCCTAAAATACAAATTACTATTTCATTTTGCAACTGAAGAATGGAACAGCCCATGGGATTAAGCTGCCTGGGTTCTCCAGGTAATTGAGCCTGTAGCTGGAGAACTCAGATACCTTAACCTGCCTATAAAGCATTCACATTAGCAAACAGCTATCTCAGAGCCACTAGAGGGATATTGCCTTGGCACATATGACATTACAAAATTATGTTTGTTCTTCCTCCAAGCCTGCGATGTGCCAGGACTGGGGCACTGTGGTTTAGATCTACCCCAAATCTTGGATTCCACCTGCTGTAATGAAGTTTAATGATAAGGAAAGACTCTAAGCCTTGACTTTAAAGAGGAAAAAGAAGGGTTTTCTTAGGTCAATATCGTGTCAGTATACCTGTTATCCTACCTAGGTGATGTTAAATAGGTGATAAAGATTGTTAAAAAATTCACAATGTATGTTTTTCCACCAACCAGGTAGTGGAGATATTACATGAAACCCCCAAGTCCCCTGAGATCCAAGAGCTGAGACAAATCCTCCAGGCTCCACACTTAAAGGCAAGTGCTTGCTAAAATGGGCAAGATATAACCATCTGGCACATAGACAAAGTTGGGAAGGAGAAATAAATGTGCTGGAAAATGTGCTCTCTGAATAGATGTTCTATTACCGTATGTGGGTGACCAACAGACTGTACCTAAAAATGTGGAACTTGGACGTGACTGGCTTAATCTCACTGGTCATGGAGAAAAGCCTGCCCTATTTATAAGGAGGCATCCAGAACTTCCCACGGCGTCTTTTTCCCCCCGGGAAAGCCATTGTTCCTCGAAAATTCTGGGGGGTTGGCAATCAAAGTAGCATACATATTAAGTTATTTTAAGTTTCAAATAGAGTGTGTGAAGGTGCCTGGAAAATACAGTATAATAATGATTAGCTCTATGGGGGGTATATGAAGAACATTTGATTGCAGAATAGAAACCTATCTCATAGTACTTATAGATTTTGAGATCAATTTATCAACAAATTAGAATTTAAGAGGATGTCTGCACTTGGAGCAATGGAATTTATCAGTCAAAAAGTTTTATTTGAAGTGTCCATCATCGGATGAATGGATAAAGAAGATGTGGCACATATATACAATGGAATATACTCAGCCATAAAAAGAAACGAAATTGAGTTATTTGTAGTGAGGTGGATGGACCTAGAGTCTGTCATACAGAGTGAAGTAAGTCAGAAAGAGAAAGACAAATACCGTATGCTAACACATATATATGGAATCAAAAAAAAAAAAAAAAGGTCATGAAGAACCTAGGGGTAAGACGGGAATAAAGACACAGACCTACTAGAGAATGGACTTGAGGATATGGGGAGGGGGAAGGGTAAGCTGTGACAAAGTGAGAAAGTGGCATGGACATATATACACTACCAAACATAAAATAGATAGCTAGTGGGAAGCAGCCGCATAGCACAGGGAGATCAGCTCGGTGCTTTGTGACCACCTAGAGGGGTGGGATAGGGAGGGTGGGAGGGATGGAGACGCAAAAGGGAAGAGATATGGGAACATATGTATATGTATGACTGATTCACTTTGTTATAAAGCAGAAACTAACACACCATTGTAAAGCAATTATACTCCAATACAGATGTTAAAAAAAAAAACTACCTAGAATTATAGTGGCCAAAGCCTGTTTTTTTTATTAATTTTAATAGTATTAAAATTTAGCTCCCTTACTATAGCTTGATGAACTTTTGCCCACATTTAAAATATTATTTTGGAGGATTAATTAGGTTTAATTGAGGAGACTCATCATTTCTCCATTGTATTTAACGTCTCCGGTTACGTTCAAGAATAGTGTTTTTCACCAGTCAGAATGGCCATCATCAAAAAATCTACAAACAATGAATGCTGGAGAGGGTGTGGAGAAAACGGAACCCTCTTGCACTGTTGGTGGGAATGTAAATTGATATAGCCACTATGGAGAACAATATGGAGGTTCCTTAAAAAACTAAAAATAGAACTACCATATGACCCAGCAATCCCACTACTGGGCATATACCCTGCGAAAACCATAATTCAAAAAGAGTCATGTACCACAATGTTCATTGCAGCTCTATTTACAATAGCCAGGACATGGAAGCAACCTAAGTGTCCATCGACAGATGAATGGATAAAGAAGATATGGCACATATATACAATGGAATATTACTCAGCCATAAAAAGAAACAAAATTAAGTTATTTGTAGTGGTGTGGATGGACCTAGAGTCTGTCATACAGAGTGAAGTAAGTCAGAAAGAGAAAAACAAATACCTTATGCTAACACATATATATGGAATCTAAAAAAAAAAAAAAAGGATCTGAAGAACCTAGGGGCAGGACAGGAATAAAGACGCAGATATAGAGAATGGACTTGAGGACACGGGGAGGGGGAAGGGTAAGCTGGGACGAAGTGAGAGAGTGGCATGGACATATATACACTACCAAACGTAAAATAGATAGCTAGTGGGAAGCAGCTGCATAGCACAGGGAGGTCAGCTCAGTGCTTTGTGACCACCTGGAGGGGTGGGATAGGGAGGGTGGGAGGGAGCCGCAAGAGGGAGGGGATATGGGGATAGATGTATATGTATAGCTGATTCACTTTGTTATAAAGCAGAAATTAACACACCATTGTAAAGCAATTATACTCCAATAAAGTCGTTTAAAAAAAAAAAAAGAACCTAGGGCTAAGATGGGAATAAAGACACAGACCTACTAGAGAATAGACTTGAGGACATGGGGAGGGGGAAGGGTGAGCTGTGACAAAGTGAGAGAGTGGCACGGACATATATACACTACCAAACGTAAAATAGATAGCTAGTGGGAAGCAGCCGCATAACACAGGGAGATCAGCTCGGTGCTTTGTGACCACCTAGAGGGGTGGGATAGGGAGGGTGGGAGGGAGGGAGATGCAAGAGGGAAGAGATATGGGGACATATGTATAACTGATTTACTTTGTGATAAATCAGAAACTAACACACCATTGTAAAGCAATTATACTCCAATAAAGATGTTAAAAAATGTTTTATTTCACAAGATAAACCTAGAGAATTTTCTCTGAGTTCCAACAAAGTTCTGTCCACCAGTCTCTGGCAGGGCTGTAGAATGACTACTTCCCCGTCTCGTGAAATGAAAATTGAACATACTGGGCCATGAGAAGGAACTCTTTGATCATACTCTAAAAGTGGAGGACTACTTTTTCTCATTCTGTTTTGCATGGGCCCTTAAGTGTCACTGATAATTAAACCAGCAAGATGTTTTGATTACTCTCCTCATTCTACCTTAATTGGGGAAACTATTACAATAGTTGTTTTGTAGTTCAAGTTTATAGGAGCACCATGGATTACATGGGTTTCCAGGAAATGAGAATGTGACAGAATACATTTTATCAGAAATGAAAGAATATATTATGTGTTCCTTACCCTCTCTCTGCCTTGTTTCCTTATCTGTAAAACGGGGGAGATAAATATACTTGCCTCACAAGGATGTGGAGAAAAGGGAACACTTGTATCAATAAGTTGATACAGCCACTGTGGAAGACAGTGTGGAGTTTTCTCAAAAAACTAAAAATAGAACTACCATATGACTCAGTAATTCCATTCCTGGGTATATGTCAAAAAACACCAAAAACACGAATCTGAAAAGATACATGCACCCCAATGTTCATAGCAGCATTATTTACAATTGCCAAGGTATGAAAGTGACCTAAGTGTCCATGAACAGATGAATGGACAGAGAAGATGTGGTATATATATACAATGGAATACTACTCAGCCATAAAAAAGAATGAAATTTTGCCATTTACAGCAACATGGATGGATTTGGAGGGCATTATGCTTAGTGAAATAAGTCAAACAGAGAAAGACAAATACTGTATGATGTCACATGTGGAGTCTAAAAAATACAACAATCTAGTGAATATAACAAAAAAGGAGCAAACTCACAGATATAGAGAACAAATTAGTAGTTACCAGTGGAGTGGGGCAGGCAATATGGGAGTGGAGGAGTGGTAGGTATAAACTATTGGGTGAAAGATAGGCTACAAGGGTGTATTGTACAACATGGGGAGTAGCCACTATTTTGTAATAACAGTAAATGGAAAGTAACCTTTACAAATTGTATTAAAATAAATTTAAAAAATTTAAAAAAATATATACCTGCCTCAGGATTATTGTGAAGATTGAGTTAATCCACACGAAACACTTAGAACTATGCCTGGCACGTACGTGTTGGTTGTTGTTGTATCTCACATAGTATTGAGTCAGCATCTTCTAGGTGGGTGTGTCCTATGTGTGACGTTTGTTCCCCTTTTCCTTCACTGTTCCCAGGCCTTGCTCAGCGCCCATGACACCGTGGCTCAGAAAGACTTTGAACCTCTTCTCCCTCCACTGCCAGACAACATCCCTGAGAGCGAGGAAGCAATGAGGATTGTTTGCATGGTGAAAAACCAGCAGCCCCTGGTAAGGAAATCATTTTACCTTTTCATTTAGGATTACACCAGGGTTAATTATGAGCTAAGTTATGTCTAGTAATTACTTGGGCAATATTCTTGTCTGTAGTCACAGATGTAGTGTGAGGCAATCAGACAATGTGAGGGAATCCATGATAATAATGGCGAAACTGTATCTTAATGAATTTTGCCTGTGATTTCAAACACATTACAGGCTGTAATGTTTTCACCAGGGAAGGTTTCTGCTTAGTGTTTTTGTTTTCTAAAAGCTGTGAGACATAAGAAATTCTTTTATTTTATTATTTGGCTCTGTGACATGTACATATATTTTACTCTGTTCTAATATATTTGCCTACGTTTTTTTCCTCTATAAAGGGGAAGCTAAGTAAGGCATTAATTTGATTTTCTAAGCATAATCCCTTTGATTAGGTTGTAATTGTGGGAGTTTTCTTTACCTTTGGAAGGATCTCAATATTCTTTGATGTCTATGTGGTTGGATGTAGACTTTCCTAGACCAAGGTTGAATGGCCTTTCCTTTTTCATGGCACAGTATGTATGGCCCTGGTTGGTATGAATACCCTTGTCCGAAAGACCAGAGCGACACTGAGGGAAGCCCCCAGGAAAGTGGTCATGTTAGGTAAAAAGGGGTTCTACTGTACTCTCTCCCCAGGGAGCTACCATCAAGCGCCATGAGATGACAGGGGACATCCTGGTGGCCAGAGTCATCCATGGTGGGCTGGCGGAGAGGAGTGGTAAGCTGGAGCAGCAGGGTGCAAGCGTGACCAGGAAAACAGGGAATGATTGTTTAATCTTCCCGGGGAAGCCCCTCTTTCCTAACTGAGGTTGAGCTTTAATAAGTTCTATTGCTTGGTTACTAAGAAGGAAGAAAGGAATATTCCAGAGAAGTCCCATTGCCCTTCCTCACTGAGTCCCTCCATTCTAGGCACTAAATTAATGTTCCCTTACTTTACATTCTCATGTAAACCTAACAAGGTAAGTATTATCAGGCTATCATATAGATGAGGAAACTGAGGCTCAAAGAGATTAACCACCTAACTTGCTCAGGGTTTCACAGGGTGAGTCAGGATTCAAGTCCAGGTCTGCCTCACTGTATATTCCCAACTTTCACGCTTCACTTGGTCCTTCTGTGTTCAAAAAGGCATCTCTCTTCCCCGTCTTCAAACACCTGTTGCTTGTCTTTTCTACCAGAGAACCAAATTTCCTTCTTTTCATCACTGTGCTTCTGAAACGAGCTGTTCTGTACCTGCTATGTGTGTCCTCACTGTATATGACCCTGGAAACCTGGTGCAGGGCTCATACCCCAACGTTCTTAGAGAAATTACCCAGGGACATCCTAGTTGCTAAGTCCACTGGCCCTTCTGTCAGCCTCAGTTTTATTTTTACTTCTGCAGCACATTTGATGTTGTTGACAACACCTTGCTTAAAATTTTCATCATCCTTGGTTTCTGTTCCGTGATGTCATCCTGCTTCTTATCTGCACTGTCTTACATCATATTTCTCAAGCCTCAATCTTAACCCTCAAGTTTCTCCACATTTTCTCTTTTGAAGAATACCCCCCATTTCCTTTTCATCTGACATTTTCTCATGACCCCGACAGCTTTATTTTTCGTGTTATCTTCTTACCAGAGTTCCAGTTCCATCTTACAACATCAGATTAGTGAAAATAAAAATATCACCACCACTTAATACCCAGTGTTGGTGGAAAGGTAGAAAAATGCAATTCTCATGCACTTTGGTGGTGGTGTAAATTGGAATAGCCAGTTTGCTTTATTATTATTACTTCACCATGAAATTTAAGATGTCAGAGCCTGCTTGGGTTAGCGCGTTTGTTAAGGAGCTTTGGGATGGCCACCGCCATTTGTGAGAGATTTTTGTACCCCTCTTTGTTTTGTGTTCCTGTTTGCCTAGGGTTGTTATATGCTGGAGACAAACTGGTGGAAGTGAATGGAGTTTCAGTTGAAGGACTGGACCCTGAGCAAGTGATCCATATTCTGGTAACAGTCTCCTCCTCGCCTTCTCCGTGACTCAGTGCCACGTTACGTCAGCCCATGGCGTGTGCACTGTGATTGGAGGGGGATTCGGGTCCCGCTAGGCAGCTTCCTCTCTCTAGGCCCCAGAACTTGTCTGCTTCTATGCAGCTCGTCCGCCTTCCCCCATCCGCCTCCTCAGGGGATCTGGCCCCTTCTAGATACCTCCCTTCACAAGCTGCTCTTTCAGCCTCAGGAAGACTGCCAGACTGCCCAGCCCAGGTCCCTCAACACCTGGGTTTCTCCATTGGAAACTGAGCCCGGGGTGGGCAGAGTGAGACTGTGGAGGAGTGTCTGAATCTGAGCAAAAACCACCCCTTGGTCCCCTTACATGTTTATGCAGTTTCCTTGAGGCAGCTTTGGGGTAGAAAAGAAGTCACCAGAGGGTAGCATATGGGGAGGGGGACATCCCTGCTGGCCCTGCCACTGTCCTTGTGGTTGAAATGGCAGTGTGACCTGATTATATGAGCTTTTGGTAACTCTTTTCGGTTCCCATTCCCATCCTTCAAACCATTGCCCGAATCACTGTCCAGCTGTCAGTAGCCATAGCAGCTTTCCCCGCACACCTCTCCCCATGTACACCCCCAGGGTGGGGCCTGAGGTCAATTATTATATATTACATAGACTAGTGGTTCTCAAACTGGGTTCTTGGGGGAACTCTAGATTTTCATAGATGTGCCTTAGGGACTGAGAGGAGGAGTGGTATTATAAGGAGTATTATAAGGAGTATTATATAAGGAGTATTGTAAGGAGTATTAGAAGTATTATAAGGAGTATTACATAAGGAGTATTATAAGGAGTATTATATAAGGAGTATTATAAGGAGTATTAGAAGTATTATAAGGAGTATTATATAAGGAGTATTATAAGGAGTATTATATAAGGAGTATTATAAAAGGAGTATTATAAGGAGTATTATATAAGGAGTATTATAAGGAGTATTATATAAGGAGTATTATAAGGAGTATACCAAGCACTGAAATATTTTGCAAACCACCGGGCAAGATTCTGTGTGGTGTAAAAGATACTGCACCGGGAGCTTAAAGGACTGTCAGTCACAGACACACATGCTTCCACCTCAGCCCTTTCAGCTCCAGCTGTGGAGTTGCCAGGACAGTGGGGTTGTGAAATTCCCAAGTGAGACCGAGATCTTTCTTGTTAATCTCTAGGATCTCCAATGCCCATCACAGTGTGTGTGACAGGGGGATTCTTACCTCTCCCATCAAACTAAGAGGCTCTCTGTTTCCTCCACCATTAGTTTGGAGACGTCAGTTCCCCCCAGAAGACTTGGGGGCCCTTTATCTTCTTCCACATAAGACTAGGCTGCCTGATGCAGAAATCATTTTTCAGGAAATAATTACTGACTGAGATAAGAGGAGGGAAAGTCAGACCAAGAGCTCCTCTCCTTCCTTAGTGCCTGTGGGAATAAGACCTTGCTGAGTGTGGTGTCCTGGCAGGAGCGAGATGGAGGGTCCCTGCGAGAAGCCAGGCCTCAGTGTGGGTTTTAACACACCAGTGATCCTGGAAGTCCCACAGCAGGACAGAAGTGAAGCTCAATTTCTTCCTAATGTCCATTTCTGGGTGGTGATATTTAGCTGTTGAGCCCTTGTAAAAGCCCCTGTGGGAGATGTCACCATTTGACCTGCACACATTGAATTGTACCTTCTGTCTGCCAAACCCCAGTAACCCAGTGAACTCTGCGATTTGTCATTCTTTCCTCTGACATTTTCTAGGCCATGTCTCGTGGCACAATCATATTCAAGGTGGTTCCAGTTTCTGACCCTCCTGTTAATAGCCAAAAGATGGTAAGAATTTACTGAGCCTTCATACCCACACACAGGAAATCCTCCAATAACAATAACAACTATGATGTACTTTGTATCTTATTACTATCCTCTATAATGTATTGAAGATTTGTTCAATACTGTATTGCATATTTTTCGATACTGATGACATGAGAGGCAAATCAGTAAATGAATACAATAACAGGAGATGGGGTACCAAGAAGTTAAGAAGTAACATCAAGAATGGTGAGCATTTGAGCAAAAACTTCTCAGAGCTGAAAGATTCTATTCCCAAACTCACTTTTTTTTTTTTTCATGGCTCTTAGACTCAGTTCAAGAAGGAAGTTCTTTTTGGTGAGGTTGGAGAGGAAAGATAGCACCAGTAGGTGGAAGAGTGGGAGAGATGGTTTTAAGTCTTAACAACCCGGAGGTAAGGATTCTTCTGAGGTGTCATTATGCACCTACTGTCAGGTATATGTTCGTGCCATGACTGAGTACTGGCCCCAGGAGGACCCTGCCATCCCCTGCATGGATGCTGGCTTGCCTTTCCAGAAGGGGGACATCCTCCAGATTGTGGACCAGAATGATGCCCTCTGGTGGCAAGCCCGGAAAATCTCAGACCTTGGTACCTGTGCTGGCCTAATCCCTTCCACGCACCTTCTGAAGAGGTAAGAAAAGTCATCACTCCTGAACTCAAGACCGAGCCATCAGGAAACAAAACGTTTTCTCAGGCTTCTGTTATTGCAGTTAAGATGAGAGAAAGAGAGACAAGCAGATAGATGAACACACACTGGTCTCTAAATCCAAATGTCAACTTGTCAATATGCTCTAAACATCTTAAACACCAAAGGGACCAGAATAATCGTATCAATTAAAAAGAGAGAAGAGTACTTGGGAAGCTAAATTAAACTTTTAAAGGTAGTTCTGACTCCCTCTATAATCTTTCAAGGCTGAGTTGAAAGCTCAGTTACTGAATCTCAACTTTCCACCATCACCTTGGTGCTATTCAGATCCAAGGAAGGGATTAAGGATAGAAAGAAAATAGAATGAGAGGTCCAAGACTCAGCCAATGTTAAGAGGTAACGAAGAAGAAAAGGAACTAGCAAAGGAGACTGAGAAGGAATGGCCGATGAGGCAGACCAAAATCAAGATGGTAGAGTGTCCTGATCAACTATGTCTACCACCGCTGAGGGGACTGAGAATTGACCACTGGATTTAGCAACAGAAGTCATTGGTGATCTTGATAAAAGCAATTTCAGTGGATGAGGTGGGGCCAAAATCTTAGTAAAAGGGGATTTGAAGACATTGACAACAATGAGCATGGAAAATTCTTTGAGACATTTTGTATAAAGCAGAGCAGGACAATGGACAAATAGCTAGAGGGGAAAGTGGAGTGGTATGAGAGAACTTTTTTAGATAGGGTAGATAATGGTAATGGGAAAAATCCAATGAGAGGGAAAACTTTATGATACAGGAGAAAGAAGGGAACATTGCTGCTCTTGTTGTCCTTGGGGAAGCAGGAGGAGATGTGATGGAGCCTATAAATAGAGGGGTTGGCCTTATACAGGATCATGAACAGTTCACCCACAGTAATAGTAGCAGTAGGGAATCCAGAGTGTGTGGGCACAGCTGAGGGTGAGGGATATGGTGGGAGTTTATGGAAGGTCTCTTCCATCTGCTCTTATTTTCTCAGTGGAATAAGCAATGTCATAAGCTGAGAGTAAGGGTGGGTAGGAGATATTGGGAAGGAAAGAGGAGAAAGCTTGAAAAGTTTCTATGAGAACTGGAGAGCAAATTGGTTAGATAAATACAGTATCATCAGCATTAAGGGCCCACTTAAGGTTAAAGGTCATAAATTTATAGTGATTCTGGCCAGCTTCCTGGGGGGCAGGGCCAGATTAGACAGGGAGTCAGATTTAACAGTAAATCAAGAGAGGGACAAGGGAGTGATTTTAATGAAAGACCATGACATTTAAGCTTGTTAAGGTGGGAGGTGACAGGGTAGGGTCAGTGGAAAGGAAGTCAGATCCATGGATTATAGGTCCCTATGGGGTTGATAGATTATTGGGGTTGGGAAGATAGGAGGTGCTGGTAGAAGAAAGGGATGCTGGAAATAGAAATTATATAGAGATTGTAGTTTTGGGTACTGAAAGGCCTAGGGTATGACAGTGGGATGCAGTGGCTGGGGTCATTGGAAGGTCATTGGAAGAGAGGAGATCAAAGAACCAAGAGGCCAGGGTGTTGGAAGGGACATCTTTGTGCCTAATAAAATCGTCATGCATTATGACAGAGCAGTGTTAAAAGCATGAGAGTTAGCAGGAATAATCTGAGAATGGCTTCCAGAAGAGTCGGGGAAATGGCTTTCAAAGTGAGGGCATCTAGGATATAGTCTGGAGATGGCCAGGAGAAGCAGGACACAGACCCCACCTCCAGGCCCCATGGAGTGAGGGCCTCATGCAGTGGTGTGCTGGAGCCAGCTCACAGAGCCTGTGTGCACCCTTCTCACACCCGCGGTCAGTGACGTCGGGGTGGCAGCTTGAAACCAGCCCCAATGGGAATATTGACACTAGAAAAACCTGCAAAGCTTTTTTTTGCAGGTTTTTTGGCAAGTCCAATGTCAAAGGACTCATCTCCCCGGGCTGGTTCACCCACACGCCACTGGGAGTGGGAGAGGAAGGAGCCACCTCTCAAAAGGGGCAGGGGAGCAGTGAGCTCAGGGGGACCTGGGTTTAGTTAGAACGAGAAGGTGAAGGGCTCACTCAAAGTGCAGGAGGAGGTTTGAGAGATTCGCTGGAGATTTACTGCCAGTTCCAGAGGGTGTGTGAAAGGGCTTCAGGGAGTGGCAGGTGGTGGATGGAGCCTTACAGGGATTAAAGTGCAGAGGATAAGGGACGACCTGAGGACACACACAGGGATAAAGCCCTAATGAGATTAGTCCTCATGGTCTCAGAGCAGAGAGTGGCAAGGAGATTCCAGTGGGGGTCTTGCAAGGAGCACACAGAAATGGCAGGTTTACTAGATTAGCGCACAAACAAAGGACAACGGAAGGAACTGAAGTTCATGTGGCTCTAAAGGGACTGTAGAGAGCATCACAGCCTGGGAGGGAGACCAGAACATGCGGTGAAAATTCTGAGACCAGCTGGAGCGGGCTAACATGCCAGAGATGCAGGAGCCATGGCTCATGCAGTGAAGCTCTGTGGCATGTGCACTCGTGGTCTCAGGCCAGATTTTCACCCTAAGTCAGTGTGACTCTGAAAAGATGCCGTGAGGTAGGAAAGAATGATAAGAAAGGGCCATACATTTGGAGAATGTATTTGACAGTGTGTTTGGAGGTGAAATCTCCATGTTCACTTGGTTGGAAGCAACAGAATTCTAGGAAACATTCTGTCCTGGATCTATTTCACCTGGGTGAACCTGGATTAATTTTTATTTTTCCTTCTCACAGTGTATTTCTTTTTACATAGGAAGCAACGGGAGTTCTGGTGGTCTCAGCCATATCAGCCTCACAACAACCTCAAATCCACCATATGTGAGTGTGCTGACACCTCAAACCCAGCCTGTGCATCCCGAGAAAGACAGCTCCCTCTCTCCCAGGGCTGGCTTCCCGCCCAACAGAGGATCCTTAAATGTCCCCATACCCCAGATAGCCTCCTGGCAGCCATCTGAAATCCTACCATAGACATTCTGGATTTAGAAGAGTTTTCAGTTTGTGAAAATGCAAATGTCCTTGTGATCACTCCCTGGCTTGAAGTCCCCTGAAGTGTCTACACCTAGTCCATACATTATACACCTACTGGCAAGCAAGGCTGCAGAGCGGCACAGTTTGTGTGCCTTTGATGAGTAAACATGGGACTGAATTATTATTTAATGAGTGTAGTTTGTTCACTTCACAGTATTTTAGATGGTGGCGGAGGAATGGTCAGCAAAGGGATTCATGGTGGCGAATGCTTGTGAACGACTTACAGCCTTAATGAAGGGTGTCAGTAGCTCATAGAGCCCAGCTAGAACCTGCTGATCAAGGACCGTCTGAAATGCTCTCTGGCAGGAGTTACAGAAGGGGAAGAGGTGCCCGGAGGAGGGAGAGGGAGAGGGGCACGGACAGGAGGCTGGGAGGGCACTAAAGTAAACATAGATTTGCCCATGGAGAGTCCTCATCCACTTTACTTCTCAATTCTCTAAGCCAAAAATTATTATTTTTTCCCTTGAAAAGATATGATGACAACTATAGAGATATTTTTGAAAGAAAACACTCTTAAAATTCCTTTACACTGACCATATTTTCATACTGTCTTCCAGTTATAGAACCATATTTTACATGGTTACAGTAACAGTTGCAATACTACTTTTTTAAAATTAATTAATTAATTAATTTTTGGCTGTGTTGGGTCTTCGTTTCTGGGCAAGGGCTTTCTCTAGTTGCGGCAAGTGGGGGCCACTCTTCATCGCGGTGCGCGGGCCTCTCATTATCGCGGCCTCTTTTGTTGTGGAGCACAGGCTCCAGACGCGCAGGCTCAGTAGTTGTGGCTCACGGGCCCAGTTGTTCCGTGGCATGTGGGATCTTCCCAGACCGGGGCTCGAACCCGTGTCCCCTGCATTGGCAGGCAGATTCTCAACCACTGTGCCACCAGGGAAGCCCTGCAATACTACTTTTTATCTTTTTTCTTTAACTTGACATTTTATCAGAAACATTTGTCATGATATAATCTTCATAGTGATATTTTAGTTATTTCCCCTGTGCT
Organism: Pseudorca crassidens; assembly: GCF_039906515.1. Taxonomy (NCBI): domain Eukaryota; kingdom Metazoa; phylum Chordata; class Mammalia; order Artiodactyla; family Delphinidae; genus Pseudorca; species Pseudorca crassidens. Next base: position 33,900,980 of record NC_090301.1, read on the forward strand.
TTGAAAAGTTTGTTTATCAAACCAGATTGAAGTACTTCTTTAACCCATTTTCCTATTCTATTTATCAAAGGCATGTGAAAGTGCTAAGCTTCTAACCAATATCTGATAAATAGTAGGGCCATGGGTTGACATCTAACTTGCTTGCATAGCTTATGTGCCATTTCTATTAGAATTTTGCAAAGTCCATCCTGAAAAGAGTTTGCAGCCACATATTATTATCCTTACAAATCTCTGAGTCCAAGAACCCCAAGTATGGAGCCACTGAGTTAAAGGGTCACCTCTCACAGGGATGTTTCTTTTTTTAAAATTTATTTATTTAATTTATTTATTTTTGGATGCGTTGGTCTTTGTTGCTATATGCAGACTTTCTCTAGTTGTGACGAGCAGGGGCTACTCTTCATTGCAGCGCGGGGGCTTCTCATTGCGGTGGCTTCTCTTGTTGCAGAGCACAGGCTCTAGGGCTCACGAGCTTCAGTAGTCGTGCCACACGGGCTCAGTAGTTGTGGCTCACGGGCTCTAGAGCTCAGGCTCAGTAGTTGTGGTGCACAGGCTTAGTTGCTCCGCGGCATGTGGGATCTTCCTGAACCAGGGATCGAACCCATGTCCCCTGCATTGGCAGGCGGATTCTTAACCACTGTGCCACCAGGAAAGCCCCAGGGATGTTTCTCATGGAGCACATCATTTTCTAAACTATCAGGTCATTTCTTTTTAACTGTTGTAGATGATATTTCAAATAAATATTATTTTGTATCTTTCTGTTCTGCCTGAATGTTACCATGGGAAAAAAAATCTCAGGAAAGGGTTACTACTCAGGATGTATAGGCAACTTTATTACTCAAGAGTTATTGAAAAATTCCAGGCGTATGTTAGTTTACAGATGTTATTAAAAAGTTATTTACTGAAGATGCACTTGTAATTGTCATCCCTCTTTCTTTCCCTCCCTCCTCTCTCTCTCTCCTTCCTTTCTCTCCTCCTTCCTTTCTTCCTCCCTTTCTCTCTCTTTCTTTCCTTCTTTCCATTCAAGATTTGAGTTCCTAAAATATAATGAATAAATAATAAGCGCATTAATTCAGAAATGAATAGAATGCAACTCTTACAGAGCTTATTGGGATACAAGGGAATTGGATTTGCCAGAAGCAAATAGATCCCATTTCCAACAAGGCTCATAAATTTATTGGTTTCTATAGGATATTCACTTATCATTTTGTTACTAAATCTCCATTGAATTTTTAGAGAATAATTCTGGCACTTTGCTTTTCTTACTGTAGGTAAATTAATCTGATAAACTATAGCATAAACTATTGTGCTCGCTCTCTCTTTTTTCCCCTGCTTCAATCATTTTTCTGTACCCAGCGATTTCTATGGAAGAAGGTAAGAAATAGTATTTGTGGGGAAAAAAACTCATCTCCAAAGCCTCCTAGAAATTTCCTATAGTTTTCTTAATTCACTTCAATTTCAATTCAGCTATTTATTAAGCTCTTCCTGTGTGCCTCATAGTGTGCTAATCACTAATACCCTAATTTATAAAAAGATGTCAGTCAAAAGAACACACACTGTGTAATTGTTCTTAACACTGAGAGGAAAAGAAGAAAAGAGAACCAACATTTACAGGCAGCCCCAGAATCTAACACAGCACATGGTAAGAATTCAATGAAAGTTGTGAAACTGATCCTCTGTTTTGTTTCAACTGCTTTGTACACAATGTCTAAAAATAACCCTGTAATGGAATTGTTATTGTTCCCATTGTATGGATGAAAAGATTGATAAGGTAAGAACATTGTCAGAAGTTGCAAACAGCTGTGGTCTGGATTAAAGCTGCTCTCTGTCTGAAGGGCACTACATCAGGGGCAAATGGGGCCTCCAGTTATTACCTCTCCCCTTCTCCATGCTCAGACACCAAGATGACTCATTATGATGCCAAACACACACACACAAGCAAGAAAGCAAGACGCTGTCTACTTGTGGAGAGGGGAAAAGAAGAGAGAAGAGCAGTCCCCTTTGCCACCATCCACATTTCATCCCTGAAATTGGAAAGGCCATAAGCCTATACATAGGGAATTTCATTTGTGATACTAACATTTTAACTTCAAGTTTTCCCTTTCTATGCTCTTTTATAGAAGATGACATGAAGATCGACGAGAAATGTGTGGAAGCAGGTAGCATTTCCTCTTGATACATTTACCACCAGGAGAAATATGAAGCAGCTCAGCTATAGATTTCCTGAAGCAGTCAGTCAAAGGGGCCACAGGCCTATTTTCTGGAAGAAATGTGTAAAATAAATCCCCCACCGCAGCCTTTTTCTGTGGTTCTGACACATGGAAGGGAAGCACAGCTGCAGGAATGTCTCCATGCTTCAGACCAACCTTTTAGAAAGTGTTCTAGAAAGCAGTATTCTGGAAATGATCACAGGAACACACAGTAACACTCAGGTGTTACATTGTGAAATACTATAAAATATTGAGATATCAGATTTTTATTTTTAAATTTTTATTTATTTATTTTATCATTATTATTATTATTATTTTGCGGTACGCGGGCCTCTCACTGCTGTGGCCTCTCCCGTTGCGAAGCACAGGCTCCGGACGCGCAGGCTCAGCGGCCATGGCTCACGGGCCCAGCCGCTCCGCGTCATGTGGGATCCTCCCGGACCGGGGCACGAACCCGTGTTCCCTGCATTGGCAGGCGGACTCTCAACCACTGCGCCACCAGGGAAGCCCGAGATATCAGATTTTTAAAAAGCAAAATATCTATTTTGTTATTGTTTGATACCATTTTCTGGTAGATTCTAGTATAGATCAATAGTCATGTGTTCCAAATTTCTGAGAAATACTTCACATTTCTGTTCTTAGATTTTTTTTTTGGAAATTGGGAGAAGATTTTTCAAATTTAGTGGCAGAACTAAGATTGGTTCAAGAATCACTAGGATTTTGTTGGAAGACTAGTTGAAGAGTCTTTAGTCTGATAGGTGACTTTGTCTTGGCTTTATGGGTTAATCTAGTTTTTAGACATTAAATAATGATATGAAATGTTTAAATACTGGGTATTTCAAAGATTTACATGTATTTCCCAGAACAACTACAGAATAACGCTGACATTATATTTATTTTACCAACTACACATCCTGGGTTTTTTGTTTTTAACTTGCAGTACTATTCATTTCCCTTCTGTAATTTTAATTAAAATTTTTTTATTAGGTAACACATTCACATATTTAAAATTCAAAAACTACAAAAGTATATTCAGCAAAATTCCCTCTCTTCCTGTTCCCCTACTCAGTTTTCTTTCTTGAGGCAGTAAATGCTCTCAGTTTCTTGGGCATCCCTCCAGACATATTCTGTGCAACGATGTATATTTTTTTCTCCTCTCCCACACCCTCATTCTCACTTCTTTTTAAAACACAAGTGCATGTACTCTTTGATGGTATGCTATATACACTGTTCCGTTCCTGGCTTTTTTACTTAATAATACACATCCTGGAGATGATTCCATCGTAGTACATAAAGAGCCTCCTCATATATTTTAAACGGTTTATTGGCTAAATAAGTTATTGTGCATTTATATAATCACTTATTGGTAGACATTTGAATTATGTCCAATCTTTTCTATTATAAACAATGCTAAATATATCGTTTCACAAATGTGTGTATACCTTAGATGCAGCATCGCCTGATGTAAGGATGTGTGTGTTGGTAACATTGCTATATATTTCTAATTGCTCTCCATATAAATTCTAGTTTTTTTATGCTTAATGTCTCTCTAAAACACTAACGAGAATCATTTTAACTGATGAGGGACTTGGTTTATCTCAGGTATTTCTCAATCACCTAAACAACCCTAACCCAACCAGGCCATTCATATGCTCCTTCTTCTAGCCACACTCCCCTTGCTTAGGGACCCCCCAAAGCTTCAAGCAAACCTCTAGCAGCAAAGCTGTATAGAATCCAACCATCTATTGGTGTTTACCATGACATTCCACCTTTTCCTTCCCTCTGAGCTTCTTTTTAATTTAATTTTATTTATTCTTTTCTATTTTATGATTTTATTTATTTATTTTAAGCTCCTGCTGAACCCCTTCTTGTCCTCACAGCCCCACTGCTTATATATACTCATTTAAGGCTTTATATGCCACAGACACACCACTGAGTTGGCCTTGATTTAGGAAAAACATTTTAAAAGTGGTGTGTGTGCAGAATCGTAGGGTCAGGGAATTAGACTGTTGAACTATAGACTCAGTATGGATAGTAATGTAACTATACTTTTGGTTTTTTGCCTCCGTGGAAAACCATAGATGAAGAAACATTTGAATCTGGTAAATAAAACATGAATATTTTATACTGATTTTTAAATGTATATTCCAAATGTTGGTATAACTTAAACACTTTTAATGACACAATAATTGCTTAAAGACATCAACAGTATAGTCATGAGATATTGTAAACTTCACCATACGCAGTGCTTCTCATTAGGGACATTTTGGAACCCTATGGGGGCATTTTTGGGTTGTCACATTGATTGGGGACACTACTGGCCTTTAGCTGGTGGGAGTCAGGGATGCTAGATGACCTGCTGTGTGTGAGACCATCCTGCATGATGTCCTGAATGTCCTGCTAGACAAAACTCATTAGGAATCTGAGTAAGTAGTTCTTTAGTACACAACAGTGATGTAAGTTTTCACAAGATGTAACATGAAAAGCTCATTGGTTTAGAAGACAGTCATTATGGAGAGAGACATTTAAACAGAATAAAGACATTGCCTTGAAATTACCGAATAATTTATTCCACACATTCTAATCCATACTGATATTAAATCAACTGGAAAGTGAGGTATCTATACCAAACCAATTATTTTCTTTTTCTTTAATATGTTATTGCCATTATTGATGACACATGGTATAATCAAGTGTCTGTTCCTCAACGCAATGTTGACGTTATTAGTAACAAAGTAAGTCCCATGGAGTATTTTGAAAAACTGGCAGCCTTTTGGAGCATGTTAACATTACTAACTTGCTTCCAAGTGTATGATGTTTCCTCATTTTCTCCATTTCATCAGCGCTTTGGCATATTACACCTACCTCAGTTAAGGCAATTTCCCTCTTTCCCATATATACCAATAAATCTGGTCTGTCATCAGAACACTCTTTGTTCTAGTCTCCACTCGTTACTTTGCTCTTCTATTTTTCTATACTTCATATAAGGACTATTTTCTGATCTTCTCACTTCCTTTAAATCCATGCTTCTTCAGTATAAGTAGGTATAAGCATCTAACAGTTTATGTCTTCTAGAGAAGCCATGCCCAAAGATTTATATTTTGAAATATATACTTTTTGAAACACGTACTTTTAAAACATAAATTACTTCCTTTTAATTTTCCTTTACATTACAGTTAGAGCATTACGTTGCTGTTTTAAAATGATGTGTTAGAATATATCTATGAATTTCATTTTTTAAGCTTAGAGAGATTGTTATAAATATTAGTTATAATGGAAGATAGCATTGGGACATCCCTAGCGGTCCAGTGGTTAAGACTTCGCCTTCTAGTGCAGGGGGTGTGGGTTCAATTCCTGGTTGGGGAGCTAAGATCCCACATGCCTCACCGCCAAATAATCAAAAACATGAAACAGAAGCAATATTGTAACAAATTCAATAAAGAGTTTAAAAATGGTCCACATAAAAAAAATCTTAAAAAAAAATGTATTGAGACACATGGAGTTGGGAACTACTCACCTAAATTATTTATGTACCATTTATGTTGCTTCTAAATTTCCTATTTTCAATTAGATAGTTGGCTTGTTAGGGGTAACCTTCCCCCCCACCCCTACACTGCTGCCCAGCTTGTGGGATCTAAGTTTCTTAGTCCCCGGACCAGGGACTGAACCCGAGCCACGGCAATGAACGCGTCAAGTCCTAACCACTGGACTGCCAAGGAATTTCCTGTTGGGGTAATTTAATGATCTACACTTGGTTCAATGTTTGGGATTGGTTTAATTTTTAATTCCCCTGGATTATAGTCATCCTTCTGTGCTCTGTTCAACGCATCATTTTGTTGGGAGACACTCTACATGCCAAAGTTGTGGTTGAGGCTTAGAGGTATTGTGATGTCTGTGAAAGGAGAGACAATGTTGCAGTGGTCAATGCCATGGACTGGAGCTGGATTCTCCAAGCATGAATCCTGGTCCAACTAGCCAGGGGTCATCTGTCACGTAACCTCTCTGCCCTTCAGGTGCCCACGTCTAAAGTGGGAAAAATAATTTATATAAGTAAAGTGCTTAGAATGTAAGTGCATGAGTGTTAGCCAGCATTTTAATGAAGAAGTAATAGGGGCAATCAGCAGCTAGTTCTCTAATAACAGCACTGCAGAGGAAAGTGTGCAGCTGCCCTTAGTTACTGCAAAGCACTCCTTCTGGACTCCTCTTTGTTGAAAGAGTGAGAACTCTCAAGTACATTATTCTGAATCCAGCTCACTTGGGAGCTCAGTTAAGGAACAACTGGCACCCAGCTGGCATTTTTTCTAAATAAATAACGACAGTCATTCATGATGCTTAATTCTGTTACTTAGAGCATTTAATGGGCAGTTAAGTTTCTTCAGTTTTGGTCCCAACTCTTCTCTGAATGAAGTATCATGTGACCTCTTTGGATCTTTCTGGATGGTATAGTCTAATTAGGAATGCCATTTTAAAAAACAGATAAAAACATACACCCCCCAACAAAAACCAAACAAACAAAAACAGGGGTGATGGATGTTTCGAGATATCTAGAAAACAAAGAAAACAATACACTCTGTGTTCAGTTGCACCTGTCTTCAAGGGACCAGCTGGAGATGGAAATGTGTGACTGGACCCGGACAGGTAAGGAATGAGAACACTTGTTGCAGAGCTTCCCCAGTGGCCCTTCCACCACTTCCTCGCCTTCACAGGGTTGCAGCTAGATGGCCTCTGGGAGAGAAGGGAAGAAGAGGCTCAAATCGGTTGCCTTGAAAATTTCTCTTTCAAGCCCCATTCTTTGCCAACCAAGTAGAGAGGAGTCTGCATGGATAGAAAGCCTTCAAGGAGAGTCTAGATAAGCAACTTGCAGGAAAAGTTACTGTCTGCTGGGCAGCAGAGGCAGGTCCAACGAGTTTCTGAGTTTCCAGTTGTGTGTTGTTCATTTGCCTTGGCGGGTCTTGCCCAGGTTATAACTTTCTCTAAGGGTGACATGAATGCCTCACTTGTGTCATTTGTCGTCATTGTTATTTGTCTTTATTTTGCCAACTTGATCTTCTCAAAGGCTTAACCTTTTCATGTCTGTTTCTTCACTTATCCAAATCTCCAGAGGAACTTTCAGAAGGTGACTACTCATTTTTATGTCCTTGATAAGCCAAATAGAGCTCTGTTTGAGATCTTTCAGTGCCTCAATATGAATACTTGACTGGATATATTTTAAGATAAGATATGATATTTTAAGGGTGAAATCAGTGATGAGATATACAATGTCATAGAGAATATTTTTAAATGAACAATGAAAGTAATTAAACTTTATTACTGTATCCCTAAGTAAACATTTCCTTTTAAACTTATTTCCAATTTTCAGTTAGAAAAATATGCTTACTTACCAGAAGATGGAATTGATATTGGTGTGTTTTCTTTATATTTTAAAATGGGTGTTTAAACACAAAGCTTAAGGAAGAAAGGTATATGTCCGTTCATTCTATGAACAAATGCTCTTTCTATATTATTTCGATGATCAGAACAGAGTTGTGTAAGTGAAAAAGAATACATGTTAGTAAAAAGTAATTTGAAAATGATATTTTTATAATATTTTTTCCCAGAGTTTTGGACAATTTTTCTGAGACCCCAGTGGAAGCAGAGACAGAAGTTTAAACAAGCTCTAGATGTTACTGCTGGGCACAGTTTTCCTAACTTTTGTCTCTCAGAGTCCTGGACAGTCAGAAACAATTTGCAGCCATAAAACAAATACTAATTTCATACAGAATGAACCACCTCATAAGGGAAAAGAATAAAAACCCATTTCTAACAAAGAGATTAATTATAGGACCTACAGAACACCATATCTATGAGTTAAAGCCAAGACCAGTTTATATGTTTCCTTTTTTGAAAATCTGTTTTCTTTGGGTACATTTAAAAATGCATACCCAAATTTATGTTTTTACTATGACTCAATATCTTTCTTATAACTTTAAAGAAGACTATGATAGTTTTTTATTCCAACCATACTAGACAGAATACATTCAGTGTATTGCTAAATTTCTGGATAGTGTCTCTATATAGTTTGGTGCATGTGATAGGATGGAAAGTGCTTAGGACGTTTTTTAATAAGGCACTCAAGGATAAAGTCAGCTGTGCTGCCATCTACTGAAATAGTGTCTCTTGAAGATTTGAAGATAATTTCATGCATCCATTCTAAGTAAAGTTCTCGTTCTCCTCTGCCATATTCTGTTCCTGCCATTTGCTGTGTTACAGACAAGGAGGAATTCGTTGGCTATGGCCAGAAGTTCTATATTGGTAGGTAATGATTAATAAAAGGTGGGTCTTTGTCACTTGCTAAGTTATATTCATATGAATATAACTTATTATATGAATTATGAATGAGCCCGACTCTTCTGAAAGCTTCTTTTGCTGATGGATGTTCCCAAACTTGTTCCTTGTTCTGGTTTCTCTCTATCCTTATTTAAAAAAATAATCAGTATTCTGATGTGTTGATCATTTATTGTAATTCATCTGGTTTATATTGGATATCTCCTAATTATTCATCAAACACAAGTCTTTTGTTTTCTTCCAGTCTGTTCCATAATGTATTCACCTGACTCTAAAGAGACCAATTCTCTGACCACTACACTTATTTTTTATGTTCATGTTTCCATGAGCCGAGCAGAGCTTTCTGAAAGACCAGGCACCTTCACCATTCATTTAAAACCATGCTGGGCTTCCTCCTCATGTGAGACAGTGGGAAAACAGCAGGGCTGCAGGGTCTGTAAAGCAGAATGTTGGTCCCCAGGTCTGGATGCACATTGGAATCACTGGGGAGCTTTAAAAAAAATGGGGCCATTTTTCTGCATCCCTTCCAGAATAATTCAGCCCAAAAGCCATTAGGCAGGTTGAGTAGGGTAGGCATCTACACAAATGTGGAGAAGAAGCAGTCTAGAGTGGGGCATCAGAGCTTGAGCAGCGTGGGGAAGGCATCACTGCAGGGGTGATGGCAGCCTGGAGCAGGTCGTTGGAGCCAAAGTGAGTGGGGCAGCTGCCACCACTTGGGTCCTGACACCTCACAGCCTCTATAACTATGCCCCCCTTACCTAGTTTGGGCTTGGCACTTCCTGCCAGGCTGCTGGATACTATGCGTCCCCCATCCTGCCCAGGTGCTGTTAATTGATACAATAAGTAAATGTACTGAGGCGAATAAGAGCTAGATTTCCCACTCTTAGAGAAAGGAGTTACCCATATGGAATGGAAGAAGGCTAGAATGAAAACTGTAGTGTCGAACTGGCATTGTAGGCATTGGTGTGAACTCATGGTGTTCAACACATATAGATACAAGCAATGTAAATGTGTGCGTATTTATATATTCACATATAGTCCCTAGCTCCATCTTCTGACAGGACCTGGGAATGGCTCTGAAATACCAGAAAGCCCTGTGATTCAGCAGGCAGATTATGTGGGATTTAGGAGTTTGGAAATCACCACTAAGATGTCCAACTCTGCTACTGAGCACACAGTGGTGGGCAACCACCTAACCTGCCTGTGTCTAAGTGTATCCACCTGAAACATAAATCAAATCATGGCACACCCAACCCTCCACCGTCCAGCGACTTCCCATCCCACTTTGACCACAATCCAACACTTGACCAAGTCTCTGTGTGGCCTCCTGGCTTCCTTTCCAACCCCATTTCCTACCACTCTCCCTACTGCTCACTGCCCCTCAGTACACAGGCCTCCTTATCTTCCTCAAGCACTCCAAGCAAGATCCTTTCTCTGCACCTTTGCAATGCTGTTTCCTCAGCCTGGACTGCTCTTCCCCACAGACGCCTCCTCACCTGGCTCCGTTACATCATTCAGAGCCCTGCTCAATGTTGACTTTTCAGAGACGCTTAAATGAACCTCCAACCTGAAAAAGCATCCCGGTCACTATCCACTTACCCTTCTTCTAAGCACTTATTTTTGTTGCAGTTTATTTTTCTCTCTCCTCCTGCATAAAATGTAAATTCCATGAGGAAATGGGCTTGGTTTAGTTGACCACTGTATCCCCAGCACCAATGCCCGGCACATAGCAGGCGCTGGACGCAACTTAGAGGTCACATGGGGGCATTTTGCTGTTTTCCTTTGTATGGCTTCCTATCTTCTACCTTCTGACAGATGTGTGTTAATTAACTCTTCCGGATCACAATCACCGCATGCTCCTTCCGGTGTGAGACAGGAAGCGACCTCTTCTGCCCTGGGTCTCACGTCCTGTGCATTTCTTCCCTCGCAGCCGGTTTCCGTCGCAGCATGCGCCTCTGCCGCCGCTGGTCCCACCTCAGCCAGCTGCGAGCCAAGGTATGCGGCGCCAGCACCTGCTCCGGTGCAGCGGGCGCCCCGTACGAGGAGGTGGTGCGGTACCAGCGACGCCCTGCAGACAAGCACCGCCTCATCGTGCTTGTGGGTATGTCCCCGAAGGCAGTGTCTCCTCATCCATGGCGAGGCTCTCCTGGATTCAGTAGTCTTGCATTGGGAGTAGTGGTAACAGTAAGAGTCTTTATGGACCTGCATATAAACACCTTAAAAAAAAATAAAGCCTGGGCTTCCCTGGTGGCGCAGTGGTTGAGAGTCCTCCTGCCGATTGGGGGGACGCGGGTTCATGCCCCGGTCCGGGAGGATCCCACATGCCGCGGAACGGCTGGGCCCGTGAGCTGTGGCCGCTGAGCCTGGGCGTGTGGAGCCTGTGCTCCAAAACGGGAGAGGCCACAACAGTGAGAGGCCCGCGTACTGCAAAAAAATTAAATAAATAAAGCTTGTTTTTTATGTGTGTTTATAAATAAAACGTTATGGATCATGCTTTAATTGTCTACAGTTGAATGCAGTATGCCATGGTGTATATGAACCTGTGTAATAAGAAGATGTAGTATGATTAGGTTATAAGCGAGATTTTTTTTTAGTATCTGGTTTAGAGTTTGTTCTATAAGCATAGATGAATGTTTCCCCCCAGACTGGATCATTAGTCTATATTAGAAATAAAAATGCTTAAGATTCATTCCCTTAAGAAATTTGTAACCATCTCCTTTAGAAATGCCTAAAAGTCTTCTGGACTGTATCTTTGGTGCTGAAGAACAGGGCAAATAGTGCTGGGATGATCTACTTTTTCAAAAAATTTACTTTATGTATTTTTGGCTGTGTTGGGTCTTCGCTGCTGCACTCTTGTCTTTCTCTAGTTGCAGCGAGCTGGAGCTCCTCTTCCCTACGGTGCACGGGCTTCTCATTGCAGTGGCTTCTCTTGTTGCGGAGCATGGGCTCTAGGTGCGTGGGCTTCAGTAGCTGTGGCACGTGGGCTCAGTAGTTGTGGCTTCTGGGCTCTAGAGCGCAGGCTCAGTAGTTGTGACGCACGGGCTTAGTTGCTCTACAGCATGTGGGAGCTGCCTGGACCAAGGCTTGAACCTGTGTCCCCTGCATTGGCAGGCGGATTCTTAACCACTGCACCACCAGGGAAGCCCTGAGATGATCTACTTTGTGACGAAGATCTCTGCAAAGCTGGTTACTGCAGCAGTAGGAACTTACCTCTTACTGCCATCTTCTCTGTGTATTCCAGTTGTGATCAAGGCAGGCCCCTTTGGAGCAGAACAACATACCTTACAGCCAGGACCAGCTACAGAATTTTTAGGATGCTGGGCAAAATAAAAATGCAAAAGCCCCTTATTCAAAAATGATTGAGAATTTCAATGTGGGAGCAGAAGAGCATTAAACCAAGCGCAGTAGCCTAAGCATGGGCTTGTGGACCACACAGTTCTCTGCTCATGAAGCCAGCCCTTTCTCCAGTTGCACATGGGGGTGCTGACTCCACCATCTGTCAGGAGATGTGTCCCTGAATTCTGTAATTGTGGAAGCTGGTTGTGATGTGATAGGAACTTCATGGGAAGAGAAAAGGCAGCTTGTCTCAAATGATCTGACTCGAGGCCAGAGAATTCTGAATATCCAACATTAGACGAAGTTTGCTGGGGTGACAGGTTCCTGCAATTCCCTACCTCATTTCTGAATGTTGGAGAAGTGTGGGTTGCTCCATGGGTCACCAAGAAAATTCCCAAGAGTTTTCTGGGAAGAGTTTATTTCAATTCATGAGAATGGAAACTATGTTATTTCCCCAATACCATGTGCTCTCAAGTGTCTTCAACAGGAAGACTGAAGTGATGATTTCATCATGTAACTCTACTTATCCACCTCTAATAATTTCCATATGTGGTGTTTTGTGTTTAGGACCTTCTGGTGTTGGAGTAAATGAACTGAGGAGACAACTCATTGAACTTGATCCGAACCGTTTTCAAAGTGCTGTGCCACGTACGTTTACTTTTTCTTTCATAGGGGTTCATGTTTTGGTAGAACTTTCTTTGCCTCTGCAGATGTACTCATCTCACTTAACTATGTTATACCATCTTTGTTGTAAGAATATAAGACACAAGAGATAGTCCTCAATATTTCTAACTATATTTATTTTAATAGAGGAAATTGATTTACTAGCGTGTAGCCTAGCTAGGCTTTTAAAAGATGACTCTTCTTTTCATTTTTGAGCAATCATATAGATAACCTTTCAGGGAAACTAAATATTTAGCAGTAATGGATAACATTCATTCAGTACTTACTATCTTTCTGGCGGTATGCTTGGCTTTTTAAATGCTTTATCATATTTTAAATTTTAATACATGCACATATAATTTTATATAAACTATAAGTATTATACCATCCAAGCTGGAGGAGCATGTGGGTGTGGGTGCTTCCCCTTCACCTCAAGGTAAGAGAGAAGAAGTTAGGAAAACCACTTAAAGAGCTTAATATGTGTTCCCTGCTGTTTGGGAGACACAGAAGACTGGTGTCAGAATTATATCTGAAAAATCTAAAGGATGAGAGCTTAGAGGAAGTGGCCAAAGGCTATATTTTGGGAGGTAGCTGCCCTTTTAGAGTCTGTCACAGGAAAAGAGTTGTGATTTTTCCCAAGGACCAGATCTGGGTGGATGACGTGGAAGAAAGTCAGCCTGGGGTTGTCTTGGTTCTTGCCCAAGAGGAAGCCTCTGTAAAAGGAGGCCAAAACTGAACCCCCAGATACCCGAGGGTGTGGAAGAAATCACAGATGGCTAGGTGGAATAGAGATGGATTTGGGATATGCAGCAGCGCTGGTGGTGGTGGTAGCCTCTGCAAAATAAGCCACTACATCCTCTAGGAGATAAAGAGCCAGATTTAAACATCTGCCAGGTCTAAAAGGAGCCAAGAGCAACCAGCATCTGCATCAATTAAAGTAAGAATTTTCCTGTGCTGCTCACCTCTCCTCTCTCTCTCTGCCCTCTAGCCTTGCAGAGTTATAAAATTGGGGGAGGAGAAGTAGAAATGCAATGAAAGGGAAGAGAAGAACTGAATCAAACTCACTTTCCTGACTTCTGACTTCTCTGATGGCAGGCTTCCCTGGGTGAGGCCAGTCTGAGCCCGTTGTGGGGAGAAGAAGCCTAAAATATAAATGAAGTTCATAATTTCGATTATTACATGGGAACAGAATTTTAATTATTAAATTGAGGCTGAGTTTTTGGCATGAATGGTAATGAACTTTTTTTAAAACCAAAGAGCCATCAGGAGAGTCACGGGAGTTTCATCCAGGGCCAGGGAAAACAAAGTTGTTTTATGATCACATTCCATTGGTTGTGCCTCCCAAGTGCAGTTTACATATGTAAGAATGGACACTAACCTCAAAAACAAAAACTAATAAAGAAATCACCATTTTCAATAATCTGGATAAAAATAAAATGCCCACAGAACACAGAAGAATTGTTAGTTGTCTGGATAACCATCATTCAAAGTGGGAATATGTCGTCCATATTTTGCTTTTTAAATTTAGTGAACAGTTTTAAGCTTAAAATGAATGCCTTAAAATGAATTATGCACCAATTCACAGACTTTAACCTACCATATAAAATACAGTCCAACAGAAGCCAAGGAGAAAGGGTCATCTTAGGCTTATATTAACATAATTTACTATCACCTGAGAACTAGAATTTTTTTCAGTACAAAGCTTTAGAAGAGGGACTTCCCTGGCAGTCCAGTGGTTAAGACTCCACGCTTCCACTTCAGGGGACGCAGGTCCGATCCCTCGTTGGGGCACTAAGATGCCGCATGCTGTGCAGCATGGCTAAAAGACAAAAACAAAAATGCTATAGGAGAAGTGGCATAACTGTAGGAACTATAAGGATATAAAGAGAGGCTTGAATAAAGAAAAAACAAAAATGACCCCCAGATGACCTTTGCTTTCTGAGCTTCTTGAAATGTCTGGAACTCCTTTTATCATTTAGGGCCTGTTTCAGATTGCTACTTGGTTGTTTCCATGTGTTGATATCATCAGATGTTGATCTGTTTCATCCTTAAACTTTATCAAATACACATTGTTTTATGAATAAGGAGAATTTTTGTAATACAGGTTAAGGGACTAGCAACTTTGCAGTAGATACAGGTCACAGAGTTGGAACCGTGTCTTATTCATCTTTGTGTTCTAAGAACCTAACATGATAGCGGGAACACAGGCACTCAGTATATGTTAGTTGAATAAATGGATGAGCAGACAATGAATCACTTTTAGGTACTAAATGAACTCCTATGTTCTACACCAGGTACTATTTAGGCTGAAGAATCTATAATCAAAGTGGTGATATCAAAGAATCAGACTGAATCCAGACTCCACCAATCTTTCCTTTCTGGAGATCACTAAAACTAATCACCATCTCACTTGGATATTAATGTATCTGGGCAAAACTGCAGACTGTCATGAGCTTTCTCCATTTCAAATCTGAGACAATCTGGCATAATAGGAGACATTAGTCTGGGAGGAGTCAGGACACCTAGGTGCTTGTTTTCAACTTTGTTTTTCATTTGTTTTATTCCTGTGAGCAAGTTAGTTACTCTCTAAAATCTTCAGTTACTTACCAGTAAACTACGGATAATAACCTTTTACCTAGCTACGAATGTGAAGGATGAAATGAGATCTTGGGAAATGCATTACCTAAACATAAGATATTGCTGGTTTTGCTACCCGGGGGCCTTAGCCGCCTTAGGGCTCACATACACTTCACTACTTCCTGTTCTGAAGTAACAGCAAGAGTTCCCTTAGGGCCTTCTTATCTTGGCTTAATCCATAATGCACTCTGGTCTAGTTTATACCACGAACACTTAACAAAGTCTTATGATTAGCTGATTTTGATATGAGAACTTCTACTTTCTTATCACCAGTCTGGCTCCCTTTTTTGGTTCTAGCATTAAATTTATCTATCCGTTTATGTATTAATTTATTTATTTTGATCAGACATCTTTATCCAAATACATATGGGTAGTAAAACATTTTGAAGATTCTAAAATCTTTTTTAAAATTCCCTTTTTTTGTCAGATACTACTCGTTCCAAAAAGAGTTATGAAATGGATGGCCGTGAGTATCACTATGTGTCAAAGGAAACATTTGAAAGCCTCATGTATAGTCACAGGTAAGCTAGACGTCCAGAATCTGATTCTCCCCTCTGGTTGTTTAACATTCAAAATAGAACCCCTATTTTTATGCATTGTCCAAAACTCCTGGGGTAATTTTTTTTTTGCTTCTGGAAAACTAAGTAAGGAAATGTATATTGATTTACTAGTACACCAAATCATTGAGTTTGGAGAGGGAGAGGAACTGAGCTGCAGATTTTAGAGAATTTGAAGAAGTAGTTAAGTCCTAGATCTCCTAACATATTTGTGTTCTTCTGTCAAACATCCACTAATTCATTTTGTGCCATCAGGGTCCACATATTTTATTCTATTCTGTTGGAGTTTATCTTTATGTTATTACTAATAATATTTTACCTGTAGCAACAGTTCTTTTCTTTATCCCACCCTTGCAGGATGCTCGAGTATGGTGAGTACAAAGGCCACCTGTATGGCACTAGTGTGGATGCTGTTCAAGCAGTCCTTGATGAAGGAAAGATTTGTGTCATGGACTTAGAGCCTCAGGTGGGTCTGTGGTGGTGTATTTCCCATCTCCCCAAAGTAATGAATGCATGTCATCCATTTTATGCACATGCTTTAGGTTGTAGTTGAGACACTTTATTCTGTTAGGATAAGACCACTTCCCATATCTAAGGACCAGGATCTTACTTGAAGGACCAATTGCCATTATCTTGTCTTAGCTGAGGAAAAAAATCTAGTTTCTCAGACAAACAAAACAAAACAAAACAGAACTGAGCAGGTAGCCATAAAGAAAACTAAGAATCTTCCTTTGACCTTGATCACAAAGGCATCAAGGTAACTTCCTGTGGAGGGAATAACATGTTGTTTTACACAAGGAGGTGAGGTTCCTATGTTTTCATATCGATAGCTGTCTCCCTGAGACCATATGTGGAATAGAGCAGGAATAAGCGAGTTAAGGTAAGATAAAAAACATACAACATGTAGTCCAAATTTTTATAATCCTGTATTTTCTTTGTATTTTCTGTAGTCACGTAAAAATATATCTTGTGTGCTAAAGAAAATCAGGGGACATGAGATTTGTTCTCACTTGGTGGTCAAACTGGTGGTCAGTGTGAAGATGTCAGTTTTATCTGGTTTGAGACAATGGCAAGAAGAAAGGGAAGTGAGGGTGAAACAGAGCTGATTGGCCTTGAGAGTCTGTCTTTTCCCCATGAGATCATGTATAGAATCCTATTCTCAGATTTCAATAAGGATGTCATAGCTAGCAAGAGGAAGAACCAGTATTTGATCTTAATTTTGATTCCAGAACTCCATCTCTTAATTATTAAAATGTTTTTTAGAGTTGAGGACTTGGGAGCACATGAGAATATACTCTGGTTAAAAATAACTGCTAATTTCTGTTCTTAGAAATTTTGAGAACATTCATGTTGATTCTAGGAAATTAGGACTTCTGCTTTTAGATCTTCAATCTCATGCTGTGCCAACTGAGATATTTTGGTTGCTAGGACTTCTGTTTTTAAATGTGCATTTAATTTTTCTGTGTAGGGTATCCAAGTGGCTCGAACCCATGAACTGAAGCCCTATGTCATATTTATAAAGCCATCTAGCATGAGTTGTATGAAGCAATCTCGGAAAAATGCCAAGATCATTACAAACTACTTTGTGGACATGAAGTTCAAGGTAAGATACAGAGGAAATAGATGAGTGTATTGTGGGGTTTTTTTCCTAGTCAAAAAATTACTGTATTGTTTCCAGAGCGTCCCTATGTTAAGGAATATAATTTTTGTTTCTAATGAAACAAAAATTTATGATTTTTGTTTCATTTATCCTTTTTACTGGACATCACTTATAGATATTAAAATAAAGTTTAATAATACTATAAGGCTACTCATTTTTTTTCTCCTGTTTTGGGGTTTAGCTTTTAAAAAAAAGGCCCTCAAGCCACAATTTGCAGTCACACAGAAATTGGGTGTGTGTATTTTAAATAGATTACTTACTTTACAAAAGCATTTGAATTTACTTTAAAATGCTCTAGTTAATTATCTCAACTGTAATATGAGATACCTTTATAAATATATATTAAAACACAAAGGATGTTTATTAATGATTATAGCAATAATAGAGGGGCCAAGCCAGGTGGGATTAATCAGTGATTCTTTTTCCCAGACATACATATATATTTTTTTCGTTAAATACACTTTAAATATTTTAAATCATAACATACATTCAGCAAGGTGTATACATCTTAAGTGTACAGCTCAATGACTTTTTACATGTGTATGCACCCAGGTAACCATCACCTAGATCAAGATATTACATCCACTTGTTTGTGTGTGCGTGTAAGTGTGTGTGGTAAAAAACATATAACATAAAACACAAAACTTACCATCTTAACCATTTTAAGTGTACAGTTAAGTAGTGTTAAGTCTATTTATATTGTGAAGCAGATCTCCAGAACTTTTTCATCTTGCAAAGCTCAAATTAAACATATGGACTGCTCCACGAATTTGCATGTCATCCTTGAATAGGGGCCGTGCTAATCTCTACATCATTCCAATTTTAGTATATGTGTTACTGATGGGAGCATGAGGTATCATTGTATTATCCTTTATCTCTCTATTTTTATCTTCATTATTTTGTCAATGGCTACCGTATGAAAGTTTGATTCTCCAGTTTGCATTTCAAACAGTGGAGTCTGTGGATATATTCTCTGAGTCTTATGGGCATTTCAAATTCTGTTCTCATTTTTATGGCAATCTAAAAAATTAACAAAATTGCTTCTGGTCATCTTATAAAGGAGTACTGCCACAAGATCTCAGTGCCTGTATTTATATTTGTGTTTATGATTGCATTAGCAATAAGTTGTACTATTTTAATTATTGTGGACAAATAAGAAAATAGTAGCAATGGATTTAATGCATTAGTGCCAAGTGAAGGCCAAATGACCTTGACTAAACAAACATTTCACAATAGTAGAAATAGACAATATTATAGGTGAATTCAGTCATCATGAAGCAAAGAGTAATAAAGGTATGCCTCATTTCGAAGAACCAGTTCATACCGTCCTCATGTGCAAAGTGGCCATTTTGTATCTGCAAAATAATGTCATTCTTATCAGATTAATGTTCATTTGAAATTTATGTTTTAAGTTTTATTTATATTTAACTGGTAAAATTTCTTTGGTTTTATGTTGTATATGGTTTGAGAGCTTCAAGTGTTTAGATAATAGAGTAAGATAATTTAAGTCCAAATAGGAAGTTGAGAGGATTGGTCTGTCTACAAACTGTTACTCAATTTTGTGAAAACCTGACCTGGGAGACATTAAGCAAGACTAAAGATAGAAACATACGTTTTGTGGTTTAGAATGGAGGACATTTATATGACATAATGGTGTTTATAAACAGCTACACAACTGAATGTAACAGCAATTACAAACTGCATATTATTTCTATTTGTCTCATTAAGTTTGCTATGCATATTTTTCGATTTCTCCTAAAGGATGAAGATCTACAAGAGATGGAGGATTTAGCCCAAAAAATGGAGACTCAGTTTGGCCAGTTTTTGGATCACGTGATTGTGAATGACAGCTTGCAAGATGCATGTGCCCAGTTGTTGTCTGCAGTTCAGAAGGCTCAGGAGGAGCCTCAGTGGGTACCAGCAACATGGGTTTCCTCTGATACTGAATCTTAAGGAGGCCTTCTGCTTAATACTGGAGTTGTAACAATGTTCACCTATTACAGAGAGCTGGAAAAACAGCTGCAATCTAAAACAGCACTATTGTATTTGCCCTATTATAATGTGTGCAACTTTACAAGTACTGCAGTTCATTAATTAATCTTATTTGAAAAAACAACCTGTATCGTATGGTTATGTAGAGTTATCTATTTGGCTTTCAGGGAAAAATGTGTTTCTTTACCTCATATGCAGCGATTGGCAGGAATATAACAATGTTAAGTCACTGAGTAAAAGAACCTTTCACAGATTTCACATGGCTTTTGTATGATTCAGATAAAAAGAGCTTTCGTAAATAAAATACGTCATATTTAATTTCAGAAACTGTATTTTACCTTATGAAACTTCTGTTGTATGGATTTGACAAAAAGTACCTAGTTGACTAACTGCAAGAAAGAAGGGTTAATATACACATTTCACATCTAACATCAAAACTTACGGAAACAGCACTGCTCTCATTTTACACATTAGGCTGCAAGGAAAAAGTATTCTTTTGATCAGGGCTGCAACAATCATTAATTTTCCCAAAAGCCAGTATCTACATTTATGCCTAAATTAGGAAAGAGCAATGGATTTTAGTGCTAGAGACCAACATCTGAGAAAACCACGGGATGAGGATGTTATTCCACGAAGTCTTGTTTTTCTTACTTCCTAAAGTCTGAGACTTCCAGTCGCTAAACTTGCCCTAGTATCTGTTCATCTTCTGCATCATTCCCTAACTTTTTCCACATCCATGCCATCCCTCTGCTCTTTCTTAACTATAAAACAGAGTGTATGCTTCAAAACATCTGTAGCTTTTAAATTTAAAGTGAATAAGTGTTATTTTTCTGAGAAACCCGACCAAACAAAACGAAGAAAATTAAGTCATTTTTAACACTCATGTGACCCCGGATTTGATTTTATGCCGTGCTTCTTTGGATGGAGGATAAGCAACTGGAGAGAATCTGAGAATTGCCTGTATCAACACACATACACACACACACACACACACAAGCAACTGGAGAGAATCTGAGAATTACCTGTATCAACACACACACACCCACACCCACACACCCACACGCGCGCGCGCAACTGGAGAGAATCTGAGAACTGCCTGTATCAACACACACGCGCGCGCGCGCGGGCGCGCGCGTGGTGGCTAAACGGGTGAGTAACTCCGACGCCTCGGAACGCCGAGCTTGGCAAAGCGGGGGCAGGCGGAGACCCGGCCCGGGGGCGGTGGCTTAGTCAGGCGCCGCGAAGCCCCCGCCTCCCGCAGGTCCCGGAGGCGGCGGCGTAGCGGGGAGCCAGGCTCCGGCCGGCGGCTGTTGCGCCGAGAGAGCCAGGCCGGCACAGCGCCATGAGGGCGAACTCGGGGCTCCGGGTGGAGGAGGACCACCCGGTGAGCGGTGAGGTGCGCGTTGGCCGCTGCCGCTGCCTCTGGGGCGGAGTGGACACCGACATGCTGGGGACCAGAAGGGGACAGCCCAGCTCGGGGAGCGCGCGCATCGGCCCATTTGGCGCTCACAGGATAGGGCTGGGGGTCGGGGGCGGGAAGTTCTTCCCAAGGCCGGACCCGAACTCCAGGAGCTGGGCGAGGAGCCAGGCTTGAAGTTTCCGGGGGCCTGAGTGCGCATGTTGCCATGACGACGCCTCACCCTGCTGCCGCCCCTTCCCCTGCGGGTCCGGGGCCTGCCACAGAGGGTCTCTTTATCGACTCCTCCGGAGGGCATTTAGCCGCCCGGGAAAGAGCCGTTTGCCAGCGGGGACTTTTAATCCTGGGCTTCTCTCACTTCCCTCGAACAAATCACCGCAACCACTTGGGAAACCATGGAAAAATCGTGATTGCTACACCGCACCCGCTGGAGTCTCTCCTCCCGGGCATGTCAGCCCTGACTCCGACGCCCCCTTTTCCGCAGGAGTAGACTGGAAAAGCCCCACCAGGTCTCCGCGCTCCCCCTCGCTCCCACCCTGATGGAGGAGGCTGCGGGCCAGAGCGGCCTCTGCGGCGCAGTTCGATGACGCATTGCGCCTGTGCGCGGGGCCCGCTGGGCGGGTGTGAACCCGGGCGGGGTGTGAGCGACCCGCAGCTGGGAGTCAGCGGCTCCCAGGTAGCCCAGCTTTAGACGGAATGGGGAAGAAGCAGGTGGTAAGCGAGCCTTAGTTACTTTTGGTTCAGTTGAGCCGTCCTACTTTTGAGGAGTGTCGAGGTTGGGTTTCTGGATGGATGATACGTCATTTTTGCGGGACTTTTGAAATGTGGAGTTATCGTGTGAACTGAGTCTTTGGTGAGAAGGCGGTCCATAGCATCTTTAGAACGATACCGCTTTGTAGATAGATAGAGCAATAACTGTCCTTCTTTGCTGGTTGAATTTTGACAACTGGATAGTGTTAAGACAGCTGGCCTTGTCCTAATCTTTTAGCATTTGTATTAACACACTTTTTGAATGAATGGATAGGTAAATGGGACAGTTGTGGAACAAACTACGAGTGTTTAAAATTTAACCTTTTTAAATCAATGTCCTTTGCAAGCAGCTTGAGATACTTGGAACATTAAACTGACTTCTAGGCATTTTTGTTAGTATTTTATTTTGAAAGATTCCAGAGTGCTACTTAACTGTAATTTCTCTGAACTGCAAACACTTTTCTTATTCATGTAAAATAGCATTTATAAGTTTTTTTTTCTTTCTGCCCTAAATGCGTTTTTCACACTGTATGTTTCAGAGTATGTTTTTAAAAAGTATGTTACTATGTGGCTTAAAACCTCCATTTGCTTCCCATTGAATTAAAATCTCTAATAATTAGTGATGTTGAGCATGTTTTCATGTGCCTCTTGGCCATCTGTATGTCTTCTTTGGAGAAATGTCTATTTAGGTCTTCCGCCCATTTTTTGATTCGGTTGTTTGTTTTTTGATACTGAGCTGCATGAGCTGTTTGTATATTTTGGAAATTAATCCCTTTTCAGTTGCTTCATTTTCAAATATTTTCTCTCATTCTGAGGGTTGTCTTTTCATCTTGTTTATGGTTTCCTTTGCTGTGCAAAAGCTTTTACGTATAATTAGGTCCCATTTGTTTTTATTTTCATTACTCTAGGAGGTGGGTCAAAAAAGATCTTGCTGTGATTTATGTCAAAGAGTGTTCTTTCTATCTTTTCCTCTAAGAGTTTTATAGTGTCCGGTCTTACATTTAGGTCTTTAATCCATTTTGAATGGTACAGATGAACCTATTTGCAAAGCAGAAATAGAGACACAGACGAAGAGAACAAACGAGTGGACACCAAGGAGGGAAGGGGCACATGGGATGAATTGGGAGATTGGGATTGACATATATAACAACTATGTATAAAATAGATAACTAATGAGAACCTGCTGTATAGCACAGGGAACTCTACTCAGTGCTCTCTGGTGACCTAAAAGGGAAGGAAATCCAAAAAAGAGAGGATATATGTATACATATGGCTGATTCACTTTGCTGTACAGCAGAAACTAACACAACATTGTAAAGCAGCTATACCCCAATTAAAAAAAAAATCCAGGCTCCTTCCCTTTGTCTTCCTAATTAATCTGCCCATGCCTTGATAACTGTGTTTCATCCTTATTGGCCTTCTTTTATCTGGAACTCTCTAAGCCCAATCTCCCATAAAGGACTTTGTATTTGCTCCCCTTTGGCTCCTTTCTTATTCAGATCTCAACTCAAATATCTCCTAACTAAAGAGAGACTTTTCCTAACTAAAGTAGCACTCCTCATTCTTCTCTTCCATATATATATATATATATATATATATATATATATATATATATATATAAAATATATATATACTTAATGTTATTGTCTAATACTTAACCACTAGAATGTAAGTTCCATAAGAGCAAGGATCCCTCTGTTTTGTTCATTACTATATCCCTGATGCTTAGAACAGAGCCTGGTCTGTAGACATTAAGGAATATAGGAAGGAAGGAACTTTATATGAAATTCAGAAGTGATAGGACAAATTAAAATTGCCCATCTGATTCTCATCAGTACCTCCTGGGTTTCACTTGACGAATAGGATTATCAAAAATTTGAAATACATGAAGTAAAGATGCTCTAAGGTTTTTACTTACAAGAAGTTTTCTTTTTCTTTTCCCCATAGCGTCCTCCACGAGCTCTTCCACCTGTGCCAAGGTAAAAATAATTTACAGTAATTTTATTATTGAGTTTTAAGAATGCAAAGTGAGTAAAGTGAGAAAAATTGACTAGTACTTTTACACAATTATAATAATTCAGAAGAGACTTCCTGAAAGTTTAAAGATGAATAATTCTTGAATCATCAAGATAACAGTTATAATTAAATGCTCTGTTTCAGAGACTAAATGTCCACATGTTAGGATAATGGATCCATTCTTAATGTTTTAATGTCTTGTTTATCAGAATTCTGATCCTCTTTTGTTTGCTAGAATAGTTTCCTCAGAGTTTAAGCTGATTTTAATCAGTGACAAAATAAGAGTTCTTAATCTGTTTAATCCACTTTATTAATAGACAGTAGGGAATATGTATATGTAGGTTCAGAAACTATTGGGGTTACTTTGTTAGTCTTATTAAACAGCTTATTACTGATAATTAATAAGCTAGTTTGTAAACCAGCTGATTTTGTGTGAAAGCTAATTTTATTTTAAGTTTGTAATGATTTAAGTCAATTTTCAGTCTAACAATATAATAGATTTCTAATTAACAGAGTTTCTCTTTTTGTCTCTGTCCTGATTAAATTTGGTCGGTGTCATATAAAGTGCTAATCAAGGTGAGTTAGTTCACTGTTAATGTAAAACTTTCTAAATACAGTATTTGGTGTTTGAAAGTTAGTTTGATTCCTTCATTTTCTCTTAAACTTGAATCTGAATAGTATAATTTATAATGCTACAATTTTTTATCATAGTAATCTCCTATGACTGCCGTTTTTAAAGGATGGTTGATATATAACACTAGTTATGTGGCTGATATTTGACCTTATAAATTAAAAAGCATTCATCCCTGAATGGAGTCACCTAGAACATAACTGTTGGCTAGATTTTAGTTCCGTAATAGGGACTACATCTTCCTTTGTCTCATTTCATCAGGATAGGCTGGGTTATGGCACACTAACCCCAAAATCTCAGTTACTTAATATTATACGGGGTTTTTCTGGTTAATGCAAAGTCCATTGTAGCAACAATCCAGGACAGTTACCTTTCTCTACCTCTTCACTAATGATGTAGTGATCCCGGCTGCTTCCATGCTGTGGTTCTGCCATCTTAACATGAGACCTTCTCAGTTGCCACAGCAAGGGAAGGAGAAGCTGGAGGGTTACTCACTGGCTTTTTCAATGTTTTGGCCCCCAAATGGCACAGATCACTTCATCTTGCAGCCTATTGGCCAAAACCAGTCATAGGCCACACCTAAGTGCAAGGGGGCTGGGAAATGTAGGGGATCAGATGAATATTTGGTGAGCCCACTTTCTGTCACAGTTTATAACATTACTGACCAGCCATGAGCTACCGGTACTGTACTATGGGCTCCCTTTGACTTTGTCAGTCTCTTGCCTTCTTCCCCTAATGTCTAGAAATTGGCTGGACCCAGGGGAAAAGAGGGAAAGGTATTCCCTACTAAAAGTTCCCCTTTGACTTTTCCCTGCATTGAATTTTAGGCAGCCTTTTCTGTTGTTCTTTCTGTTTTATAGATGATATTCCACTTAGTCGTCCTAAGAAAAAGAAGCCCAGAACAAAAACCACGCTAGGTAAGAAGTGTTCTCTGTTGTGTGGGATCACAAGTTTTCCCAGGACCTCAGGCATGCTAAACATTCACAGATCAGGGAGAGGCCAGGCCCCAGTCCCAAGTCACTGCTGTGTTAAGGATAGAATCCAGTTTACTTTGAAGCAGTGGGATTCTTGGTGGCAGTGAGGGACAAGATAGTGGGCAGCCTGAAGAGTATCTAGAAACATTTGTGTAGTAAAGGGTTATGCTGCCCTGGATCTTACTTCCACAACATTCTTGGACTCTTCGAGGTCTTTCATCCCTAGATAACGTAAGTTGTCTTGAGCTATGATTGGTTCCAGACCCTTGAACAGGATACTGGATTTAGAGACACAAGGTTCTTGGATCCCTCATTTCAGTCAGAGAGTCTCTGCATTAGAAGATGAGTCTGAAGGCAGGGCCGTATCATCCAGGTATTAAAGCTCCAATAATGAGCAAGTTCTGTGAACTTTTTTGGTCCGATTCACTGATAATCCTGGACGTTCTGTCAGTAACTCAAACTCAGCACGTCCAGAATTTATCATCACTTTCAACAATTAATCAAGTTTTACTGCTTACTTACAAATTTCTTTTAATGCCCCCCCCACCCCCACTCTCCCAGTGACTGGGGCTGGAAACCTCAGTCGCCTCTCACTGGTCGCTTCACTCTACTTGTTGCCTCTCACAAGCTTGCTTCTTCTGTAGTATCTTTTATGTTTCTTTCCCCTTGTCATTTCCAGTCACGACAACCATAGTTAGCCTAGCTCCTTTCTTCTTCTCACCTGAGCTATTGGGGTAGCCTCCAACATTGTTCTGTACTTCTAGCTTTCTTCCACCCTAGTCGGTCCTGCCCACTACTGCTGGATGAACTTCCTAAAGCTCGTAGCTGATCATACCTTATACCTGGTTGGAAACTTGTATTAGCTTATCATTGCCTAACAAATGGCGGAATACATGGTGGGTGGAGGAAAAGAGAGAAATGGAAATGGATGCATAGAGAAAGACATACAGATATGCAACAAAAAGAAAAGAGAGGCAGAGAGACTTAGATTCACAAAGATACTGAAGTGCTAGGCCCTAAAAATATACTCACAATTAAGTACAGACATGTACATGTGGATTTAGAAAGGTCACTGGTGAAGGATGCAATAAAGACTGAGTTGGAGTAGCAGAGGTAGGGCTCTATCCCAGCTACCAGCTTTTTTTCTTATAAAAAAGAGAAAAAAAATCAGTGCTCTAGACAAAAAAGGAGGTGTATTGCTAGGCTTTTATTAAAATTGTTTTTCAATTAGGGTACTTCAAATTTTTCACTCCTACAATTTGCAGTTCTTCTGCATAAAATAGTAGGTGGTGGGGAAGAGATATTTCTATAGGATGGATTGCTAGCAGTAAAACTGCTAGACAGAAGGACCTATACATTATTAATATGATAAATTTCTGCTAAATTGCCTTCAAGGGAGTTGTTATTTTCTTGCCACCAACAGAGTTTGAGTGTCACATTTGCTAAATCCTTGAGAACATTGGAAAATATCAATCTTTCAATTCTTTTTGTCAACTTAGTGGGCAAAAAGTAGCTTATTTTAGTTTCCGTTTCTCTGAATACTAATGAGGTTAAGCATCTTTTCATTTGTTTATTCACTCATTTGTATTTCTTCTTTTGTGAAGAAGCAATGTAGTGAATGTAATGAAGTAAAATTCAAATCTGCCAAAATGGGTCGAAATCTGTTCAAAGATTTGATGAGGGGAGAGATTGAAATGATCAGATGAAGAGATTTTTAAGTAGTCTGTTAACTCCAGTTATCTGTGATGACTTTATTGTGTGTTAATTTATTAATGAAGGACTAAACTATATACAGGCTGATAATTCTCAAGGCATAAGACAGCATTCCCTATGGTGACAGTTTCCATTACATTTTCACCTTTTTGAAAGTTCAGAAGCAGTTTTCCTCCTGCCTTTCTTTTATTCCTCTTTCTAGCCCCCTGGTTTTTTGCTTCCTCATTCTTCCTTGTTCCCTCATTTATTTCTTTTCCCAACTTAAAGCCCAAAGTTACAGGTGAGGAGGGAGGAAATCAAGATTTGGGGCACAATTAGTTCTGTAAGAGAAGAGGTTATTATATAGGAAACATTCCAGTTCCCCGTTTCCCTATATTTTTAAGACTTAGTAATCTCTGCTCAAGTTACCCCAATTTTTTCCAACTCCATTTCTCTGTAGCTAGTGCTTCTTTGGAAGGTCTTGTTCAGACTGCTGTTCACAGGCCACCTGAGGGCAGTGAGCCACCAACTAAAGACCCCATAGAACATCAAGAAGCTCCTGTTCAAAGGAGACAGAAGAAGACGAAGCTACCTCTTGGTATGTAAAGAAACTAAGGTTAGGTTGTGACAGCAGTTGTGATTTTGGGGGTATGATTAGAAACCTGTCTGTTCCTATTTTTCCCCACCCATATCCCAGTTTTTTCTTTTTTGCTTAAAATTTTTATCGCCAGAGTAATTCCCATGGGTTAAGTCAGGAATATTTTAGAGGATCTCTTTTGAGCGTATCTGTACAGATTATGAGAAGGAGTGCAAATTCAGGACCAAAACAGAAAGTTCAGATCTTGGTATGTATATGAATTTGGTATATTATGAATGGACATTGAGATTAGTGGGGAAAGGAAAAATTCTGTATTAACAGCAATGTAATGGAGCAAAAGCCAACATGTTTTGAGTCTCACTATGTCTCAGCACTATTCACAAGGTAAACAGAATATTATATCATTATTTTGCTATCAAACTGGCAATGCTTTTTAAAGATTATAAAATCCCAAACTGTTGGATATAAAAGTATTGGTGAGAAATTGGTATACTCGTGCACCACTGATAGAAAGTATAAATTGATATAGCCTATCTGAACTTATAGGAATAGAAGTAACTACAATGACTACAGTAATTAAAGGATGCTAACTGTAACATAAGAGTAGAAACTGGTAATAACCAAATATTTAACAATGTGATACTGCTTAGATAAATCATGTTTTACCCATTTAATAGAAACCAAGTACTCATTAAAAGGATTGTTAAAGTAAAATAGTGACATGGAAAGCCATCAGTAATATATTGTTAAGTCAAAAACAAAGATTATAAAATAGTATGTATCAAAGGGTCCCATTTTGGTAAAATATGTTTTATTAATTTCCTAGGGCTACCGGAACAGATTACCACAAACTGAATGACTTAAAACAGCAGAAATCTAGTCTCTGACAGTTCTAGAGGATAGAGGTCCAAAATCAAGGTGTCCACAGGGCCACGCTCCCTCCAAAGGCTCTAGGAAAGAATCCACCCTAGCCTCTTCTAGATTCTGGTGGTTGTTTATAATTCTTGGCATTCTTTGGCTTGTGACAGCATAACTCCATTCTGTGCCTCCATCTTCAGATTTTTCCCTGTGTTTCTGTGTCCAAATTTTGCTCTTCTTCTAAGGACAACAATCACTGGATTTAGGGCCCATCCTACTCCAGCATGACCTCATCTTAACTTGATTACATCTGCAAAGACCCTAGTTCTAGAATCTCATTCACAAGTATTGAGAGTTAGGACTTGCACATATCTTTTCCGGGGGACACAATACAATCCAGACCATATGTATATACAAACACATATGTAAAAAGAATGGAAGGCTATAGCAAAGTGTCAACAGTGGTAGGTTTTTTAGAAGGAGGAATTAGGTATGATTTAAAAAAATTTTCTTTCTTCATTTATGTTTTATTAATTTTTATATATTTTATGTATATAACTTTTATAATAATTAGAAAAAAGAAAATAGATTTTGTTAGAGTAAAACAAAGGAAGGAACAAAGATTGGGAGATTAGCTCTCTCCTATTAACATCAGCCCCGAGGAATAGTTTATTACAAAATAGTTTCCCTGACTAATTCCTTGCTTCTTAGAAGATAGTAGATCCTTATTAGATGAAAGAATTATAGGAGTAGAGGGCAGGAACTAGAAAAGTTAGGAGAATGGAGCACAGTTTTGAGATGCAAGTTGAAATGGGATACCACAGTGCCTGGGGGCACTAAGAGGAGAAGGAGTGGGCAGAAGAGGGCAGAAAAGGAAAGAGAGACAGAAATGACCCTAAGACAGCTTTACCTACTCTACAATTTATTTCATTACTGGCAGTAAATATAGTTGAATTAAAACTACTCTCTTAGACACTTACTCACTCTCCCTGCCTTGTGAGGACACGCAAAAAGACATCTGTTTGCAAGAAAGCTCTCGCCAGAATACAACCATGCTGGCACCTTGATCTCAGACTTCCAGCCTTCAGAACTATAGCCTCATCCACCAGAGGGCAGACAGCAGAAGCAAGAAGAACCACAATCCTGCAGCCTGTGTAACAAAAACCACATTCACAGAAAGATAGGCAAGATGAAAAGGCAGAGTGCTATGTACCAGATGAAGAAACAAGATAAAACCCCAGAGAAACAATTAAATGAAGTGGAGATAGGCAACCTTCCAGAAAAAGAATTCAGAATAATGATAGTGAAGATGATCCAGGACCTTGGAAAAAGAATGGAGGCAAAGATCGAGAAGATGCAAGAAATGCTTAACAAAGACCTAGAAGAATTCAAGAACAAACAAATAGAGATGAACAGTACAATAACTGAAATGAAAACTACACTAGAAGGAATCAATAGCAGAATAACTGAGGCAGAAGAACGGATAAGTGACCTGGAAGACAGAATGGTGGAATTCACTGCTATGAACAGAATAAAGAAAAAAGAATGAAAAGAAATGAAGACAGCCTAAGAGACCTCTGGGACAACATAAAATGCAACAACATTCACATTATAAGGGTCCCAGAAGGAGAAGAGAGAGAGAAAGGACCAGAGAAAATATCTGAAGAGATTATAGTCGAAAACTTCCCTAACATGGGAAAGGAAATAGCCACCCAAGTCCAGGAATCGTAGAGAGTCCCATACAGGATAAACCCAAGGAGAAACACGCTGAGACACATAGTAATCAAAATGGCAAAAATTAAAGACAAAGAAAAATTATTGAGAGCAGCAAGGGAAAAACGACAAATAACATAGAAGGGAACTCCCATAAGGTTAACAGCTGATTTCTCAGCAGAAACTCTACAAGCCAGAAGGGAGTGGCATGATATACTGAAAGTGATGAAAGGGAAGAACCTACAACCAAGATTACTATACCCAGCAAGGATCTCATTCAGATTTGATGGAGAAATCAAAAGCTTTACAGACAAGCAAAAGCTAAGAGAATTCAGCACCACCACACCAGCTCTACAACAAATGCTAAAGGAACTTCTCTAACACGAGAGAAGAAAAGGACCTACAAAACAAACCGAAAATGGTAATAGGAACATACATATCGATAATTACCTTAAACGTGAATGGATTAAATGCTCCAACCAAAAGACACAGGCTTTTTGAATGGATACAAAAACAAGACCCACATATATGCTGTCTAGAAGAGACCCACTTCAGACCTAGGGACACATTCAGACTGAAAGTGAGGGGATGGAAAAAGATATTCCATGCAAATGAAAATCAAAAGAAAGCTGGAGTAGCAATACTCATATCAGATAAAATAGACTTTAAAATAAAGAATGTTACAAGAGACAAGGAAGGACACTACCTAATGTTCAGGGGATCAATCCAAGAAGAAGATATAACAATTATAAATATAATTGCACCCAACATAGGAGCACCTCAATATATAAGGCAACTGCTAACAGCTATAAAACAGGAAATTGACAGTAACACATAATAGTGGGGGACTTTAACACCTCACACCAATGCACAGATCATCCAAAATGAAAATAAATAAGGAAACAGAAGCTTTAAATAATACAATAAGCCAGATAGATTTAATTGTTATTTATAGGACATTCCATCCAAAAACAGCAGATTACACTTTCTTCTCAAGTGCACACAGAAAATTCTCCAGGATAGATCACATCTTGGGTCACAAATCAAGCCTCAGTAAATTTAAGAAAATTGAAATCATATCAAGCATCTTTTCTGACCACAATGCTGTGAGATTAGAAATGAATTACAGGGAAAAAAAATGTAAAAAACACAAACACATGGAGGCTAAACAATACGTTACTAAATAACCACGAGATCACTGAAGATATCAAAGAGGAAATCAAAAAATACCTAGAGACAAATGACAATGAAAACATGACGATCCAAAACCTTTGGGATGAAGCAAAAGCAGTTCTAAGAGGGAAGTTTATAGCTATACAAGCCTACCTCAAGAAACGAGAAAAATCTCAAACAATCTAACCTTACACCTGAAGTAACTAGAGAGAGAAGAACAAACAAGACCCAAAGTTAGCAGAAGGAAAGAAATAAATATTAGCAGAAATAAGTGAAATAGAAACAAAGAAAACAATAGCAAAGATCAATAAAACTAAAAGCTGGTTCTTTGAGAAGGTAAACAAAATTGA
Source organism: Pseudorca crassidens (assembly GCF_039906515.1). Taxonomy (NCBI): domain Eukaryota; kingdom Metazoa; phylum Chordata; class Mammalia; order Artiodactyla; family Delphinidae; genus Pseudorca; species Pseudorca crassidens. The sequence goes on from NC_090301.1 coordinate 33,932,528, forward strand.
TAACCATTAGCTAGACTCATCAAGAAAAAAGGGAGAGGACTCAAGTCAATAAAATGAGAAATGAAAAGGAGAAGTTAAAACAAACACCACAGAAATACAAAGCATCCTAAGAGACTACTAGAAGCAACTATATGCCAATAAAATGGGCAACCTGGAAGAAATGGACAAATTCTTAGAAAGGTATAACCTTCCAAGACTGAACCAGGAAGAAATAGAAAATATGAACAGACCAATCACAAGTAAGGAAATTGAAACTGTGATTAAAAATCTTCCAACAAACAAAGTCCAGGACCAGAGAGCTTCACAGGTGAATTCTATCAAACATTTAGAGAAGAGCTAACACCCATCCTTCTCAAACTCTTCCCAAAAATTGCAGAGGAAGGAACACTCCCAATCTCATTCTGTGAGGCCACCATCACCCTGATACCAAAACCAGACAAAGATACTACAAATAAAGAAAATTACAGACCAATATCACTGATGAACATAGATGCAAAAATCCTCAACTAAATTCTAGCAAACAGAATGCAACAACACATTAAAAGGATCATACACCGTGATCAAGTGGGATTTATCCCAGCGATGCAAGGATTCTTCAGTATATGCAAATCAATCAATGTGATACACCATGTTAACAACTTGAAGAATAAAAACCATATAGTCATCTCAATATATGCAGAAAAAGCTTTTGACAAAATGCAACACCCATTTATGATAAAAATTCTCCAGAAAGTGGGCATAGAGGGAACCTACCTCAACATAATAAAGGCCATGTACGACAAACCCACAGCAAACATCATTCTCAATGGTGAAAAACTGAAAGCATTTCCTCTAAGATCAAGAACAAGACAAGGATGTCCACTCTCACCACTATTATTCAACATAGTTTTGGAGTCCTAGCCACAGCAATCAGAGAAGAAAAAGAAATAAAAGGAATACAAATTGGAAAAGAAGTAAAATTGTCACTGTTTGCAGATGACATGATACTATACATAGAGAATCCTAAAGATGCCACCAGAAAACTACTAGAGCAAATCAATGAATTTGGTAAAGTTTCAGGATAGAAAATTAATTCACAGAAGTCTCTTGCATTCCTTTACACTAATGATGAAAAATCTGAAAGAGAAATTAGGGAAACACTCCCAATTACCATTGCAACAAAAAGAATAAAATACCTAGGAATAAACCTACCTAGGGAGACAAAAGACCTGTATGCAGAAAACTATATACACTGATGAAAGAAATTAAAGATGATACCAACAGATGGAGAGATATACCATGTTCTTGGATTGGAAGAATGAATATTGTGAAAATGACTATACTACCCAAAGCAATCTACAGATTCAATGCAATCACTATCAAATTACCAATGGCATTTTTTTTATGGAACTAGAACAAAAAATCTTAAAATTTGTATGGAGACACAAAAGTCCCCAAATAGCCAAAGCAGTCTTGAGGGAAAAAAATGGAGCTGGAGGAATCAGACTCCCTGACTTCAGACTATACTATAAAGCTACAGTAATGAAGACAATATGTTACTGGCCTAAAAACAGAAACATAGATCAATGGAACAAGATAGAAAGCCCAGAGATAAACCCATGCACCTATGGTCAAGTAATCTATGACAAAGGAGGCAAGAATATGTAATGGATAAAAGACAGCCTCTTCAATAAATGGTGATGGGAAAACTGGACAGCTACATGTAAAAGAATGAAATTAGAACACTCCCTAACACCATACACAAAAATAAATTCAAAATGGATTAGAGACCTACATGTAAGACCAGACACTATAAAACTCTTAGAGGAAAACATAGGAAGAACACTCTTTTACATAAATCACAGCAAGATCTTTTTTGATCCACCTCCTAGAGTAATGGAAATAAAAATAAACAAATGGGACCTAATGAAACTTAAAAGCTTTTGCACCACAAAGGAAACTATAAACAAGACGAGAAGACAACCCTCAGAGTGGGAGAAAATATTTGCAAACGAATCAATGGAGAAAGAATTAACCTCCAAAATATATAAACAACTCATGCAGGTTAATATTGAAAAAACAAACAACCCAATCCAAAAATGGGCAGAAGACCTAAATAGACATTTCTCCATAGAAGACATACAGATGGCCAAGAAGCACATGAAAATCTTCTCAACATCACTAATTATTAGAGAAATGCAAATCAAAACTACAATGAGGTATCACCTCACACCAGTTAGAATGGGCATCATCAGAAAATCTACAAACAACAAATGCTGGAGAGGGTGTGGAGAAAAGGGAACCCTCTTGCACTGTTGGTGGGAATGTAAATTGGTACAGCCACTATGGAGAACAGTATGGAGGTTCCTTACAAAACTAAAAATAGAATTACCATATGATACAGCAATCCCACTACTGGGCATATACCCAGGGAAAACCATAATTGAAAAAGACACATGCACCCCAGTGTTCATCGCAGCACTATTTACAATAGCCAGGTCATGGAAGCAACCTAAATGCCCATCGACAGACAAATGGATAAAGAAGAAGTGGTACGTATATACAATGGAATATTACTCAGCCATAAAAAGGAGCGAAATTGGGTCATTTGTTGAGACGTGGATGGATCTAGAGACTGTAATACAGAGTGAAGTAAGTCAGAGAAAAACAAATATTGTATATTAACACATGTATGTGGAATCTAGAAAAATGATGAACCGGTTTGCAGGGCAGAAGTTGAGACACAGATGTAGAGAACAAACCTATGGACACCAAGTGGGGAAAGTGACGGGGTGGTGGTGGTGGTGGTGTGATGAATTGGGTGATTGGGATTGATATGTATACACCCCTGTTGACTAATAAGAACCTGCTGTATAAAAATAAATAATAAATTTCAAAAATTCAAAAAAGACATACTACTCTTAGTAATTCAGTTAGGGTAAAATTTGAAAGTCAAGATGGATACCAATATACCTATATAGTTTTATAATTCATGAAAAAATATAATTTTTATAATTCATGAATATAATTTATGAAAAAAATGTATTAATAGAAATGACTCTTTTTAGAAAATTCAGGACCCAACTAAGTTTAGGCCAAAGAGTACTTGTGACTGCCATTCTAAAATGTACCTACCCCTACAGGTCCAGCTTTCTAAATTTCTGTGTTTTAAATTTTGTTCATTTTTGTTTTGTTCAGAATGTCTGTGGTAGGCTCTACTGCTTATATTATATTTCCAGCCCAGGCTGTAAGTGTTTTTTAAAATAGAATTTTCGGGACTTTGAGGGCATTCCATTTCCTGTATTTCCGGATAGGAAGAGTTTCTAGTGGGTTAGAAGCTTCCATTGACTCACTTGAACTTAATACCTTGTGTGCAGAAAAGAGTTAACACAGCAGGCCTGGACAGGCCTACTTTCTAGAGGGCCTCTTGACTGACATCTGGGAACTTGGCTGGTAAACAATTTTCTACATTGATATAAAGCTTTCTCTATCAGGGTGGCTCACTGTGCATTTGTGCACACAATGTGATTTATGCTAAACATCTGCTTTTCTTCTGGTAGTCTAGAATTTTGGTATGTGCTCGGCAGAGGGTGCCTATGTGATCACTCCCAATAAAAACCCTGGGCGTTGAGTGTATGATGAGCTTGCCTGGAAGAGAAAGCAATATATGTGTTGTCACAACTTGTTGCTGGAAGAATTAGCATATCCTGTGTGACTTCATTGATAGAGGACTCTTGGAAACTTGTACCTGTTTTCTTTTGGACTTTGCTCCATGAGCTTTTTCCTTTATGCTGATTCTGCTTAATATCTTTTCCCTGTAATAAAGTGTAACCATGAGTGTAACTGACTTGTGAATCCTTTGAGTGAATCACAGAACCTGGAAGTAATCTTGGAGATCTCTGACACACCCTGGGTGTTGGATTACTTAATTTTTTTTTCTATATTGTTTGGTATCACAATTTCAAACTTTCTCTTGAGTGTTTAGAGGTGTAAAATTTTAAAAATTAAGAATTTGTAAGATGGTGAAAAAAATTGGGGGCCAATTAAAATTCTTAAAGTTCTTTTGTCTTGCAGAAGTCTTGTACATTACTTTCCTTTTTACATCCTGGTAATTTGAAAAGTTAATCTACTTTATTTTCAGAACTGGAGACTGCCTTTACCCAGAAGAAGACTTCTAGTGCATCTTTATTACCAAATGAAAATGGTATCAACGTGGAGCCAGCTGAGGAGCCAGCTATTCAGAAACCTCGAAGGAAGACAAAGTAAGAATTTATTTGTCCTTCTAAATATTTTACAGAGATACCTTGATGCTTAATTTCAAGCTCCCAAATGGCAGCTTCTAAGTCTTATTAAATACTTGTAGTTGTATATCTCTAGGATAAGTAATAGTACAAAAATATCAGTTAAACCAATCTAAGGGTAAATTTGAAAAGAGTAAACCCGCTGAGAAAAGTAAAATATTGTATTTAAATAAAAAATTTTAGGAGCTGTCTCTGAAGAAGAGGACCACAAATAGAAGATTTTGTATAAGTAATAAAAATATTACATATTAAAGATATTAAAAATTAAAGGTAATATTAATAAAATAGGCTATATTATTTATTTTCTCATGTTAACAGAATTCAAATTACGATTTTTTTAGCAATACATAAAAATGTTTATTTTAACATAGGAAATCAAGTGTCAGGTAAAATATAATGGTATTCTTTCTTTTTTTTTTTTGCGGTAAGTGGGCCTCTCACTGTTGTGGCCTCTCCTGTTGCGGAGCACAGGCTCCGGACGCACAGGCTCAGCGGCCATGGCTTACGGGCCTAGCCGCTCCATGGCATGTGGGATCTTCCTGGACGGGGGCACGAACCCATGTATGCTACATTTGCAGACGGACTCTTAACCACTGCGCCACCAGGGAAGCCCTATAATGGTATTCTTTAAAGAAGTTCACTGGAAGTTATATTACTTGTTTGTACTTGGAAGTGACTCTGCAAATAGAGATCAATATCTATATAGAATCATGTAATTTTAAATCTGTGAAGAAGCTTAGGAATCTCGTTCAGTCACTTCATTTTCCAGATGAGAAAACTGAGGCCCACAGAAATAAAAATGACTTGCTGTGCATAAGAGTTAATAACTGATCCATTTGAGTAAAAACCAAATTTTGTGACTCCCAAGTCCAAGGCTCTTTCCACGAGACTCACAGGTACCTCCTTATTTGGGTCTGTAAAAAGTTAATAATCATCCATTTTTCTTACTTTCTCCCTGATTATAGGAAAACCCAGCCAGCAGAATTACATTATGCCAATGAGCTAGGAGTTGAAGATGAAGACATAATTACTGATGAGCAAAGTAGTCCAGAACAACAGTCTGTACTGACTGCACCCACTGGTATTAGCCAGCCTGTAGGGAAAGTGTTTGTGGAAAAAAGCCGTAAGTAGGTCTTTGTTTTGGAATGTGAGCTCTTTAAGAATTATGCAAGGATATCCTTTGACCTGGGAATTATACTTCTGGAAATCTGAATTAAGGAAATAAGCAAAAATATGGATAAAAATTTGTACATAAAGCTAATCATCACATTGTTATTCATGAGAGTGAAAAACTGGAAAAAACCTAAATGTAAAACAGGAGGGGAATGATTTCAGACAGTTATGGCATATCTATACAATGAAATCTTCTGCACCACTAAAAATAATGTTTAGGGAGAATTTTTCACTTCATGGGAAGATTCTAATGAAAAATAAACATAAATACACACATGTAGTTTGATTTCAGCTATAGAAAATTGCATAGGACAAAAAAGACTAGAAGGAAATATGCCAAAATATTAATGCTGGTTGTTTCTGTGTTATGGAATTATGGGTAATTTAAAAAATCTCCCTCTACTCCCACCCATTTCTTTATTCTTTTTTTTTTTTTTTTTTTTTTTGCGGTACGTGGGCCTCTCACTGTTGTGGCCTCTCCCATTGCGGAGCACAGGCTCTGGACGCACAGGCTCAGCGGCCACAGCTCACTGGCCCAGCCGCTCCGCAGCATGTGGGATCTTCCCAGACCGGGGCACGAACCCGTGTCCCTTGCATCTTCTTAAGACAAGTGTATGAAACAACCAGTTTCTTTTCACATCACAGAATGCCATGCTACACTAACTGTCATCTTTTCCTAAGAAATTTAAGGTGTTTTCAAATATTGACTTTTATAGTGTTGGGATTTAAACTTTAATATTTGTAAAGTCTCTAAATTAGAGGTTTTTAGACTATGTTATGTTAAGGGTTTCCAGACTTTGTTCTGAGTTGCAAGTTCATTATTGTATTTCATTAAATATAATTGATTTCTAAGACTGTTACTGTAACATCTATTTTGGGTTGAGAAGAAAGTGCATGGACATTGTTTACTTTCCTTAAAGATAAAAAAATAGTATGTTTTATAAACTGAAAGAAAAGAGCCTTCTGAAATAGGGACCAAATCAGGGAGAATTTTTACATAGGAAAACAGCAGAATTTCAGTCTCAGTGTGAGGGTTCTTAAGTGTAGAATAATAGGAAAGACAACCAGGGTTCCCTCTTGTTAGTTGTTTATAGTTGTGTATTGTGTTCTTAGGGCGATTCCAGGCTGCTGATCGCTCAGAGTTGATGAAGACCACAGAAAAGATAGACGTGTCGATGGACATGAAGCCTTCCTGGACCACCAGAGATGTTGCACTGTCAGTGAACCGGGCTTTCAGGTGGCTGATTTTGTTGGACTTCTCTTAAAACAAATGTTCCATAATTTTTTTAAAAAAGTGTTGATTGTTCAATACTATTAACAAAATTGACAGCTTAAAATGGTGGTGGGTATAGTTTTTAAACATTCAGTTAGAGTTAAATGATCTGCCTATCAGTGTGGTAAAAAGAAAAACTTGTTTTTACTTTTTGTGAAATGTTGAATTTTATTCTTATATGTGAAGAGACTTGAAGAATGTTTTAGCTTTTTACTTTTGTCATTCATGTATAATAATGAAACCCTTTTCCATTCAGGATGATTGGTCTCTTTTCTCATGGCTTCTTGGCTGGCTGTGCTGTGTGGAATATTGTTGTGATATATGTTTTAGCAGGAGACGAGCTTTCTAACCTCTCAAACCTTCTGCAACAATACAAGACGTTAGCATATCCATTCCAGAGTCTTCTCTACTTGCTTTTGGCTCTAAGTACAGTTTCAGCTTTTGACAGGTAAGACTCTTGAGACTGCAGATCCCTCTAACTTTTCTTCAGGAGGAAGTGTTGAGCAAAATGTGTCCCTGACTGACTGACATTTTCAAAATAGAATTATATTAATATTATTATTAATATTATATTAATATTTTAATTATTAATTAAATAAAATTAATTAAACAATTAATTATTAATTAATTATATTATTATTAATTAATATTAATATTATTTTGACTTTTTAAAAAAGCCATTCTGTTTCTGGTTTTTTTGGGGGGTGGGGGATGGGACTACTGTGAGCAAAAATATCCCCCAAAGTCTTAACCCATTCCAGCATCAACTCTAAGCCCAAAATTTCATACAAATATAATCAGCTCAGAAAGTCCCAAACATCTTCCAGATGACCTGAATCAGGTATAGACAAAACTCTGGATATTTTATTAGTTTCCTAGGGCTGCTGTAACAAAGTACTACAAGCTGGGTGGCTTGAAACAGGAATTTATTTTCTCACAGTTCTGGAATGCAGAAGTCTAAAATCAAGGTGTGGGCAAGGTTGGTTCCGTTTTGGAGGGCTCCAAGGAGAGTCTGTTCCTGCCTCTTTCCTAGCTTCCAGAGGTTTCTGGCAGTCCTTGGTGTTCCTTGGCTTGTAGATGGATGCATCACTCCAACCTCTCCTTCTGTTGTCACATGACAGTCTAGTCTCTTCTGTGTGTGTCTTCTCTTCTTGTAAGGACACTAGTCATATTGGATTAGGGCCCATTGTAATGGCCTCATCTTAAGTTGATCGCATCTGCAAAGACTCTATTTCCAAATAAGGTCACGTTCATAGGTACCAGAGTTTAGAAGTTCAATATATCTTTTTGGGAACACAATTCAACCCGTTAAGAAAAACAACGTGTAACCCAATAATATGGGTAATAGAAAGAGGTATAATAGAATCTAATGAAATTTGCCAATCAAGTTTAATTTATTTCTTCTTAACTCTAAAGGAATGATGACTAAAATAGTCTTCTAGTTAAATGTTTTATGTTGCCTTTGTAAATAAGATATCCTTTCATGTGTGTTAAGTATAAACTGTAGCTACTTAAAGCTTAGTAATAGACAACACATGTGGTAGCATTAAAATAGAGAAGGAAGAAACTATTGTCCAGAGAGTACAGTTTTGTAAGATGTTTACAGCTGCACTGTGACAAGAGGCTTTTGTATTTCCTAGGATTGACTTTGCTAAAACATCAGTAGCCATCCGAAATTTTCTTGCCCTGGATCCAACAGCTTTAGCATCTTTCTGTGAGTAAATAGTTTAATTTGATAACTCTGTAACTTTGAACCAGAAAGAGTATAATTTTATTTTAAAACAGACTTTATATTATTGCTACTTATAAACATTACATATAGATATTCAGCGGAATTTGTAATTAAAAAACCATGGTAGGCATAATTTTGATAGAATTATTTTTTAATAGAGGTTATCTAAATAACTTTTAAAAGCTTGTTATTCTGTATTGCTTAATATTTAACTTTTGTGTTTTCTACTTAACATTAAACAGATTGAGCTGATAGGGCATTTTAGTAACAAATACTATTTTATATCTTTTTGATAATTTGGAATAAATTTTGTTCTAATTATGAGAATATTAATAAAACTAATTTTAGGACCTTGAGTAAGTCATTTAATTTCTTAAAAGATCTTCTAGGTTCTTGTCAGCCTAATGATGAAATAGTAAGCATCAAAACACCCTTCTCTACCTATATTCTTGAAAAATAATGTAAGACTATCCAGCCTATTGAAATTGACTAAGTGAAATTTTTTTTGTATCATCATTCCCCAAAGTACAGATTATTTTTGATCTTAAAGTAATCTATAAGTTAAAAATAATTAATTTTAATTAATTTTATTAATTAATTAAAAATAATTGTTAAAAATACATTATTAGTAATTCATTTGTCTTTTTCTCAGTGTACTTTACTGCTCTTATATTATCTCTGAGTCAACAAATGACAAGTGACAGAATCCACCTTTACACACCTTCTTCTGTTAATGGTAGCCTCTGGTAAGAATTCACAGTAGCATTAGTAATTGTTGATTGTAATAACAGCAACGATGGGAGTAATGGTGCTATTCTTATCCTTTCACTCTTTTACTTGTTTTCATCTATAAATAATATTGAGGGCCCTGTTTTATTACCAAAATTATGGCCAAAAAAAACCCTATTCAATTGGTTAATGGGTAACTATTGTTGTATACTCCTGCATTTCTAATGAAATGTTTTGTAAAAAAATCTGTTTTAAATCTCTGAAGTTATGGTTTTAAAATAAATCATTACATGGTGAACTGGGGGAGCACCACATCCTCACCCCCAATCAGGGAGCCTGATACCGCAGAGCAGTGATGGGAGTGGGTACCTTGGGATAGAATCAGGAAACCAAGCAAGAAAGAGGAAACCACCAAGAAAGAGAGTGAACTAGGGAGAGTCTGCTTCCGCCGATCAGTGGCCAGCCATGAGAGTGACAGGATGGCTGAGATCCCACTTCACAAAACTTAGAGGGGCAGTCTTGTTTGAAGAGAGTGGCTAGGGGCTTGAGGTTAAGAGAGAAAGGAATGATTGAAGAGTAGCACTAACAGTAGTTGGAAGGGAAACTTAGAAAAATTCTTTGGCAACAGTAAATTTCCATTACATCTGTGTACAAAGTAAATCTGTTTAGAATTCAATAACATTTGAACCTTTGTTCTCATGATATATATGGTGTTATTTTATAGGGAAGTTATAGTTTATGCTTGTTATTCCTCTGGGTGAGGACTGCTCATTTTGTTTAAAGTTTATAAAATAGATATATCTGGATATATGGACCAAAATGAAGACATTTCTAATGAGTATTTCTGTACCTTTAGGGCAGAAGGAGTTGAGGAACAGGTTCTCCAGCCATGGATTGTGGTGAATCTGGTGGTGGCCCTTCTGGTTGGATTATCTTGGCTTTTTTTGTCTTATAGGCCAGGCATGGATCTTAGTGAAGGTATGTATTAAAGAAAAAATAGTATATCATAAAATCTTCTGTAATGACTTTATAAATCTTCTTTTAATGGATATAGCTTACAATGTTTCAATAACAAAGATATATTTAAAGTAAAATAACTTAAGAAGAATAATAATAAAGTGGTGAAACAGAATGCCACGAGAAGCAGGGAGGAGTGTGTAGGAGAGCTGTAGTCTTGAAGTATCGAATACTTCATGAGGGGCTTCTGTGGTCCTGTCTCATACTTTGGAGGCATTTCTTCTCTTGGAACGCTTCAGGTATTTTATAGGAAGTTTTTGCTCTTCGTTTCTCTTAGTCTTTTTCTGATCAAAGTATCTCTTAATGTGAAATAAATCATGCTTCATCTATTAGCCTCTGTTAGACACATATTCAAGTGAATTTATTCTTACCTCCTCCTCTACCTGCCACAAAATCTTAACCCCTCGTTGTCTAATGAAGTGTTTAGTAATCCTACCTTCAGTGTGCCCAGGCTGAAGTGAGATTTGCTAATCTCTATCCTCAGACCCCTCTTGGAACACCTGAAGAAGAGTCACATTAGCAAACTGTTAGTCTTCTCAGCACTGCTTTGGGAACTGCTTAGTATTTGTATTGTAAGTTGTATTTCCTGGCAGATGTTCCACAATTTCACCCTTGAATCTCTTTGATATTTTCTGGACTTTGGTTATTATTTTATTCTTGATTGGTTAAACATCCTGAGCATTTAACTGCAGTTTGACCAACTGATTATAGCCTATGTCTCAGAAGTCTTGGAACTGAGAATCTTTTCAACATTTCCATTTGTAAAAACCAAGACAAAAAATGTGATCTTCTTGTGTATTTTCATTCATAAATGTACCTTTGCTCATGTTGTTCACTAATTATTCCTTTGGATATATTTAAAGTATTAAAAGAAATCTTCTTAGGCTTTAAGTATTTTGCTGTTTTTCTTTCACTCAGTATAGTTTTTAGTCATTCAAAGATTTTTTCATCTAATGCTTACATCAGGCGACTTCATTTTGTTAATTCCTAAGGTTTTCTTCTTTTGTATTTCCTGATATTTTAATAAATTATGTGTCTATGCTAAGTAATAGTTTAAATGTAGAAATGTCAACTAATAACATTCTGCACTGTGGTTGGGATTAAAGCTGCATGCAGCTGGCTTGTGTAGTATTCAGTCTAAATCACAAAGTGTGTGTTACTTATTAAATATTTCCAGAATCCTGCTTTTAGGGTCATGTGAGTCAAATAACATTTCCATGTGGATAAAAAAAGGAAATATAAAATGAGGATGATAATACTCGCTTAAAGAGTTGTTATGGTGATTAAATAGGGTAGCATATTTAAGATATCCTGGCACACACCTCATCTTAGTTCCAGGTCCTCCACTGCATCTGTGTCCTACATTTTAGGTTATCATGATCACTATAGAATTAGACCTCTTAGATGTCTAATGATCCTGGATTCTCTAAGTGACTTAAATTTCCTGGTAAGAGTTATTATATTGTCTCTATTATATTATATGTTTTATTTTTCAAGGGTTTATAATACATTCAAAACTTGTATATCTCAAAATGCAAAACGTGTACATTTGTCATTAGTTCACCTTTTAAATCAGATTTCACAATCAAGAATTCTTACTTGTACTTGAGGGCTTTCTATTATCATATAATATGTCAATATTTAAAGACTGTTTATAACTAAGCTATAAAACTCTTTTTGAGATACTGGGAAATCATTTTGAGTGTGATTTGTTCATCTTCTCTCCCAGAGTTGATGTTCTCCTCTGATGTGGAAGAATATCCTGATAAAGATAGAGGAATCAAAGCCTCTTCATAGTGCCAACTCACCTTCAGAGTAATTACCTAGTATTTAGAATTTTTCCCATTCTTGTTTTTAAATGTATTTTTATAAGATATTTACAGATGTATTTGGAATTGATTTTTCGATTATATAATACTGAAGAATTTCTCAGGATTATGGAAAATGTTAAAATTGTATCTGTGATTTATACTCAACCATTAATTTCCATAGCATTATTGTCTTTATGACAAAGGAGATGCTGAGGTAGAAACCAGCAGGTGAAAGTGTTTATTTCCTGTTTTCTCAAATTAGTTGCATTTATAATCATTATCTTTAAAAGTACTGTATACAGTGCTTTTAAAAAAGCCATAACTTTAGTGTTACAAAATAGGTTTAAACATTAATTTAGGGAATAGGGAAGAAGGGGGGAAAAAGGACCTTCATTATTTTTCATGACTCCTTACTGAATAAATTGAAATATGAAATTTGGTTTTTTTTGAAACTGGTTCAGTGGTTGTGTATCATGTAATAAGTCTAATGTAATGTAATTTAGCTCGAAAGATGCTTTATTTCATGGCTAATAAAAAGGAAATGTAACTTTTATTTGAAAAGTTTTATAATCGTAAAAGTTTATTTTTCTTGAAGACCTGTACCAGTAGTTCCCGTATCTGGTTGCACATCAGAATCATTTAGGGAGCTTTAAAAAAACATATATTGCAGAAGAGAAGCCAAGTGGGCCAAGAGCTCAGGAGAACAAAGGAGAGGCCTGCGAACCTATTAATACTCACTTGACCTCTGCAGACCCCTTCCCCTGCTTCTTTTTTACATGACAAGAAGTATGAGTAGAAATTCACTATACCTAATCTCAAGCTCTTTGTCAGAGAGATCTTTGGCTGTCACGGAAATCCCACTCTTCAGGTGGGTCCTGCACTCAAAGAGGTCTCTTCAGAGCTGTATCCAGTGATGCCTCAACTGGTATGAGACCTAGAGCTCAAGACATTAAGGCTCACTGTGAGAAAAGGTGTCTCAGAAGCTCTTGAGCACCTCAGTAAAACTGGGCCTGCCCTGTTAGCAAGCCACTGAATGCTGTGGAGCAGAAGAGGAGTGACAAATTGATGATGGAGTTGGCTGGCTCTGAGCACAGGTCTAAATTTGGTACGCACACCATACTAGGAATATCTTGCTGTTTGTAAGGCCAGAGCTGCTGAAAAGGGAATTCCCTTTCTGTCACAGAATTGTGAATCCACTGGCAATCCTGAAGTCATCCTGCCTGTTCCAGCTTTCACTGTGATCAGCAATGCTTTTCACGTTGGCATCAAGCTGGCAGTGCAGGAGTTCATGATCCTCCCTGCCAGCAAACTTCAGGGAAGCCACGCTCATTAGAGCTGAAGCTTACCACACCTGAACAATGTCGTCAAGGAGAAACATGAAAGAACCAATGTGGGGGATTTTGGTGAGCTGAATATTGTCCCCCAAAGATGTCCATGTCCCAATCCGTGGAATCTGGTGGAGCTGTACAAATTTTTCATCAAGGAAAACACAGTGGTATCTATCAAAAAACTTTTGGCCATGATGATTGAGAAACTTGGAGGAAGTTCGTTGCTAATGTATGTCTCCGTGATTGGCTCAAAATCATAATTTTTCTCACCTTTCTCCATACATCACATGTTGGGTAGAGTGGTATACTTAGTAGAGTTCCTGAGGTGTCAAAAAGCAAGATCCCCAGTGGGGTTTTTGTCATTGTTTTTTGGGTACAAAATATTCGGTAATTAATACCTGCCTCTCCCCACTCCCCGCAGGCAGAACAAAATATACATAGGCTTCTATGCTCCATTCCCAGAGATTCAGATTCATTGGGTCTGAGATGGTACCTGGAACACTGTCTTTTAGAAAAAGGTATGCCAAGTGGTTGTGATATAGCCAGTAGACTAGCCAGCATTTGGGATCTCTGGCCTACGTGTACCATTTGTAATTTATTATGAAACAAAGCTTGGATTGCAATAGATGACTTGATTTGATCTTGATCAAATTGCTAGGTTTGTGAGAGGACAAAAAAAAAGAAAGAAAATGAATAAAACATGGTACCTGTCTTTTAGTGACTCATAATCTAGTCAAAAGACAGAGATAGGCATAGGAGTTGAAGAATCTAGGGAAGTATTTCAGGTAAGGGGTATGTGCAGGTCCTTTATAGGATGGATAGGATTTCTACTGGTGGAAGTGGAGACAAAGAAAAGGCTATACACGTGAGTGAGCTCTGAGGGATTTTTATTTGGAAACTATCAAATGTAAAATTGTTGAAAGACTAATGTAATAGCAACTGTAATCTATATCAACTTAGATTATTGTTAAATTTTTGCCTCATTTGCTTTCTTTCTTTATACATCCTTTCTCTTGGTAAATCTTTTGAAAGTAAGTTGCTAACATCATGTCACTTCACCCAAATATTTAAGCATGCATCCTCCAAAAAGAACATTTTTCTGCATAGCACAATATCATTCAAACAGTTGGAAAAACAATAATTTCAGTCCATTCTCAAATTTTCCCAGATGTCTCTTAAGATCTAGTCATGGTTTACGCATTTCAGTTTGTTATCTAAATTTAAAATGGTCTCATCTTTTCTCCCCCATGATATATATATATATATATATTTTTTAGATGTTGGGGGTAGGAGTTTATTAATTTATTTTATTTATTTTTGCTGTGTTGGGTCTTCGTTTCTGTGTGAGGGCTTTCTCTAGTTGTGGCAAGCGGGGGCCACTCTTCATCGCGGTGCACGGGCCTCTCACTGTCACGGCCTCTCTTGTTGCGGAGCACAGGCTTCAGTAGTTGTGGCTCACGGGCCTAGTTGCTCCGCGGCAGACCAGGGCTCGAACCCGTGTCCCCTGCATTAGCAGGCAGATTCTTAACCACTGCGCCACCAGGGAAGCCCCCCCATGATATTTTTTAATTGAAAAATTTACTGAGATAAATGTAGATTCATGCAAACTTAAATAATACAGAGTAATCCTTTGTACACTTGGCCAGTGCCTCCAAATACCATTTTACAAAATTCATAGTATAATATCACAACCAGCATATTGACACTGACATGATCTACCAATCTTGTTCAGATATCCCTAGTTTTACATATCCCTAGTTTTACTTGTACACACTTGTGTGTGTCTGTATATATTAAGTTCTATACAATTTTATCAATTGTGTAGGGTTCATTTATATAGCACCACAGCCCAGGTACTGAACAAGTCCAAAAACCATAAGAATCTCTCATGCTGCCCTTTTATAAACACAACCTCCTTCCCACATCCCCTCCCTGCACCTCTAACTCTAAGCCCTGGCAATCACTAATGTCTTCTATTTCTAAAATTTTGTAATTTCAGTAATGTTATAAGTTGAATCGTACAGTGTGTAATCTTTTGGGATTAGCTTCTTTCTGCTCAGCGCATTCCCTGGAGATTAACCCACGTTGTATGGCCATAGTTCATTCCTTTTTATTGCAAAGCCATGATCCAAGGTATGTATTGAAGTTTAACCACTTACCTGTCGAAGGACATCTGAGGTGATTCCACTTTTTGACTATAATGAACAAAGCTGCTGTGAACATTTGTGTATAGCTTTTTGAGTGAATGTGAGTTTTCATTTCTCTGGGATAGACACCCTGGAGTGCAATTGCTGGGTTGTATGGTAGTTCCATGCTTAGTTTTTTTAAGAAATTACCAAACTCTTTTCAGAGAGGCCATACCATTCTACATTCCCCCGTGATATTTTGTGTGTGTGTGTGTGTGTGTGTGTGTGTGTGTATGAAGAATCCAAACCAGTTTTTAAAAATAGTCCCATCTACATTTTTATTTGTTTGATTTTTTTTACCCGTAAAAGTATCATTGAGTTTGTTTCTCTACCTCCTGAATTTCCTGTAGACTGGAGGTTAGGGCTAGAGGTTTGATTAAAGTTAGGTTAGATTTTTGTTGTTGCATCACATGAACCCTAAGGAAGTCAGAGTGTGCTGGTGGACAGCAAGTCTCTTTGAACAGTGATTAAACACGACACAGCACAGACTCAGAATGACAGCAAACATGTATCAAGGGCATTGGGGTATTGTGCCATGAACCCTGAAGAGTGAAAGGTGAGGATCAGATTCCTGCCCCCAAAGAACTCTATCTTTTGAAATTAACAACTAATTCTAATAGTGTGAGCCCACTAATAGGGATATGCCAAGTAGCAGCTTGGAGACAGCAATTAATTCTGCTTTGGGGGTATGTGTATGGGGTTATAAAACTTAAGGCTGAACTCTGAGGTGGCCTTTGAATAAAAGAAAAATAGATTCCATATAGAATGGCCATAAGTAATGATCCTGAGGTGTAAAGGGCATTTTGGAGTCCCTGGTTTTACATATTATGGAATTAAAATTTTGTGGCCAATAAAGAAACTCTGAAAGTTTGTATGCTTTAAAAGGTAAGCTGTATTAACACTGGAGCAGTGGAAAGAGTGGATGACAGCAGGCCAGGAGACCCATGAGTAAACCATTCCAGGCATCTGTGTGTGAGATGTCCTAGACGAGGTGCCACAGAGAGAAAGAGTAGGGTTCAGATATTTAGGGTTAGAATTCAAAACTGTGTCTGAAGTTTTAAGCTTTTGTGGATATGACATTGCTACATTAACTACGTTTGGAACATATTAGAGGTCTGAGAGGGAAGATGAATATTAACGTGTTGTGTTATGAGTCTATGGGACAGTCGAGTAAAGATGTCCACGTAGACTGTTGGAAATATAACATCTGGAGCGCAGGGGATAGTGTAAGGAGGTGTAGGGAGAAGAGGGCTTATGATGGGTTAAGGGGCAGGCAAGAAACGAACCAAGTTCAATCCCCGTGCTGAGGAGCCTTGTTGTCCACAAGCTTGCTCTGACTTCCTTCAAAGGGAGACTTAAACGGCCTGGGCAAGGACTTGCCGCTGACCCTGCAGGCTCGCTTAACTAGCACGCCCCCAAAGCTAGCCTGGGGCAGAAGCCTGGCGCGAACGTGTGGGTCACGCGGGGCGCCGGTGGGTTGCTGCGTGCACAGGAAAAGCGTGGGAAAGGCGGGGAGAGGGCTGCGCCTGCGCAGTAGCAGGTCGTCGGTTGGTTAGTGCGCAGACCTGCCCAGCTGCGGATGGAGGGATGGAGCCGCCCCGAGACGTGCGCAAGGTTTCCAGCACAGCACATAACCGCAGCGGGCGGGTCCATTCCCTGTACACAGCCCCGATACTTCAGAGGATTCCCCGTATCAACTTGGAAAACACACATGCTAGAGGGTCGGAGTTCTCTTCTGCAACCCGTAACATCCAGGAGCAGGGCAAGACCTTGAATCGGCCCAAAGACGAGGCCAAGGATGGTCCTGGGCACCGGCTGCTGAATGTAAGTGGGGGGCCTAGTGGAGGAGTTTGTCCCCTACCAGACCACCTAGAGGGTTGGGAAGGACCAAGGGGTCAATGCGTGCTGATGGGAGGGAGGGAAACATGCGCTCGTTTTGGAGAGCGGTAACACCTGAGGAAAAGTTTACTTGTGGGACCCTGACAGTTATTTAATTGGTCAGAGCCCCGTTTTATTAATTGTTAAGTGAAGACAGTAATTACTACCTACCTTAGAGGGTTGTCTGAAAAACTAAAGGAGGTAGTGATATGAAGGACTTAATACAGTCCAAAGTAAAGAGTTAATAAATGTTAGCTGCTGTCATCATCATCATTATCATCATTGGGAATTCATTTGTATGGTTGAAGGGCTAAACTCCAGAAACCTTAGTTACCTCTGTTTTCAATTCCTGAGGTTCTTACAGATAAACCTGTAGGAGCAAAACTCTATCATATCTGCAAAGTGATTTATTGGCTTCCTGTTCTTAAGTAGGTAAATTTGTTTTTGAAGTGTGTGAAACTCTTGAGTTTAATTCCATTTAGTGGTACTGCCAGAGCATAGAGGAAATGGAAAAGAGGAATCAAGTTGAAACTCACTTTTTCAAAGTTTGTTAGAGCATTATTAGGAAATTTTACATTCTCTATTGGTCTTAAGTTATTAAAAAATAGTACAGTATTTATCAGGAAACAAATGGTACACAAGAAGGTGATGTACTTTTCTATAAATTTAAGGAGTTGAATTACTTGATGTGTAAAGTACCGTCTTAATTCTAAAAACTTAGAATCTTGACTCACTGTTATGATAAATTGAGAGCATATTAAGGTTTAGCTTTAGGATAATACAAGAAAAAATTGCAGAGTTTGTGTTAAGAGAAGTATGTTTGGAAATCTAGGAGGTGGAAACCATAGGAGGTGCTTGTTGTATGTCCTCTTAAGGAATTTGGACTTTTATTCTGTAGAATGGTGGTTTCCAATTTTTTTGAGTATGAGGGTACCTTTTTGTTGTTTAAAAAAAGAAATCTCTCCACAATAAAAGTAGCTGGGTCTTTAGTATCTGCTGACTGGGAAAATCTATAATGATAAAAAAGCTACCATGTGGCAGTGTTGTTGATGGAATTTGCTAATAGATAAAACAGCATCTACATACATTCAAAAAAGAGTAGGGCACATATATGCAAGGTACTTGTTTACCCGAGTTTGGTTTCCCAAATTATTTGACCATAGAATATTTTAACATTTTGGTAGAACAGCAAAAAGAATTTAGGAAATTAAATGTGCACTTGGATTTAGTTATAATGATCTCATAAATGAATTCTTTTCAGATACAGATCCAGAGGAATGAGTTTACGTGACATAGATGTTTATTATACAGTAAACTTAGAGTAATATGATAACTATATGCTATTTAAATTATTATAACAACTACTATAAGATACATGATGTAGATCGTTGAACATGGAATGGATGACCCTCTTCAATTTAGTAAATGCTGTCTATGCATCAGTACACCACAGATGGAACTTATATATTTGGCAAAAGGTCGTCTTTTCTATGACTTCTTGGCGTGTGTGTGTGTGTGTGTGTGTGTGTGTATGTATGGCACATGATTTCTTGAAAGCGGATTATCATAGGGTAATAAGAACAGCTATATAAATATGTCTGGTATTTTCTGTACAAAATGTTTAGTAATTTCTGTACAAGTTTTTTAAAACTTGGAAACAAATACATCTCTCAGAGATGTCTCACATCTCTCAGTATATTTGGAAAACAGTAATTTGTAGATAGTGCTTAGAACACATTTGATTTCAAGTATATTCAAAGTTGAGAACCACTGCTACAGGTGATAGGAAACGGTTGGTTTTAAGCAGGGGGATGACATGGATCAGATGTGCTTTGCTGAAAAAATAGTTTTGGCTATCAGGATTTAAGGTGAGATTACAGACGTAGTGGGGAGCGAGGCCAATAAAGTAAGATCTCTGAAGGGATGGAAAAGTATGGGCTCTAGAGTACAGGTGGAGGTGTTCTCCGGGGATAGGAAGAAGGGCATCTCTTCATCCAGAGCGGTGTTTATTTTATCTTTGGATCACCGGTGTCCAAACTTTCTGGGGGTGCTTGTTATAACCTAGATTCCTGGACCTCCACCTTAGACCTACTGAGTCCAGAAGAGTGGGGGCCTGGGAATATGCTCAGATTTTAAACTATCCCAAGTGATGCTTAGATTCATGCTTGAGAATTACTGCAGATAGAGGAAAAGGCTAGGCATTGATGTGGGGATTATACACTGAGGATGTAGGCTGCAGAAGGAGGCAAGTGGAGCTAGAAGAGTTTATAAACTGGGTGAAAGAGAAAGGAGGTCTCAATGAGATTTTTAAAAGGTTATCAAATGTAAATTACTGAGAGAACTGGAAGGATTAGCTAGAGATAGTGCTCAGATCAAGGGATATTGTAGTTGATGACTTTAGTGAAAATGTGGATAATCTATCCCTCACCTTGACATCAGTTCTTTGAATGGCCTTAATTCCTTTCAGCAGCTTACTGCAATTCTACATCTTGGACCTTGCCTTCACTCTGAGTTTCACCTCCCAAATCCTGAAATCTGTTATGTTATTTCCCAATCTCTCATTATTTACTTTGAAATATGTATCAAGCTTTGTGCTAGACACTGAGGATACAACGGTGATCAAGACAGGCAAAGCACCTTCCCTTGGAAGCTAACATTTGAATTGTAGAGACAGTTACAGATTAGGCTGTTGTTCTAAGGAAATAAAAGGGCACTATGATAGAGAATCATTGTGGAGGGACAGATAGGACTTTGGATAGGCGATCAGAGAAGGCCTCTGAGGAGGTGGCTTTTAAGTGAAAACCTGAAAATGAGAAGAAGCTAGCCATTTAAAGAGTGGGGAGATGGAGGCGGAGAGCATACGAATAAACAAGTGTGAAGTTTCTATAGCTTGGACTGTTCATGGAGCATAGTGAATGAGAGGGAGAGTAGCATGAAATGAGGCCATAACATATCTTTTTGTATGTTTAAAGTCCCTTTTAAAATCTTTTTTTTTTTTTTTTTTGTGAATTGCCCATTTGAGTCATTTTCCTATCATTTTTCTTTTCCCCCTCAGTTTTTCAAAAGTTCTTTATTGGGGATATTAGATCTGCATCTGTGATATGTGTTACAAATATTTTCTCACAATTCAACAGTTGTCTTTTGACTTTTATGGTACTTTTTGCTATGCAAAAGATTCTTAATTTTATGAGGTCAAGTTTATAATCTTTTATTGCATCTGAATTTTGTGTCTTAGTTAAAAACTATTTACATATGCCCAGGTCATGAAGGAATTTACCTATTTTGCCTTCTTGTACTTGCGTATCATTTTTACATTTAGATTCCTGATTTATTTGGACTGTGTGGTATGAGGTCTGGATTTAATTTTTTTTCTTTTCCCAAATAGATGTCTCAACACCATCTATTTTTTAAAAAATCCATCTTTGCCCTAGTGTTTTGAGATGCCACCTGTATACATAAGTTTTATACATAAGCTACCACATGTATTTGGTTTTTTCTGGACTTCCTATTCTATTCCATTGCTGTTTATCAGTTCATGTACCAAGACCATACTACTTTTTTAAGCAAAGATATTGACTTTGTTGCAAGAATCTTTAACATGCTAAATGCCCTATGAATATTGAAGAAGGGAATATGGAATACAGCATTTCCCAAAGTCAGTCATTTTTAGAAAGCATTTCAAGTATTTCATGAATACACCTTGGGAAAAGTACTGAAGACCATACTATTTTATTTTAAAGACTTACAGTGTGTTTTAATGTCTGGTAAGACTGGTTCCCCACCCCTCCCCCTGCCCTTGTAGATTTCTTTTCCAATGATTTCCTGACTATTCTCACTTTTTTTTTTTTTTTTTTTTTTTTGCGGTACGCGGGCCTCTCACTGTTGTGGCCCTTCCCGTTGCAGAGCACAGGCTCCGGACACGCAGGCTCAGCGGCATGTGGGATCTTCCCAGACCGGGGCACAAACCCGTGTCCGCTGCATCGGCAGGCGGACTCTCAACCACTGTGCCACCAGGGAAGCCCTATTCTCACTTTTAATAAAAACACTTTATTATTAACTTGTTTATCTCAACAAGGAAGCTTGTTCTTTTAAAAATAAAGATTGCATTAAATTGATGTTAGGTAGAACTGACATCTTTATGATGTTGACCTGTCCTATCCAAGAACAAAGAGATGTCTTTTCATTATTCAAGTCTACTTTTGTGACTTTCAGAAGTGTTTTAAAGTTTTCCTCGTAAGAGTTTTGCACACTTGTTGTTAAGATTGTTCCTAAAGTGGGGCTTTTTCTACTTTATATCCTCTAATTATTTATGTATATTAAGGCTGTTGATTTCTGTATGTTAAGTTCATGTCCTTCTTCTTTGTTTAATTTTTTTAAACATTTGAGTTAGTATTGTTATTAATCTCTAGGATTTTAGATATACTATCAGATCATCTTCAATTAGAGATAGTTTTACTTCTTTTTTTCCAATTCTCTTGCCTTTAGTTGATTTCTCCTACCTAACTGCTTTGACTCATGCCACCAGTAACATGTTGAATAGTAGTGGAGACAGTAGGCAACCTTGCCTCGTTCCTGATCTTTGTAAATACCTCCAATGTTTCCCCACCAAATGAAATAGTAGCTTCAAGACTGGCTTAATTCCTATTTTCTTGAGTGTTTTAACAGGAAAGGGTGTTGAATTTTGTCAGAGGCCATTTAAACATGTATGGAGATAATTGCATAATTCTTCTCCTTACATCTGTTGATGTGGTGTTTTATATTAATAAATTTCCTAATATTGAACCAACTTACATTCCTAGAATTAATCCCACTTGGTTATTGCATATTATTTTCTTTGTGGTGCTGGATATTCTGTTTTTATTATTTTGTTTAGTATCTTTGTATCAATATTTATGTTATATTCATCTATAATTTTCTTTATGGGTTTAGGTATCAGTGCTATGCTTCATAAAAAAATAAGAAAATTTTCTTTAGTGGTGCCATGGGATACCTAGTTTTTGAATTTGGTAGAATTCCCTGTGAAACCACCTGGTCCTGGCACTTTTTTGTGGTGATAGCTCATTGCTAGCTTCCTTCTATTTCTTTTATGGAAAGTGGTCTGTTTGAACTGTTTACCACTAACAGGATCAATTTTGTTAAATGGTATTTCCTTAGGAAATTATACATTTCATTTAGGTTTTAAAATATATTTGCAGGTCTGCAAATAGTCTTTTATGATTTTTCAAAAGTCTTGTCCTTTCCTATTTGCATTTTATCCCCATATACTGATTAAGTTAGCTAGTGGTTTGTATATTTTGTAGGCTCTGTAGATCAGTTTGGGAATTGATTTCTTAACAGTATTGAATCTTTCTAGCCAAGAACATGGAATGTTTTCCATTCATTTAGATCTTTAATTTCACTCAGGAATGTTTTGTAGTTTTCATTGTACTAGTCACATTTCTTCTTTTAAATTTACTCCTAAGTATTTTATTATTTTGCTGCTATTTCTAATGTAATTGTTTTCTTAATTTCATTTCCAGGTTGTTCATTGCTATTATATGGAAATGCAATTGATTTTTATATTTTGTCCTTGTATCCTGAGACCTTGCTGAACTCATTTATTAGTTCTAGTAGTTTCTTTCTTTCTTCTTCTTTTTTTTAGTGGATTTCTTAGGAATTTCTATATACAGAATTTGTCACCTGCAAATAAAGACATTTTTACTTCTTTCTTTCAAATCTGGATACTTTTTATTTCTTTTTCTTATCTGACTGCACTGGTTAGAACCTTTAGTATAATGTTGATTAAAAGTAGAGAGAGTGAACACTCTTGCCTTACTGATATTAAGGGGAAAACATTCAGCCTTTCACCATTGAGTACGATGTTGAAGAATTTCCCATCTATTCCTAGTCTGTTCAGAGTTTTTTATTAAAAATACATTTTGGATTTTGTCAAATACATTTTCTGCATCTAGTGAAATGATCATGTGATTTTTGTCCTTTACTGGACACATTTATTAATGTGGCTTTTTACATTAATTTTATTACATTGATTTTCAGATGGAAAAATCCCACTTTGTCATAGTATATGGACCTTTTTAATATGTTGTTGAGTTTAGTTTACTAATATTTTGTGGTGGATTTTTACCTCTGTATTCGTAAGGGTTAATGATTTGTTGTTTTCTCATCTTGTGATGTCTGTCTGGCTTTGGTATTAATGTAATACTGACATCATAGAATAACTTGGGAAGTGTTCTTTCCTCTTCTTTTTATTTTTTTTCCCTGAGTTTGTGAAGGATTGTTATTATTTCTTAAGTATTCTATAGAATTCACCAGTGAAACAATCTGGGTCTAAGTTTTTTTGTTTTTGTTTTGATTTGCTTGGTAGGAAGAGCTTTAATTACTAACTAAATTTCTTTAGCTGTTATAGGTCTTTCTTCTTGATTCAGTTTTGGTAATATGTGTAAGAATTTTTCCATTTAATCTAAATTGTCTAATTTGTTAGCATAAAACCGTTTATAGCTGTCAGTAGTTATCTTATATGGCAATAAACTTTGGAGATGCAGTGAAGTTTAGGATTTTGTGATGGGCAGATTATCTTGGATTATCTGATGGGCCCTACGCGTAATCACAAATGTCCTTATAAGAGAGAAGTAGAGGGAGATTTGGACACACTCAGAAGAGAAGCCAGTGTGATCACAAAGGTAGAGATTGGAGTGATGTGACCACAAGCCAAGGAACACTGGCCAGTCACCAAAAGCTGTAAGAGACAAGAATGGATTTTTCCTTAGAGCCTCTAGAGGAATTATTGCCCTGCTGACGTCTGATTTTGGCCCAGGGGGACTGATATTAGACTTCTGGCCCTCACAACTGTGAAAGAATAAATTTTTGTTGTTTAAGCTACCAAGTTTGTGGTGATTTTTTTCTTTTTTTGCGGTATGCGGGCCTCTCACTGTTGTGGCCTCTCCTGATGCGGAGCACAGGCTCCGGACGCGCAGGTTCAGCGGCCATGGCTCACGGGCCCAGCTGCTCCGCGTCATGTGGGATCTTCCCGGACCGGGGCACGAACCGGTGTCCCCTGCATCGTCAGGCGGACTCTCAACTACTGTGCCACCAGGGAAGCCCCTAGTTTAGTATTCGTTTTTTTTTTTTTTAAGTTTTGAATTTTATTTATTTTTTTATACAACAGGTTATTAGTCATCAATTTTATACACGTCAGTGTATACATGTCAATCCCAATCGCCCAATTCATCACACCACCATGCCCACCCCACCCCCGTGGCTTTCCCCCCTTGGTGTCCGTACGTTTGTTCTCTACATCTGTGTCTCAACTTCTGCCCTGCAAACCGGTTCATCTGTACCATTTTTCTAGGTTCCACATACGTGCATTAATATACAATATTTGTTTTTCTCTTTCTGACTTACTTCACTGTATGACAGTCTCTAGATCCATCCACGTCTCAACAAATGACCCAATTTCGTTCCTTTTTATGGCCGAGTAATATTCCATTGTATATGTGTACCACATCTTCTTTATCCATTTGTCTGTCGATGGGCATTTAGGTTGCTTCCATGACCTGGCTATTGTAAATACTGCTGCAGTGAACACTGGGGTGCATGTGTCTTTTTGAATTATGGTTTTCTCTGGGTATATGCCCAGTAGTGGGATTGCTGGATCATATGGTAATTCTATTTTTAGTTTTGTAAGGAACCTCCATACTGTTCTCCATAGTGGCTGTATCAATTTACATTCCCACCAGCAGTGCAAGAGGGTTCCCTTTTCTCCACACCCTCTCCAGCATTTGTTGTTTGTAGATTTTCTGATGATGCCCATTCTAACTGGTGTGAGGTGATACCTCATTGTAGTTTTGATTTGCATTTCTCTAATAATTAGTGATGTTGAGCAGCTTTTCATGTGCTTCTTGGCCATCTGTATGTCTTCTTTGGAGAAATGTCTATTTAGGTCTTCTGCCCATTTTTGGATTGGGTACTTTGTTTTTTTAATATTGAGCTGCATGAGTTGTTTATATATTTTGGAGATTAATCCTCTGTCGATTCATTTGCAAATATTTTCTCCCATTCTGAGGGTTGTCTTTCCGTCTTCTTTGTAGTTTCCTTTGCTGTGCAAAAGCTTTTAAGTTTCATTAGCTCTCATTTGTTTATTTTTGTTTTTATTTCCATGACTCTAGGAGGTGGATCAAAAAAGATCTTGCTGTGATTTATGTCAAAGAGTGTTCTTCTTGTGTTTTCCTCTAGGAGTTTTATAGTGTCCGGTCTTACATTTAGGTCTCAAATCCACTTTGAGTTTATTTTTGTGTATGGTGTTAGGAAGAGTTCTAATTTCATTCTTTTACATGTAGCTGTCCAGTTTTCCCATCACCACTTATTGAAGAGGCTGTCTTTTATCCATTGTATATCCTTGCCTCCTTTGTCATAGATTAGTTGACCATAGGTGCGTGGGTTTATCTCTGGGCATTCTATCTTGTTCCATTGATCTATGTTTCTGTTTTTGTGCCAGTACCATATTGTCTTGATGACTGTAGCTTTATAGTATAGTCTGAAGTCAGGAAGTCGGATTCCTCCAGCTCCGTTTTTCTTTCTCAAGAGTGCTTTGGCTATTCGGGGTCTTTTGTGTCTCCATACAAATTTTAAGATTTTTTGTTCTAGTTCCATAAAAATGCCATTGGTAATTTGATAGAGATTGCATTGAATCTGTAGATTGCTTTGAGTAGTATAGTCATTTTCACAATATTGATTCTTCCAATCCAAGAACATGGTATATTTCTCCATCTGTTGGTATCATCTTTAATTTCTTTCATCAGTGTATATAGTTTTCTGCATAGAGGTCTTTTGTCTTCTTAGATTTATGCCTAGGTATTTTATTCTTTTTGTTGCAGTGGTAAATGGGAGTGTTTCCTTAATTTCTCTTTCAGATTTTTCATCATTAGTGTATAGGAATGCAAGAGATTTATGTGCATTAATTTTGTATCCTGCTACTTTACCAAATTCATTGATTAGCTCTAGTAGTTTTCTGGTGGCATCTTTGGGATTCTCTATGTATAGTATCATGTCATCTGCAAACAGTGACAGTTTTACTTCTTCTTTTCCAATTTGTATTCCTTTTATTTCTTTTTCTTCTCTAATTGCCATGGCTAGGACTTCCAAAACTATGTTGAATAATAGTGGTGAGAGTGGACATCCTTGTCTTGTTCCTGATCTTAGAGGAAATGCTTTCAGGTTTTCACCATTGAGAATGATGTTTGCTGTGGGTTTGTCGTATATGGCCTCTATTATGTTGAGGTAGTTTCCCTCTTTGCCCACTTTTTGGAGAGTTTTTATCATAAATGGGTGTTGAATTTTGTCAAAAGCTTTTTCTGCATCTATTGAGATGATAATATGGTTTTTATTCTTCAATTTGTTAATATGGTGTATCACATTGATTGATTTGCGTATATTGAAGAATCCTTGCATCTCTGGGATAAATCCCACTTGATCATGGTGTATGATCCTTTTAATGTGTAATTGGATTCTGTTTGCTAGTATTTTGTTGAGGATTTTTGCATCTATGTTCATCAGTGATATTGGTCTGTAATTTTCTTTTTTTGTAGTATCTTTGTCTGGTTTTGGTATCAGGGTGATGGTGACCTCATAGAATGAGTTTGGGAGTGTTCCTTCCTCTGCAATATTTTGGAAGAATTTGAGAAGGATGGGTGTTAGCTCTTCTCTAAATGTTTGATAGAACTCATCTGTGAAGCCATCTGGTCCTGGATTTTTGTTTGTTGGAAGATTTTTAATCACAGTTTCAATTTCATTACTTGTGATTGGTCTGTCCATATTTTCTACTTCTTCCTGGTTCAGTCTTGGAAGGTTGTGCATTTCTAAGAATTTGTCCATTTCTTCCAGGTTGTCCATTTTATTGACATGTAGTTGCTTGTAGTAATCTCTCATGGTCCTTTGTATTTCTGCAGTGTGAGTTGTTACCTTTCCTTTTCCATTTCTAATTCTATTGTTTTGAATCTTCTCCCTTTTTTTCTTGATGAGTCTGGTTAATGTTTTATCAATTTTGTTTATCTTCTCAAAGAAGGTATTTGATCTTTGCTTTATTGATCTTTGCTATCCTTTCCTTCATTTCTTTTTCTTTTATTTCTGATCTGATCTTTATGATTTCTTTCCTTCTGCTAACTTTGGGGATTTTTTTGTTCTTCTTTCTCTAATTGCTTTAAGTGTAAGGTTAGGTTGTTTATTTGAGATGTTTCCTGTTTCTTAAGGTAGGATTGTATTGCTATAAACTTCCCTCTTAGAACCTGTTTTGCTGCATCCCATAGGTTGTGCATCATCGTGTTTTCACTGTCATTTGTCTCTAGGTATTTTTTGATTTCCTTATTGATTTCTTCAGTGATCTCTTGGTTATTAAGTAGTGTATTGTTTAGCCGTCATGTGTTTTAATTTTTTTACAGATTTTTTCCTGTAATTGATATCTAGTCTCATAGCATTGTGGTCGAAAAAGATACTTGGTACAATTTCAATTTCCTTAAATTTACCAAGACTTGATTTGTGACCCAAGATATGATCTATCCTGGAGAATGTTCCATGAGCACTTGAGAAGAAAGTGTATTCTGTTGTTTTGGATGGAATGTCCTATAAATATCAATTAAGTACATCTTGTTTAATGTATCTTTTAAAGTTTGTGTTTCCTTACTTATTTTCATTTTGGATGATCTGTCCATTGGTGAAAGTGGGGTGTTAAAGTCCCCTACTATGATTGTGTTACTGTTGATTTCCCCTTTTACGGCTGTTAGTATTTGCCTTATGTATTGAGGTGCTCCTATGTTGGGTGCATAAATATTTACAAGTGTTATATCTTTTTCTTGGATTGATCCCATCATCATTATGCAGTGTCCTTCTTTGTCTCTTGTAATAGTCTTTGTTTTAAAGTCTGTTTTGTCTGATATGAGAATTGCTACTCCAGCTTTCTTTTGATTTCCATTTGCATGGAATGTCTTTTTCCATATCTCACTTTCAGTGTGTATGTGTCCCTAGGTCTGAAGTGGGTAAAAGACACTCTCAGCAGCATATATACGGATCTTGTTTTTGTATCCATTCAGCCAGTGTATATCTTTTGGTTGCAGCATTTAATCCACTTACATTTAAGGTAATTATTGATATATATGGTCCTGTTATCATTTGTTAATTGTTTGGGGTTTGTTATTGTAGGGCTTTTCCTTCTCTTGAGTTTCCTGCCTAGAGAAGTTCCTTTGGCATTTGTTGTAAAGCTGGTTTGGTAGTGCTGAATTCTCTTAGCTTTTGCTTGTCTGTAAAGGTTTTAATTTCTCCATCAAATCTGAGTGAGATCCTTGCCGGGTAGAGTAATGTTGGTTGTAGGTTTTTCTCCTTCATCACTTTAAATATGTCCTGCCACTCCCATCTGGCTTGCAGAGTTTCTGCTGAAAGATCAGCTGTTAACCTTATGGGGATTCCCTTGTGTGTTATTTGTTGTTTTTCACTTGCTACTTTTAATATTTTTTCTTTGTATTTAATTTTTGATAGTTTGATTAATATGTGTCCTGGCATGTTTCTCCTTGGATTTAGCCTGTATGGCACTCTCTGTGCTTCCTGGACTTTATTACTATTTCCTTTCCCATATTAGGGAAGTTTTCAATTATAATCTCTTCAAATATTTTCTCAGTTCCTTTCTTTTTCTCTTCTTCTTCTGGAACCCCTATAATTCGAGTGTTGGTGTGTTTAATGCTGTCCCAGAGGTCTCTGAGACTGTCTTCAATTCTTTTCATTCTTTATTCTGGTCTGCAGTAGTTATTTCCACTATTTTATCTTCCAGGTCACTTATCTGTTCTTCTGCCTCAGTTATTCTGCTGTTGATCTCTTCTAGAGAATTTTTAATTTCATTTATTGTGTTGTTCATCACTGTTTGTTTGCTCTTTAATTCTTCTAGGTCCTTGTTAAACGTTTCTTGTATTTTCTCCATTCTGTTTCCAAGATTTTGGATCATCTTTGCTATCATTATTCTGAATTCTTTTTCAGGTAGACTGCCTATTTCCTCCTCTTTTGTTTGGTCTGATGGGGTTTTGCCTTGCTCCTTCATCTGCTGTGTGTTTCTCTGTCTTCTCATTTTGCTTAAATTACTGTGTTTGGGGTCTCCTTTTCCCAGGCTGCAGGTTTGTAGTTCCCATTGTTTTTGGTGTCTGCCCCCAGTAGCCAAGGTTGGTTCAGTGGGTTGTGTAGGCTTCCTGATGGAGGGGACTAGTGCCTGTGTTCTGGTGGATGAGGCTGGATCTTGTCTTTCTGGTGGACAGGTCCACATCTGGTGGTGTGTTTTGGGGTGTCTGTGGCCTTATTATGATTTTAGGCAGCCTGTCTGCTAATGGGTGGGGTTGTGTTCTTGTCTTGCTAGTTGTTTGGCATAGGGTGTCCAGCACTGTAGCTTTCTGGTCATTGAGTGGAGCTGGGTCTTGCCGTTGAGATGAGATCTCTGTGAGATTTTCGCCGTTTGATATTACGTGGAGCTGGGAGGTCTCTTGTGGACCAGTGTCCTGAACTTGCCTCTCCCACCTCAGAGGCCCAGCCCTGATGCCTGGCTGCAGCACCAAGAGCCTGTCATCCACACGGCTCAGAATAAAAGGGAGCAAAGAAAGAAAGAAAGGAAGAAGAATATAAAATAAAGTTATTAAAATAAAAAATAAAAAAAATTATTAAGAAAAAATTTTTAAGAAGTAATTAAAAAGAAAAAGACAGATAGAACCCTAGGACAAATGGTAAAAGCAAAACTATACAGACAAAATCACACTCAGAAGCATACACATACACACAAAAAGAGAAAAAGGGAAAAATATATATATATCGTTGTTCCCAAAGTCCACCTCCTTAATTTGGGATGATTCCTCGTCTATTCAGGTATTCCACAGATGCAGGTACATCAAGTTGATTGTGGAGCTTTAATCCGCTGCTCCTGAGGCTGCTGGGGGAGATTTCCCTTTCTCTTCTTTGTTCTCACAGCCCCCAGGGGCTCAGCTTTGGACTTGGCCCTGCCTCTGCGTGTAGGTCGCCTGAGGGTGTCTGTTCTTCGCTCAGACAGGAGCGGGTTAAAGGAGCAGCTGCTTGGGGGCTCTGGTTCACTCAGGCCGGGGGGAGGGACGGGTACGGAATGCGGGGTGAGCTTGTGGCAGCAGAGGCCGCGTGTAGTTGCACCAGCCTGAGGTGCCAAAGGCAAATGACTCTTAATCTAGAATGTAGGTATCTTTTGAGTTCTATCTTAATTGAATATCTTCTCCCTCTATTTTTAAAACTTTGCCATAAGGAAAAACACTACCCTGAGGGGTAGCT
This sequence comes from Pseudorca crassidens, assembly GCF_039906515.1. Taxonomy (NCBI): domain Eukaryota; kingdom Metazoa; phylum Chordata; class Mammalia; order Artiodactyla; family Delphinidae; genus Pseudorca; species Pseudorca crassidens. Next base: position 33,963,249 of record NC_090301.1, read on the forward strand.
GGTCCTCAGGACCTCAAATCCCTTCTTGGACCATGGGCCAACCAGCCTGTGAGGCTTGTCTGCTCACCCACCGGGGCGGGTGGGAGGCTGGGAGCTGAGCCATTCTATTGTTAATGGATATTTGGGTTGTTTCTATTTTTTGGCTGTGGTGAGTAATAGTTTGAAACATTCTTGTACATGTTATACATATGCCTACATTCTGTTGGGAATATATCTAGGAATGGAATTTCTGGGTCATTAGTATGTATATGTTCAACTTCAGTACAAAATACCAAAGAGTTTTTCAAAGAAAATATAACAACTTATATTCCCACTGGCAGTGTATTAGAGTTCTAGATACTCCATATCTTTCCACTTGATAGTGTCAGTCTCTTTATGGTTAGCCATCTGAGGGATGTGTTGTGGTATCTCTTTGTGGTATTAGCTTTCATTTCCCTGATGACTAATGAGGGTATGTTCCCTTCCAAATGATTATTAGCGATCTTATAACTCTTCTGTGAAGTGCCTGTTCAAGTATGTTCCCCATTATTCTGTTGTATTGTCTGCCTTTTTCTTATTAGTTTGTATAAATTTGTGTATACATTCTAGTTATAGGCCCTTTGTCAATTATACTAAACATGTTGCAAAAATCAGTCAGTGGCTTATGTTTTCACTTTCTTAATGGTGTCTTTTTGATAAGTAGAAGTTATTAAATTTAATGTAGTTTAATGTATCAGACTTTCTTTGTGTTTATTGTTCTTTGTGTTCTGTTTTAGAAATCTACTACCCCAACGTCATGGAAATATTCTCCTATATTATCTTCTAATTGCTTTTCCTTTCACATTGAGATCTACAAATTCACCTGTGACTGATTTTGTGTGTGTGTACTGTGAGGTACAAGTCAGGTCTTTTTTCCTTTTGATCTTTTCTTTTTTGTTCTCTTCCTCTCTCTCTTCCTCCTTCCCTCCCTCCCTCTTTCTTTCTTTCTTTCTTTCTTTCTTTCTTTCTTTCTTTCTTTTTTTTCTTTCTTTCCTTCCTTCCTTCCTTCCTTCCTTCCTTTCCTTCCTTCCTTCCTTTCCTTCCTTCCTTCCTTCCTTCCTTCCTTCCTTCCTTCCTTTCCTTCCTTCCTTCCTTCCTTCCTTTCCTTCCTTCCTTCCTTTCCTTCCTTCCTTCCTTCCTTTCCTTCCTTTCTTCCTTCCTTCTTTCTTTTGTGTGGAGATTTCTGTTTAACCCAGTTGAGAATGTTTTTGACCCACTATTCTGTGGTTCCATCCTTGTCACAAGTGAAGTGTCCATAAATGTGTGGGTCTGTTTCCAGACTCTCTAGTCAGTTTCTTTGATGCATTTGTCTATCCTTGTACTAATGCCATTAGAGATTAAGAAATAATACCTTTATTTCTTTAATTTTATGTCATCCTGTTTTTCTTCTTTGAGATTGTCTTGGAAAAGTTCATCAGTTTCCATAGGAAGACTTGTTGGGACTTTGATTTTGATTGCATGAAACTATAGCTTAATTTGAGGAAATGAATTATATATATTTATATAGTATATTTATATATAATATAAACTTATATGTTATATAATATTACATAATATAAAAATAAAATAATATAATATTTAATATTTATATGTAAGTATGTATACTTATTTACATATAAGCATGTATACTTAAGTATAATATAATTATGTGTAGTATATAAATATGGCATAATATAAACTGTGCCTTGCTTCTTTATGCTTTTACACTTATTTATTTTGACTAGGCTCCTCTCCCCCTAGTTCTTAATTTTTTACTTCTTCAGACCCACTTGAAGTATCATCATCTCTCCTTCCCTAACACTCTTTCTCCTCACTCCCCTTATTTGCCCTGTGTTTAAGAGATAGTTTGTAGGCATCCTGAATGGGGCTTGGTACTGGAATATTAACCTTTGTTCCTCTTTTGCTCCAGAGTTGTGACCGTTAGTATTTTCAGAAAAGTGGGCAGCCAAATAGGGAACTAAGTATATCAGCTTTATCCAAGGCTTTCTGGTGATGAGTCAAAACTGAAAACTATTGTGGAATTCTTACCTCCATCTCATATTGAAGGCAGTGGAGCTATCAAATGGAGAAAGTGAGCCTCCTTCATTCTGAGCAGACTGTGCCGAGGTGTGCATACACATGGAAACTGGCAGCTTAAAGCCTCCAGAAAGACAGATTTAGGAAAGCAAGGCATAGGCATCTAGATGTGACTTTTTTATTTTTGTTTTGTTTTTTTGCGGTACGCGGGCCTCTCACTGTTGTGGCCTCTCCCGTTGCTGAGCACAGGCTCCAGACGCGCAGGCTCAGCGGCCATGGCTCACGGGCCTAGCTGCTCCGCGGCATGTGGGATCTTCCCGGACCGGGGCACGAACCCGTGTCCCCTGCGTTGGCAGGCGGACTCTCAACCACTGCACCACCAGGGAAGCCCTAGATGTGACTTTTTAGCAGTATTCTCCAAATTTCTTTGATTGCACAATCTTATCAATAAAAAACATATGAACATTTATCACCAGTGTTTTATATATTTATTTATATATTACATAAATGTACTGCAATTTACTTAATAAATTCTATAATATACAAAAATTTAAAATGATAAATAAGCAATACTTCTAAAAATGATTTTAATTATATTTTGTTTATTAGTGGTACAAAACTCAATAAGCATCACTGTTTTTGAAAAGCATGATTTTTTTTAATTTTTGAGTTTTACTTTATTTAGAAAAGCATGATTTAATACTTTGTGATGTAGTGATTTGAAGGTCTGGTTCTAAGACAAATTTATTTCAGTATTTGGTTTTTAATGCTGTTGTATTTGAAAAAGGTACCTTTAAAGATTTGAAATTCCAAATGGAAGAGATGTATCTTGGTTGAGCCTAGTAAATCACAGTACTTATTTTTCACTTCTATTATGTTATTCAAAGTTTTTAGCTCACAGTTTTTGAGTAAACTGTTACTTCTCTGATTAATTAGTTCCAGTAAACTCTTTGGAAGGCATTGCAGTCTTTTTATATTTACAAGGAAAAATGGTCTGTTAACCTGCTGAAACTCTTCATTTGTGAGATTTTTAAACAAATAAGAAAAGTGTTTCTAAGTTTTTAAAATGTGATACTGTGAGCTTCTAGGGTACTCATAACACATTTGCACACATATAAAATTACATTAGGAGATATTTCCAATAGTTTTTAAGATGTTCTTAACTTGAGTTTATTTCAAAAAGATAGTTATTTTCACACTCATTAAAATGTCACCACCTTACTCTGAAAGGACAGAGAAGTATATATTTTAAAATAGTTGCTAGTTTATATACTACTGACAGTCATCACAGAAAAGTTTAGCAAACTGCAACACTTATCTTTTTATAAAACCAAACTGCATGATGCATCTTTGTGTTTGCCAACTTTTAAAAATGCTTTGCCATGAAATTTCTTGCGATCAGTTCTCATCTATTTGCAAAGTAGACTAAATACTATTCAAGGTAATGTAATTGGTCAACCCATTTAACTAGCAAACGCAATACCCCGAAAGCATGAGGGCACTGATATGAACCCTTCTGAGTGTGAAACTCACACTTTTACTCAGAATATTTGTCTACTGCTTATAGTCGTCTCTATGTGCTTACTTTCATATTTGTTAAAGAAGTTGGAAAATTCTAATATTTTCTCCTGCTACTCTAGAGAATAATCTTTGGTCCCTGCTGTGAGTGGTCTTGTTTCATGGGGTCAGAGAACCACACAGTGTGAAAAGGAGTCATTGCTCCTGAGCTTGGGCAGGGAAAAAGATGATTTAAAACATCTCTTTTAGACTTAAGAATTCCATGCACCTGTAGCTTGTACAATGAATGGCAGTGTCTGACCAATCAAATAAATCATTCTTTTTCCACGTATAAGATCTGTGTAGAGAATGAGTAAAGATAAAACTTTCTCTCCTCAGCATTTGTTTTTCTTATTGTGAAACTGTCATTGTTTTGTTACCTGTCTTCAACACCAGCCCGAACTTCTGAAGGGCAGGAACGTCTCAAGCTGGAATCAGCAAAGTGCCAGGCATATAGTCCTGCCAGCACATTAGCGAATGTTAATTGATGTAAGGATAGTGAGCTTGCCATTAGTGCTAGGAGTGGGAGCATCCTAGGAAAAGGTAATCATGTAGGCTAGTAGGTTTTCAAAGAAACTGTGGAATGGGGGAGAGTGGGCCAGAAAGGCCACTGGGGAGGAAGTGCAGAGCAATGTGAGTGAATGTTCAGACTTTAAAATAGAAGTGCCGCGAGGAAGTTCTGCTTTGGGGGTCAAAAGCAGCAGAGAGGAAAGGCACAGTGGAATTAACTGAAATTAAAATTCTCTGCAGGTTCAGGAGAAATTCTAGGTGGTATCAGAGGCTTTATGAGACTAGCCTTTAGAAGTTTTGTTCAAGGTTCTAATAGAATTTTGGCAAAGAGTTGTTTTGTTCATGCTGCTGCCATTGGAGAGAGCTCTGCTCATACGAGGAAGGAAAAGTAAAAAGGTAAGAAAACGAGGGATTGTTAAGTATAAAATACCAGGTTGTTAAGGATAAATTGAGTATTAGTATTCTAAAGGATTTTTCCCCAATTATTTTGTATTTTTTAAAATGCATATTCAAAGTAGACTTCCATAATAAGATCATTAAAACATTAGAAAATATGAGGTTCCATATTAAATACACATACACTGTCCACAGGTTGATATTTTTGCAACAACTGTTGTTTTGTATTTGCAACAATACAAAAAATACAACAATTTTTGTACAGTAATTGTCATTCAGTTAGCTTAACCTATGATTTAATCATGTATATAAAAAAAAACACATTAAGCCAGTCAGGTGCAGCAATAACAAAGTGATCCAAGATGTATAAAACAAATGTTTTCAGTACACTGAAAGTATTTGTTTTGTACTTTAAAACAAAATTTTCAACATAATAAGGATTTATTACATTTATTACATACTATAAAAATTAAACAAGCGATTCTTGAAAGACACATAACGACAAAGATTCCTGGGAAATTATTGTTTGGAAATAAGGCCATGTTGATTCAAGTTCAGCAAAGGTTGGGAATAAATACAATTCTCCTTTTCAGGTTAGATTTTTAATAGACGGTTTGTTCACTATTCCCCTCACCCTTCCTCTCCTTTCCCCTCCCATCCCTTTCTCTTTACTCTACTATACAAGTCTATATTAAAATGTCTTGTAATTTTTAAACGCTAACCATTATGTGTTGTGACCAGAGCCCTTAAGAACAAAGTTAATTATTAGCCCAGAAATGTTAGTTAGTAGGGTTACTCTGGATGAGATCACACAACCAAAAACCAAAAGCCATCTGTTCATTACTCCTTTCCACTGTACCTACTATTCCAAAGGATTAGATTCCAGTTCCTTCAGTGGCTGATAACTGAAGGAATATTGGAATAATTTGCAAGCAGGATTACTGCCATTTGTGGGATACAAGACCTAGTCCACATTAGATTAAGACCATCATTTTTAGTTAACAAGGAGAACTCATTGTTTATGCTATTATGTACTTCTCTCCTCTCTCATAATTCCCTTAATTATTTTATATTTAATTGTACACATTTCGTTTCTCTGCTAATGATAAACTTAGTGGGGCGTTTTCAAGTCATAGAATGTTATAAAATATATAATACCTGATACTAGATGCTCATAAAATTTTTGTTGAAGTATAATATCTTTTCTAATTATATTCTTCTCTGCCTTATAAAGTCTTAATTTATTTACATTGTAGATGCTGAGAAAAACTCTTAAAGGGTCTGAAAGTAAAGAACTAGAAGTGACACCTGAGGCACCAACTTTGGTGCCATTTGGCGATGTGGTATGTATGACTAAACCTCAATAAACATGTACAAATTATTTTTTATTTCATATGAAAACTATTTAATGTCAAAAAGCATGTGTAGAAAATGGTCCTCTCTGATAAACATATTCATGCATTTTTCATTTTTATGAGTCAGAAAAGCATTCTAATAATCACTGAAATTTTGGAAAACATCCTGATTCACAGAAAAAATGTCTCTGCTAGGGATTCCTAAACGCTAGTTACATCAGAATTACCTGGGATACTTTTTTAAAACATTGATTCTTGGGCCCCACTTAAGATCCGCTAACTTAGAAACTGAGAATGGGGCCTAGGAACCAGTATTTTTGTTAAACTCTTCAGATAATTATATTTTTGTCAGATTTAGGGAACTTTGAGTGATAATTGATCCCACATCTCTCTCTCATCCAAAAAATAATAAACCATAGAAACAAAAACAAACATACTCATCAATCATACACGTACACACACACACAGGTGGGACCTAATATCTAGGCTGAGAACCAGAAAAGTCTGTTTTCTCTTTTGGGCGCTATAGAGAGAGTATAGGCCGTGAAGATCTATGTATATTTAGAACTATCAAATATTGTGGTATTCTCTCACAGTTACCTTTATTTTCTAAACAGTATCAGAAGAATTAGTGGCTGTGAAATGAGAGTTTCTCTTGTGTCTCTTCTCTAGTTCCTATTGTGTACTAATACATTTTCTTGATTAAAAAATTTATGATGAATTTAACACCACCTTTTTAGGGGGAAAATAAGAATAATTCATGTATACACTTTTGTTTTTACAGAATGACCGTGGTGTACCTTACTCGTAAAATTATATAACACTTTCTTCCCTCTATCATAATCAAAGTTGAAGTATAAGCCTTCACTGTCCGACTCTAAACTTAGAAAAGATTCTTTGAAATCTCTTTTGGCCATAAACTATTATGCATGTCACTATGTTGACATACTAGTTTCTGAAATCCATACTCTTGAATATGACTTCTGCGTGTCTTTAGAACTCACATTTTGAAGAATCTTTTTATTTCTCCCACAGTTCCTAACCTTATAGTTCATATTTTCCTTATTTGAATTGCATATTGCTAGACATCAAAAAGCTTCTCTTAAGAGTTAGCTGGAAGTTTTGACAGAGAGATGTTTGGCATGTGACTGATGGCTCCTCCCAGTGTGTGATTCAGCTACATCACCTTCTCTTTGAATGTTCTGTGATTTGGCAAAGTTGGTGCATGTGTAGGCCATGATAACTACATCACAACCCACTACTCCTATTTCTAATAATCATATCCCATTTTCAGAAAAAAATGAAAAAGATGTCTTAAAATTGAGCACATAAAGTACTTTTGTCAACAGCTGTGGTTGCTTTCCTGTTTTTTTTTTTTTTTGCGGTACGCGGCCTCTCCCATTGTGGAGCACAGGCTCCGGACGCGCAGGCTCAGCAGCCATGGCTCACAGGTCCAGCCGCTCCGGTGGGCCCAGCTGCTCCGCGGCATGTGGGATCCTCCCGGACCAGGACACGAACCCGCATCCCCTGCATCGGCAGGCGGACTCTCAACCACTGCGCCACCAGGGAAGCCCAGCTTTCCTGTTTTAAGTGCATGTTTGAGAGTGTTTTGGGGGTCAAGGTGTTGACAGGGTTATTGCTTTGGGCCACAGATGGGTCTCGCAATCTGTGGCAACATTTGTTATCTGCAACCTGTGAATGGTCATCATTATGGTTTTTGTTTTGATTTGTTTGTTTTTGGCTGCATTGGGTCTTCGTTGCTGTGCATGGGCTTTCTCTAGTTGCAGTGAGCAGGGGCTACTCTTCATTGCAGTGCGCAGGCTTTCTCATTGTGGTGGCTTTTCTTGTTGCGGAGCACAGGCTCTAGGCTCACAGGCTTCAGTAGTTGCAGCATGCAGGCTCAGTAGTTGTGGCACGCAGGCCCTAGAGCATGCGAGCTTCAGTAGTTGCAGCACACGGGCTCAGTAGTTGTGGCTTGTGGGCTCTAGAATGCAGGCTCAGTAGTTGTGGCATGTGCGCTTAGTTGCTCCGTGGCACGTGGGATCTTCCTGGACCAGGGATCAAACCCGTGTCCCCTGCATTTGCAGGCGAATTCTTAACCACTGCGCCACCAGGGAAGTCCCATCATTATGGTTTTGAATGTTAAATCTTTTTCTATACTTGAATAGAAATTTATTCTCTTTTTTATATTATATGGATCTCTTATGTAAAAGTATAAAAAGCTATTGAAATATAAGGAAAATTAGGATAGTTGCTGATGGCTTCATGTTGAGATACTTGACAGGCAGTCAGTGATTTATGACAGAATTTTTATATATAGAATTATGCAAAACAAAATTATAGCTATATTTCCCTGTTTTACCCTCCTTGTGTGCACCCAATTTTAAGAAGTTAACAGTGGTTCGTGGACTTTCCTATGGCAATACCATTTTAAGTCTCACCTAGATTAGAACCTTTCTTTTAACATAACATTTTATACTTATGTCTCTCTAAGAAGTAGACCACAATATTTTCTTCTTCAGAATTTCATCATTCAGATACAGTAGTCTTTTAATTAAATATTGAGTGCTAACTTCTTTTTCTGCATTGTTCTAAAACCAAATCCTTAAAATTACTTACGCTATATTTAAAACTACTATTGGGCCATTTATTTTGTTTCACAGATATTTAATATAATATTGCTCTTGTTTTTACTTGGTTTTTAAGACCAAACATGGCTGAATTAAGATCAAATGGCTTACATTTGGCTAATAGTATTCAAGTATTCTTGTATTAATTTTGTACTTGATTTTATGGTTAAACACAAGATACAATTTTTCTTAACATTTGGAAACACTTCGTACAAGAGAGAGTGAGTATTTCACAGCCCTTGACATATTATAGTCAGTGCATGATTGTTGAATGAATACAGTGGTTTTAGGATACTGGATAAAAAAGCTTATCTGAAGCAAGGCATATTTCTTGTTATATGCAAGATGCTATGTTGTATCAGTTCTCACCTAATGTAAAATAAAAGTGATTCAAAGAGTGATATTTGGATTGAAGTTAATAAATGAACCATTTTTTTCTTTGTATTCTTGTTTGTTTTAAGTTTACTTTGAACAAATCTTGCCTATTTTTCTGCTTTCTGGTGTTTTCTGTAACTAGATATTTCTAATAAGAAAAAATATTTCTAATGAGAAAAACTAACAAAGTAAAACTTTAAAAAAAATGTAGTTTGGTGAGAGTAAAATGGAAGAAAAGTTAACTTTTAAAACTTAATTTGCTGTGTTTTTATTTTGATTGTTATAGGTTGGCTGCCTAGCCATTCATGTAAAGAAGTGCAAACATTTTACGCCTAAGAGTATCCTTTCTTTTGATTTAAGAACCGTACTGTGATCATATATCACTGTTTCTGTTATATATTGCTGGCTTACAAAACACTCTAAGACTCAGTGGCTTAAAACATTAACCATTTTATTACCAATCACTGTCTGTACATTCACTAGGTGGTTCTTCTGCTTCACATTATCCCAGCTGGGGCTGCAGTTCAAAAGGGCTGGGATACCTAAAACGGCTCATTTACATGTCTGGTGCCTTTAGTGAGAATGCCTGAAAGACTGGACTTAGCTGAGATGCTGAAAGGGTTAGACCTTTCTTTCCATGTAGTCCTAGGGTCTTGTCTTTCATCATTAAACATTTTTTCTGCATTAATTTTGATTTAAAAGTATTACATTAAAATATTGATTACTGAAGTTTTTGGTGTCCACTTAAATTTTGTACTCTGGGTAGTGCCACCCTATCCTAGTCTCAGCCCTGGTCACGTCAGTTGCATGTTAAAGTAGTCACAGGACCAGGCCAGATTAAAGAGCAGAGGAAAATAAACTCCACTTTTTGATGTGGAGAGTGACAAAAGATTTTTAGCTATCTGTAATCCACCTCGATCATCATGTAAGTTAAAGAAAATATACGTATCTTCTTGGATGATAATACTAATTTATTTCTAATTAATAACTTTGCTTGTCAAACACTGTTTAAAGGGTTTATTTTTCTCGGTGCCTTTAAATAGCTGAATGCTTATTATTAGATCTGTCATGGCATAAAGCCAGTCTCATTATGAAGACTTGATGTTTCTTTTGTAAATAAAGTGAACTATTGAAGAGAATTCTAAAAAGAGAGAGTTTTGAAGATAATTAAATCATAAAACAAAATCGTTTTAATTCATGGAGTGCTATGAAAGATAAAAATACAGACCAAAATAGTATAAGTGAAGTATATAGTGAAGTGAATTACAAAGTAGAATGCTGCTTTAAATTTTGTTGTCCTAAAATTAAGAATAAATTACTCTGAAGTGACATATTTTTTGAAGTTTTAAATTTCTATGTAATTACGCTTAGAAAAAAATTTTCAAGTATGTATTGGAAACGTTTAGTCACCTTAAAAATAATATATAGGAAAATTTGCAAAAGAATTATAATGGAAATGTGAGGATAAAAATATGAGAAGTAATCTAAGGAAGAATCAACCTTCTTTTCGTACTTATATTGTACCTACCACTGATGGGCAAAAATACTATTTTAAAAGACTTTCCTTATTGTTTAATATGCTCTATAATTTCTTTCTTTATTTGATTGATTCTTAGGTTTTGGCCTGAATTGTTTAATGGATTAATTTTACAATGTGTTACTGTTCAATTACAACAAAATTTGCTTCCTAAATATGTATTTTCAGTCAGTTTACAACATTACAGTAATTTGTTCATTCGCGTCTCTATTAACAACGTGGTGAAATGTACAAAAAAGTATAGCTTGCTACCCCCAAACAATGAAGAGGACACTGTAATTACATTTGATGAAGTGAAATATTTTTCTGTACAGGTAATGTTAAATTTCTCTTCTAAATAAAAGAATGCATTTTTATAGTTTCAAACGTTCTACACTAACAGTGTCTTTTTTTTTCCAGGGGACAGGAAAGAAACAAAAGCAATGTTCTTTTATTTGATACTTTACAGTATTTTATTTCTGTATTATAGGCTATATTGATGTTTTCAGAGTTTACTGTAGAATACATAATCATGGTGTTCTTCTCTGAGATATTGCTGTCGGTGATTCTGAGTGTTTATCACACATGGATGCATTTTTCTCTGTCTTAGTCTTCCCCTCCCATTTGCCCTCTTACACCTGCCTTAGTCAGCGTGGGCTACTATAACAAATTACCATAGACTGGGTGGCTTAAACAACAAACTTTTATTTCTCACCTTTCTGGAAGGTGAGAAGTTCCTTATAAGGACAGTAATCAGATTCATGAGGGCTCCATTCTCATGACCTAGTGACCTCTCAAACACACCACCTACAAATACCATCACATTGGAGATTTAGACTTCAACATACGAATTTTGAGGGGACACAAACGTTCAGTGCATAGCACACCCTTTTTTTTCATCTCCTCCTTTCCCTCTCTCCTTTCTTCTTATATAGACTCTCTCTAATTACTTTCACATGGATTAGCTTACTTAGTCTTTATAACCCTTCAAAATATATATATATACTCTTATTATCATCTTTATTTTGCAGATGAGGAAACATACTGTAAGGTTTAAAGAACTTTCTTAAGGTCATAGAACTAGTAATTGGTGGAGCTGAGAATGCAGTCAGTCTGGCTGCATACTGGCTTCATTAAACCACCTCTCACACCAGAGCTTGCTATGCTGAGTTTGCTTCTGTTTACAGTTAAGCTTCTTAGAATCTTAAATGTATCTCAGAGTTGTCTTTAAAATGAGTGACACTATTTCATTTAGCTGTAGGATTCCTTGATTTGTCCAGTTGTTTCCTGATAGTTTTATTACATTAGTTGAATTTTAGTGAAATCCTAAAACATTTCCTCTATACCATATATACGTATATATATATATTTTTTCAAACTTCATTTTGCTTAACTGTTGAGTATTGAAGACAGTTCTTTAAACATAGTTTTTTAAAAAAGCATTGTTTTGCTAGAGGCAATCCATATTATTTCTTTTACTTTGCCAGTAATTTTCCTAGACTTCATCGCCAAGTTTTCAATAATTTTGTGGCTATATGTCCATTTAAATAAAACTTGAAGTTAATACTGGAAAACAATATAAATTAATAGGGTGATTTTTAGCATAATCAAAATATTTTTCCTATATTTATTTTAATAGGCGCTATTAGTTTGAGTATAATAAGAGGAGAGTTTTAGTGGAACTCTAATGGAGAGTTTGGGAATGACCTAGTAATATTTACATAGAAAATTGTACAAGCAAACAAAGAAACATTAAAAAAGCAAGACACATATTAACTCCAGGGAAATTAAAAAATGATACAGGGCAAGAAATACGATCATTGTAAGTATATTATTAAACCCTGAAAAAAGTTACATATACATAATAATATAAACACTAAGTATTATTCTAACAAAAAATGATATATAATATACTGGAGGACTGAGGGGAAAAGAAACGTGAAAATTGTGGGAGGAGGATGTTGAGAGTGAATATTTTTCTTCCACAATAAGCAGTCAGTAGATGATATATACATGACTTCAGTGTTCATAGTAGCATTATTTACAGTAGCCAAGATATGGAAGCAACCTAAATGTCCATCAACAGATGAATGGATAAAGAAGATATATATACATACATACATACATATATGCATGTACATACACATGATGGAATACTACTCGGCCATAAAAAAGAATGAAATTTTACCATTTGCAGCAACATGGATGGACTTGGAGGGCATTATGCTAAGTGAAATAAGTCAGGAAAGACAAATACTGTATGATATCACTTATATGTGAGATCTAAAAACATACAACAAACTAGTGAATATAACAAAAAAGAAGACTCATAGATACAGAGGACCAACTAGTGGTTACCAGTGGGGAGAGGGAAGGGGAAGGGGCAAAATAGGGGTGGGGAATTAAGAGGTACAAAATATTAGGTATAAAACAAGCTACAAGGATATATTGTACAACATGGGGAATATAGCAAATATTTTATAATAACTATAAATGGAGTATAACTTTTAAAAACTGTGAATCACTATATTGTACACCTGTACTTTATATAATATTATGCATCAACTATACTTCAGTTAAAAAAATAGATAGTATCTAAAAACTAAAAAGAAAAAAAAAAAGTAATTAGTAACATGATTTTATGCCCCAAACCAGAGAAATCCCTTAAAAAGGTTGAAAGGTGGCTTCTGAAGAGTGAAAATTAGGTAGTGGATTGGGTAGTGTACTAAATTATACCTGGGATTGAATTTATGGAAGTATGACTGAATGACGACATAGAGAGGGTAATGCCATTGAAAGAAGAATTTACTATTTATATTTCCTGAGAAAAAGGGACACACCACACCATACCACCCCGGAAGTTTCAGGGTGGTCAGGAGGCAGAAGACGGAAGCAAGGGGAGAGCCCAAGCCAAAGCCTTTATTGGGGTTTCCTTGAGAAAGGTAATGCAGGGTGGGATTCAACAGTTTAGAATTGACTAGTCTGAATAATTCCAGCAGGCTTTGGGCTGTAGTACAGTCTCTAGTTGCCTGGTACCTGGCCCTGGGATGATTTAGGGCAAGGGAAATTGTGAGAGATAAGGAGGTGGTTAGGGCTATAGACTTGAGATTGGTTAGTTAGCCTATGAAAGATGTGCTACTATCAAGCCAAGCGCTTTGCTATCTCTAGGATCTGGCTAGCCCGGGGAGGGAAGTTCTCTCCCTGGCCAGCAAGCTTTTTTTTTTTTTTTATTTAACATCTTTATTGGGGTATAATTGCTTTACAATGGTGTGTTAGTTTCTGCTTTATAACAAAGTGAATCAGTTATACATATACATGTTGAAACATCCTAAAATATAGGGGAAAAAACAGTTAATACAAGTGGAAGAAAAAACATTTCTTTGATTTAGCCATTGTAAAACTGTTTGACTTTTAAACTATGTACTACCTAACTAGGATAAAATAAAATTATACTGTATATACTCTAGGACGTTAATTTGCTAGAGCTTACAAAGTAGATCTAGGTTAAAAATAAAAACATACACACCAAAAAATAAAAAGGAATAGCAAGTGGATTTAACCTAGTTTAATTGTTCTGGAAAGCTGTTGGGTAAGTGATATTAAACCAAAACTCATATCAAAGAATGAATAGTAGAGGATTTCTGTTCTGGCCGTGCTGGAGCAGCTGATATTAGATTTATTCTTCTCTTCTAAACAACCCTAAAACTAGTAAAATATTTTTTGGTATTTGACAATGGGAATTTGGAGGGCTGCAATCCTTAAGAGAAGGGAAGCACAAGAGGTGAGCTCCACGTTTACAATAGCTTTCTGTCTGGCAGCAAATCTGGCACAGAGACGTGAAACCCAAGCAGAAAGTAACAGTCTTTCTGGGTGGAGGAAGCAGAGGCTGAGCAGAGGAAACAGATGAGTTTTGGGCTGCTAAGGTGCCTGGAATTTGTAAAGCAGGGTATTAGAGAGGAGGGAGCAGCAGATAAGGAGCGCTAGAAATCTGTGTAGGTTTTCCACTCAGGTTCTTGGCTGGATCCTAAAGTGTGCACGTGCAAGGGGAGTTTGTAGGAGAAATTACAGAGAACAAGTGCTGGAGAGCTGAGAGCTGAATAGAGATTTCAGAAGTCACAAATTCAGAGTCATTGGAGTCTGATGCAGCTAAAGTGGAGAGAACTTGTTGAACATGCTCAGTATTCAGTTGAGATCCCAGAAAGGCCAGGTCTTAGGAATAGGATCATGTCCTAAGGGTAAGGGTTAAACCTACTAGGACTAAGGACAAAAAGTGAAACAGACCTATCCTCAAACTTTTTTATAGAATCAAGATGATCTTCCAGTAGTTGATTGCCTTCCAGAAAAGAACTCAGTAGTTCTTAGAGGAAGATATAAAAACCCAGAGTCTCGGGCTTCCCTGGTGGCATAGTGGTTGAGAGTCCACCTGCCAATGCGGGGGACACGGGTTCGTGCCCTGGTCCAGGAGGATCCCACATGCCGCGGAGCGGCTAGGCTCGTGAGCCGTGGCTGCTGAGCCTGCGCATATTGAGCCTGTGCTCCACAACGGGAGAGGCCACAACAGTGAGAGGCCCGCGTACCACAAAAACAAAAACAAAAACAAAAAAAACCCAGAGTCTCTATTACATATCCTTCACAATGCCCATCATATAATAAAAAATTGCTATTCATGGGGAAATAAAAACAGACAATAGGGGTAAACCCACAGGTGACCCAAATGTTTGAATCTGCAGACTGGAACGTTATAACTATCATAAATGTGTCAAAGTGGAAAAGGAGGACAAAATGGATGATCACAATGGGAATTTTGAAGAGAATGGAAACTAAAAAGAACCAAATGGAGATTCTAGATATGAAAAATATAATATTGACATGAAAAATTCATTTGAAATGTTTCAAAGCATTCTGAACAGAACAGAAGGATCTGTTAACTGAAAGACAAGTCAATAGAAATCATTCAAATTGGGGCTTAGAGAGAAAAAAGATTGAAAAATGGAAGAGACCAGTGGGCAATATCACTCAGTTTATAGATGTGTAATTACATTCCAGAAGGAAAGAAGAGGAAGTATTTAGAATATTTAATATTTTAGAATTTTCTCTGCCAAACATTTTCCAAAGTTGATGAGAGACATCAATCTATAGATTCAAGAAACTCAGTGAACCTCAAGCAAAATAAGTACAAAGATGATCACACCAAAATACATCATAGTCAAACTGCTAAAAATAAAAAGAAAATCTTAAAGGTAGCCAGAGGGAAAAAACACATGACATTCAAGTGAACAACAGTAAGAATAACAGCATACTTCCCATCAGAAACAGTGGAGGTCAGGGACTACCCTGGTGGTCCAGTGGTTAAGAATCTGCCTTCCAATGCAGGGGACGTGGGTTTGATCCCAGGTTGGGTGACTAAGATCCCACGTGCCATGGGGCAACTAAGTCTGTGTGCCACAACTACTGAGCCCACGTGCACTAGAGCCCATGTGCTGCAACAAAGAGCCCGTGTACCACAACAAAAGATCCCACATGCCGCAACAAAGATCCCGTCTGGACAGAGAACAGACTCCCTCAGGTGACCTACACACAGAGGTGGGGCAAAATCCAAAGCTGAACCCCAGGAGCTGTGCAAACAAAGAAGAGAAAGGGCAATTTCTCCCAGCAGCCTCAGGAGCAGCGGATTAAATCTCCGGAATCAACTTGATGTACCCTGCATCTGTGGAACACCTGAATAGACAACGAATCATCCCAAATTGAGGGGGTGGACTTTGGGAGCATCTATAGACTCGGGGTTTGCTTTCTGCATCTAATTTGTTTCTGGTTTTATGTTTATCTTAGTTTAGTATTTAGAGCTTATTATAATTGGTAGATTTGTTTATTGATTTGGTTGCTCTCTTCCTTTTTATAAAATATAGATGTATATTTTTTCCTTTTTCTCTTTTTGTGAGTGTGTGAATACTTCTTTGTGTGATTTTGTCTGTATACCTTTGCTTTTACCATTTGTCCTAGGGTTCTGTCTTTCCTTTTGTTTTGTTTTTTAGTATAGTTTTTAGCACTTGTTGTCATTGATGGATTTGTTTATTGGTTTGGTTGCTCTCTTTATTTCTTTCTGTTTTTTATTACTTTTTAATTTTTTTACTTTTATTTTAATAACTTTTTGTTTATTTACTTTGCTTTTTTCTTTCTTTCTATTTTTTTCTCCCTTTTCTTCTGAGCTGTGTGGCTGACAGGGTCTTGGTGCTCTGGCCAGGTGTCAGGCCTGAGCCTCTGAAGTGGGAGAGCTGAGTCCAGAACATTGGACCACCAGAGACCTCCCGGCCCCACGTAATATCAAATGGCGAAAGCTCTGCCAGAGATCTACATCTCAACACTAATACCCAGCTCCACTCAACAACCAGCAAGCTACAGTGCTGGACACCCCATACCAAACAACTAGCAAGACAAGAACACAACACCACCCATTGGCAGAGAGGCTGCCTAAAATCATAAGTTCCAGACACCCCAAAGCACACCACCAGACATGGTTCTGCCCACCAGAAAGACAAGATCCAGCCTCATCCACCAGAACACAGGCACTAGTCCCCTCCACCAGGAAGCCTACACAACCCACTGAACCAACCTTACCCACTGGGAGCAGATGCCAAAAACAACAGGAACTACAAACCTGCAGCCTGGGAAAAGGAGATCCCAAATGCAGTAAGTTAAGCAAAATGAGAAGACAGAGAAATACACAACAGATGAAGGAGCAAGGTAAAAACCCACCAGACTAAATAAATGAAGAGGAAATAGGCAGTCTACCTGAAAAAGAATTCAGAGTATTGATAGTAAAGATGATCCAAAATCTTGGAAATAGAATGGAGAAAATACAAGAAACGTTTCACAAGGACCTAGAAGAACTAAAGAGCAAACAAACATTGATGAACACGATAAATGAAATTAAAAATTCTCTAGAAGGAATCAATAGCAGAATAACTGAGGCAGAAGAACATATAAGTGACCTGGAAGATAAAATAGTGGAAATATATATAACTATCGCAGAGCAGAATAAAGAAAAAAGAATGAAAAGAATTGAGGACAGTCTCAGAGACTTCTGGGACAACATTAAACACACAAACATTCGAATTATAGGGTTCTCAGAAGAAGAGAAAAAGGGTCTGAGAAAATACTTGAAGAGATTATAGTTGAAAACTTCCCTAATATGGGAAAGGAAATAGTCAATCAAGTCCAGGAAGCACAGAGAGTCCCATACAGGATAAATCCAAGGAGAAACATGCCAGGACACATATTAATCAAACTATCAAAAATTAAATACAAAGAAAAAATATTAAAAGCAGCAAGGAAAAAGCAACAAATAACATACAAGGGAATCCCCATAAGGTTAACAGCTGATTTCTCAGCAGAAACTCTGTAAGCCAGAAAGGTGTGGCAGGACATTTTTAAAGTGATGAAAGGGAAAAACCTACAACCAAGATTACGCTACCCAACAAGGACCTCCATCAGATTTGATGGAGAAATTAAAACCTTTACAGACAAGCAAAAACTAAGAGAATTCAGCACCACGAAACCAGCTTTACAACAAATGCTAAAGGAACTGCTCTAGGCAGGAAACACAGGAGAAGGAAATGACCTACAATAACAAACCCAAAACAATTAAGAACATGGTAATAGGAGCATACATATTGATAATTACCTTAAGTGTAAACGGATTAAAAGCTCCCACCAAAAGACCAAAAGACTGGCTGAATGGATACAAAAACATGACCCATATATATGCTGCCTACAAGAGACCCACTTCAGACCTAGCGACACTTACAGACTGAAAGTGAGGGGATGGAAAAAGATATTCCATGCAAATGGAAATCAAAAGAAAGCTGGAGTAGCAATTCTCATATCAGACAAAATAGACTTTAAAATAAAGACTGTAACAAGAGACAAGGACTCTACGTAATGATCAAGGGATCAATCCAAGAAGAAGATATAACCATTGTAAATATTTATGCACCCAACATAAGAGTACCTCAATACATAAGGCAAGTGCTAACAGCCATAAAAGGGGAAATCAACAGTAACACAATAATAGTAGGGGACTTTAACACCCCACTTTCACCAATGGACAGATCATTGGTGAAAGTGATCAATGAAGGAAACATTGGTATGCATTTGGTATGCTCATTTTCCTTGGAAAATTATTCGTGGACCTTTTTTGAGGTCTAGGGTGAAAGTAGCACTTCTAAGGAATACTCGTGTTTGCTTCTAAGGCATACCAAATATTTAAAGAAGAATTAATAGCAGTCTTTCTCAAACTCTTCCAAAAAATAAAAGAGAAGGGAGCACATCCAAACTCATGTTACAAGGCCAGCATCACTGTGATACCAAAACCAGACAAGGACACTACAAGAAAATTCCAGGCTAATATCCCTGATGAACATGGATGCAAAAATCCTCAACAAATGATTCGCAGACCAAATTCAGCAATACATTAAAAGAATCATACATGTTACATTAATATGATTAAGTAGGATTTTCTCCAGGGATGCAGGGGTAGTGCAACATCTGCAAATCAGTCTATATTATACACCACATTAATAAAAAGGATAAAAATTACATGATCATCTCAATAGATGCAGTCAAAATTCAACATCCATTCATGACAAAACTCTCAAAAAAGTGGGTAAAAAGGGAATGTACCTCAACATAATGAAGGCCATATATGAAAAACCCACAGCTAATATTATACTCAATGGTGAAAAACTGAAAGCTTTTCCTCTAAGATTAGGAACAAAACAAGGCTGCCCACTCTTGCCACTTTATTCAACATGATAATGGAAGTCTTAGCTGGAGCAGTTAGGAAGGAAAAATGAAAGGCATCCAGATTAGAAAGGAAGAAGAAAAACTGTCTCTATTTGCAGATGACATCTTATATATAGAAAAATCTAGACTCCACACACACAAAAAAACCTGTTAGAACTAATAAATTCAGTAAAATTGCAGGATACAAAATCAATGTGCAAAACCAGTTGCATTTCTATACACTAATAACAAACTGTCAGAAAAATTAAGTCTCATTTACAATTGCATCAAAAAGAATAAAATACCTAGGGATAAATTTAATCAAGGGGGTGAAAGGCCTGTACACTGAAAACTGTAAGACTTTGATAAAAGAATTTGAAGAAGACACAAATGGCTAGGTATTCCATGCTTATGGATTGGAAGAATTAATGCTGTTAAAATGTTCATACTACCTGAAGCGATGCAATCTCTATCAAAATTCCAATGGCACTTTTTACAGAGATAGGAGAACAATCCTAAATTTTGTTGTAACCACAGAAGACCCCAAATAACCAAAGCAATCTCGAGAAAGATTAAAGCTAGAGGCGTCACACTTCTGATTTCAAACTATATTACAAAACTATAGTAATCAATATGCTATTGGCATAAAAAGAGACACGTAGCTCAAAGGAACAGAATAGAGAGCCCCAAAATAAACCCACATATATATGGTCAATTAATTTATGATAAAGGAGCCAAGAATATACAATGGGGAAAGGGCAGTTTCTTCAGTAAATGGTGTTGGGGAAACTGGACCACTATCTTATACCATACATAAAAAGAAACAAAATAGATTAAAAAGTTGAACATAAGACCTGAAACCATAAAATTTCTTGAAGAAAACATAGGCGGTAATTCCTTGACATTGGTCTTAGCAATGATTTTTCTTGGATTTGACCCCAAAAGCAAAAAATAAACAAGTGGGACTACATTAAACTAAAAAGCTTTTGTACGGCTGAGGAAGCGATCAACAAAATGAAAATGTAACCTACAGAATGCAGTAAAATATTTGCAAATCATATATCTGATAAGAGGTTAATGTCCAAAATATGTAAAGTACTACAACTCAGTAGAAAAAAAACCCCAAACAATCCAATTAAAAAATGGGTAGAGGATCTGAATAGACATTCTTCCAAAGAAAACATACAAATGGCTAACAGGTCCATGAAAAGGTACTCAACATCAGTAATCATCAGAGAAATGCAAATCAAAACCACAGTGAGATATCACCCCACACCTGGTAAAATGTTGGTGAGGATGTGGAGAAGAGGGAACACTTGTGTACTGTTGGTAGGAATGTAAATTGTTGCAGCCACTGTGGAAAAAAATATGGAGTTTCCTCAAAAAATTAAAACTAGAACTACCAGATGATTTAGCAATTCCTCCTCTGGGTATTTATCCAAAGAAAATGAAATCATGGTCTCAAAAAGGTATCTGCACCCTCATTTCATCGCAGCATTTACAATAGCCAAGACGTGGAAACAACCTAAGTGTCCATCCACAGTGAATGGATTAGAAAAATGTGGTATATATACATAATGAAATCTTACTCAGCCATAAAAAAGAAAAAACCCTGCCATTTGCAACAATGTGGTTGGATTTGGGCATTATGCTAAGTGAAATAAGTCAGACAGAGAAAGAAAAATATGGTATGATCATTTATATGGACAATCTAAGAAAATAAAATGAGGAAATTCCCTGGCAGTCCAGGGGTTAGGACTCCGTGCTTTCACTGCTGAGGACACGGGTTCAATCCCTGGTCAGGGAACTAAGATCCTGCAAGCCGTGTGGTGCAGCCAAAAAAAAAAAAGAAGAAGGAAAAAAAATGAACTCATAGTTAAAGAGAACAAATAGATTGGTGGTTGCCAGAGGTGGGGTTTGGGGGTGGGTGAAATGGATGAAGGTGGTCAAAATGTGCAAACTTCCAGTTATAAGATAAATAGATAAATAAGTCCTTGAGATCTAATGTACAGCAAGGTGACTGTAGTTAACAATAATGTATTATATATTTGAAAGTTGCGAAGAGAGTAGATCTTAAAAGTTCTCATCACAAGAAAATAATTGTAACTGTGTGATGATGGATATTACCTAAACTTACAGTGATAATCATTTTATAATTTATACAAATACCAAATCATTATGTTGTACAGCTAAAAGTAATACAATGTGATATGTCAATAATATCTCAATTAAAAAATGTTTTTAAGGGCACCTAGAATATTAGGGTGGGGAGGCATGAGATTTATTTCAAATTAGCAAAAGAGTATATGAACTTTAAAGGTCTTGTAATAGTGGTATTGTGTTACAAAGCTCAAGGTTGGAAGAGAGTTTCAAGCTGAGACAATGATATACACTTTATCAAAAAGTAAAAGAAAAAAGAAAAGGATGTTGGATGTCTTTTGGTATTAAATGTTTGGATTACCTAGATTATTTGGGTTGGATATTGGTTACTGGACTACCTTTGATAATGTAGTTTCAGTAGAGTATTTAGGCTAAACTTTTGAATAGAGTTAAGAAGAGAGTGTATAGGCAATGGGTGTTTCCAAAAAATGGGTGTTTCAAAAAGTGTATTTTATGGATGTATTTGTTCAGAAATTATGTCTGAAATTCAGACTGAAAATTTAATGCTTCTTTTCATATGTATTTTGTATCAAGGTTCCTCGACGTCAAGATGATGAGAAGAATAATATTTACTTAGAACTAATGCAACATGACAGTACAAAATATCTTCTCTTATTAGGGAGTGTTCAGGTACATCTTTATGAAGTAATTCAGGTACGTATCAAAATTTTTTTCACCTTGGTATCACATTGTCCAGTTGGTGTTTGTTGTTAAGATTTATCTGTACCTGATGGACTCCTTTTGCTTATTATCTGTGTTATGTGCTTAGTAAACTCATGTGCTTAGTAAACAATATCTTCCTCTGGCTCAAAAAAAAAGTTAGTTTGTAACAGCATAATGTTTTTTTAAAATTTTTATTGCAGTATAATTGCCTTACAATATTGTGTTAGTTTCTACCGTACAGCAAAGTGAATCAGCAATACGTATACATAGATCCATTCTTTTTTGTACTTCCCTTCCATTTAGGTCACCACAGAGCACTGAGTAGAGTTCCCTGTGCTATACAGTAGGCTCTCACCAGTTATCTATTTTATACATAGTATCAATAGTGTATGTATGTCAGTCCCAATCTCCCAACTCATCCCATCCCCTACCCATTTTCCCCTTGGTATCCATACGTTTGTTCTCTGTGTTTTTAAAAATTTATTTTCTGGAAGGGCAATGATACAACCTAACAACCTAAAAGACTAAGCATGCTTATTTGTTTGTTTCATTTTGTTTTCTGAGATGTTTCTAAACGAGACACAAACCACAAACTCTCTTAATTGTGAGTGCCAGTTTCACTTCAGTTCTTTTATCTTTAGCTGGGCTGCTTGCAGTCTGCCCTGTGCATGTGTCATTTAGGAGTCAGCCAAAGTTTTAGGCAGAGTTTATACACAGATTCTGTGGTTCCTTCTCTCTCGCTGTCTACTGCCGCCTGCCCTTTCCTCCAAGAAAAGATAATGATTCTTCTGAACTTTGTATTTAATATTTTCTTGCTCTTTTCATAGTTTTACTACTTAATATAAGTTACAAAAAGTTGTATCTTTTGTGTTTCTAAACATATTATGTTTCTAAGATTAATACACTTAATTTCATTAGCTAGTATTCATTTTTTCACTGCTGTATACGTTCCATGTGAGAGTATTCCCCAGTTTATTTATCTATAATTTTTTTTTTTTTTTTTTTTTGCTGTACACAGGCTTCTCACTGTTGTGGCCTCTCCCGTTGCGGAGCACAGGCTCCGGACACGCAGGCTCAGCGGCCATGGCTCACGGGCCCAGCCGCTCCGCGGCATGTGGGATCTTCCAGGACCGGGGCACGAACCCGCGTCCCCTGCATCGGCAGGCGGACTCTCAACCACTGCGCCACCAGGGAAGCCCTATCTATAACTTTTTAATGGATATTTTGATTGTTTTCAGTTTTTTACTATTGTGCACATTGCTGCAGTGAATTTTTTTGAACATATCTTCCAGTGCGTATCTGCAGAAAGTCTCTACATTATGATGAATTGCCCTCTATGAATCTCTATGAAGAATTGCTACATCGTAGGTAAAGAGACCATGTTATTTATTGATCAGAGTTATCAGAGAAAGAAATTTTGGTTGTTTATGGATTTCCCCCCAAAGCCTTATGATTTTAGCTGTGGTGTGCTGCCTCTGTGGATTATCTGTCAGAATTCTTCTGCAGGCACGTCTACCTTAATTAAATATCACATCATTTTCCTTATTAGAATTTCTCAGTTACCCCCTTTTGGTCAAAACGCAGATCCCAGAAGTACAAAGTTTACCATGAGGACTTTGGTCTTATTATTATTTTTTTTAATGCACTTTTATTGGCTTGGTGTTGGCTTGGGCTGATAGTTCTATAATAATATTTAAGCATCTGGACATCAGACAATAGAGGAAGATAAGAACTATGAGACAAATGTTTTGCATTTAGTTTGTATCCAGCCCTATTCAAACTAGGCCTAATGGGAGAATAAGTCCCATGGATGAGTTTGGCCCACCTTAAATAGCCAAGTGACCTTTTTTTAAACTTTTATTTTGAGATAATTATAGATTCACATGCAGCTGAAAGAAATAACACAGCATGATCCTATGTACTCATTTTCCCCCTGCTGGTAACATCTTTCAAAACTATGGTAAGTATCACAACCAAACTACAGAACGTTTCCATCTATGCAAGGATCCCTGATGTTGCCCTTTTATAGCTACACCCACTTCCTTCCTGCCCTTACCCTTCCTTAACAATTGGTTACCACCAGTCTGTTCTTCATTTCTGTAATTTTCTCAATGTAACCTTTTAGGATTGGCGTGTTTTCAGTTAGCATGATTCTCTGGAGAATCATACAGATTACTGCATGTATCCATAGTTCATTCCTTTCTGTTGTTGAGTAGTACTTCATGGTGTGAATGTACCACAATTTGTTTAAATATTCGCCCATTGGAGGACATCTGGGCTGTTTCCAGTTTCTGGTGGTTATGAATAAGTTACTATATTCACAGGTTTTTGCGTGAATATAGTGTTCGCTTCTCAGATAAATTTCTGGGTTATAAGGTAGTTTGTGTGTACCGTTTTTAAAGAAGCTGCCAAACTGGTTTCCGTAGTGGCTGTGCCATTGTACATTCCCACCAGAAATGTATGAATGATCCAGTTTCTCAGCATCCTCATCAGCATTTGGTAGTGTCACTATTCTTTATTTTAGCCATTCTGATGGCTGTGTAGTGTTATTGTGGTATTAATTTGCAGTTCCCTAACAGCTAGTAATGTTGAACATCTTTTTAGGAGGGCCTTTTTTTTCTCCTGGTTTTACTGAGATGTGATTTACATGCAGCACTGTACAAGTTTAAGGTGTTCAGCATAATGATTTGGCTTACATACCTGATGAAATGATTACCACAATAAGTTTAATGAATATCCATCATCTCCTATAGACAAAACACTAAAGAAATAGAGAAAAAAAATTTTTATGATGAGCAGAACTCTTAGGATTTACTCCCTTAATAACTTTCATGTATAACATGCCATGGTGTTCATTGTTTTTATCATGTTGTACACTACATCTCTAGTACTTATTTATCTTGTAACTAGAAGTTTGTACCCTTTGACTGCCTTCATAAATTAAAAGGCCTTTTACAATTTATGATGCTAGTCAGCAAATTTATGCTTATCTCTTTGGTCTCTAAAGCTTGAGCTGTATCATTTGCTATTTGGGTCACATGCAGGGATAGATTATAGACCACTTGATTATAGAACTACTAGCCATGGTAGAAATCCTCATGCAGATTGGTAAAATCTAGTGCTTGGTTGAGTTGGAAAGACCTGATGATGAGACCCAAACTACAGATCATGTTTGGAAGCATGGGAGGGCCATCTGATGGTACAACAATTATCTCACTTGTATACTTGGAAAGTACACGTGTATTGTTTATGATTACCAATTGGTATCAATTGCTTTCTGAATATAATTGGCCTGATTTTGGAGGCCAAAGATGCTGAATTGAATTAAATAAATCACATAATAGGTTTTGCATAACTTTATTAAAAAAAAAAGTTATTGGGGCTTCCCTGATAGCGCAGTGGTTTAAGAATCCACCTGCCAATGCAGGGGACACGGGTTAGAGCCCTGGTCCGGGAAGATCCCACATGCCACAGAGCAGCTAAACCCGTGCTCCACAACTACTGAGTCTGCGTGCCACAACTACTGAAGCCCATGCGCCTAGAGCCCGTGCTCCGCAACAAGAGAAGCCACCGCAATGAGAAGCCCACACACCGCAACTAAGAGTAGCCCCCACTCACTGCAACTAGGGAAAGCCCACGCGCAGCAACGAAGACCCAATGCAGCCAAAAAAAGAAAAAAGTAATTGGTCTGTACTGGTATCATTAACCCCTTGTTCCTTCATATCCCTGATACATTTTGGATTTCTTTGAGGCTCTGGGAGAAACCAGAAACATCAGCTAATTGTTAAGGTCTGGGGTCCAGTTAAGGCATATAAGTATATTGGAGTTTATAATATTTCTATATTGATTATAGAAGGGAATGTAATGTTAATTTTGGAATGAATTGCAGTACCATTTGTGTTCATTGGTTAGGCTATATGATCCATACCAGATGAGCCTAAGACTAGGTGATAAATTCAACAATTAGAAAGATTGATAGCTACTGTAATTATTTGAGAAAGGTGATAGAAAATTCAAAGGTGTGGAAGATTGTTAGAGTAATGCCCCCTAAAGAATCATGCCTCCAGGTATCTATATCTTTGACTAGTCTACAGTGCTCCCCACCCCGACTACTGCGTTTAGCCATGTAACTTGCTTTGGACGGAGCAGAATCAAATTCAGGACAGGGAACCAAGTAGCTCATTGTCACACATTGAAACTCATCAGTGGAGCTGGGTGAAGGCAAGCCTAAAACTCAGTGGATTTGGATGAGTTAGATCCACATTCAGGATGAACATTTAATTGGCTCTAATGAAGACTCCATTGGGTAGATCTCAGTGGGACCTTCAGAAATCATTCAAAGACATTTACAGTAGTTAAAAGTACGAATAAAAGTTTACTTATATATGAGGGAGATGAATAAGTAGGTTGAGTTTTCCATCAAAAGCAGAGACACCATTTTTAAGAGAGAAGAGAAGAAAAAGGCAGTCTTGGAAGAGTGAGATGTTTCTCCACTCCCCACTTTGGGAAAAGGGAAGCTTTAAAAAGCAAGAAGCTATAAAGAGCATGTTGACAGGATCATTAAGGAAATCAATTTCAATTACTTATGAATTTTCTGAGAAATCTTGTGACTTTATATGAAGAATATATATGATATGCTAATTTTGTGTGATGTCTGTCATTGTACCACCACCTGTTATTTTCCTCATTATAATGCCTCACCAGGAACTGAGAGGACAGGTGTTAAATAGCTTCTTGTGGATTGCTATGTTTTGGGAGTACAGAGGACATGTAGACCAGGTGCCAAAGTTTTCACTAAATGAGAATTAGTGACCAGAATGTCTGAAAGACATTCCAGAGAGCATGAGCCTTAAAAGAGGAAAACTTTTTATCTGTGTAATAAGATAATAAATAATAAGATCTGGAAGCAATAGAAGAGAGTATGGAGGATGCTACCCCCCCACCTAACCTTGAGATATGTGGGCCTTCACTTGAGGAGTCTATAATGGAAGCGGCATCCTTAGTGATGAGGCAGGTCTGAGCTAAAGAAAGCTGGAAATGTTTAGTGGAGCAGTTAAAGATGGAAGGTTGCTTGTCAACCATGGAATGGGGGTTCCATGAGCCACAGTGGAAAATGCTGGAAAGAAAGAGAACCATTGAATGTTGGATTAGATGGGAGGACTCATAGCACAGCAGAGATGATCAGAGATGGTGACCAAGGATACCAAATGTTTTCCTGGTTAAAAAGATCCCAACAGTCCCCAAGAGATGAGAGAAGCACTCAGTTCTGTCATGAGTCAGCCTATCATGTAGATTCATGTTTAACCCCTCAAAAGGAGTGCAGACCTGGCAGTTCCTCTAAGTATAAGCAGCAGGAACATTTTTCTTTAAAACATAAATGTAAATATTAACATTTATTTCTGGTACAACCTGGAATTTTTATTTTCTTCCAAACATTCATTATTTTGGTATTTTAGCTATTAAATTTATATGTGCATTAAACATCATTACCTGATTTTTAAAAATTTATGAAATGATTTAGATAATATACAAGGGACTATATCAGTGCTTCTATGTTTAAGAATTTTATTGTTTGTTACTTTTTCTAGAAAGGATGCTTTACTGAAGAACTCCGAATGTTGAATAAAAACACAGTAAGAACTTTACTGAAACTTCCAAAGCTTTGTGCACACACTTAACATTTCATGTAACTTTATTCTGATATTGTTTTTATTCTTTTGTTACCCTACCAGTCACTGTTTGAACTAATAGAAATATATTAAATAGAACGTATAATATTTGCTCACAATCTTCATCTCCACTGTTTTTTAAAATGCTGCTATCTTACTGCTAAATGGTGAACACAAAAATTAGAAATCATTGGGTAAGAGAGGAAAACGCCTCTGGCTACTTCTTTGCATGGCCTTAGGATCCTCACATACTGAATTGAGGAAATATTATTTTCCTCCTTAAGGAGTTTCTAAAGAGTTGTTTACAGTTCTTACTTGAATTCCTTTTTAAGTACTTAAAAATTATTATCTTGATTAATTGATCATCTACTTAGAGAGGCTTCTGCTGCCAGTAGCCAGGTCGGGGATAGGAAACATAAAAAACAGAATGATGGACATTTGAGGGCATAACCTCTGACACCCTCCTTCATTTCACATATGAGCCAGCTGTGGTTCAGAGAGATGAAATCACTTGTCTAAATCAAAATTTTATCTGAAAACGGAAGTGGAGATGGGAAAAGTGTGAATAAATACTTAAAAATATTATATACATGGATATGAATACATATATACATATGTACATATGTATCTCTGCATAATTCTATTAACAATTGTAAATTGATATTTTTCATATTTTAATCACGTAATATTCCTTAACTTTAACGTAAGGTTTTTAACATTTCAGGAATGCCATAGATTCTTCTATAGGAGTTACTTGTGTAAATTTTTTTTTCTAAATCAAGAGATTCATGCTTTGGTTTTTCTAACTTATAGATTTGTGAGGTAAAAATATCACTTGTTATCACCTCTCCATTAAAATATCTTTCTGATCAAACAATAAAATAAGTTTGGCACATGTTTAGTTTATCTGCAGGGCAGAAGTGGAATTTATGTTCTCCTATGGAAACTTTGGTTATGGATTTTCACATCAGGTTAGTTCCCCTCTTTTAAAAATAATTCTACTGCAGCTCTTCAGTTAAATCATCCTCCTGAGCCTCTATCCTTTCCAGTTTGATAAAATCTTTAAAATATTTTTAAAAGAACACCATTTTTCTCTAGCCTAAAGAAAAATGAAACTTTACCATTGTTTGCTTATACATTTTTAAATAATGAGATTTTATTCGAAATGCCTTTATTATAATACTTTTGTGTGTGTGTACACTTACGTAATTGAAAACAAAATTAAGTATTCAAGAAATGAATGTATTTTTATATCTAAAAATAATCATTAAAATAGTCATTGATGTTATTAAGATATTTTGTACTTTAATCACATATAATCCTTTCTCCCCATGATTATTTCAACATCAACCCTTCTTGATTCATCAAGAGAGTAACATGCCCAAAGAAGGTATCTTCCTAGGTTTAGCCTGCCCCTTTAAATTTACTACATATATCCATGTTGCAGAGAAAATTTTTGTACATTAACCTATATCCTTTTCTTTCATTATGTCCTCAGACCGGATTCCTAGAATGGAAATCATTGTCAGTAATGGCCTTTTCAAGGAATTGTTCTAGAAAAATTGTAGCAACATATATTCCTACCAAGTGTTTGAGAGAAATCTTGATATCCCTGGGTACTGTCACAGCTTTGGGGCATTTATAAATTCAGTCCCATTAGTACTGCAGTTATGTAGGAGAAATGACCTGTATACTTTACATATAATCTTTACTTTTCAGTTTTTGCTATTTTTCATATTCTTGGCTGTTTTTTAATTAGGAATTGAGAGTCGGTACATCAGTCTTATTAAATAAGTCTACTGCTGTGTGTTAACAGGGAAATCCCTGTAAAATGTATTTTTAAGTTTTGCCTGTGGTATATTATAATGTTTTTTAATATATTTTGAGTCACAGGTAAGTAATATATTGATGAAAGCCACTAGACACGAGCTTTTTTTCTTTTTCCCCTTTCTGCTTTGATTTTTCTTTCTTTTCATTTTGCCTATTTTCTTATCATAAATTAGGCCTTAGAGGGATCCCTAATCAGTCCTAAACTGTGTCACAAAAGGCTTAGTCCTTTTTGTGACAAAGTTTATGAGTACCAAGTTCAGAGATAGGTGTTATATCTGGATATAACATGTAACAATACCATTCTTAGGGAGATAGATCCTTTTGAAATAAGACTGGGCAAATACTGTATTGTTTTATGTAGGTGGACTCTACTAAAAACTAGGAACAAAGGCATTGTAAGGAAAAGAGTGGGAAATTTAATAAAAGTTCTATTTGATTTTATGTCCATGAACTTTTCAGTAACATAGTCCCCTACTTACCTATCATGATAATGTATAAAGAGGACTTGCACTGGAGGAGATAAAGTTGCATTCAAATGTTGGCTCTCATGCCTGTTGGGTAACCCTTGAACAATTACTGATCTTCAGTATTATCTGTAAAATAGGCATAGTTATCTACCTCATAGGATTATTGGGATGATTAAATAATATTAAAGATGCAAAATTATTGGAAGATACTTAGTGCTCAATGTTAATTCTTTCTTCCTCTCTTAATTCCTTTCCTCTTTATATATATCATTTAAGTCCTGGGGGATAGTAGTATTAGGATGAACTGGAATTGTAACTAAATAGTGTTAATATATACCTATTATTTTCCTCAGTTAAAACCTCTTCAGAAAATTATTAAGCCATCTATGTTTATGAATATTGCACCACCTCCAGAAAGAACAGACCCTGTGACGTAAGTGTTAAAGTCTTATTAACGCAGTTATATCATGTGGCATTTAAAATATGTAATCCATTTGATGGATAATTTTGGTTGTCTTAAGACATGGCCAGAATGAACTAGACTCCAAGATAAAGAAAGCAGTGAATTGTTTTGTTTAAGGGGGAAGCCTAAACAAAGCCAAACAGGGTGTAGCCCTGGAGAGAGGAGTTGAGGAGGTCTGGAGATAAGAAAAGAAGAGAAGGGTTGCCAACTTCATGGCTGAAGGAGGGAAGGGAGGGGAAGCCTAACAAGGAAAGTTGGCCAGTGAGATGTTCCTTTTGCAGAAAGAGGTGAGGAACTTTTAAGATCAAGATGCCTAATAGTTGCCAGTTTTCTGCTCTGCAGTATGGTAGCATTACCCCCCACTTCCACACACTCCAGTTGTTATTTCCAAATTTTCAGCAAAAAGCCTATGGTCAAAAAAATGCAATTAGCAGGCCAAAAGTAACTTAACGTATAGTATGTCAATTAGTCTTGCAATTTCAACAGTAAAATTAGATCAAAGAAAAATGAGCACCTGAAAGAGAGATATTTAATCTATGGTGCTATCCAAGAATAAGGAATGGAAAATACTTGAAATGAGATTGAGGAAATTAGGTATAGAATAGGAAATTATATTCTGAAGTGCTGATTTCCTATCAGCACTGGGTATTATCATTAAAAATAAATGTTGTCCATTTGGTATTGGTGATTTGTTGAAATAGCAAAGCTTAATGTTTTTCTTATGTTTATTGATTATTATTTCCTTATTTATCCATTGATTCAATAAACATTTATTGAACGTTTGCAAGGCACTAAAAATACAAAGATAAATGAGGCTTGGTCCCTGCCCTCAAGTAGCTCATGGTTTAATGCAAAGGTAACATGTAAAAAAAATAAGATAATACAAATGAGATGGAGCCCTTCTAGAGGGTAACATAGAGGTCTGGGGGACACAGCCAAGGGGCTTCCCATACTTCTTGGGGGAGTCAGGAGGATCGTATTATCAAGTAAGGATCCACAAAAGAAAGAGTGCTCGATGTAAGACTTGAAAAATGAGTAGTGGTGCATCAGGTTGATTTTGTAAGGACGAGGAGACACATTCCCCAAAGACAGCACATAAGTAAAAGGTGGGAGCCATAAGAGGCTATGTTACAATGGGGAACAGTGAGTAGTTTGTTGTGGGTTGCAAAGCGCATAGGAGCAAGGAAAGGAGCAATGGGAGATGAGCTGAAGCAGTAGTCACGGGCAAGATATGGTGGTCAAGAGGTGAGGCTCTAGAGTCCAGACTACATGGACTCTGCCAGGTACTAGCTGTGTGACCTTGAGCAAGTTACTTCGGCTCTTTGTGCTTCATCTATTGAATGGGATAAAAATAACAGCTACCCAATTGAGTTATTGTAATGATTAAATAAGTTACATATAAAGCACTTGGAACATGGTAGCAAATAGAATTCTCAGTTGTTAGCTACTTATTAAAGTAATAAATGTTTTATCATCACCATCATCATCACTGTAGGTTTATGCTTCTCAAATGTGAGTAAATTTTACTCTTTTGAGTCCTCAGGGGTGTGTCAGGGCAACACAAAGCACTGGAAGATATGGTGCATCTTTCTGGAGTATTACTTTGCTCAAAGATTTTGAGAGGGAAAATGTTATCTTAAAATTAACATTTATATATTATGCAGTAGAATTAAAAAGTCACAAATTTTCAAGATAACAAAATGATTCCAAGATGTGTGGTTTGTGTCTGATTGCATTAAGTTATACCTCCAGAGACCTTCACTGTCCTCTACCCACAGGAGTTTTTTATTGGAAAAATTTGGAAGTGCTTCAGATGTAGAACCATTGAAGAATTTTAAGTAGAGGAAGTACCATGATCAACTTGCATTTTATATGATCCTATCAATAGGATTGAATATGGACAGAAGTAGCTTAGTATTGGATTGGAGGAAGCTGTTGCATTAGTCTACATGAGAGATACTGACAATCTGGACTAGGGCAATAACTTGGTGGGTGTGACAGTTAATTCGGTGTGTCGAACTGACTGGGCCAGGGGGTGCTCAGATATGTGGTCAAATATTATTCTGGATGTTTTGAGTGAGATTAACATTTAAATCAGCAGACTGAGTAAAGCAGATTGCCCTCACTAATGTGGGTGGGCTTCATCGAATCAGTTGAGAGCCCCAATAGACAAAAAATCTGACCCTTCCCTGAGTAAGAGAGAATTCCTCCTGCCTTATTGCCTTTGACTGAAACATTGGCTTTTTCCTGCCTTCGGACTTGAATGGAAGCATCAGCTCTTCCTGGATCTTGAGTCTGCAGACTTTTGGACTAGAACTATGCACCATTGGCTCTCCTGGCTCTCTAGCTTGACCCACTCATCTTGCAGATCTTTGGACTTGTCAGCTTCCATAATCACTTAAATTAATTCCCTATAATGAACTTCTCTCTGTCTTTCTCTTTCTCCCCCTCTCTCTCCATCTTATTGGTTCTGTTTCTCTGAACAGCTCTCACTAATACAGATTTTGATACCGAGTGTGACTCTAGAGAAACAGAAGATTAAGGACAAGTTTTCTGAATTGGTTCTGGGGTTTGTGGAATTAGCTCTCTAATCCGATTATAGATTTAAAGACTCTAATGACTCTATTTCTAGTGGTAAAGAGACACTGATAGTCCATGGCGTGATCTGGCAATAGTGATGTGAAAAATATCACCCATTGGATACCCCTAATCAAAGCAAAGAAGCAAAGATATGGGTGACTATATATATGATACTTTCAAACATTTTTGTCAAACTAATGAATATAATGAATTGGCTGGGTATTCCTAATGTTGATGGACAAAGGTGAGAAAAGAATGAGCTCAAGGATTCAAATTCCCAGCTCAAGCATTGTGTAAATGACCTGAAATCTTCCATGTATGCCCTGCAGGAGACCCTTATCTCCTATAGCCATAATGCTAAGATTGCTGAAAATCGAAGCCAGAATTTCATCCTGCCGCTGCCTGAATTACAACGCAAATTGAGCTCCCAGCCTCACAGGGTGTCTACTGTTAAAGTGAGGATATTGGTTGGGAATAAGTGGGACCCTTAAAGTTGGGATGGGAAAATAGGAGAAGACTCTGATGCAGCTGGGGATGCTGAGTCCATAAATTCTGATATATCTGCTTTGCCAGCTGAAGTGACCTCTCAAACCCCAGTGGAAGAGACCTCTCCACCCCCAGCAAAAGTGGTAGTGGCCTTTCCACCCCATCTGAGGGGATTAACCCTGCATTACTTGAAGAAATAGTAATGGCCTCTTCTGAGGCAGTTGCCATGCAAGACGATGTTGATTCTCCTCAAAACTCACCCCCACGGCCCCCCTTTGCTTCTAGGCCTGTAACTAGACTCAAGTTCCAGCAAGCCCCTAAAGGTGAGGTTCAAAGTGTGACCCACGAGGAAGTACACCACACTCCAGAAAGAACTGCTTGAGTTTTCTAATTTATATATATAAAAATCCGGGGAGGCTTCCCTGGTGGTGCAGTGGTTGAGAGTCCGCCTGCCGATGCAGGGGACACGGGTTCGTGCCCCTGTCTGGGAAGATCCCACATGCCGCGGAGCGGCTGGGGCCGTGAGCCATGGCCGCTGAGCCTGCGCGTCCGGAGCCTGTGCTCTGCAACGGGAGAGGCCACAACAGTGAGAGGCCTGCGTACCGCAAAAAAAAAAAAAAAAAATCCAGGGGACGTATGAGGGTATGAGGATATTAAAGGTATGGGATAGTGGTGGCAGGACCATAAAGTTGGATCGTATCGAATTTATGGAAATGGGCTCACTAAGCAGAGATTCTACGTTTAATTTGCAGCTTGGGGAGTTACAAAGGACTCTAACACTTCGTTGGTTACTGAAACATGGACCAAAAGATAGCCCACTGTGAGTGGATTGAAAATGCCAGATCTACTTTAGTTTAATGTAGAGGAAGGAATTCAAAGGTTTAGGGAGATTGTACTGTTAGAGTGGATTTGTCATTTAAGACCTACTTATTCACCCTGGGAGGCTCCGGAAGACACACCTTTCACCATGACTGTGACAAATAAGTTTGTGAGGGAATCCCCACCCTTGAAGAGCCCTGTGATTGCTCTTCTCTGTAGGCCAGTGGGAACTGCAGTCACTGAACTGGAAAACCTAAGTGAACTGGGAGGAATTGGATCCTGAAGTGGCAAGGTGGGTGTGGTTACTGTGATGGACAGCAGGGTCAAAGCAGCAACCACAATCGTCTGATTCATGTAGACCTATGGCATGGCTGGTTGATCATGATATTCCTAGAAATAGAATATACAGGAAGCCTGCTAAATTCTTACTTGATCTGTATCAGCAGAAAAGTTCTAGGTCAAATGAACAAAAGTCTAACCTAAATCATAAAAGCAGAGGTCCTCAGTCAGTTCCCAGTTTGAACCAGTTTACAGACCCAGAACCCTTTGAATGAAGGGGAAGCCTGATCCCCTTGAGAGACCTCAGTACAGTGCCAAAAATTATGTTAATCTTTCTCCCAGCATTCCCCCAAAGGAACTACAGCCTTTTACCAGGGTAACTGTGCATCAGAGAAAAGGAAATAGAGTTTTCAGAGACTACTGGACCCTGGCTCTGAATGGACACTAATTCCAGAAGACCCAAAATGTCACTGTTGTCTACCAGTTAGAATAGGGGCTTATGGAGGTCATGTGGTCAATGGAGTTTTAACTCTGATTCATCTCATGGGGGCCCCAGTGGGTCCCCAAACCCATCCTATAGTTATTTCCCCAGTTCCAGAATGCATAATTAGAATATATGTATTCAACAGTTGGTGAATACCTTCCCTGTCCTGTGGAATGAGGGATATTACGGTGGAAAAGACTAAATGGAAGCCACTAGAGCTACCACTAAGAGTAAACCAAAAGCAATACCTGGAAGGATTTCAGAGATTAGTGCCACCATAGGGATTTGAAAGGTGCAGGGATGGTGGTTTCCATCACAACCCCATTCAACTCACTTATCTGGCCTGTGCAGAAAAGAGATGTATCTTGGAGAATGACAGTAGATTATTGTAAGCTTAACCAGGTGGTGACTCCAAATGCAGCTGCTGTACCAGTTTGCAGTTTCATTGCTTGAGCAAATTAACACACCCCCTGGTACCTGATATGCATCTCTTGATCTGGCAAATGCTTTTTTCTCCATACTTGTTAGTAAAGACCATCCAAAACAGTTTTATTTCCACAGGCAAGGCCAGCAGTATACCTTCACTGTCCTACCTCAGAGATACATCACTCTCCAGCCCTATGTCATAATATAGTAGACAGGAATCTTGATTACTTTCTCTTATATAAGATATCACACTCACCCTTACAGTAATGACATTATGCTGATTGGACCTAGTGAGCAAGAAGTGGCACTATTCTAGACTGATTGATAAGATATTTGCATGTCTGAAGGTGGGAAATAAGTCTGATAAAATTCGAGGGCTTTCTACCTCAGTGAAATTTTAGGGATCCAGGTATGGGGCTTGTCAAGATATTCCGGCTGAGGTGAAGGGTAAGTTGTTGTATCTGGGCTCTCCTACAACCAAAAAAAGAGGCATAACACCTAATGGGCCTCTTGGGTTTCGGAGGCAACATATTCCTTTGGATGTGCTACTCTGGCCCATTTACTCAGTGACCTGGAAAAAATATTTATATATATGCTTTTCTTCCCTCTCATCTCCTTATCACATAACATAATATATATTTCCTTTATATCATAATATTTAAGTATTGTTAACCTTACATCATAGTTATTTAAGTTTCAGGATATTAAGGAGAAGAGTAAACATCACTCAACGACTTTACATCCTTTTCTGGGGAAGGGGCTAGTGAGTTTTGGCTGTATGTATACAGGAGAGTTGTATCATGTAAGGTTAATTATGACCTTGTTATTGTTTTCATTTGGAGATTAAGCATGTTGTAAGATGTTTATGGGTACCAAGTTGACAAGGGGTGGACTTGTGATGGTTAGTTTTTTGTGTCAACTTGACTGAGCCATGAGATAGAGATTTGGATCTAGAGATAGGGAGAGAGGTCTGGGCTCAAACACTTTCTAATTCTCCTTAGAACTTCAGGTCCTTCTCTTCTTTCCCATCTCTGCTACCCATGATCTTAGTAGTAAGAGTACCCAAGAGGTCACTCTCTCAGTATTTCTGCCTTCTGTCTTCTTTCCTAGCTCTATCCTCTAGTGGTCCAATATGGATAGGTGAGCTTACAGTGTAAAAGAGAATGATTCAAAAGTGATAGCTAACACTGATTTTAGAAGTGGACTTTTGTATAATTTTAACTTTATTACCATTTTCCAGAAATGTTATTATACCACAACCAATAGAATATCCAGCATTCTTATCCCCAGACCTGAATGTTTCGGTTGGGGTGCCAACTACAGCATCCCAATCCAACCAGCCATCTGTAGTACGACTTGAAAAACTTCAGCAGCAACCCCGGGCAAGGTAAAAAACAAAAACAAAACAAAACAAAAAGATTTTCATCTTATTTATGTGTTATTTATATATTAATTTTTCCTTTGAGACATAGGCTTGCTATTGGTCCAGAAACCTTCATCATGATGATATTATGGGTTCAGTGTTTGTTTTAAAAAGTCAATGATCTGGCAAGAAAAGGGGTGAGAACATATTAATATGGGAGAAAGTATAATACTTTCTCTGCCTCTTCACTCAACAATATAGTCTATAGGTCTCTTATACTCTTTTCTGTATTTCCCATCTTTTATCTCTATGCTTTAGATATTTTCTTCTGACCTGTCTTATAATCATTGGTTCTTTCTTCTTTGTCTCTTATCTACTGTTAAGCCAATTGAGTTCTTAATCTCAGTTATTTCCTTTTGTTATGGAATTTTCATTTACTTCATAGTTCCACTTCTCTACCAAAATCCTCAGTCTTATCTTTTAATTCTTTGAACATATTAATCATTGTATTTCAAAGTTCATCTCTGATAACTTGGTTATTTGGATTTCCTATAAGTCTATACCTATTGTTGGTTTTTTTCTCAGAGTTTTTAGTCAAATCTTATGTTCTCATATGCCTAGTTGTTTTCATCAAGTGCCAAATATTGTATTTGAAAATCTGTAGAACTGATTTGAGGCTCTTGATTATATATTTTTACAGCTAATACATACATTTGCATCTGGCAGCCAGCTAGCCTAGGAACACTAGCAATGCCAGATCACCTTAATTCAATTGAGGTGAGACTGAAATGATTTGGGCTCTAGTTCCTGTGGGCATTAGTCTTTTTTTGGTTTACTCTTATTCTTAACATCAAGGCCGGGACTAGTGAGAGGCAACCAGGGTACAATAGTTAAGGAGGCACTTATTCTTGGGGTATAGCCCTCTAGGGCCCCAACTGAAAGCCTAGGTGCTTACCATGGCTTCTCATCCTTAACAGGGGCTGAACTCTGGTTTTTGTTCCCTCATTCTTACATATTTCTCTCAAAGCTCTTAACTCTTGTCCACCTCAAATGCCTTGAAGGAAAATGGCTCCAAATTATGGGCTCAGAGTCTCCAGACTTCCTTTCTGTCTGGCATCTTGGATTTGCAAATTCTTGCTGCCTTTATAACTGACTGATGCTTCCAAAGAAAAAATTTTAAAATACTTTGTCAGCTTTTTCAGTTGTGCAGTGAGATGGTCTGAAATAATCGATTCCATCATTGCCAGAAACAGAACTCCTAAAATTTTAAAAATGGTGTTTAAGTATATGCATATTTTACTCAAACTTATAAATTAATTCATAAACATTGAGTTGAGTGATCAAGGAACCCCCTTTTCTCCTAGTCCTATGTTTTATTCTTTCAATAACATTTATTTATTTATTTATTTTTATTGGAGTATAGTTGATTTATGTTGTGTTAGTTTCAGGTGTACAGCGAAGTGAGTCAGTTATATAAATACATATATCCACTCTTTTTTAGGTTCTTTTCCCGTATAGGTCATTACAGAGTATTGAGTAGAGTTCCTTGTGCTATATACAATAGGTCCTTGCTAGTTATCTGTTTTATACATAGTAGTATATATATGTCAATCACAATCTCCCAATTTCTCTCTCTCCCCCCTCCCCTCTGGTAACCATAAGTTTGTTTTCTACATTTGTGACTCTATTCCTGTTTTGTAAATAAGTTCATTTGTACCATTTTTTAGATTCCACATAATATTTATTTATTTTTATTTCAGTTTTATTGAGATATAATTGACACACAGCACTGTATAAGTTTAAGCAGTACTTAATGATTTGACTTACATACATCATGAAGTGATTATCATGATAAGATTACCAAATATCCATGATCTCATATAGATTCAAAATAAAAGAAAAAGAAAAAAGATTTTTCCTTGTGATGAGATCTCTTAGGATTTACTCTCATAACAGCTTTCATATATAACCTATAGCAGTGCTAATTATGTTAATCATGTTGTACACTGAATGCCTAGTACTTATTTATCTTACAACTGGAAGTATGTACCTTTTGACCACCTTCATCCAATTCCCCTTTCCTCACCCCCTGCCTCAGGTAACCCCAAATCTGATCTCTTTTTTCTATGAGCTTGTTCTTTCATTTTTTGAAGTATTATTGACCTACAACACTATATTGTTCCTGGTGCACAACACAGTGACTTAACATTTCTATAAATTACAAAATGATCACCATGATAAGTCTAGTTACCATCTGTCAGCAAAGGTATTACATTATTTTTGACTATATTCCCCATGCTTTACATTTCATCCCCGTGATCCGTTTATTTTGTGACTGGAGGTTTGTACCTCTTAATTTCCCTTACCTATTTCACTCCTCTTCCACTCCCCTCCACTCTGTTTGTTCTGTTTGTCTATGATTCTGTCTCTGATTTGTTTCTTCATCTGTTTTGAATTTTAAATTCCACATATAAGTGAAATCATACAGTACTTGTCTTTCTATGCCTGACTTGTTTCAGTTAGCGCTGTACCTTTTTTGTTGCAAATGGCAAGATTTCATTCTTTTTATGGCTTATGATACACCATTGCATATGTGTGTGTGTGTGTGTGTGTGTGTGTGTGTATATATATATATATATACACACCACATCTTCTTTATCCATTCATCTATCAGTGGGCACTTAGGTTGCTTTTGTATCTTGGCTATTGTGAATAATGCTGCAGTGAACATAGGGATGCATATATCTATTTAAATTAGTGTTTGTGTTTTCTTTGGAAAAATACCCAGAAGTGGAATTGCTGGATTGTATGGTAGTTCCATTTATAATCTCTTGAAGAACCTCCATACTGTTTTCCATAGTGGCTGCCCCAATTTACATTCCTATCAACAGTGCAGGAGGGTTCCCTTTTCTCCACACCCTCACCAACACTTGTTATTTGTTGTCTTTTGATAATACCTATTCTGACATTCTGTGAGGTGATATCTGATTGTGGTTTTGATTTGCATTTCCCTGATGATTACTGATGTTGAGCCTCTTTTTATGTCTGTTGACCATCAGTATGTTTTCTTTGGAAATGTGTATGTTCAGGTCCTTTGCCAATTTTTTTCTCAGATTGTTTGCTTTTTTGATGTTGAATTGTATGAGTTCTTTGTATATTTTGGATAATAACCCCTTATCATATTGTTTGAAAATACTTTCTCCCATTCAGTAAGTTGGCTTTACATTTTGTTGATGGTTTCCTTTGCTGTGCAAAAGTTGGAAGTTTAATTAGGTCTTATTTGTTTATTTTTGCTTTTGTTTCCCTTGTTGGAGGAGACATATCCAAGAAAATATCACTAAGACCAATGTCAGAGAGTGTACTGCCTGTGTTTACTTCCAGAGTTTTATGGTTTCAGGTCTGACATTTATGTCTTTAATCCATTTGTTTATTTTTTGTATGTGGTATGAGAAAGTAGTCCCATTTGATTGTTTTGTATGTAGCTGTCCAGTATTCCCAGCATGATTTACTAAAGAGACTGTCTTTCCCCCATTGTATGTTCTTGCCTCCTTTGTCATAAATTAATTGATCATGTAAGTATGGGTTCTCTTCTGAGCTCTTAAGTCTGTTCTATTGATTTATGTGTCTGTTTTTGTGCCAGTACCATACTATTTTAATTACTGTAACTTTGTATTGTAGTTTGAAATCAGGGAGTGTCGTATCTCCAGCTTTGTTCTTCTTTCTCAAGATTGTTTGGGTAATAAGGGACTTTTGTGTTTCCATACAAATTTTAGAATTATTTGTTCTAGTTCTGTGAAAAATGTCATTGTTATTTTGATAGGGATTGCATTGAATCTGTAGATTGCCTTGGGTAATATGGTCATTTTAAAAAATACTAATTCTTCCAACCCATGAGCAAAGTATATTTTTCTATTTGTTCATATCATCTTCAATTTCTTTCATCAGTATCTTATAGTTTTCCAAATACAGGTCATTGACCTCCTTAGTTAAATTTATTCCTAGGTATTTTATTCTTTTTGATGTGATTGGAAATGGGATTGTTTCCTTAATTTCTCTTTCTGAAACACAGCTGATTCCTTTTTTTTTGATGTTTGACAATGAATTCTTTAATTGAAGTATAGTTGATTTACAATATTATGTTAGTTTCAGGTCTACAGCATAGTGATTCAGTATTTTTATAAATTATACTTCATTAGAAGTTATTACAGGGACTTCCCTGGTGGTCCAGTGGTTAAGACTCCATGCTTCCATTGCAGGGGATGCAGGTTCAATCCCTGGTTGGGGAACTAAGATCCTGCATGCTGTGTGGCATGGCCAAAAAAATTTTTTTTAATTAAATTTTAAAAAGTTATTACAAAATAATGGCTATAATTCCCAGTAATGTACAATGTATCCTTATTGCTTATCCATTTTATACATAGTAGTTTGTATCCTTTAATTACATACCCCTATTTTGCCCCTCTCTTCTTCCCTCTCCCCACTGGTAGCCACTAGTTTGTTTTCTGTATCTGTGAGTCTGTTTCTGTTTTGCTAGATACATTCATTTTATTTTTTAGATTCTACAAATAAGTGATATCATACAGTATTTGTCTTTCTCTTTCTGATTTATTTCTCTAAGCATAATATTCTCTAGGTCCACCTATGTTGCTGCAAATGGCAGAATTTCATTCTTTTTTATGGCTGAGTAATATTCCATTGTGTGTATGAATAAATCTTTTTTTGTCCATTCTTCTGTTGATGGACACTTGAGTTGCTTCTATATCTTGGCTGTTGTAAATAGTGCTGCTGTGAACATTGAAGTGCATGTATCTATTCAAATTAGGCTTTTCATTTTTTCTGATTTATACTCAGGAGTGGAATTGCTGGATCATATGGTAGTTCTATTTTTAGTTTTTTTGGGACCCCCCATATTGTTTTCCATAGTGGCTTCACCAATTTATATTCCCACCAACAGTGTGAAAGGGTTCCCTTTTCTCCACATCCTCACCAACGTCTGTTATTTGTAAACTATTTGATGATAGCCATTCTAACAGGTGTGAAGAGATATCTCGTTGTTTTGATTTGTATTTCTCTGATAGTGATATTAAGCATTTTGTGTGTGTGTGTTAGCCATCTGTATATCTTCTTTGGAAAAATGTCTACTCAGGTCTTCTGCCCATTTTTTGACTGGGTTGTTTGTTTTTTGATATTGAGTTATATGAGCTGTTTATATATTTTGGGTATTAACCCCTTCTGGCTAGTCATATCATTTGTTCAGTTATTGTATTCTTCAGCTCTGTGATTTCTCTTTGGTACTTTCTTATATTTTCTATCTCTTTGTTGAAATTCTCACTTTGTTCATACATTTTTCTTCTGACCTTGATGGGCATCTTTATGACCATTATTCTGAATTCATTATCAGGTAAGTCACTTATCTCTGCTTCATTAATGTCTGTTTCTAGAGTTTTATCTTGTTCTTTTGTTTGGAACTTATGTTTCTGGAGTTTTATTTTAGTCCTTTGCTTAAGACTTATTCCTCTCTTACTTCATTTTCCTTGACTCTCTGTGTTGGTTTCTGAACATTAGATAAAACAACCACCTCTCTAAGTTTTGATGTTGTGGCCTCATTGTAGGAAAGGAACCTTACCATCAGCCCAGCCCAAGTTCTTGGTTGTCCCTCTAACCTTTGTGATGGTCCAAGTCACCTTGTTTGTTCTTAGTCACCCTCCCAATAGTTGAGGGCGTGTCAAGACTTGTCAGTATCCCAAAGGGGAGATCTCAGTCAGCACCTAGATTCAGGCTGATTGGAAGCTGAACCCCCAGGCAGATGCTGGGAAAGTATGTAGTTAGAGCCCTTTCAGGGACAAACTGGAAGACTTTTTTTTCCTCTTCCCTCTGTGCTGGGCCTGTTTGTACAGTCACAGGGTTGGTGGTGCACCTGCACCCATTAAAACTGCTTCTTTGTGTACTATAGTCCTGTAGACTGGTAACTGCAAACCCTGTTGACTGTGACATCAGGCAATCTGGGGGCCTGTGCCTTGGGTGGCAGCCACAGAATCCGGGGTGCCAGTTGTATCTACAAACATTTCCTTGGAGATACTGGTGATCTGGATCAGGCTAGAGGGAGAAGAGAGATGCAGTGTCTGCTGGCTTCCCTGGTTTCCAGGGAGGATTGCAGTCAGCCCCTAGAAGCATGCTAAATTAGAAGCCTGACCCTCAAACATTAACTTTTACAGAATGTGAGTGGGCTTCTCTTGGGGAAAGACTGGGAGATGGACAGTTTTTGCCTACTCTGTGCTGAGCCCTTGGCAAATAACCATGGCAAGTCCTAGAGAACCCATTAAGAACTATTTCTATTTTGTTTTAACCTTGAGGATCTCATGGTCACAAGCTAGGTGTGACCTAGCTAGGTGTTTTGGGGCCCTGTCCCTCAAGTGGCAGTCTTGAAAGTTGGAGCACTCATTGTGGGGTCCGAACCTTTCTCTCCTCAAAGAGATGCTGGGAATTGGAAGTTCCTTCTCAATTGTATGACATGGTGCCAGGGTTAGGTTTATGATGAGAGTGTGTCTCAACCTTTCCTACCCATTTGCTGTGGGTATTTTCTCATTCGTCCAGTGTTTAGGAGTTGCTCAGCTATTTCTGGATTTCTTTCAGCAGGAATTGGTCCTTGTACGACTATAGATTTGGTGTATCTCTGAGAGGAGATGAATGAGTTCAGGAGCCTCTTCACCATCTTGGACTGGAATCCACAAATTTCTTCAGTTCTTGGCTTAGTAGAACACACCTGGATCCTTATAATGCTTCTCCATTCAGAGTGGCTCCCTGAGCTCCACCTGCAGAACCTCGACTTCTTTGGCTTCCAGTGACAGCAATGGCTGTTGCTCTGCCTTCTCTTGAGTGGCAGCACCACCCAACCCCCTTCTTCCTAGCAGAATGGGTCCCCCTCTCCTCCTTCTGCTCACTGACTCCCATGTATCTTTGTTGTGTGTTTCTGCAATCTAAGAATGTTATTTTGATCCTTATTATCTTCTTATAACTACTTTGGAATTTGGCCCTGATAATTCTCTGTTGCTCAATTTTATATGAAATTAATTTTCCTGAATTTTTTGTAGAAGCTTGGTTCCGAAAGCTTTTCTAGCTTCACAGAGCTCCCACTTCTGAAGTTTTTATTTGGTGTTTAAATATACAGTGACCTTCTTTCAAGGTTTTCTGAGGCCCTGTCCCTAAGTAGAGACCTGGCTGGTCAGTTTTGAGCATTCTCAGTGGTTAGACTACTCCAGTCCTTTAATTCTTATCATGAATGGTTTGTACTCACCCACTGTTGGAATGAGTAAAACCCTCCCAGTTTCAACTGCTATTCTCAGGCTGGCTGGCTGTGCTTTCTTGTGACCACCTGTTGGCTCTTTGGGGTTCTCTTATTCTCACATTCATCAGATGCCCCTTTTATACCTGTTGCTTTCTCCCATATATTCACTGATACCATGAAGGTTTTATGTATATGGGGTTAATAGGGAAACCTTGTCACATGGTTTTGTAAATGTTGCCTATAAGTTTTTGTGTTTGCTACCTAGATACTCTGAATGTTTTTATGTAGATATTTGGGAGGATTCAAAAACTATGCTACTTCTGCTTTCATCATCTTCTTGGAATTTTCCTTTTTAGCTAAACTTTCATATTCATAATAACTTATTTGTGGTTTCATTTGGGGGAATTTATTTACACAATCATATCATCTACAAGTAATAACAATTTTCTTTCTTTGTTCCCAATCCTTAATCTTTAGTTTTGTTTTCTTGTCATTCTATGCTGGCTGGAAGCTCCAGTCAATGTCTGTTATAAATGGTGAGGGTGGACATCTTTGTTTTGTTCCGGATCTTTCATGGCAATGCTTCTAGCATTTAATAGTCAAGCACATTATTTATATAGGTTTTTTGGTTGATGTCCTATACCAGATTAAGTAAATTATTCCATTCTGTTCCTAGTTTTCTAAGAGTTTTCTATTTTAATCATGAATGGATGTTGGATTTTGCCAAATTATTTTTCTCTTTTAATCTGTTAAATTGTATTTAAATTAAACATTCTGTTATTAATGTCAAAATATCCTTATATTCCTGGGATAAAGCCAACT
Source organism: Pseudorca crassidens (assembly GCF_039906515.1). NCBI lineage: Eukaryota > Metazoa > Chordata > Mammalia > Artiodactyla > Delphinidae > Pseudorca > Pseudorca crassidens. The sequence continues at coordinate 34,008,199 of NC_090301.1, forward strand.
GGTTCATGGTATATTATCTTTTCCTTATACCACTACATTTTTTGTACTAAAATTATATTTTATTTGTAACATTTGCATCTATGTTTGTGAATGAGATTAGACTAATTTTCCTTCTTTGTAATGTCCTTGTTATGCTTTATTGTCAAGGTCATAGTGTCCTAATGAAATGAATTGAGAAACATTTCCTCTTTTCCATTTAATTCTTGTCGATTATATTTTTAGATTATGAAAGCCTTTTGAAATTTGGATTAAAAACTACATTCCTATCTTTTCATTTGTTTTATTGCAGAGGATATCATATATGTGTTGAATAATTTATAAAATATGTATATATAGTTTAAATGAGAGCAATATATATAGAATAATTTCTTAAATATGTATGTATAACTTAAATAAAGATAATGAGACCATTGCCTAGATATTTACAATTCGAGTTAAGAAATACAACATTACCAATATTATAATGTGTTTTGTGTGCCCTTATGAGATTACATCCCTCTCCCCAACTCTCCCCAGGTAACTACTATCCTGATTTTTGTTGTAATCATTCCTTTTCCTATGTGTCCTTAAACAATATATTGTTGGTTTTCGTCTTTAAGGACTTTTTATAAATGTATTATACTGTATGTGTTGTTCTTTGCTTCATACCATATATATTCTTCTGTCACTTTTTAAATCTGTAACTGATTTTTCTTTAGGCTAGAAAAAATGAAAAAAGAATATAGACGTCTGAGTACATGGATAGAAAAAGCTAGCTATTTAGAAGGAGTTCTTACCCCAAGACTGGAACGTAAAGAAACTAAGGTAATTGACATAATACATTCTTCCATACATAGATTTTTAGTTTAAAATTACGATAAGTAAAAATAATGATCAGATATTGTTTATTTGTTCTCTCTCTATAAAATGCTACTCATAGTTCATGCACGTTCCTATTTTGATAATGTGACATTCAATAAATATTGATTAATAATTTATAAGGTTTAGTTTTTAACAGCTTTGTTGAGATATAATTCACATACTATACAGTTCATCCATTTAAAGTGTACAATTCAGTGACCCTAAGTATATTGACAGAGTTGTGCTTCCATCGCTACAATCAGAGAACATTATCATCACCCCAAAAAGAAACCCCATACCTCTTAGCCTATACCCTCCAAACCCCTCATGCCCTGCTAGCCCTAGATGACAACTAATGTACTTTATATCTCTAAAGATTTTCTTGTTCTAGATATTTCATATAAATGGAATCATACAATATATGGTCCTTTGTGACTTGATTCTTTCACTTAGTATAGTGTTTTTAAGGTTCATCACTATTGTAGCATGTATCGATACTTCATTTCATTTCATTGCCAAATAATATTTCATTGTTTGGATATACTACATTTTTTTATCTACTCATCAGTTGATGGACATTTGGTTGTTTCCACTTTTTAGCTATTATGTATAATGCTGCTATGAACATTCATGTGCAGTTTTTGTGTGCATGTATGTTTTTAATTCTCTTGGGTATATACTTAGGAGTGGAATTGCTGGATCATATCATAATTCTGTTAACTTTTTCAGAAACTACCAAACTGTTTGCCACAGCAGCTGCACAATTTTACATTTAACCAGCAATGCATGAGGGTGCCATATCTCCTACAACACTTGTTATTTTCCTTTTTAAAAAAAATTTAATTATGGCCATCCTAGTGGGTTTGAAGTGGTATTTCATTGTGGTTTTGATTTGCATTTCTTTAATGACCAATGATGTGAACATCTTTTTGTGTGAATACTGGCCGTTTGTATATCTTCTCTGAATAAATTTTTATTCATATCTTTTGCTGATTTTTTAATTAGGCTATTTGTATTTTTATTGTTGAGTTGTAAGAGTTCTTTATATATTTTGGATACTAGACCCTTATCAGATATAAAAGTAAGATTTACTATTTAGAAGTACTATCTAATCTATACATTTTGACCTGGCAGTAAAAGATTCATAGGGATTTCAGTGAATAGATAAAACATTGACTAAAATCACAGCTTTGAAATGGTAGTCATAACATATTGATATATTCATGTTTTTCAATGCCTCTGAGATAATTGGGCAGGATTGTGCTGTGATAAAATAAATTGATTAGCATTTGCTAATACAGAATTAGTATTTTAGGAAAATTTTGCAGGGCTTTTCATTAAAGGGACTCTGAACTTTGGGTTCTTATTGAAAAATCAGTATTTTATAAGAGCCAGTGGTCACTCCACCTTATAATTCTTCTTGGAATTTTATAAAGATCCACGTCACTTTGCAACTGATAGACCATAATGTATTCCAATAAAAAAGTGATCTGTTTCCCGGGGGTATCCTCTTATACCACTTGAAGTTAAACATTATGTCATTTGTCTTGTAATCTTTTTCTGTCATGCATTCATCATTCGGAAACTCTATCAATTCTTGGGTCTTCCCTTCCTGGACCATTAACTCCTAGCCAGGGTGTGCCTCTCTTTAAAACAGTACTGTTTGCTTTTCTCACAAACCCATATTCTTCTTGTCTTCTGTAAATTTTTTAAAAGTATTTTAAAAAGTTATGAAAGCAGGAAAAAATAATTTAGCTCTTTAAACATTTCTCCAATATGTTTTTTTCTTCTAGGAAAGTAATACCAATGAGATACTTGAAAGCCAATTGGAAGAGAGACCTACAGATACCGTAACATCAGGTTAAGAAACTAATTTACCTTTTTGTATTTATTATTAAGATAATTAAAACAGGGTGGTTATATCACAAAAAGAAAACTAGCAATCTGCTTTAAGTATACTTCATTTTTTGTTAGGGAATAAAAATACATTTCATTATAGTTTTGGTATATAGTATTTATTTTGTAACACTCCAAAGAAAATACTTAGACCCAATTAAGAGTTATTTTTATTTTTAATAGTCCTTTCCTCTTTAAGAGCAAGGAAAATGTTAAATCTTACCTATAATCTATGACAAGGTATTTTTGTTAAACATTGTTAACTGTAGAGCTATTGGTCTTTTTTATGTGGAGGATGTGTGTATGCACGTGCGTGTGCGTGTGTGTGTGTAAGAGAAAGGGAGGAGGAGAGAGAGCAGGACAGGAAATTAAATTAACATTAAATGTGAGAACTTTGCACAAATTATCAGTAAGATATTTAATTAATAGAAGATACTGTTCATGCAGTCTTTAAGAAAAATCTCTCTTAAGAGATTCATTTAGAAAGTAAGTTAAAATAGATGCATAATACTCTATCTTTAAAATCTTGGATTCTGCTGGTGTGGATTAATGATTTATTTTTATAAGACTGGCCACAGGTTACTTCTCTAATTCTACTTCTCCAGCTACCTCAGGCTTTGATATATTCATTTCTTAACCTCTGAGGATCAACCAGCCTAGCAGAGCTATTTCATCTTTAATCTACTCTTTCACTGAAAGAGTTTTAGGTGGTAGGAGAATCACAACTTCCCTCTTCAATATTGCTGTTGAATATTGGAGGTTAACCTCTCTCACACACTGGTGGTTACTATTTTTTTTTTTTTTTTTTTTTTTACTTTTTTTCACTTATCCACGGAGTTTATTTCAAGTCCCATTGGATCCTCTAGTGACTTATTTCCTTTTGGCATTCCAGTGGCTCCCTGTAGTTACAGCTAACATTTACTGATCACTGAGTTCCAGGCACATTACTTGGATTATGTAACTCAGTACTCAGAGCAGTCAGTCGAGGGTGCTATTATTATTTATCCACATATTTACAGATGAGAAAACTGAGGATCAAGTCAATGAGAGGTGACACAGCCATTAATTTGAACCTAGTCTATTTGACCCAAGAACTCAAGCATTTAACCACATTGCTGCTCCCATTGTATATACTTGTAACATACCTATAAGATAAGCTATCACTAATCTATTTTACATGTGAGAAAACCAAGCCTCAGAAAAATGAGCTGACAGCAGTCATGCAGCTAATAATGACCTTAATAATTTTTTTTTACTAGACTTATGCATCCCTTTGTATCTCAATTATTTATTCCCTTTCCCTTTTAGAATTTTCTTTTTTGTTTGCTAAATACGTATTCTTTATATTTCTAGGAAAACTTTACAAGTGCTTCAGTTAGCCTCTCTTGAATGGTCCTATTTTTTCTGGTTACATACAACTTTACTCTTTTTTTCCAATCCCTACCTTATCACTGACCATCTGGGATTTATTTTTATTTCCTCTTGACTTTTAGTAAAATATAGTACATGCCTGTTTTTATGTCTTATATTGAGGGATCTGAAATCTTATCATTTTATACATGTTTTCACTTCATCTCCACACTTGTTCATTTACTCCTCCATCTTCCCAGAGATTCATCAGCCTGTTTTTACTAAATATGTAGTGTTTATGTTTGAATAACTGCTTTGATTTAAATTGCTCTTATTCTTGGTGAGAAAAACTGTACTATTTTATTAATGCATATAAATAATGTTTATTTTTATATATAATAAAATACTTCTATGAATTTCTTAACAGATATCCTTCTTATAAAGGAAGTAGCTGAAACTCTTCCAAGTGAGGTAAGGGAACTTGAAAGAGAACTTCGAATAGTTACTATTTTATAAAGGGATGAAATATTTGTAAATGGAGAAATATTTATAGATGGAAAGAAGAAAGCACTCAAGAAGTTATTCAAGTTTTCATGGTTATTTCTGTTACAACAATATCTGTACAGTGTTACACGATTTATTTAATTTAAATTACGCTATTAAAAGGGAAGTTTCAGTATCAAATAGTAACATTTTAAAGTACATATGAATATAGGGGACAAAAGGTGTTTATGAACAGAAGGGGGGAAACAAGTAAAAGAAAGCATAAAGTTCTGCACTTAGAAATGGATGCCACAGACCTAACTACATTCTTTACTTTTTCTCTATAATACAGCTGTGTATTCTCTGTAATGTATAATCTCCAAAGTAATAGTCTGTATTTTATAAATAGAAATAGAGTTCACATAATATTATTTGCTTTTTAGCTTTTACAGAAGGTATTAATTCCGTAAGGCAGTGGACCCCTATGTAAACCAATAAAATATAAAAGATTATTCCATACTGCTTGACAAATAGGATTTAATGATTTCTATTCTTGGGCCAGTGGCTCCCAAAATACCAATTGAAGAGTCAGTATGTTCTGTTTTGCACAATCCAAAGAGAGAGAAAAAAAGACAATATAGAGAATTTCTCATACAGCTAAACTTACTTGGCTTAACAGACTTAACAGTCCTTTCTTTTATGATACTATTCTTTGTACTATTTTGCTATTTAAATTTCCTTTATTTTACCATATTATTGTGATTTTTATAATATTGTTCTTTGTGCTATTTTGCTATTAAAGTTTCCTTTGTTATGGTATATTGGTGATAGTATAGTAACAGTAAAATGTCAGACCCCTTGGTTTTCTTCTCTGAGATGCTGATGATTTATACAATATGAATATATGAGAACCACTAGTTTATAATGCAGTATGATCATTTTTATGGGTAATATCCTATAGTCCATGGTATCAGGCAAGTAGAGAATTTCTCAACTCTTCTAATAAGGAATGTAATAATTTACAAATATTGATGGTAACTTGTTATAATAAAGGATAAAAGTACAAATGATGTTAAGTCCGATTTTGTTAGTTTTAAATATTTTCTAGTTGATAATGATTAATAGGTAGCTTGTCTTATTGATACATTTTCTAGTTACTGGATAATGATGATAAGAAAGGCCTGACTCTGCCAACTTTGAACCAGTCGGGTGAAGATGATTCAAATGTTGTTGCTCCTAAAAGTGACATGTCAACAAAGGAAACAGATACTCCATTGCCCACTATTCCTAGGCTGACGTTAGCAGAAGAGGACGAAATACCACCTTTAGAGGAACACCAGCAAGAGGCGATGCCGGAGAGAAAAATGAAAAATCTGTTCTTCCCACCAGAAGAAAAAATTAAAGATAGATATCCAAGCCTTTTAAAAACTGACTCATCTCCATCAGAGGTAAAGTTGAAAAATATCCATATAAATCCAGGTAGAATAAAGAGGAGGAACTTAAATTTATCTACAACAGAAATTAGGTGGCAAAGCAACAATGTGAGCTTAGCTTGAAGGAAGAGCACAAGCTTAGTTTCCCCAGATTCAAAATCAAAAGGTAGTTTTCAAAGTCACGATCCAAAGGAAGACCTTGAACTAAAGGTATGTGCCCTCGTATTAGAAGTATAAGACTAAGAAAAACGAAAGAATTCATTAATAAAAAATAAATAAATTGAAAATACAAATGTCTCCAAGTAGAAGTGTGTCTAAGTATATTAACTATTCCCACCCTACTAATACTCATCAAGTAAGGAGGAAAAAAACCTTTGAAGGAAAAGCAAAGTGATCTGAGAAACCAGTAATACAAACCAGTCTCATGGTTTGATGTGATTCAGCTGAAAATATAACAATGGTAGCAAAATCTAAATTCAAAGGAAAGCCTGAGAGGTTATTTCAGTGGAAATTTTTAATGAAACTGTTATAGGAAATAGCATATGTGCCCCTGTTACAAACAGTTTTATAGTTTAAAATGAGAATGGGGCTTCCCTGGTGGCGCAGTGGTTGAGAGTCCGCCTGCCAATGCAGGGGACACGGGTTCGTGCCCTGGTCCGGGAAGATCCCACGTGCTGCGGAGCAGCTGGGCCCGTGAGCCACGGCCGCTGAGCCTGTGCGTCCAGAGCCTGTGCTCCGCAACGGGAGAGGCCACAACAGTGAGAGGTCCACGTACCAAAAAAAAAAAAGAGAATGATCTGAAAATTTAAAGGTACACCAGGGAAAAGCATTTCTTAAAATGACAGTTATTCTACTTAGATCTTTACATCTTGTTTGAGTCACTATCATAAAGCAGTGTAAAAATGTGTATTGGTCAGTGGGAAAACAATCTGAGTTCTAAGTATGGCTCTGCCTCTAAATACATCAGCAAGCTTGCGCACCTGAATCCCTAGGCCTATTTTCTCATCTACTGAATGGTAGTTTATACTAGGTCATTTCTAAATTCCTTTCCAAATTCCAGAAGATATAATTTTATTAAATATCTCAAGTTGGGGAATTATTCCTAATTACCTAGATCAATACGCTAAGCAATGTAACTTAAAAAGAAAAACATTCTTGTTTTTACTGAATGTGAAAGTAATACACAGTCATTATAGGAAATTTAGAAAATAGAAGTATAAAAAAGAAAATAAAAGTAGTTATAATTCTACTGCCACATTTAATAATTTTATTTCCTTTCAGTCTTTGTTATTAACATATGTATATCTCTCTTTTTTTTTTAAAGAAGATGTTGGGGGTAGGAGTTTATTAATTAATTTTATTTTTGCTGTGTTGGGTCTTCGTTTCTGTGCAAGGGCTTTCTCTAGCTGTGGCAAGCGGGGGCCACTCTTCATCGCGGTGCACGGGCCTCTCACTATCGCGGCCTCTCTTGTTGCGGAGCACAGGCTCCAGATGCGCAGGCTCAGTAGTTGTGGCTCACGGGCCTAGTTGCTCTGTGGCATGTGGGATCCTCCCAGACCAGGGCTTGAACCTGTGTCCCCTGCATTAGCAGACAAATTCTCAACCACTGCGCCACCAGGGAAGCCCACATATGTATATCTCTTATTTATTTTTAAAAACTTGGATCAAACTATATATGTATAATTTTATATTATGCTTTTTAAAACTTGATATTATATCATAAGCATGTTACCTCAATTTTCTTTAAAATTTGCAAGGTGCAGGATAGCCTCAAATATTGATATTCAGTAATTTAAAATAGTTTCTATATTTTTGGACATTAAGCTTGAAATTAATATTCTTTTACCTATTTGTGTCTGTGATTATCTCCTCATATATTTATAGAAATAGCATGTTGACAAATTGCTCTCCTGAAAGATTGTGCCACTTTATATTCTGACCAGTGATATTTGAGTATTAATGATATTTTAAATAATGATTAAAACATTTTCATGCTTATTAGCCATTTTGATTTTCCCTATGAGTAGATGAGTAGACTGTCCATTTTTTCTGTTGAGTTTTTGGTGGTGTTGTTTAGGTTTTATAATGAGCTCTTTTTATTATAAAGATAATAACCTTGTATATTCATGGCACATACTTTTTCATAGTTTTTGTGGTTTGCCTTTTAATTTCTTTATTGAATCTGACTTCCAAAATATTCAGTTTTCATTTCATAAGTGAATTATTTATTGCTCCATAACAAACCACTCCAAAATTTAGTGGCTTAAAATAGCTATTTTATTATTTCTCAAGATTCTATGGGTTGACTTCGCTTAGGTAGGTAGTTGTTTTGCTCCACTTGATGTTGGCTGGTCCTGTAGTCATCTAGGAGCTTGACTGGGCTGGAACACTCATTATGGCTCACTTATGTGTTTTATACCCTGATGGAAACAGCCGTAGGTCTGGGCTCAATTGGGATGCATGGACATCTGGTTTGATGTGCCTGTTTCTCTCCCTGTCTCTCAACTTCTCTCTCTCTCTCTGTGTCTCAGTTTCTCTCTCTATAATCTTAGGGATTATTCTTCCCCCTGTCCATGCAAACTCTTCATATGGTCTCTCTATGTGGTCTTTCTAGCAGGGCAACTGAACTTTTTATGTGGCAGCTCAGGGCTTCCAATATACAAAAACAGAAGCTTCAGGTACTCTTAAGACTTAGGCTTTGTACTAGCATAGGGTCACTTTCACTCCATTCTGTTAGTTAAAGTAGGTCCCAGGCTCAGCCCTGACCCAATATGGGAGGGGACTACATAAGAGCGTGAATTTTGGAAGGTGTTGTTCATTGGGGGTCATCCACAGATTAACCATCTCTAGCTCCAAGTAATTTCTCTCCCAAAAGCAAAATACACTTACTCTGCTTCCATAATTCTTAGTTTCATGCCATTACTGCATTAGGCTCAAGCTTAAGTACAGAATTTCATCATCTAAATCAGATCCAGGTAGATGAAGCTTCTTGAGCGTGGCTTCTCTCAATCTTAAGACCTGTGAATTGAAGAGACCAGTTATCTGTCCACTACATACATACCATGGTGAATCAGAAATAGGATAACAACAGGCACTTACATTCCAAAGGTGAAGGAAGGGTAAAGAGAAGCATATAGCAGTCAGTGAGCCATAGTAATTCTGAAGTTTCTGGCTCTGCCCTCTGAGAATCTTTCTTTTTCCATAAGAAGGAGCTTATATTTGTAGCTGAGTAGCTTTGCAGCCTATGTCTTATCTGTAGAAATTTAAGAATTCAGAAACCTCTTTGCATTTTAAATTGTC